>NW_027488372.1:5000000-6250000 GCF_051014445.1 Colletes latitarsis | reverse complement strand
GATAAATATTTTAGAGGATAACGCATGTTAGGTCTGGGTTAGGTCTAGGATTGGCCCTCATCAGGCTCATACTTTCGCATATTTCTCATACTTCATGGCTAGAACCTGGGCTGTTTCTGGATTGTATCACGTAGTAATGTGGTACCACGCTGAAACAGTCAATTAAACCTGGTTTCAATCAATATTTTAGAGGATAACTCATGTTAGGTCTAGGTTAGCCCTGGGATTTTCACTCATCAGACTCATACTTTCGCATTCTTCACATACTTGTTGAACTGATCCTGGGTTTTTTCTGGTTTGGATCACGTAGTAATGTGGTACCACACTGAAACAGTCGATTAAACCTGGTTTCGATCAATATTTTAGAGGATAGCGCCAGTTAAGTCTGGGATTGGTCTGGGATTTGACCTCATCAGACTCATACTTTCGCACACTTCACATACTCGTTGAACAGATCCTGGGTTATTTTCTGGTTTGGATCACATAGTAATGTGGTACCACACTGAAACAGTCGATTAAACCAGGTTTCGTTCAATATTTTTGAGGATAACGCATGTTAGGTGTAGGTTAGGCCTGGGATTTTCACTCATCAGACTCATACTTTCGCATTCTTCACATACTTGTTGAACGGATCCTGGGTTTTTTCTGGTTTGGATCACGTAGTAATGTGGGAACACACTGAAACAGTCGATTAAACCAGGTTTCGATCAATATTTTAGAGGATAACGCAAGTTAGGTCTGGGATAGGTCAGGGATTTGACCTCATCAGTCTCATAATTTCGCACACTTTACATACTCCTTGAACAGATCCTGGGTTATTTTCTGGTTTGGATCACATAGTAATGTGGTACCACACTGAAACAGTCGATTAAACCTGCTTTTGATCAATATTTTAGAGAATAATTCATGTTAGGTCTAGGTTAGGTCAAGGATTTGCTCTCATCAGGCTCATTCTTTCGCATATTTCTCATACTTGATGGCTAGATCCTGGACTTTTTCTGGATTGCATCACGTAGTAATGAAGTACAACACTGAAACAGTCAATTAAACCTGGTTTCGATCAATATTTTAGAGAATAATTCATGTTAGGTCTAGGTTAGGTCTGGGATTTGCTCTCATCAGGCTCATTCTTTCGCATATTTCTCATACTTGATGGCTAGATCCTGGGCTTTTTCTGGATTGCATCACGTAGTAATGAAGTACAACACTGAAGCAGTCAATTAAACCTGGTTTCCATCAATATTTTAGAGAATAATTCATGTTAGGTCTAGGTTAGGTCTGGGATTTGCTCTCATCAGGCTCATTCTTTCGCATATTTCTCATACTTGATGGCTAGATCCTGGGCATTTTCTGGATTGCATCACGTAGTAATGTGGTACCACACTGAAACATTCAATTAAACCAGGTCTTGATAAATATTTTAGAGGATAACGCATGTTAGGTCTGGGTTAGGTCTAGGATTTGCCCTCATCAGGCTCATTCTTTCGCATATTTCTCATACTTGATGGCTAGATCCTGGGCTTTTTCTGGATTGCATCACTTAATAATGAAGTACAACACTGAAACAGTCAATTAAACCTGTTTTCGATCAATATTTTAGAGGATAACGGAAGTTAGGTCTGGGATAGGTCTAGGATTTGCCCTCATCAGGCTCTTACTTTCGCATATTTCTCATACTTCATGGCTAGATCCTGGGCTGTTTCTGGATTGTATCACGTAGTAATGTGGTACCACGCTGAAACAGTCAATTAAACCTGGTTTCGATCAATATTTTAGAGGATAACGGAAGTTAGGTCTGGGATAGGTCTAGGATTTGCCCTCATCAGGCTCTTACTTTCGCATATTTCACATACTTCATGGCTAGATCCTGGGCTATTTCGGGATTGGATCACGTAGTAAAGTGGTACCACACTGAAACAGTCCATTAAACCTGGTTTACACAATATTTTAGAGGATAACGCATGTTAGGTCTAGGTTAGGTCTAGGATTTGCCCTCATCAGGCTCATACTTTCGCATATTTCTCATACTTCATGGCTAGATCCTGGGCTATTTCTGGATTGGATCACGTAGTAATGTGGCACCACACTGAAACAGTCAATTAAACCTGGTTTTGATCAATATTTTAGAGAATAATTCATGTTAGGTCTAGGTTAGGTCAGGGATTTGCTCTCATCAGGGTCATACTGCCGCAGTTTTAACATACTTGTTGAACGGATCCTGGGTTTTTTCTGGTTTGGTTCACGTAGTAATGTGGTACCACACTGAAACATTCAATTAAACCTGGTCTTGATAAATATTTTAGAGGATAACGCATGTTAGGTCTGGGTTAGGACTAGGATTTGCCCTCATCAGGCTCATACTTTCGCATATTTCTCATACTTCATGGCTAGATCCTGGGCTGTTCCTGGATTGTATCACGTAGTAATGTGGTACCACGCTGAAACAGTCAATTAAACCTGGTTTCGATCAATATTTAAGAGGATAACGGAAGTTAGGTCTGGGATAGGTCTAGGATTTGCCCTCATCAGGCTCTTACTTTCGCATTCTTCACATACTTGTTGAACGGATCCTGGGTTTTTTCCGGTTTCGATCACGTAGTAATGTGGTACCACACTGAAACATTCAATTAAACCTGGTCTTGATAAATATTTTAGAGAATAACGCATGTTAGGTCTGTGTTAGGTCTAGGATTTGCCCTCATCAGGCTCATACTTTCGCATATTTCTCATACTTCATGGCTTGATCCTGGGCTATTTCTGGATTGGATCACGTAGTAATGTGGCACCACACTGAAACAGTCAATTAAACCTGGTTTTGATCAATATTTTAGAGAATAATTCATGTTAGGTCTAGGTTAGGTCAGGGATTTGCTCTCATCAGGGTCATACTGCCGCAGTTTTAACATACTTGTTGAACGGATCCTGGGTTTTTTCTGGTTTGGTTCACGTAGTAATGTGGTACCACACTGAAACATTCAATTAAACCTGGTCTTGATAAATATTTTAGAGGATAACGCATGTTAGGTTTGGGTTAGGTCTAGGATTTGCCCTCATTAGGCTCATACTTTCGAATATTTCTCATACTTCATGGCTAGATCCTGGGCTTTTTCTGGATTGCATCACGTAGTAATGTAGTACCACACTGAAACATTCAATTAAACTTGGTCTTGATAAATATTTCAGAGGATAACGCATGTTAGGTCTGGGTTAGGTCTAGGATTTGCACTTATAAGGCTCATACTTTCGCGGTTTTCACATACCTGTTGAACAGATCCTGGGTTTTTTCTGGTTTGGATCACGTAGTAGTGTGGTACCACACTGAAACAGTCCATTAAACCTGGTTGCGATCAATGTTTTAGAGGATAACGCATGTTAGGTCTGGGTTAGGTCTAGTATTTGCCCACGTCAGGCACATTCTTTCGCATATTTCTCAAACTTGATGGCTAGATCCTGGGCTTTTTCTGGATTGCATCACGTAGTAATGTAGTACCACACTGAAACATTCAATTAAACCTGGTCTTGATAAATATTTCAGAGGATAACGCATGTTAGGTCTGGGTTAGGTCTAGGATTTGCACTCATCAGGCTCATACTTTCGCATATTTCTCATACTTCATGGCTAGATCCTGGGCTGTTTCTGGATTGTATCACGTAGTAATGAAGTACAACACTGAAACAGTCAATTGAACCTGGTCTCCATCAATATCTTAGAGGACAACGCAAGTTAGGTCTGGGATAGGTCTTGGATTTGCCCTCATCGGGCTCATACTTTCGCATATTTCTCATACTTCATGGCTAGATCCTGGGCTATTTCTGGATTGGATCACGTAGTAAAGTGGTACCACACTGAAACATTCAATGAAACCTGGTCTGGATAAATATTTTAGAGGATAACGCATCTTAGGTCTGGGTTAGGTCTAAGATTTGCCCTCATCAGGCTCACAGTTTAGCGTTTTTCGCATACTTGTTGAACAGATCCTGGGTTTTTTCTGGTTTGGATCACGAAGTAGTGTGGTACCACACTGAAACAGTCCATTAAATCTGGTTTCGCTCAATATTTTAGCGGATAACGCATGTTAGGTCTAGGTTAGGTCTGGGATTTGCCCTCATCAGGCTCTTACTTTCGCATATTTCGCACACTTGATGGTTAGATCCTGGGCTTTTTCTAGATTGCATCACGTAGTAATGTAGTACCACACTGAAACAGTCGATGAAACCAGGTTTCCATGAATATTTTAGAAGACAACGCAAGTTAGGTCTAGGTAAGGCCTGAGATTTTCACTGATCAGACTCATACTTTCGCATTCTTCCCATACTTGTTGAACGGATCCTGGGTTTTTTCTGGTTTGGATGACGTAGTAATGTGGTACCACACTGAAACATTCAATTAAATCTGGTCTTGATAAATATTTTAGAGAATAGCGCATGTTAGGTCTGGGTTAGGTCTAGGATTTGCCCTCATCAGGCTCACACTTTCGCATATTTCTCATACTTCATGGCTAGCTCCTGGGCTATTTCTGGATTGGATCACGTAGTAAAGTGGTACCACACTGAAACATTCAACGAAACCTGGTCTGGATAAATATCTTAGAGGATAACGCATGTTAGGTCAAGGTTAGGTCTAAAATTTGCCCTCATCAGGCTCACAGTTTCGCGTTTTTCACATACTTGTTGAACAGATCCTGGGTTTTTTCTGGTTAGGATCACGTAGTAATGTGGGACCACACTGAAACAGTCAAGTAAACCTGGTTTCGATCAATATTTTAGAGGATAACGCATGTTAGGTCTGGGTTAGGTCTAGGATTTGCTCTCATCAGGCTCACAGTTTAGCGTTTTTCGCATACTTCTTGAACAGATCCTGGGTTTTTTCTGGTTTGGATCACGAAGTAGTGTGGTACCACACTGAAACAGTCCATTAAATCTGGTTTCGCTCAATATTTTAGCGGATAACGCATGTTAGGTCTAGGTTAGGTCTGGGATTTGCTCTCATCAGGCTCATTCTTTCGCATATTTCTCATACTTGATGGCTAGATCCTGGGCTTTTTCTGGATTGCATCACGTAATAATGTAGTACCACACTGAAACAGTCAATGAAACCTGGTTTCCATCAATATTTTAGAGGACAACGCAAGTTAGGTCTAGGTAAGGCCTGAGATTTTCACTGATCAGACTCATACTTTCGCATTCTTCACATACTTGTTGAACGGATCCTGGGTTTTTTCTGGTTTTGATCACGTAGTAATGTGGTACCACACTGAAACATTCAATTAAACCTGGTCTTGATAAATATTTTAGAGAATAACGCATGTTAGGTCTGGGTTAGGTCTAGGATTTGCCCTCATCGGGCTCATACTTTCGCATATTTCTCATACTTCATGGCTAGATCCTGGGCTATTTCTGGATTGGATCACGTAGTAATGTGGCACCACACTGAAACAGTCAATTAAACCTGGTTTTGATCAATATTTTAGAGAATAATTCATGTTAGGTCTAGGTTAGGTCAGGGATTTGCTCTCATCAGGCTCATTCTTTCGCATATTTCTCATACTTGATGGCTAGATCCTGGGCTTTTTCTGGATTGCATCACGTAGTAATGAAGTACAACACTGAAACAGTCAATTAAACTTGGTTTCCATCAATATTTTAGAGGACAACGCATGTTAGGTCTAGGTTAGGCCTGGGATTTGCCCTCATCAGGGTCATACTGCCGCAGTTTTAACATACTTGTTGAACGGATCCTGGGTTTTTTCTGTTTTGGTTCACGTAGTAATGTGGTACCACACTGAAACATTCAATTAAACCTGGTCTTGATAAGTATTTTAGAGGATAACGCATGTTAGGTTTGGGTTAGGTCTAGGATTTGCCCTCATTAGGCTCATACTTTCGCATATTTCTCATACTTCATGGCTAGATCCTGGGCTGTTTCTGGATTGTATCACGTAGTAATGTGGTACCACGCTGAAACAGTCGATTAAACCTGGTTTCGATCAATATTTTAGAGGATAACGCAAGTTAAGTCTGGGATAGGTCTGGGATTTGACCTCATCAAACTCATACTTTCGCGTTTCTCACATACTTGTTCAACAGATCCTGGGTTTTTTCTGGTTTGGATCACGTAGTAGTGTGGTACCACACTGAAACAGTCCATTAAACCTGGTTGCGATCAATGTTTTAGAGGATAACGCATGTTAGGTCTGGGTTAGGTCTAGTATTTGCCCTCATCAGGCTCATTCTTTCGCATATTTCTCAAACTTGATGGCTAGATCCTGGGCTTTTTCTGGATTGCATCACGTAGTAATGTAGTACCACACTGAAACATTCAATTAAACCTGGTCTTGATAAATATTTCAGAGGATAACGCATGTTAGGTCTGGGTTAGGCCTAGGATTTGCACTCATCAGGCTCATACTTTCGCATATTTCTCATACTTCATGGCTAGATCCTGGGCTTTTTCTGGATTGCATCACGTAGTAATGAAGTACAACACTGAAACAGTCAATTGAACCTGGTCTCCATCAATATCTTAGAGGACAACGCAAGTTAGGTCTAGGTTAGGCCTGGGATTTGCCCTCATCAGGCTCATACTTTCGCATATTTCTCATACTTCATGGCTAGATCCTGGGCTATTTCTGGATTGGATCACGTAGTAAAGTGGTACCACACTGAAACATTCAATGAAACCTGGTCTGGATAAATATTTTAGAGAATAATTCATGTTAGGTCTAGGTTAGGTCAGGGATTTGCTCTCATCAGGCTCATTCTTTCGCATATTTCTCATACTTCATGGCTAGATCCTGGGCTTTTTCTGGATTGCATCACGTAGTAATGAAGTACAACACTGAAACAGTGAATTAAACTTGGTTTCCATCAATATTTTAGAGGACAACGCATGTTAGGTCTAGGTTAGGCCTGGGATTTGCCCTCATCAGGGTCATACTGTCGCAGTTTTAGCATACTTGTTGAACGGATCCTGGGTTTTTTCTGGTTTGGTTCAGGTAGTAATGTGGTACCACACTGAAACATTCAATTAAACCTTGTCTTGATAAATATTTTAGTGGATAACGCATATTAGGTTTGGGTTAGGTCTAGGATTTGCACTCATCAGGCTCATACTTTCGCATATTTCTCATACTTCATGGCTAGATCCTGGGCTGTTTCTGGATTGTATCACGTAGTAATGTGGTACCACGCTGAAACAGTCGATTAAACCTGGTTTCGATCAATATTTTAGAGGATAACGCAAGTTAAGTCTGGGATAGGTCTGGGATTTGACCTCATCAGACTCATACATTCGCGTTTTTCACATACTTGTTGAACAGATCCTGGGTTTTTTCTGGTTTGGATCACGTAGTAGTGTGGTACCACACTGAAACAGTCCATTAAACCTGGTTGCGATCAATATTTTAGAGGATAACGCATGTTAGGTCTGGGTTAGGTCTAGTATTTGCCCTCAGCAGGCTCATTCTTTCGCATATTTCTCAAACTTGATGGCTAGATCCTGGGCTTTTTCTGGATTGCATCACGTAGTAATGTAGTACCACTCTGAAACATTCAATTAAACCTGGTCATGATAAATATTTCAGAGGATAACGAATGTTAGGTCTGGGTTAGGTCTAGGATTTGCACTCATCAGGCTCATACTTTCGCATATTTCTCATACTTCATAGCTAGATCCTGGGCTTTTTCTGGATTGCATCACGTAGTAATGAAGTACAACACTGAAACAGTCAATTGAACCTGGTCTCCATCAATATCTTAGAGGACAACGCAAGTTAGGTCTGGGATAGGTCTTGGATTTGCCCTCATCAGGCTCATACTTTCGCATATTTCTCATACTTCATGGCTAGATCCTGGGCTATTTCTGGATTGGATCACGTAGTAAAGTGGTACCACACTGAAACATTCAATGAAACCTGGTCTGGATAAATATTTTAGAGGATAACGCATGTTAGGTCTGGGATAGGTCTAGGATTTGCCCTCATCAGGCTCACAGTTTAGCGTTTTTCGCATACTTGTTGAACAGATCCTGGGTTTTTTCTGGTTTGGATCACGAAGTAGTGTGGTACCACACTGAAACAGTCCATTAAATCTGGTTTCGCTCAATATTTTAGCGGATAACGCATGTTAGGTCTAGGTTAGGTCTGGGATTTGCTCTCATCAGGCTCATTCTTTCGCATATTTCTCATACTTGATGGCTAGATCCTGGGCTTTTTCTGGATTGCATCACGTAATAATGTAGTACCACACTGAAACAGTCAATGAAACCTGGTTTCCATCAATATTTTAGAGGACAACGCAAGTTAGGTCTAGGTAAGGCCTGAGATTTTCACTGATCAGACTCATACTTTCGCATTCTTCACATACTTGTTGAACGGATCCTGGGTTTTTTCTGGTTTTGATCACGTAGTAATGTGGTACCACACTGAAACATTCAATTAAACCTGGTCTTGATAAATATTTTAGAGAATAACGCATGTTAGGTCTGGGTTAGGTCTAGGATTTGCCCTCATCGGGCTCATACTTTCGCATATTTCTCATACTTCATGGCTAGATCCTGGGCTATTTCTGGATTGGATCACGTAGTAATGTGGCGCCACACTGAAACAGTCAATTAAACCTGGTTTTGATCAATATTTTAGAGAATAATTCATGTTAGGTCTAGGTTAGGTCAGGGATTTGCTCTCATCAGGCTCATTCTTTCGCATATTTCTCATACTTGATGGCTAGATCCTGGGCTTTTTCTGGATTGCATCACGTAGTAATGAAGTACAACACTGAAACAGTCAATTAAACTTGGTTTCCATCAATATTTTAGAGGACAACGCATGTTAGGTCTAGGTTAGGCCTGGGATTTACCCTCATCAGGGTCATACTGCCGCAGTTTTAACATACTTGTTGAACGGATCCTGGGTTTTTTCTGTTTTGGTTCACGTAGTAATGTGGTACCACACTGAAACATTCAATTAAACCTGGTCTTGATAAGTATTTTAGAGGATAACGCATGTTAGGTTTGGGTTAGGTCTAGGATTTGCCCTCAATAGGCTCATACTTTCGCATATTTCTCATACTTCATGGCTAGATCCTGGGCTGTTTCTGGATTGTATCACGTAGTAATGTGGTACCACGCTGAAACAGTCGATTAAACCTGGTTTCGATCAATATTTTAGAGGATAACGCAAGTTAAGTCTGGGATAGGTCTGGGATTTGACCTCATCAAACTCATACTTTCGCGTTTCTCACATACTTGTTCAACAGATCCTGGGTTTTTTCTGGTTTGGATCACGTAGTAGTGTGGTACCACACTGAAACAGTCCATTAAACCTGGTTGCGATCAATGTTTTAGAGGATAACGCATGTTAGGTCTGGGTTAGGTCTAGTATTTGCCCTCATCAGGCTCATTCTTTCGCATATTTCTCAAACTTGATGGCTAGATCCTGGGCTTTTTCTGGATTGCATCACGTAGTAATGTAGTACCACACTGAAACATTCAATTAAACCTGGTCTTGATAAATATTTCAGAGGATAACGCATGTTAGGTCTGGGTTAGGCCTAGGATTTGCACTCATCAGGCTCATACTTTCGCATATTTCTCATACTTCATGGCTAGATCCTGGGCTTTTTCTGGATTGCATCACGTAGTAATGAAGTACAACACTGAAACAGTCAATTGAACCTGGTCTCCATCAATATCTTAGAGGACAACGCAAGTTAGGTCTAGGTTAGGCCTGGGATTTGCCCTAATCAGGCTCATACTTTCGCATATTTCTCATACTTCATGGCTAGATCCTGGGCTATTTCTGGATTGGATCACGTAGTAAAGTGGTACCACACTGAAACATTCAATGAAACCTGGTCTGGATAAATATTTTAGAGAATAATTCATGTTAGGTCTAGGTTAGGTCAGGGATTTGCTCTCATCAGGCTCATTCTTTCGCATATTTCTCATACTTCATGGCTAGATCCTGGGCTTTTTCTGGATTGCATCACGTAGTAATGAAGTACAACACTGAAACAGTGAATTAAACTTGGTTTCCATCAATATTTTAGAGGACAACGCATGTTAGGTCTAGGTTAGGCCTGGGATTTGCCCTCATCAGGGTCATACTGTCGCAGTTTTAGCATACTTGTTGAACGGATCCTGGGTTTTTTCTGGTTTGGTTCACGTAGTAATGTGGTACCACACTGAAACATTCAATTAAACCTTGTCTTGATAAATATTTTAGTGGATAACGCATATTAGGTTTGGGTTAGGTCTAGGATTTGCACTCATCAGGCTCATACTTTCGCATATTTCTCATACTTCATGGCTAGATCCTGGGCTGTTTCTGGATTGTATCACGTAGTAATGTGGTACCACGCTGAAACAGTCGATTAAACCTGGTTTCGATCAATATTTTAGAGGATAACGCAAGTTAAGTCTGGGATAGGTCTGGGATTTGACCCCATCAGACTCATACATTCGCGTTTTTCACATACTTGTTGAACAGATCCTGGGTTTTTTCTGGTTTGGATCACGTAGTAGTGTGGTACCACACTGAAACAGTCCATTAAACCTGGTTGCGATCAATATTTTAGAGGATAACGCATGTTAGGTCTGGGTTAGGTCTAGTATTTGCCCTCAGCAGGCTCATTCTTTCGCATATTTCTCAAACTTGATGGCTAGATCCTGGGCTTTTTCTGGATTGCATCACGTAGTAATGTAGTACCACTCTGAAACATTCAATTAAACCTGGTCATGATAAATATTTCAGAGGATAACGAATGTTAGGTCTGGGTTAGGTCTAGGATTTGCACTCATCAGGCTCATACTTTCGCATATTTCTCATACTTCATAGCTAGATCCTGGGCTTTTTCTGGATTGCATTACGTAGTAATGAAGTACAACACTGAAATAGTCAATTGAACCTGGTCTCCATCAATATCTTAGAGGACAACGCAAGTTAGGTCTGGGATAGGTCTTGGATTTGCCCTCATCAGGCTCATACTTTCGCATATTTCTCATACTTCATGGCTAGATCCTGGGCTATTTCTGGATTGGATCACGTAGTAAAGTGGTACCACACTGAAACATTCAATGAAACCTGGTCTGGATAAATATTTTAGAGGATAACGCATGTTAGGTCTGGGATAGGTCTAGGATTTGCCCTCATCAGGCTCCTACTTTCGCATATTTCTCATACTTCATGGCTAGATCCTGGGCTTTTTCTTGATCGCATAACGTTGTAATGAAGTACAACACTGAAACAGTCCATTAAACCTGGTTGCGGTCAATATTTTAGAGGATAACGCATGTTAGGTCTGGGTTAGCTCTAGGATTTGCCCTCATCAGGCTCATTCTTTCGCATATTTCTCAAACTTCATGGCTAGATCCTGGGCTTTTTCTGGATTGCATCACGTAGTAATGTGGTACCACACTGAAACATTCAATTAAACCTGGTCTTGACAAGTATTTTAGAGGATAACGCATGTTAGGTTTGGGTTAGGTCTAGGATTTGCCCTCATTAGGCTCATACTTTCGCATATTTCTCATACTTCATGGCTAGATCCTGGGCTGTTTCTGGATTGTATCACGTAGTAATGTGGTACCACGCTGAAACAGTCGATTAAACCTGGTTTCGATCAATATTTTAGAGGATAACGCAAGTTAAGTCTGGGATAGGTCTGGGATTTGACCTCATCAAACTCATACTTTCGCGTTTCTCACATACTTGTTCAACAGATCCTGGGTTTTTTCTGGTTTGGATCACGTAGTAGTGTGGTACCACACTGAAACAGTCCATTAAACCTGGTTGCGATCAATGTTTTAGAGGATAACGCATGTTAGGTCTGGGTTAGGTCTAGTATTTGCCCTCATCAGGCTCATTCTTTCGCATATTTCTCAAACTTGATGGCTAGATCCTGGGCTTTTTCTGGATTGCATCACGTAGTAATGTAGTACCACACTGAAACATTCAATTAAACCTGGTCTTGATAAATATTTCAGAGGATAACGCATGTTAGGTCTGGGTTAGGCCTAGGATTTGCACTCATCAGGCTCATACTTTCGCATATTTCTCATACTTCATGGCTAGATCCTGGGCTTTTTCTGGATTGCATCACGTAGTAATGAAGTACAACACTGAAACAGTCAATTGAACCTGGTCTCCATCAATATCTTAGAGGACAACGCAAGTTAGGTCTAGGTTAGGCCTGGGATTTGCCCTCATCAGGCTCATACTTTCGCATATTTCTCATACTTCATGGCTAGATCCTGGGCTATTTCTGGATTGGATCACGTAGTAAAGTGGTACCACACTGAAACATTCAATGAAACCTGGTCTGGATAAATATTTTAGAGAATAATTCATGTTAGGTCTAGGTTAGGTCAGGGATTTGCTCTCATCAGGCTCATTCTTTCGCATATTTCTCATACTTCATGGCTAGATCCTGGGCTTTTTCTGGATTGCATCACGTAGTAATGAAGTACAACACTGAAACAGTGAATTAAACTTGGTTTCCATCAATATTTTAGAGGACAACGCATGTTAGGTCTAGGTTAGGCCTGGGATTTGCCCTCATCAGGGTCATACTGTCGCAGTTTTAGCATACTTGTTGAACGGATCCTGGGTTTTTTCTGGTTTGGTTCACGTAGTAATGTGGTACCACACTGAAACATTCAATTAAACCTTGTCTTGATAAATATTTTAGTGGATAACGCATGTTAGGTTTGGGTTAGGTCTAGGATTTGCACTCATCAGGCTCATACTTTCGCATATTTCTCATACTTCATGGCTAGATCATGGGCTGTTTCTGGATTGTATCACGTAGTAATGTGGTACCACGCTGAAACAGTCGATTAAACCTGGTTTCGATCAATATTTTAGAGGATAACGCAAGTTAAGTCTGGGATAGGTCTGGGATTTGACCTCATCAGACTCATACATTCGCGTTTTTCACATACTTGTTGAACAGATCCTGGGTTTTTTCTGGTTTGGATCACGTAGTAGTGTGGTACCACACTGAAACAGTCCATTAAACCTGGTTGCGATCAATATTTTAGAGGATAACGCATGTTAGGTCTGGGTTAGGTCTAGTATTTGCCCTCAGCAGGCTCATTCTTTCGCATATTTCTCAAACTTGATGGCTAGATCCTGGGCTTTTTCTGGATTGCATCACGTAGTAATGTAGTACCACTCTGAAACATTCAATTAAACCTGGTCATGATAAATATTTCAGAGGATAACGAATGTTAGGTCTGGGTTAGGTCTAGGATTTGCACTCATCAGGCTCATACTTTCGCATATTTCTCATACTTCATAGCTAGATCCTGGGCTTTTTCTGGATTGCATCACGTAGTAATGAAGTACAACACTGAAACAGTCAATTGAACCTGGTCTCCATCAATATCTTAGAGGACAACGCAAGTTAGGTCTGGGATAGGTCTTGGATTTGCCCTCATCAGGCTCATACTTTCGCATATTTCTCATACTTCATGGCTAGATCCTGGGCTATTTCTGGATTGGATCACGTAGTAAAGTGGTACCACACTGAAACATTCAATGAAACCTGGTCTGGATAAATATTTTAGAGGATAACGCATGTTAGGTCTGGGATAGGTCTAGGATTTGCCCTCATCAGGCTCCTACTTTCGCATATTTCTCATACTTCATGGCTAGATCCTGGGCTTTTTCTTGATCGCATAACGTTGTAATGAAGTACAACACTGAAACAGTCCATTAAACCTGGTTGCGGTCAATATTTTAGAGGATAACGCATGTTAGGTCTGGGTTAGCTCTAGGATTTGCCCTCATCAGGCTCATTCTTTCGCATATTTCTCAAACTTCATGGCTAGATCCTGGGCTTTTTCTGGATTGCATCACGTAGTAATGTGGTACCACACTGAAACATTCAATTAAACCTGGTCTTGATAAATATTTTAGAGGATAACGCATGTTAGGTCTGGGTTAGGTCTAGGATTTGCTCTCATCAGACTCATACTTTCGCATTCTTCACATACTTGTTGAACGGATCCAGGGTTTTTTCTGGTTTGGATCGCGTAGTAATGTGGGACCACACTGAAACAGTCAATTAAACCTGGTTTCGATCAATATTTTAGAGGATAACGCATGTTAGGTCTGGGTTAGGTCTAGGATTTGCCCTCATCAGGCTCTTACTTTCGCATATTTCTCATACTTGATGGCTAGATCCTGGGCTTTTTCTGGATTGCATAACGTAGTAATGAAGTACAACACTGAAACAGTCAATTAAACCTGGTTTCCATCAATATTTTAGAGGACAACGCAAGTTAGGTCTGGGATAGATCTGGGGTTCGCCCTAATCAGGCTCATACTTTCGCGTTTTTCACATACTTGTTGAACAGATCCTGGGTTTTTTCTGGTTTGGATCACGTAGTAATGTGGTACCACACTGAAACAGTCGATTAAACCTGGTTTCGATCAATATTTTAGAGGATAACGCATGTTAGGTCTGGGTTAGGTCTAGTATTTGCCCTCAGCAGGCTCATTCTTTCGCATATTTCTCAAACTTGATGGCTAGATCCTGGGCTTTTTCTGGATTGCATCACGTAGTAATGTAGTACCACTCTGAAACATTCAATTAAACCTGGTCATGATAAATATTTCAGAGGATAACGAATGTTAGGTCTGGGTTAGGTCTAGGATTTGCACTCATCAGGCTCATACTTTCGCATATTTCTCATACTTCATAGCTAGATCCTGGGCTTTTTCTGGATTGCATCACGTAGTAATGAAGTACAACACTGAAACAGTCAATTGAACCTGGTCTCCATCAATATCTTAGAGGACAACGCAAGTTAGGTCTGGGATAGGTCTTGGATTTGCCCTCATCAGGCTCATACTTTCGCATATTTCTCATACTTCATGGCTAGATCCTGGGCTATTTCTGGATTGGATCACGTAGTAAAGTGGTACCACACTGAAACATTCAATGAAACCTGGTCTGGATAAATATTTTAGAGGATAACGCATGTTAGGTCTGGGATAGGTCTAGGATTTGCCCTCATCAGGCTCCTACTTTCGCATATTTCTCATACTTCATGGCTAGATCCTGGGCTTTTTCTTGATCGCATAACGTTGTAATGAAGTACAACACTGAAACAGTCCATTAAACCTGGTTGCGGTCAATATTTTAGAGGATAACGCATGTTAGGTCTGGGTTAGCTCTAGGATTTGCCCTCATCAGGCTCATTCTTTCGCATATTTCTCAAACTTCATGGCTAGATCCTGGGCTTTTTCTGGATTGCATCACGTAGTAATGTGGTACCACACTGAAACATTCAATTAAACCTGGTCTTGATAAATATTTTAGAGGATAACGCATGTTAGGTCTGGGTTAGGTCTAGGATTTGCTCTCATCAGACTCATACTTTCGCATTCTTCACATACTTGTTGAACGGATCCAGGGTTTTTTCTGGTTTGGATCGCGTAGTAATGTGGGACCACACTGAAACAGTCAATTAAACCTGGTTTCGATCAATATTTTAGAGGATAACGCATGTTAGGTCTGGGTTAGGTCTAGGATTTGCCCTCATCAGGCTCTTACTTTCGCATATTTCTCATACTTGATGGCTAGATCCTGGGCTTTTTCTGGATTGCATATCGTAGTAATGAAGTACAACACTGAAACAGTCAATTAAACCTGGTTTCCATCAATATTTTAGAGGACAACGCAAGTTAGGTCTGGGATAGATCTGGGGTTCGCCCTAATCAGGCTCATACTTTCGCGTTTTTCACATACTTGTTGAACAGATCCTGGGTTTTTTCTGGTTTGGATCACGTAGTAATATGGTACCACACTGAAACAGTCGATTAAACCAGGTTTCGGTCAATATTTTTGAGGATAACGCATGTTAGGTCTAGATTAGGCCTGGGATTCTCACTCATCAGACTCATACTTTCGCATTCTTCACATGCTTGTTGAACGGAGCCTGGGTTTTTTCTGGTTTGCATCACGTAGTAAAGTGGTACCACACTGAAACATTCAATGAAACCTGGTCTGGATAAATATTTTAGAGGATAACGCATGTTAGGTCTGGGTTAGGTCTAGGATTTGCCCTCATCAGGCTCATTCTTTCGCATATTTCTCATACTTGATGGCTAGATCCTGGGCGTTTTCTGGATTGCATCACGTAGAAATGTAGTACCACACTGAAACAGTCAATGAAACCTAGTTTCCATCAATATTTTAGAGGACAACGCAAGTTAGGTCTAGGTAAGGCCTGAGATTTTCACTGATCAGACTCATACTTTCGCATTCTTCACATACTTGTTGAACGGATCCTGGGTTCTTTCTGGTTTTGATCACGTAGTAATGTGGTACCACACTGAAACATTCAATTAAACCTTGTCTTGATAAATATTTTAGAGAATAACGCATGTTAGGTCTGGGTTAGGTCTAGGATTTGCCCTCATCAGGCTCATACTTTCGCATATCTCTCATACTTCATGGCTAGATCCTGGGCTATTTCTGGATTGGATCACGTAGTAAAGTGGTACCACACTGAAACATTCAATGAAACCTGGTCTGGATAAATATTTTAGAGAATAATTCATGTTAGGTCTAGGTTAGGTCAAGGATTTCCTCTCATCAGGCTCATTCTTTCGCATATTTCTCATACTTCATGGCTAGATCCTGGGTTTTTTCTGGATTGGATCACGTAGTAATGAAGTACAACACTGAAACAGTGAATTAAACTTGGTTTCTATCAATATTTTAGAGGACAACGCATGTTAGGTCTATGTTAGGCCTGGGATTTGCCCTCATCAGGGTCATACTGTCGCAGTTTTAACATACTTGTTGAACGGATCCTGGGTTTTTTCTGGTTTGGTTCACGTAGTAATGTGGTACCACACTGAAACATTCAATTAAACCTGGTCTTGATAAATATTTTAGTGGATAACGCATGTTAGGTTTGGGTTAGGTCTAGGATTTGCACTCATCAGGCTCATACTTTCGCATATTTCTCATACTTCATGGCTAGATCCTGGGCTTTTTCTGGATTGCATCACGTAGTAATGTGGTACAACACTGAAACATTCAATTAAACCTGGTCTTGATAAATATTTTAGAGGATAACGCATGTTAGGTCTGGGATAGGTCTAGGATTTGCTCTCATCAGACTCATACTTTCGCATTCTTCACATACTTGTTGAACGGATCCTGGGTTTTTTCTGGTTTGGATCACGTAGTAATGTGGGACCACACCGAAACAATCAATTAAACCTGGTCTTGATAAATATTTTGGAGGATAACGCATGTTAGGTCTGGGTTAGGTCTAGGATTTGCCCCCATCAGGCTCACTTTTCGCATATTTCTCATACTTCATGGCTAGATCCTGGGCTGTTTCTGGATTGTATCACGTAGTAATGTGGTACCACGCTGAAACAGTCAATTAAACCTGGTTTCGATCAATATTTTGGAGGATAACGCAAGTTAGGTCTGGGATAGGTCTAGGATTTGCCCTCATCAGGCTCTTACTTTCGCATATTTCTCATACTTCATGGCTAGATCCTGGGCTATTTCTGGATTGGATCACGTAGTAAAGTGGTACCACACTGAAACATTCAATGAAACCTGGTCTGGATAAATATTTTAGAGGATAATGCATCTTAGGTCTAGGTTAGGTCTGGGGTTTGCTCTCATCAGGCTCATTCTTTCGCATATTTCTCATACTTGATGGCTAGATCCTGGGCTTTTTCTGGATCGCATCACGTAGTAATGAAGTACAACACTGAAACAGTCAATTAAACCTGGTCTGGATAAATATTTTAGAGGATAATGCATCTTAGGTCTAGGTTAGGTCTGGGATTTTCACTCATCAGACTCATACTTTCGCATTCTTCACATACTTGTTGAACGGATCCTGGGTTTTTTCGGGTTTGGATAACGTAGTAATGTGGGACCACAATGAAACAATCAATTAAACCTGGTCTTGATAAATATTTTAGAGGATAACGCATGTTAGGTTTGGGTTAGGTCTAGGATTTGCCCTCGTCAGGCTCATGGTTTCGCATATTTCTCATACTTCATGGCTGGATCCTGGGCTATTTCTGGATTGGATCACGTAGTAATGTGGTACCACACTGAAACAGTCAATTAAACCTGGTTTCGATCAATATTTTTGAGGATAACGCAAGTTAGGTCTGGGATAGGTCTGGGATTTGCCCTCATCAGGCTCATACTTTCGCGTTTTTCACATACTTGTTGAACAGATCCTGGGTTTTTTCTGGTTTGGGTCACGTAGTAATGTGGTACCACACTGAAACATTCAATTAAACCTGGTCTTGATAAATATTTTAGAGGATAACGCATGTTAGGTCTGGGTTAGGTCTAGGATTTGCCCTCATCAAGCTCATACTTTCGCATATTTCTCATACTTCATGGCTAGATCCTGGGCTGTTTCTGGATTGTATCACGTAGTAATGTGGTACCACGCTGAAACAGTCGATTAAACCTGGTTTCGATCAATATTTTAGAGGATAACGCAAGTTAAGTCTGGGATAGGTCTGGGATTTGACCTCATCAGACTCATACTTTTGCGTTTTTCACATACTTGTTGAACAGGTCCTGGGTTTTTTCTGGTTGGGATCACGTAGTAATGTGGGACCACACTGAAACAGTCAATTGAACCTGGTCTCCATCAATATCTTAGAGGATAACGCAAGTTAGGTCTGGGATAGGTCTTGGATTTGCCCTCATCAGGCTCATACTTTCGCATATTTCTCATACTTCATGGCTAGATCCTGGGTTATTTTCTGGTTTGGATCACATAGTAATATGGTACCACACTGAAACAGTCGATTAAACCAGGTTTCGGTCAATATTTTTGAGGATAACGCATGTTAGGTCTAGATTAGGCCTGGGATTTTCACTCATCAGACTCATACTTTCGCATTCTTCACATACTTGTTGAACGGAGCCTGGGTTTTTTCTGGTTTGCATCACGTAGTAATGTGGGATCACACTGAAACAGTCAATTAAATCTGGTTTCGATCAATATTTTAGAGAATAATTCATGTTAGGTCTAGGTTAGGCCTGGGATTTTCACTCATCAGACTCATACTTTCGCATTCTTCACATACTTGTTGAACGGATCCTGGGTTTTTTCTGGTTTGGATCACGTAGTAATGTGGGACCACACCGAAACAATCAATTAAACCTGGTCTTGATAAATATTTTGGAGGATAACGCATGTTAGGTCTGGGTTAGGTCTAGGATTTGCCCTCATCAGGCTCATTCTTTCGCATATTTCTCATACTTGATGGCTAGATCCTGGGCGTTTTCTGGATTGCATCACGTAGTAATGTAGTACCACACTGAAACAGTCAATGAAACCTAGTTTCCATCAATATTTTAGAGGACAACGCAAGTTAGGTCTAGGTAAGGCCTGAGATTTTCACTGATCAGACTCATACTTTCGCATTCTTCACATACTTGTTGAACGGATCCTGGGTTCTCTCTGGTTTTGATCACGTAGTAATGTGGTACCACACTGAAACATTCAATTAAACCTTGTCTTGATAAATATTTTAGAGAATAACGCATGTTAGGTCTGGGTTAGGTCTAGGATTTGCCCTCATCAGGCTCATACTTTCGCATATCTCTCATACTTCATGGCTAGATCCTGGGCTATTTCTGGATTGGATCACGTAGTAAAGTGGTACCACACTGAAACATTCAATGAAACCTGGTCTGGATAAATATTTTAGAGAATAATTCATGTTAGGTCTAGATTAGGCCTGGGATTCTCACTCATCAGACTCATACTTTCGCATTCTTCACATGCTTGTTGAACGGAGCCTGGGTTTTTTCTGGTTTGCATCACGTAGTAAAGTGGTACCACACTGAAACATTCAATGAAACCTGGTCTGGATAAATATTTTAGAGGATAACGCATGTTAGGTCTGGGTTAGGTCTAGGATTTGCCCTCATCAGGCTCATTCTTTCGCATATTTCTCATACTTGATGGCTAGATCCTGGGCGTTTTCTGGATTGCATCACGTAGTAATGTAGTACCACACTGAAACAGTCAATGAAACCTAGTTTCCATCAATATTTTAGAGGACAACGCAAGTTAGGTCTAGGTAAGGCCTGAGATTTTCACTGATCAGACTCATACTTTCGCATTCTTCACATACTTGTTGAACGGATCCTGGGTTCTTTCTGGTTTTGATCACGTAGTAATGTGGTACCACACTGAAACATTCAATTAAACCTTGTCTTGATAAATATTTTAGAGAATAACGCATGTTAGGTCTGGGTTAGGTCTAGGATTTGCCCTCATCAGGCTCATACTTTCGCATATCTCTCATACTTCATGGCTAGATCCTGGGCTATTTCTGGATTGGATCACGTAGTAAAGTGGTACCACACTGAAACATTCAATGAAACCTGGTCTGGATAAATATTTTAGAGAATAATTCATGTTAGGTCTAGGTTAGGTCAAGGATTTCCTCTCATCAGGCTCATTCTTTCGCATATTTCTCATACTTCATGGCTAGATCCTGGGTTTTTTCTGGATTGCATCACGTAGTAATGAAGTACAACACTGAAACAGTGAATTAAACTTGGTTTCTATCAATATTTTAGAGGACAACGCATGTTAGGTCTATGTTAGGCCTGGGATTTGCCCTCATCAGGGTCATACTGTCGCAGTTTTAACATACTTGTTGAACGGATCCTGGGTTTTTTCTGGTTTGGTTCACGTAGTAATGTGGTACCACACTGAAACATTCAATTAAACCTGGTCTTGATAAATATTTTAGTGGATAACGCATGTTAGGTTTGGGTTAGGTCTAGGATTTGCACTCATCAGGCTCATACTTTCGCATATTTCTCATACTTCATGGCTAGATCCTGGGCTTTTTCTGGATTGCATCACGTAGTAATGTGGTACAACACTGAAACATTCAATTAAACCTGGTCTTGATAAATATTTTAGAGGATAACGCATGTTAGGTCTGGGATAGGTCTAGGATTTGCTCTCATCAGACTCATACTTTCGCATTCTTCACATACTTGTTGAACGGATCCTGGGTTTTTTCTGGTTTGGATCACGTAGTAATGTGGGACCACACCGAAACAATCAATTAAACCTGGTCTTGATAAATATTTTGGAGGATAACGCATGTTAGGTCTGGGTTAGGTCTAGGATTTGCCCCCATCAGGCTCACTTTTCGCATATTTCTCATACTTCATGGCTAGATCCTGGGCTGTTTCTGGATTGTATCACGTAGTAATGTGGTACCACGCTGAAACAGTCAATTAAACCTGGTTTCGATCAATATTTTGGAGGATAACGCAAGTTAGGTCTGGGATAGGTCTAGGATTTGCCCTCATCAGGCTCTTACTTTCGCATATTTCTCATACTTCATGGCTAGATCCTGGGCTATTTCTGGATTGGATCACGTAGTAAAGTGGTACCACACTGAAACATTCAATGAAACCTGGTCTGGATAAATATTTTAGAGGATAATGCATCTTAGGTCTAGGTTAGGTCTGGGATTTGCTCTCATCAGGCTCATTCTTTCGCATATTTCTCATACTTGATGGCTAGATCCTGGGCTTTTTCTGGATCGCATCACGTAGTAATGAAGTACAACACTGAAACAGTCAATTAAACCTGGTCTGGATAAATATTTTAGAGGATAATGCATCTTAGGTCTAGGTTAGGTCTGGGATTTTCACTCATCAGACTCATACTTTCGCATTCTTCACATACTCGTTGAACGGATCCTGGGTTTTTTCGGGTTTGGATAACGTAGTAATGTGGGACCACAATGAAACAATCAATTAAACCTGGTCTTGATAAATATTTTAGAGGATAACGCATGTTAGGTTTGGGTTAGGTCTAGGATTTGCCCTCGTCAGGCTCATGGTTTCGCATATTTCTCATACTTCATGGCTGGATCCTGGGCTATTTCTGGATTGGATCACGTAGTAATGTGGTACCACACTGAAACAGTCAATTAAACCTGGTTTCGATCAATATTTTTGAGGATAACGCAAGTTAGGTCTGGGATAGGTCTGGGATTTGCCCTCATCAGGCTCATACTTTCGCGTTTTTCACATACTTGTTGAACAGATCCTGGGTTTTTTCTGGTTTGGGTCACGTAGTAATGTGGTACCACACTGAAACATTCAATTAAACCTGGTCTTGATAAATATTTTAGAGGATAACGCATGTTAGGTCTGGGTTAGGTCTAGGATTTGCCCTCATCAAGCTCATACTTTCGCATATTTCTCATACTTCGTGGCTAGATCCTGGGCTGTTTCTGGATTGTATCACGTAGTAATGTGGTACCACGCTGAAACAGTCGATTAAACCTGGTTTCGATCAATATTTTAGAGGATAACGCAAGTTAAGTCTGGGATAGGTCTGGGATTTGACCTCATCAGACTCATACTTTTGCGTTTTTCACATACTTGTTGAACAGGTCCTGGGTTTTTTCTGGTTGGGATCACGTAGTAATGTGGGACCACACTGAAACAATCAATTAAACCTGGTCTTGATAAATATTTTAGAGGATAACGCATGTTAGGTTTGGGTTAGGTCTAGGATTTGCCCTCGTCAGGCTCATACTTTCGCATATTTCTCATACTTCATGGCTAGATCCTGGGCTATTTCTGGATTGGATCCCGTAGTAATGTGGTACCACACTGAAACAGTCAATTAAACCTGGTTTCGATCAATATTTTAGAGGATAACGCAAGTTAGGTCTGGGATAGGTCTGGGATTTGCCCTCATCAGGCTCATACTTTCGCGTTTTTCACATACTTGTTGAACAGATCCTGGGTTTTTTCTGGTTTGGGTCACGTAGTAATGTGGTACCACACTGAAACATTCAATTAAACCTGGTCTTGATAAATATTTTAGAGGATAACGCATGTTAGGTCTGGGTTAGGTCTAGGATTTGCCCTCATCAAGCTCATACTTTCGCATATTTCTCATACTTGATGGCTAGATCCTGGGCTTTTTCTGGATTGCATCACGTAGTAATGAAGTACAACACTGAAACAGTCAATTAAACCTGGTTTCGATCAATATTTTAGAGAATAATTCATGTTAGGTCTAGGTTAGGTCTGGGATTTGCTCTCATCAGGCTCATTCTTTCGCATATTTCTCATACTTGATGGCTAGATCCTGGGCTTTTTCTGGACCGCATCACGTAGTAATGAAGTACAACACTGAAACAGTCAATTAAACCTGGTTGCGATCAATATTTTAGAGGATAACGCATGTTAGGTCTGGGTTAGGTCTAGTATTTGCCCTCATCAGGCTCATTCTTTCGCATATTTCTCAAACTTGATGGCTAGATCCTGGGCTTTTTCTGGATTGCATCACGTAGTAATGTGGTACCACACTGAAACATTCAATTAAACCTGGTCTTGATAAATATTTTAGTGGATAACGCATGTTAGGTTTGGGTTAGGTCTAGGATATGCACTCATCAGGCTCATACTTTCGCATATTTTTCATACTTCATGGCTAGATCCTGGGCTGTTTCTGGATTGTCTCACGTAGTAATGTGGTACCACGCTAAAACAGTCGATTAAACCTAGTTTCGATCAATATTTTAGAGGATAACGCATGTTAGGTTTGGGTTAGGTCTAGGATTTGCCCTCATCAGGCTCACAGTTTCGCGTTTTTCACATACTTGTTGAACAGATCCTGGGTTTTTTCTGGTTTGGATCACGTAGTAAAGTGGTACCACACTGAAACATTCAATGAAACCTGGTTGCGATCAATATTTTAGAGGATAACGCATGTTAGGTCTGGGTTAGGTCTTGGATTTGCCCTCATCAGGCTCATACTTTCGCATATTTCTCATACTTCATGGCTAGATCCTGGGCTATTTCTGGATTGGATCACGTAGTAAAGTGGTACCACACTGAAACAGTCAATTGAACCTGGTCTCCATCAATATCTTAGAGGACAACGCAAGTTAGGTCTGGGATAGGTCTTGGATTTGCCCTCATCAGGCTCATACTTTCGCATATTTCTCATACTTCATGGCTAGATCCTGGACTTTTTCTTGATCGCATAACGTAGTAATGAAGTACAACACTGAAACAGTCCATTAAACCTGGTTGCGGTCAATATTTTAGAGGATAACGCATGTTAGGTCTGGGTTAGGTCTTGGATTTGCCCTCATCAGGCTCATACTTTCGCATATTTCTCAAACTTGATGGCTAGATCCTGGGCTTTTTCTGGATTGCATCACGTAGTAATGTGGTACCACACTGAAACATTCAATTAAACCTGGTCTTGATAAATATTTTAGTGGATAACGCATGTTAGGTTTGGGTTAGGTCTAGGATATGCACTCATCAGGCTCATACTTTCGCATATTTTTCATACTTCATAGCCAGATCCTGGGCTTTTTCTGGATTGCATCACGTAGTAATGAAGTACAACACTGAAACAGTCAATTGAACCTGGTCTCCATCAATATCTTAGAGGACAACGCAAGTTAGGTCTGGGATAGGTCTTGGATTTGCCCTCATCAGGCTCATACTTTCGCATATTTCTCATACTTCATGGCTAGATCCTGGGCTATTTCTGGATTGGATCACGTAGTAAAGTGGTACCACACTGAAACATTCAATGAAACCTGGTCTGGATAAATATTTTAGAGGATAACGCATGTTAGGTCTGGGATAGGTCTAGGATTTGCCCTCATCAGGCTCTTACTTTCGCATATTTCTCATACTTCATGGCTAGATCCTGGACTTTTTCTTGATCGCATAACGTAGTAATGAAGTACAACACTGAAACAGTCCATTAAACCTGGTTGCGGTCAATATTTTAGAGGATAACGCATGTTAGGTCTGGGTTAGCTCTAGGATTTGCCCTCATCAGGCTCATTCTTTCGCATATTTCTCAAACTTCATGGCTAGATCCTGGGCTTTTTCTGGATTGCATCACGTAGTAATGTGGTACCACACTGAAACATTCAATTAAACCTGGTCTTGATAAATATTTTAGTGGATAACGCATGTTAGGTTTGGGTTAGGTCTAGGATATGCACTCATCAGGCTCATACTTTCGCATATTTTTCATACTTCATGGCTAGATCCTGGGCTGTTTCTGGATTGTCTCACGTAGTAATGTGGTACCACGCTAAAACAGTCGATTAAACCTAGTTTCGATCAATATTTTAGAGGATAACGCATGTTAGGTTTGGGTTAGGTCTAGGATTTGCCCTCATCAGGCTCACAGTTTCGCGTTTTTCACATACTTGTTGAACAGATCCTGGGTTTTTTCTGGTTTGGATCACGTAGTAGGGTGGTACCACACTGAAACAGTCCATTAAACCTGGTTGCGATCAATATTTTAGAGGATAACGCATGTTAGGTCTGGGTTAGGTCTAGTATTTGCCCTCATCAGGCTCATTCTTTCGCATATTTCTCAAACTTGATGGCTTGATCCTGGGCTTTTTCTGGATTGCATCACGTAGTAATGTAGTACCACTCTGAAACATTCAATTAAACCTGGTCATGATAAATATTTCAGAGGATAACGAATGTTAGGTCTGGGTTAGGTCTAGGATTTGCACTCATCAGGCTCATACTTTCGCATATTTCTCATACTTCATAGCCAGATCCTGGGCTTTTTCTGGATTGCATCACGTAGTAATGAAGTACAACACTGAAACAGTCAATTGAACCTGGTCTCCATCAATATCTTAGAGGACAACGCAAGTTAGGTCTGGGATAGGTCTTGGATTTGCCCTCATCAGGCTCATACTTTCGCATATTTCTCATACTTCATGGCTAGATCCTGGGCTATTTCTGGATTGGATCACGTAGTAAAGTGGTACCACACTGAAACATTCAATGAAACCTGGTCTGGATAAATATTTTAGAGGATAACGCATGTTAGGTCTGGGATAGGTCTAGGATTTGCCCTCATCAGGCTCTTACTTTCGCATATTTCTCATACTTCATGGCTAGATCCTGGACTTTTTCTTGATCGCATAACGTAGTAATGAAGTACAACACTGAAACAGTCCATTAAACCTGGTTGCGGTCAATATTTTAGAGGATAACGCATGTTAGGTCTGGGTTAGCTCTAGGATTTGCCCTCATCAGGCTCATTCTTTCGCATATTTCTCAAACTTCATGGCTAGATCCTGGGCTTTTTCTGGATTGCATCACGTAGTAATGTGGTACCAGACTGAAACATTCAATTAAACCTGGTCTTGATAAATATTTTAGAGGATAACGCATGTTAGGTCCGGGTTAGGTCTAGGATATGCTCTCATCAGACTCATACTTTCGCATTCTTCACATACTTGTTGAACGGATCCAGGGTTTTTTCTGGTTTGGATCACGTAGTAATGTGGGACCACACTGAAACAGTCAATTAAACCTGGTTTCGATCAATATTTTAGAGGATAACGCATGTTAGGGCTGGGTTAGGTCTAGGATTTGCCCTCATCAGGCTCTTACTTTCGCATATTTCTCATACTTGATGGCTAAATCCTGGGCTTTTTCTGGATTGCATAACGTAGTAATGAAGTACAACACTGAAACAGTCAATTAAACCTGGTTTCCATCAATATTTTGGAGGACAACGCAAGTTAGGTCTGGGATAGATCTGGGATTCGCCCTAATCAGGCTCATACTTTCGCGTTTTTCACATACTTGTTGAACAGATCCTGGGTTTTTTCTGGTTTGGATCACGTAGTAATGTGGTACCACACTGAAACAGTCGATTAAACCTGGTTTCGATCAATATTTTAGAGGATAACGCATGTTAGGTCTGGAATACGTCTGGGATTTGACCTCGTCAGACTCATACTTTCGCACCCTTCACATACTCGTTGATCAGATCCTGGGTTATTTTCTGGTTTGGATCACGTAGTAATATGGTACCACACTGAAACAGTCGATTAAACCAGGTTTCGGTCAATATTTTTGAGGATAACGCATGTTAGGTCTAGATTAGGCCTGGGATTCTCACTCATCAGACTCATACTTTCGCATTCTTCACATACTTGTTGAACGGAGCCTGGGTTTTTTCTGGTTTGCATCACGTAGTAAAGTGGTACCACACTGAAACATTCAATGAAACCTGGTCTGGATAAATATTTTTGAGGATAACGCATGTTAGGTCTGGGTTAGGTCTAGGATTTGCCCTCATCAGGCTCATTCTTTCGCATATTTCTCATACTTGATGGCTAGATCCTGGGCGTTTTCTGGATTGCATCACGTAGTAATGTAGTACCACACTGAAACAGTCAATGAAACCTAGTTTCCATCAATATTTTAGAGGACAACGCAAGTTAGGTCTAGGTAAGGCCTGAGATTTTCACTGATCAGACTCATACTTTCGCATTCTTCACATACTTGTTGAACGGATCCTGGGTTTTTTCTGGTTTTGATCACGTAGTAATGTGGTACCACACTGAAACATTCAATTAAACCTTGTCTTGATAAATATTTTAGAGAATAACGCATGTTAGGTCTGGGTTAGGTCTAGGATTTGCCCTCATCAGGCTCATACTTTCGCATTTTCTCATACTTCATGGCTAGATCCTGGCCTGTTTCTGGATTGTATCACGTAGTAATGTGGTACCACGCTGAAACAGTCGATTAAACCTGGTTTCGATCAATATTTTAGAGGATAACGCAAGTTAAGTCTGGGATAGGTCTGGGATTTGACCTCATCAGACTCATACTTTCGCGTTTTTCACATACTTGTTGGACAGATGCTGGGTTTTTTCTGGTTTGGATCACGTAGTAATGTGGGACCGCACTGAAACAGTCAATTGAACCTGGTCTCCATCAATATCTTAGAGGACAACGCAAGTTAGGTCTGGGATAGGTCTTGGATTTGCCCTCATCAGGCTCATACTTTCGCATATTTCTCATACTTCATGGCTAGATCCTGGGCTATTTCTGGATCGGATCACGTAGTAAAGTGGTACCACACTGAAACATTCAATGAAACCTGGTCTGGATAAATATTTTAGAGGATAACGCATGTTAGGTCTGGGATAGGTCTAGGATTTGCCCTCATCAGGCTCTTACTTTCGCATATTTCTCATACTTCATGGCTAGATCCTGGGCTTTTTCTTGATCGCATAACGTAGTAATGAAGTACAACACTGAAACAGTCCATTAAACCTGGTTGCGGTCAATATTTTAGAGGATAACGCATGTTAGGTCTGGGTTAGCTCTAGGATTTACCCTCATCAGGCTCATTCTTTCGCATATTTCTCGAACTTCATGGCTAGATCCTGGGCTTTTTCTGGATTGCATCACGTAGTAATGTGGTACAACACTGAAACATTCAATTAAACCTGGTCTTGATAAATATTTTAGAGGATAACGCATGTTAGGTCTGGGTTAGGTCTAGGATTTGCTCTCATCAGACTCATACTTTCGCATTCTTCACATACTTGTTGAACGGATCCTGGGTTTTTTCTGGTTTGGATCACGTAGTAATGTGGGACCACACCGAAACAATCAATTAAACCTGGTCTTGATAAATATTTTGGAGGATAACGCATGTTAGGTCTGGGTTAGGTCTAGGATTTGCCCTCATCAGGCTCACTTTTCGCATATTTCTCATACTTCATGGCTAGATCCTGGGCTGTTTCTGGATTGTATCACGTAGTAATGTGGTACCACGCTGAAACAGTCAATTTAACCTGGTTTCGATCAATATTTTGGAGGATAACGCAAGTTAGGTCTGGGATAGGTCTAGGATTTGCCCTCATCAGGCTCTTACTTTCGCATATTTCTCATACTTCATGGCTAGATCCTGGGCTATTTCTGGATTGGATCACGTAGTAAAGTGGTACCACACTGAAACATTCAATGAAACCTGGTCTGGATAAATATTTTAAAGGATAATGCATCTTAGGTCTAGGTTAGGTCTGGGATTTTCACTCATCAGACTCATACTTTCGCATTCTTCACATACTTGTTGAACGGATCCTGGGTTTTTTCGGGTTTGGGTCACGTAGTAATGTGGTACCACACTGAAACATTCAATTAAACCTGGTCTTGATAAATATTTTAGAGGATAATGCATGTTAGGTCTGGGTTAGGTCTAGGATTTGCCCTCATCAAGCTCATACTTTCGCATATTTCTCATACTTCATGGCTAGATCCTGGGCTGTTTCTGGATTGTATCACGTAGTAATGCGGTACCACGCTGAAACAGTCAATTAAACCTGGTTTCGATCAATATTTTAGAGGATAACGCAAGTTAGGTCTGGGATAGGTCTGGGATTTGCCCTCATCAGGCTCATACTTTCGCGTTTTTCACATACTTGTTGAACAGATCCTGGGTTTTTTCTGGTTTGGGTCACGTAGTAATGTGGTACCACACTGAAACATTCAATTAAACCTGGTCTTGATAAATATTTTAGAGGATAATGCATGTTAGGTCTGGGTTAGGTCTAGGATTTGCCCTCATCAAGCTCATACTTTCGCATATTTCTCATACTTCATGGCTAGATCCTGGGCTGTTTCTGGATTGTATCACGTAGTAATGCGGTACCACGCTGAAACAGTCGATTAAACCTGGTTTCGATCAATATTTTAGAGGATAACGCAAGTTAAGTCTGGGATAGGTCTGGGATTTGACCTCATCAGACGCATACTTTCGCGTTTTTCACATACTTGTTGAACAGATCCTGGGTTTTTTCTGGTTTGGATCACGTAGTAATGTGGGACCACACTGAAACAGTCAATTGAACCTGGTCTCCATCAATATCTTAGAGGACAACGCAAGTTAGGTCTGGGATAGGTCTTGGATTTGCCCTCATCAGGCTCATACTTTCGCATATTTCTCATACTTCATGGCTAGATCCTGGGTTATTTTCTGGTTTGGATCACATAGTAATATGGTACCACACTGAAACAGTCGATTAAACCAGGTTTCGGTCAATATTTTTGAGGATAACGCATGTTAGGTCTAGATTAGGCCTGGGATTTTCACTCATCAGACTCATACTTTCGCATTCTTCACATACTTGTTGAACGGAGCCTGGGTTTTTTCTGGTTTGCATCACGTAGTAATGTGGGATCACACTGAAACAGTCAATTAAATCTGGTTTCGATCAATATTTTAGAGAATAATTCATGTTAGGTCTAGGTTAGGCCTGGGATTTTCACTCATCAGACTCATACTTTCGCATTCTTCACATACTTGTTGAACGGATCCTGGGTTTTTTCGGGTTTGGATCACGTAGTAATGTGGGACCACAATGAAACAATCAATTAAACCTGGTCTTGATAAATATTTTAGAGGATAACGCATGTTAGGTTTGGGTTAGGTCTAGGATTTGCCCTCGTCAGGCTCATACTTTCGCATATTTCTCATACTTCATGGCTATATCCTGGGCTATTTCTGGATTGGATCACGTAGTAATGTGGTACCACACTGAAACAGTCAACTAAACCTGGTTTCGATCAATATTTTAGAGGATAACGCAAGTTAGGTCTGGGATAGGTCTGGGATTTGCCCTCATCAGGCTCATACTTTCGCGTTTTTCACATACATGTTGAACAGATCCTGGGTTTTTTCTGGTTTGGGTCACGTAGTAATGTGGTACCGCACTGAAACATTCAATTAAACCTGGTCTTGATAAATATTTTAGAGGATAACGCATGTTAGGTCTGGGATAGGCCTGGGATTTTCACTCATCAGGCTCATACTTTCGCATATTTCTCATACTTCATGGCTAGATCCTGGGTTATTTTCTGGTTTGGATCACGTAGTAATGTGGTACCACACTGAAACATTCAATTAAACCTGGTCTTGATAAATATTTTCGAAGATAACGCATGTTAGGTCTGGGTTAGGCCTAGGATATGCCCTCATCAGGCTCATACTTTCGCATATTTCTCATACTTCATGGCTAGATCCTGGGCTATTTCTGGATTGGATCTCGTAGTAAAGTGGTACCACACTGAAACATTCAATGAAACCTGGTCTGGATAAATATTTTAGAGGATAACGCATGTTAGGTCTGGGTTAGGTCTAGGAATTGCCCTCATCAGGCTGATTCTTTCGCATATGTCTCATACATGATGGCTAGATCCTGGGCTTTTTCTTGATCGCATCACGTAGTAATGAAGTACAACACTGAAACAGTCACTTAAACCTGGTTTTCATCAATATCTTAGAGGACAACGCAAGTTAGGTCTTGGATAGGTCTGAAATTTGCCCTCATCAGGCTCATACTTTCGCGTTTTTCACATACTTGTTGAACAGATCCTGGGTTTTTTCTGGTTTGGATCACGTAGTAGTGTGGTACCACACTGAAACAGTCCATTAAACCTGGTTGCGATCAATATTTTAGAGAATAATTCATGTTAGGTCTAGGTTAGGTCTGGGATTTGCTCTTATCAGGCTCATTCTTTCGCATATTTCTCATACTTGATGACTAGATCCTGGGCTTTTTCTGGATTGCATAACGTAGTGATGAAGTACAACACTGAAACAGTCAATTAAACCTGGTTTCCATCAATATTTTAGAGGACAACGCAAGTTAGGTCTGGGATAGATCTGGGATTCGCCCTAATCAGGCTCATACTTTCGCGTTTTTCACATACTTGTTGAACAGATCCTGGGTTTTTTCTGGTTTGGATCACGTAGTAATGTGGTACCACACTGAAACAGTCGATTAAACCTGGTTTCGGTCAATATTTTAGAGAATAATTCATGTTAGGTCTAGGTTAGGCCTGGGATTTTCACTCATCAGACTCATACTTTCGCATTCTTCACATACTTGTTGAACGGAGCCTGGGTTTTTTCTGGTTTGCATCACGTAGTAATGTGGTACCACACTGAAGCAGTCAATTAAATCTGGTTTCGATCAATATTTTAGAGAATAATTCATGTTAGGTCTAGGTTAGGCCTGGGATTTTCACTCATCAGACTCATACTTTCGCATTCTTCACATACTTGTTGAACGGAGCCTGGGTTTTTTCTGGTTTGGATCACGTAGTAATGTGGGACCACACTGAAACAGTTGACTAAACCTGGTTTCGATCAATATTTTAGAGGATAACGCAAGTTAGGTCTGGGATAGGTCTGGGATATGACCTCATCAGACTCTTACTTTCGCACACTTCACATACTCGTTGAACAGATCCTGGGATATTTTCTGGTTTGGATCACATAGTAATGTGGTACGACTCTGAGACAGTCGATTAAACCAGGTTTCGATCAATATTTTAGAGGATAACGCATGTTAGGTCTGGGTTAGGTCTGGTATTTGCTCTTATCAGACTCATTGTTTCGCATATTTCTCATACTTCATGGCTAGATCCTGGGCTATTTCTGGATTGGATCACGTAGTAATGTGGTACCACACTGAAACATTCAATTAAACCTGGTCTTGATAAATATTTTAGAGGATAACGTATGTTAGGTTTGGGTTAGGTCTAGGATTTGCCCTTATCAGGCTCATACTTTCGCATATTTCTCATACTTCATGGCTAGATCCTGAGCTATTTCTGGATTGGATCACGTAGTAATGTGGTACCACACTGAAACATTCAATTAAACCTGGTCTTGATAAATATTTTAGAGGATAACGTATGTTAGGTTTGGGTTAGGTCTAGGATTTGCCCTCATCAGGCTCATACTTTCGCATATTTCTCATACTTCATGGCTAGATCCTGGGCTGCTTCTGGTTTGGATCACATAGTAATGTGGTACCACACTGAAACAGTCGATTAAACCAGGTTTCGATCAATATTTTTGAGGATAACGCATGTTAGGTCTAGGTTAGGCCTGGGATTTTCACTCATCAGACTCATACTTTCGCATTCTTCACATACTTGTTGAACGGATCCTGGGTTTTTTCTGGTTTGGATCACGTAGTAATGTGGGACCACACTGAAACAGTCAATTAAACCTGGCTTCGATCAGTATTTTAGAGACTAATTCATGTTAGGTCTAGGTTAGGTCTGGTATTTGCTCTTATCAGGCTCATTGTTTCGCATATTTCTCATACTTGATGGCTAGATCCTGGGCTTTTTCTGGATTGCATAACGTAGTAATGAAGTACAACACTGAAACAGTCAATTCAACCTGGTTTCCATCAATATTTTAGAGGACAACGCATATTAGGTGTAGGTTAGGCCTGGGATTTGCCCTCATCAGGGTCATACTTTCGCAGTTTTAACATACATGTTGGCCTGATTGAGGGCTTTTTCTGCTTTGGATCACGTAGTAAAGTGGTGCCACACTGAAACAGTCCATTAAACCTGGTATCGATCAATATTTTAGAGGATAACGCAAGTTAGGTCTGGGATAGGTCTGGGATTTGACCTCGTCAGACTCATACTTTCGCAACCTTCACATACTCGTTGAACAGATCCTGGGTTATTTTCTGGTTTGGATCACATAGTAATGTGGTACCACACTGAAACATTCAATTAAACCTGGTCTTGATAAATATTTTAGAGGATAACGCATGTTAGGTTTGGGTTAGGTCTAGGATTTGCCCTCATCAGGCTCACAGTTTCGCGTTTTTCACATACTTGTTGAACAGATCCTGGGTTTTTTCTGGTTTGGATCACGAAGTAGTGTGGTACCACACTGAAACAGTCCATTAAACCTGGTTTCGCTCAATATTTTAGAGGATAACGCATGTTAGGTCTAGGTTAGGTCTGGGATTTGCTCTCATCAGGCTCATTCTTTCGCATATTTCTCATACTTGATGGCTATATCCTGAGCTTTTTCTGGATTGCATCACGTAGTAATGTAGTACCACACTGAAGCAGTCAATGAAACCTGGTTTCCATCAATATTTTAGAGGACAACGCAAGTTAGGTTTAGGTAAGGCCTGAGATTTTCACTGATCAGACTCATTCTTTCGCATATTTCTCATACATGTTGAACAGATCCTGGGTTTTTTCTGGTTTGGATCACGTAGTAATGTGGGACCACACTGAAACAACCAATTAAACCTGGTCTTGATAAATGTTTTAGAGGATAACGCATGTTAGGTCTGGGTTAGGTCTAGGATTTGCCCTCATCAGGCTCTTACTTTCGCATATTTCTCATACTTCATGGCTAGATCCTCGGCTGTTTCTGGATTGTACCACGTAGTAATGTGGTACCACGGTGAAACAGTCAACTAAACCTGGTCTTGATAAATGTTTTAGAGGATAACGCATGTTAGGTCTGGGTTAGGTCTAGGATTTGCCCTCATCAGGCTCATACTTTCGCATATTTCTCATACTTCATGGCTAGATCCTGGGCTGTTTCTGGATTGTATCACGTAGTAATGTGGTACCACGCTGAAACAGTCAACTAAACCTGATTTCGATCAATATTTTAGAGGATAACGCATGTTTGGTCTGGGTTAGGTCTAGGATTTGCCCTCATCCGGCTCATACTTTCGCGTTTTTCACATACTTGTTGAACTGATCCTGGGTCTTTCTGGTTTGGATCAGGTAGTAATGTGATACCACACTGAAACAGTCGATTAAACCTGGTTTCGATCAATATTTTAGAGGATAACGCAAGTTAGGTCTGGGATAGGTCTGGGATTTGACCTCGTCAGACTCATACTTTCGCACCCTTCACATACTCGTTGAACAGATCCTGGGTTATTTTCTGGTTTGGATCACGTAGTAATGTGGGACCACACTGAAACAACCAATTAAACCTGGTCTTGATAAATATTTTAGAGGATAACGCATGTTAGGTCTGGGTTAGGTCTAGGATTTGCCCTCATCAGGCTCTTACTTTCGCATATTTCTCATACTTCATGGCTAGATCCTCGGCTGTTTCTGGATTGTATCACGTAGTAATGTGGTACCACGGTGAAACAGTCAACTAAACCTGGTCTTGATAAATATTTTAGAGGATAACGCATGTTAGGTCTGGGTTAGGTCTAGGATTTGCCCTCATCAGACTCATACTTTCGCACCCTTCACATACTCGTTGAACAGATCCTGGGCTTTTTCTGGATTGCATCACGTAGTAATGTGGTACCACACTGAAACATTCAATTAAACCTGGTCTTGATAAATATTTTCGAAGATAACGCATGTTAGGTCTGGGTTAGGCCTAGGATATGCCCTCATCAGGCTCATACTTTCGCATATTTCTCATACTTCATGGCTAGATCCTGGGCTATTTCTGGATTGGATCTCGTAGTAAAGTGGTACCACACTGAAACATTCAATGAAACCTGGTCTGGATAAATATTTTAGAGGATAACGCATGTTAGGTCTGGGTTAGGTCTAGGAATTGCCCTGATCAGGCTGATTCTTTCGCATATGTCTCATACATGATGGCTAGATCCTGGGCTTTTTCTTGATCGCATCACGTAGTAATGAAGTACAACACTGAAACAGTCACTTAAACCTGGTTTCCATCAATATCTTAGAGGACAACGCAAGTTAGGTCTTGGATAGGTCTGAAATTTGCCCTCATCAGGCTCATACTTTCGCGTTTTTCACATACTTGTTGAACAGATCCTGGGTTTTTTCTAGTTTGGATCACGTAGTAGTGTGGTACCACACTGAAACAGTCCATTAAACCTGGTTGCGATCAATATTTTAGAGGATAACGCATGTTAGGTCTGGGTTAGCTCTAGGATTTGCCCTCATCAGGCTCATTCTTTCGCATGTTTCTCAAACTTCATGGCTAGATCCTGGGCTTTTTCTGGATTACATCACGTAGTAATGTGGTACCACACTGAAACATTCAATTAAACCTGGTCTTGATAAATATTTTAGAGGATAACGCATGTTAGGTCTGGGTTAGGTCTAGGATTTGCTCTCATCAGACTCATACTTTCGCATTCTTCACATACTTGTTGAACGGATCCTGGGTTTTTTCTGGTTTGGATCACGTAGTAATGTGGGACCACACTGAAACAGTCAATTAAACCTGGTTTCGATCAATATTTTAGAGAATAATTCATGTTAGGTCTAGGTTAGGTCTGGGATTTGCTCTTATCAGGCTCATTCTTTCGCATATTTCTCATACTTGATGACTAGATCCTGGGCTTTTTCTGGATTGCATAACGTAGTGATGAAGTACAACACTGAAACAGTCAATTAAACCTGGTTTCCATCAATATTTTAGAGGACAACGCAAGTTAGGTCTGGGATAGATCTGGGATTCGCCCTAATCAGGCTCATACTTTCGCGTTTTTCACATACTTGTTGAACAGATCCTGGGTTTTTTCTGGTTTGGATCACGTAGTAATGTGGTACCACACTGAAACAGTCGATTAAACCTGGTTTCGGTCAATATTTTAGAGAATAATTCATGTTAGGTCTAGGTTAGGCCTGGGATTTTCACTCATCAGACTCATACTTTCGCATTCTTCACATACTTGTTGAACGGAGCCTGGGTTTTTTCTGGTTTGCATCACGTAGTAATGTGGTACCACACTGAAGCAGTCAATTAAATCTGGTTTCGATCAATATTTTAGAGAATAGTTCATGTTAGGTCTAGGTTAGGCCTGGGATTTTCACTCATCAGACTCATACTTTCGCATTCTTCACATACTTGTTGAACGGAGCCTGGGTTTTTTCTGGTTTGGATCACGTAGTAATGTGGGACCACACTGAAACAGTCAATTAAACCTGGTTTCGATCAATATTTTAGAGGATAACGCAAGTTAGGTCTGGGATAGGTCTGGGATATGACCTCATCAGACTCTTACTTTCGCACACTTCACATACTCGTTGAACAGATCCTGGGATATTTTCTGGTTTGGATCACATAGTAATGTGGTACGACTCTGAGACAGTCGATTAAACCAGGTTTCGATCAATATTTTAGAGGATAACGCATGTTAGGTCTGGGTTAGGTCTGGTATTTGCTCTTATCAGGCTCATTGTTTCGCATATTTCTCATACTTCATGGCTAGATCCTGGGCTATTTCTGGATTGGATCACGTAGTAATGTGGTACCACACTGAAACATTCAATTAAACCTGGTCTTGATAAATATTTTAGAGGATAACGTATGTTAGGTTTGGGTTAGGTCTAGGATTTGCCCTCATCAGGCTCATACTTTCGCATATTTCTCATACTTCATGGCTAGATCCTGAGCTATTTCTGGATTGGATCACGTAGTAATGTGGTACCACACTGAAACATTCAATTAAACCTGGTCTTGATAAATATTTTAGAGGATAACGTATGTTAGGTTTGGGTTAGGTCTAGGATTTGCCCTCATCAGGCTCATACTTTCGCATATTTCTCACACTTCATGGCTAGATCTTGGGCTGCTTCTGGTTTGGATCACATAGTAATGTGGTACCACACTGAAACAGTCGATTAAACCAGGTTTCGATCAATATTTTTGAGGATAACGCATGTTAGGTCTAGGTTAGGCCTGGGATTTTCACTCATCAAACTCATACTTTCGCATTCTTCACATACTTGTTGAACGGATCCTGGGTTTTTTCTGGTTTGGATCACGTAGTAATGTGGGACCACACTGAAACAGTCAATTAAACCTGGCTTCGATCAGTATTTTAGAGACTAATTCATGTTAGGTATAGGTTAGGTCTGGTATTTGCTCTTATCAGGCTCATTGTTTCGCATATTTCTCATACTTGATGGCTAGATCCTGGGCTTTTTCTGGATTGCATAACGTAGTAATGAAGTACAACACTGAAACAGTCAATTCAACCTGGTTTCCATCAATATTTTAGAGGACAACGCATATTAGGTGTAGGTTAGGCCTGGGATTTGCCCTCATCAGGGTCATACTTTCGCAGTTTTAACATACATGTTGGCCTGATTGAGGGTTTTTTCTGCTTTGGATCACGTAGTAAAGTGGTGCCACACTGAAACAGTCCATTAAACCTGGTTTCGATCAATATTTTAGAGGATAGCGCAAGTTAGGTCTGGGATAGGTCTGGGATTTGACCTCGTCAGACTCATACTTTCGCAACCTTCACATACTTGTTGAACGGATCCTGGGTTTTTTCTGGTTTGGATCACGTAGTAATGTGGGACCACACTGAAACAGTCAATTAAACCTGGCTTCGATCAGTATTTTAGAGACTAATTCATGTTAGGTCTAGGTTAGGTCTGGGATTTGCTCTCATCAGGCTCATTCTTTCGCATATTTCTCATACTTGATGGCTATATCCTGAGCTTTTTCTGGATTGCATCACGTAGTAATGTAGTACCACACTGAAGCAGTCAATGAAACCTGGTTTCCATCAATATTTTAGAGGACAACGCAAGTTAGGTTTAGGTAAGGCCTGAGATTTTCACTGATCAGACTCATTCTTTCGCATATTTCTCATACATGTTGAACAGATCCTGGGTTTTTTCTGGTTTGGATCACGTAGTAATGTGGGACCACACTGAAACAACCAATTAAACCTGGTCTTGATAAATATTTTAGAGGATACCGCATGTTAGGTCTGGGTTAGGTCTAGGATTTGCCCTCATCAGGCTCATACTTTCGCATATTTCTCATACTTCATGGCTAGATCCTGGGCTGTTTCTGGATTGTATCACGTAGTAATGTGGTACCACGCTGAAACAGTCAACTAAACCTGATTTCGATCAATATTTTAGAGGATAACGCATGTTTGGTCTGGGTTAGGTCTAGGATTTGCCCTCATCCGGCTCATACTTTCGCGTTTTTCACATACTTGTTGAACTGATCCTGGGTCTTTCTGGTTTGGATCAGGTAGTAATGTGATACCACACTGAAACAGTCGATTAAACCTGGTTTCGATCAATATTTTAGAGGATAACGCAAGTTAGGTCTGGGATAGGTCTGGGATTTGACCTCGTCAGACTCATACTTTCGCACCCTTCACATACTCGTTGAACAGATCCTGGGTTATTTTCTGGTTTGGATCACGTAGTAATGTGGGACCACACTGAAACAACCAATTAAACCTGGTCTTGATAAATATTTTAGAGGATAACGCATGTTAGGTCTGGGTTAGGTCTAGGATTTGCCCTCATCAGGCTCATACTTTCGCATATTTCTCATACTTCATGGCTAGATCCTGGGCTGTTTCTGGATTGTATCACGTAGTAATGTGGTACCACGGTGAAACAGTCAACTAAACCTGGTCTTGATAAATATTTCAGAGGATAACGCATGTTATGTCTGGGTTAGGTCTAGGATTTGCCCTCATCAGACTCATACTTTCGCACCCTTCACATACTCGTTGAACAGATCCTGGGCTTTTTCTGGATTGCATCACGTAGTAATGTGGTACCACACTGAAACATTCAATTAAACCTGGTCTTGATAAATATTTTCGAAGATAACGCATGTTAGGTCTGGGTTAGGCCTAGGATATGCCCTCATCAGGCTCATACTTTCGCATATTTCTCATACTTCATGGCTAGATCCTGAGCTATTTCTGGATTGGATCACGTAGTAATGTGGTACCACACTGAAACATTCAATTAAACCTGGTCTTGATAAATATTTTAGAGGATAACGTATGTTAGGTTTGGGTTAGGTCTAGGATTTGCCCTCATCAGGCTCATACTTTCGCATATTTCTCATACTTCATGGCTAGATCTTGGGCTGCTTCTGGTTTGGATCACATAGTAATGTGGTACCACACTGAAACAGTCGATTAAACCAGGTTTCGATCAATATTTTTGAGGATAACGCATGTTAGGTCTAGGTTAGGCCTGGGATTTTCACTCATCAGACTCATACTTTCGCATTCTTCACATACTTGTTGAACGGATCCTGGGTTTTTTCTGGTTTGGATCACGTAGTAATGTGGGACCACACTGAAACAGTCAATTAAACCTGGCTTCGATCAGTATTTTAGAGTATAATTCATGTTAGGTCTAGGTTAGGTCTGGGATTTGCCCTCATCCGGCTCATACTTTCGCGTTTTTCACATACTTGTTGAACAGATCCTGGGTTTTTTCTGGTTTGGATCACGAAGTAGTGTGGTACCACACTGAAACAGTCCATTAAACCTGGTTTCGCTCAATATTTTAGAGGATTACGCATGTTAGGTCTAGGTTAGGTCTGGGATTTGTTCTCATCAGGCTCATTCTTTCGCATATTTCTCATACTTGATGGCTATATCCTGGGCTTTTTCTGGATTGCATCACGTAGTAATGTAGTACCACACTGAAGCAGTCAATGAAACCTGGTTTCCATCAATATTTTAGAGGACAACGCAAGTTAGGTTTAGGTAAGGCCTGAGATTTTCACTGATCAGACTCATTCTTTCGCATATTTCTCATACATGTTGAACAGATCCTGGGTTTTTTCAGGTTTGGATCACGTAGTAATGTGGGACCACACTGAAACAACCAATTAAACCTGGTCTTGATAAATATTTTAGAGGATAACGCATGTTAGGTCTGGGTTAGGTCTAGGATTTGCCCTCATCAGGCTCATACTTTCGCATATTTCTCATACTTCATGGCTAGATCCTGGGCTGTTTCTGGATTGTATCACGTAGTAATGTGGTACCACGCTGAAACAGTCAACTAAACCTGGTTTCGATCAATATTTTAGAGGATAACGCATGTTAGGTCTGGGTTAGGTCTAGGATTTGCCCTCATCAGGCTTATTCTTTCGCATATTTCTCAAACTTGATGGCTAGATCCTGGGCTTTTTCTGGATTGCATCACGTAGTAATGTGGTACCACACTGAAACATTCAATTAAACCTGGTTTCGATCAATATTTTAGAGTATAATTCATGTTAGGTCTAGGTTAGGTCTGGGATTTGCCCTCATCCGGCTCATACTTTCGCGTTTTTCACATACTTGTTGAACTGATCCTGGGTCTTTCTGGTTTGGATCAGGTAGTAATGTGATACCACACTGAAACAGTCGATTAAACCTGGTTTCGATCAATATTTTAGAGGATAACGCAAGTTAGGTCTGGGATAGGTCTGGGATTTGACCTCGTCAGACTCACACTTTCGCACCCTTCACATACTCGTTGAACAGATCCTGGGTTATTTTCTGGTTTGGATCACGTAGTAATGTGGGACCACACTGAAACAACCAATTAAACCTGGTCTTGATAAATATTTTAGAGGATAACGCATGTTAGGTCTGGGTTAGGTCTAGGATTTGCCCTCATCGGGCTCATACTTTCGCATATTTCTCATACTTCATGGCTAGATCCTGGGCTGTTTCTGGATTGTATCACGTAGTAATGTGGTACCACGCTGAAACAGTCAACTAAACCTGGTCTTGATAAATATTTTAGAGGATACCGCATGTTAGGTCTGGGTTAGGTCTAGGATTTGCCCTCATCAGACTCATACTTTCGCATTCTTCACGTACTTGTTGAACGGATCCTGGGTTTTTTCTGGTGTGGATCACGTAGTAATGTAGGACCACACTGAAACAGTCAATTAAACCTGGTTTCGATCAATATTTAAGAGTATAATTCATGTTAGGTCTAGGTTAGGTCTGGGATTTGCCCTCATCCGGCTCATACTTTCGCATATTTCACATACTTGTTGAACAGATCCTGGGCTTTTTCTGGATTGCATAACGTAGTAATGAAGTACAACACTGAAACAGTCAATTAAACCTGGTGTCCATCAATATTTTAGAGGACAACGCATGTTAGGTCTAGGTTAGGCCTGGGATTTGCCCTCATCAGGGTCATACTTTCGCAGTTTTAACATACATGTTGGCCTGATTGAGGGTTTTTTCTGCTTTGGATCACGTAGTAAAGTGGTGCCACACTGAAACAGTCCATTAAACCTGGTTTCGATCAATATTTTAGAGGATAACGCAAGTTAGGTCTGGGATAGGTCTGGGATTTGACCTCGTCAGACTCATACTTTCGCAACCTTCACATACTCGTTGAACAGATCCTGGGTTATTTTCTGGTTTGGATCACATAGTAATGTGGTACCACACTGAAACATTCAATTAAACCTGGTCTTGATAAATATTTTAGAGGATAACGCATGTTAGGTTTGGGTTAGGTCTAGGATTTGCCCTCATCAGGCTCACAGTTTCGCGTTTTTCACATACTTGTTGAACAGATCCTGGGTTTTTTCTGGTTTGGATCACGAAGTAGTGTGGTACCACACTGAAACAGTCCATTAAACCTGGTTTCGCTCAATATTTTAGAGGATAACGCATGTTAGGTCTAGGTTAGGTCTGGGATTTGCTCTCATCAGGCTCATTCTTTCGCATATTTCTCATACTTGATGGCTATATCCTGGGCTTTTTCTGGATTGCATCACGTAGTAATGTAGTACCACACTGAAGCAGTCAATGAAACCTGGTTTCCATCAATATTTTAGAGGACAACGCAAGTTAGGTTTAGGTAAGGCCTGAGATTTTCACTGATCAGACTCATTCTTTCGCATATTTCTCATACATGTTGAACAGATCCTGGGTTTTTTCTGGTTTGGATCACGTAGTAATGTGGGACCACACTGAAACAACCAACTAAACCTGGTCTTGATAAATATTTTAGAGGATACCGCATGTTAGGTCTGGGTTAGGTCTAGGATTTGCCCTCATCAGGCTCATACTTTCGCATATTTCTCATACTTCATGGCTAGATCCTGGGCTGTTTCTGGAGTGTATCACGTAGTAATGTGGTACCACGCTGAAACAGTCAACTAAACCTGATTTCGATCAATATTTTAGAGGATAACGCATGTTAGGTCTGGGTTAGGTCTAGGATTTGCCCTCATCAGGCTTATTCTTTCGCATATTTCTCAAACTTGATGGCTAGATCCTGGGCTTTTTCTGGATTGCATCACGTAGTAATGTGGTACCACACTGAAACATTCAATTAAACCTGGTTCCGATCAATATTTTAGAGTATAATTCATGTTTGGTCTAGGTTAGGTCTGGGATTTGCCCTCATCCGGCTCATACTTTCGCGTTTTTCACATACTTGTTGAACTGATCCTGGGTCTTTCTGGTTTGGATCAGGTAGTAATGTGATACCACACTGAAACAGTCGATTAAACCTGGTTTCGATCAATATTTTAGAGGATAACGCAAGTTAGGTCGGGATAGGTCTGGGATTTGACCTCGTCAGACTCATACTTTCGCACCCTTCACATACTCGTTGAACAGATCCTGGGTTATTTTCTGGTTTGGATCACGTAGTAATGTGGGACCACACTGAAACAACCAATTAAACCTGGTCTTGATAAATATTTTAGAGGATAACGCATGTTAGGTCTGGGTTAGGTCTAGGATTTGCCCTCATCAGGCTCATACTTTCGCATATTTCTCATACTTCATGGCTAGATCCTGGGCTGTTTCTGGATTGTATCACGTAGTAATGTGGTACCACGCTGAAACAGTCAACTAAACCTGGTCTTGATAAATATTTTAGAGGATAACGCATGTTAGGTCTGGGTTAGGTCTAGGATTTGCCCTCATCAGACTCATACTTTCGCATTCTTCACGTACTTGTTGAACGGATCCTGGGTTTTTTCTGGTGTGGATCACGTAGTAATGTAGGACCACACTGAAACAGTCAATTAAACCTGGTTTCGATCAATATTTTAGAGTATAATTCATGTTAGGTCTAGGTTAGGTCTGGGATTTGCCCTCATCCGGCTCATACTTTCGCGTTTTTCACATACTTGTTGAACAGATCCTGGGCTTTTTCTGGATTGCATAACGTAGTAATGAAGTACAACACTGAAACAGTCAATTAAACCTGGTGTCCATCAATATTTTAGAGGACAACGCATGTTAGGTCTAGGTTAGGCCTGGGATTTGCCCTCATCAGGGTCATGCTTTCGCAGTTTTAACATACATGTTAACCTGATCGAGGGTTTTTTCTGCTTTGGTCACGTAGTAAAGTGTTGCCACACTGAAACAGTCCATTAAACCTGGTTTGGATCAATATTTTAGAGGATAACGCATGTTAGGTCTAGGTTAGCCCTGGGATTTTCACACATCAGACTCATACTTTCGCATTCTTCACATACTTGTTGAACGGATCCTGGGTTTTTTCTGGTTTGGTTCACGTAGTAATGTGGTACCACACTGAAACATTCAATTAAACCTGGTCTTGATGAATATTTTAGAAGATAACGCATGTTAGGTTTGGGTTAGGTCTAGGTTTTGCCCTCATCAGGCTCATACTTTCGCATATTTCTCATACTTCATGGCTAGATCCTGGGCTGTTTCTGGACTGTATCACGTAGTAATGTGGTACCACGCTGAAACAGTCAATTAAACCTGGTTTCGATCAATATTTTTGAGGATAACGCAAGTTAGGTCTGGGATAGGTCTGGGATTCGCCCTAATCAGTCTCATACTTTCGCGTTTTTCACATACTTGTTGAACTGATCCTGGGTCTTTCTGGTTTGGATCAGGTAGTAATGTGATACCACACTGAAACAGTCGATTAAACCTGGTTTCGATCAATATTTTAGAGGATAACGCAAGTTAGGTCTGGGATAGGTCTGGGATTTGACCTCGTCAGACTCATACTTTCGCACCCTTCACATACTCGTTGAACAGATCCTGGGTTATTTTCTGGTTTGGATCACATAGTAATGTGGTACCACACTGAAACAGTCGATTAAACCAGGTTTCCATCAATATTTTAGAGGACAACGCATGTTAGGTCTACGTTAGGCCTGGGATTTGCCCTCATGAGGCTCACAGTTTCGCGTTTTTCACATAGTTGTTGAACAGATCCTGGGTTTTTTCTGGTTTGGATCACCAATTAGTGTGGTACCACACTGAAACAGTCCATTAAACCTGGTTTCGCTCAATATTTTAGTGGATAACGCATGTTAGGTCTAGGTTAGGTCTGGGATTTGCTCTCATCAGGATCATTCTTTCGCATATTTCTCATACTTGATGGCTAGATCCTGGGCTTTTTCTGGATTGCATTACGTAGTAATGTAGTACCACACTGAAACAGTCAATGAAACCTGGTTTCCATCAATATTTTAGAGGACAACGCAAGTTAGGTTTAGGTAAGGCCTGAGATTTTCACTGATCAGACTCATTCTTTCGCATATTTCTCATACATGTTGAACAGATCCTGGGTTTTTTCTGGTTTGGATCACGTAGTAATGTGGTACCACACTGAAACAACCAATTAAACCTGGTCTTGATAAATATTTTAGAGGATAACGGAAGTTAGGTCTGGGATAGGTCTAGGATTTGCCCTCATCAGGCTCTTACTTTCGCATATTTCTCATACTTCATGGCTAGATCCTGGGCTATTTCTGGATTGGATCACGTAGTAATGTGGTACCACGCTGAAACAGTCAACTAAACCTGGTCTGGATAAATATTTTAGAGGATAACGCATCTTAGGTCTGTGTTAGGTCTAAGATTTGCCCTCATCAGGCTCACAGTTTCGCGTTTTTCGCATACTTGTTGAACAGAACCTGGGTTTTTTCTGGTTTGGATCACCAATTAGTGTGGTACCACACTGAAACAGTCCATTAAACCTGGTTTCGCTCAATATTTTAGAGGATAACGCATGTTAGGTCTAGGTTAGGTCTGGGATTTGCTCTCATCAGGATCATTCTTTCGCATATTTCTCATACTTGATGGCTAGATCCTGGGCTATTTCTGGATTGCATCACGTAGTAATGTGGTACCACACTGAAACATTCAATTAAACCTGGTCTGGATAAATATTTTAGAGAATAACGCATGTTAGGTCTGCGTTAGGTCTAGGATTTGCCCTCATCAGGCTCATACTTTCGCATATTTCTCATACTTCATGGCTAGATCCTGGGCTATTTCTGGATTGGATCACGTAGTAATGAAGTACAACACTGAAGCATTCAGTTAAACCTGGTTTCGATCAGCATTTTAGAGAACAATTCATGTTAGGTCTAAGTTAGGTCTGGGATTTGCTCTCATCAGGCTCATTCTTTCGCACACTTGACATACTCGTTGATCAGATCCTGGGTTTTTTTCTGGTTTGGATCACGTAGTAATGTGGTACCACACTGAAACAGTCGATTAAACCTGGTTTCGATCAATATTTTAGAGGATAACGCATGTTAGGTCTGGGATAGGTCTGGGATTTGCCCTCATCAGACTCATACTGTCGCACACTTGACAATCTCGTTGAACAGATCCTGGGTTATTTTCAGGTTTGGATCACATAGTAATGTGGTACCACACTGAGACAGTCGATTAAACCAGGTTTCGATCAATATTTTTGAGGATAACGCATGTTAGGTTTGGGTTAGGTCTAGGATTTGCCCACAGCAGGCACATACTTTCGCATATTTCTCATACTTCAGGGCTAGATCCTGGGCTGTTTCTGGTTTGTATCACGTAGTAATGTGGTACCACACTGAAACAGTCAATTAAACCTGGTTTGGATCAATAGTTTAGAGGATAACGCAAGGTAGGTCTGGGATAGGTCTGGGATTTGCCCTCATCAGGCTCATACTTTCGCGTTTTTCACATACTTGTTGAACAGATCCTGGGTTTTTTCTGGCTTGGATCACGTAGTAGTGTGGTACCACACTGAAACAGTCCATTAAACCTGGTTTGGATCAATATTTTGGAGGATAACGCATGTTAGGTCTAGGTTAGGTCTGGGATTTTCACTCATCAGACTCATACTTTCGCATTCTTCACATACTTGTTGAACGGATCCTGGGTTTTTTCTGGTTTGGATCACGTAGTAATGTGGTACCATACTGATACAGTCGATTAAACCTGGTTTCGATCAATATTTTAGAGAATAATTCATGTTAGGTCTAGGTTAGGTCAGGAATTTGCTCTCATCAGGCTCATTCTTTCGCATATTTCTCATACTTGATGGCCATATCCTGGGCTTTTTCTGGATTGCATCACGTAGTAATGAAGTACAACACTGAAACTGTCAATTAAACCTGGGTTCGATCAATATGTTAGAGAATAATTCGTGTTAGGTCTAGGTTAGGTCTGGGATTTGCTCTCATCAGGCTCATTCTTTCGCATATTTCTCATACTTGATGGCTAGATCCTGGGCTTTTTCTGGATTGCATTACGTAGTAATGAAGTACAACACTGAAACAGTCAATTAAACCTGGTTTCCATCAATATTTTAGAGGACAACGCATGTTAGGTCTAGGTTAGGCCTGGGATTTGCCCTCATCAGGGTCATACTGTCGCAGTTTTAACATACTTGTTGAACGGATCCTGGGTTTTTTCTGGTTTGGTTCACGTAGTAATGTTGTACCACACTGAAACATTCAATTAAACCTGGTCTTGATAAATATTTTAGAGGATAACGCATGTTAGGTTTGGGTTAGGTCTAGGATTTGCCCTCATCAGGCTCATACTTTCGCATATTTCTCATACTTAATGGCTAGATCCTGGGCTGTTTCTGGATTGTATCACGTAGTAATGTGGTACCACGCTAAAACAGTCGATTAAACCTGGTTTCGATCAATATTTTAGAGATTAATTCATGTTAGGTCTAGGTTAGGTCTGGGATTTGCTCTCATCAGTCTCATTCTTTCGCATATTTCTCATACTTGATGGCTAGATCCTGGGCTTTTTCTGGATTGCATCACGTAGTAATGTAGTACCACACTGAAACAGTCAATGAAACCTGGTTTCGATCACTATTTTAGAGGACAACGCAAGTTAGGTCTAGGTAAGGCCTGGGACTTGCCCTCATCAGGCTCATACTTTCGCGTTTTTCACATACTTGTTGAACAGATCCTGGGTTTTTTCTGGTTTGGATCACGTAGTAGTGTGGTACCACACTGAAACATTCAATTAAACCTGGTCTTGATAAATATTTTAGAGGATAACGCATGTTAGGTTTGGGTTAGGTCTAGGATTTGCCCTCATCAGGCTCATACTTTCGCATATTTCTCATACTTAATGGCTAGATCCTGGGCTGTTTCTGGATTGTATCACGTAGTAATGTGGTACCACGCTAAAACAGTCGATTAAACCTGGTTTCGATCAATATTTTAGAGAATAATTCATGTTAGGTCTAGGTTAGGTCTGGGATTTGCTCTCATCAGGCTCATTCTTTCGCATATTTCTCATACTTGATGGCTAGATCCTGGGCTTTTTCTGGATCGCATCACGTAGTAATGTAGTACCACACTGAAACAGTCAATGAAACCTGGTTCCCATCACTATTTTAGAGGACAACGCAAGTTAGGTCTAGGTAAGGCCTGGGACTTGCCCTCATCAGGCTCATACTTTCGCGTTTTTCACATACTTGTTGAACAGATCCTGGGTTTTTTCTGGTTTGGATCACGTAGTAGTGTGGTACCACCCTGAAACATTCCATTAAACCAAGTTTGGATCAATATTTTAGAGAATAATTCATGTTAGGTCTAGGTTAGGACTGGGATTTGCTCTCATCAGGCTCATTCTTTCGCATATTTCTTATACTTGATGGCTAGATCCTGGGCTTTTTCTGGATTGCATCACGTAGTAATGAAGTACAACACTGAAACAGACAATTAAACCTGGTTTCCATCAATATCTTAGAGGACAACGCAAGTGAGGTCTGGGATAGGTCTGGGATTTGCCCTCATCAGGCTCATACTTTCGCGTTTTTCACATACTTGTTGAACAGATCCAGGGTTTTTTCTGGTTTGTATCACGTAGTAGTGTGGTACCACACTGAAACGGTCAATAAAACCTGGTTTCGATCAATATTTTAGAGGATAACGCAAGTTAGGTCTGGGATAGGTCTGGGATTTGCCCTCATCAGACTCATACTTTCGCATTCTTCACATACTTGTTGAACAGATCCTGGGTTTTTTCTGGTTCGGATCACGTACTAATGTGGGACCACACTGAAACAATCAATTAAACCTGGTCTTGATAAACATTTTAGAGGATAACGCATGTTAGGTCTGGGTTAGGTCTAGGATTTGCCATCATCAGGCTCATACTTTCACATATTTCTCATACTTCATGGCTAGATCCTGGGCTGTTTCTGGATTGTATCACGTAGTAATGTGGTACCACGCTGAAACAGTCAATTAAACCTGGTTTCGATCCGTATTTTACAGGATAACACAAGTTACGTCTGGGATAGGTCTAGGATTTGCCCTCATCAGGCTCTTACTTTCGCATATTTCTCACATACTTCATGGCTAGATCCTGGGCTATTTCTGGATTGGATCACGTAGTAAAGTGGTACCACACTGAAACATTCAATGAAACCTGGTCTGGATAAATATTTTAGAGGATAACGCATCTTAGGTCTGGGTTAGGTCTAAGATTTGCCCTCATCAGGCTCACAGTTTCGCGTTTTTCACATACTTGTTGAACAGATCCTGGGTTTTTTCTGGTTTGGATCACGAAGTAGTGTGGTACCACACTGAAACAGTCCATTAAACCTGGTTTCGCTCAATATTTTAGAGGATAACGCGTGTTAGGTCTAGGTTAGGTCTGGGATTTGCTCTCATCAGGCTCATTCCTTCGCATATTTCTCATACTTGATGGCTAGATCCTGGGCTTTTTCTGGATTGCATCACGTAGTAATGTAGTACCACACTGAAGCAGTCAATGAAACCTGGTTTCCATCAATATTTTAGAGGACAACGCATCTTAGGTCTGGGTTAGGTCTATGATTTGCCCACATCAGGCTCACAGTTTCGCGTTTTTCACATACTTGCTGAACAGATCATGGGTTTTTTCTGGTTTGGGTCACGTAGTAGTGTGATACCACACTGAAACAGTCGATTAAACCTGGCTTCGATCAATATTTTAGTGCATAACGCATGTTAGGTTTAGGTTAGCACTGGGATCTTCACTCATCAGACTCATACTTTCGCACACTTGACAATCTCGTTGAACAGATCCTGGGTTATTTTCAGGTTTGGATCACATAGTAATGTGGTACCACACTGAAACAGTCGATTAAACCAGGTTTCGATCAATATTTTTGAGGATAACGCATGTTAGGTTTGGGTTAGGTCTAGGATTTGCCCACAGCAGGCACATACTTTCGCATATTTCTCATACTTCAGGGCTAGATCCTGGGCTGTTTCTGGTTTGTATCACGTAGTAATGTGGTACCACACTGAAACAGTCAATTAAACCTGGTTTGGATCAATAGTTTAGAGGATAACGCAAGGTAGGTCTGGGATAGGTCTGGGATTTGCCCTCATCAGGCTCATACTTTCGCGTTTTTCACATACTTGTTGAACAGATCCTGGGTTTTTTCTGGCTTGGATCACGTAGTAGTGTGGTACCACACTGAAACAGTCCATTAAACCTGGTTTGGATCAATATTTTGGAGGATAACGCATGTTAGGTCTAGGTTAGGTCTGGGATTTTCACTCATCAGACTCATACTTTCGCATTCTTCACATACTTGTTGAACGGATCCTGGGTTTTTTCTGGTTTGGATCACGTAGTAATGTGGTACCATACTGATACAGTCGATTAAACCTGGTTTCGATCAATATTTTAGAGAATAATTCATGTTAGGTCTAGGTTAGGTCAGGGATTTGCTCTCATCAGGCTCATTCTTTCGCATATTTCTCATACTTGATGGCCATATCCTGGGCTTTTTCTGGATTGCATCACGTAGTAATGAAGTACAACACTGAAACTGTCAATTAAACCTGGGTTCGATCAATATGTTAGAGAATAATTCGTGTTAGGTCTAGGTTAGGTCTGGGATTTGCCCTCATCAGGGTCATACTGTCGCAGTTTTAACATACTTGTTGAACGGATCCTGGGTTTTTTCTGGTTTGGTTCACGTAGTAATGTTGTACCACACTGAAACATTCAATTAAACCTGGTCTTGATAAATATTTTAGAGGATAACGCATGTTAGGTTTGGGTTAGGTCTAGGATTTGCCCTCATCAGGCTCATACTTTCGCATATTTCTCATACTTAATGGCTAGATCCTGGGCTGTTTCTGGATTGTATCACGTAGTAATGTGGTACCACGCTAAAACAGTCGATTAAACCTGGTTTCGATCAATATTTTAGAGAATAATTCATGTTAGGTCTAGGTTAGGTCTGGGATTTGCTCTCATCAGTCTCATTCTTTCGCATATTTCTCATACTTGATGGCTAGATCCTGGGCTTTTTCTGGATTGCATCACGTAGTAATGTAGTACCACACTGAAACAGTCAATGAAACCTGGTTTCGATCACTATTTTAGAGGACAACGCAAGTTAGGTCTAGGTAAGGCCTGGGACTTGCCCTCATCAGGCTCATACTTTCGCGTTTTTCACATACTTGTTGAACAGATCCTGGGTTTTTTCTGGTTTGGATCACGTAGTAGTGTGGTACCACACTGAAACATTCAATTAAACCTGGTCTTGATAAATATTTTAGAGGATAACGCATGTTAGGTTTGGGTTAGGTCTAGGATTTGCCCTCATCAGGCTCATACTTTCGCATATTTCTCATACTTAATGGCTAGATCCTGGGCTGTTTCTGGATTGTATCACGTAGTAATGTGGTACCACGCTAAAACAGTCGATTAAACCTGGTTTCGATCAATATTTTAGAGAATAATTCATGTTAGGTCTAGGTTAGGTCTGGGATTTGCTCTCATCAGGCTCATTCTTTCGCATATTTCTCATACTTGATGGCTAGATCCTGGGCTTTTTCTGGATCGCAACACGTAGTAATGTAGTACCACACTGAAACAGTCAATGAAACCTGGTTCCCATCACTATTTTAGAGGACAACGCAAGTTAGGTCTAGGTAAGGCCTGGGACTTGCCCTCATCAGGCTCATACTTTCGCGTTTTTCACATACTTGTTGAACAGATCCTGGGTTTTTTCTGGTTTGGATCACGTAGTAGTGTGGTACCACCCTGAAACATTCCATTAAACCAAGTTTGGATCAATATTTTAGAGAATAATTCATGTTAGGTCTAGGTTAGGACTGGGATTTGCTCTCATCAGGCTCATTCTTTCGCATATTTCTTATACTTGATGGCTAGATCCTGGGCTTTTTCTGGATTGCATCACGTAGTAATGAAGTACAACACTGAAACAGACAATTAAACCTGGTTTCCATCAATATCTTAGAGGACAACGCAAGTGAGGTCTGGGATAGGTCTGGGATTTGCCCTCATCAGGCTCATACTTTCGCGTTTTTCACATACTTGTTGAACAGATCCAGGGTTTTTTCTGGTTTGTATCACGTAGTAGTGTGGTACCACACTGAAACGGTCAATTAAACCTGGTTTCGATCAATATTTTAGAGGATAACGCAAGTTAGGTCTGGGATAGGTCTGGGATTTGCCCTCATCAGACTCATACTTTCGCATTCTTCACATACTTGTTGAACAGATCCTGGGTTTTTTCTGGTTCGGATCACGTACTAATGTGGGACCACACTGAAACAATCAATTAAACCTGGTCTTGATAAACATTTTAGAGGATAACGCATGTTAGGTCTGGGTTAGGTCTAGGATTTGCCATCATCAGGCTCATACTTTCACATATTTCTCATACTTCATGGCTAGATCCTGGGCTGTTTCTGGATTGTATCACGTAGTAATGTGGTACCACGCTGAAACAGTCAATTAAACCTGGTTTCGATCCGTATTTTAGAGGATAACACAAGTTACGTCTGGGATAGGTCTAGGATTTGCCCACATCAGGCTCACAGTTTCGCATATTTCTCACATACTTCATGGCTAGATCCTGGGCTATTTCTGGATTGGATCACGTAGTAAAGTGGTACCACACTGAAACATTCAATGAAACCTGGTCTGGATAAATATTTTAGAGGATAACGCATCTTAGGTCTGGGTTAGGTCTAAGATTTGCCCTCATCAGGCTCACAGTTTCGCGTTTTTCACATACTTGTTGAACAGATCCTGGGTTTTTTCTGGTTTGGATCACGAAGTAGTGTGGTACCACACTGAAACAGTCCATTAAACCTGGTTTCGCTCAATATTTTAGAGGATAACGCGTGTTAGGTCTAGGTTAGGTCTGGGATTTGCTCTCATCAGGCTCATTCCTTCGCATATTTCTCATACTTGATGGCTAGATCCTGGGCTTTTTCTGGATTGCATCACGTAGTAATGTAGTACCACACTGAAGCAGTCAATGAAACCTGGTTTCCATCAATATTTTAGAGGACAACGCATCTTAGGTCTGGGTTAGGTCTATGATTTGCCCACATCAGGCTCACAGTTTCGCGTTTTTCACATACTTGCTGAACAGATCATGGGTTTTTTCTGGTTTGGGTCACGTAGTAGTGTGATACCACACTGAAACAGTCGATTAAACCTGGCTTCGATCAATATTTTAGTGGATAACGCATGTTAGGTTTAGGTTAGCACTGGGATCTTCACTCATCAGACTCATACTTTCGCATTCTTCACATACTTGTTGAACTGATCCTGGGTTTTTTCTGGTTTGGATCACGTAGTAATGTGGGTCCACACTGAAACAATCAATTAAACCTGGTCTTGATAAATATTTTAGAGGATAACGCATGTTAGGTTTGGGTTAGGTCTAGGATTTGCCCTCATCAGGCTCATACTTTCGCATATTTCTCATACTTAATGGCTAGATCCTGGGCTGTTTCTGGATTGTATCACGTAGTAATGTGGTACCACGCTAAAACAGTCGATTAAACCTGGTTTCGATCAATATTTTAGAGAATAATTCATGTTAGGTCTAGGTTAGGTCTGGGATTTGCTCTCATCAGGCTCATTCTTTCGCATATTTCTCATACTTGATGGCTAGATCCTGGGCTTTTTCTGGATTGCATCACGTAGTAATGTAGTACCACACTAAAACAGTCAATGAAACCTGGTTTCCATCACTATTTTAGAGGACAACGCAAGTTAGGTCTAGGTAAGGCCTGGGATTTGCCCTCATCAGGGTCATACTGTCGCAGTTTTAACATACTTGTTGAACGGATCCTGGGTTTTTTCTGGTTTGGTTCACGTAGTAATGTTGTACCACACTGAAACATTCAATTAAACCTGGTCTTGATAAATATTTTAGAGGATAACGCATGTTAGGTTTGGGTTAGGTCTAGGATTTGCCCTCATCAGGCTCATACTTTCGCATATTTCTCATACTTAATGGCTAGATCCTGGGCTGTTTCTGGATTGTATCACGTAGTAATGTGGTACCACGCTAAAACAGTCGATTAAACCTGGTTTTGATCAATATTTTAGAGAATAATTCATGTTAGGTCTAGGTTAGGTCTGGGATTTGCTCTCATCAGGCTCATTCTTTCGCATATTTCTCATACTTGATGGCTAGATCCTGGGCTTTTTCTGGATCGCATCACGTAGTAATGTAGTACCACACTGAAACAGTCAATGAAACCTGGTTCCCATCACTATTTTAGAGGACAACGCAAGTTAGGTCTAGGTAAGGCCTGGGACTTGCCCTCATCAGGCTCATACTTTCGCGTTTTTCACATACTTGTTGAACAGATCCTGGGTTTTTTCTGGTTTGGATCACGTAGTAGTGTGGTACCACCCTGAAACATTCCATTAAACCAAGTTTGGATCAATATTTTAGAGAATAATTCATGTTAGGTCTAGGTTAGGACTGGGATTTGCTCTCATCAGGCTCATTCTTTCGCATATTTCTTATACTTGATGGCTAGATCCTGGGCTTTTTCTGGATTGCATCACGTAGTAATGAAGTACAACACTGAAACAGACAATTAAACCTGGTTTCCATCAATATCTTAGAGGACAACGCAAGTGAGGTCTGGGATAGGTCTGGGATTTGCCCTCATCAGGCTCATACTTTCGCGTTTTTCACATACTTGTTGAACAGATCCAGGGTTTTTTCTGGTTTGTATCACGTAGTAGTGTGGTACCACACTGAAACGGTCAATTAAACCTGGTTTCGATCAATATTTTAGAGGATAACGCAAGTTAGGTCTGGGATAGGTCTGGGATTTGCCCTCATCAGACTCATACTTTCGCATTCTTCACATACTTGTTGAACAGATCCTGGGTTTTTTCTGGTTCGGATCACGTACTAATGTGGGACCACACTGAAACAATCAATTAAACCTGGTCTTGATAAACATTTTAGAGGATAACGCATGTTAGGTCTGGGTTAGGTCTAGGATTTGCCATCATCAGGCTCATACTTTCACATATTTCTCATACTTCATGGCTAGATCCTGGGCTGTTTCTGGATTGTATCACGTAGTAATGTGGTACCACGCTGAAACAGTCAATTAAACCTGGTTTCGATCCGTATTTTAGAGGATAACACAAGTTACGTCTGGGATAGGTCTAGGATTTGCCCTCATCAGGCTCTTACTTTCGCAAATTTCTCACATACTTCATGGCTAGATCCTGGGCTATTTCTGGATTGGATCACGTAGTAAAGTGGTACCACACTGAAACATTCAATGAAACCTGGTCTGGATAAATATTTTAGAGGATAACGCATCTTAGGTCTGGGTTAGGTCTAAGATTTGCCCTCATCAGGCTCACAGTTTCGCGTTTTTCACATACTTGTTGAACAGATCCTGGGTTTTTTCTGGTTTGGATCACGAAGTAGTGTGGTACCACACTGAAACAGTCCATTAAACCTGGTTTCGCTCAATATTTTAGAGGATAACGCGTGTTAGGTCTAGGTTAGGTCTGGGATTTGCTCTCATCAGGCTCATTCCTTCGCATATTTCTCATACTTGATGGCTAGATCCTGGGCTTTTTCTGGATTGCATCACGTAGTAATGTAGTACCACACTGAAGCAGTCAATGAAACCTGGTTTCCATCAATATTTTAGAGGACAACGCATCTTAGGTCTGGGTTAGGTCTATGATTTGCCCACATCAGGCTCACAGTTTCGCGTTTTTCACATACTTGCTGAACAGATCATGGGTTTTTTCTGGTTTGGGTCACGTAGTAGTGTGATACCACACTGAAACAGTCGATTAAACCTGGCTTCGATCAATATTTTAGTGGATAACGCATGTTAGGTTTAGGTTAGCACTGGGATCTTCACTCATCAGACTCATACTTTCGCATTCTTCACATACTTGTTGAACTGATCCTGGGTTTTTTCTGGTTTGGATCACGTAGTAATGTGGGTCCACACTGAAACAATCAATTAAACCTGGTCTTGATAAATATTTTAGAGGATAACGCATGTTAGGTTTGGGTTAGGTCTAGGATTTGCCCTCATCAGGCTCATACTTTCGCATATTTCTCATACTTAATGGCTAGATCCTGGGCTGTTTCTGGATTGTATCACGTAGTAATGTGGTACCACGCTAAAACAGTCGATTAAACCTGGTTTCGATCAATATTTTAGAGAATAATTCATGTTAGGTCTAGGTTAGGTCTGGGATTTGCTCTCATCAGGCTCATTCTTTCGCATATTTCTCATACTTGATGGCTAGATCCTGGGCTTTTTCTGGATTGCATCACGTAGTAATGTAGTACCACACTAAAACAGTCAATGAAACCTGGTTTCCATCACTATTTTAGAGGACAACGCAAGTTAGGTCTAGGTAAGGCCTGGGACTTGCCCTCATCAGGCTCATACTTTCGCGTTTTTCACATACTTGTTGAACAGATCCTGGGTTTTTTCTGGTTTGGATCACGTAGTAGTGTGGTACCACCCTGAAACATTCCATTAAACCTGGTTTGGATCAATATTTTAGAGGATAACGGATGTTAGGTCTAGGTTAGGTCGGGGATTTTCGCTCATCAGACTGATACTTTCGCATTCTTCACATACTTGTTGAACGGATCCTGGGTTTTTTCTGGTTTGGATCACGTAGTAATGTGGTACCACACTGAAACAGTCGATTAAACCTGGTTTCGATCAGTATTTTAGAGGATAACGCAAGATAAGTCTGGGATAGGTCTGGGATTTTCGCTCATCAGACTGATACTTTCGCACACTTCACATACTCGTTGAACAGATCCTGGGTATTTTCTGGTTTGGATAACGTAGTAATGTGGTACCACACTGAAACAGTCGATTAAACATGGTTTCGATCAATATTTTAGAGGATAACGCAAGTTAAGTCTGGGATTGGTCTGGGATTTGACCTCATCAGACTCATACTTTCGCACACTTCACATACTCGTTGAACAGATCCTGGGTTATTTTCTGGTTTGGATCACATAGTAATGTAGTACCACACTGAAACAGTCGATTAAACCAGGTTTCGATCAATATTCTTGAGGATAACGCATGTTAGGTCTAGGTTAGGCCTGGGATTTTCACTCATCAGGCTCATACTTTCACATTCTTCACATACTTGTTGAACGGATCCTGGGTTTTTTCTGGTTTGGATCACGTAGAAATGTGGGACCACACTGAAACAGTCAATTAAACCTGGTTTCGATCAATATTTTAGAGAATAATTCATGTTAGGTCTAGGTTAGATCTGGGATTTGCTCTCATCAGGCTCATTCTTTCGCATATTTCTTATACTTGATGGCTAGATCCTGGGCTTTTTCTGGATTGCATCACGTAGTAATGAAGTACAACACTGAAACAGTCAATTAAACCTGGTTTCCATCAATATCTTAGAGGACAACGCAGGTGAGGTCTGGGATAGGTCTGGGATTTGCCCTCATCAGGCTCATACTTTCGCGTTTTTCACATACTTGTTGAACAGATCCAGGGTTTTTTCTGGTTTGTATCACGTAGTAGTGTGGTACCACACTGAAACAGTCCATTAAACCTGGTTTGGATCAATATTTTAGAGGATAACGCATGTTAGGTCTAGGTTAGCCCTGGGATTTTCACTCATCAGACACATACTTTCGCATTCTTCACATACTTGTAGAACTGATCCTGGGTTTTTTCTGGTTTGGATCACGTAGTAATGTGGTACCAAACTGAAACAGTCGATTTAACCTGGTTTCGATCAATATTTTAGAGGATAACGCATGTTAGGTCTGGGATAGGTCTAGGATTTGCCCTCATCAGGCTCTTACTTTCGCATATTTCTCATACTTCATGGCTAGATCCTGGGCTAGTTCTGGTTTGGATCACGTAGTAATGTGGTACCACACTGAAACAGTCGATTAAACCTGGTCTCGATCAATATTTTAGAGAATAATTCATGTTAGGTCTAGGTTAGGTCTGGGATTTGCTCTCATCAGGCTCATTCTTTCGCATATTTCTCATACTTGATGGCTAGATCCTGGGCTTTTTCTGGATTGCATCACGTAGTAATGAAGTACAACACTGAAACAGTCAATTAAACCTGGTTTCCATCAATATCTTAGAGCACAACGCAAGTTAGGTCTGGGATATGTCTGGGATTTGCCCTCATCAGGCTCATACTTTCGCGTTTTTCACATACTCGTTGAACAGATCCTGGGTTATTTTCTGGTTTGGATCACATAGTAATGTGGTACCACACTGAAACAGTCGATTAAACCAGGTTTCGATCAATATTTTTGAGGATAACGCATGTTAGGTCTAGGTTAGGCCTGGGATTTTCACTCATCAGACTCATACTTTCGCATTCTTCACATACTTGTTGAACGGATCCTGGGTTTTTTCTGGTTTGGATCACGTAGTAATATGGGACCACACTGAAACAGTCAATTAAACCTGGTTTCGATTAATATTTTAGAGAATAATTCATGTTAGGTCTAGGTTAGGTCTGGGATTTGCTCTCATCAGGCTCATTCTTTCGCATATTTCTCATACTTGATGGCTAGATCCTGGGCTTTTTCTGGATTGCATCACGTAGTAATGAAGTACAACACTGAAACAGTCAATTAAACCTGGTTTCCATCAATATTTTAGAGGATAACGCAAGTTAGGTCTGGGATAGGTCTGGGATTTGACCTCGTCAGACTCATACTTTCGCACACTTCACATACTCGTTGAACAGAGCCTGGGTTTTTTCTGGTTTGGATCACATAGTAATGTGGGACCACACTGAAACAATCAATTAAACCTGGTCTTGATAAATATTTTAGAGGATAACGCATGTTAGGTCTGGGTTAGGTCTAGGATTTGCCCTCATCAGGCTCATACTTTCGCATATTTCTCATACTTCATGGCTAGATCCTGGGCTGTTTCTGGATTGTATCACGTAGTAATGTGGTACCACGCTGAAACAGTCAATTAAACCTGGTTTCGATCAATATTTTGGAGGATATCGCAAGTTAGGTCTGGGATAGGTCTAGGATTTGCCCTCATCAGGCTCTTACTTTCGCATATTTCTCATACTTCATGGCTAGATCCTGGGCTAGTTCTGGTTTGGATCACGTAGTAATGTGGTACCACACTGAAACAGTCGATTAAACCAGGTTTCGATCAGTATTTTAGAGTATAACTCATGTTAGGTCTAGGTTAGGCCTGGGATTTTCACTGATCAGACTCATACTTTCGCATTCTTCACATACTTGTTGAACGGATCCTGGGTTTTTTCTGGTTTGGATCACGTAGTAATGTGGTACCACACTGAAACGGTCAATTAAACCTGGTTTCGATCAATATTTTAGAGGATAACACAAGTTAGGTCTGGGATAGATCTGGGATTTGCCCTCATCAGACTCATACTTTCGCATTCTTCACATACTTGTTGAACAGATCCTGGGTTTTTCTGGTTCGGATCACGTACTAATGTGGGACCACACTGAAACAATCAATTAAACCTGGTCTTGATAAACATTTTAGAGGATAACGCATGTTAGGTCTGGGTTAGGTCTAGGATTTGCCCTCATCAGGCTCATACTTTCACATATTTCTCATACTTCATGGCTAGATCCTGGGCTGTTTCTGGATTGTATCACGTAGTAATGTGGTACCACGCTGAAACAGTCAATTAAACCTGGTTTCGATCAATATTTTAGAGGATAACGCAAGTTACGTCTGGGATAGGTCTAGGATTTGCCCCCATCAGGCTCTTACTTTCGCATATTTCTCATACTTCATGGCTAGATCCTGGGCTATTTCTGGATTGGATCACGTAGTAAAGTGGTACCACACTGAAACATTCAATGAAACCTGGTCTGGATAAATATTTTAGAGGATAACGCATCTTAGGTCTGGGTTAGGTCTAAGATTTGCCCTCATCAGGCTCACAGTTTCGCGTTTTTCACATACTTGTTGAACAGATCCAGGGTTTTTTCTGGTTTGGATCACGAAGTAGTGTGGTACCACACTGAAACAGTCCATTAAACCTGGTTTCGCTCAATATTTTAGAGGATAACGCGTGTTAGGTCTAGGTTAGGTCTGGGATTTGCTCTCATCAGGCTCATTCCTTCGCATATTTCTCATACTTGATGGCTAGATCCTGGGCTTTTTCTGGATTGCATCACGTAGTAATGTAGTACCACACTGAAACAGTCAATGAAACCTGGTTTCCATCAATATTTTAGAGGACAACGCATCTTAGGTCTGGGTTAGGTCTATGATTTGCCCACATCAGGCTCACAGTTTCGCGTTTTTCACATACTTGCTGAACAGATCATGGGTTTTTTCTGGTTTGGGTCACGTAGTAGTGTGATACCACACTGAAACAGTCGATTAAACCTGGCTTCGATCAATATTTTAGTGGATAACGCATGTTAGGTCTAGGTTAGCACTGGGATTTTCACTCATCAGACTCATACTTTCGCATTCTTCACATACTTGTTGAACTGATCCTGGGTTTTTTCTGGTTTGGATCACGTAGTAATGTGGGTCCACACTGAAACAATCAATTAAACCTGGTCTTGATAAATATTTTAGAGGATAACGCATGTTAGGTCTAGGTTAGGTCTGGGATTTGCTCTCATCAGGCTCATTCTTTCGCATATTTTTCATACATGTTGAACAGATCCTGGGTTTTTTCTGGTTTGGATCTAGTAGTAATGTGGGACCACACTGAAACAATCAATTAAACCTGGTCTTGATAAATATTTTAGAGGATAACGCATGTTAGGTCTAGGTTAGGTCTGGGATTTTCTCTCATCAGACTCATACTTTCGCATTCTTCCCATACTTGTTGAACGGATCCTGGGTTTTTTCTGGTTTGGATCACGTAGTAATGTGGGTCCACACTGAAACAATCAATTAAACCTGGTCTTGAAAATATTTTAGAGGATAACGCATGTTAGGTCTGGGATAGGTCTGGGATTTGCCCTCATCAGACACACACTTTCGCACACTTCACATACTCGTTGAACAGATCCTGGGTTTTTTCTGGTTTGGATCACGTAGTAATGTGGTACCACACTGAAACAGTCGATTAAACCAGGTTTCGATCAATATTTTTGAGGATAACGCATGTTAGGTCTAGGTTAGGCCTGGGATTTTCACTCATCAGGCTCATACTTTCGCATTCGTCACATACTTGTTGAACGGATACTGGGTTTTTTCTGGTTTGGATCACGTAGTAATGTGGGACCACACTGAAACAGTCAATTAAACCTGGTTTCGATCAATATTTTAGAGAATAATTCATGTTAGGTCTAGGTTAGGTCTGGGATTTGCTCTCATCAGGCTCATTCTTTCGCATATTTCTCATACTTGATGGCTAGATCCTGGGCTTTTTCTGGATTGCATCACGTAGTAATGAAGTACAACACTGAAACAGTCAATTAAACCTGGTTTCCATCAATATCTTAGAGGACAACGCAAGTTAGGTCTGGGATAGGTCTGGGATTTGTCCTCATAAGGCTCATACTTTCGCGTTTTTCACATACTTGTTGAACAGATCCTGGGTTTTTTCTGGTTTGGATCACGTAGTAATGTGGGTCCACACTGAAACAATCAATTAAACCTGGTCTTGATAAATATTTTAGAGGATAACGCATGTTAGGTCTGGGATAGGTCTGGGATTTGCCCTCATCAGACTCATACTTTCGCACACTTCACATACTCGTTGAACAGATCCTGGGTTTTTTCTGGTTTGGATCACGTAGTAATGTGGTACCACACTGAAACGGTCAATTGAACCTGGTTTCGATCAATATTTTAGAGGATAATTCATGTTAGGTCTAGGTTAGGTCTGGGATTTGCTCTCATCAGGCTCATTCTTTCGCATATTTCTCATACTTGATGGCTAGATCCTGGGCTTTTTCTGGATTGCATCACGTAGTAATGTAGTACCACACTGAAACAGTCAATGAAACCTGGTTTCCATCACTATTTTAGAGGACAACGCAAGTTAGGTCTAGGTAAGGCCTGGGACTTGCCCTCATCAGGCTCATACTTTCGCGTTTTTCACATACTTGTTGAACAGATCCTGGGTTTTGTTCTGGTTTGGATCACATAGTAGTGTGGTACCACACTGAAACATTCAATTAAACATGGTCTTGATAAGTATTTTAGAGGATAACGCATGTTAGGTTTGGGTTAGGTCTAGGATTTGCCCTCATCAGGCTCATACTCTCGCATATTTCTCATACTTAATGGCTAGATCCTGGGCTGTTTCTGGATTGTATCACGTAGTAATGTGGTACCACGCTAAAACAGTCGATTAAACCTGGTTTCGATCAATATTTTAGAGAATAATTCATGTTAGGTCTAGGTTAGGTCTGGGATTTGCTCTCATCAGGCTCATTCTTTCGCATATTTCTCATACTTGATGGCTAGATCCTGGGCTTTTTCTGGTTCGCATCACGTAGTAATGTAGTACCACACTGAAACAGTCAATGAAACCTGGTTTCCATCACTATTTTAGAGGACAACGCAAGTTAGGTCTAGGTAAGGCCTGGGACTTGCCCTCATCAGGCCCATACTTTCGCGTTTTTCACATACTTGTTGAACAGATCCTGGGTTTTTTCTGGTTTGGATCACGTAGTAGTGTGGTACCACCCTGAAACATTCCATTAAACCTGGTTTGGATCAATATTTTAGAGGATAACGCATGTTAGGTTTAGGTTAGGTCGGGGATTTTCGCTCATCAGACTGATACTTTCGCATTCTTCACATACTTGTTGAACGGATCCTGGGTTTTTTCTGGTTTGGATCACGTAGTAATGTGGTACCACACTGAAACAGTCGATTAAACCTGGTTTCGATCAGTATTTTAGAGGATAACGCAAGATAAGTCTGGGATAGGTCTGGGATTTGACCTCATCAGACTCATACTTTCACGTTTTTCACATACTTGTTGAACAGATCCTGGGTTTTTTCTGGCTTGGATCACGTAGTAGTGTGGTACCACACTGAAACAGTCCATTAAACCTGGTCTTGATAAATATTTTAGAGGATAACGCATGTTAGGTCTGGGATAGGTCTGGGATTTGCCCTCATCAGACTCATACTTTCGCACACTTCACATACTCGTTGAACAGATCCTGGGTATTTTCTGGTTTGGATAACGTAGTAATGTGGTACCACACTGAAACAGTCGATTAAACATGGTTTCGATCAATATTTTAGAGGATAACGCAAGTTAAGTCTGGGATTGGTCTGGGATTTGACCTCATCAGACTCATACTTTCGCACACTTCACATACTCGTTGAACAGATCCTGGGTTATTTTCTGGTTTGGATCACATAGTAATGTAGTACCACACTGAAACAGTCGATTAAACCAGGTTTCGATCAATATTCTTGAGGATAACGCATGTTAGGTCTAGGTTAGGCCTGGGATTTTCACTCATCAGGCTCATACTTTCACATTCTTCACATACTTGTTGAACGGATCCTGGGTTTTTTCTGGTTTGGATCACGTAGTAATGTGGGACCACACTGAAACAGTCAATTAAACCTGGTTTCGATCAATATTTTAGAGAATAATTCATGTTAGGTCTAGGTTAGATCTGGGATTTGCTCTCATCAGGCTCATTCTTTCGCATATTTCTTATACTTGATGGCTAGATCCTGGGCTTTTTCTGGATTGCATCACGTAGTAATGAAGTACAACACTGAAACAGTCAATTAAACCTGGTTTCCATCAATATCTTAGAGGACAACGCAGGTGAGGTCTGGGATAGGTCTGGGATTTGCCCTCATCAGGCTCATACTTTCGCGTTTTTCACATACTTGTTGAACAGATCCAGGGTTTTTTCTGGTTTGTATCACGTAGTAGTGTGGTACCACACTGAAACAGTCCATTAAACCTGGTTTGGATCAATATTTTAGAGGATAACGCATGTTAGGTCTAGGTTAGCCCTGGGATTTTCACTCATCAGACACATACTTTCGCATTCTTCACATACTTGTAGAACTGATCCTGGGTTTTTTCTGGTTTGGATCACGTAGTAATGTGGTACCAAACTGAAACAGTCGATTTAACCTGGTTTCGATCAATATTTTAGAGGATAACGCAAGTTAGGTCTGGGATAGGTCTGGGATTTGACCTCATCAGACTCATACTTTCGCTCACTTCACATACTCGTTGAGCAGAGCCTGGGTTTTTTCTGGTTTGGATCACATAGTAATGTGGGACCACACTGAAACAATCAATTAAACCTGGTCTTGATAAATATTTTAGAGGATAACGCATGTTAGGTCTGGGTTAGGTCTAGGATTTGCCCTCATCAGGCTCATACTTTCGCATATTTCTCATACTTCATGGCTAGATCCTGGGCTGTTTCTGGATTGTATCACGTAGTAATGTGGTACCACGCTGAAACAGTCAATTAAACCTGGTTTCGATCAATATTTTGGAGGATATCGCAAGTTAGGTCTGGGATAGGTCTAGGATTTGCCCTCATCAGGCTCTTACTTTCGCATATTTCTCATACTTCATGGCTAGATCCTGGGCTAGTTCTGGTTTGGATCACGTAGTAATGTGGTACCACACTGAAACAGTCGATTGAACCTGGTCTCGATCAATATTTTAGAGAATAATTCATGTTAGGTCTAGGTTAGGTCTGGGATTTGCTCTCATCAGGCTCATTCTTTCGCATATTTCTCATACTTGATGGCTAGATCCTGGGCTTTTTCTGGATTGCATCACGTAGTAATGAAGTACAACACTGAAACAGTCAATTAAACCTGGTTTCCATCAATATCTTAGAGCACAACGCAAGTTAGGTCTGGGATATGTCTGGGATTTGCCCTCATCAGGCTCATACTTTCGCGTTTTTCACATACTCGTTGAACAGATCCTGGGTTATTTTCTGGTTTGGATCACATAGTAATGTGGTACCACACTGAAACAGTCGATTAAACCAGGTTTCGATCAATATTTTTGAGGATAACGCATGTTAGGTCTAGGTTAGGCCTGGGATTTTCACTCATCAGACTCATACTTTCGCATTCTTCACATACTTGTTGAACGGATCCTGGGTTTTATCTGGTTTGGATCACGTAGTAATGTGGTACCACACTGAAACGGTCAATTAAACCTGGTTTCGATCAATATATTAGAGGATAACACAAGTTAGGTCTGGGATAGGTCTGGGATTTGCCCTCATCAGACTCATACTTTCGCATTCTTCACATACTTGTTGAACAGATCCTGGGTTTTTTCTGGTTCGGATCACGTACTAATGTGGGACCACATTGAAACAATCAATTAAACCTGGTCTTGATAAACATTTTAGAGGATAACGCATGTTAGGTCTGGGTTAGGTCTAGGATATGCCCTCATCAGGCTCATACTTTCACATATTTCTCATACTTCATGGCTAGATCCTGGGCTGTTTCTGGATTGTATCACGTAGTAATGTGGTACCACGCTGAAACAGTCAATTAAACCTGGTTTCGATCAATATTTTAGAGGATAACGCAAGTTACGTCTGGGATAGGTCTAGGATTTGCCCCCATCAGGCTCTTACTTTCGCATATTTCTCATACTTCATGGCTAGATCCTGGGCTATTTCTGGATTGGATCACGTAGTAAAGTGGTACCACACTGAAACATTCAATGAAACCTGGTCTGGATAAATATTTTAGAGGATAACGCATCTTAGGTCTGGGTTAGGTCTAAGATTTGCCCTCATCAGGCTCACAGTTTCGCGTTTTTCACATACTTGTTGAACAGATCCAGGGTTTTTTCTGGTTTGGATCACGAAGTAGTGTGGTACCACACTGAAACAGTCCATTAAACCTGGTTTCGCTCAATATTTTAGAGGATAACGCGTGTTAGGTCTAGGTTAGGTCTGGGATTTGCTCTCATCAGGCTCATTCCTTCGCATATTTCTCATACTTGATGGCTAGATCCTGGGCTTTCTCTGGATTGCATCACGTAGTAATGTAGTACCACACTGAAACAGTCAATGAAACCTGGTTTCCATCAATATTTTAGAGGACAACGCATCTTAGGTCTGGGTTAGGTCTATGATTTGCCCACATCAGGCTCACAGTTTCGCGTTTTTCACATACTTGCTGAACAGATCATGGGTTTTTTCTGGTTTGGGTCACGTAGTAGTGTGATACCACACTGAAACAGTCGATTAAACCTGGCTTCGATCAATATTTTAGTGGATAACGCATGTTAGGTCTAGGTTAGCTCTGGGATTTTCACTCATCAGACTCATACTTTCGCATTCTTCACATACTTGTTGAACTGATCCTGGGTTTTTTCTGGTTTGGATCACGTAGTAATGTGGGTCCACACTGAAACAATCAATTAAACCTGGTCTTGATAAATATTTTAGAGGATAACGCATGTTAGGTCTAGGTTAGGTCTGGGATTTGCTCTCATCAGGCTCATTCTTTCGCATATTTTTCATACATGTTGAACAGATCCTGGGTTTTTTCTGGTTTGGATCTAGTAGTAATGTGGGACCACACTGAAACGGTCAATTAAACCTGGTTTCGATCAATATTTTAGAGGATAACGCATGTTAGGTCTAGGTTAGGTCTGGGATTTTCTCTCATCAGACTCATACTTTCGCATTCTTCCCATACTTGTTGAACGGATCCTGGGTTTTTTCTGGTTTGGATCACGTAGTAATGTGGGTCCACACTGAAACAATCAATTAAACCTGGTCTTGAAAATATTTTAGAGGATAACGCATGTTAGGTCTGGGATAGGTCGGGGATTTGCCCTCATCAGACACATACTTTCGCACACTTCACATACTCGTTGAACAGATCCTGGGTTTTTTCTGGTTTGGATCACGTAGTAATGTGGTACCACACTGAAACAGTCGATCAAACCAGGTTTCGATCAATATTTTTGAGGATAACGCATGTTAGGTCTAGGTTAGGTCTGGGATTTTCTCTCATCAGACTCATACTTTCGCATTCTTCCCATACTTGTTGAACGGATCCTGGGTTTTTTCTGGTTTGGATCACGTAGTAATGTGGGGCCACACTGAAACAGTCAATTAAACCTGGTTTCGATCAATATTTTAGAGAATAATTCATGTTAGGTCTAGGTTAGGTCTGGGATTTGCTCTCATCAGGCTCATTCTTTCGCATATTTCTCATACTTGATGGCTAGATCCTGGGCTTTTTCTGGATTGCATCACGTAGTAATGAAGTACAACACTGAAACAGTCAATTAAACCTGGTTTCCATCAATATCTTAGAGGACAACGCAAGTTAGGTCTGGGATAGGTCTGGGATTTGTCCTCATCAGGCTCATACTTTCGCGTTTTTCACATACTTGTTGAACAGATCCTGGGTTTTTTCTGGTTTGGATCACGTAGTAATGTGGGTCCACACTGAAACAATCAATTAAACCTGGTCTTGATAAATATTTTAGAGGATAACGCATGTTAGGTCTGGGATAGGTCTGGGATTTGCCCTCATCAGACTCATTCTTTCGCATATTTCTCATACTTGATGGCTAGATCCTGGGCTTTTTCTGGATTGCATCACGTAGTAATGAAGTACAACACTGAAACAGTCAATTAAACCTGGTTTCCATTAATATCTTAGAGGACAACGCAAGTTAGATCTGGGATAGGTCTGGGATCTGTCCTCATCGGGCTCATACTTTCGCGTTTTTCACATACTTGTTGAACAGATCCTGGGTTTTTTCTGGTTTGTATCACGTAGTAGTGTGGTACCACACTGAAACAGTCCATTAAACCTGGTTTCGCTCAATATTTTAGAGGATAACGCATGTTAGGTCTAGGTTAGGTCTGGGATTTGCTCTCATCAGGCTCATTCTTACGCATATTTCTCATACTTGATGGCTAGATCCTGGGCTTTTTCTGGATTGCATCACGTAGTAATGTAGTACCACACTGAAACAGTCAATGAAACCAGGTTTCCATCAATATTTTACAGGACAACGCAAGTTAGGTCTAGGTAAGGCCTGAGATTTTCACTGATCAGACTCATACTTTCGCATCCTTCACATACTTGTTGAACGGATCCTGGGTTTTTTCTGGTTTAGATCACGTAGTAATGTGGTACCACACTGAAACGGTCAATTAAACCTGGTTTCGATCAATATTTTAGAGGATAACGCATGTTAGGTCTAGGTTAGGTCTGGGATTTTCGCTCATCAGACTCATACTTTCGCATTCTTGACATACTTGTTGAACGGATCCTGGGTTTTTTCTGGTTGGGATCACGTAGTAATGTGGGTCCACACTGAAACAATCAATTAAACCTGGTCTTGATAAATATTTTAGAGGATAACGCATGTTAGGTCTAGGTTAGGTCTGGGATTTTCGCTCATCAGACTCATACTTTCGCATTCTTGACATACTTGTTGAACGGATCCTGGGTTTTTTCTGGTTGGGATCACGTAGTAATGTGGGTCCACACTGAAACAATCAATTAAACCTGGTCTTGATAAATATTTTCGAGGATAACACATGTTAGGTCTGGGATAGGTCTGGGATTTGCCCTCATCAGACTCATACTTTCGCACACTTCACATACTCGTTGAACGGATCTTGGGTTTTTTCTGGTGTGGATCACGTAGTAATGTGGTACCACACTGAAACAATCAATTAAACCTGGTCTTGATAAATATTTTAGAGGATAACGCAAGTTAAGTCTGGGATAGGTCTAGGATTTGCCCTCATCAGGCTCTTACTTTCGCATATTTCTCATACTTCATGGCTAGATCCTGGGCTAGTTCTGGTTTGGATCACGTAGTAATGTGGGACCACACTGAAACAGTCAATTAAACCTGGTTTCGATTAATATTTTAGAGAATAATTCATGTTAGGTCTAGGTTAGGTCTGTGATTTACTCTCATCAGGCTTATTCTTTCGCATATTTCTCACACTTGATCGCTAGATCCTGGGCTTTTTCTGGATTGCATCACGTAGTAATGATGTACAACACTGAAACAGTCAATTAAACCTGGTTTCCATCAATATCTTAGAGGACAACGCAAGCTAGGTCTGGGATATGTCTGGGATTTGCCCTCATCAGGCTCATACCTTCGCGTTTTTCACATACTTGTTGAACAGATCCTGGGTTTTTTCTGGTTTGGATCACGTAGTAATGTGGTACCACACTGAAACAGTCGATTAAACCTGGTTTCGATCAATATTTTAGAGGATAACGCAAGTTAAGTCTGGGATTGGTCTGGGATTTGACCTCATCAGACTCATACTTTCGCGTTTTTCACATACTTGTTGAACAGATCCTGGGTTTTTTCTGGTTTGTATCACGTAGTAGTGTGGTACCACACTGAAACAGTCCATTAAACCTGGTTTGGATCAATATTTTAGAGGATAACGCATGCTAGGTCTAGGTTAGCCCTGGGATTTTCACTCATCAGACTCATACTTTCGCATTCTTCACATACTTGTTGAACTGATCCTGGGTTTTTTCTGGTTTGGATCACGTAGTAATGTGGTACCACACTGAAGCAGTCGATTAAACCTGGTTTCGATCAATATTTTAGAGGATAACGCAAGTTAGGTCTGGGATAGGTCTGGGATTTGACCTCATCAGACTCATACTTTCGCACACTTAACATACTCGTTGAACAGATCCTGGGTTATTTTCTGGTTTGGATTACATAGTAATGTGGTAGCACACTGAAACAGTCGATTAAACCAGGTTGCGATCAATATTTTAGAGTATAACTCATGTTAGGTCTAGGTTAGGCCTGGGATTTTCATTTATCAGACTCATACTTTCGCATTCTTCACATACTTGTTGAACGGATTCTGGGTTTTTTCTGGTTTGGATCACGTAGTAATGTGGGACCACACTGAAACAGTCAATTAAACCTTGTTTCCATCAATATCTTAGAGGACAACGCAAGTTAGGTCTGGGATAGGTCTGGGATTTGTCCTCATCAGGCTCATACTTTCGCGTTTTTCACATACTTGTTGAACTGATCCTGGGTTTTTTCTGGTTTGTATCACGTAGTAGTGTGGTACCACACTGAAACAGTCCATTAAACCTGGTTTGGATCAATATTTTAGAGGATAACGCATGTTAGGTCTAGGTTAGCCCTGGGTTATACACTCATCAGACTCATACTTTCGCATTCTTCACATACTTGTTGAACTGATCCTGGGTTTTTTCTGGTTTGGATCACGTAGTAATGTGGTACCACACTGAAGCAGTCGATTAAACCTGGTTTCGATCAATATTTTAGAGGATAACGCAAGTTAGGTCTGGGATAGGTCTGGGATTTGACCTCATCAGACTCATACTTTCGCACACTTAACATACTCGTTGAACAGATCCTGGGTTATTTTCTGGTTTGGATCACATAGTAATGTGGTAGCACACTGAAACAGTCGATTAAACCAGGTTGCGATCAATATTTTAGAGTATAACTCATGTTAGGTCTAGGTTAGGCCTGGGATTTTCATTTATCAGACTCATACTTTCGCATTCTTCACATACTTGTTGAACGGATTCTGGGTTTTTTCTGGTTTGGATCACGTAGTAATGTGGAACCACACTGAAACAGTCAATTAAACCTGGTTTCGATCAATATTTTAGAGAATAATTCATGTTAGGTCTAGGTTAGTTCTGGGATTTGCTCTCATCAGGCTCATTCTTTCGCATATTTCTCATACATGTTGAACAGATCCTGGGTTTTTTCTGGTTTGGATCACGTAGTAATGTGGGACCACACTGAAACAATCAATTAAACCTGGTCTTGATAAATATTTTAGAGTATAACGCATGTTAGGTCTAGGTTAGGTCTGGGATTTTCTCTCATCAGACTCATACTTTCGCATTCTTCCCATACTTGTTGAACGGATCCTGGGTTTTTTCTGGTTTGGATCACGTAGTAATGTGGGTCCACACTGAAACAGTCGATTAAACCTGGCTTCGATCAATATTTTAGTGGATAACGCATGTTAGGTCTAGGTTAGCACTGGGATTTTCACTCATCAGACTCATACTTTCGCATTCTTCACATACTTGTTGAACTGATCCTGGGTTTTTTCTGGTTTGGATCACGTAGTAATGTGGGTCCACACTGAAACAATCAATTAAACCTGGTCTTGATAAATATTTTAGAGGATAACGCATGTTAGGTCTAGGTTAGGTCTGGGATTTGCTCTCATCAGGCTCATTCTTTCGCATATTTCTCATACATGTTGAACAGACCCTGGGTTGTTTCTGGTTTGGATCTCGTAGTAATGTGGGACCACACTGAAACAATCAATTAAACCTGGTTTCGATCAATATTTTAGAGGATAATGCAAGTCAAGTCTGGGATTGGTCTGGGATTTGACCTCATCAGACTCATACTTCCGCACACTTCACATACTCGTTGAACAGATCCTGGGTTTTTTCTGGTTTGGATCACGTAGTAATGTGGTACCACACTGAAACAGTCAATTAAACCTGGTTTCGATCAATATTTTAGAGGATAATGCAAGTTAAGTCTGGGATTGGTCTGGGATTTGACCTCATCAGACTCATACTTTCGCACATTTCACATACTCGTTGAACAGATCCTGGGTTATTTTCTGGTTTGGATCACATAGTAATGTGGTACCACACTGAAACAGTAGATTAAACCAGGTTTCGATCAATATTTTTGAGGATAATTCATGTTAGGTCTAGGTTAGGTCTGGGATTTGCTCTCATCAGGCTCATTCTTTCGCACATTTCTCATACTTGATGGCTAGATCCTGGGCTTTTCCTGGATTGCATCACGTAGTAATGAAGTACAACACTGAAACAGTCAATTAAACCAGGTTGCGATCAATATTTTAGAGTATAACTCATGTTAGGTCTAGGTTAGGCCTGGGATTTTCATTTATCAGACTCATACTTTCGCATTCTTCACATACTTGTTGAACGGATTCTGGGTTTTTTCTGGTTTGGATCACGTAGTAATGTGGTACCACACTGAAGCAGTCGATTAAACCTGGTTTCGATCAATATTTTAGAGGATAACGCAAGTTAGGTCTGGGATAGGTCTGGGATTTGACCTCATCAGACTCATACTTTCGCACACTTAACATACTCGTTGAACAGATCCTGGGTTATTTTCTGGTTTGGATCACATAGTAATGTGGTAGCACACTGAAACAGTCGATTAAACCAGGTTGCGATCAATATTTTAGAGTATAACTCATGTTAGGTCTAGGTTAGGCCTGGGATTTTCATTTATCAGACTCATACTTTCGCATTCTTCACATACTTGTTGAACGGATTCTGGGTTTTTTCTGGTTTGGATCACGTAGTAATGTGGGACCACACTGAAACAGTCAATTAAACCTGGTTTCGATCAATATTTTAGAGAATAATTCATGTTAGGTCTAGGTTAGTTCTGGGATTTGCTCTCATCAGGCTCATTCTTTCGCATATTTCTCATACATGTTGAACAGATCCTGGGTTTTTTCTGGTTTGGATCACGTAGTAATGTGGGACCACACTGAAACAATCAATTAAACCTGGTCTTGATAAATATTTTAGAGGATAACGCATGTTAGGTCTGGGTTAGGTCTAGGATTTGCCCTCATCAGGCTCATACTTTCGCATATTTCTCATACTTCATGGTTAGATCCTGGGCTGTTTCTGGATTGTATCACGTAGTAATATGGTACCACGCTGAAACAGTCAATTAAACCTGGTTTCGATCAATATTTTAGAGGATAACGCAAGTTAGGTCTGGGATAGGTCTAGGATTTGCCCTCATCAGGCTCTTACTGTCGCATATTTCTTATACTTCATGGCTAGATCCTGGGCTATTTCTGGACTGGATCACGTAGTAAAGTGGTACCACACTGAAACATTCAATGAAACCTGGTCTGGATAAATATTTTAGAGGATAACGCATCTTAGGTCTGGGTTAGGTGTAAGATTTGCCCTCATCAGGCTCACAGTTTCGCGTTTTTCACATTCTTGATGAACAGATCCTGGGTTTTGTCTGGTTTGGATCACGAAGTAGTGTGGTACCACACTGAAACAGTCCATTAAACCTGGTTTCGCTCAATATTTTAGAGGATAACTCATGTTAGGTCTAGGTTAGGTCTGGGATTTGCTCTCATCAGGCTCATTCTTTCGCATATTTCTCATACTTGATGGCTAGATCCTGGGCTTTTTCTGGATTGCATCACGTAGTAATGTAGTACCACACTGAAACAGTCAATGAAACCTGGTTTCCATCACTATTTTAGAGGACAACGCAAGTTAGGTCTTGGTAAGGCCTGAGATTTTCACTGATCAGACTCATACTTTCGCATTCTTCACATACTTGTTGAACGGATCCTGGGTTTTTTCTGGTTTGGATCACGTAGTAATGAGGTACCACACTGAAACGGTCAATTAAACCTGGTTTCGATCAATATTTTAGAGGATAACGCAAGTTAGGTCTGGGATAGGTCTGGGATTTGACCTCATCAGACTCATACTTTCGCACACTTCACATACTCGTTGAACAGATCCTGGGTTTTTTTCTGGTTTGGATCACGTAGTAATGTGGTACCACACTGAAACAGTCAATTAAACCTGGTTTCGATCAATATTTTAGAGGATAATTCAAGTTAAGTCTGGGATTGGTCTGGGATTTGACCTCATCAGACTCATACTTTCGCACATTTCACATACTCGTTGAACAGATCCTGGGTTATTTTCTGGTTTGGATCACATAGTAATTTGGTACCACACTGAAACAGTCGATTAAACCAGGTTTCGATCAATATTTTTGAGGATAACGCATGTTAGGTCTAGGTTAGGCCTGGAATTTTCACTCATCAGACTCATACTTTCGCATTCTTCACATACTTGTTGAACGGATCCTGGGCTGTTTCTGGATTGTATCACGTAGTAATGTGGTACCACACTGAAACATTCAATTAAACCTGGTCTTGATAAATATTTTAGAGGATAACGCATGTTAGGTTTGGGTTAGGTCTAGGATTTGCCCTCATCAGGTTCATACTTTCGCATATTTCTCATACTTCATGGCTAGATCCTGGGCTGTTTCTGGATTGTATCACGTAGTAATATGGTACCACGCTGAAACAGTCAATTAAACCAGGTTTCGACCAATATTTTAGAGGATAACGCAAGTTAGGTCTGGGATAGGTCTAGGATTTGCCCTCACCAGGCTCTTACTGTCGCATATTTCTTATACTTCATGGCTAGATCCTGGGCTATTTCTGGACTGGATCACGTAGTAAAGTGGTACCACACTGAAACATTCAATGAAACCTGGTCTGGATAAATATTTTAGAGGATAACGCATCTTAGGTCTGGGTTAGGTGTAAGATTTGCCCTCATCAGGCTCACAGTTTCGCGTTTTTCACATTCTTGATGAACAGATCCTGGGTTTTGTCTGGTTTGGATCACGAAGTAGTGTGGTACCACACTGAAACAGTCCATTAAACCTGGTTTCGCTCAATATTTTAGAGGATAACGCATGTTAGGTCTAGGTTAGGTCTGGGATTTGCTCTCATCAGGCTCATTCTTTCGCATATTTCTCATACTTGATGGCTAGATCCTGGGCTTTTTCTGGATTGCACCACGTAGTAATGTAGTACCACACTGAAACAGTCAATGAAACCTGGTTTCCATCACTATTTTAGAGGACAACGCAAGTTAGGTCTAGGTAAGGCCTGAGATTTTCACTGATCAGACTCATACTTTCGCATTCTTCACATACTTGTTGAACGGATCCTGGGTTTTTTCTGGTTTGGATCACGTAGTAATGAGGTACCACACTGAAACGGTCAATTAAACCTGGTTTCGATCAATATTTTAGAGGATAACGCAAGTTAGGTCTGGGATAGGACTGGGATTTGCGCTCATCAGGCTCATACTTTCGCGTTTTTCACATACTTGTTGAACAGATCATGGGATTTTTCTGGTTTGGGTCACGTAGTAATGTGGTACCACACTGAAACAGTCGATTAAACCTGGCTTCGATCAATATTTTAGTGGATAACGCATGTTAGGTCTAGGTTAGCACTGGGATTTTCACTCATCAGACTCATACTTTCGCATTCTTCACATACTTGTTGAACTGATCCTGGGTTTTTTCTGGTTTGGATCACGTAGTAATGTGGGTCCACACTGAAACAATCAATTAAACCTGGTCTTGATAAATATTTTAGAGGATAACGCATGTTAGGTCTAGGTTAGGTCTGGGATTTGCTCTCATCAGGCTCATTCTTTCGCATATTTCTCATACATGTTGAACAGACCCTGGGTTTTTTCTGGTTTGGATCTCGTAGTAATGTGGGACCACACTGAAACAATCAATTAAACCTGGTTTCGATCAATATTTTAGAGGATAATGCAAGTCAAGTCTGGGATTGGTCTGGGATTTGACCTCATCAGACTCATACTTCCGCACACTTCACATACTCGTTGAACAGATCCTGGGTTTTTTCTGGTTTGGATCACGTAGTAATGTGGTGCCACACTGAAACAGTCAATTAAACCTGGTTTGGATCAATATTTTAGAGGATAATGCAAGTTAAGTCTGGGATTGGTCTGGGATTTGACCTCATCAGACTCATACTTTCGCACATTTCACATACTCGTTGAACAGATCCTGGGTTATTTTCTGGTTTGGATCACATAGTAATGTGGTACCACACTGAAACAGTCGATTAAACCAGGTTTCGATCAATATTTTTGAGGATAATTCATGTTAGGTCTAGGTTAGGTCTGGGATTTGCTCTCATCAGGCTCATTCTTTCGCATATTTCTCATACTTGATGGCTAGATCCTGGGCTTTTCCTGGATTGCATCACGTAGTAATGAAGTACAACACTGAAACAGTCAATTAAACCTGGTTTCCATCAATATCTTAGAGGACAACGCAAGTTAGGTCTGGGAAAGGTCTGGGATTTGTCCTCATCAGGCTCATACTTTCGCGTTTTTCACATACTTGTTGAACAGATCCTGGGTTTTTTCTGGTTTGTATCACGTAGTAGTGTGGTACCACACTGAAACAGTCCATTAAACCTGGTTTGGATCAATATTTTAGAGGATAACGCATGTTAGGTCTAGGTTAGCCCTGGGATTTTCACTCATCAGACTCATACTTTCGCATTCTTCACATACTTGTTGAACTGATCCTGGGTTTTTTCTGGTTTGGATCACGTAGTAATGTGGTACCACACTGAAGCAGTCGATTAAACCTGGTTTCGATCAATATTTTAGAGGATAACGCAAGTTAGGTCTGGGATAGGTCTGGGATTTGACCTCATCAGACTCATACTTTCGCACACTTAACATACTCGTTGAACAGATCCTGGGTTATTTTCTGGTTTGGATTACATAGTAATGTGGTAGCACACTGAAACAGTCGATTAAACCAGGTTGCGATCAATATTTTAGAGTATAACTCATGTTAGGTCTAGGTTAGGCCTGGGATTTTCATTTATCAGACTCATACTTTCGCATTCTTCACATAGTTGTTGAACGGATTCTGGGTTTTTTCTGGTTTGGATCACGTAGTAATGTGGGACCACACTGAAACAGTCAATTAAACCTGGTTTCCATCAATATCTTAGAGGACAACGCAAGTTAGGTCTGGGATAGGTCTGGGATTTGTCCTCATCAGGCTCATACTTTCGCGTTTTTCACATACTTGTTGAACTGATCCTGGGTTTTTTCTGGTTTGTATCACGTAGTAGTGTGGTACCACACTGAAACAGTACATTAAACCTGGTTTGGATCAATATTTTAGAGGATAACGCATGTTAGGTCTAGGTTAGCCCTGGGTTATACACTCATCAGACTCATACTTTCGCATTCTTCACGTACTTGTTGAACTGATCCTGGGTTTTTTCTGGTTTGGATCACGTAGTAATGTGGTACCACACTGAAGCAGTCGATTAAACCTGGTTTCGATCAATATTTTAGAGGATAACGCAAGTTAGGTCTGGGATAGGTCTGGGATTTGACCTCATCAGACTCATACTTTCGCACACTTAACATACTCGTTGAACAGATCCTGGGTTATTTTCAGGTTTGGATCACATAGTAATGTGGTAGCACACTGAAACAGTCGATTAAACCAGGTTGCGATCAATATTTTAGAGTATAACTCATGTTAGGTCTAGGTTAGGCCTGGGATTTTCATTTATCACACTCATACTTTCGCATTCTTCACATACTTGTTGAACGGATTCTGGGTTTTTTCTGGTTTGGATCACGTAGTAATGTGGGACCACACTGAAACAGTCAATTAAACCTGGTTTCGATCAATATTTTAGAGAATAATTCATGTTAGGTCTAGGTTAGTTCTGGGATTTGCTCTCATCAGGCTCATTCTTTCGCATATTTCTCATACATGTTGAACAGATCCTGGGTTTTTTCTGGTTTGGATCACGTAGTAATGTGGGACCACACTGAAACAATCAATTAAACCTGGTCTTGATAAATATTTTAGAGGATAACGCATGTTAGGTCTGGGTTAGGTCTAGGATTTGCCCTCATCAGGCTCATACTTTCGCATATTTCTCATACTTCATGGTTAGATCCTGGGCTGTTTCTGGATTGTATCACGTAGTAATGTGGAACCACACTAAAACATTCAATTAAACCTGGTCTTGATAAATATTTTAGAGGATAACGCATGTTAGGTCTGGGTTAGGTCTAGGATTTGCACTCATCAGGCTCATACTTTCGCATATTTCTCATACTTCATGGTTAGATCCTGGGCTGTTTCTGGATTGTATCACGTAGTAATGTGGAACCACACTAAAACATTCAATTAAACCTGGTCTTGATAAATATTTTAGAGGATAACGCATGTTAGGTCTGGGTTAGGTCTAGGATTTGCCCTCATCAGGCTCATACTTTCGCATATTTCTCATACTCCATGGCTAGATCCTTTGCTTTTTCTGGATTGTATCACGTAGTAATGAAGTACAACACTGAAACAGTCAATTAAACCTGGTTTCCATCAATATCTTAGAGGACAACGCAAGTTAGGTCTGGGATATGTCTGGGACTTGCTCTCATCAGGCTCATTCTTTCGCATATTTCTCATACTTGATGGCTAGATCCTGGGCTTTTTCTGGATTGCATCACGTAGTAATGTAGTACAACACTGAAACAGTCAATTAAACCTGGTTTCCATCAATATCTTACAGGACAACGCAAGTTAGGTCTGGGATATGTCTGGGACTTGCCCTCATCAGGCTCATACCTTCGCGTTTTTCACATACTTGTTGAACAGATCCAGGGTTTTTTCTGGTTTGGATCACGTAGTAATGTGGTACCACGCTGAAACAATTAATTAAACCTGGTCTGGATAAATATTTTAGAGGATAACGCATCTTAGGTCTGGGTTAGGTCTAAGATTTGCCCTCATCAGGCTCACAGTTTCGCGTTTTTCACATACTTGTTGAACAGATCCTGGGTTTTTTCTGGTTTGGATCACGAAGTAGTGTGGTACCACACTGAAACAGTCCATTAAACCTGGTTTCGCTCAATATTTTAGAGGATAACGCATGTTAGGTCTAGGTTAGGTCTGGGATTTGCTCTCATCAGGCTCATTCTTTCGCATATTTCTCATACTTGATGGCTAGATCCTGGGATTTTTCTGGATTGCATCACGTAGTAATGTAGTACCACACTGAAACAGTCAATGAAACCAGGTTTCCATCAATATTTTAGAGGACAACGCAAGTTAGGTCTAGGTAAGGCCTGAGATTTTCACTGATCAGACTCATACTTTCGCATCCTTCACATACTTGTTGAACAGATCCTGGGTTTTTTCTGGTTTGGATCACGTAGTAATGTGGTACCACACTGAAACGGTCAATTAAACCTGGTTTCGATCAATATTTTAGAGGATAACGCATGTTAGGTCTAGGTTAGGTCTGGGATTTTCGCTCATCAGACTCATACTTTCGCATTCTTCACATACTTGTTGAACGGATCCTGGGTTTTTTCTGGTTGGGATCACGTAGTAATGTGGGTCCACACTGAAACAATCAATTAAACCTGGTCTTGATAAATATTTTCGAGGATAACGCATGTTAGGTCTGGGATAGGTCTGGGATTTGCCCTCATCAGACTCATACTTTCGCACACTTCACATACTCGTTGAACAGATCCTGGGTTTTTTCTGGTTTGGATCACGTAGTAATGTGGTACCACACTGAAACAGTCGATTAAACCTGGTTTCGATCAATATTTTAGAGGATAACGCAAGTTAAGTCTGGGATTGGTCTGGGATTTGACCTCATCAGACTCATACTTTCGCGTTTTTCACATACTTGTTGAACAGATCCTGGGTTTTTTCTGGTTTGGATCACATAGTAATGTGGTACCACACTGAAACAGTCGATTAAACCTGGTTTCGATTAATATTTTAGAGGATAACGCAAGTTAAGTCTGGGATTGGTCTGGGATTTGACCTCATCAGACTCATACTTTCGCATTCTTCACATACTTGTTGAACGGATCTTGGGTTTTTTCTGGTGTGGATCACGTAGTAATGTGGTACCACACTGAAACAATCAATTAAACCTGGTCTTGATAAATATTTTAGAGGATAACGCAAGTTAAGTCTGGGATAGGTCTAGGATTTGCCCTCATCAGGCTCTTACTTTCGCATATTTCTCATACTTCATGGCTAGATCCTGGGCTAGTTCTGGAGTGGATCACGTAGTAAAGTGGTACCACACTGAAACAGTCCATTAAACCTGGTTTCGCTCAATATTTTAGAGGATAACGCATGTTAGGTCTAGGTTAGGTCTGGGATTTGCTCTCATCAGGCTCATTCTTTCGCATATTTCTCATACTTGATGGCTAGATCCTGGGCTTTTTCTGGATTGCATCACGTAGTAATGTGGTACCACACTGAAACGGTCAATTAAACCTGGTTTCGATCAATATTTTAGAGGATAACGCAAGTTAGGTCTGGGATAGGTCTGGGATTTGCCCTCATCAGGCTCATACTTTCGCGTTTTTCACATACTTGTTGAACAGATCATGGGTTTTTTCTGGTTTGGGTCACGTAGTAGTGTGATACCACACTGAAACAGTCGATTAAACCTGGCTTCGATCAATATTTTAGAGGATAACGCATGTCAGGTCTAGGATAGCCCTGGGATTTTCACTCATCAGACTCATACTTTCGCATTCTTCACATACTTGTTGAACTGATCCTCGGTTTTTTCTGGTTTGGATCACGTAGTAATGTGGTACCACACTGAAACAGTCGATTAAACATGGTCTCGATCAATATTTTAGAGAATAATTCATGTTAGGTCTAGGTTAGGTCTGGGATTTTCACTGATCAGACTCATACTTTCGCATTCTTCACATACTTGTTGAACGGATCCTGGGCTGTTTCTGGATTGTATCACGTAGTAATGTGGTACCACGCTGAAACAGTCAATTAAACCTGGTTTCGATCAATATTTTAGAGGATAACGCAAGTTAAGTCTGGGATTGGTCTGGGATTTGACCTCATCAGACTCATACTTTCGCACACTTCACATACTCGTTGAACAGATCCTGGGTTTTTTCTGGTTTGGATCACGTAGTAATGTGGTACCACACTGAAACAGTCGATTAAACCTGGTTTCGATCAATATTTTAGAGGATAACGCAAGTTAAGTCTGGGATCCCCTCAGGGGCTGCCAGCCTTTCAGCTGCAGTACGGGCTTAACGAACCCGGGGTACCCGAGTCATACACACACCGTAAGCCTCCTGTTGGTCGTCACAACGACCCATTCACAATTCCCTATTGGTTTTTGTGAATGGTACGTGACGGCAGGAGGAACGGGGGTCTTGGCTTAACCGCCTGGGCCACGAGTATGGCGACTCTATAAAATCGCCCTCCAATCCTAAGCTATGGTGCGCGGCGATGGGATGCATGGTTGGGGGAGAAGGCCCAATCCCAAGCGACCACCTCCGGGGAACCTGCCGAACCCCCGGAGTATTAGGCTTACCCGGGTAAGGCGGCTCTGCCCGGGTGGACCTTTATTTCCGACCATCTCGTGGGATTTTTATGGACACAGAAAATAAAATGGGGATGGGGCGGGTTTTGTCGGTTGGGGAGGACGGAGACGGGGTTGGGGTTAGGGTGGCGGCGCTCGCGCCCCACTCAGCGCCAGGTCCGGCTTCGTGGAGGGTGGAGGAGGACGACGAGACGGCGTCGGTCTCGTCCTTCTCCTCCAGCACGAGCCACATAGGCTCTAAGAGGAAGAGGACGGGGCAGGCCGTCGTCGAGGTTGGCGGGGCGATGAGCCCGTCGGTGAGGCTGAGTTGCCTCAGGGACGAGGTGACCGAGGAGATATCGGAGAGGATCTCCTCGTCCCTGAGGCGGGTGGAGAAAGTCGCCGCTGCCTGCGCCTTTAAGGGGCAGAAAAGCGGTGGCGCGGAGGCCCTGAAGGCCGCGGCGGAGGAAATGAGGGAGGCGGCGCGGGAGCTCAGAGGGCGGAACGCCCGTCTGCAGCTCCTGTTGGAGGAGGGCAGAGGCGCTGTGGAACAGCGCGGCCCTCCCTCCCATCCTCCCTCCTCCTCCACCGCCGCGTCCCTCGGCGGAGGTAAATAAGCGGAGTGCGGCGGCAGTGGTGCGGGGCACCGCGGGCCCCTCCACCCGCACTCCGCCCGTGAAGAAGTCCCCGTCCTCCTCAGAAGACGATCTTCTGAGGAGGATTGGGGACATGATTGATGGCAAGCTGGCCGCCTTCCGGGAGGAGCTCCTCGCCGGAAGAGCGGTCAGCAGGAAGGCGGTGCCTCCCCGACCTGTTCCGGTACAGTCGGGGAAGGCAAAGAAGGGCGGAGTGAAGGCTCCGCCCAGCGTTGCGGCACCAGGGCCCCGGGTCGCGACCCCCAAGGGGGGTGGTGTACCCGTGGTCGCGGTGGTCGCGTCCTCCACAGCACCCTCCCAAGGGGGGGTGGCGTGGAGTGAGGTGGTGGGGCGGAAGGCGAAGCGGGCGGCGAGGAAGGCCTCGCAACCGCAGCCTCCGCCCCCCCGCCGGCGGCCAAGGTAAAGGCCGCGAAGGTCGGGAAGGCACGACCAGGTCGTCCCACAAAAACGGCAGCGGTGACGCTGACCGTTGCGCAGGGGGGCGACCTGACCCTCGCGGAGGCGATGCGGCTCGCCAGGGAGAATATCTCCCTGGAAGAGCTGGGCATCGCCTCCGTGAGGGCGAAGAGGGCCGTGACCGGGGGTCTCTTGCTGGAGATCCCCGGTGCAGAAGGCGGCGCGAAGGCGGATCGTCTCGCCCAGAGGCTCCGGGAGCAGCTGGGCGAGCGAGGTGTCCGGGTCGCCCGGCCCACGAAGCGCACGGAGATGCGCGTTTGTGGGCTGGACGACTCGGTCAGCGCACAGGATGTGTCCCGTGCCCTTGCGAGGGCGGGGGACTGTCCTGAGGAGGACCTGCGGATCGGAGAGATCCGCAGGTCGCCATCCGGCCTCGGGTCGGTGTGGGCCCGGTGCCCCCTCTCCGCCGCCCGTAAGGTGGCGGAATCCGGGAGGGTGTTGGTGGGGTGGGTTTCGGCGCGAGTGGAAATCCTCGCGCCGCGCCCGCTCCAGTGTCACCGCTGCCTCGAATTGGGGCACGTGAGGCAGTGGTGCATCTCGCCGGTGGACCGCAGCGGTCAGTGTTACCGCTGCGGTGCCAAAGAGCACCGTGCGAGCCAGTGCTCGGCGGCCCCCCACTGCCCGCTGTGTGCGGACATGGGGAGGCCAGCCGATCACAGGGTGGGGAGCAAGAAGTGCTCCCCCCCCTCCCGGAAGGAGAGGAAGAGGCGAGCTGCACCGGCTCCGGTGCCGAGGGCGGTGGCATCGTCCTCCATGGAGGTGGACGGTGCTACGGGGACGGACGGCCGGGAGGAGGCTGGCGCGGCCATTAATTAATGCCGCCCCGCCTCCTCCTCCAGGCCAACCTCAACCACTGCCGCGCGGCACAGGACTTGATGTCCCAAGTCCTCGAGGAGTGGGGGGTTGGCCTGGCGGTTGCCGCCGAGCCGTACCGCGTCCCTGATCACCCTCATTGGGTGGGCGACGCGGACGGCTTGGTGGCGACGGTATGGGGAGGGGGCGACGGGTCCCCACCGTTCTCCTTGTTGGAGCGCGGTCGGGGATTCGTCGCCGTGGACTGGGGGGGAGTCGCTGTGGTGGGGTGCTACATTTCGCCCCGTAGCGGTCACGCTGCGTTCGAGCTGTACTTGGCCGAGGTCGCGGCATGCGTGCAGCGCTACGCGGCCCGGCCGGTGCTGGTCCTGGGGGATTTTAATGCCAAGTCGGTGGCTTGGGGATCCCCCAGGACCTCCGTTCGCGGCGGGATCCTGGGCGATTGGGCGGCGGGGCTCGACCTCCGGGTATTGAACCGGGGGTCGGAGCACACATGCGTGCGGCGATATGGGGGGTCCATCGTGGATGTTGGATTCGCGACCCCCAACGCCGTGCGCATGGTGTCGGGTTGGCACGTGGTCGCGGGGGCAGAGACACTCTCCGATCACCGGTACATCCGGATGGAGGTCTCTGCCGCCGCGAGTGCATCCCGACACGGCCGCCTGCGTGGCACCCCACCACGCCGCTGGGCGCTTCGGCGCCTGGACAAGGACGCCCTGATGGCAGCTGCCCTCGCTGCAACTTGGCCGCAGGGAGCGGCCGAGTTGCCGAGCATAGAGGAGGAGGTCGCCCGGCTCGGAGCATTGGTCGCGGGTATTTGCGACGCGGCGATGCCTCGGGTCGGGCGGGCTTCTCCTCGCCGGGCGGTGTACTGGTGGTCGGACGCGATCGCGGAGTTGCGAGTCGCAACTGTCCGCGCCCGACGCCAGTACACCCGCGCGCGCCGTCGTCAACGTACAGGCGACGGCGTGGCGCGAGCGAGGGCAGCTGATGAGCTGATGACCTGTATGGAGCATACCGCGTGGCGCGGGTTGCTCTGCAGGTCGCCATCAAACGGGCCAAGACCCAGGCATGGAAGGAGCTCCTCCGGACCCTTGATGACGATCCATGGGGGCGCCCATATAAGGTGGTGCTGAATAAGCTCCGCCCGTGGGCGCCCCCCGTCACCGAGGGTCTTGACCCCCGGCTGCTGGAGGACGTGCTCAATACACTCTTCCCAATTGGGGAGAGGGGACCGCGTCCTCCGGCGGCGGCGGCTGTCCCAGTGGAGTGGACGGCCGAGCTGGGGGTCACGCAGGAGGAGCTGGCAGCGGCCATCAGACGGCTCGGGGTTCGTAACACGGCCCCGGGTCCGGATGGTGTGCCCGGCCGGGTTTGGGTCTTGACCCAGGGCGTCCTTGGGGCCGACCTCAGGCGGTTGTTCGACCGCTGCCTGATGGACGGGCGATTCCCCCCCAGTTGGAAGGTGGCGAGGATGGTCCTCCTCCGGAAGGAGGGTCGGCCCGCGGAGTCTCCCTCCGCATACCGGCCCATTTGTCTCCTCGACGAGGTGGGCAAGCTCTTCGAGCGTGTGATTGCTGCCCGCCTCGTCGAGCACCTGTCGCGGGGTGATCCCGGTCTGGCCGACTGCCAGTTCGGTTTCCGGGGGGGCCGATCGACTATCGACGCGATAGGTCGTGTGAGGGCCCTCTCGGAGGCGGCCGTCTCCCGGGGAGGGGTGGCATTGGCAATATCCTTGGATATTGCCAATGCCTTTAACACCCTCCCCTGGGAAGAGATAAGGAGGGGACTCGAATATCATCGAGTCCCCCCTTGTCTCAGGGCGGTCGTCGGGGATTATCTCCGCGGCAGGTGGATCGAGTATCCGGGCCGGGATGGTGATATGCGGAGGGAGGTGTACTGCGGTGTTCCGCAGGGGTCGGTCCTCGGGCCACTCCTGTGGAACATCGCGTACGACTCGGTGTTGCGGGCCGGCCTCCCCGACGGCGTCAGCACGGTGTGTTATGCGGATGACACACTGGTGCTGGCCGGCGGGGCGCACTGGGGGAGGGCCATGCGTCGCGCGGAGGAGGGGTCGCAATGCGTCGTCGACCGGAACAGGGGGATGGGGATGACGGTGGCGGTCCATAAGACCGAGGTGATTGCGTTTCATTCACCTCGGCAGGATCCGCCACCCCCTCTGATTCGGGTGGGTGGGGCTGACATCGAGGTGAAGCCCCAGATCAGGTATCTAGGGCTGATCCTCGATAGCCACTGGCGTTTCGAGAAGCATTTCCGCTGCCTGGTCCCCCGGTTGGAAAGGATGGTTGCGGCTCTGGGCCGGATCCTGCCCAACCTGGGGGGCCCGGCGGGCCGAGTTCGTCGCCTCTATGTGGCAATGGTCCAGTCGGTGGCCCTATACGGGGCCCCCGTCTGGGCGGACGACCTGGCTGCCTCCCGGCGCAGCATGACTATGCTACGTCGGGTGCAGAGGCGCATGGCGCTCAGGGTCGTCCGCGGGTATCGGACCATGTCACATGAGGCGGCGACGGTTCTAGCGGGGATGCCGCCCATGGACCTGCTCGCGCGGTCGCACGCGGTGATGTACCGGCACCGCGTCGACCGTCGCGCGGGGGTGGGGGCGGTCCCGGGCGGGCAGGAACCTGCTTGGGGCGATTTGAAGCGCCAGGCCCGGCAGTCCGTGTTGCTCGCGTGGCAGGAGCGGCTGGCTCTGCCAACCGCGGGGCACCGGACTGTCGGGGCTGTTCGGCCACTCCTGAAGGAGTGGCTGGACAGAGGCCATGGCAGCCTCACCTACCGGCTGGCACAGGTATTTTCCGGGCATGGCAGCTTCGGAAGATACCTGTGCCGGATAGGGAAGGAGCCGACGGCGCGTTGCTGCCACTGCGACGCTGAGCAGGACACGGCGGATCATACCCTGGAGGTATGCCCCGCGTGGGAGGGGGATCGCCGTGTCCTGGTCGGCGTCGTCGGGCGGGATGTCTCGCTGCCGGGCGTGGTGTGCGCCATGCTCGGCAGCGAGGAGAAGTGGAGGGCCGTGGCCTCCTTCTGCGAGAACGTAATGTTGCAGAAGGAGGCCGCGGGGAGGGAGCGCGAGCTTCAGCGGCGCGCTGAAGCTCGCGCTCGTGCGGTGGCCCGAGGTCGTCGCCCGGTCGCGAGGCGTCGCGTGCGGCCGCCTCGGCGTGGCGGATGACCTAGGCTGGGAGGGGGGTCCTGAGGGGACCCTCCTCCCGCCAGGCGGCGCCGGGTCGGACCGGTTGGGGGTAGGAGTGCCACCCCCTACCGGTCCGACGCAAGGGGAGGCACCCTCGGCGGTCTGGTGCGGCCATGAACGCCCGCCCGCCGAGGGGTGGAAACGGGGTCGCGGGCGGTTGCGAGGTGGGGCTCGCAGCCGCCACTAAACGCGGCCCCGGGACGGATAGCGGCGGGATGGAGTGGCCCCGTCCCGCCGCTATGAGGCAGTGTGTCTACTGGGGGGACCGATTGTCCCCCCGGGGGATGGGCGCGAAAGCGCGGGCACGGGGAGGATACCGGAAGAATGCTTCGAGCGATTCCCGGTATCCTCCCAAAGCGTGCCGAAGGGTCACCGTGGGGTTTTTAGTGGGTAGGTCCCGCGCCTGTCGTTGTACGGGCGCGGGGAATCCCACACACCCCTCCCACCTCTCCCCAAGGAGGTGGGAGGGAGTCTTTCGAAGATTTTCCCCACGACAAAAAAAAAAAAAAAAAAAAAAAAAAAAAGTTAGGTCTGGGACAGGTATGGAATTTGACCTCATCAGACTCATACTTTCGCACACTTCACATACTCCTTGAACAGATCCTGGGTAATTTTCTGGTTTGGATCACATAGTAATGTGGTCCACACTGAAACAGTCGATTAAACCTGATTTGGATCAATATTTTAGAGCATAACGCATGTTAGGTCTAGGTTAGCCCTGGGATTTTCACTCATCAGACACATACTTTCGCATTCTTCACATACTTGTTGAACAGATACAGCGTTTCTTATGGTTTGGTTCACGTAGTAATGTGGTACCACACTGAAACATTCAATTAAACCTGGTCTTGATAAATATTTTAGAGGATAACGCATGTTAGGTTTGGGTTAGGTCTAGGATTTGTCCTCATCAGGCTCATACATTCGCATATTTCTCATACTTCATGGCTAGATCCTGGCCTGTATCTGGATTGTATCACGTAGTAATGTGGTACCACGCTGAAACAGTCAATTAAACCTGGTTTCGATCAATATTTTAGAGGATAACGCAAGTTAGGTCTGGGATAGGTCTGGGATTCGCCCTCATCAGGCTCATACTTTCGCGTTTTTCACATACTTGTTGACCTGATCCTGGGTTTTTTCTGGTTTGGATCACGAAGTAATGTGGGACCACACTGAAACAGTCAATTAAACCTGGTTTCGATCAATATTTTAGAGAATAATTCATGTTAGGTCTAGGTTAGGTCTGGGATTTGCTCTCATCAGGCTCATTCTTTCGCATATTTCTCAAACTTGATGGCTAGATCCTGGGCTTTTTCTGGATTGTGTCACGTAGTAATGTGGTACCACACTGAAACATTCAAGTAAACCTGGTCTTGATAAATATTTTAGAGGATAACGCATGTTAGGTTTGGGTTAGGTCTAGGATTTGCCCATATCAGGCTCATACTTTCGCATATTTCTCATACTTCATGGCTAGATCCTGGGCTATTTCTGGACTGGATCACGTAGTAATGTGGTACCACACTGAGACAGTCAATTATACCTGGTTTCGATCAATATTTTAGAGGTTAACGCATGTTAGGTCTAGGTTAGGCCTGGGATTTTCACTCATCAGGCTCATACTTTCGCATTCTTCACATTCTTGTTGAACGGATCCTGGGTTTTTTCTGGTTTGGATCACGAAGTAATGTGGGACCACACTGAAACAGTCAATTAAACCTGGTTTCGACCAATATTTTAGAGAATAATTCATGTTAGGTCTAGGTTAGGTCTGGGATTTGCTCTCATCAGGCTCATTCTTTCGCATATTTCTCATACTTCATGGCTAGATCCTGTGCTTTTTCTGGATTGTATCACGTAGTAATGTGGTACCACACTGAAACATTCAATTAAACCTAGTCTTGGTAAATATTTTAGAGGATAACGCATGTTAGGTTAGGGTTAGGTCTAGGATTTGCTCTCATCAGGCTCATTCTTTCGCAGATTTCTCATACTTCATGGCTAGATCCTGGACTGTTTCTGGATTGTATCACGTAGTAATGTGGTACCACGCTGAAACAGTCGATTAAACCTGGTTTCGATCAATATTTTAGAGGATAACGCAAGTTAAGTCTGGGATAGGTCTGGGATTTGACCTCATCAGACTCATACTTTCGCGTTTTTCACATACTTGTTGAACAGATCCTGGGTTTTTTCTGGTTTGGATCACGTAGTAGTGGGGTACCACACTGAAACAGTCCATTAAATCTGGTTGCGATCAATATCTTAGAGGATAACACATGCTAGGTCTGGATTAGGTCTAGGATTTGCCCTCATCAGGCTCATTCTTTCGCATATTTCTCAAACTTGATGGCTAGATCCTGGGCTTTTTCTGGATTGTGTCACGTAGTAATGTGGTACCACACTGAAACATTCAATTAAACGTGGTCTTGATAAATATTTTAGAGGATAACGCATGTTAGGTTTGGGTTAGGTCTAGGATTTGCCCATATCAGGCTCATACTTTCGCATATTTCTCATACTTCATGGCAAGATCCTGGGCTATTTCTGGACTGGATCACGTAGTAATGTGGTACCACACTGAGACAGTCAATTAAACCTGGTTTCGATCAATATTTTAGAGGTTAACGCATGTTAGGTCTGGGATAGGTCCGGGATTTGCCCTCATCAGGCTCAGACTTTCGCGTTTTTCACATACTTGTTGAACAGATCCTTGGTTTTTTCTGGGTTGGGTCACGTAGTAGTGCGATGTCACACTGAAACAGTCGATTAAACCTGGTTTCGATCAATATTTTTGAGGATAACGCATGTTAGGTCTGGGTTAGGTCTCGGATTTTCACTCATCAGACTCATACTTTCGCATTCTTCACATACTTGTTGAACGGATCCTGGGTTTTTTCTGGTTTGGATCACGTAGTAATGTGGGACCACACTGAAACAATCAATTAAACCTGGTCTTGATAAATATTTTAGAGGATAACGCATGTTAGGTCTGGGTTAGGTCTAGGATTTGCCCTCATGAGGCTCATACTTTCGCATATTTCTCATACTTCATGGCTAGATCCTGGGCTGTTTCTGAATTGTATCACGTAGTAATGTGGTACCACGCTGAAACAGCCAATTAAACCTGGTTTCGATCAATACTTTAGAGGATAACGCATGTTAGGTCTAGGATAGGTCTGGGATTTGCTGTCATCAGGCTCATTGTTTCGCATATTTCTCATGCTTGATGGCTAGATCCTGGGCTTTGTCTAGATTGCATCACGTAGTAATGTAGTACCACACTGAAACAGTCAATGAAACCAGGTTTCCATCAATATTTTAAAGGACAACGCAAGTTAGGTCTAGGTAAGGCCTGAGATTTTCACTGATCAGACCCATACTTTCGCATTCTTCACATACTTGTTGAACGGATCCTGGGTTTTTTCTGGTTTGGATCACGTAGTAATGTGGTACCACGTAGAAACAGTCGATTAAGCCTGGTTTCGATCAATATTTTAGAGGTTAACGCAAGTTAGGTCTGGGATAGGGCTGGGATTTGCCCTCATCAGGCTCAGACTTTCGCGTTTTTCACATACTTGTTGAACAGATCCTACGTTTTTTCTGGTTTGGATCACGTAGTACTGTGATGCCACACTAAAAGAGTCGATTAAACCAGGTTTCGATCAATATTTTTGAGGAAAAAGCATGTTAGGTCTAGGTTAGGCCTGGGATTTTCACTCATAAGACTCATACTTTCGCATTCTTCACATACTTGTTGAACGGATCCTGGGTTTTTTCTGGTTTGGATCACGAAGTAATGTGGGACCACACTGAAACAGTCAATTAAACCTGGTTTCGATCAATATTTTAGAGAATAATTCATGTTAGGTCTAGGTTAGGTCTGGGATTTGCTCTCATCAGGCTCATTCTTTCGCATATTTCTCATACTTGATGGCTAGATCCTGGATTTTTCTGGATTGCATCACGTGGTAATGAAGTGGAGCACTGAAACAGTCAATTAAACCTCGTTTCCATCAATATCTTAGAGGACAACGCAAGTAAGGTCTGGGATATGTCTGGGTTTTGCCCTCATCAGGCTCATACTTTCGCGTTTTTCACATACTTGTTGAACAGATCCTGGGTTTTTTCTGGTTTGGATCACGTAGTAGTGTGGTACCACACTGAAGCAGTCCATTAAACCTGGTTTGGATCAATATTTTAGAGGATAACGCATGTTATGTCTAGGTTAGGTCTGGGATTTTCACTCATCAGACTCATACTTTCGCATTCTTCACATACTTGTTGAACGGATCCTGGGTTTCTTCTGGTTTGGATCACGTAGTAATGTGGTACCACACTGAAACAGTCGATTAAACCTGGTTTCGATGAATATTTTAGAGGATAACGCAAGTTAGGTCTGGGATAGGTCTGGGATTTGACCTCATCAGACTCATACTTTCGCACACTTCACATACTCCTTGTACAGATCCTGTGTTATTTTCTGGTTTGGATCACATAGTAATGTGGTACCACACTGAAACAGGCGATTAAACCAGGTTTCGATCAATATTTTAGAGGATAACGCATGTTAGGTCTAGGTTAGGCCTGGGATTTTCACTCATCAGGCTCATACTTTCGCATTCTTCACATACTTGTTGAACGGATGCTGGGTTTTTTCTGGTTTGGATCACGAAGTAATGTGTGACCACACTGAATCAGTCAATTAAACCTGGTTTCGATCAATATTTTTGAGGATAACGCATGTTAGGTCTGGGTTAGGCCTGGGATTTTCACTCATCAGACACATACTTTCGCATTCTTCACATACTTGTTGAACGGATCCTGGGTTTTTTCTGGTTTGGATCACGAAGTAATGTGTGACCACACTGAATCAGTCAATTAAACCTGGTTTCGATCAATATTTTTGAGGATAACGCATGTTAGGTCTGGGTTAGGCCTGGGATTTTCACTCATCAGACACATACTTTCGCATTCTTCATATACTTGTTGAACGGATCCTGGGTTTTTACTGGTTTGGATCACGTAGTAATGTGGTACCACACTGAAACATTCAATTAAACCTGGTCTTGATAAATATTTTAGAGGATTGTGCATGTTAGGTCTAGGTTAGGCCTGGGATTTTCACTCATCAGACTCATACTTTCGCATATTTCTCATACTTCATGGCTAGATCCTGGGCTATTTCTGGACTGGATCACGTAGTAATGTGGTACCACACTGAGACAGTCAATTAAACCTGGTTTCGATCAATATTTTAGAGGTTAACGCATGTTAGGTCTAGGTTAGGCCTGGGATTTTCACTCATCAGGCTCATACTTTCGCATTCTTCACATACTTGTTGAACGGATCCTGGGTTTTTTCTGGTTTGGATCACGAAGTAATGTGGGACCACACTGAAACAGTCAATTAAACCTGGTTTCGACCAATATTTTAGAGAATAATTCATGTTAGGTCTAGGTTAGGTCTGGGATTTGCTCTCATCAGGCTCATTCTTTCGCATATTTCTCATACTTCATGGCTAGATCCTGTGCTTTTTCTGGATTGTATCACGTAGTAATGTGGTACCACACTGAAACATTCAATTAAACCTAGTCTTGATAAATATTTTAGAGGATAACGCATGTTAGGTTAGGGTTAGGTCTAGGATTTGCTCTCATCAGGCTCATTCTTTCGCAGATTTCTCATACTTCATGGCTAGATCCTGGACTGTTTCTGGATTGTATCACGTAGTAATGTGGTACCACGCTGAAACAGTCGATTAAACCTGGTTTCGATCAATATTTTAGAGGATAACGCAAGTTAAGTCTGGGATAGGTCTGGGATTTTCACTCATCAGACTCATACTTTCGCATTCTTCACATACTTGTTGAACGGATCCTGGGTTTTTTCTGGTTTGGATCACGTAGTAATGTGGGACCACACTGAAACAATCAATTAAACCTGGTCTTGATAAATATTTTAGAGGATAACGCATGTTAGGTCTGGGTTAGGTCTAGGATTTGCCCTCATGAGGCTCATACTTTCGCATATTTCTCATACTTCATGGCTAGATCCTGGGCTGTTTCTGGATTGTATCACGTAGTAATGTGGTACCACGCTGAAACGGCCAATTAAACCTGGTTTCGATCAATACTTTAGAGGATAACGCATGTTAGGTCTAGGATAGGTCTGGGATTTGCTGTCATCAGGCTCATTGTTTCGCATATTTCTCATGCTTGATGGCTAGATCCTGGGCTTTGTCTAGATTGCATCACGTAGTAATGTAGTACCACACTGAAACAGTCAATGAAACCAGGTTTCCATCAATATTTTAGAGGACAACGCAAGTTAGGTCTAGGTAAGGCCTGAGATTTTCACTGATCAGACCCATACTTTCGCATTCTTCACATACTTGTTGAACGGATCCTGGGTTTTTTCTGGTTTGGATCACGTAGTAATGTGGTACCACGTAGAAACAGTCGATTAAGCCTGGTTTCGATCAATATTTTAGAGGATAACGCAAGTTAAGTCTGGGATAGGTCTGGGATTTGACCTCATCAGACTCATACTTTCGCGTTTTTCACGTACTTGTTGAACAGATCCCGGGTTCTTTCTGGTTTGGATCACGTAGTAGTGTGGTACCACACTGAAAGAGTCCATTAAACCTGGTTGCGAACAATATCTTAGAGGATAGCGCATGTTAGGTCTGGATTAGGTCTAGGATTTGCCCTCATCAGGCTCATTCTTTCGCATATTTCTCACACTTGATGGCTAGATCCTGGGCTTTTTCTGGATTGTATCACGTAGTAATGTGGTACCACACTGAAACATTCAATTAAACCTGGTCTTGATAAATATTTTAGAGGATAACGCATGTTAGGTTTGGGTTAGGTCTAGGATTTTCACTCACCAGACTCATACTTTCGCATTCTTCACATACTTGTTGAACGGATCCTGGGTTTTTTCTGGCTTGGATCACGTAGTAATGTGGGACCACACTGAAACAATCAATTAAACCTGGTCTTGATAAATATTTTAGAGGATAACGCATGTTAGGTCTGGGTTAGGTCTAGGATTTGCCCTCGTCAGGCTCATACTTTCGCATATTTCTCATACTTCATGGCTAGATACTAGGCTATTTCTGGATTGGATCACGTAGTAATGTGGTACCACACTGAAACAGTCAATTGAACCTGGTTTCGATCAATATTTTAGAGGTTAACGCAAGTTAGGTCTGGGATAGGGCTGGGATTTGCCCTCATCAGGCTCAGACTTTCGCGTTTTTCACATACTTGTTGAACAGATCCTACGTTTTTTCTGGTTTGGATCACGTAGTACTGTGATGCCACACTAAAAGAGTCGATTAAACCAGGTTTCGATCAATATTTTTGAGGATAACGCATGTTAGGCCTAGGTTAGGCCTGGGATTTTCACTCATAAGACTCATACTTTCGCATTCTTCACATACTTGTTGAACGGATCCTGGGTTTTTTCTGGTTTGGATCACGAAGTAATGTGGGACCACACTGAAACAGTCAATTAAACCTGGTTTCGATCAATATTTTAGAGAATAATTCATGTTAGGTCTAGGTTAGGTCTGGGATTTGCTCTCATCAGGCTCATTCTTTCGCATATTTCTCATACTTGATGGCTAGATCCTGGGTTTTTTCTGGATTGCATCACGTGGTAATGAAGTGGAGCACTGAAACAGTCAATTAAACCTCGTTTCCATCAATATCTTAGAGGACAACGCAAGTAAGGTCTGGGATATGTCTGGGTTTTGCCCTCATCAGGCTCATACTTTCGCGTTTTTCACATACTTGTTGAACAGATCCTGGGTTTTTTCTGGTTTGGATCACGTAGTAGTGTGGTACCACACTGAAGCAGTCCATTAAACCTGGTTTGGATCAATATTTTAGAGGATAACGCATGTTATGTCTAGGTTAGGTCTGGGATTTTCACTCATCAGACTCATACTTTCGCATTCTTCACATACTTGTTGAACGGATCCTGGGTTTCTTCTGGTTTGGATCACGTAGTAATGTGGTACCACACTGAAACAGTCGATTAAACCTGGTTTCGATGAATATTTTAGAGGATAACGCAAGTTAGGTCTGGGATAGGTCTGGGATTTGACCTCATCAGACTCATACTTTCGCACACTTCACATACTCCTTGTACAGATCCTGTGTTATTTTCTGGTTTGGATCACATAGTAATGTGGTACCACACTGAAACAGGCGATTAAACCAGGTTTCGATCAATATTTTAGAGGATAACGCATGTTAGGTCTAGGTTAGGCCTGGGATTTTCACTCATCAGGCTCATACTTTCGCATTCTTCGCATACTTGTTGAACGGATCCTGGGTTTTTTCTGGTTTGGATCACGAAGTAATGTGGGACCATACTGAATCAGTCAATTAAACCTGGTTTCGATCAATATTTTTGAGGATAACGCATGTTAGGTCTGGGTTAGGCCTGGGATTTTCACTCATCAGACACATACTTTCGCATTCTTCACATACTTGTTGAACGGATCCTGGGTTTTTTCTGGTTTGGATCACGAAGTAATGTGGGACCACACTGAATCAGTCAATTAAACCTGGTTTCGATCAATATTTTTGAGGATAACGCATGTTAGGTCTGGGTTAGGCCTGGGATTTTCACTCATCAGACACATACTTTCGCATTCTTCACATACTTGTTGAACGGATCCTGGGTTTTTACTGGTTTGGATCACGTAGTAATGTGGGACCACACTGAAACAATCAATTAAACCTGGTCTTGATAAATATTTTAGAGGATAACGCATGTTAGGTCTGGGTTAGGTCTAGGATTTGCCCTCGTCAGGCTCATACTTTCGCATATTTCTCATACTTCATGGCTAGATACTAGGCTATTTCTGGATTGGATCACGTAGTAATGTGGTACCACACTGAAACAGTCAATTAAACCTGGTTTCGATCAATATTTTAGAAAATAATTCATGTTAGGTCTAGGTTAGGTCTGGGATTTACTCTCATCAGGCTCATTCTTTCGCATATTACTCATACTTGATGGCTAGATCCTGGGCTTTTTCTGGATTGGATCACGTAGTAATGTGGGACCACACTGAAACAATCAATTAAACCTGGTCTTGATAAATATTTTAGAGGATAACGCATGTTAGGTTTGAGTTAGGTCTAGGATTTACCCTCATCAGGCTCATACATTCGCATATTTCTCATACTTCATGGCTAGATCCTGGGCTGTTTCTGGATTGTATCACGTAGTAATGTGGTACCACACTGAAACAGTCGATTAAACCTGGTTTCGATCAATATTTTAGAGAATAACGCAAGTTAGGTCTGGGATAGGTCTGGGATTTGACCTCATCAGACTCATACTTTCGCACACTTCACATACTCGTTGAACAGATCCTGGGTTTTTTCTGGTTTGAATCACGTAGTAATGTGGTACCACACTGAGACGGTCAATTAAACCTGGTTTCGATCAATATTTTAGAGGATAACGCAAGTTAGGTCTGGGATAGGTCTGGGATTTGACCTAATCAGACTCATACTTTTGCACACTTCACATACTCGTAGAAACAGATCCTGGGTTATTTTCTGGTTTGGATCACATAGTAATGTGGTACCACACTGAAACAGTCGATTACACCTGGTTTCGATCAATATTTTAGAGGATAACGCATGTTAGGTCTAGGTTTGCCCTGGGAATTTCACTCATCAGACTCATACTTTCGCATTCTTCACATACTTGTTGAACTGATCCTGGGTTTTTTCTGGTTTGGATCACGTAGTAATGTGGTACCACACTGAAACAGTCGATTAAACCTGGTTTCCATCAATATTTTAGAGGATAACGCATGTTAGGTCTATGTTAGCCCTGGGATTCTCACTCATCAGACTCATACTTTCGCATTCTTCACATACTTGTTGAACTGATCCTGGGTTTTTTCTGGTTTGGATCACGTAGTAATGTGGTACCGCACTGAAATAGTCGATTAAACCTGGTTTCGATCAATATTTTAGAGGATAACGCAAGTTAGGTCTGGGATAGGTCTGGGATTTGACCTCATCAGACTCATACTTTCGCACACTTCACATACTCCTTGAACAGATCCTGGGTTATTTTCTGGTTTGGATCACATAGTAATGTGGTACCACACTGAAACAGTCGATTAAACCTGGTTTCGATCAATATTTTAGAGGATAACGCAAGTTAGGTCTGGGATAGGTCTGGGATGTGACCTCATCAGACTCATACTTTCGCACACTTCACATACTTCATGGCTAGATCCTAGGCTATTTCTGGATTGGATCACGTAGTAAAGTGGTACCACACTGAAACATTCAATGAAACCTGGTCTGGATAAATATTTTAGAGAATAACGCATGCTAGGTCTGGGTTAGGTCTAGGATTTGCCCTCATCAGGCTCATACTTTCGCATATTTCTCATACTTCATGGCTAGACCCTGGGCTATTTCTGGATTGGATCACGTAGTAATGTGGTACCACACTGAAACAGTCAATTAAACCTGGTTTTGATCAATATTGTAGAGAATAATTCATGTTAGGTCTGGGTTAGGTCTAGGATTTGCCCTCATCAGGCTCATACTTTCGCATATTTCGCATACTTCATGGCTAGACCCTGGGCTATTTCTGGATTGGATCACGTAGTAATGAAGTACAACACTGAAACAGTCAATTAAACCTGGTTTCGATCAATATTTTAGAGAATAATTCATGTTAGGTCTAGGTTAGGTCTGGGATTTGCTCTTATCAGGCTCATTCTTTCGCATATTTCTCATACTTGATGGCTAGATCCTGGGCTTTATCCGGATTGTATAACGTAGTAATGAAGTACAACACTGAAACAGTCAATTAAACCTGGTTTCCAACAATATTTTAGAGGATAACGCATGTTAGGTTTGGGTTAGGTCTAGGATTTGCCCTCATCAGGCTCATACATTCGCATATTTCTCATACTTCATGGCTAGATCCTGGGCTGTTTCTGGATTGTATCACGTAGTAATGCGGTACCACACTGAAACAGTCGATTAAACCTGGTTTCGATCAATATTTTAGAGGATAACGCAAGTTAGGTCTGGGATAGGTCTGGGATTTGACCTCATCAGACTCATACTTTCGCACACTTCACATACTCGTTGAACAGATCCTGGGTTTTTTCTGGTTTGGATCACGTAGTAATGTGGTACCACACTGAAACAGTCGATTAAACCAAGTTTCGATCAATATTTTAGAGGATAACGCAAGTCAGGTCTGGGATAGGTCTGGGATTTGCCCTCATCAGGCTCATACATCCGCATTCTTCACATACTTGTTGAACTGATCCTGGGTTTTTTCTGGTTTGAATCACGTAGTAATGTGGTACCACACTGAGACGGTCAATGAAACCTGGTTTCGATCAATATTTTAGAGGATAACGCATGTTAGGTCTGGGATAGGTCTGGGATTTGACCTAATCAGACTCATACTTTCGCACACTTCACATACTCCTTGAACAGATCCTGGGTTATTTTCTGGTTTGGATCACATACTAATGTGGTACAACACTGAAACAGTCGATTAAACCTGGTTTCGATCAATATTTTAGAGGATAATGCAAGTTAGGTCTGGGATAGGTCTGGGATTTGACCTCATCAGACTCATACTTTCGCACACTTCACATACTCCTTGAACAGATCCTGGGTTATTTTCTGGTCTGAATCACATAGTAATGTGGTACCACACTGAAACAGTCGATTAAACCTGGTTTCGATCAATATTTTAGAGGATAACGCATGTTAGGTCTAGGTTTGCCCTGGGAATTTCACTCATCAGACTCATACTTTCGCATTCTTCACATACTTGTTGAACTGATCCTGGGTTTTTTCTGGTTTGGATCACGTAGTAATGTGGTACCACACTGAAACAGTTGATTAAACCTGGTTTCGATCAATATTTTAGAGGATAACGCAAGTTAGGTCTGGGATAGGTCTGGGATTTGACCTCATCAGACTCATACTTTCGCACACTTCACATACTCCTTGAACAGATCCTGGGTTATTTTCTGGTTTGGATCACATAGTAATGTGGTACGACACTGAAACAGTCGATTAAACCAGGTTTCGATTAATATTTTGGAGGATAACGCATGTTAGGTCTAGGTTAGGCCTGGGATTTGCCCTCATCAGGCTCATACTTTCGCATATTTCTCATACTTCATGGCTAGATCCTGGGCTCTTTCTGAATTGTATCACGTAGTAATGTGGTACCACGCTGAAACCGTCAATTAAACCTGGTTTCGATCAATATTTTAGAGGATAACGCAAGTTAGGTCTGGGATAGGTCTAGGATTTGCCCTCATCAGGCTCTTACTTTCGCATATTTCTCATACTTCATGGCTAGATCCTAGGCTATTTCTGGATTGGACCACGTAGTAAAGTGGTACCACACTGAAACATTCAATGAAACCTGGTCTGGATAAATATTTTAGAGGATAACGCATCTTAGGTCTGGGTTAGGTCTAAGATTGCCCTCATCTTCCCCTCATCAGGCTCACAGTTTAGCGTTCTTCACATACTTGTCGAACAGATCCTGGGTTTTTTCTGGTATGGATCACGAAGTAGTGTGGTACCACACTGAAACAGTCCATTAAACCTGGTTTCGATCAATATTTTAGAGGATAACGCAAGTTAGGTCTGGGATAGGTCTGGGATTTGACCTCATCAGACTCATACTTTCGCACACTTCACATACTCCTTGAACAGATCCTGGGTTATTTTCTGGTTTGGATCACATAGTAATGTGGTACCACACTGAAACAGTCGATTAAACCAGGTTTCGATCAATATTTTGGAGGATAACGCATGTTAGGTCTAGGTTAGGCCTGGGATTTGCCCTCATCACGCTCATACTTTCGCATATTTCTCATACTTGATGGCTTGATCCTGGGCTTTTTCTGGATTGCATCACGTAGTAATGAAGTACAACACTGAAGCAGTCAATTAAACCTGGTTTCCATAAATATCTTAGAGGACAACGCAAGTTTGGTCTGGGATATGTCTGGGGTTTGCCCTCATCAGGCTCATACTTTCGCGTTTTTCACATACTTGTTGAAGAGACCCTGCGTTTTTTCTGGTTTGGATCACGTAGTAGTGTGGTACCACGCTGAAACAGTCCATTAAACCTGTTTTGGATCAATATTTTAGAGGATAACGCATGTTAGGTCTAGGTTAGGCCTGGGATTTTCACTCATCAGACTCATACTTTCGCATTCTTCACATACTTGTTGAACGGATCCTGGGTTATTTCTGGTTTGGATCACGTAGTAATGTGGGACCACACTGAAACAGTCCATTAAACCTGGTTTCGATCAATATTTTAGAGAATAATTCATGTTAGGTCTATGTTAGGTCTGGGATTTGCCCTCATCAGGCTCATACTTTCGCATATTTCTCATACTTGATGGCTAGATCCTGGGCTTTTTCTGGATTGCATCACGTAGTAATGAAGTACAACACTGAAGCAGTCAATTAAACCTGGTTTCCATAAATATCTTAGAGGACAACGCAAGTTTGGTCTGGGATATGTCTGGGGTTTGCCCTCATCAGGCTCATACTTTCGCGTTTTTCACATACTTGTTGAAGAGACCCTGGGTTTTTTCTGGTTTGGATCACGTAGTATTGTGGTACCACACTGAAACTGTCAATGAAACCTGGTTTCCATCAATATTTTAGAGGACAGCGCATGTTAGGTCTAGGTTAGGCCTGGGATTTTCACTCATCAGACTCATACTTTCGCATTCTTCACATACTTGTTGAACGGATCCTGGGTTTTTTCTGGTTTGGATCACGTAGTAATGTGGTACCACACTGAAACAGTCAATGAAACCTGGTTTCAATCAATATTTTAGACGACAACGCAAGTTAGGTCTGGGATAGGTCTGGGATTTGCCCTCATCAGGCTCATACTTTCGCGTTTTTCACATACTTGTTGAACAGATCCTGGGTTTTTTCTGGTTTGGGTCACGTAGTAGTGTGATACCACACTGAAACAGTCGATTAAACCTGGTTTCGATCAATATTTTAGAGGATAACGCATGTTATGTCTAGGTTAGCCCTGGGAATTACACTCATCAGACTCATACTTTCGCATTCTTCACATACTTGTTGAACGGATCCTGGGTTTTTTCTGGTTTGGATCACGTAGTAATGTGGTACCACACTGAAACAGTCAATGAAACCTGGTTTCGATCAATATTTTAGAGGATAACGCATGTTAGGACTGGGATAGGTCTGGGATTTGACCTAATCAGACTCATACTTTCGCACACTTCACATACTCCTTGAACAGATCCTGGGTTATTTTCTGGTTTGGATCACATAGTAATGTGGTACCACACTGAAACAGTCGATTAAACCTGGTTTTGATGAATATTTTAGAGGATAATGCAAGTTAGTTCTGGGATAGGTCTGGGATTTGACCTCATCAGACTCATACTTTCGCACACTTCACATACTCCTTGAACAGATCCTGGGTTATTTTCTGGTTTGGATCACATAGTAATGTGGTACCACACTGAAACAGTCGATTAAACCAGGTTTCGATCAATATTTTGGAGGATAACGCATGTTAGGTCTAGGTTAGGCCTGGGATTTGCCCTCATCAGGCTCATACTTTCGCATATTTCTCATACTTCATGGCTAGATCCTGGGCTCTTTCTGGATTGTATCACGTAGTAATGTGGTACCACGCTGAAACAGTCAATTAAACCTGGTTTCGATCAATATTTTAGAGGATAACGCAAGTTAGGTCTGGGATAGGTCTAGGATTTGACCTAATCAGACTCATACTTTTGCACACTTCACATACTCGTAGAAACAGAACCTGGGTTATTTTCTGGTTTGGATCACATAGTAATGTGGTACCACACTGAAACAGTCGATTAAACCTGGTTTCGATCAATATTTTAGAGGATAACGCATGTTAGGTCTAGGTTTGCCCTGGGAATTTCACTCATCAGACTCATACTTTCGCATTCTTCACATACTCCTTGAACAGATCCTTGGTTATTTTCTGGTTTGGATCACATAGTAATGTGGTACCACACTGAAACAGTCGATTAAACCTGGTTTCGATCAATATCTTAGAGGACAACGCAAGTTAAGTCTGGGAATGGTCTGGGATTTGACCTCATCAGACTCATACTTTCGCATTCTTCACATACTTGTTGAACAGATCCTGGGTTTTTTCTGGTTTGAATCACGTAGTAGTGTGGTACCACGCTGAAACAGTCCATTAAACCTGGTTTGGATCAATATTTTAGAGGATAACGCATGTTAGGTCTAGGTTAGGCCTGGGATTTTCACTCATCAGACTCATACTTTCGCATTCTTCACATACTTGATGGCTAGATCCTGGGCTTTTTCTGGATTGCATCACGCAGTAACGAAGTACAACACTGAAACAGTCAATTAAACCTGGTCTCCATCAATATCTTAGAGGACAACGCAAGTTAGGTCTGGGATATGTCTGGGATTTGCCCACATCAGGCTCATACTTTCGCGTTTTTCACATACTTGTTGAACAGATCCTGGGTTTTTTCTGGTTTGGATCACGTAGTAGTGTGGTACCACGCTGAAACAGTCCATTAAACCTGGTTTGGATCAATATTTTAGAGGATAACGCATGTTAGGTCTAGGTTAGGCCTGGGATTTTCACTCATCAGACTCATACTTTCGCATTCTTCACATACTTGTTGAACGGATCCTGGGTTTTTTCTGGTTTGGATCACGTAGTAATGTGGTACCACACTGAAACAGTCAATGAAACCTGGTTTCAATCAATATTTTAGACGACAACGCAAGTTAGGTCTGGGATAGGTCTGGGATTTGCCCTCATCAGGCTCATACTTTCGCGTTTTTCACATACTTGTTGAACAGATCCTGGGTTTTTTCTGGTTTGGGTCACGTAGTAGTGTGATACCACACTGAAACAGTCGATTAAACCTGGTTTCGATCAATATTTTAGAGGATAACGCATGTTATGTCTAGGTTAGCCCTGGGAATTACACTCATCAGACTCATACTTTCGCATTCTTCACATACTTGTTGAACGGATCCTGGGTTTTTTCTGGTTTGGATCACGTAGTAATGTGGTACCACACTGAAACAGTCAATGAAACCTGGTTTCGATCAATATTTTAGAGGATAACGCATGTTAGGACTGGGATAGGTCTGGGATTTGACCTAATCAGACTCATACTTTCGCACACTTCACATACTCCTTGAACAGATCCTGGGTTATTTTCTGGTTTGGATCACATAGTAATGTGGTACCACACTGAAACAGTCGATTAAACCTGGTTTCGATGAATATTTTAGAGGATAATGCAAGTTAGTTCTGGGATAGGTCTGGGATTTGACCTCATCAGACTCATACTTTCGCACACTTCACATACTCCTTGAACAGATCCTGGGTTATTTTCTGGTTTGGATCACATAGTAATGTGGTACCACACTGAAACAGTCGATTAAACCAGGTTTCGATCAATATTTTGGAGGATAACGCATGTTAGGTCTAGGTTAGGCCTGGGATTTGCCCTCATCAGGCTCATACTTTCGCATATTTCTCATACTTCATGGCTAGATCCTGGGCTCTTTCTGGATTGTATCACGTAGTAATGTGGTACCACGCTGAAACAGTCAATTAAACCTGGTTTCGATCAATATTTTAGAGGATAACGCAAGTTAGGTCTGGGATAGGTCTAGGATTTGACCTAATCAGACTCATACTTTTGCACACTTCACATACTCGTAGAAACAGAACCTGGGTTATTTTCTGGTTTGGATCACATAGTAATGTGGTACCACACTGAAACAGTCGATTAAACCTGGTTTCGATCAATATTTTAGAGGATAACGCATGTTAGGTCTAGGTTTGCCCTGGGAATTTCACTCATCAGACTCATACTTTCGCATTCTTCACATACTCCTTGAACAGATCCTTGGTTATTTTCTGGTTTGGATCACATAGTAATGTGGTACCACACTGAAACAGTCGATTAAACCTGGTTTCGATCAATATCTTAGAGGACAACGCAAGTTAAGTCTGGGAATGGTCTGGGATTTGACCTCATCAGACTCATACTTTCGCATTCTTCACATACTTGTTGAACAGATCCTGGGTTTTTTCTGGTTTGAATCACGTAGTAGTGTGGTACCACGCTGAAACAGTCCATTAAACCTGGTTTGGATCAATATTTTAGAGGATAACGCATGTTAGGTCTAGGTTAGGCCTGGGATTTTCACTCATCAGACTCATACTTTCGCATTCTTCACATACTTGATGGCTAGATCCTGGGCTTTTTCTGGATTGCATCACGCAGTAACGAAGTACAACACTGAAACAGTCAATTAAACCTGGTCTCCATCAATATCTTAGAGGACAACGCAAGTTAGGTCTGGGATATGTCTGGGATTTGCCCACATCAGGCTCATACTTTCGCGTTTTTCACATACTTGTTGAACAGATCCTGGGTTTTTTCTGGTTTGGATCACGTAGTAGTGTGGTACCACGCTGAAACAGTCCATTAAACCTGGTTTGGATCAATATTTTAGAGGATAACGCATGTTAGGTCTAGGTTAGGCCTGGGATTTTCACTCATCAGACTCATACTTTCGCATTCTTCACATACTTGATGGCTAGATCCTGGAACTTTTCTGGTTTGGATCACGTAGTAATGTGGTACCACACTGAAACAGTCGATTAAACCTGGTTTCGATCAATATTTTAGAGGATAACGCAAGTTAAGTCTGGGAATGGTCTGGGATTTGACCTCATCAGACTCATACTTTCGCATTCTTCACATACTTGTTGAACGGATCCTGGGTTTTTTCTGGTTTGGATCACGTAGTAATGTGGTACCACACTGAAACAGTCCATTAAACCTGGTTTCGCTCAATATTTTAGAGGATAACGCATGTTAGGTCTAGGTTAGGTCTGGGATTTGCTCTCAGCAGGCTGATTCTTTCGCATATTTCTCATACTTGATGGCTAGATCCTGGGCTTTTTCTGGATTGCATCACGTAGTAATGTAGTACCACACTGAAACAGTCAATTTACCCTGGTTTCGATCAATATTTTAGAGAATAATTCATGTTAGGTCTAGGTTAGGTCTGGGATTTGCTCTCATCAGGCTCATTCTTTCGCATATTTCTCATACTTGATGGCTAGATCCTGGGCTTTTTCTGGATTGCATCACGTAGAAATGTAGTACAACACTGAAACAGTCAATTAAACCTGGTTTCCATCAATATTCTAGAGGACAACGCATGTTAGGTCTGGGTTAGGTCTAGGATTTGCCCTCATCAGGATCATACTTTCGCATATTTCTCATACTTCATGGCTAGATCCTGGGCTGTTTCTGGATTGGATCACGTAGTAATGTGGTACCACGCTGAAACCGTCAATTAAACATGGTTTCGATCTATATTTTAGAGGATAACGCAAGTTAGGTCTGGGATAGGTCTAGGATTTGCCCTCATCAGGCCCTTACTTTCGCATGTTTCTCATACTTCATGGCTAGATCCTGGGCTATTTCTGGATTGGATCACGTAGTAAAGTGGTACCACACTAAAACATTCAATGAAACCTGGTCTGGATGAATATTTTAGAGGATAACGCATCTTATGTCTGGGTTAGGTCTAAGATTTGCCCTCATCAGACTCACAGTTTAGCGTTTTTCACATACTTGTTTAACAGATCCTGGGTTTTTTCTGGTTTGGTTCACGTAGTAATGTGTTACCACACTGAAACACTCAATTAAACCTGGTCTTGATAAATATTTTATAGGATAACGCATGTTAGGTCTGGGTTAGGTCTAGGATTTGCCCTCATCAGGCTCATACTTTCGCATATTTCTCATACTTCATGGCTAGATCCTGGGCTGTTTCTGGATTGGATCACGTAGTAATGTGGTACCACGCTGAAACAGTCAATGAAACCTGGTTTCCATCAATATTTTAGAGGACAACGCAAGTTAGGTCTAGGTAAGGCCTGAGATTTTCACTGATCAGACTCATACTTTCGCATTCTTCACATACTCGTTGAACGGATCCTGGTTTTTTTCTGGTTTGGATCACGAAGTAGTGTGGTACCACACTGAAACAGTCCATTAAACCTGGTTTCGCTCAATATTTTAGAGGATAACGCATGTTAGGTCTAGGTTAGGTCTGGGATTTGCTCTCATCAGGCTCATTCTTTCGCATATTTCTCATACTTGATGGCTAGATCCTGGGCTTTTTCGGGATTGCATCACGTAGTAATGTAGTACCACACTGAAACAGTCAATGAAACCTGGTTTCCATCTATATTTTAGAGGACAACGCAAGTTAGGTCTAGGTAAGGCCTCAGATTTTCACTGATCAGACTCATACTTTCGCATTCTTCACATACTTGTTGAACGGATCCTGGGTTTTTTCTGGTTTTGATCACGTAGTAATTAGGTACCACAATGAAACATTCAATTAAACCTGGTCTTGATAAAAATTTTACAGAATAACGCATGTTAGGTCTGGGATAGGTCTAGGATTTGCCCTCATCAGGCTCATACTTTTGCATATTTCTCATACTTCATGGCTAGATCCTGGGCTATTTCTGGATTGGATCACGTAGTATAATGGTACCACACTGAAACAGTCAATTAAACCTGGTTTTGATCAATATTTTAGAGAATAATTCATGTTAGGTCTAGGTTAGGTCAGGGATTTGCTCTCATCAGGCTCATTCTTTCGCATATTTCTCATACTTGATGGCTAGATCCTGGGCTTTTTCTGGATTGCATCACGTAGTAATGAAGTACAACACTGAAACAGTCAATTAAACCTGGTTTCGATCAATATTTTAGAGAATAATTCATGTTAGGTCTAGGTTAGGTCTAGGATTTGCCCTCATCAGGCTCATACTTTCGCATATTTCTCAAACTTCATGGCTAGATCCTGGGCTATTTCTGGATTGGATCACGTAGTAATGTGGTACCACACTGAAACAGTCAATTAAACCTGGTTTTGATCAATATTTTAGAGAATAATTCATGTTAGGTCTAGGTTAGGTCAGGGATTTGCTCTCATCAGGCTCATTCTTTCGCATATTTCTCATACTTGATGGCTAGATCCCGGGCTTTTTCTGGATTGCATCACGTAGTAATGTAGTACCACACTGAAACAGTCAATGAAACCTGGTTTCCATCAATATTTTAGAGGACAACGCAAGTTAGGTCTAGGTAAGGGCTGAGATTTTCACTGATCAGACTCATACTTTCGCATTCTTCACAAACTTGTTGAACGGATCCTGGGTCTTTTCTGGTTTTGATCACGTAGTAATTAGGTACCACAATGAAACATTCAATTAAACCTGGTCTTGATAAAAATTTTACAGAATAACGCATGTTAGGTCTGGGTTAGGTCTAGGATTTGCCCTCATCAGGCTCATACTTTCGCATATTTCTCATACTTCATGGCTAGATCCTGGGCTATTTCTGGATTGGATCACGTAGTAATGTGGTACCACACTGAAACAGTCAATTAAACCTGGTTTTGATCAATATTTTAGAGAATAATTCATGTTAGGTCTAGGTTAGGTCAGGGATTTGCTCTCATCAGGCTCATTCTTTCGCATATTTCTCATAGTTGATGGCTAGATCCTGGGCTTTTTCTGGATTGCATCACGTAGTAATGAAGTACAACACTGAAACAGTCAATTAATCCTGGTTTCGATCAATATTTTAGAGAATAATTCATGTTAGGTCTAGGTTAGGTTTGGGATTTGCTCTCATCAGTCTCATTCTTTCGCATAGTTCTCATACTTGATGGCTAGATCCTGGGCTTTTTCTGGATTGCATCACGTAGTAATGAAGTACAACACTGAAACAGTCAATTAAACCTGGTGTCCATCAATATTTTAGAGGACAACGCATGTTAGGTCTAGGTTAGGCCTGGGATTTGCCCTCATCAGGGTCATACTGTCGCAGTTTTAACATACTTGTTGAACGGATACTGAGTTTTTTCTGGTTCGGTTCACGTAGTAATGTGGTACCGCACTGAAACATTCTATTAAACCTGGTCTTGATAAATATTTTAGAGGATAACGCATGTTAGGTTTGGGTTTGGTCTGGGATTTGTCCTCATCAGACTCATACTTTCGCATTCTTCACATACTTGTTGAACGGATCCTGGCATTTTTCTGGTTTGGATCACGTAGTAATGTGGGACCACACTGAAACAGTCGACTAAACCTGGTTTCGATCAATATTTTAGAGGATAACGCATGTTAGGTCAAGGTTAGGCCTGGGATTTTCCCTCATCAGACTCATACTTTCGCGTTCTTCACATACTTGATGAACGGATCCTGGGTTTTTTCTGGTTTGGATCACGTAGTATTGTGGGACCACACTGAAGCAGTCAAGTAAACCTGGTTTCGATCAATATTTTAGCGAATAATTCATGTTAGGTCTAGGTTAGGTCTGGGATTTGCTCTCATCAGGCTCATTCTTTCGCATATTTCTCATACATGTTGAACAGATACTGGGTTTTTTCTGGTTTGGATCACGTAGTAATGTGGGACCACACTGAAACAATCAATTAAACCTGATCTTGAGAAATATTTTAGAGGATAACGCATGTTAGGTCTGGGTTAGGTCTAGGATTTGCTCTCATCTGGCTCATACTTTCGCATACTTCTCATACTTCATGGCTAGATCCTGGAACTTTTCTGGTTTGAATCACATAGTAATGTGGTACCACACTGAAACAGTCGATTAAACCAGGTTTCGATCAATATTTTGGAGGATAACGCATGTTAGGTCTAGGTTAGGCCTGGGATTTGCCCTCATCAGGCTCATACTTTCGCATATTTCTCATACTTCATGGCTAGATCCTGGGCTCTTTCTGGATTGTATCACGTAGTAATGTGGTACCACGCTGAAACAGTCAATTAAACCTGGTTTCGATCAATATTTTAGAGGATAACGCAAGTTAGGTCTGGGATAGGTCTAGGATTTGACCTAATCAGACTCATACTTTTGCACACTTCACATACTCGTAGAAACAGAACCTGGGTTATTTTCTGGTTTGGATCACATAGTAATGTGGTACCACACTGAAACAGTCGATTAAACCTGGTTTCGATCAATATTTTAGAGGATAACGCATGTTAGGTCTAGGTTTGCCCTGGGAATTTCACTCATCAGACTCATACTTTCGCATTCTTCACATACTTGTTGAACTGATCCTGGGTTTTTTCTGGTTTGGATCACGTAGTAATGTGGTACCACACTGAAACAGTCGATTAAACCTGGTTTCGATCAATATTTTAGAGGATAACGCAAGTTAGGTCTGGGATAGGTCTGGGATTTGACCTCATCAGACTCATACTTTCGCACACTTCACATACTCCTTGAACAGATCCTGGGTTATTTTCTGGTTTGGATCACATAGTAATGTGGTACGACACTGAAACAGTCGATTAAACCAGGTTTCGATTAATATTTTGGAGGATAACGCATGTTAGGTCTAGGTTAGGCCTGGGATTTGCCCTCATCAGGCTCATACTTTCGCATATTTCTCATACTTCATGGCTAGATCCTGGGCTCTTTCTGAATTGTATCACGTAGTAATGTGGTACCACGCTGAAACCGTCAATTAAACATGGTTTCGATCAATATTTTAGAGGATAACGCAAGTTAGGTCTGGGATAGGTCTAGGATTTGCCCTCATCAGGCTCTTACTTTCGCATATTTCTCATACTTCATGGCTAGATCCTAGGCTATTTCTGGATTGGACCACGTAGTAAAGTGGTACCACACTGAAACATTCAATGAAACCTGGTCTGGATAAATATTTTAGAGGATAACGCATCTTAGGTCTGGGTTAGGTCTAAGATTGCCCTCATCTTCCCCTCATCAGGCTCACAGTTTAGCGTTCTTCACATACTTGTCGAACAGATCCTGGGTTTTTTCTGGTATGGATCACGAAGTAGTGTGGTACCACACTGAAACAGTCCATTAAACCTGGTTTCGATCAATATTTTAGAGGATAACGCAAGTTAGGTCTGGGATAGGTCTGGGATTTGACCTCATCAGACTCATACTTTCGCACACTTCACATACTCCTTGAACAGATCCTGGGTTATTTTCTGGTTTGGATCACATAGTAATGTGGTACCACACTGAAACAGTCGATTAAACCAGGTTTCGATCAATATTTTGGAGGATAACGCATGTTAGGTCTAGGTTAGGCCTGGGATTTGCCCTCATCACGCTCATACTTTCGCATATTTCTCATACTTGATGGCTTGATCCTGGGCTTTTTCTGGATTGCATCACGTAGTAATGAAGTACAACACTGAAGCAGTCAATTAAACCTGGTTTCCATAAATATCTTAGAGGACAACGCAAGTTTGGTCTGGGATATGTCTTGGGTTTGCCCTCATCAGGCTCATACTTTCGCGTTTTTCACATACTTGTTGAAGAGACCCTGCGTTTTTTCTGGTTTGGATCACGTAGTAGTGTGGTTCCACGCTGAAACAGTCCATTAAACCTGTTTTGGATCAATATTTTAGAGGATAACGCATGTTAGGTCTAGGTTGGGCCTGGGATTTTCACTCATCAGACTCATACTTTCGCATTCTTCACATACTTGTTGAACGGATCCTGGGTTATTTCTGGTTTGGATCACGTAGTAATGTGGGACCACACTGAAACAGTCCATTAAACCTGGTTTCGATCAATATTTTAGAGAATAATTCATGTTAGGTCTATGTTAGGTCTGGGATTTGCCCTCATCAGGCTCATACTTTCGCATATTTCTCATACTTGATGGCTAGATCCTGGGCTTTTTCTGGATTGCATCACGTAGTAATGAAGTACAACACTGAAGCAGTCCATTAAACCTGGTTTCCATAAATATCTTAGAGGACAACGCAAGTTTGGTCTGGGATATGTCTGGGGTTTGCCCTCATCAGGCTCATACTTTCGCGTTTTTCACATACTTGTTGAAGAGACCCTGGGTTTTTTCTGGTTTGGATCACGTAGTATTGTGGTACCGCACTGAAACTGTCAATGAAACCTGGTTTCCATCAATATTTTAGAGGACAGCGCATGTTAGGTCTAGGTTAGGCCTGGGATTTTCACTCATCAGACTCATACTTTCGCATTCTTCACATACTTGTTGAACGGATCCTGGGTTTTTTCTGGTTTGGATCACGTAGTAATGTGGTACCACACTGAAACAGTCAATGAAACCTGGTTTCAATCAATATTTTAGACGACAACGCAAGTTAGGTCTGGGATAAAGTCTGGGATTTGCCCTCATCAGGCTCATACTTTCGCGTTTTTCACATACTTGTTGAACAGATCCTGGGTTTTTTCTGGTTTCGGTCACGTAGTAGTGTGATACCACACTGAAACAGTCGATTAAACCTGGTTTCGATCAATATTTTAGAGGATAACGCATGTTATGTCTAGGTTAGCCCTGGGAATTACACTCATCAGACTCATACTTTCGCATTCTTCACATACTTGTTGAACGGATCCTGGGTTTTTTCTGGTTTGGATCACGTAGTAATGTGGTACCACACTGAAACAGTCAATGAAACCTGGTTTCGATCAATATTTTAGAGGATAACGCATGTTAGGACAGGGATAGGTCTGGGATTTGACCTAATCAGACTCATACTTTCGCACACTTCACATACTCCTTGAACAGATCCTGGGTTATTTTCTGGTTTGGATCACATAGTAATGTGGTACCACACTGAAACAGTCGATTAAACCTGGTTTCGATGAATATTTTAGAGGATAATGCAAGTTAGGTCTGGGATAGGTCTGGGATTTGACCTCATCAGACTCATACTTTCGCACACTTCACATACTCCTTGAACAGATCCTGGGTTATTTTCTGGTTTGGATCACATAGTAATGTGGTACCACACTGAAACAGTCGATTAAACCAGGTTTCGATCAATATTTTGGAGGATAACGCATGTTAGGTCTAGGTTAGGCCTGGGATTTGCCCTCATCAGGCTCATACTTTCGCATATTTCTCATACTTCATGGCTAGATCCTGGGCTCTTTCTGGATTGTATCACGTAGTAATGTGGTACCACGCTGAAACAGTCAATTAAACCTGGTTTCGATCAATATTTTAGAGGATAACGCAAGTTAGGTCTGGGATAGGTCTAGGATTTGACCTAATCAGACTCATACTTTTGCACACTTCACATACTCGTAGAAACAGAACCTGGGTTATTTTCTGGTTTGGATCACATAGTAATGTGGTACCACACTGAAACAGTCGATTAAACCTGGTTTCGATCAATATTTTAGAGGATAACGCATGTTAGGTCTAGGTTTGCCCTGGGAATTTCACTCATCAGACTCATACTTTCGCATTCTTCACATACTCCTTGGACAGATCCTTGGTTATTTTCTGGTTTGGATCACATAGTAATGTGGTACCACACTGAAACAGTCGATTAAACCTGGTTTCGATCAATATCTTAGAGGACAACGCAAGTTAAGTCTGGGAATGGTCTGGGATTTGACCTCATCAGACTCATACTTTCGCATTCTTCACATACTTGTTGAACAGATCCTGGGTTTTTTCTGGTTTGAATCACGTAGTAGTGTGGTACCACGCTGAAACAGTCCATTAAACCTGGTTTGGATCAATATTTTAGAGGATAACGCATGTTAGGTCTATGTTAGGCCTGGGATTTTCACTCATCAGACTCATACTTTCGCATTCTTCACATACTTGATGGCTAGATCCTGGGCTTTTTCTGGATTGCATCACGCAGTAACGAAGTACAACACTGAAACAGTCAATTAAACCTGGTCTCCATCAATATCTTAGAGGACAACGCAAGTTAGGTCTGGGATATGTCTGGGATTTGACCTCATCAGACTCATACTTTCGCATTCTTCACATACTTGTTGAACGGATCCTGGGTTTTTTCTGGTTTGGATCACGTAGTAATGTGGTACCACACTGAAACAGTCCATTAAACCTGGTTTCGCTCAATATTTTAGAGGATAACGCATGTTAGGTCTAGGTTAGGTCTGGGATTTGCTCTCAGCAGGCTGATTCTTTCGCATATTTCTCATACTTGATGGCTAGATCCTGGGCTTTTTCTGGATTGCATCACGTAGTAATGTAGTACCACACTGAAACAGTCAATTTACCCTGGTTTCGATCAATATTTTAGAGAATAATTCATGTTAGGTCTAGGTTAGGTCTGGGATTTGCTCTCATCAGGCTCATTCTTTCGCATATTTCTCATACTTGATGGCTAGATCCTGGGCTTTTTCTGGATTGCATCACGTAGAAATGTAGTACAACACTGAAACAGTGAATTAAACCTGGTTTCCATCAATATTCTAGAGGACAACGCATGTTAGGTCTAGGTTAGGCCTGGGATTTGCCATCATCAGGGTCATACTGTCGCAGTTCTAACATACTTGTTGAACGGATCCCGGGTTTTTTCTGGTTTGGTTCACGTAGTAATGTGTTACCACACTGAAACATTCAATAAAACCTGGTCTTGATAAATATTTTATAGGATAACGCATGTTAGGTCTGGGTTAGGTCTAGGATTTGCCCTCATCAGGATCATACTTTCGCATATTTCTCATACTTCATGGCTAGATCCTGGGCTGTTTCTGGATTGGATCACGTAGTAATGTGGTACCACGCTGAAACCGTCAATTAAACATGGTTTCGATCAATATTTTAGAGGATAACGCAAGTTAGGTCTGGGATAGGTCTAGGATTTGCCCTCATCAGGCCCTTACTTTCGCATGTTTCTCATACTTCATGGCTAGATCCTGGGCTATTTCTGGATTGGATCACGTAGTAAAGTGGTACCACACTAAAACATTCAATGAAACCTGGTCTGGATGAATATTTTAGAGGATAACGCATCTTATGTCTGGGTTAGGTCTAAGATTTGCCCTCATCAGACTCACAGTTTAGCGTTTTTCACATACTTGTTTAACAGATCCTGGGTTTTTTCTGGTTTGGTTCACGTAGTAATGTGTTACCACACTGAAACACTCAATTAAACCTGGTCTTGATAAATATTTTATAGGATAACGCATGTTAGGTCTGGGTTAGGTCTAGGATTTGCCCTCATCAGGCTCATACTTTCGCATATTTCTCATACTTCATGGCTAGATCCTGGGCTGTTTCTGGATTGGATCACGTAGTAATGTGGTACCACGCTGAAACAGTCAATGAAACCTGGTTTCCATCAATATTTTAGAGGACAACGCAAGTTAGGTCTAGGTAAGGCCTGAGATTTTCACTGATCAGACTCATACTTTCGCATTCTTCACATACTCGTTGAACGGATCCTGGTTTTTTTCTGGTTTGGATCACGAAGTAGTGTGGTACCACACTGGAACAGTCCATTAAACCTGGTTTCGCTCAATATTTTAGAGGATAACGCATGTTAGGTCTAGGTTAGGTCTGGGATTTGCTCTCATCAGGCTCATTCTTTCGCATATTTCTCATACTTGATGGCTAGATCCTGGGCTTTTTCGGGATTGCATCACGTAGTAATGTAGTACCACACTGAAACAGTCAATGAAACCTGGTTTCCATCTATATTTTAGAGGACAACGCAAGTTAGGTCTAGGTAAGGCCTTGGATTTTCACTGATCAGACTCATACTTTCGCATTCTTCACATACTTGTTGAACGGATCCTGGGTTTTTTCTGGTTTTGATCACGTAGTAATTAGGTACCACAATGAAACATTCAATTAAACCTGGTCTTGATAAAAATTTTACAGAATAACGCATGTTAGGTCTGGGACAGGTCTAGGATTTGCCCTCATCAGGCTCATACTTTTGCATATTTCTCATACTTCATGGCTAGATCCTGGGCTATTTCTGGATTGGATCACGTAGTATAATGGTACCACACTGAAACAGTCAATTAAACCTGGTTTTGATCAATATTTTAGAGAATAATTCATGTTAGGTCTAGGTTAGGTCAGGGATTTGCTCTCATCAGGCTCATTCTTTCGCATATTTCTCATACTTGATGGCTAGATCCTGGGCTTTTTCTGGATTGCATCACGTAGTAATGAAGTACAACACTGAAACAGTCAATTAAACCTGGTTTCGATCAATATTTTAGAGAATAATTCATGTTAGGTCTAGGTTAGGTCTAGGATTTGCCCTCATCAGGCTCATACTTTCGCATATTTCTCAAACTTCATGGCTAGATCCTGGGCTATTTCTGGATTGGATCACGTAGTAATGTGGTACCACACTGAAACAGTCAATTAAACCTGGTTTTGATCAATATTTTAGAGAATAATTCATGTTAGGTCTAGGTTAGGTCAGGGATTTGCTCTCATCAGGCTCATTCTTTCGCATATTTCTCATACTTGATGGCTAGATCCTGGGCTTTTTCTGGATTGCATCACGTAGTAATGTAGTACCACACTGAAACAGTCAATGAAACCTGGTTTCCATCAATATTTTAGAGGACAACGCAAGTTAGGTCTAGGTAAGGGCTGAGATTTTCACTGATCAGACTCATACTTTCGCATTCTTCACAAACTTGTTGAACGGATCCTGGGTCTTTTCTGGTTTTGATCACGTAGTAATTAGGTACCACAATGAAACATTCAATTAAACCTGGTCTTGATAAAAATTTTACAGAATAACGCATGTTAGGTCTGGGTTAGGTCTAGGATTTGCCCTCATCAGGCTCATACTTTCGCATATTTCTCATACTTCATGGCTAGATCCTGGGCTATTTCTGGATTGGATCACGTAGTAATGTGGTACCACACTGAAACAGTCAATTAAACCTGGTTTTGATCAATATTTTAGAGAATAATTCATGTTAGGTCTAGGTTAGGTCAGGGATTTGCTCTCATCAGGCTCATTCTTCCGCATATTTCTCATAGTTGATGGCTAGATCCTGGGCTTTTTCTGGATTGCATCACGTAGTAATGAAGTACAACACTGAAACAGTCAATTAATCCTGGTTTCGATCAATATTTTAGAGAATAATTCATGTTAGGTCTAGGTTAGGTTTGGGATTTGCTCTCATCAGTCTCATTCTTTCGCATAGTTCTCATACTTGATGGCTAGATCCTGGGCTTTTTCTGGATTGCATCACGTAGTAATGAAGTACAACACTGAAACAGTCAATTAAACCTGGTGTCCATCAATATTTTAGAGGACAACGCATGTTAGGTCTAGGTTAGGCCTGGGATTTGCCCTCATCAGGGTCATACTGTCGCAGTTTTAACATACTTGTTGAACGGATACTGAGTTTTTTCTGGTTCGGTTCACGTAGTAATGTGGTACCGCACTGAAACATTCTATTAAACCTGGTCTTGATAAATATTTTAGAGGATAACGCATGTTAGGTTTGGGTTTGGTCTGGGATTTGTCCTCATCAGACTCATACTTTCGCATTCTTCACATACTTGTTGAACGGATCCTGGCATTTTTCTGGTTTGGATCACGTAGTAATGTGGGACCACACTGAAACAGTCGACTAAACCTGGTTTCGATCAATATTTTAGAGGATAACGCATGTTAGGTCAAGGTTAGGCCTGGGATTTTCCCTCATCAGACTCATACTTTCGCGTTCTTCACATACTTGATGAACGGATCCTGGGTTTTTTCTGGTTTGGATCACGTAGTATTGTGGGACCACACTGAAGCAGTCAAGTAAACCTGGTTTCGATCAATATTTTAGCGAATAATTCATGTTAGGTCTAGGTTAGGTCTGGGATTTGCTCTCATCAGGCTCATTCTTTCGCATATTTCTCATACATGTTGAACAGATACTGGGTTTTTTCTGGTTTGGATCACGTAGTAATGTGGGACCACACTGAAACAATCAATTAAACCTGATCTTGAGAAATATTTTAGAGGATAACGCATGTTAGGTCTGGGTTAGGTCTAGGATTTGCTCTCATCTGGCTCATACTTTCGCATACTTCTCATACTTCATGGCTAGATCCTGGGCTGTCTCTGGATTGTATCACGTAGTAATGTGGTACCACGCTGAAACAGTCAATTAAACCTGGTTTCGATCAATATTTTAGAGGATAACGCAAGTTAGGTCTGGGATAGGTCTAGGATTTGCCCTCATCAGGCTCTTACTTTCGCATATTTCTCATACTTCATGGCTAGATCCTGGGCTATTTCTGGATTGGATCACGTAGTAAAGTGGTACCACACTGAAACAGTCGACTAAACCTGGTTTCGATCAATATTTTAGAGGATAACGCATGTTAGGTCTAGGTTAGGCCTGGGATTTTCCCTCATCAGACTCATACTTTCGCGTTCTTCACATACTTGATGAACGGATCCTGGGTTTTTTCTGGTTTGGATCACGTAGTATTGTGGGACCACACTGAAGCAGTCAAGTAAGCCTGGTTTCGATCAATATTTTAGAGAATAACGCATGTTAGGTTTGGGTTAGGTCTAGGATTTTCACTCAACGGACTCATACTTTCGCATTCTTCACATGCTTGTTGAACGGATCCTGGGTTTTTTCTGGTTTGGATCACGTAGTAATGTGGGACCACACTGAAACAGTCAATTAAACCTGGTTTCGATCAATATTTTAGAGGATAGCGCAAGTTAGGACTGGGATAGGTCTAGGATTTGCCCTCATCAGGCTCTTACTTTCGCATATTTCTCATACTTCATGGCTAGATCCTGGGCTCTTTCTGGATTGGATCACGTAGTAAAGTGGTACCACACTGAAACATTCAATGAAACCTGGTCTGGATAAATATTTTAGAGGATAACGCATCTTAGGTCTGGGTTAGGTCTAAGATTTGCCCTCGTCAGGCTCACAGTTTAGCGTTTTTCACATACTTCTAAAACAGATCCTGGGCTTTCTCTGGTTTGGATCACGAAATAGTGTGGTACCACACTGAAACAGTCCATTAAACCTGGTTTCGCTCAATATTTTAGAGGATAACGCATGTTAGGTCTAGGTTAGGTCTGGGATTTGCTCTCATCAGGCTCATTCTTTCGCATATTTCTCATACTTGATGGCTAGATCCTGGGCTTTTTCTGGATTGCATCACGTAGTAATGTAGTACCACCCTGAAACAGTTAATGAAACCTGGTTTCCATCAATATTTTAGAGGACAACGCATCTTATGTCTGGGTTAGGTCTAAGATTTGCCCTCATCAGACTCACAGTTTAGCGTTTTTCACATACTTGTTTAACAGATCCTGGGTTTTTTCTGGTTTGGTTCACGTAGTAATGTGTTACCACACTGAAACACTCAATTAAACCTGGTCTTGATAAATATTTTATAGGATAACGCATGTTAGGTCTGGGTTAGGTCTAGGATTTGCCCTCATCAGGCTCATACTTTCGCATATTTCTCATACTTCATGGCTAGATCCTGGGCTGTTTCTGGATTGGATCACGTAGTAATGTGGTACCACGCTGAAACAGTCAATGAAACCTGGTTTCCATCAATATTTTAGAGGATAACGCATGTTAGGTCTGGGATAGGTCTGGGATTTGACCTAATCAGACTCATACTTTCGCACACTTCACATACTCCTTGAACAGATCCTGGGTTATTTTCTGGTTTGGATCACATACTAATGTGGTACAACACTGAAACAGTCGATTAAACCTGGTTTCGATCAATATTTTAGAGGATAATGCAAGTTAGGTCTGGGATAGGTCTGGGATTTGACCTCATCAGACTCATACTTTCGCACACTTCACATACTCCTTGAACAGATCCTGGGTTATTTTCTGGTCTGAATCACATAGTAATGTGGTACCACACTGAAACAGTCGATTAAACCAGGTTTCGATCAATATTTTGGAGGATAACGCATGTTAGGTCTAGGTTAGGCCTGGGATTTGCCCTCATCAGGCTCATACTTTCGCATATTTCTCATACTTCATGGCTAGATCCTGGGCTCTTTCTGGATTGTATCACGTAGTAATGTGGTACCACGCTGAAACAGTCAATTAAACCTGGTTTCGATCAATATTTTAGAGGATAACGCAAGTTAGGTCTGGGATAGGTCTAGGATTTGACCTAATCAGACTCATACTTTTGCACACTTCACATACTCGTAGAAACAGAACCTGGGTTATTTTCTGGTTTGGATCACATAGTAATGTGGTACCACACTGAAACAGTCGATTAAACCTGGTTTCGATCAATATTTTAGAGGATAACGCATGTTAGGTCTAGGTTTGCCCTGGGAATTTCACTCATCAGACTCATACTTTCGCATTCTTCACATACTTGTTGAACTGATCCTGGGTTTTTTCTGGTTTGGATCACGTAGTAATGTGGTACCACACTGAAACAGTCGATTAAACCTGGTTTCGATCAATATTTTAGAGGATAACGCAAGTTAGGTCTGGGATAGGTCTGGGATTTGACCTCATCAGACTCATACTTTCGCACACTTCACATACTCCTTGAACAGATCCTGGGTTATTTTCTGGTTTGGATCACATAGTAATGTGGTACGACACTGAAACAGTCGATTAAACCAGGTTTCGATTAATATTTTGGAGGATAACGCATGTTAGGTCTAGGTTAGGCCTGGGATTTGCCCTCATCAGGCTCATACTTTCGCATATTTCTCATACTTCATGGCTAGATCCTGGGCTCTTTCTGAATTGTATCACGTAGTAATGTGGTACCACGCTGAAACCGTCAATTAAACCTGGTTTCGATCAATATTTTAGAGGATAACGCAAGTTAGGTCTGGGATAGGTCTAGGATTTGCCCTCATCAGGCTCTTACTTTCGCATATTTCTCATACTTCATGGCTAGATCCTAGGCTATTTCTGGATTGGACCACGTAGTAAAGTGGTACCACACTGAAACATTCAATGAAACCTGGTCTGGATAAATATTTTAGAGGATAACGCATCTTAGGTCTGGGTTAGGTCTAAGATTGCCCTCATCTTCCCCTCATCAGGCTCACAGTTTAGCGTTCTTCACATACTTGTCGAACAGATCCTGGGTTTTTTCTGGTATGGATCACGAAGTAGTGTGGTACCACACTGAAACAGTCCATTAAACCTGGTTTCGATCAATATTTTAGAGGATAACGCAAGTTAGGTCTGGGATAGGTCTGGGATTTGACCTCATCAGACTCATACTTTCGCACACTTCACATACTCCTTGAACAGATCCTGGGTTATTTTCTGGTTTGGATCACATAGTAATGTGGTACCACACTGAAACAGTCGATTAAACCAGGTTTCGATCAATATTTTGGAGGATAACGCATGTTAGGTCTAGGTTAGGCCTGGGATTTGCCCTCATCACGCTCATACTTTCGCATATTTCTCATACTTGATGGCTTGATCCTGGGCTTTTTCTGGATTGCATCACGTAGTAATGAAGTACAACACTGAAGCAGTCAATTAAACCTGGTTTCCATAAATATCTTAGAGGACAACGCAAGTTTGGTCTGGGATATGTCTGGGGTTTGCCCTCATCAGGCTCATACTTTCGCGTTTTTCACATACTTGTTGAAGAGACCCTGCGTTTTTTCTGGTTTGGATCACGTAGTAGTGTGGTACCACGCTGAAACAGTCCATTAAACCTGTTTTGGATCAATATTTTAGAGGATAACGCATGTTAGGTCTAGGTTAGGCCTGGGATTTTCACTCATCAGACTCATACTTTCGCATTCTTCACATACTTGTTGAACGGATCCTGGGTTATTTCTGGTTTGGATCACGTAGTAATGTGGGACCACACTGAAACAGTCCATTAAACCTGGTTTCGATCAATATTTTAGAGAATAATTCATGTTAGGTCTATGTTAGGTCTGGGATTTGCCCTCATCAGGCTCATACTTTCGCATATTTCTCATACTTGATGGCTAGATCCTGGGCTTTTTCTGGATTGCATCACGTAGTAATGAAGTACAACACTGAAGCAGTCAATTAAACCTGGTTTCCATAAATATCTTAGAGGACAACGCAAGTTTGGTCTGGGATATGTCTGGGGTTTGCCCTCATCAGGCTCATACTTTCGCGTTTTTCACATACTTGTTGAGGAGACCCTGGGTTTTTTCTGGTTTGGATCACGTAGTATTGTGGTACCACACTGAAACTGTCAATGAAACCTGGTTTCCATCAATATTTTAGAGGACAGCGCATGTTAGGTCTAGGTTAGGCCTGGGATTTTCACTCATCAGACTCATACTTTCGCATTCTTCACATACTTGTTGAACGGATCCTGGGTTTTTTCTGGTTTGGATCACGTAGTAATGTGGTACCACACTGAAACAGTCAATGAAACCTGGTTTCAATCAATATTTTAGACGACAACGCAAGTTAGGTCTGGGATAGGTCTGGGATTTGCCCTCATCAGGCTCATACTTTCGCGTTTTTCACATACTTGTTGAACAGATCCTGGGTTTTTTCTGGTTTGGGTCACGTAGTAGTGTGATACCACACTGAAACAGTCGATTAAACCTGGTTTCGATCAATATTTTAGAGGATAACGCATGTTATGTCTAGGTTAGCCCTGGGAATTACACTCATCAGACTCATACTTTCGCATTCTTCACATACTTGTTGAACGGATCCTGGGTTTTTTCTGGTTTGGATCACGTAGTAATGTGGTACCACACTGAAACAGTCAATGAAACCTGGTTTCGATCAATATTTTAGAGGATAACGCATGTTAGGACTGGGATAGGTCTGGGATTTGACCTAATCAGACTCATACTTTCGCACACTTCACATACTCCTTGAACAGATCCTGGGTTATTTTCTGGTTTGGATCACATAGTAATGTGGTACCACACTGAAACAGTCGATTAAACCTGGTTTCGATGAATATTTTAGAGGATAATGCAAGTTAGGTCTGGGATAGGTCTGGGATTTGACCTCATCAGACTCATACTTTCGCACACTTCACATACTCCTTGAACAGATCCTGGGTTATTTTCTGGTTTGGATCACATAGTAATGTGGTACCACACTGAAACAGTCGATTAAACCAGGTTTCGATCAATATTTTGGAGGATAACGCATGTTAGGTCTAGGTTAGGCCTGGGATTTGCCCTCATCAGGCTCATACTTTCGCATATTTCTCATACTTCATGGCTAGATCCTGGGCTCTTTCTGGATTGTATCACGTAGTAATGTGGTACCACGCTGAAACAGTCAATTAAACCTGGTTTCGATCAATATTTTAGAGGATAACGCATGTTAGGTCTAGGTTTGCCCTGGGAATTTCACTCATCAGACTCATACTTTCGCATTCTTCACATACTCCTTGAACAGATCCTGGGTTTTTTCTGGTTTGAATCACGTAGTAGTGTGGTACCACGCTGAAACAGTCCATTAAACCTGGTTTGGATCAATATTTTAGAGGATAACGCATGTTAGGTCTAGGTTAGGCCTGGGATTTTCACTCATCAGACTCATACTTTCGCATTCTTCACATACTTGCAGGCTAGATCCTGGGCTTTTTCTGGATTGCATCACGCAGTAACGAAGTACAACACTGAAACAGTCAATTAAACCTGGTCTCCATCAATATCTTAGAGGACAACGCAAGTTAGGTCTGGGATATGTCTGGGATTTGCCCACATCAGGCTCATACTTTCGCGTTTTTCACATACTTGTTGAACAGATCCTGGGTTTTTTCTGGTTTGGATCACGTAGTAGTGTGGTACCACGCTGAAACAGTCCATTAAACCTGGTTTGGATCAATATTTTAGAGGATAACGCATGTTAGGTCTAGGTTAGTCCTGGGATTTTCACTCATCAGACTCATACTTTAGCATTCTTCACATACTTGATGGCTAGATCCTGGAACTTTTCTGGTTTGGATCACGTAGTAATGTGGTACCACACTGAAACAGTCGATTAAACCTGGTTTCGATCAATATTTTAGAGGATAACGCAAGTTAAGTCTGGGAATGGTCTGGGATTTGACCTCATCAGACTCATACTTTCGCATTCTTCACATACTTGTTGAACGGATCCTGGGTTTTTTCTGGTTTGGATCACGTAGTAATGTGGTACCACACTGAAACAGTCCATTAAACCTGGTTTCGCTCAATATTTTAGAGGATAACGCATGTTAGGTCTAGGTTAGGTCTGGGATTTGCTCTCAGCAGGCTGATTCTTTCGCATATTTCTCATACTTGATGGCTAGATCCTGGGCTTTTTCTGGATTGCATCACGTAGTAATGTAGTACCACACTGAAACAGTCAATTTACCCTGGTTTCGATCAATATTTTAGAGAATAATTCATGTTAGGTCTAGGTTAGGTCTGGGATTTGCTCCCATCAGGCTCATTCTTTCGCATATTTCTCATACTTGATGGCTAGATCCTGGGCTTTTTCTGGATTGCATCACGTAGAAATGTAGTACAACACTGAAACAGTCAATTAAACCTGGTTTCCATCAATATTCTAGAGGACAACGCATGTTAGGTCTAGGTTAGGCCTGGGATTTGCCATCATCAGGGTCATACTGTCGCAGTTCTAACATACTTGTTGAACGGATCCCGGGTTTTTTCTGGTTTGGTTCACGTAGTAATGTGTTACCACACTGAAACATTCAATAAAACCTGGTCTTGATAAATATTTTATAGGATAACGCATGTTAGGTCTGGGTTAGGTCTAGGATTTGCCCTCATCAGGATCATACTTTCGCATATTTCTCATACTTCATGGCTAGATCCTGGGCTGTTTCTGGATTGGATCACGTAGTAATGTGGTACCACGCTGAAACCGTCAATTAAACATGGTTTCGATCAATATTTTAGAGGATAACGCAAGTTAGGTCTGGGATAGGTCTAGGATTTGCCCTCATCAGGCCCTTACTTTCGCATGTTTCTCATACTTCATGGCTAGATCCTGGGCTATTTCTGGATTGGATCACGTAGTAAAGTGGTACCACACTAAAACATTCAATGAAACCTGGTCTGGATGAATATTTTAGAGGATAACGCATCTTATGTCTGGGTTAGGTCTAAGATTTGCCCTCATCAGACTCACAGTTTAGCGTTTTTCACATACTTGTTTAACAGATCCTGGGTTTTTTCTGGTTTGGTTCACGTAGTAATGTGTTACCACACTGAAACACTCAATTAAACCTGGTCTTGATAAATATTTTATAGGATAACGCATGTTAGGTCTGGGTTAGGTCTAGGATTTGCCCTCATCAGGCTCATACTTTCGCATATTTCTCATACTTCATGGCTAGATCCTGGGCTGTTTCTGGATTGGATCACGTAGTAATGTGGTACCACGCTGAAACAGTCAATGAAACCTGGTTTCCATCAATATTTTAGAGGACAACGCAAGTTAGGTCTAGGTAAGGCCTGAGATTTTCACTGATCAGACTCATACTTTCGCATTCTTCACATACTCGTTGAACGGATCCTGGTTTTTTTCTGGTTTGGATCACGAAGTAGTGTGGTACCACACTGAAACAGTCCATTAAACCTGGTTTCGCTCAATATTTTAGAGGATAACGCATGTTAGGTCTAGGTTAGGTCTGGGATTTGCTCTCATCAGGCTCATTCTTTCGCATATTTCTCATACTTGATGGCTAGATCCTGGGCTTTTTCGGGATTGCATCACGTAGTAATGTAGTACCACACTGAAACAGTCAATGAAACCTGGTTTCCATCTATATTTTAGAGGACAACGCAAGTTAGGTCTAGGTAAGGCCTTAGATTTTCACTGATCAGACTCATACTTTCGCATTCTTCACATACTTGTTGAACGGATCCTGGGTTTTTTCTGGTTTTGATCACGTAGTAATTAGGTACCACAATGAAACATTCAATTAAACCCGGTCTTGATAAAAATTTTACAGAATAACGCATGTTAGGTCTGGGATAGGTCTAGGATTTGCCCTCATCAGGCTCATACTTTTGCATATTTCTCATACTTCATGGCTAGATCCTGGGCTATTTCTGGATTGGATCACGTAGTATAATGGTACCACACTGAAACAGTCAATTAAACCTGGTTTTGATCAATATTTTAGAGAATAATTCATGTTAGGTCTAGGTTAGGTCAGGGATTTGCTCTCATCAGGCTCATTCTTTCGCATATTTCTCATACTTGATGGCTAGATCCTGGGCTTTTTCTGGATTGCATCACGTAGTAATGAAGTACAACACTGAAACAGTCAATTAAACCTGGTTTCGATCAATATTTTAGAGAATAATTCATGTTAGGTCTAGGTTAGGTCTAGGATTTGCCCTCATCAGGCTCATACTTTCGCATATTTCTCAAACTTCATGGCTAGATCCTGGGCTATTTCTGGATTGGATCACGTAGTAATGTGGTACCACACTGAAACAGTCAATTAAACCTGGTTTTGATCAATATTTTAGAGAATAATTCATGTTAGGTCTAGGTTAGGTCAGGGATTTGCTCTCATCAGGCTCATTCTTTCGCATATTTCTCATACTTGATGGCTAGATCCTGGGCTTTTTCTGGATTGCATCACGTAGTAATGTAGTACCACACTGAAACAGTCAATGAAACCTGGTTTCCATCAATATTTTAGAGGACAACGCAAGTTAGGTCTAGGTAAGGGCTGAGATTTTCACTGATCAGACTCATACTTTCGCATTCTTCACAAACTTGTTGAACGGATCCTGGGTCTTTTCTGGTTTTGATCACGTAGTAATTAGGTACCACAATGAAACATTCAATTAAACCTGGTCTTGATAAAAATTTTACAGAATAACGCATGTTAGGTCTGGGTTAGGTCTAGGATTTGCCCTCATCAGGCTCATACTTTCGCATATTTCTCATACTTCATGGCTAGATCCTGGGCTATTTCTGGATTGGATCACGTAGTAATGTGGTACCACACTGAAACAGTCAATTAAACCTGGTTTTGATCAATATTTTAGAGAATAATTCATGTTAGGTCTAGGTTAGGTCAGGGATTTGCTCTCATCAGGCTCATTCTTTCGCATATTTCTCATAGTTGATGGCTAGATCCTGGGCTTTTTCTGGATTGCATCACGTAGTAATGAAGTACAACACTGAAACAGTCAATTAATCCTGGTTTCGATCAATATTTTAGAGAATAATTCATGTTAGGTCTAGGTTAGGTTTGGGATTTGCTCTCATCAGTCTCATTCTTTCGCATAGTTCTCATACTTGATGGCTAGATCCTGGGCTTTTTCTGGATTGCATCACGTAGTAATGAAGTACAACACTGAAACAGTCAATTAAACCTGGTGTCCATCAATATTTTAGAGGACAACGCATGTTAGGTCTAGGTTAGGCCTGGGATTTGCCCTCATCAGGGTCATACTGTCGCAGTTTTAACATACTTGTTGAACGGATACTGAGTTTTTTCTGGTTCGGTTCACGTAGTAATGTGGTACCGCACTGAAACATTCTATTAAACCTGGTCTTGATAAATATTTTAGAGGATAACGCATGTTAGGTTTGGGTTTGGTCTGGGATTTGTCCTCATCAGACTCATACTTTCGCATTCTTCACATACTTGTTGAACGGATCCTGGCATTTTTCTGGTTTGGATCACGTAGTAATGTGGGACCACACTGAAACAGTCGACTAAACCTGGTTTCGATCAATATTTTAGAGGATAACGCATGTTAGGTCAAGGTTAGGCCTGGGATTTTCCCTCATCAGACTCATACTTTCGCGTTCTTCACATACTTGATGAACGGATCCTGGGTTTTTTCTGGTTTGGATCACGTAGTATTGTGGGACCACACTGAAGCAGTCAAGTAAACCTGGTTTCGATCAATATTTTAGCGAATAATTCATGTTAGGTCTAGGTTAGGTCTGGGATTTGCTCTCATCAGGCTCATTCTTTCGCATATTTCTCATACATGTTGAACAGATACTGGGTTTTTTCTGGTTTGGATCACGTAGTAATGTGGGACCACACTGAAACAATCAATTAAACCTGATCTTGAGAAATATTTTAGAGGATAACGCATGTTAGGTCTGGGTTAGGTCTAGGATTTGCTCTCATCTGGCTCATACTTTCGCATACTTCTCATACTTCATGGCTAGATCCTGGAACTTTTCTGGTTTGAATCACATAGTAATGTGGTACCACACTGAAACAGTCGATTAAACCAGGTTTCGATCAATATTTTGGAGGATAACGCATGTTAGGTCTAGGTTAGGCCTGGGATTTGCCCTCATCAGGCTCATACTTTCGCATATTTCTCATACTTCATGGCTAGATCCTGGGCTCTTTCTGGATTGTATCACGTAGTAATGTGGTACCACGCTGAAACAGTCAATTAAACCTGGTTTCGATCAATATTTTAGAGGATAACGCAAGTTAGGTCTGGGATAGGTCTAGGATTTGACCTAATCAGACTCATACTTTTGCACACTTCACATACTCGTAGAAACAGAACCTGGGTTATTTTCTGGTTTGGATCACATAGTAATGTGGTACCACACTGAAACAGTCGATTAAACCTGGTTTCGATCAATATTTTAGAGGATAACGCATGTTAGGTCTAGGTTTGCCCTGGGAATTTCACTCATCAGACTCATACTTTCGCATTCTTCACATACTTGTTGAACTGATCCTGGGTTTTTTCTGGTTTGGATCACGTAGTAATGTGGTACCACACTGAAACAGTCGATTAAACCTGGTTTCGATCAATATTTTAGAGGATAACTCAAGTTAGGTCTGGGATAGGTCTGGGATTTGACCTCATCAGACTCATACTTTCGCACACTTCACATACTCCTTGAACAGATCCTGGGTTATTTTCTGGTTTGGATCACATAGTAATGTGGTACGACACTGAAACAGTCGATTAAACCAGGTTTCGATTAATATTTTGGAGGATAACGCATGTTAGGTCTAGGTTAGGCCTGGGATTTGCCCTCATCAGGCTCATACTTTCGCATATTTCTCATACTTCATGGCTAGATCCTTGGCTCTTTCTGAATTGTATCACGTAGTAATGTGGTACCACGCTGAAACCGTCAATTAAACCTGGTTTCGATCAATATTTTAGAGGATAACGCAAGTTAGGTCTGGGATAGGTCTAGGATTTGCCCTCATCAGGCTCTTACTTTCGCATATTTCTCATACTTCATGGCTAGATCCTAGGCTATTTCTGGATTGGACCACGTAGTAAAGTGGTACCACACTGAAACATTCAATGAAACCTGGTCTGGATAAATATTTTAGAGGATAACGCATCTTAGGTCTGGGTTAGGTCTAAGATTGCCCTCATCTTCCCCTCATCAGGCTCACAGTTTAGCGTTCTTCACATACTTGTCGAACAGATCCTGGTTTTTTTCTGGTATGGATCACGAAGTAGTGTGGTACCACACTGAAACAGTCCATTAAACCTGGTTTCGATCAATATTTTAGAGGATAACGCAAGTTAGGTCTGGGATAGGTCTGGGATTTGACCTCATCAGACTCATACTTTCGCACACTTCACATACTCCTTGAACAGATCCTGGGTTATTTTCTGGTTTGGATCACACAGTAATGTGGTACCACACTGAAACAGTCGATTAAACCAGGTTTCGATCAATATTTTGGAGGATAACGCATGTTAGGTCTAGGTTAGGCCTGGGATTTGCCCTCATCACGCTCATACTTTCGCATATTTCTCATACTTGATGGCTTGATCCTGGGCTTTTTCTGGATTGCATCACGTAGTAATGAAGTACAACACTGAAGCAGTCAATTAAACCTGGTTTCCATAAATATCTTAGAGGACAACGCAAGTTTGGTCTGGGATATGTCTTGGGTTTGCCCTCATCAGGCTCATACTTTCGCGTTTTTCACATACTTGTTGAAGAGACCCTGCGTTTTTTCTGGTTTGGATCACGTAGTAGTGTGGTACCACGCTGAAACAGTCCATTAAACCTGTTTTGGATCAATATTTTAGAGGATAACGCATGTTAGGTCTAGGTTAGGCCCGGGATTTTCACTCATCAGACTCATACTTTCGCATTCTTCACATACTTGTTGAACGGATCCTGGGTTATTTCTGGTTTGGATCACGTAGTAATGTGGGACCACACTGAAACAGTCCATTAAACCTGGTTTCGATCAATATTTTAGAGAATAATTCATGTTAGGTCTATGTTAGGTCTGGGATTTGCCCTCATCAGGCTCATACTTTCGCATATTTCTCATACTTGATGGCTAGATCCTGAGCTTTTTCTGGATTGCATCACGTAGTAATGAAGTACAACACTGAAGCAGTCCATTAAACCTGGTTTCCATAAATATCTTCGAGGACAACGCAAGTTTGGTCTGGGATATGTCTGGGGTTTGCCCTCATCAGGCTCATACTTTCGCGTTTTTCACATACTTGTTGAAGAGACCCTGGGTTTTTTCTGGTTTGGATCACGTAGTATTGTGGTACCACACTGAAACTGTCAATGAAACCTGGTTTCCATCAATATTTTAGAGGACAGCGCATGTTAGGTCTAGGTTAGGCCTGGGATTTTCACTCATCAGACTCATACTTTCGCATTCTTCACATACTTGTTGAACGGATCCTGGGTTTTTTCTGGTTTGGATCACGTAGTAATGTGGTACCACACTGAAACAGTCAATGAAACCTGGTTTCAATCAATATTTTAGACGACAACGCAAGTTAGGTCTGGGATAGGTCTGGGATTTGCCCTCATCAGGCTCATACTTTCGCGTTTTTCACATACTTGTTGAACAGATCCTGGGTTTTTTCTGGTTTCGGTCACGTAGTAGTGTGATACCACACTGAAACAGTCGATTAAACCTGGTTTCGATCAATATTTTAGAGGATAACGCATGTTATGTCTAGGTTAGCCCTGGGAATTACACTCATCAGACTCATACTTTCGCATTCTTCACATACTTGTTGAACGGATCCTGGGTTTTTTCTGGTTTGGATCACGTAGTAATGTGGTACCACACTGAAACAGTCAATGAAACCTGGTTTCGATCAATATTTTAGAGGATAACGCATGTTAGGACTGGGATAGGTCTGGGATTTGACCTAATCAGACTCATACTTTCGCACACTTCACATACTCCTTGAACAGATCCTGGGTTATTTTCTGGTTTGGATCACATAGTAATGTGGTACCACACTGAAACAGTCGATTAAACCTGGTTTCGATGAATATTTTAGAGGATAATGCAAGTTAGGTCTGGGATAGGTCTGGTATTTGACCTCATCAGACTCATACTTTCGCACACTTCACATACTCCTTGAACAGATCCTGGGTTATTTTCTGGTTTGGATCACATAGTAATGTGGTACCACACTGAAACAGTCGATTAAACCAGGTTTCGATCAATATTTTGGAGGATAACGCATGTTAGGTCTAGGTTAGGCCTGGGATTTGCCCTCATCAGGCTCATACTTTCGCATATTTCTCATACTTCATGGCTAGATCCTGGGCTCTTTCTGGATTGTATCACGTAGTAATGTGGTACCACGCTGAAACAGTCAATTAAACCTGGTTTCGATCAATATTTTAGAGGATAACGCAAGTTAGGTCTGGGATAGGTCTAGGATTTGACCTAATCAGACTCATACTTTTGCACACTTCACATACTCGTAGAAACAGAACCTGGGTTATTTTCTGGTTTGGATCACATAGTAATGTGGTACCACACTGAAACAGTCGATTAAACCTGGTTTCGATCAATATTTTAGAGGATAACGCATGTTAGGTCTAGGTTTGCCCTGGGAATTTCACTCATCAGACTCATACTTTCGCATTCTTCACATACTCCTTGGACAGATCCTTGGTTATTTTCTGGTTTGGATCACATAGTAATGTGGTACCACACTGAAACAGTCGATTAAACCTGGTTTCGATCAATATCTTAGAGGACAACGCAAGTTAAGTCTGGGAATGGTCTGGGATTTGACCTCATCAGACTCATACTTTCGCATTCTTCACATACTTGTTGAACAGATCCTGGGTTTTTTCTGGTTTGAATCACGTAGTAGTGTGGTACCACGCTGAAACAGTCCATTAAACCTGGTTTGGATCAATATTTTAGAGGATAACGCATGTTAGGTCTAGGTTAGGCCTGGGATTTTCACTCATCAGACTCATACTTTCGCATTCTTCACATACTTGATGGCTAGATCCTGGGCTTTTTCTGGATTGCATCACGCAGTAACGAAGTACAACACTGAAACAGTCAATTAAACCTGGTCTCCATCAATATCTTAGAGGACAACGCAAGTTAGGTCTGGGATATGTCTGGGATTTGCCCACATCAGGCTCATACTTTCGCGTTTTTCACATACTTGTTGAACAGATCCTGGGTTTTTTCTGGTTTGGATCACGTAGTAGTGTGGTACCACGCTGAAACAGTCCATTAAACCTGGTTTGGATCAATATTTTAGAGGATAACGCATGTTAGGTCTAGGTTAGGCCTGGGATTTTCACTCATCAGACTCATACTTTCGCATTCTTCACATACTTGATGGCTAGATCCTGGAACTTTTCTGGTTTGGATCACGTAGTAATGTGGTACCACACTGAAACAGTCGATTAAACCTGGTTTCGATCAATATTTTAGAGGATAACGCAAGTTAAGTCTGGGAATGGTCTGGGATTTGACCTCATCAGACTCATACTTTCGCATTCTTCACATACTTGTTGAACGGATCCTGGGTTTTTTCTGGTTTGGATCACGTAGTAATGTGGTACCACACTGAAACAGTCCATTAAACCTGGTTTCGCTCAATATTTTAGAGGATAACGCATGTTAGGTCTAGGTTAGGTCTGGGATTTGCTCTCAGCAGGCTGATTCTTTCGCATATTTCTCATACTTGATGGCTAGATCCTGGGCTTTTTCTGGATTGCATCACGTAGTAATGTAGTACCACACTGAAACAGTCAATTTACCCTGGTTTCGATCAATATTTTAGAGAATAATTCATGTTAGGTCTAGGTTAGGTCTGGGATTTGCTCTCATCAGGCTCATTCTTTCGCATATTTCTCATACTTGATGGCTAGATCCTGGGCTTTTTCTGGATTGCATCACGTAGAAATGTAGTACAACACTGAAACAGTCAATTAAACCTGGTTTCCATCAATATTCTAGAGGACAACGCATGTTAGGTCTAGGTTAGGCCTGGGATTTGCCATCATCAGGGTCATACTGTCGCAGTTCTAACATACTTGTTGAACGGATCCCGGGTTTTTTCTGGTTTGGTTCACGTAGTAATGTGTTACCACACTGAAACATTCAATAAAACCTGGTCTTGATAAATATTTTATAGGATAACGCATGTTAGGTCTGGGTTAGGTCTAGGATTTGCCCTCATCAGGATCATACTTTCGCATATTTCTCATACTTCATGGCTAGATCCTGGGCTGTTTCTGGATTGGATCACGTAGTAATGTGGTACCACGCTGAAACCGTCAATTAAACATGGTTTCGATCAATATTTTAGAGGATAACGCAAGTTAGGTCTGGGATAGGTCTAGGATTTGCCCTCATCAGGCCCTTACTTTCGCATGTTTCTCATACTTCATGGCTAGATCCTGGGCTATTTCTGGATTGGATCACGTAGTAAAGTGGTACCACACTAAAACATTCAATGAAACCTGGTCTGGATGAATATTTTAGAGGATAACGCATCTTATGTCTGGGTTAGGTCTAAGATTTGCCCTCATCAGACTCACAGTTTAGCGTTTTTCACATACTTGTTTAACAGATCCTGGGTTTTTTCTGGTTTGGTTCACGTAGTAATGTGTTACCACACTGAAACACTCAATTAAACCTGGTCTTGATAAATATTTTATAGGATAACGCATGTTAGGTCTGGGTTAGGTCTAGGATTTGCCCTCATCAGGCTCATACTTTCGCATATTTCTCATACTTCATGGCTAGATCCTGGGCTGTTTCTGGATTGGATCACGTAGTAATGTGGTACCACACTGAAACAGTCAATTAAACCTGGTTTTGATCAATATTTTAGAGAATAATTCATGTTAGGTCTAGGTTAGGTCTAGGATTTGCCCTCATCAGGCTCATACTTTCGCATATTTCTCAAACTTCATGGCTAGATCCTGGGCTATTTCTGGATTGGATCACGTAGTAATGTGGTACCACACTGAAACAGTCAATTAAACCTGGTTTTGATCAATATTTTAGAGAATAATTCATGTTAGGTCTAGGTTAGGTCAGGGATTTGCTCTCATCAGGCTCATTCTTTCGCATATTTCTCATACTTGATGGCTAGATCCTGGGCTTTTTCTGGATTGCATCACGTAGTAATGTAGTACCACACTGAAACAGTCAATGAAACCTGGTTTCCATCAATATTTTAGAGGACAACGCAAGTTAGGTCTAGGTAAGGGCTGAGATTTTCACTGATCAGACTCATACTTTCGCATTCTTCACAAACTTGTTGAACGGATCCTGGGTCTTTCTGGTTTTGATCACGTAGTAATTAGGTACCACAATGAAACATTCAATTAAACCTGGTCTTGATAAAAATTTTACAGAATAACGCATGTTAGGTCTGGGTTAGGTCTAGGATTTGCCCTCATCAGGCTCATACTTTCGCATATTTCTCATACTTCATGGCTAGATCCTGGGCTATTTCTGGATTGGATCACGTAGTAATGTGGTACCACACTGAAACAGTCAATTAAACCTGGTTTTGATCAATATTTTAGAGAATAATTCATGTTAGGTCTAGGTTAGGTCAGGGATTTGCTCTCTTCAGGCTCATTCTTTCGCATATTTCTCATAGTTGATGGCTAGATCCTGGGCTTTTTCTGGATTGCATCACGTAGTAATGAAGTACAACACTGAAACAGTCAATTAATCCTGGTTTCGATCAATATTTTAGAGAATAATTCATGTTAGGTCTAGGTTAGGTTTGGGATTTGCTCTCATCAGTCTCATTCTTTCGCATAGTTCTCATACTTGATGGCTAGATCCTGGGCTTTTTCTGGATTGCATCACGTAGTAATGAAGTACAACACTGAAACAGTCAATTAAACCTGGTGTCCATCAATATTTTAGAGGACAACGCATGTTAGGTCTAGGTTAGGCCTGGGATTTGCCCTCATCAGGGTCATACTGTCGCAGTTTTAACATACTTGTTGAACGGATACTGAGTTTTTTCTGGTTCGGTTCACGTAGTAATGTGGTACCGCACTGAAACATTCTATTAAACCTGGTCTTGATAAATATTTTAGAGGATAACGCATGTTAGGTTTGGGTTTGGTCTGGGATTTGTCCTCATCAGACTCATACTTTCGCATTCTTCACATACTTGTTGAACGGATCCTGGCATTTTTCTGGTTTGGATCACGTAGTAATGTGGGACCACACTGAAACAGTCGACTAAACCTGGTTTCGATCAATATTTTAGAGGATAACGCATGTTAGGTCAAGGTTAGGCCTGGGATTTTCCCTCATCAGACTCATACTTTCGCGTTCTTCACATACTTGATGAACGGATCCTGGGTTTTTTCTGGTTTGGATCACGTAGTATTGTGGGACCACACTGAAGCAGTCAAGTAAACCTGGTTTCGATCAATATTTTAGCGAATAATTCATGTTAGGTCTAGGTTAGGTCTGGGATTTGCTCTCATCAGGCTCATTCTTTCGCATATTTCTCATACATGTTGAACAGATACTGGGTTTTTTCTGGTTTGGATCACGTAGTAATGTGGGACCACACTGAAACATTCAATGAAACCTGGTCTGGATAAATATTTTATAGGATAACGCATGTTAGGTCTAGGTTAGGTCTGGGATTTGCTCTCATCAGGCTCATTCTTTCGCATATTTCTCATACTTGATGGCTAGATCCTGGGCTTTTTCTGGATTGCATCACGTAGTAATGTAGTACCACCCTGAAACAGTTAATGAAACCTGGTTTCCATCAATATTTTAGAGGACAACGCATCTTATGTCTGGGTTAGGTCTAAGATTTGCCCTCATCAGACTCACAGTTTAGCGTTTTTCACATACTTGTTTAACAGATCCTGGGTTTTTTCTGGTTTGGTTCACGTAGTAATGTGTTACCACACTGAAACACTCAATTAAACCTGGTCTTGATAAATATTTTATAGGATAACGCATGTTAGGTCTGGGTTAGGTCTAGGATTTGCCCTCATCAGGCTCATACTTTCGCATATTTCTCATACTTCATGGCTAGATCCTGGGCTGTTTCTGGACTGGATCACGTAGTAATGTGGTACCACGCTGAAACAGTCAATGAAACCTGGTTTCCATCAATATTTTAGAGGACAACGCAAGTTAGGTCTAGGTAAGGCCTGAGATTTTCACTGATCAGACTCATACTTTCGCATTCTTCACATACTCGTTGAACGGATCCTGGTTTTTTTCTGGTTTGGATCACGAAGTAGTGTGGTACCACACTGAAACAGTCCATTAAACCTGGTTTCGCTCAATATTTTAGAGGATAACGCATGTTAGGTCTAGGTTAGGTCTGGGATTTGCTCTCATCAGGCTCATTCTTTCGCATATTTCTCATACTTGATGGCTAGATCCTGGGCTTTTTCGGGATTGCATCACGTAGTAATGTAGTACCACACTGAAACAGTCAATGAAACCTGGTTTCCATCTATATTTTAGAGGACAACGCAAGTTAGGTCTAGGTAAGGCCTTAGATTTTCACTGATCAGACTCATACTTTCGCATTCTTCACATACTTGTTGAACGGATCCTGGGTTTTTTCTGGTTTTGATCACGTAGTAATTAGGTACCACAATGAAACATTCAATTAAACCTGGTCTTGATAAAAATTTTACAGAATAACGCATGTTAGGTCTGGGATAGGTCTAGGATTTGCCCTCATCAGGCTCATACTTTTGCATATTTCTCATACTTCATGGCTAGATCCTGGGCTATTTCTGGATTGGATCACGTAGTATAATGGTACCACACTGAAACAGTCAATTAAACCTGGTTTTGATCAATATTTTAGAGAATAATTCATGTTAGGTCTAGGTTAGGTCAGGGATTTGCTCTCATCAGGCTCATTCTTTCGCATATTTCTCATACTTGATGGCTAGATCCTGGGCTTTTTCTGGATTGCATCACGTAGTAATGAAGTACAACACTGAAACAGTCAATTAAACCTGGTTTCGATCAATATTTTAGAGAATAATTCATGTTAGGTCTAGGTTAGGTCTAGGATTTGCCCTCATCAGGCTCATACTTTCGCATATTTCTCAAACTTCATGGCTAGATCCTGGGCTATTTCTGGATTGGATCACGTAGTAATGTGGTACCACACTGAAACAGTCAATTAAACCTGGTTTTGATCAATATTTTAGAGAATAATTCATGTTAGGTCTAGGTTAGGTCAGGGATTTGCTCTCATCAGGCTCATTCTTTCGCATATTTCTCATACTTGATGGCTAGATCCTGGGCTTTTTCTGGATTGCATCACGTAGTAATGTAGTACCACACTGAAACAGTCAATGAAACCTGGTTTCCATCAATATTTTAGAGGACAACGCAAGTTAGGTCTAGGTAAGGGCTGAGATTTTCACTGATCAGACTCATACTTTCGCATTCTTCACAAACTTGTTGAACGGATCCTGGGTCTTTTCTGGTTTTGATCACGTAGTAATTAGGTACCACAATGAAACATTCAATTAAACCTGGTCTTGATAAAAATTTTACAGAATAACGCATGTTAGGTCTGGGTTAGGTCTAGGATTTGCCCTCATCAGGCTCATACTTTCGCATATTTCTCATACTTCATGGCTAGATCCTGGGCTGTCTCTGGATTGTATCACGTAGTAATGTGGTACCACGCTGAAACAGTCAATTAAACCTGGTTTCGATCAATATTTTAGAGGATAACGCAAGTTAGGTCTGGGATAGGTCTAGGATTTGCCCTCATCAGGCTCTTACTTTCGCATATTTCTCATACTTCATGGCTAGATCCTGGGCTATTTCTGGATTGGATCACGTAGTAAAGTGGTACCACACTGAAACAGTCGACTAAACCTGGTTTCGATCAATATTTTAGAGGATAACGCATGTTAGGTCTAGGTTAGGCCTGGGATTTTCCCTCATCAGACTCATACTTTCGCGTTCTTCACATACTTGATGAACGGATCCTGGGTTTTTTCTGGTTTGGATCACGTAGTATTGTGGGACCACACTGAAGCAGTCAAGTAAGCCTGGTTTCGATCAATATTTTAGAGAATAACGCATGTTAGGTTTGGGTTAGGTCTAGGATTTTCACTCAACGGACTCATACTTTCGCATTCTTCACATGCTTGTTGAACGGATCCTGGGTTTTTTCTGGTTTGGATCACGTAGTAATGTGGGACCGCACTGAAACAGTCAATTAAACCTGGTTTCGATCAATATTTTAGAGGATAACGCAAGTTAGGACTGGGATAGGTCTAGGATTTGCCCTCATCAGGCTCTTACTTTCGCATATTTCTCATACTTCATGGCTAGATCCTAGGCTCTTTCTGGATTGGATCACGTAGTAAAGTGGTACCACACTGAAACATTCAATGAAACCTGGTCTGGATAAATATTTTAGAGGATAACGCATCTTAGGTCTGGGTTAGGTCTAAGATTTGCCCTCGTCAGGCTCACAGTTTAGCGTTTTTCACATACTTCTAAAACAGATCCTGGGCTTTCTCTGGTTTGGATCACGAAATAGTGTGGTACCACACTGAAACAGTCCATTAAACCTGGTTTCGCTCAATATTTTAGAGGATAACGCATGTTAGGTCTAGGTTAGGTCTGGGATTTGCTCTCATCAGGCTCATTCTTTCGCATATTTCTCATACTTGATGGCTAGATCCTGGGCTTTTTCTGGATTGCATCACGTAGTAATGTAGTACCACCCTGAAACAGTTAATGAAACCTGGTTTCCATCAATATTTTAGAGGACAACGCAACTTAGGTCTGGGATAGGTCTGGGATTTGACCTCAACAGACTCATACTTTCGCATATTTCTCATACTTGATGGCTAGATCCTGGGCTTTTTCTGGATTGCATCACGTAGTAATGTGGTACCACGCTGAAACAGTCAATGAAACCTGGTTTCCATCAATATTTTAGAGGACAACGCAAGTTAGGTCTAGGTAAGGCCTGAGATTTTCACTGATCAGACTCATACTTTCGCATTCTTCACATACTTGTTGAACGGATCCTGGGTTTTTTCTGGTTTGGTTCTCGTAGTAATGTGGTACCACACTGAAACATTCAATTAAACCTGGTCTTGATAAATATTTTAGAGGATAACGCATGTTAGGTTTGGGTTAGGTCTAGGATTTTCACTCAACGGACTCATACTTTCGCATTCTTCACATGCTTGTTGAACGGATCCTGGGTTTTTTCTGGTTTGGATCACGTAGTAATGTGGGACCACACTGAAACAGTCAATTAAACCTGGTTTCGATCAACATTTTAGAGAATAATTCATGTTAGGTCTAGGTTAGGTCTGGGATTTGCTCACATCAGGCTCATTCTTTCGCATATTTCTCATACTTGATGGCTAGATCCTGGGTTTTTTATGGTTTGGATCACGTAGTAATGTGGTACCACACTGAAACAGTCGATTAAACCTGGTTTCGATCAATATTTTAGAGGATAACGCAAGTTAGGTCTGGGATAGGTCTAGGATTTGCCCTCATCAGGCTCTTACTTTCGCATATTTCTCATACTTCATGGCTAGATCCTGGGCTATTCCTGGATTGGATCACGTAGTAAAGTGGTACCACACTGAAACATTCAATGAAACCTGGTCTGGATAAATATTTTAGAGGATAACGCATCTTAGGTCTGGGTTAGGTCTAAGATTTGCCCTCATCAGGCTCACAGGTTAGCGTTTTTCACATACTTCTTGAACAGATCCTGGGCTTTCTCTGGTTTGGATCACGAAGTAGTGTGGTACCACACTGAAACAGTCCATTAAACCTGGTTTCGCTCAATATTTTAGAGGATAACGCATGTTAGGTCTAGGTTAGGTCTGGGATTTGCTCTCATCAGGCTCATTCTTTCGCAAATTTCTCATACTTGATGGCTAGATCCTGGGCTTTTTCTGGATTGCATCACGTAGTAATGAAGTACAACACTGAAACAGTCAATTAAACCTGGTTTCGATCAATATTTTAGAGAATAATTCATGTTAGGTCTAGGTTAGGTCTGGGATTTTCACTCATCAGACTCATACTTTCGCATTCTTCACATACTTGTTGAACGGACCCTGGGTTTTTTCTGGTTTGGATCACGTAGTAATGTGGGACCACACTGAAACAGTCAATTAAACCTGGTTTCGATCAATATTTTAGAGAATAATTCATGTTAGGTTTGGGTTAGGTCTAAGATTTGCCCTCATCAGGCTCATACTTTCGCATATTTCTCATACTTCATGGCTAGATCCTGGGCTGTTTCTGGATTGTATCAGGTAGTAATGTGGTACCACACTGAAACAGTCGATTAAACCTGGTTTCGATCAATATTTTAGAGGATAACGCAAGTTAGGTCTGGGATAGGTCTGGGATTTGACCTCGTCAGACTCATACTTTCGCATTCTTCACATACTTGTTGAACGGACCCTGGGTTTTTTCTGGTTTGGATCACGTAGTAATGTGGGACCACACTGAAACAGTCAATTAAACCTGGTTTCGATCAATATTTTAGAGAATAATTCATGTTAGGTCTAGGTTAGGTCTGGGATTTGCTCTCATCAGGCTCATTCCTTCTCATATTTCTCATACTTGATGGCTAGATCCTGGGCTTTTTCTAGATTGCATCACGTAGTAATGTAGTACCACACTGAAACAGTCAATGAAACCTAGTTTCCATCAATATCTTAGAGGACAACGCATGTTAGATCTGGGTTAGGTCTAGGATTTGCCCCCGTCAGGCTCATACTTTCGCATATTTCTCATACTTCATGGCTAGATCCTGGGCTATTTCTGGATTGGATCACGTAGTAATGTGGTACCACACTGGAACAGTCAATTAAACCTGGTTTTGATCAATATTTTAGAGAATAATTCATTGTAGGTCTAGGTTAGGTCAGGGATTTGCTCCCATCAGGCTCACTCTTTCGCATATTTCTCATACTTTATGGCTAGATCTTGGGCTTTTTCTGGATTGCATCACGTAGTAATGAAGTACAACACTGAAACAGTCAATTAAACCAGGTTTCCATCAATATTTTAGAGGATAACGCATGTTAGGTCTAGGTTAGGTCTGTGATTTGCCCTCATCAGGGTCATACTTTCGCAGTTTTAACATGCATGTTGACCTGATCGAGGGTTTTTTTTGCTTTGGATCACGTAGTAAAGTGGTGCCTCACTGAAACAGTCCATTAAACCTGGTTTCGATCAATATTTTAGAGGACAACGCAAGTTAGGTCTAGGAAAAGCCTGAGATTTTCACTGATCAGACTCATACTTTCGCATTCTTCACATACTTGTTGAACGGATCCTGGGTTTTTTCTGGTTTGGTTCTCGTAGTAATGTGGTACCACACTGAAACAGTCAATTAAACCTGGTTTCGATCAATATTTTAGAGAATAATTCATGTTAGGTCTAGGTTAGGCCTGGGATTTTCTCTCATCAGACTCATACTTTCGCATATTTCTCATACTTCATGGCTAGATCCTGGGCTATTTCTGGATTGGATCACGTAGTAATGTGGTACCACACTGAAACATTCAATTAAACCTGGTCTTGATAAATATTTTAGAGGACAACGCATTTTAGGTCTAGGTTAGGCCTGGGATTTGCCCTCATTAGGGACATACTTTCGCAGTTTTAACATACATGTTGACCTGATCGAGGGTTTTTTCTGCTTTGGATCACGTAGTAAAGTGGTGCCACACTGAAACAGTCCATTAAACCTGGTTTGGATCAATATTTTAGAGGATAACGCATGTTAGGTCTAGGTTAGCCCTGGGGTTTTCACTCATCAGACTCATACTTTCGCATTCTTCACATACTTGTTGAACTGATCCTGGGTTTTTTCTGGTTTGGTTCACGTAGTAATGTGGTAGCACACTGAAACATTCAATTAAACCTGGTCTTGATAAATATTTTAGAGGATAACGCATGTTAGGTTTGGGTTAGGTCTAGGATTTGCCCCCGTCGGCGTGTCGTTGGTTTGTTATGCCGACGACACCCTGGTGATAGCCGGCGGGGATACGTGGTGGAGGGCCGTGGCCCTCGCGGAGGAAGGGACGGCACGAGTCGTCGCCGAGGTAGAGCGTCTGGGGTTGCGCGTGGCACCCCAAAAGACCGAGGCCATCTGGCTGTGTAACGTCAGTGGTCGAGGGGTGCCGCGCCAGGCGTCTCTACGGGTGGGTGGAGCCCAAGTCGGGGTGGGGCGCCGGATGAAGTACCTGGGCCTCACCCTCGACAGCTACTGGCGGTTCGGGCATCATTTGGAAGGGTTGGGTCCCCGTATTGAAAGGGCAGCGGCCGCGTTAGGTCGCATAATGCCCAATCTCGGGGGACCCAACATGGCGGCACGGCGGCTGTATTTGGGAGTCGTCCGGTCCATGGCGCTTTATGGCGCGCCTATATGGGCCGGCGGTCTGATGGCCAATCGGCGGGGTGCATTTGTACTCCGTCGGTTACAGAGGTTGGTCGCCAACAGAGTCGTGCGGGGTTATCGCACGATCTCCTACACAGCCGCCACCTTGCTGGCGGGTTCCGCACCGTTTCACCTGCTGGCGAAAATGGACGCAGAGGTCTATCAAAACCTCTGCGACCTTCGCCAGCGGGGTGTGGACCCGCACGGCGAGGAGGCCGCCAGGGCCCGAAGCCAGGCGCGGCGACGCGTCTATAGTCGGTGGCTGGTCTGGTTATCCAAGCCAGACCAGCGGGATGATCGCGTCGCCGCGGCGGTCCGCCCAGAGTTTTATGCCTGGGTGGGCCGTAGCTGGGGTACGCCCACCTACCGCCTGACACAGGTACTGACCGGACACGGTTGCTTCGGTCAGTACCTGCATCGGATAGGGCGGGAGGCGACGGCTGCGTGCCATCATTGCAGGGGAAGGGAGGACACCGCGCAGCACACGCTGCAGTTTTGCCCGGCGTGGGCAGCGCAGCGCGGTGTCCTTATTAGAGCGATTGGAGCGGACCTCTCGCTGCCGGCCGTCATTCGTGCGATGGTCGGCAGTAAGGAGGCGTGGGCGGCCATGGCCTTGTTTTGTGAAGAGGTCATGGCCGCGAAGGAGGACGCCGAAAGGGCGCGAGAGGAGGTGGGGGGCAGGCGGCGACGCCGACCGTAAGACCCTCCACCGCTCCCCGTGGCAGGGGGAGCGCGAAGGGGTCGGTGATGGTGTTTGTGGTGCGAGGTGAGGGACTTTATCCCCTCATTCCCCCTCGCACCCAGCCTATCACCGGACCGGGGGCCCGTGGTAGGGGCCCCGTCTAGCGGGGGCGGCAGTGTTAGCCGGCCCCGCAGCCGTGGTCGCGATCGGGTGGGGGCCCGGTCGCGGCTAGTAGCAACGGCGCGATTGGGGGCGACGTCGCGTGTGACCGCGCGGCGTCGCCGGGGGGCAATCAGTTTAGTTTGCCCCCCATTGGGGGAGGAGGATCGCTTCTCCTCCCCCGGGAAGGGCCCGTAGTAGGGTGTTGCGCCAACGGGGAGAGTCACGGTAGTATCGCTAGTTTGGTTCCCGTGACTCTCCCCAGATAAAGGGCGCAGGCGGTCACCGTGGTGTTTTAGCCGGTAAGAGTCCGGCACTACCCCGGCCTCCCCCCCAGGGAGCCGGGGTGTCCATGAGGATTTCACCACGTTAAAAAAAAAAAAAAAAAAAGGTCTAGGATTTGCCCTCATCAGGCTCATACTTTCGCATATTTCTCATACTTCATGGCTAGATCCTGGGCTGTTTCTGGATTGTATCAGGTAGTAATGTGGTACCACGCTGAAACAGTCAATTAAACCTGGCTTCGATCAATATTTTAGAGGATAACGCAAGTTAGGTCTGGGATAGATCTGGGATTCGCCCTAATCAGGCTCATACTTTCGCGTTTTTCACATACTTGTTGAACTGATCCCGGGTTTTTTCTGGTTTGGATCAGGTAGTAATGTGGTACCACACTGAAACAGTCGATTAAACCTGGTTTCGATCAATATTTTAGAGGATAACGCAAGTTAGGTCTGGGATAGGTCTGGGATTTGACCTCGTCAGACTCATACTTTCGCACCCTTCACATACTCGTTGAACAGATCCTGGGTTATTTTCTGGTTTGGATCACATAGTAATATGGTACCACACTGAAACAGTCGATTAAACCAGGTTTCGATCAATATTTTTGAGGATAACGCATGTTAGGTCTAGATTAGGCCTGGGATTTTCACTCATCAGACTCATACTTTCGCATTCTCCACATACTTGTTGAACGGACCCTGGGTTTTTTCTGGTTTGGATCACGTAGTAATGTGGGACCACACTCAAACAGTCAATTAAATCTGGTTTTGATCAATATTTTAGAGAATAATTCATGTTAGGTCTAGGTTAGGCCTAGGATTTTCACTCATCAGACTCACACTTTCGCATTCTTCACATACTTCTTGAACGGATCCTGGGTTTTTTCCGGTTTGGATCACGTAGTAATGTGGGACCACACTGAAACAGTCAATTAAACCTGGTTTCGATCAATATTTTAGAGAATAATTCATGTTTGGTCTAGGTTAGGTCTGGGATTTGCTCTCATCAGGCTCATTCTTTCGCATATTTCTCATACATGTAGAACGGACCCTGGGTTTTTTCTGGTTTGGATCACGTAGTAATGTGGGACCACACTGAAACAGTCAATTGAATCTGGTTTTGATCAATATATTAGAGAATAATTCATGTTAGGTCTAGGTTAGGCCTAGGATCTTCACTCATCAGACTCATACTTTCGCATTCTTCACATACTTGTTGAACGGACCCTGGGTTTTTTCTGGTTTGGATCACGTAGTAATGTGGGACCACACTGAAACAGTCAATTAAATCTGGTTTTGATCAATATTTTTGAGGATAACGCATGTTAGGTCTAGATTAGGCCTGGGATTTTCACTCATCAGACTCATACTTTCGCATTCTTCACATACTTGTTGAACGGACCCTGGGTTTTTTCTGGTTTGGATCACGTAGTAATGTGGGACCACACAGAAACAATCAATTAAACCTGGTCTTGATAAATATTTTAGAGGATAACGCATGTTAGGTCTGGGTTAGGTCTAGGATTTGCCCTCATCAGGCTCATACTTTCGCATATTGCTGATACTTCATGGCTAGATCCTGGGCTGTTTCTGGATTGTATCACGTTGTAATGTGGTACCACGCTGAAACAGTCAATTAAACCTGGTTTCCATCAATATTTTAGAGGATAACGCATGTTAGGTCTAGGTTAGGTCTGTGATTTGCCCTCATCAGGGTCTTACTTTCGCAGTTTTAACATGCATGTTGAGTTGATCGAGGGTTTTTTTGCTTTGGATCACGTAGTAAAGTGGTACCACACTAAAACAGTCGATTAAACCTGGTTTCGATCAATATTTTAGAGGATAACGCATGTTAGGTCTGGGATAGGTCTGGGATCAGCCCTCATCAGGATCATACTGTCGCACACTTGACATACTCGTTGATCAGATCCTGGGTTTTTTTCTGGTTTGGATCACGTAGTAATGTGGTACCACACTGAAACAGTCGATTAAACCTGGTTTCGACCAATATAATTGAGGATAACGCATGTTAGGTTTGGGTTAGGTCTAGGATATGCCCTCATCAGGCTCATCCTTTCGCATATTTCTCATACTTCATGGCTAGATCCTGGGCTGTTTCTGGATTGTATCACGTAGTAATGTGATACCACGCTGAAACAGTCGATTAAACCTGGTTTCGATCAATATTTTAGAGGTTAACGCAAGTTAAGTCTGGGATAGGTCTGGGATTTGACTTCATCAGACTCATTCTTTCGCATATTTCTCAAACTTGTTGAACGGATCCTGGGTTTTCTCTGGTTTGGATCACGTAGTAATGTGGGACCACACTGAAACAGTCAATTAATCCAGGTTTCGATCAATATTTTAGAGAATAATTCATGTTAGGTCTAGGTTAGGTCTGGGATTTGCTCTTATCAGGCTCATTCTTTCGCATATTTCTCATACTTGATGGCTAGATCCTGGGCTTTTTCTGGATTGCATAACGTAGTAAAGAAGTACAACACTGAAATAGTCAATTAAACCTGGTTTCCATCAATATTTTAGAGGATAACGCATGTTAGGTCTAGGTTAGGTCTGGGATTTTCACTCATCAGACTCATACCTTCGCATTTTTCACATACTTGTTGAACAGATCCTGGGTTTTTTCTGGTTTGGATCACGTAGTAATGTGGTACCACACTGAAACAGTCAATTAAACCTGGATTCGATCAATATTTTAGAGAATAATTCATGTTAGGTCTAGGTTAGGTCTGGGATTTGCTCTCATCAGGCTCATTCTTTCGCATATTTCTCATACTTGAAGGCTAGATCCTGGGTTTTTTCTGGTTTGGATCACGTAGTAATGTGGTACCACACTGAAACAGTCGATTAAACCTGGTTTCGATCAATATTTTAGAGGATAACGCATGTTATGTCTAGGTTAGGCCTGGGATTTTCCCTCATCAGACTCATACTTTCGCATTCTTCACATACTTGTTGAACGGATTCTGGGTTTTTTCTGGTTTGGATCACGTAGTAATGTGGGACCACACTGAAACAGTCAATTAAACCTGGTTTCGATCAATATTGTAGAGAATAATTCATGTTAGGTCTAGTTTAGGTCTGAGATTTGCTCTCATCAGGCTCATTCTTTCGCATATTTCTCATACTTCATGGCTAGATCCTGGGCTTTTTCTGGATTGCATCACGTAGTAATGTAGTACCACACTGAAACAGTCAATGAAACCTGGATTCCATCAATATTTTAGAGGACAACGGAAGTTAGGTCTAGGTAAGGCCTGAGATTTTCACTGATCAGACTCATACTTTCGCATTCTTCACATACTTGTTGAACGGATCCTGGGTTTTTTCTGGTTTTGATCACGTAGTAATGAGGTACCACAATGAAACATTCAATTAAACCTGGTCTTGATAAAAATTTTACAGAATAACGCATGTTAGGTCTGGGTTAGGTCTAGGATTTGCACTCATCAGGCTCATACTTTCGCATGTTTCTCATACTTCATGGCTAGATCCTGGGCTATTTCTGGATTGGATCACGTAGTAATGTGGTACCACACTGAAACAGTCAATTAAACCTGGTTTCGATCAATATTTTAGAGAATAATTCATGTTAGGTCTAGGTTAGGTCTGGGATTTGCTCTCATCAGGCTCATTCTTTCGCATATTTCTCATACTTGATGGCTAGATCCTGGGCTTTTTCTGGATTGCATCACGTAGTGATGAAGTACAACACTGAAACAGTCAATTAAACCTGGTTTCGATCAATATTTTGGAGAATAATTCATGTTAGGTTTGGGTTAGGTCTAGGATTTGCCCTCATCAGGCTCATACTTTCGCATATTTCTCATACTTCATGGCAAGATCCTGGGCTGTTTCTGGATTGTATCACGTAGGAATGTGGTACCACGCTGAAACAGTCGATTAAACCTGGTTTCGATCAATATTTTAGAGGATAACGCAAGTTAAGTCTGGGATAGGTCTGGGATTTGACCTCATCAGACTCATACTTTCGCATTCTTCACATACTTGTTGAACGGATCCTGGGTTTTTTCTGGTTTGGATCACGTAGTAATGTGGGACCACACTGAAACAGTCGACTAAACCTGGTTTCGATCAATATTTTAGAGGATAACGCATGTTATGTCTAGGTTAGGCCTGGGATTTTCCCTCATCAGACTCATACTTTCGCATTCTTCACATACTTGTTGAACGGATCCTGGGTTTTTTCTGGTTTGGATCACGTAGTAATGTGGGACCACACTGAAGCAGTCGAGTAAACCTGGTTTCGATCAATATTTTAGAGAATAGTTCATGTTAGGTCTAGGTTAGGTCTGGGATTTGCTCTCATCAGGCTCATCCTTTCGCATATTTCTCATACTTGATGGCTAGATCCTGGGCTTTTTCTGGATTGCATCACGTAGTAATGAAGTACAACACTGAAACAGTCAATTAAACCTGGTTTCGATCAATATTTTAGAGAATAATTCATGTTAGGTCTAGGTTAGGTCTGGGATTTGCTCTCATCAGGCTCATTCTTTCCCATATTTCTCATACTTGATGGCTAGATCCTGGGCTTTTTCTGGATTGCATCACGTAGTAATGTAGTACCACACTGAAACAGTCCATTAAACCTGGTTTCGATCAATATTTTAGAGGACAACGCTAGTTAGGTCTAGGTAAAGCCTGAGATTTTCACTGATCAGACTCATACTTTCGCATTCTTCACATACTTGTTGAACGGATCCTGGGTTTTTTCTGGTTTGGTTCTCGTAGTAATGTGGTACCACACTGAAATAGTCAATTAAACCTGGTTTCGATCAATATTTTAGAGAATAATTCATGTTAGGCCTAGGTTAGGCCTGGGATTTTCACTCATCAGACTCATACTTTCGCATATTTCTCATACTTCATGACTAGATCCTGGGCTATTTCTGGATTGGATCACGTAGTAATGTGGTACCACACTGAAACATTCAATTAAACCTGGTCTTGATAAATATTTTAGAGGACAACGCATGTTAGGTCTAGGTTAGGCCTGGGATTTGCCCTCATCAGGGACATACTTTCGCAGTTTTAACATACATGTTGACCTGATCGAGGGTTTTTTCTGCTCTGGATCACGTAGTAAAGTTGTGCCACACTGAAACAGTCCATTAAACCTGGCTTGGATCAATATTATTAGAGGATAACGCATGTTAGGTCTAGGTTAGCCCTGGGGTTTTCACTCATCAGACTCATACTTTCGCATTCTTCACATACTTGTTGAACTGATCCTGGGTTTTTTCTGGTTTGGTTCACGTAGTAATGTGGTACCACACTGAAACATTCAATTAAACCTGGTCTTGATAAATATTTTAGAGGATAGCGCATGTTAGGTTTGGGTTAGGTCTAGGATTTGCCCTCAGCAGGCTCATACTTTCGCATATTTCTCATACTTCATGGCTAGATCCTGGGCTGTTTCTGGATTGTATCAGGTAGTAATGTGGTACCACGCTGAAACAGTCAATTAAACCTGGCTTCGACCAATATTTTAGAGGATAACGCAAGTTAGGTCTGGGATAGGTCTGGGATTCGCCCTAATCAGGCTCATACTTTCGCGTTTTTCACATACTTGTTGAACTGATCCCGGGTTTTTTCTGGTTTGGATCAGGTCGTAATGTGGTACCACACTGAAACAGTCGATTAAACCTGGTTTCGATCAATATTTTAGAGGATAGCGCAAGTTAGGTCTGGGATAGGTCTGGGATTTGACCTCGTCAGACTCATACTTTCGCACCCTTTACATACTCGTTGAACAGATCCTGGGTTATTTTCTGGTTTGGATCACATAGTAATATGGTACCACACTGAAACAGTCGATTAAACCTGGTTTCGATCAATATTTTAGAGGATAGCGCAAGTTAGGTCTGGGATAGGTCTGGGATTTGACCTCGTCAGACTCATACTTCCGCACCCTTTACATACTCGTTGAACAGATCCTGGGTTATTTTCTGGTTTGGATCACATAGTAATATGGTACCACACTGAAACAGTCGATTAAACCAGGTTTCGATCAATATTTTTGAGGATAACGCAAGTTAGGTCTAGATTAGGCCTGGGATTTTCACTCATCAGACTCATACTTTCGCATTCTTCACATACTTGTTGAACGGACCCTGGGTTTTTTCTGGTTTGGATCACGTAGTAATGTGGGACCACACTGAAACCGTCAATTAAATCTGGTTTTGATCAATATTTTAGAGAATAATTCATGTTAGGTCTAGGTTAGGCCTAGGATTTTCACTCATCAGACTCATACTTTCGCATTCTCCACATACTTCTTGAACGGATCCTGGGTTTTTTCCGGTTTGGATCACGTAGTAATGTGGGACCACACTGAAACAGTCAATTAAACCTGGTTTCGATCAATATTTTAGAGAATAATTCACGTTTGGTCTAGGTTAGGTCTGGGATTTGCTCTCATCAGGCTCATTCTTTCGCATATTTCTCATACATGTAGAACAGATCCTGGGTTTTTTCTGTTTTGGATCACGTAGTAATGTGGGACCACACTGAAACAATCAATTAAACATGGTCTTGATAAATATTTTAGAGGATAACGCATGTTAGGCCTGGGTTAGGTCTTGGATTTGCCCTCATCAGGCTCATACTTTCGCATATTTCTGATACTTCATGGCTAGATCCTGGGCTGTTTCTGGATTGTATCACGTAGTAATGTGGGACCACACTGGAACAATCAATTAAACCTGGTCTTGATAAATATTTTAGAGGATAACGCATGTTAGGTCTGGGTTAGGTCTAGGATTTGCCCTCATCAGGCTCATACTTTCGCATATTGCTGATACTTCATGGCTAGATCCTGGGCTGTTTCTGGATTGTATCACGTTGTAATGTGGTACCACGCTGAAACAGTCGATTAAACCTGGTTTCGATCAATATTTTAGAGGATAACGCATGTTATGTCTAGGTTAGGCCTGGGATTTTCCCTCATCAGTCTCATACTTTCGCATTCTTCACATACTTGTTGAACGGATTCTGGGTTTTTTCTGGTTTGGATCACGTAGTAATGTGGGACCACACTGAAACAGTCAATTAAACCTGGTTTCGATCAATATTGTAGAGAATAATTCATGTTAGGTCTAGGGTAGGTCTGAGATTTGCTCTCATCAGGCTCATTCTTTCGCATATTTCTCATACTTCATGGCTAGATCCTGGGCTTTTTCTGGATTGCATCACGTAGTAATGTAGTACCACACTGAAACAGTCAATGAAACCTGGTTTCCATCAATATTTTAGAGGACAACGCATGTTAGGTCTGGGTTAGGTCTAGGATTTGCCCCCATCAGGCTCATACTTTCGCATATTTCTCATACTTCATGGCTATATCCTGGGCTATTTCTGGATTGGATCACGTAGTAATGTGGTACCACACTGAAACAGTCAATTAAACCTGGTTTTGATCAATATTTTAGAGAATAATTCATTGTAGGTCTAGGTTAGGTCAGGGATTTGCTCCCATCAGGCTCACTCTTTCGCATATTTCTCATACTTGATGGCTAGATCTTGGGCTTTTTCTGAATTGCATCACGTAGTAATGAAGTACAACACTGAAACAGTCAATTAAACCAGGTTTCGATCAATATTTTTGAGGATAACGCATGTTAGGTCTTGGTTAGGCCTGGGATTTTCACTCATCAGACTCATACTTTCGCATTCTTCACATACTTGTTGAACGGACCCTGGGTTTTTTCTGGTTTGGATCACGTAGTAATGTGGGACCATACTGAAACAGTCAATTAAACCTGGTTTCGATCAATATTTTACAGAATAATTCATGTTAGGTCTAGGTTAGGCCTGGGATTTTCACTCATCCGACTCATACTTTCGCATTCTTCACATACTTGTCGAACGGATCCTGGGTTTTTTCCGGTTTGGATCACGTAGTAATGTGGGACCACACTGAAACAGTCAATTAAACCTGGTTTCGATCAATATTTTAGAGAATAATTCATGTTAGGTCTAGGTTAGGTCTGGGATTTGCTCTCATCAGGCTCATTCTTTCGCATATTTCTCATACATGTAGAACAGATCCTGGGTTTTTTCTGTTTTGGATCACGTAGTAATGTGGGACCACACTGAAACAATCAATTAAACCTGGTCTTGATAAATATTTTAGAGGATAACGCATGTTAGGTCTGGGTTAGGTCTAGGATTTGCCCTCATCAGGCTCATACTTTCGGATATTGCTCATACTTCATGGCTAGATCCTGGGCTGTTTCTGCTTTGGATCACGTAGTAAAGTGGTGCCACACTGAAACAGTCCATTAAACCTGGTTTGGATCAATATTTTAGAGGATAACGCATGTTAGGTCTGGGTTAGGTCTAGGATTTGCCCTCATCAGGCTCATACTTTCGCATATTGCTGATACTTCATGGCTAGATCCTGGGCTGTTTCTGGATTGTATCACGTTGTAATGTGGTACCACGCTGAAACAGTCAATTAAACCTGGTTTCGATCAATATTTTAGAGGATAACGCAAGTTTCGTCTGGGATAGGTCTGGGATTTGCCCTCATCAGGCTCATACTTTCGCGTTTTTCACATACTTGTTGAACGGATTCTGGGTTTTTTCTGGTTTGGATCACGTAGTAATGTGGGACCACACTGAAACAGTCAATTAAACCTGGTTTCGATCAATATTGTAGAGAATAATTCATGTTAGGTCTAGGTTAGGTCTGAGATTTGCTCTCATCAGGCTCATTCTTTCGCATATTTCTCATACTTCATGGCTAGATCCTGGGCTTTTTCTGGATTGCATCACGTAGTAATGTAGTACCACACTGAAACAGTCAATGAAACCTGGTTTCCATCAATATTTTAGAGGACAACGCATGTTAGGTCTGGGTTAGGTCTAGGATTTGCCCCCATCAGGCTCATACTTTCGCATATTTCTCATACTTCATGGCTATATCCTGGGCTATTTCTGGATTGGATCACGTAGTAATGTGGTACCACACTGAAACAGTCAATTAAACCTGGTTTTGATCAATATTTTAGAGAATAATTCATTGTAGGTCTAGGTTAGGTCAGGGATTTGCTCCCATCAGGCTCACTCTTTCGCATATTTCTCATACTTGATGGCTAGATCTTGGGCTTTTTCTGAATTGCATCACGTAGTAATGAAGTACAACACTGAAACAGTCAATTAAACCAGGTTTCGATCAATATTTTTGAGGATAACGCATGTTAGGTCTTGGTTAGGCCTGGGATTTTCACTCATCAGACTCATACTTTCGCATTCTTCACATACTTGTTGAACGGACCCTGGGTTTTTTCTGGTTTGGATCACGTAGTAATGTGGGACCATACTGAAGCAGTCAATTAAACCTGGTTTCGATCAATATTTTACAGAATAATTCATGTTAGGTCTAGGTTAGGCCTGGGATTTTCACTCATCCGACTCATACTTTCGCATTCTTCACATACTTGTCGAACGGATCCTGGGTTTTTTCCGGTTTGGATCACGTAGTAATGTGGGACCACACTGAAACAGTCAATTAAACCTGGTTTCGATCAATATTTTAGAGAATAATTCATGTTAGGTCTAGGTTAGGTCTGGGATTTGCTCTCATCAGGCTCATTCTTTCGCATATTTCTCATACATGTAGAACAGATCCTGGGTTTTTTCTGTTTTGGATCACGTAGTAATGTGGGACCACACTGAAACAATCAATTAAACCTGGTCTTGATAAATATTTTAGAGGATAACGCATGTTAGGTCTGGGTTAGGTCTAGGATTTGCCCTCATCAGGCTCATACTTTCGCATATTGCTCATACTTCATGGCTAGATCCTGGGCTGTTTCTGCTTTGGATCACGTAGTAAAGTGGTGCCACACTGAAACAGTCCATTAAACCTGGTTTGGATCAATATTTTAGAGGATAACGCATGTTAGGTCTGGGTTAGGTCTAGGATTTGCCCTCATCAGGCTCATACTTTCGCATATTGCTGATACTTCATGGCTAGATCCTGGGCTGTTTCTGGATTGTATCACGTTGTAATGTGGTACCACGCTGAAACAGTCAATTAAACCTGGTTTCGATCAATATTTTAGAGGATAACGCAAGTTTCGTCTGGGATAGGTCTGGGATTTGCCCTCATCAGGCTCATACTTTCGCGTTTTTCACATACTTGTTGAACAGATCCTGGGTTTTTTCTGGTTTGTGTCACGTAGTAATGTGGTACGACACTGAAACATTCAATTAAACCTGGTCTTGATAAATATTTTAGAGGATAACGCATGTTAGGTTTGGGTTAGGTCTAGGATTTGCCCTCATCAGGCTCATTCTTTCGCATATTACTCATACTTGATGGCTAGATCCTGGGCTTTTTCTGGATTGGATCACGTAGTAATGTGGGACCACACTGAAACAATCAATTAAACCTGGTCTTGATAAATATTTTAGAGGATACCGTATGTTAGGTCTGGGATAGGTCTGGGATTTGCCCTAATCAGACTCATACTTTCGCACACTTCACATACTCGTTGAACTGATCCTGGGTTATTTTCTGGTTTGGATCACATAGTAATGTGGTACCACACTGAAACAGTCGATTAATCCAGGTTTCGATCAATATTTTTGAGGATAACGCATGTTAGGTCTGGGTTAGGTCTGGGATTTGCTCTCATCAGGCTCATTCATTCGCATATTTCTCATACTTGATGGCTAGATACTGGGCTTTTTCTGGATCGCATCACGTAGTAATGAAGTACAACACTGAAACAGTCAATTAAACCAGGTTTCCATCAATATTTTAGAGGATAACGCATGTTAGGTCTAGGTTAGGTCTGTGATTTGCCCTCATCAGGGTCATACTTTCGCAGTTTTAACATGCACGTTGACCTGATCGAGGGTTTTTTTTGCTTTGGATCACGTAGTAAAGTGGTACCACACTAAAACAGTCGATTAAACCTGGTTTCGATCAATATTTTAGAGGATAACGCATGTTAGGTCTGGGATAGGTCTGGGATCAGCCCCCATCAGGGTCATACTGTCGCACACTTGACATACTCGTTGATCAGATCCTGGGTTTTTTTCTGGTTTGGATCACGTAGTAATGTGGTACCACACTGAAACAGTCTATTACACCTGGTTTCGATCAATATTTTAGAGAATAATTCATGTTAGATCTAGGTTAGGTCTGGGATTTGCTCTCATCAGGCTCATTCTTTCGCATATTTCTCATACATGTAGAACAGATCCTGGGTTTTTTCTGTTTTGGGTCACGTAGTAATGTGGGACCACACTGAAACAATCAATTAAACCTGGTCTTGATAAATATTTTAGAGGATAACGCATGTTAGGCCTGGGTTAGGTCTAGGATTTGCCCTCATCAGGCTCATACTTTCGCATATTGCTCATACTTCATGGCTAGATCCTGGGCTGTTTCTGGATTGTATCACGTAGTAATGTGGTACCACGCTGAAACAGTCAATTAAACCTGGTTTCGATCAATATTTTAGAGGATAACGCAAGTTAGGTCTGGGATAGGTCTAGGATTTGCCCTCATCAGGCTCATACTTTCGCATATTTCTCATACCTCATGGCTAGATCCTGGGCTGTTTCTGGATTGTATCACGTAGTAATGTGGCACCACAGTGAAATAATCAATTAAACCTGGTCTTGATAAATATGTTAGAGGATAACGCATGTTAGGTCTGGGTTAGGTCTAGGATTTGCCCTCATCAGCCTCATACTTTCGCATATTGCTCATACTTCATGGCTAGATCCTGGGATGTTTCTGGATTGTATCACGTAGTAATGTGGTACCACGCTGAAACAGTCAATTAAACCTGGTTTCGATCAATATTTTAGAGGATAACGCAAGTTACGTCTGGGATAGGTCTGGGATTTGCCCACATCAGGCTCATACTTTCGCGTTTTTCACATACTTGTTGAACAGATCCTGGGTTTTTTCTGATTTGGGTCACGTAGTAATGTGGTACCACACTGAAACATTCAATTAAACCTGGTCTTGATAAATATTTTAGAGGATAACGCATGTTAGGTCTGGGTTAGGTCTAGGATTTGCCATCATCAGGCTCATACTTTCGCATATTTCTCATACTTGATGGCTAGATCCTGGGCTTTTTATGGATTGCATCACGTTGTAATGAAGTACAACACTGGAACAGTCAATTAAACCTGGTTTCGATCAATATTTTAGAGAATAATACATGTTAGGTCTAGGTTAGGTCTGGGATTTGCTCTCATCAGGCTCATTCTTTCGCATATTTCTCATACTTGGTGGCTAGATCCTGGGCTTTTTCTGGATCGCATCACGTAGTATTGAAGTACAACACTGAAACAGTCAATTAAACCTGGTTTCCATCAATATCTTAGAGGACAACGCAAGTTAGATCTGGGATGGGTCTGGGACTTGCCCTCATCATGCTCATACTTTCGCGTTTTTCACATACTTGTTGAACAGATCCTGGGTTTTTTCTGGTGTGGATCACGTAGTAGTGTGGTACCACACTGAAACAGTCCATTAAACCTGGTTTCGATCAATATTTTAGAGGATAACGCAAGCTAGGTCTGGGATAGGTCTGGGATTCGCCCTAATCAGGCTCATACATTCGCACCCTTCACATACTCGTTGAACAGATCCTGGGTTATCTTCTGGTTTGGATCACATAGTAATATGGTACCACACTGAAACATTCGATTAAACCAGGTTTCGATCAATATTTTTGAGGATAACGCATGTTAGGTCTTGGTTAGGCCTGGGATTTTCACTCATCAGACTCATACTTTCGCATTCTTCACATACTTGTTGAACGGACCCTGGGTTTTTTCTGGTTTGGATCACGTAGTAATGTGGGACCATACTGAAACAGTCAATTAAACCTGGTTTCGATCAATATTTTACAGAATAATTCATGTTAGGTCTAGGTTAGACCTGGGATTTTCACTCATCCGACTCATACTTTCGCATTCTTCACATACTTGTCGAACGGATCCTGGGTTTTTTCCGGTTTGGATCACGTAGTAATGTGGGACCACACTGAAACAGTCAATTAAACCTGGTTTCGATCAATATTTTAGAGAATAATTCATGTTAGGTCTAGGTTAGGTCTGGGATTTGCTCTCATCAGGCTCATTCTTTCGCATATTTCTCATACATGTAGAACAGATCCTGGGTTTTTTCTGTTTTGGATCACGTAGTAATGTGGGACCACACTGAAACAATCAATTAAACCTGGTCTTGATAAATATTTTAGAGGATAACGCATGTTATGTCTGGGTTAGGTCTAGGATTTGCCCTCATCAGGCTCATACTTTCGCATATTGCTCATACTTCATGGCTAGATCGTGGGCTGTTTCTGCTTCGGATCACGTAGTAAAGTGGTGCCACACTGAAACAGTCCATTAAACCTGGTTTGGATCAATATTTTAGAGGATAACGCAAGTTAGGTCTGGGATAGGTCTGGGATTCGCCCTAATCAGGCTCATACTTTCGCGTTTTTCACATACTTGTTGAACTGATCCCGGGTTTTTTCTGGTTTGGATCAGGTAGAAATGTGGTACCACACTGAAACAGTCGATTAAACCTGGTTTCGATCAATGTTTTAGAGGATAGCGCAAGTTAGGTCTGGGATAGGTCTGGGATTTGACCTCGTCAGACTCATACTTTCGCACCCTTCACATACTCGTTGAACAGATCCTGGGTTATTTTCTGGTTTGGATCACATAGTAATATGGTACCACACTGAAGCAGTCAATTAAACCAGGTTTCGATCAATATTTTTGAGGATAACGCATGTTAGGTCTAGATTAGGCCTGGGATTTTCACTCATCAGACTCATACTTTCGCATTCTTCACATACTTGTTGAACGGACCCTGGGTTTTTTCTGGTTTGGATCACGTAGTAATGTGGGACCACACTGAAACAGTCAATTAAATCTGGTTTTGATCAATATTTTAGAGAATAATTCATGTTAGGTCTAGGTTAGGCCTAGGATTTTCACTCATCAGACTCATACTTTCGCATTCTTCACATACTTGTTGAACGGATCCTGGGTTTTTTCCGGTTTGGATCACGTAGTAATGTGGGACCACACTGTAACAGTCAATTAAACCTGGTTTCGATCAATATTTTAGAGAATAATTCATGTTTGGTCTAGGTTAGGTCTGGGATTTGCTCTCATCAGGCTCATTCTTTCGCATATTTCTCATACATGTAGAACAGATCCTGGGTTTATTCTGTCTTGGATCACGTACTAATGTGGGACCACACTGAAACAATCAATTAAACATGGTCTTGATAAATATTTTAGAGGATAACGCATGTTAGGCCTGGGTTAGGTCTAGGATTTGCCCTCATCAGGCTCATACTTTCGCATATTGCTCATACTTCATGGCTAGATCCTGGGCTGTTTCTGGATTGTATCACGTAGTAATGTGGTACCACGCTGAAACAGTCAATTAAACCTGGTTTCGATCAATATTTTAGAGGATAACGCAAGTTAGGTCTGGGATAGGTCTAGGATTTGCCCTCATCAGGCTCATACTTTCGCATATTTCTCATACTTCATGGCTAGATCCTGGGCTGTTTCTGGATTGTATCACGTAGTAATGTGGGACCACACTGAAACAATCAATTAAACCTGGTCTTGATAAATATTTTAGAGGATAACGCATGTTAGGTCTGGGTTAGGTCTAGGTTTTGCCCTCATCAGGCTCATACTTTCGCATATTGCTGATACTTCATGGCTAGATCCTGGGCTGTTTCTGGATTGTATCACGTTGTAATGTGGTACCACGCTGAAACAGTGAATTAAACCTGGTTTCGATCAATATTTTAGAGGATAAGGCAAGTTTCGTCTGGGATAGGTCTGGGATTTGCCCTCATCAGGCTCATACTTTCGCGTTTTCCACATACTTGTTGAACAGATCCTGGGTTTTTTCTGGTTTGTGTCACGTAGTAATGTGGTACGACACTGAAACATTCAATTAAACCTGGTCTTGATAAATATTTTAGAGGATAACGCATGTCAGGTTTGGGTTAGGTCTAGGATTTGCCCTCATCAGGCTCATTCTTTCGCATATTTCTCATACTTGATGGCTAGATACTGGGCTTTTTCTGGATCGCATCACGTAGTAATGAAGTACAACACTGAAACAGTCAATTAAACCAGGTTTCCATCAATATTTTAGAGGATAACGCATGTTAGGTCTGGGATAGGTCTGGGATCAGCCCTCATCAGGGTCATACTGTCGCACACTTGACATACTCGTTGATCAGATCCTGGGTTTTTTTCTGGTTTGGATCACGTAGTAATGTGGTACCACACTGAAACAGTCGATTAAACCTGGTTTCGATCAATATTATTGAGGATAACGCATGTTAGGTCTAGGTTAGGCCTGGGATTTTCACTCATCAGACTCATACTTTCGCATATTTCTCATATTTCATGGCTAGATCCTGGGCTATTCCTGGATTGGATCACGTAGTAATGTGGTACCACACTGAAACAGTCGATTAAACCTGGTTTCGATCAATATTTTAGAGGATAACGCAAGTTAAGTATGGGATAGGTCTGGGATTTGACCTCATCAGACTCATACTTTCGCGTTTTTCACATACTTGTTGAACAGATCCTGGGTTTTTTCTGTTTTGGATCACGTAGTAGTGTGGTACCACACTGAAACAGTCCATTAAACTTGGTTGCGATCAATATTCTAGAGGATAGCGCATGTTAGGTCTGGGTTAGGTCTAGGATTTGCCCTCATCAGGCTCATTCTTTCGCATATTTCTCAAACTTGGTGGCTAGATCCTGGGCTTTTTCTGGATTGCATCACGTAGTAATGTGGTACCACACTGAAACATTCAATTAAACCTGGTTTCGATCAATATTTTAGAGGATAACGCATGTTAGGTCTGGGTTAGGTCTAGGATATGCCCTCATCAGGCTCATCCTTTCGCATATTTCTCATACTTCATGGCTAGATCCTGGGCTGTTTCTGGATTGTATCACGTAGTAAAGTGATACCACGCTGAAACAGTCGATTAAACCTGGTTTCGATCAATATTTTAGAGGATAACGGAAGTTAAGTCTGGGATAGGTCTGGGATTTGACCTCATCAGACTCATACTTTCGCGTTTTTCACATACTTGTTGAACAGATCCTGGGTTTTTTCTGGTTTGGATCACGTAGTAGTGTGGTACCACACTGAAACAGTCCATTAAACTTGGTTGCGATCAATATTCTAGAGGATAGCGCATGTTAGGTCTGGGTTAGGTCTAGGATTTGCCCTCATCAGGCTCATTCTTTCGCATATTTCTCAAACTTGGTGGCTAGATCCTGGGCTTTTTCTGGATTGCATCACGTAGTAATGTGGTACCACACTGAAACATTCAATTAAACCTGGTCTTGATAAATATTTTAGAGGATAACGCATGTTAGGTCTGGGTTAGGTCTAGGATTTGCCCTCATCAGACTCATACTTTCGCATTCTTCACATACTTGTTGAACGGATCCTGGGTTTTTTCTGGTTTGGATCACGTAGTAATGTGGGACCACACTGAAACAGTCAATTAAACCTGGTTTCGATCAATATTTTAGAGAATAATTCATGTTAGGTCTAGGTTAGGTCTGGGATTTGCTCTTATCAGGCTCATTCTTTCGCATATTTCTCATACTTGATGGCTAGATCCTGGGCTTTTTCTGGATTGCATAACGTAGTAAAGAAGTACAACACTGAAATAGTCAATTAAACCTGGTTTCCATTAATATTTTAGAGGACAACGCATGTTAGGTCTAGGTTAGGCCTGGGATTTGCCCTCATCAGGGTCATACATTCGCAGTTTTAACATACATGTTGACCTCATCGAGGGTTTTTTCTGCTTTGGATCACGTAGTAATGTGGGACCACACTGAAACAGTCAATTAAACCTGGTTTCGATCAATATTTTAGAGAATAATTCATGATAGGTCTAGGTTAGGTCTCGGATTTGCTCTTATCAGGCTCATTCTTTCGCATATTTCTCATACTTCATGGATAGATGCTGGGCTTTTTCTGGATCGCATCACGTAGTAATGAAGTACAACACTGAAACACTCAATTAAACTAGGTTTCCATCAATATTTTAGAGGATAACGCATGTTAGGTCTAGGTTAGGTCTGGGATTTTCACTCATCAGACTCATACTTTCGCATTTTTCACATACTTGTTGAACGGATCCTGGGTCTTTTCTGGTTTGGATCACGTAGTAATGTGGTTCCACACTGAAACATTCAATTAAACCTGGTCTTGATAAATATTTTAGAGGATAACGCATGTTAGGTTTGGGTTAGGTCTAGGATTTGCCCTCATCAGACTCATACATTCACATTCTTCACATACTTGTTGAACGGATCCTGGGTTTTTTCTGGTTTGGATCACGTAGTAATGTGGGACCACACTGAAACAGTCAATTAAACCTGGTTTCGATCAATATTTTAGAGAATAATTCATGTTAGGTCTAGGTTAGGTCTGGGATTTGCTCTTATCAGGCTCATTCTTTCGCATATTTCTCATACTTGATGGCTAGATCCTGGGCTTTTTCTGGATTGCATAACGTAGTAAAGAAGTACAACACTGAAATAGTCAATTAAACCTGGTTTCCATTAATATTTTAGAGGACAACGCATGTTAGGTCTAGGTTAGGCCTGGGATTTGCCCTCATCAGGGTCATACATTCGCAGTTTTAACATACATGTTGACCTCATCGAGGGTTTTTTCTGGTTTGGATCACGTAGTAGTGTGGTACCACACTGAAACAGTCCATTAAACTTGGTTGCGATCAATATTCTAGAGGATAGCGCATGTTAGGTCTGGGTTAGGTCTAGGATTTGCCCTCATCAGACTCATACTTTCGCATTCTTCACATACTTGTTGAACGGATCCTGGGTTTTTTCTGGTTTGGATCACGTAGTAATGTGGGACCACACTGAAACACTCAATTAAACTAGGTTTCCATCAATATTTTAGAGAATAATTCATGTTAGGTCTAGGTTAGGTCTAGGATTTGCCCTCATCAGGCTCATACTTTCGCATATTTCTCATACTTCATGGCTAGATCCTGGGCTGTTTCTGGATTGTATCAGGTAGTAATGTGGTACCACGCTGAAACAGTCAATTAAACCTGGTTTCGATCAATATTTTAGAGGATAACGCAAGCTAGGTCTGGGATAGGTCTGGGATTCGCCCTAATCAGGCTCATACTTTCGCGATTTTCACATACTTGTTGAACTGATCCTGGGTTTTTTCTGGTTTGGATCACGTAGTAATGTGGTACCACACTGAAACAGTCGATTAAACCTGGTTTCGATCAATATTTTAAAGGATAACGCAAGTTAGGTCTGGGGTAGGTCTGGGATTTGACCTCGTCAGACTCATACTTTCGCACCCTTCACATACTCGTTGAACAGATCCTGGGTTATTTTCTGGTTTGGATCACATAGTAATATGGTACCACACTGAAACAGTCGATTAAACCAGGTTTCGATCAATATTTTTGAGGATAACGCATGTTAGGTCTAGGTTAGGCCTGGGATTTTCACTCATCAGACTCATACTTTCGCATTCTTCACATACTTGTTGAACGGACCCTGGGTTTTTTCTGGTTTGGATCACGTAGTAATGTGGGACCATACTGAAACAGTCAATTAAACCTGGTTTCGATCAATATTTTACAGAATAATTCATGTTAGGTCTAGGTTAGGCCTGGGATTTTCACTCATCCGACTCATACTTTCGCATTCTTCACATACTTGTCGAACGGATCCTGGGTTTTTTCCGGTTTGGATCACGTAGTAATGTGGGACCACACTGAAACAGTCAATTAAACATGGTTTCGATCAATATTTTAGAGAATAATTCATGTTAGATCTAGGTTAGGTCTGGGATTTGCTCTCATCAGGCTCATTCTTTCGCATATTTCTCATACATGTAGAACAGATCCTGGGTTTTTTCTGTTTTGGGTCACGTAGTAATGTGGGACCACACTGAAACAATCAATTAAACCTGGTCTTGATAAATATTTTAGAGGATAACGCATGTTAGGTCTGGGTTAGGTCTAGGATTTTCACTCATCAGACTCATACATTCACATTCTTCACATACTTGTTGAACAGATCCTGGGATATTTTCTGGTTTGGATCACATAGTAATGTGGTACCACTCTGGGACAGTCGATTAAACCAGGTTTCGATCAATATCTTAGAGAATATTTCATGTTAGGTCTAGGTTAGGTCTGGGATTTACTCTCATCAGGCACATTCTTTCGCATATTACTCATACTTGATGGCTAGATCCTGGGCTTTTTCTGGATTGGATCACGTAGTAATGTGTGACCACACTGAAACAATCAATTAAACCTGGTCTTGATAAATATTTTAGAGGATAGCGCATGTTAGGTCTGGGATTGGTCTGGGATTTGCCCTAATCTGACTCATACTTTCGCACACTTCACATACTCGCTGAACTGATCCTGGGTTATTTTCTGGTTTGGATCACATAGTAATGTGGTACCACACTGATACTGTCGATTAAACCAGGTTTCGATCAATATTTTTGAGGATAACGCATGTTAGGTCTGGGTTAGGTCTGGGATTTGCTCTCATCAGGCTCATTCTTTCGCATATTTCTCATACTTGATGGCTAGATCCTGGGCTTTTTCTGGATCGCATCACGTAGTAATGAAGTACAACACTGAAACAGTCAATTAAACCAGGTTTCCATCAATATTTTAGAGGATAACGCATGTTAGGTCTAGGTTAGGTCTGGGGATTTCACTCATCAGACTCATACTTTCGCATATTTCTCATACTTCATGGCTGGATCCTGGGCTGTTTCTGGATTGTATCCCGTAGTAATGTGGGACCACACTGAAACAATCAATTAAACCTGGTCTTGATAAATATTTTAGTGTATAGCGCATATTAGGTCTGGGATAGGTCTGCGATTTGCCCTAATCAGACTCATACTTTCGCACACTTCACATACTTGTTGAACGGATCCTGGGATTTTTCTGGTTTGGATCACGTAGTAATGTGGTACCACACTGAAACAGTCGACTAAACCTGGTTTCGATCAATATTTTAGAGGATAACACAAGTTAGGTCTGGGATAGGTCTGGGATTTGACCTCATCAGACTCATACTTTCGCGTGTTTCACATACTTGTTGAACAGATCCTGGGTTTTTTCTGGTTTGGATCACGTAGTAGTGTGGTACCACACTGAAACAGTGCATTAAACCAGGTTTCGATCAATATTTTAGAGGATAACGCATGTTAGGTCTGGGATTGGTCTGGGATTTGCCCTAATCTGACTCATACTTTCGCACACTTCACATACTCGCTGAACTGATCCTGGGTTATTTTCTGGTTTGGATCACATAGTAATATGGTACCACACTGATACTGTCGATTAAACCAGGTTTCGATCAATATTTTTGAGGATAACGCATGTTAGGTCTGGGTTAGGTCTGGGATTTGCTCTCATCAGGCTCATTCTTTCGCATATTTCTCATACTTGATGGCTAGATCCTGGGCTTTTTCTGGAACGCATCACGTAGTAATGAAGTACAACACTGAAACAGTCAATTAAACCAGGTTTCCATCAATATTTTAGAGGATAACGCATGTTAGGTCTAGGTTAGGTCTGGGGATTTCACTCATCAGACTCATACTTTCGCATATTTCTCATACTTCATGGCTGGATCCTGGGCTGTTTCTGGATTGTATCCCGTAGTAATGTGGGACCACACTGAAACAATCAATTAAACCTGGTCTTGATAAATATTTTAGTGGATAGCGCATATTAGGTCTGGGATAGGTCTGCGATTTGCCCTAATCAGACTCATACTTTCGCACACTTCACATACTTGTTGAACGGATCCTGGGATTTTTCTGGTTTGGATCACGTAGTAATGTGGTACCACACTGAAACAGTCGACTAAACCTGGTTTCGATCAATATTTTAGAGGATAACACAAGTTAGGTCTGGGATAGGTCTGGGATTTGACCTCATCAGACTCATACTTTCGCGTGTTTCACATACTTGTTGAACAGATCCTGGGTTTTTTCTGGTTTGGATCACGTAGTAGTGTGGTACCACACTGAAACAGTGCATTAAACCAGGTTTCGATCAATATTTTAGAGGATAACGCATGTTAGGTCTGGGTTAGGTCTAGGATCTCCCCTCATCAGGTTCATACTTTTGCATATTTCTCATACCTCATGCCTGGATCCTGGGCTGTTTCTGGATTGTATCACGTAGTAATGTGGTACCACGCTGAAACAGTCAATTAAACCTGGTTTCTATCAATATTTTCGAGAATAATTCATGTTAGGGCTAGGTTAGGTCTGGGATTTACTCTCATCAGGCTCATTCTTTCGCATATTACTCACACTTGATGGCTAGATCCTGGGCTTTTTCTGGATTGGATCACGTAGTAAAGTGGTGCCACACTGAAACAGTCCATTAAACCTGGTTTGGATCAATATTTTAGAGGATAACGCAAGTTAGGTCTGGGATAGGTCTGGGATTCGCCCTAATCAGGCTCATACTTTCGCGTTTTTCACATACTTGTTGAACTGATCCCGGGTTTTTTCTGGTTTGGATCAGGTAGAAATGTGGTACCACACTGAAACAGTCGATTAAACCTGGTTTCGATCAATATTTTAGAGGATAGCGCAAGTTAGGTCTGGGATAGGTCTGGGATTTGACCTCGTCAGACTCATACTTTCGCACCCTTCACATACTCGTTGAACAGATCCTGGGTTATTTTCTGGTTTGGATCACATAGTAATATGGTACCACACTGAAGCAGTCAATTAAACCAGGTTTCGATCAATATTTTTGAGGACAACGCATGTTAGGTCTAGATTAGGCCTGGGATTTTCACTCATCAGACTCATACTTTCGCATTCTTCACATACTTGTTGAACGGACCCTGGGTTTTTTCTGGTTTGGATCACGTAGTAATGTGGGACCACACTGAAACAGTCAATTAAATCTGGTTTTGATCAATATTTTAGAGAATAATTCATGTTAGGTCTAGGTTAGGCCTAGGATTTTCACTCATCAGACTCATACTTTCGCATTCTTCACATACTTGTTGAACGGATCCTGGGTTTTTTCCGGTTTGGATCACGTAGTAATGTGGGACCACACTGAAACAGTCAATTAAACCTGGTTTCGATCAATATTTCAGAGAATAATTCATGTTTGGTCTAGGTTAGGTCTGGGATTTGCTCTCATCAGGCTCATTCTTTCGCATATTTCTCATACATGTAGAACAGATCCTGGGTTTATTCTGTCTTGGATCACGTACTAATGTGGGACCACACTGAAACAATCAATTAAACATGGTCTTGATAAATATTTTAGAGGATAACGCATGTTAGGCCTGGGTTAGGTCTAGGATTTGCCCTCATCAGGCTCATACTTTCGCATATTGCTCATACTTCATGGCTAGATCCTGGGCTGTTTCTGGATTGTATCACGTAGTAATGTGGTACCACGCTGAAACAGTCAATTAAACCTGGTTTCGATCAATATTTTAGAGGATAACGCAAGTTAGGTCTGGGATAGGTCTAGGATTTGCCCTCATCAGGCTCATACTTTCGCATATTTCTCATACTTCATGGCTAGATCCTGGGCTGTTTCTGGATTGTATCACGTAGTAATGTGGGACCACACTGAAACAATCAATTAAACCTGGTCTTGATAAATATTTTAGAGGATAACGCATGTTAGGTCTGGGTTAGGTCTAGGTTTTGCCCTCATCAGGCTCATACTTTCGCATATTGCTGATACTTCATGGCTAGATCCTGGGCTGTTTCTGGATTGTATCACGTTGTAATGTGGTACCACGCTGAAACAGTGAATTAAACCTGGTTTCGATCAATATTTTAGAGGATAAGGCAAGTTTCGTCTGGGATAGGTCTGGGATTTGCCCTCATCAGGCTCATACTTTCGCGTTTTCCACATACTTGTTGAACAGATCCTGGGTTTTTTCTGGTTTGTGTCACGTAGTAATGTGGTACGACACTGAAACATTCAATTAAACCTGGTCTTGATAAATATTTTAGAGGATAACGCATGTCAGGTTTGGGTTAGGTCTAGGATTTGCCCTCATCAGGCTCATTCTTTCGCATATTTCTCATACTTGATGGCTAGATACTGGGCTTTTTCTGGATCGCATCACGTAGTAATGAAGTACAACACTGAAACAGTCAATTAAACCAGGTTTCCATCAATATTTTAGAGGATAACGCATGTTAGGTCTGGGATAGGTCTGGGATCAGCCCTCATCAGGGTCATACTTTCGCGTTTTTCACATACTTGTTGAACAGATCCTGGGTTTTTTCTGTTTTGGATCACGTAGTAGTGTGGTACCACACTGAAACAGTCCATTAAACTTGGTTGCGATCAATATTCTAGAGGATAGCGCATGTTAGGTCTGGGTTAGGTCTAGGATTTGCCCTCATCAGGCTCATTCTTTCGCATATTTCTCAAACTTGGTGGCTAGATCCTGGGCTTTTTCTGGATTGCATCACGTAGTAATGTGGTACCACACTGAAACATTCAATTAAACCTGGTTTCGATCAATATTTTAGAGGATAACGCATGTTAGGTCTGGGTTAGGTCTAGGATATGCCCTCATCAGGCTCATCCTTTCGCATATTTCTCATACTTCATGGCTAGATCCTGGGCTGTTTCTGGATTGTATCACGTAGTAAAGTGATACCACGCTGAAGCAGTCGATTAAACCTGGTTTCGATCAATATTTTAGAGGATAACGGAAGTTAAGTCTGGGATAGGTCTGGGATTTGACCTCATCAGACTCATACTTTCGCGTTTTTCACATACTTGTTGAACAGATCCTGGGTTTTTTCTGGTTTGGATCACGTAGTAGTGTGGTACCACACTGAAACAGTCCATTAAACTTGGTTGCGATCAATATTCTAGAGGATAGCGCATGTTAGGTCTGGGTTAGGTCTAGGATTTGCCCTCATCAGGCTCATTCTTTCGCATATTTCTCAAACTTGGTGGCTAGATCCTGGGCTTTTTCTGGATTGCATCACGTAGTAATGTGGTACCACACTGAAACATTCAATTAAACCTGGTCTTGATAAATATTTTAGAGGATAACGCATGTTAGGTCTGGGTTAGGTCTAGGATTTGCCCTCATCAGACTCATACTTTCGCATTCCTCACATACTTGTTGAACGGATCCTGGGTTTTTTCTGGTTTGGATCACGTAGTAATGTGGGACCACACTGAAACAGTCAATTAAACCTGGTTTCGATCAATATTTTAGAGAATAATTCATGTTAGGTCTAGGTTAGGTCTGGGATTTGCTCTTATCAGGCTCATTCTTTCGCATATTTCTCATACTTGATGGCTAGATCCTGGGCTTTTTCTGGATTGCATAACGTAGTAAAGAAGTACAACACTGAAATAGTCAATTAAACCTGGTTTCCATTAATATTTTAGAGGACAACGCATGTTAGGTCTAGGTTAGGCCTGGGATTTGCCCTCATCAGGGTCATACATTCGCAGTTTTAACATACATGTTGACCTCATCGAGGGTTTTTTCTGCTTTGGATCACGTAGTAATGTGGGACCACACTGAAACAGTCAATTAAACCTGGTTTCGATCAATATTTTAGAGAATAATTCATGATAGGTCTAGGTTAGGTCTCGGATTTGCTCTTATCAGGCTCATTCTTTCGCATATTTCTCATACTTCATGGATAGATGCTGGGCTTTTTCTGGATCGCATCACGTAGTAATGAAGTACAACACTGAAACACTCAATTAAACTAGGTTTCCATCAATATTTTAGAGGATAACGCATGTTAGGTCTAGGTTAGGTCTGGGATTTTCACTCATCAGACTCATACTTTCGCATTTTTCACATACTTGTTGAACGGATCCTGGGTCTTTTCTGGTTTGGATCACGTAGTAATGTGGTTCCACACTGAAACATTCAATTAAACCTGGTCTTGATAAATATTTTAGAGGATAACGCATGTTAGGTTTGGGTTAGGTCTAGGATTTGCCCTCATCAGGCTCATACTTTCGCATATTTCTCATACTTCATGGCTAGATCCTGGGCTGTTTCTGGATTGTATCAGGTAGTAATGTGGTACCACGCTGAAACAGTCAATTAAACCTGGTTTCGATCAATATTTTAGAGGATAACGCAAGCTAGGTCTGGGATAGGTCTGGGATTCGCCCTAATCAGGCTCATACTTTCGCGATTTTCACATACTTGTTGAACTGATCCTGGGTTTTTTCTGGTTTGGATCACGTAGTAATGTGGGACCATACTGAAACAGTCAATTAAACCTGGTTTCGATCAATATTTTACAGAATAATTCATGTTAGGTCTAGGTTAGGCCTGGGATTTTCACTCATCCGACTCATACTTTCGCATTCTTCACATACTTGTCGAACGGATCCTGGGTTTTTTCCGGTTTGGATCACGTAGTAATGTGGGACCACACTGAAACAGTCAATTAAACCTGGTTTCGATCAATATTTTAGAGAATAATTCATGTTAGATCTAGGTTAGGTCTGGGATTTGCTCTCATCAGGCTCATTCTTTCGCATATTTCTCATACATGTAGAACAGATCCTGGGTTTTTTCTGTTTTGGGTCACGTAGTAATGTGGGACCACACTGAAACAATCAATTAAACCTGGTCTTGATAAATATTTTAGAGGATAACGCATGTTAGGTCTGGGTTAGGTCTAGGATTTTCACTCATCAGACTCATACTTTCACATTCTTCACATACTTGTTGAACAGATCCTGGGATATTTTCTGGTTTGGATCACATAGTAATGTGGTACCACTCTGGGACAGTCGATTAAACCAGGTTTCGATCAATATCTTAGAGAATATTTCATGTTAGGTCTAGGTTAGGTCTGGGATTTACTCTCATCAGGCACATTCTTTCGCATATTACTCATACTTGATGGCTAGATCCTGGGCTTTTTCTGGATTGGATCACGTAGTAATGTGGGACCACACTGAAACAATCAATTAAACCTGGTCTTGATAAATATTTTAGAGGATAACGCATGTTAGGTCTGGGTTAGGTCTGGGATTTTCACTCATCAGACTCATACTTTCGCATTCTTCACGTACTTGAAGAACAGATCCTGGGATATTTTCTGGTTTGGATCACATAGTAATGTGGTACCACACTGAAACAGTCGATTAAACCAGGTTTCGATCAATATTTTTGAGGATAACGCATGTTAGGTCTGGGTTAGGTCTAGGATTTGCTCTCGTCAGGCTCATACTTTCGCATATTTCTCATACTTGTTGAACGGATCCTGGGTTTTTTCTGGTTTGGATCACGTAGTAATGTGGTACCACACTGAAACAGTCGACTAAACCTGGTTTCGATCAATATTTTAGAGGATAACACAAGTTAGGTCTGGTATAGGTCTAGGATTTGCTCTCGTCAGGCTCATACTTTCGCGTTTTTCACATACTTGTTGAACAGATCCTGGGTTTCTTCTGGTGTGGATCACGTAGTAGTGTGGTACCACACTGAAACAGTCCATTAAACCTGGTTTGGATCAATATTTTAGAGGATAACGCATGTTAGGTCTGGGTTAGGTCTAGGATTTGCCCTCATCAGGCTCATACTTTCGCATATTTCTCATACTTGATGGCTAGATCCTGGGCTTTTTATGGATTGCATCACGTAGTAATGAAGTACAACACTGAAACAGTCAATTAAACCTGGTTTCGATCAATATTTTAGAGAATAATTCATGTTAGGTCTAGGTTAGGTCTGGGATTTGCTCCCATCAGGCTCATTCTTTCGCATATTTCTCATACATGTAGAACAGATCCTGGGTTTTTTCTGGTTTGGATCACGTATTAATGTGGTGCCACGCTGAAACAGTCAATTAAACCTGGTTTCGATCAATATTTTAGAGGATAACGCAAGTTACGTCTGGGATAGGTCTGGGATTTGCCCTCATCAGGCTCTTACTTTCGCGTTTTTCATATACTTGTTGAACAGATCCTGGGTTTTTTCTGGTTTGGGTCACGTAGTAATGTGGTACCACACTGAAACATTCAATTAAACCTGGTTTCGATCAATATTTTAGAGGATAACGCAAGTTACGTCTGGGATAGTTCTGGGATTTGCCCTCATCAGGCTCATACTTTCGCGTTATTCATATACTTGTTGAACAGATCCTGGGTTTTTTCTGGTTTGGGTCACGTAGTAATGTGGTACCACACTGAAACATTCAATTAAACCTGGTCTTGATAAATATTTTAGAGAATAATTCATGTCAGGTCTAGGTTATGTCTGGGATTTGCTCTCATCCGGCTCATTCTTTCGCATATTTCTCATACTTGATGGCTAGATCCTGGGCTTTTTCTGGATTGCATCACGTAGTAATGAAGTACAACACTGAAAGAGTAAATTAAACCTGGTTTCGATCAATATTTTAGAGGATAACGCAAGTTAGGTCTGGGATAGGTCTAGGATTTGCCCTCATCAGGCTCATACTTTCGCATATTTCTCATACCTCATGGCTAGATCCTGGGCTGTTTCTGGTTTGGATCACATAGTAAAGTGGTACCACACTGAAACATTCAATGAAACCTGGTCTGGATAAATATTTTAGAGGATAACGCATGTTAGGTCTGGGTTAGGTCTGGGATTTTCACTCATCAGACTCATACTTTCGCATTCTTCACATACTTGTTGAACAGATCCTGGGATATTTTCTGGTTTGGGTCACATAGTAATGTGGTACCACTCTGGGACAGTCGATTAAACCAGGTTTCGATCAATATTTTTGAGGCTAACGCATGTTAGGTCTGGGTTAGGTCTGGGATTTGCTCTCATCAGGCTCATTCTTTCGCATATTTCTCATACTTGATGGCTAGATCCTGGGCTTTTTATGGATTGCATCACGTAGTAATGAAGTACAACACTGAAACAGTCAATTAAACCTGGTTTCGATCAATATTTTAGAGAATAATTCATGTTAGGTCTAGGTTAGGTCTGGGATTTGCTCCCATCAGGCTCATTCTTTCGCATATTTCTCATACATGTAGAACAGATCCTGGGTTTTTTCTGGTTTGGATCACGTATTAATGTGGTACCACACTGAAACAGTCGACTAAACCTGGTTTCGATCAATATTTTAGAGGATAACGCAAGTTACGTCTGGGATAGGTCTGGGATTTGCCCTCATCAGCCTCATACTTTCGCATATTGCTCATACTTCATGGCTAGATCCTGGGCTGTTTCTGGATTGTATCACGTAGTAAAGTGGTGCCACGCTGAAACAGTCAATTAAACCTGGTTTCGATCAATACTTTAGAGGATAACGCAAGTTAGGTCTGGGATAGGTCTAGGATTTGCCCTCATCAGGCTCTTACTTTCGCGTTTTTCATATACTTGTTGAACAGATCCTGGGTTTTTTCTGGTTTGGGTCACGTAGTAATGTGGTACCACACTGAAACATTCAATTAAACCTGGTTTCGATCAATATTTTAGAGGATAACGCAAGTTACGTCTGGGATAGTTCTGGGATTTGCCCTCATCAGGCTCATACTTTCGCGTTTTTCATATACTTGTTGAACAGATCCTGGGTTTTTTCTGGTTTGGGTCACGTAGTAATGTGGTACCACACTGAAACATTCAATTAAACCTGGTCTTGATAAATATTTTAGAGAATAATTCATGTCAGGTCTAGGTTATGTCTGGGATTTGCTCTCATCCGGCTCATTCTTTCGCATATTTCTCATACTTGATGGCTAGATCCTGGGCTTTTTCTGGATTGCATCACGTAGTAATGAAGTACAACACTGAAAGAGTAAATTAAACCTGGTTTCGATCAATATTTTAGAGGATAACGCAAGTTAGGTCTGGGATAGGTCTAGGATTTGCCCTCATCAGGCTCATACTTTCGCATATTTCTCATACCTCATGGCTAGATCCTGGGCTGTTTCTGGTTTGGATCACATAGTAAAGTGGTACCACACTGAAACATTCAATGAAACCTGGTCTGGATAAATATTTTAGAGGATAACGCATGTTAGGTCTGGGTTAGGTCTGGGATTTTCACTCATCAGACTCATACTTTCGCATTCTTCACATACTTGTTGAACAGATCCTGGGATATTTTCTGGTTTGGGTCACATAGTAATGTGGTACCACTCTGGGACAGTCGATTAAACCAGGTTTCGATCAATATTTTTGAGGCTAACGCATGTTAGGTCTGGGTTAGGTCTGGGATTTGCTCTCATCAGGCTCATTCTTTCGCATATTTCTCATACTTGATGGCTAGATCCTGGGCTTTTTCTGGATCGCATCACGTAGTAATGAAGTACAACACTGAAACAGTCAATTAAACCAGGTTTCCATCAATATTTTAGAGGATAACGCATGTTAGGTCTAGGTTAGGTCTGGGATTTTCACTCATCAGACTCATACTTTCGCATATTTCTCATACTTGTTGAACGGATCCTGGGTTTTTTCTGGTTTGGACCACGTAGTAATGTGGTACCACACTGAAACAGTCGACTAAACCTGGTTTCGATCAATATTTTAGAGGATAACACAAGTTAGGTCTGGGATAGGTCTAGGATTTGCTCTCGTCAGGCTCATACTTTCGCATATTTCTCATACTTCATGGCTAGATCCTGGGCTATTTCTGGATTGGATCACGTAGTAATGTGGTACCACACTGAAACAGTCAATTAAACCTGGTCTTGATAAATATTTTAGAGGATAACGCATGTTAGGTCTGGGATAGGTCTGGGATTTGCCCTAATCAGACTCATACTTTCGCACACTTCACATACTCGTTGAACTGATCCTGGGTTATTTTCTGGTTTGGATCACATAGTATTGTGGTACCACACTGAAACAGTCGATTAAACCAGGTTTCGATCAATATTTTTGAGGATAACGCATGTTAGGTCTGGGTTAGGTCTAAGATTTGCCCTCATCAGGCTCTTACTATCGCATATTTCTCATACTTCATGGCTAGATCCTGGGCTATTTCTGAATTGGTTCATGTAGTAATGTGGTACCACACTGAAACAGTCAATTAAACCTGGTTTCGATCAATATTTTAGAGGATAACGCAAGTTAGGTCTGGGATAGGTCTGGGATTTGCCCTCATCAGGCTCATACTTTCGCGTTTTTCACATACTTGTTGAACAGATCCTGGGTGTTTTCTGGTTTGGATCACGTAGTAATGTGGTACCACACTAAAACAGTCAATTAAACCTGGTTTCGATCAATATTTTAGAGGATAACGCAAGTTAGGTCTGGGATAGGTCTGGGATTAGCCCTCATCAGACTCATACTTTCGCAAACTTCACATACTGGATGACAAGATCCTGGGTTTTTTTCTGGTTTGGATCACGTAGTAATGTGTTTCCACACTGAAACAGTCGATTAAACCTGGTTTCGATCAATATTTTAGAGGCTAACGCAAGTTAGGTCTGGGATAGGTCTGGGATTTGCTCTCATCAGGCTCAGTCTGTCGCATATTTCACATACTCGTTGAATAGATCCTGGGTTATTTTCTGGTTTGGATCACATAGTAATGTGGTACCACACTGAAACAGTCGATTAAACCAGGTTTCGCTCAATATTTTAGAGGATAACGCATGTTAGGTCTAGGTTAGGCATGGGATTTTCACTCATCAGACTCATACTTTCGCATTCTTCACATACTTGTTGAGCGGAGCCTGGGTTTTTTCTGGTTTGGATCACGTAGTAATATGGGTCCACACTGATACATTCAACTAAACCTGGTCTTGATAAATATCTTAGAGGATAACGCATGTTAGGTCTGGGATAGGACTGGGATTTGCCCTCATCAGACTCATACTTTCGCACACTTCACATACTCGTTGAATAGATCCTGGGTTATTTTCTGGTTTGGATCACATAGTAATGTGGTACCACACTGAAACAGTCGATTAAACCAGGTTTCGATCAATATTTTTGAGGATAACGCATGTTAGGTCTAGGTTAGGCATGGGATTTTCACTCATCAGACTCATACTTTCGCATTCTTCACATACTTGTTGAGCGGATCCTGGGTTTTTTCTGGTTTGGATCACGTCGTAATGTGGGCCCACACTGAAACAATCAATTAAACCTGGTCTTGATAAATATTTTAGAGGATAACGCATGTTAGGTCTGGGATAGGTCTGGGATTTGCCCTCATCAGACTCATACTTTCGCACACTTCACATACGCGTTGAACAGATCCTGGGTTATTTTCTGGTTTTTATCACATAGTAATGTGGTTCCACACTGAAACAGTCGATTAAACCTGGTTTCGATTAATATTTTAGAGGATAACGCAAGTTAAGTCTGGGATTGGTCTGGGATTTGACCTCATCAGACTCATACTTTCGCACACTTCACATACTCGTTGTACAGATCCTGGGTTATTTTCTGGTTTGGATCACATAGTAATGTGGTACCACACTGAAACATTCAATTAAACCTGGTTTCGATCAATATTTTAGAGGATAACGCAAGTTAGGTCTGGGATAGGTCTGGGATTTGCCCTCATCAGGCTCATACTTTCGCGTTTTTCACATACTAGTTGAACAGATCCTAGGTTTTGTCTGGTTTGGATCCCGTAGTAGTGAGGTACCACACTGAAACAGTCCATTAAACCTGGTTTCGCTCAATATTTTAGAGGATAACGCATGTTAGGTCTAGGTCAGGCCTGGTTTTTTCACTCATCAGACTCATACTTTCGCATTCTTCACATACTTGTTGAACGGATCCTGGGTTTTTTCTGGTTTGGGTCACGTAGTAATGTGGGACCACACTGAAACAGTCAATTAAACCTGGTTTCGACCAATATTTTAGAGAATAATTCATGTTAGGTCTAGGTTCGGTCTGGGATTTGCTCTCATCAGGCTCATACTTCCGCACACTTCACATACTTGTTGAACGGATCCTGGGTTTTTTCTGGTTTGGATCACGTAGTAGTGTGGTGCCACACTGAAACAGTCCATTAAACCTGGTTTCGCTCAATATTTTAGAGGATAACGCATGTTAGGTCGAGGTCAGGCCTGGGATTTTCATTCATCAGACTCATACTTTCGCATTCTTCACATACTTGTTGAACGGATCCTGGGTTTTTTCTGGCTTGGATCAGGTAGTAATGTGGGTCCACACTGAAACAATCAACTAAACCTGGTCTTGATAAATATTTTAGAAGATAACGCATGTTAGGTCTGGGATAGGTCTGGGATTTGCCCTCATCAGGCTTATACTTTCGCACACTTCACATACTCGTTGAACAGATCCTGCGTTATTTTCTGGTTTGGATCACATAGTAATGTGGTACCACACTGAAACAGTCGATTAAACCAGGTTTCGATCAATATTTTTGAGGATAACGCATGTTAGGTCTAGGTTAGGCCTGGGATTTTCACTCATCAGCCTCATACTTTCGCATTCTTCACATACTTGTTGAACGGATCCTGGGTTTTTTCTGGTTTGGATCACGTAGTAATGTGGGTCCACTCTGAAACAATCAATTAAACCTGGTCTTGATAAATATTTTAGAGGATAACGCATGTTAGGTCTGGGATAGGTCTGGGATTTGTCCTCATCAGACTCATACTTTCGCACACTTCACATACTCGTTGAACAGATCCTGGGTTATTTTCTGGTTTGGATCACATAATAATGTGGTACCACACTGAAACAGTCGATTAAACCAGGTTTCGATCAATATTTTTGAGGAGAACGCATGTTAGGTCTAGGTTAGGCCTGGGGTTTTCACTCATCAGACTCATACTTTCGCATTCTTCACATACTTGTTGAACTGATCCTGGGTTTTTTCTGGTTTGGATCACGTAGTAATGTGGTTCCACACTGAAACAGTCAATTAAACCTGGTCTTGTTAAATATTTTAGAGGATAACGCATGTTAGGTCTGGGATAGGTCTGGGATTTGCCCTCATCAGACTCATACTTTCGCACACTTCACATACTCGTTGAAAAGATCCTGGGTTATTTTCTGGTTTGGATCACATAGTAATGTGGTACCACACTGAAACAGTCGATTAAACCAGGTTTCGATCAATATTTTAGAGGATAACGCAAGTTAGGTCTGGGATAGGTCTGGGATTTGCCCTCATCAGGCTCATACTTTCGCGTTTTTCACATACTTGTTGAACAGAGCCTGGGTTTTTTCTGGTTTGGATCCCATAGTAGTGTGGTACCACACTGAAACAGTCCATTAAACCTGGTTTCGCTCAATATTTTAGAGGATAACGCATGTTAGGTCTGGGTTAGGTCTAGGATTTGCCCTCATCAGACTCATTCTTTCGCATATGTCTCATACTTGATGGCTAGATCCTGGGCTTTTTCTGGATTGCATCACGTTGTAACGTAGTACCACAGTGAAACTGCCAATGAAACCTGGTTTCCATCAATATTTTAGAGGACAACGCAAGTTAGGTCTAGGTAAGGCCTGAGATTGTCACTGATCAGACTCATACATTCGCATTCTTTACATACTTGTTGAACGGATCCTGGGTTTTTTCTGGTTTGGATCACGTAGTAATGTGGAACCACACTGAAACATTCAACTAACCTGGTCTTGATAAATATTTTAGAGGATAACGCATGTTAGGTCTGGGTTACGTCTAGGATTTGCCCTCATCAGGCTCATATTTTCGCATATTTCTCATACTTCATGGCTAGATCCTGGGCTGTTTCGGCATTGTATCACGTAGTAATGTGGTACCACGCTGAAACAGTCAATTAAACATGGTTTCGATCAATATTTTAGAGGATAACGCAAGTTAGGTCTGGGATAGGTCTAGGATTTGCCCTCATCAGGCTCTTACTATCGCATATTTCTCATACTTCATGGCTAGATTCTGGGCTATTTCTGGATTGGATCACGTAGTAAAGTGGTACCACACTGAAACATTGAATGAAACCTGGTCTGGATAAATATTTTAGAGGATAACGCATCTTAGGTCTGGGTTAGGTCTAAGATTTGCCCTCATCAGGCTCACAGTTTCGCGTTTTCCACATACTTGTTGGACAGATCCTGGGTTTTTTCTGGTTCGGATCACATAGTAATGTGGTACCACACTAAAACAGTCAATTAAACCTGGTTTCGATCAATATTTTGGAGGATAACGCAAGTTAGGTCTGGGATAGGTTTGGGATTTGCACGCATCAGGCTCATTCTTTCGCATATTTCTCATACTTGATGGCTAGCTCCTGAGCTTTTTCTGGATTGCATCACGTAGTAATGAAGTACAACACTGAAACAGTCAATTAAACCTGGTTTCCGTCAATATTTTAGAGGACAACGCAAGTTAGGTCTGGGATAGGTCTGGGATTTGCCCTCATCAGGCTCATGCTGTCGCGTTTTTCACATACTTGTTGAACAGATCCTTGGTTTTTTCTGGTTTGGATCCCGTAGTAGTGTGGTACCACACTAAAACAGTCAACTAAACCTGGTTTCGATCAATATTTTAGAGGATAACGCAAGTTAGGTCTGGGATAGGTCTGGGATTAGCCCTCATCAGACTCATACTTTCGCAAACTTCACATACTGGATGACAAGATCCTGGGTTTTTTTCTGGTTTGGATCTCGTAGTAATGTGTTTCCACACTGAAACAGTCGATTAAACCTGGTTTCGATCAATATTTTAGAGGCTAACGCAAGTTAGGTCTGGGATAGGTCTGGGATTTGCTCTCATCAGGCTCAGTCTGTCGCATATTTCACATACTCGTTGAATAGATCCTGGGTTATTTTCTGGTTTGGATCACATAGTAATGTGGTACCACACTGAAACAGTCGATTAAACCAGGTTTCGCTCAATATTTTAGAGGATAACGCATGTTAGGTCTAGGTTAGGCATGGGATTTTCACTCATCAGACTCATACTTTCGCATTCTTCACATACTTGTTGAGCGGAGCCTGGGTTTTTTCTGGTTTGGATCACGTAGTAATATGGGTCCACACTGATACATTCAACTAAACCTGGTCTTGATAAATATCTTAGAGGATAACGCATGTTAGGTCTGGGATAGGACTGGGATTTGCCCTCATCAGACTCATACTTTCGCACACTTCACATACTCGTTGAATAGATCCTGGGTTATTTTCTGGTTTGGATCACATAGTAATGTGGTACCACACTGAAACAGTCGGTTAAACCAGGTTTCGATCAATATTTTTGAGGATAACGCATGTTAGGTCTAGGTTAGGCATGGGATTTTCACTCATCAGACTCATACTTTCGCATTCTTCACATACTTGTTGAGCGGATCCTGGGTTTTTTCTGGTTTGGATCACGTCGTAATGTGGGCCCACACTGAAACAATCAATTAAACCTGGTCTTGATAAATATTTTAGAGGATAACGCATGTTAGGTCTGGGATAGGTCTGGGATTTGCCCTCATCAGACTCATACTTTCGCACACTTCACATACGCGTTGAACAGATCCTGGGTTATTTTCTGGTTTTTATCACATAGTAATGTGGTCCCACACTGAAACAGTCGATTAAACCTGGTTTCGATTAATATTTTAGAGGATAACGCAAGTTAAGTCTGGGATTGGTCTGGGATTTGACCTCATCAGACTCATACTTTCGCACACTTCACATACTCGTTGTACAGATCCTGGGTTATTTTCTGGTTTGGATCACATAGTAATGTGGTACCACACTGAAACATTCAATTAAACCTGGTTTCGATCAATATTTTAGAGGATAACGCAAGTTAGGTCTGGGATAGGTCTGGGATTTGCCCTCATCAGGCTCATACTTTCGCGTTTTTCACATACTAGTTGAACAGATCCTAGGTTTTGTCTGGTTTGGATCCCGTAGTAGTGAGGTACCACACTGAAACAGTCCATTAAACCTGGTTTCGCTCAATATTTTAGAGGATAACGCATGTTAGGTCTAGGTCAGGCCTGGTTTTTTCACTCATCAGACTCATACTTTCGCATTCTTCACATACTTGTTGAACGGATCCTGGGTTTTTTCTGGTTTGGGTCACGTAGTAATGTGGGACCACACTGAAACAGTCAATTAAACCTGGTTTCGACCAATATTTTAGAGAATAATTCATGTTAGGTCTAGGTTCGGTCTGGGATTTGCTCTCATCAGGCTCATACTTCCGCACACTTCACATACTTGTTGAACGGATCCTGGGTTTTTTCTGGTTTGGATCACGTAGTAGTGTGGTGCCACACTGAAACAGTCCATTAAACCTGGTTTCGCTCAATATTTTAGAGGATAACGCATGTTAGGTCGAGGTCAGGCCTGGGATTTTCATTCATCAGACTCATACTTTCGCATTCTTCACATACTTGTTGAACGGATCCTGGGTTTTTTCTGGCTTGGATCAGGTAGTAATGTGGGTCCACACTGAAACAATCAACTAAACCTGGTCTTGATAAATATTTTAGAAGATAACGCATGTTAGGTCTGGGATAGGTCTGGGATTTGCCCTCATCAGACTCATACTTTCGCATTCTTCACATACTTGTTGAACTGATCCTGGGTTTTTTCTGGTTTGGATCACGTAGTAATGTGGTTCCACACTGAAACAGTCAATTAAACCTGGTTTCGACCAATATTTTAGAGAATAATTCATGTTAGGTCTAGGTTAGGACTGGGATTTCCTCTCATCCGGCTCATTCTTTCGCATATTTCTCATACTTGATGGCTAGATCCTGGGCTTTTTCTGGATTGCATCACGTAGTAATGAAGTACAACACTGAAACAGTCAATTAAACCTGGTTTCCATCAATATTTTAGAGGAAAACGCAAGTTAGGTCTGGGATAGGTTTGGGATTTGCACGCATCAGGCTCATTCTTTCGCATATTTCTCATACTTGATGGCTAGCTCCTGAGCTTTTTCTGGATTGCATCACGTAGTAATGAAGTACAACACTGGAACAGTCAATTAAACCTGGTTTCCGTCAATATTTTAGAGGACAACGCAAGTTAGGTCTGGGATAGGTCTGGGATTTGCCCTCATCAGGCTCATACTGTCGCGTTTTTCACATACTTGTTGAACAGATCCTGGGTTTTTTCTGGTTTGGATCCCGTAGTAGTGTGGTACCACACTGAGACAGTCCATTAAACCTGGTTTCGCTCAATATTTTAGAGGATAACGCATGTTAGGTCTAGGTCAGGCCTGGTTTTTTCACTCATCAGACTCATACTTTCGCATTCTTCACATACTTGTTGAACGGATCCTGGGTTTTTTCTGGTTTGGATCACGTAGTTATGTGGGTCCACACTGGAACAATCAATTAAACCTGGTCTTGATAAATATTTTAGAGGATAACGCATGTTAGGTCTGGGATAGGTCGGGGATTTGCCCTCATCAGACTCATACTTTCGCACACTTCACATACTCGTTGAACAGATCCTGGGTTTTTTTCTGGTTTGGATCACATAGTAATGTGGTACCACACTGAAACAGTCGATTTAACCAGGTTTCGATCAATATTTTTGAGGATAACGCATGTTAGGTCTAGGTTAGGCCTGGGATTTTCACTCATCAGCCTCATACTTTCGCATTCTTCACATACTTGTTGAACGGATCCTGGGTTTTTTCTGGTTTGGATCACGTAGTAATGTGGGTCCACTCTGAAACAATCAATTAAACCTGGTTTCGACCAATATTTTAGAGAATAATTCATGTTAGGTCAAGGTTAGGTCTGGGATTTGCTCTCATCAGGCTCATTCTTTCGCATATTTCTCATACTTGATGGCTAGATCCTGGGCTTTTTCTGGATTGCATCACGTAGTAATGAAGTACAACACTTAAACAGTCAATTAAACCTGGTTTCCATCAATATTTTACAGGAAAACGCAAGTTAGGTCTGGGATAGGTCTGGGATTTGCCCTCATCAGGCTCATACTTTCGCGTTTTTCACATACTTGTTGAACAGAGCCTGGGTTTTTTCTGGTTTGGATCCCATAGTAGTGTGGTACCACACTGAAACAGTCCATTAAACCTGGTTTCGCTCAATATTTTAGAGGATAACGCATGTTAGGTCTAGGTCAGGCCTGGGATTTTCACTCATCAGACTCATACCTTCGCATTCTTCACATACTTGTTGAACGGATCCTGGGTTTTTTCTGGTTTGGATCACGTAGTAATGTGGGTCCACACTGAAACAATCGATTAAACCTGGTCTTGTTAAATATTTTAGAGGATAACGCATGTTAGGTCTGGGATAGGTCTGGGATTTGCCCTCATCAGACTCATACTTTCGCACACTTCACATACTCGTTGAAAAGATCCTGGGTTATTTTCTGGTTTGGATCACATAGTAATGTGGTACCACACTGAAACAGTCGATTAAACCAGGTTTCGATCAATATTTTAGAGGATAACGCAAGTTAGGTCTGGGATAGGTCTGGGATTTGCCCTCATCAGGCTCATACTTTCGCGTTTTTCACATACTTGTTGAACAGAGCCTGGGTTTTTTCTGGTTTGGATCCCATAGTAGTGTGGTACCACACTGAAACAGTCCATTAAACCTGGTTTCGCTCAATATTTTAGAGGATAACGCATGTTAGGTCTGGGTTAGGTCTAGGATTTGCCCTCATCAGACTCATTCTTTCGCATATGTCTCATACTTGATGGCTAGATCCTGGGCTTTTTCTGGATTGCATCACGTTGTAACGTAGTACCACAGTGAAACTGCCAATGAAACCTGGTTTCCATCAATATTTTAGAGGACAACGCAAGTTAGGTCTAGGTAAGGCCTGAGATTGTCACTGATCAGACTCATACATTCGCATTCTTTACATACTTGTTGAACGGATCCTGGGTTTTTTCTGGTTTGGATCACGTAGTAATGTGGAACCACACTGAAACATTCAACTAACCTGGTCTTGATAAATATTTTAGAGGATAACGCATGTTAGGTCTGGGTTACGTCTAGGATTTGCCCTCATCAGGCTCATATTTTCGCATATTTCTCATACTTCATGGCTAGATCCTGGGCTGTTTCTGCATTGTATCACGTAGTAATGTGGTACCACGCTGAAACAGTCAATTAAACATGGTTTCGATCAATATTTTAGAGGATAACGCAAGTTAGGTCTGGGATAGGTCTAGGATTTGCCCTCATCAGGCTCTTACTATCGCATATTTCTCATACTTCATGGCTAGATTCTGGGCTATTTCTGGATTGGATCACGTAGTAAAGTGGTACCACACTGAAACATTGAATGAAACCTGGTCTGGATAAATATTTTAGAGGATAACGCATCTTAGGTCTGGGTTAGGTCTAAGATTTGCCCTCATCAGGCTCACAGTTTCGCGTTTTCCACATACTTGTTGGACAGATCCTGGGTTTTTTCTGTTTTGGATCACGTAGTAATGTGGTACCACACTAAAACAGTCAATTAAACCTGGTTTCGATCAATATTTTGGAGGATAACGCAAGTTAGGTCTGGGATAGGTTTGGGATTTGCACGCATCAGGCTCATTCTTTCGCATATTTCTCATACTTGATGGCTAGCTCCTGAGCTTTTTCTGGATTGCATCACGTAGTAATGAAGTACAACACTGAAACAGTCAATTAAACCTGGTTTCCGTCAATATTTTAGAGGACAACGCAAGTTAGGTCTGGGATAGGTCTGGGATTTGCCCTCATCAGGCTCATGCTGTCGCGTTTTTCACATACTTGTTGAACAGATCCTGGGTTTTTTCTGGTTTGGATCCCGTAGTAGTGTGGTACCACACTGAAACTGTCGATTAAACCAGGTTTCGATCAATATTTTTGAGGATAACGCATGTTAGGTCTAGGTTAGGCCTGGGATTTTCACTCATCAGACTCATACTTTCGCATTCTTCACATACTTGTTGAACGGATCCTGGGTTTTTTCTGGTTTGGATCACGTAGTAATGTGGGTCCACTCTGGTACAATCAATTAAACCTGGTCTTGATAAATATATTAGAGGATAACGCATGTTAGGTCTGGGATAGGTCTGGGATTTGTCCTCATCAGACTGATACTTTCGCACACTTCACATACTCGTTGAACAGATCCTGGGTTATTTTCTGGTTTGGATCACATAGTAATGTGGTACCACACTGAAACAGTCCATTAAACCTGGTTTCGCTCAATATTTTAGAGGATAACGCATGTTAGGTCTAGGTCAGGCCTGGGATTTTCACTCATCAGACTCATACCTTCGCATTCTTCACATACTTGTTGAACGGATCCTGGGTTTTTTCTGGTTTGGATCACGTAGTAATGTGGGTCCACACTGAAACAATCGATTAAACCTGGTCTTGTTAAATATTTTAGAGGATAACGCATGTTAGGTCTGGGATAGGTCTGGGATTTGCCCTCATCAGACTCATACTTTCGCACACTTCACATACTCGTTGAAAAGATCCTGGGTTATTTTCTGGTTTGGATCACATAGTAATGTGGTACCACACTGAAACAGTCGATTAAACCAGGTTTCGATCAATATTTTAGAGGATAACGCAAGTTAGGTCTGGGATAGGTCTGGGATTTGCCCTCATCAGGCTCATACTTTCGCGTTTTTCACATACTTGTTGAACAGAGCCTGGGTTTTTTCTGGTTTGGATCCCATAGTAGTGTGGTACCACACTGAAACAGTCCATTAAACCTGGTTTCGCTCAATATTTTAGAGGATAACGCATGTTAGGTCTGGGTTAGGTCTAGGATTTGCCCTCATCAGACTCATTCTTTCGCATATGTCTCATACTTGATGGCTAGATCCTGGGCTTTTTCTGGATTGCATCACGTTGTAACGTAGTACCACAGTGAAACTGCCAATGAAACCTGGTTTCCATCAATATTTTAGAGGACAACGCAAGTTAGGTCTAGGTAAGGCCTGAGATTGTCACTGATCAGACTCATACATTCGCATTCTTTACATACTTGTTGAACGGATCCTGGGTTTTTTCTGGTTTGGATCACGTAGTAATGTGGAACCACACTGAAACATTCAACTAACCTGGTCTTGATAAATATTTTAGAGGATAACGCATGTTAGGTCTGGGTTACGTCTAGGATTTGCCCTCATCAGGCTCATATTTTCGCATATTTCTCATACTTCATGGCTAGATCCTGGGCTGTTTCTGCATTGTATCACGTAGTAATGTGGTACCACGCTGAAACAGTCAATTAAACATGGTTTCGATCAATATTTTAGAGGATAACGCAAGTTAGGTCTGGGATAGGTCTAGGATTTGCCCTCATCAGGCTCTTACTATCGCATATTTCTCATACTTCATGGCTAGATTCTGGGCTATTTCTGGATTGGATCACGTAGTAAAGTGGTACCACACTGAAACATTGAATGAAACCTGGTCTGGATAAATATTTTAGAGGATAACGCATCTTAGGTCTGGGTTAGGTCTAAGATTTGCCCTCATCAGGCTCACAGTTTCGCGTTTTCCACATACTTGTTGGACAGATCCTGGGTTTTTTCTGGTTTGGATCACGTAGTAATGTGGTACCACACTAAAACAGTCAATTAAACCTGGTTTCGATCAATATTTTGGAGGATAACGCAAGTTAGGTCTGGGATAGGTTTGGGATTTGCACGCATCAGGCTCATTCTTTCGCATATTTCTCATACTTGATGGCTAGCTCCTGAGCTTTTTCTGGATTGCATCACGTAGTAATGAAGTACAACACTGAAACAGTCAATTAAACCTGGTTTCCGTCAATATTTTAGAGGACAACGCAAGTTAGGTCTGGGATAGGTCTGGGATTTGCCCTCATCAGGCTCATGCTGTCGCGTTTTTCACATACTTGTTGAACAGATCCTGGGTTTTTTCTGGTTTGGATCCCGTAGTAGTGTGGTACCACACTGAAACTGTCGATTAAACCAGGTTTCGATCAATATTTTTGAGGATAACGCATGTTAGGTCTAGGTTAGGCCTGGGATTTTCACTCATCAGACTCATACTTTCGCATTCTTCACATACTTGTTGAACGGATCCTGGGTTTTTTCTGGTTTGGATCACGTAGTAATGTGGGTCCACTCTCGTACAATCAATTAAACCTGGTCTTGATAAATATATTAGAGGATAACGCATGTTAGGTCTGGGATAGGTCTGGGATTTGTCCTCATCAGACTCATACTTTCGCACACTTCACATACTCGTTGAACAGATCCTGGGTTATTTTCTGGTTTGGATCACATAGTAATGTGGTACCACACTGAAACAGTCGATTAAACCAGGTTTCGATCAATATTTTTGAGGACAACGCATGTTAGGTCTAGGTTAGGCCTGGGGTTTTCACTCATCAGACTCATACTTTCGCATTCTTCACATACTTGTTGAACTGATCCTGGGTTTTTTCTGGTTTGGATCACGTAGTAATGTGGTTCCACACTGAAACAGTCAATTAAACCTGGTTTCGACCAATATTTTAGAGAATAATTCATGTTAGGTCAAGGTTAGGTCTGGGATTTGCTCTCATCAGGCTCATTCTTTCGCATATTTCTCATACTTGATGGCTAGATCCTGGGCTTTTTCTGGATTGCATCACGTAGTAATGAAGTACAACACTTAAACAGTCAATTAAACCTGGTTTCCATCAATATTTTAGAGGACAACGCAAGTTAGGTCTGGGATAGGTCTGGGATTTGCCCTCATCAGGCTCATACTTTCGCGTTTTTCACATACTTGTTGAACAGATCCTGGGTTTTTTCTGGTTTGGATCCCATTGTAGTGTGGTACCACACTGAAACAGTCCATTAAACCTGGTTTCGCTCAATATTTTAGAGGATAACGCATGTTAGGTCTAGGTCAGGCCTGGGATTTTCACTCATCAGACTCATACCTTCGCATTCTTCACATACTTGTTGAACGGATCCTGGGTTTTTTCTGGTTTGGATCACGTAGTAATGTGGGTCCACACTGAAACAATCGATTAAACCTGGTCTTGTTAAATATTTTACAGGATAACGCATGTTAGGTCTGGGATAGGTCTGGGTTTTGCCCTCATCAGACTCATACTTTCGCACACTTCACATACTCGTTGAAAAGATCCTGGGTTATTTTCTGGTTTGGATCACATAGTAATGTGGTACCACACTGAAACAGTCGATTAAACCAGGTTTCGATCAATATTTTAGAGGATAACGCAAGGTAGGTCTGGGATAGGTCTGGGATTTGCCCTCATCAGGCTCATACTTTCGCGTTTTTCACATACTTGTTGAACGGATCCTGGGTTTTTTCTGGTTTGGATCAGGTAGTAATGTGGGTCCACACTGAAACAATCAATTAAACGTGGTTTTGATAAATATTTTAGAGGATAACGCATGTTAGGACTGGGATAGGTCTGGGATTTGCCCTCATCAGGCTCATACTTTCGCACACTTCACATACTCGTTGAACAGATCCTGGGTTATTTTCTGGTTTGGATCACATAGTAATGTGGTACCACACTGAAACATTCAATTAAACCTGGTCTTGATAAATATTTTAGAGGATAACGCATGTTAGGTCTAGGTCAGGCCTGGTTTTTTCACTCATCAGACTCATACTTTCGCATTCTTCACATACTTGTTGAACGGATCCTGGGTTTTTTCTGGTTTGGATCACGTAGTTATGTGGGTCCACACTGAAACAATCAATTAAACCTGGTCTTGATAAATATTTTAGAGGATAACGCATGTTAGGTCTGGGATAGGTCGGGGATTTGCCCTCATCAGACTCATACTTTCGCACACTTCACATACTCGTTGAACAGATCCTGGGTTTTTTTCTGGTTTGGATCACATAGTAATGTGGTACCACACTGAAACAGTCGATTTAACCAGGTTTCGATCAATATTTTTGAGGATAACGCATGTTAGGTCTAGGTTAGGCCTGGGATTTTCACTCATCAGCCTCATACTTTCGCATTCTTCACATACTTGTTGAACGGATCCTGGGTTTTTTCTGGTTTGGATCACGTAGTAATGTGGGTCCACTCTGAAACAATCAATTAAACCTGGTCTTGATAAATATTTTAGAGGATAACGCATGTTAGGTCTGGGATAGGTCTGGGATTTGTCCTCATCAGACTCATACTTTCGCACACTTCACATACTCGTTGAACAGATCCTGGGTTATTTTCTGGTTTGGATCACATAGTAGTGTGGTACCACACTGAAACAGTCCATTAAACCTGGTTTCGCTCAATATTTTAGAGGATAACGCATGTTAGGTCTAGGTCAGGCCTGGGATTTTCACTCATCAGACTCATACCTTCGCATTCTTCACATACTTGTTGAACGGATCCTGGGTTTTTTCTGGTTTGGATCACGTAGTAATGTGGGTCCACACTGAAACAATCGATTAAACCTGGTCTTGTTAAATATTTTAGAGGATAACGCATGTTAGGTCTGGGATAGGTCTGGGATTTGCCCTCATCAGACTCATACTTTCGCAAACTTCACTTACTCGTTGAAAAGATCCTGGGTTATTTTCTGGTTTGGATCACATAGTAATGTGGTACCACACTGAAACAGTCGATTAAACCAGGTTTCGATCAATATTTTAGACGATAACGCAAGTTAGGTCTGGGATAGGTCTGGGATTTGCCCTCATCAGGCTCATACTTTCGCGTTTTTCACATACTTGTTGAACAGAGCCTGGGTTTTTTCTGGTTTGAATCACATAGTAATGTGGTACCACACTGAAACAGTCGATTTAACCAGGTTTCGATCAATATTTTTGAGGATAACGCATGTTAGGTCTAGGTTAGGCCTGGGATTTTCACTCATCAGACTCATACTTTCGCATTCTTCACATACTTGTTGAACGGATCCTGGGTTTTTTCTGGTTTGGATCACGTAGTAATGTGGGTCCACTCTGAAACAATCAATTAAACCTGGTCTTGATAAATATTTTAGAGGATAACGCATGTTAGGTCTGGGATAGGTCTGGGATTTGTCCTCATCAGACTCATACTTTCGCACACTTCACATACTCGTTGAACAGATCCTGGGTTATTTTCTGGTTTGGATCACATAGTAGTGTGGTACCACACTGAAACAGTCCATTAAACCTGGTTTCGCTCAATATTTTAGAGGATAACGCATGTTAGGTCTAGGTCAGGCCTGGGATTTTCACTCATCAGACTCATACCTTCGCATTCTTCACATACTTGTTGAACGGATCCTGGGTTTTTTCTGGTTTGGATCACGTAGTAATGTGGGTCCACACTGAAACAATCGATTAAACCTGGTCTTGTTAAATATTTTAGAGGATAACGCATGTTAGGTCTGGGATAGGTCTGGGATTTGCCCTCATCAGACTCATACTTTCGCAAACTTCACTTACTCGTTGAAAAGATCCTGGGTTATTTTCTGGTTTGGATCACATAGTAATGTGGTACCACACTGAAACAGTCGATTAAACCAGGTTTCGATCAATATTTTAGAGGATAACGCAAGTTAGGTCTGGGATAGGTCTGGGATTTGCCCTCATCAGGCTCATACTTTCGCGTTTTTCACATACTTGTTGAACAGAGCCTGGGTTTTTTCTGGTTTGGATCCCATAGTAGTGTGGTACCACACTGAAACAGTCCATTAAACCTGGTTTCGCTCAATATTTTAGAGGATAACGCATGTTAGGTCTGGGTTAGGTCTAGGATTTGCCCTCATCAGACTCATACTTTCGCATATTTCTCACACTTCATGGCTAGATCCTGGGCTATTTCTGGATTGGATCACGTAGTAAAGTGGTACCACACTGAAACATTCAACGAAACCTGGTCTGCATAAATATTTTAGAGGACAACGCATCTTAGGTCTGGGATAGGTCTAAGATTTGCCCTCATCAGGCTCACATTTTCGCGTTTTTCACATACTTGTTGAACAGATCCTGGGTTTTTTCTGGTTTGGATCACGAAGTAGTGTGGTACCACACTGAAACCGTCCATTAAACCTGGTTTCGCTCAATATTTTAGAGGATAACACATGTTAGGTCTAGGTTAGGTCTGGGATTTGCTCTCATCAGGCTCATTCTTTCGCATATGTCTCATACTTGATGGCTAGATCCTGGGCTTCTTCTGGATTGCATCACGTTGTAACGTAGTACCACACTGAAACTGCCAATGAAACCTGGTTTCCATCAATATTTTAGAGGACAACGCAAGTTAGGTCTAGGTAAGGCCTGAGATTGTCACTGATCAGACTCATACATTCGCATTCTTTACATACTTGTTGAACGGATCCTGGGTTTTTTCTGGTTTGGATCACGTAGTAATGTGGAACCACACTGAAACATTCAACTAACCTGGTCTTGATAAATATTTTAGAGGATAACGCATGTTAGGTCTGGGTTACGTCTAGGATTTGCCCTCATCAGGCTCATATTTTCGCATATTTCTCATACTTCATGGCTAGATCCTGGGCTGTTTCTGCATTGTATCACGTAGTAATGTGGTACCACGCTGAAACAGTCAATTAAACATGGTTTCGATCAATATTTTAGAGGATAACGCAAGTTAGGTCTGGGATAGGTCTAGGATTTGCCCTCATCAGGCTCTTACTATCGCATATTTCTCATACTTCATGGCTAGATTCTGGGCTATTTCTGGATTGGATCACGTAGTAAAGTGGTACCACACTGAAACATTGAATGAAACCTGGTCTGGATAAATATTTTAGAGGATAACGCATCTTAGGTCTGGGTTAGGTCTAAGATTTGCCCTCATCAGGCTCACAGTTTCGCGTTTTCCACATACTTGTTGGACAGATCCTGGGTTTTTTCTGGTTTGGATCACGTAGTAATGTGGTACCACACTAAAACAGTCAATTAAACCTGGTTTCGATCATTATTTTGGAGGATAACGCAAGTTAGGTCTGGGATAGGTTTGGGATTTGCACGCATCAGGCTCATTCTTTCGCATATTTCTCATACTTGATGGCTAGCTCCTGAGCTTTTTCTGGATTGCATCACGTAGTAATGAAGTACAACACTGAAACAGTCAATTAAACCTGGTTTCCGTCAATATTTTAGAGGACAACGCAAGTTAGGTCTGGGATAGGTCTGGGATTTGCCCTCATCAGGCTCATACTGTCGCGTTTTTCACATACTTGTTGAACAGATCCGGGGTTTTTTCTGGTTTGGATCCCGTAGTAGTGTGGTACCACACTGAAACTGTCGATTAAACCAGGTTGCGATCAATATTTTTGAGGATAACGCAAGTTAGGTCTAGGTTAGGCCTGGGATTTTCACTCATCAGACTCATACTATCGCATTCTTCACATACTTGTTGAACGGATCCTGGGTTTTTTCTGGTTTGGATCACGTAGTAATGTGGGTCCACTCTGGTACAATCAATTAAACATGGTCTTGATAAATATATTAGAGGATAACGCATGTTAGGTCTGGGATAGGTCTGGGATTTGTCCTCATCAGACTCATACTTTCGCACACTTCACATACTCGTTGAACAGATCCTGGGTTATTTTCTGGTTTGGATCACATAGTAATGTGGTACCACACTGAAACAGTCGATTAAACCAGGTTTCGATCAATATTTTTGAGGACAACGCATGTTAGGTCTAGGTTAGGCCTGGGGTTTTCACTCATCAGACTCATACTTTCGCATTCTTCACATACTTGTTGAACTGATCCTGGGTTTTTTCTGGTTTGGATCACGTAGTAATGTGGTTCCACACTGAAACAGTCAATTAAACCTGGTTTCGACCAATATTTTAGAGAATAATTCATGTTAGGTCAAGGTTAGGTCTGGGATTTGCTCTCATCAGGCTCATTCTTTCGCATATTTCTCATACTTGATGGCTAGATCCTGGGCTTTTTCTGGATTGCATCACGTAGTAATGAAGTACAACACTTAAACAGTCAATTAAACCTGGTTTCCATCAATATTTTAGAGGACAACGCAAGTTAGGTCTGGGATAGGTCTGGGATTTGCCCTCATCAGGCTCATACTTTCGCGTTTTTCACATACTTGTTGAACAGATCCTGGGTTTTTTCTGGTTTGGATCCCATAGTAGTGTGGTACCACACTGAAACAGTCCATTAAACCTGGTTTCGCTCAATATTTTAGAGGAAAGCGCATGTTAGGTCTAGGTCAGGCCTGGGATTTTCACTCATCAGACTCATACCTTCGCATTCTTCACATACTTGTTGAACGGATCCTGGGTTGTTTCTGGTTTGGATCACGTAGTAATGTGGGTCCACACTGAAACAATCGATTAAACCTGGTCTTGTTAAATATTTTACAGGATAACGCATGTTAGGTCTGGGATAGGTCTGGGATTTGCCCTCATCAGACTCATACTTTCGCACACTTCACATACTCGTTGAAAAGATCCTGGGTTATTTTCTGGTTTGGATCACATAGTAATGTGGTACCACACTGAAACAGTCGATTAAACCAGGTTTCGATCAATATTTTAGAGGATAACGCAAGTTAGGTCTGGGATAGGTCTGGGATTTGCCCTCATCAGGCTCATACTTTCGCGTTTTTCACATACTTGTTGAACGGATCCTGGGTTTTTTCTGGTTTGGATCAGGTAGTAATGTGGGTCCACACTGAAACAATCAATTAAACCTGGTTTTGATAAATATTTTAGAGGATAACGCATGTTAGGACTGGGATAGGTCTGGGATTTGCCCTCATCAGGCTCATACTTTCGCACACTTCACATACTCGTTGAACAGATCCTGGGTTATTTTCTGGTTTGGATCACATAGTAATGTGGTACCACACTGAAACATTCAATTAAACCTGGTCTTGATAAATATTTTAGAGGATAACGCATGTTAGGTCTGGGTTAGGTCTAGGATTTGCCCTCATCAGGCTCATACTTTCGCATATTTCTCACACTTCATGGCTAGATCCTGGGCTATTTCTGGATTGGATCACGTAGTAAAGTGGTACCACACTGAAACATTCAATGAAACCTGGTCTGCATAAATATTTTAGAGGACAACGCATCTTAGGTCTGGGATAGGTCTAAGATTTGCCCTCATGAGGCTCACAGTATCGCGTTTTTCACATACTTGTTGATCAGATCCTGGGTTTTCTCTGGTTTGGATCACGAAGTAGTGTGGTACCACACTGAAACCGTCCATTAAACCTGGTTTCGCCCAATATTTTAGAGGATAACACATGTTAGGTCTAGGTTAGGTCTGGGATTTGCTCTCATCAGGCTCATTCTTTCGCATATGTCTCATACTTGATGGCTAGATCCTGGGCTTTTTCTGGATTGCATCACGTAGTAACGTAGTACCACACTGAAACAGCCAATGAAACCTGGTTTCCATCAATATTTTAGAGGACAACGCAAGTTAGGTCTAGGTAAGGTCTGAGATTTTCACTGATCAGACTCATACATTCGCATTCTTTACATACTTGTTGAACGGATCCTGGGTTTTTTCTGGTTTGGATCACGTAGTAATGTGGTACCACACTGAAACATTCAACTAACCTGGTCAAGATAAATATTTTAGAGGATAACGCATGTTAGGTCTGGGTTACGTCTAGGATTTGCCCTCATCAGGCTCATATTTTCGCATATTTCTCATACTTCATGGCTAGATCCTGGGCTGTTTCTGCATTGTATCACGTAGTGATGTGGTACCACGCTGAAACAGTCAATTAAACATGGTTTCGATCAATATTTTAGAGGATAACGCAAGTTAGGTCTGGGATAGGTCTAGGATTTGCCCTCATCGGGCTCTTACTATCGCATATTTCTCATACTTCATGGCTAGATTCTGGGCTATTTCTGGATTGGATCACGTAGTAAAGTGGTACCACACTGAAACATTCAATGAAACCTGGTCTGGATAAATATTTTAGAGAATAACGCATCTTAGGTCTGGGTTAGGTCTAAGATTTGCCCTCATCAGGCTCACAGTTTCGCGTTTTTCACATACTTGTTGGACAGATCCTGGGTTTTTTCTGGTTTGGATCACGTAGTAAAGTGGTACCACACTGAAACCGTCCATTAAACCTGGTTTCGCTCAATATTTTAGAGGATAACACATGTTAGGTCTAGGTTAGGTCTGGGATTTGCCCTCATCAGACTCATACTTTCGCACACTTCACATACTCGTTGAACAGATCCTGGGCTATTTTCTGGTTTCGATCACGTAGTAATGTGGGTCCACACTGAAACAATCGATTAAACCTGGTCTTGTTAAATATTTTACAGGATAACGCATGTTAGGTCTGGGATAGGTCTGGGATTTGCCCTCATCAGACTCATACTTTCGCACACTTCACATACTCGTTGAAAAGATCCTGGGTTATTTTCTGGTTTGGATCACATAGTAATGTGGTACCACACTGAAACAGTCGATTAAACCAGGTTTCGATCAATATTTTAGAGGATAACGCAAGTTAGGTCTGGGATAGGTCTGGGATTTGCCCTCATCAGGCTCATACTTTCGCGTTTTTCACATACTTGTTGAACGGATCCTGGGTTTTTTCTGGTTTGGATCAGGTAGTAATGTGGGTCCACACTGAAACAATCAATTAAACCTGGTTTTGATAAATATTTTAGAGGATAACGCATGTTAGGACTGGGATAGGTCTGGGATTTGCCCTCATCAGGCTCATACTTTCGCACACTTCACATACTCGTTGAACAGATCCTGGGTTATTTTCTGGTTTGGATCACATAGTAATGTGGTACCACACTGAAACATTCAATTAAACCTGGTCTTGATAAATATTTTAGAGGATAACGCATGTTAGGTCTGGGTTAGGTCTAGGATTTGCCCTCATCAGGCTCATACTTTCGCATATTTCTCACACTTCATGGCTAGATCCTGGGCTATTTCTGGATTGGATCACGTAGTAAAGTGGTACCACACTGAAACATTCAATGAAACCTGGTCTGCATAAATATTTTAGAGGACAACGCATCTTAGGTCTGGGATAGGTCTAAGATTTGCCCTCATGAGGCTCACAGTATCGCGTTTTTCACATACTTGTTGATCAGATCCTGGGTTTTTTCTGGTTTGGATCACGAAGTAGTGTGGTACCACACTGAAACCGTCCATTAAACCTGGTTTCGCTCAATATTTTAGAGGATAACACATGTTAGGTCTAGGTTAGGTCTGGGATTTGCTCTCATCAGGCTCATTCTTTCGCATATGTCTCATACTTGATGGCTAGATCCTGGGCTTTTTCTGGATTGCATCACGTAGTAACGTAGTACCACACTGAAACAGCCAATGAAACCTGGTTTCCATCAATATTTTAGAGGACAACGCAAGTTAGGTCTAGGTAAGGCCTGAGATTTTCACTGATCAGACTCATACATTCGCATTCTTTACATACTTGTTGAACGGATCCTGGGTTTTTTCTGGTTTGGATCACGTAGTAATGTGGTACCACACTGAAACATTCAACTAACCTGGTCAAGATAAATATTTTAGAGGATAACGCATGTTAGGTCTGGGTTACGTCTAGGATTTGCCCTCATCAGGCTCATATTTTCGCATATTTCTCATACTTCATGGCTAGATCCTGGGCTGTTTCTGCATTGTATCACGTAGTGATGTGGTACCACGCTGAAACAGTCAATTAAACATGGTTTCGATCAATATTTTAGAGGATAACGCAAGTTAGGTCTGGGATAGGTCTAGGATTTGCCCTCATCGGGCTCTTACTATCGCATATTTCTCATACTTCATGGCTAGATTCTGGGCTATTTCTGGATTGGATCACGTAGTAAAGTGGTACCACACTGAAACATTCAATGAAACCTGGTCTGGATAAATATTTTAGAGAATAACGCATCTTAGGTCTGGGTTAGGTCTAAGATTTGCCCTCATCAGGCTCACAGTTTCGCGTTTTTCACATACTTGTTGGACAGATCCTGGGTTTTTTCTGGTTTGGATCACGTAGTAAAGTGGTACCACACTGAAACCGTCCATTAAACCTGGTTTCGCTCAATATTTTAGAGGATAACACATGTTAGGTCTAGGTTAGGTCTGGGATTTGCCCTCATCAGACTCATACTTTCGCACACTTCACATACTCGTTGAACAGATCCTGGGTTATTTTCTGGTTTCGATCCCGTAGTAATGTGGTACCACACTGAAACAGTCGATTAAACCAGGTTTCGATCAATATTTTTGAGGATAACGCATGTTAGGTCTAGGTTAGGCCTGGGATTTTCACTCATCAGACTCATACTTTCGCATTCTTCACATACTTGTTGAATGGATCCTGGGTTTTTTCTGGTTTGGATCACATAGTAATGTGGTACCACACTGAAACTGTCGATTAAACCAGGTTTCGATCAATATTTTTGAGGATAACGCATGTTAGGTCTAGGTTAGGCCTGGGATTTTCACTCATCAGACTCATACTTTCGCATTCTTCACATACTTGTTGAACGGATCCTGGGTTTTTTCTGGTTTGGAACACGTAGTAATGTGGGTCCACTCTGAAACAATCAATTAAACCTGGTCTTGATAAATATTTCAGAGGATAACGCATGTTAGGTCTGGGATAGGTCTGGGATTTGTCCTCATCAGACTCATACTTTCGCACACTTCACATACTCGTTGAACAGATCCTGGGTTATTTTCTGGTTTGGATCACATAGTAATGTGGTACCACACTGAAACAGTCGATTAAACCAGGTTTCGATCAATATTTTTGAGGACAACGCATGTTAGGTCTAGTTTTGGCCTGGGGTTTTCACTCATCAGACTCATACTTTCGCATTCTTCACATACTTGTTGAACTGATCCTGGGTTTTTTCTGGTTTGGATCACGTAGTAATGTGGTTCCACACTGAAACAGTCAATTAAACCTGGTTTCGACCAATATTTTAGAGAATAATTCATGTTAGGTCTAGGTTAGGTCTGGGATTTGCTCTCATCAGGCTCATTCTTTCGCATATTTCTCATACTTGATGGCTAGATCCTGAGCTTTTTCTGGATTGCATCACGTAGTAATGAAGTACAACACTGAAACAGTCAATTAAACCTGGTTTCCGTCAATATTTTAGAGGACAACGCAAGTTAGGTCTGGGATAGGTCTGGGATTTGCCCTCATCAGGCTCATACTGTCGCGTTTTTCACATACTTGTTGAACAGATCCTGGGTTTTTTCTGGTTTGGATCCCGTAGTAGTGTGGTACCACACTGAAACAGTCCATTAAACCTGGTTTCGCTCAATATTTTAGAGGATAACGCATGTTAGGTCTAGGTCGGGCCTGGTTTTTTCACTCATCAGACTCATACTTTCGCATTCTTCACATACTTGTTGAACGGATCCTGGGTTTTTTCTGGTTTGGATCACGCAGTTATGTGGGTCCACACTGAGACAATCAATTAAACCTGGTCTTGATAAATATTTTAGAGGATAACGCATGTTAGGTCTGGGATAGGTCTGGGATTTGCCCTCATCAGACTCATACTTTCGCACACTTCACATACTCGTTGAACAGATCCTGGGTTATTTTCTGGTTTGGATCACATAGTAATGTGGTACCACACTGAAACAGTCGATTAAACCAGGTTTCGATCAATATTTTTGAGGATAACGCATGTTAGGTCTAGGTTAGGCCTGGGATTTTCACTCATCAGACTCATACTTTCGCATTCTTCACATACTTGTTGAATGGATCCTGGGTTTTTTCTGGTTTGGATCACGTAGTAATGTGGGTCCACTCTGAAACAATCAATTAAACCTGGTCTTGATAAATATTTTAGAGGATAACGCATGTTAGGTCTGGGATAGGTCTGGGATTTGTCCTCATCAGACTCATACTTTCGCATGCTTCACATACTCGTTGAACAGATCCTGGGTTATTTTCTGGTTTGGATCACATAGTAATGTGGTACCACACTGAAACAGTCGATTAAACCAGGTTTCGATCAATATTTTTGAGGACAACGCATGTTAGGTCTAGGTTAGGCCTGGGGTTTTCACTCATCAGACTCATATTTTCGCACACTTCACATACTCGTTGAACAGATCCTGGGTTATTTTCTGGTTTGGATCACATATTAATGTGGTACCACACTGAAACAGTCGATTAAACCAGGTTTCGATCAATATTTTTGAGGACAACGCATGTTAGGTCTAGTTTAGGCCTGGGGTTTTCACTCATCAGACTCATACTTTCGCATTCTTCACATACTTGTTGAACTGATCCTGGGTTTTTTCTGGTTTGGATCACGTAGCAATGTGGTTCCACACTGAAACAGTCAATTAAACCTGGTTTCGACCAATATTTTAGAGAATAATTCATGTTAGGTCTAGGTTAGGTCTGGGATTTGCTCTCATCAGGCTCATTCTTTCGCATATTTCTCATACTTGATGGCTAGATCCTGAGCTTTTTCTGGATTGCATCACGTAGTAATGAAGTACAACACTGAAACAGTCAATTAAACCTGGTCTTGATAAATATTTTAGAGGATAACGCATGTTAGGTCTGGGATAGGTCTGGGATTTGTCCTCATCAGACTCATACTTTCGCACACTTCACATACTCGTTGAACAGATCCTGGGTTATTTTCTGGTTTGGATCACATAGTAATGTGGTACCACACTGAAACAGTCGATTAAACCAGGTTTCGATCAATATTTTTGAGGACAACGCATGTTAGGTCTAGGTTAGGCCTGGGGTTTTCACTCATCAGACTCATACTTTCGCATTCTTCACATACTTGTTGAACGGATCCTGGGTTTTTTCTGGTTTGGATCACGTAGTTATGTGGGTCCACACTGAGACAATCAATTAAACCTGGTCTTGATAAATATTTTAGAGGATAACGCATGTTAGGTCTGGGATAGGTCTGGGATTTGCCCTCATCAGACTCATACTTTCGCACACTTCACATACTCGTTGAACAGATCCTGGGTTATTTTCTGGTTTGGATCACATAGTAATGTGGTACCACACTGAAACAGTCGATTAAACCAGGTTTCGATCAATATTTTTGAGGACAACGCATGTTAGGTCTAGGTTAGGCCTGGGGTTTTCACTCATCAGGCTCATACTTTCGCATTCTTCACATACTTGTTGAATGGATCCTGGGTTTTTTCTGGTTTGGATCACATAGTAATGTGGTACCACACTGAAACTGTCGATTAAACCAGGTTTCGATCAATATTTTTGAGGATAACGCATGTTAGGTCTAGGTTAGGCCTGGGATTTTCACTCATCAGACTCATACTTTCGCATTCTTCACATACTTCTGGAACGGATCCTGGGTTTTTTCTGGTTTGGATCACGTAGTAATGTGGGTCCACTCTGAAACAATCAATTAAACCTGGTCTTGATAAATATTTTAGAGGATAACGCATGTTAGGTCTGGGATAGGTCTGGGATTTGTCCTCATCAGACTCATACTTTCGCACACTTCACATACTCGTTGAACAGATCCTGGGTTATTTTCTGGTTTGGATCACATAGTAATGTGGTACCACACTGAAACAGTCGATTAAACCAGGTTTCGATCAATATTTTTGAGGACAACGCATGTTAGGTCTAGGTTAGGCCTGGGGTTTTCACTCATCAGACTCATACTTTCGCATTCTTCACATACTTGTTGAACTGATCCTGGGTTTTTTCTGGTTTGGATCACGTAGTAATGTGGTTCCACACTGAAACAGTCAATTAAACCTGGTTTCGACCAATATTTTAGAGAATAATTCATGTTAGGTCTAGGTTAGGTCTGGGATTTGCTCTCATCAGGCTCATTCTTTCGCATATTTCTCATACTTGATGGCTAGATCCTGAGCTTTTTCTGGATTGCATCACGTAGTAATGAAGTACAACACTGAAACAGTCAATTAAACCTGGTTTCCGTCAATATTTTAGAGGACAACGCAAGTTAGGTCTGGGATAGGTCTGGGATTTGCCCTCATCAGGCTCATACTGTCGCGTTTTTCACATACTTGTTGAACAGATCCTGGGTTTTTTCTGGTTTGGATCCCGTAGTAGTGTGGTACCACACAGAAACAGTCCATTAAACCTTGTTTCGCTCAATATTTTAGAGGATAACGCATGTTAGGTCTAGGTCGGGCCTGGTTTTTTCACTCATCAGACTCATACTTTCGCATTCTTCACATACTTGTTGAACGGATCCTGGGTTTTTTCTGGTTTGGATCACGTAGTTATGTGGGTCCACACTGAGACAATCAATTAAACCTGGTCTTGATAAATATTTTAGAGGATAACGCATGTTAGGTCTGGGATAGGTCTGGGATTTGTCCTCATCAGACTCATACTTTCGCACACTTCACATACTCGTTGAACAGATCCTGGGTTACTTTCTGGTTTGGATCACGTAGTAATGTGGTACCACACTGAAACATTCAACTAACCTGGTCTTGATAAATATTTTAGAGGATAACGCATGTTAGGTCTGGGTTACGTCTAGGATTTGCCCTCATCAGGCTCATATTTTCGCATATTTCTCATACTTCATGGCTAGATCCTGGGCTGTTTCTGCATTGTATCACGTAGTAATGTGGTACCACGCTGAAACAGTCAATTAAACATGGTTTCGATCAATATTTTAGAGGATAACGCAAGTTAGGTCTGGGATAGGTCTGGGATTTGTCCTCATCAGGCTCATACTGTCGCGTTTTTCACATACTTGTTGGACAGATCCTGGGTTTTTTCTGGTTTGGATCACGTAGTAAAGTGGTACCACACTGAAACCGTACATTAAACCTGGTTTCGCTCAATATTTTAGAGGATAACACATGTTAGGTCTAGGTTAGGTCTGGGATTTGCCCTCATCAGGCTCTTTCTATCGCATATTTCTCATACTTCATGGCTAGATCCTGAGCTTTTTCTGGATTGCATGACGTTGTAATGGAGAACAACACTGAATCAGTCAATTAAACCTGGTTTCCGTCAATATTTTAGAGGACAACGCAAGTTAGGTCTGGGATAGGTCTGGGATTTGTCCTCATCAGGCTCATACTGTCGCGTTTTTCACATACTTGTTGAACGGATCCTGGGTTTTTTCTGGTTTGGATCACGTAGTTATGTGGGTCCACACTGGGACAATCAATTAAACCTGGTCTTGATAAATATTTTAAAGGATAACGCATGTTAGGTCTGGGATAGGTCTGGGATTTGCCCTCATCAGACTCATACTTTCGCACACTTCACATACTCGTTGAACAGATCCTGGGTTATTTTCTGGTTTGGATCACATAGTAATGTGGTACCACACTGAAACAGTCGATTAAACCAGGTTTCGATCAATATTTTTGAGGATTACGCATGTTAGGTCTAGGTTAGGCCTGGGATTTTCACTCATCAGACTCATACTTTCGCATTCTTCACATACTTGTTGAATGGATCCTGGGTTTTTTCTGGTTTGGATCACATAGTAATGTGGTACCACACTGAAACTGTCGATTAAACCAGGTTTCGATCAATATTTTTGAGGATAACGCATGTTAGGTCTAGGTTAGGCCTGGGATTTTCACTCATCAGACTCATACTTTCGCATTCTTCACATACTTGTTGAACGGATCCTGGGTTTTTTCTGGTTTGGATCACGTAGTAATGTGGGTCCACTCTGAAACAATCAATTAAACCTGGTCTTGATAAATATTTTAGAGGATAACGCATGTTAGGTCTGGGATAGGTCTGGGATTTGTCCTCATCAGACTCATACTTTCGCACACTTCACATACTTGTTGAACAGATCCTGGGTTATTTTCTGGTTTGGATCACATAGTAATGTGGTACCACACTGAAACAGTCGATTAAACCAGGTTTCGATCAATATTTTTGAGGACAACGCATGTTAGGTCTAGTTTAGGCCTGGGGTTTTCACTCATCAGACTCATACTTTCGCATTCTTCACATACTTGTTGAACTGATCCTGGGTTTTTTCTGGTTTGGATCACGTAGTAATGTGGTTCCACACTGAAACAGTCAATTAAACCTGGTTTCGACCAATATTTTAGAGAATAATTCATGTTAGGTCTAGGTTAGGTCTGGGATTTGCTCTCATCAGGCTCATTCTTTCGCATATTTCTCATACTTGATGGCTAGATCCTGAGCTTTTTCTGGATTGCATCACGTAGTAATGAAGTACAACACTGAAACAGTCAATTAAACCTGGTTTCCGTCAATATTTTAGAGGACAACGCAAGTTAGGTCTGTGATAGGTCTGGGATTTGCCCTCATCAGGCTCATACTGTCGCGTTTTTCACATACTTGTTGAACAGATCCTGGGTTTTTTCTGGTTTGGATCCCGTAGTAGTGTGGTACCACACTGAAACAGTCCATTAAACCTGGTTTCGCTCAATATTTTAGAGGATAACGCATGTTAGGTCTAGGTCGGGCCTGGTTTTTTCACTCATCAGACTCATACTTTCGCATTCTTCACATACTTGTTGAACGGATCCTGGGTTTTTTCTGGTTTGGATCACGTAGTTATGTGGGTCCACACTGAGACAATCAATTAAACCTGGTCTTGATAAATATTTTAGAGGATAACGCATGTTAGGTCTGGGATAGGTCTGGGATTCGTCCTCATCAGACTCATACTTTCGCATGCTTCACATACTCGTTGAACAGATCCTGGGTTATTTTCTGGTTTGGATCACATAGTAATGTGGTACCACACTGAAACAGTCGATTAAACCAGGTTTCGATCAATATTTTTGAGGACAACGCATGTTAGGTCTAGGTTAGGCCTGGGGTTTTCACTCATCAGACTCATACTTTCGCATTCTTCACATACTTGTTGAACTGATCCTGGGTTTTTTCTGGTTTGGATCACGTAGTAATGTGGTTCCACACTGAAACAGTCAATTAAACCTGGTTTCGACCAATATTTTAGAGAATAATTCATGTTAGGTCTAGGTTAGGTCTGGGATTTGCTCTCATCAGGCTCATTCTTTCGCATATTTCTCATACTTGATGGCTAGATCCTGAGCTTTTTCTGGATTGCATCACGTAGTAATGAAGTACAACACTGAAACAGTCAATTAAACCTGGTTTCCTTCAATATTTTACAGGACAACGCAAGTTAGGTCTGGGATAGGTCTGGGATTTGCCCTCATCAGGCTCATACTGTCGCGTTTTTCACATACTTGTTGAACAGATCCTGGGTTTTTTCTGGTTTGGATCCCGTAGTAGTGTGGTACCACACTGAAACAGTCCATTAAACCTGGTTTCGCTCAATATTTTAGAGGATAACGCATGTTAGGTCTAGGTCAGGCCTGGTTTTTTCACTCACCAGACTCATACTTTCGCATTCTTCACATACTTGTTGAACGGATCCTGGGTTTTTTCTGGTTTGGATCACGTAGTTATGTGGGTCCACACTGAACCAATCAATTAAACCTGGTCTTGATAAATATTTTAGAGGATAACGCATGTTAGGTCTGGGATAGGTCTGGGATTTGCCCTCATCAGACTCATACTTTCGCACACTTCACATACTCGTTGAACAGATCCTGGGTCATTTTCTGGTTTGGATCACATAGTAATGTGGTACCACACTGAAACTGTCGATTAAACCAGGTTTCGATCAATATTTTTGAGGATAATTCATGATAGGTGTAGGTTAGGTCTGGGATTTGCTCTCATCAGGCTCATTCTTTCGCATATTTCTCATACTTGATGGCTAGATCCTGGGCTTTTTCTGGATTGCATCACGTAGTAATGAAGTACAACACTGAAACAGTCAATTAAACCTGGTTTCCATCAATATTTTAGAGGACAACGCAAGTTAGGTCTGGGATAGGTCTGGGATTTGCCCTCATCAGGCTCATACTTTCGCACACTTCACATACTCGTTGAACAGATCCTGGGTTATTTTCTGGTTTGGATCACATAGTAATGTGGTACCACACTGAAACAGTCGATTAAACCAGGTTTCGATCAATATTTTTGAGGACAACGCATGTTAGGTCTAGTTTAGGCCTGGGGCTTTCACTCATCAGACTCATACTTTCGCATTCTTCACATACTTGTTGAACTGATCCTGGGTTTTTTCTGGTTTGGATCACGTAGTAATGTGGTTCCACACTGAAACAGTCAATTAAACCTGGTTTCGACCAATATTTTAGAGAATAATTCATGTTAGGTCTAGGTTAGGTCTGGGATTTGCTCTCATCAGGCTCATTCTTTCGCATATTTCTCATACTTGATGGCTAGATCCTGGGCTTTTTCTGGATTGCATCACGTAGTAATGAAGTACAACACTGAAACAGTCAATTAAACCTGGTTTCCATCAATATTTTAGAGGACAACGCAAGTTAGGTCTGGGATAGGTCTGGGATTTGCCCTCATCAGGCTCATACTTACGCGTTTTCCACATACTTGTTGAACAGATCCTGGGTTTTTTGTGGTTTGGATCCCATAGTAGTGTGGTACCACACTGAAACAGTCCATTAAACATGGTTTCGCTCAATATTTTAGAGGATAACGCATGTTAGGTCTAGGTCAGGCCTGGGATTTTCACTCATCAGACTCATACCTTCGCATTCTTCACATACTCGTTGAACGGATCCTGGGTTTTTTCTGGTTTGGATCACGTAGTAATGTGGTTCCACACTGAAACAGTCAATTAAACCTGGTTTCGACCAATATTTTAGAGAATAATTCATGTTAGGTCTAGGTTAGGTCTGGGATTTGCTCTCATCAGGCTCATTCTTTCGCATATTTCTCATACTTGATGGCTAGATCCTGGGCTTTTTCTGGATTGCATCACGTAGTAATGAAGTACAACACTGAAACAGTCAATTAAACCTGGTTTCCATCAATATTTAAGAGGACAACGCAAGTTAGGTCTGGGATAGGTCTGGGATTTGCCCTCATCAGGCTCATACTTTCGCGTTTTTCACATACTTGTTGAACAGATCCTGGGGTTTTCCTGGTTTGGATCACGAAGTAGTGTGGTACCCCACTGAAACCGTCCATTAAACCTGGTTTCGCTCAATATTTTAGTGGATAACACATGTTAGGTCTAGGTTAGGTCTGGGATTTGCCCTCATCAGGCTCTTACTATCGCATATTTCTCATACTTCATGGCTAGATTCTGGGCTATTTCTGGATTGGATCACGTAGTAAAGTGGTACCACACTGAAACATTCAATGAAACCTGGTCTGGATAAATATTTTAGAGGATAACGCATCTTAGGTCTGGGTTAGGTCTAAGATTTGCCCTCATCAGGCTCACAGTTTCGCGTTTTTCACATACTTGTTGGACAGATCCTGGGTTTTTTCTGGTTTGGATCACGTAGTAATGTGGTACCACACTGAAACGGTCAATTAAACCTGGTTTCGATCAATATTTTAGAGGATAAAGCATGTTAGGTCTAGGTCAGGCCTGGTTTTTTCACTCATCAGACTCATACTTTCGCATTCTTCACATACTTGTTGAATGGATCCTGGGTTTTTTCTGGTTTGGATCACATAGTAATGTGGTACCACACTGAAACTGTCGATTAAAGCAGGTTTCGATCAATATTTTTGAGGATAACGCATGTTAGGTCTAGGTTAGGCCTGGGATTTTCACTCATCAGACTCATACTTTCGCATTCTTCACATACTTGTTCGACGGATCCTGGGTTTTTTCTGGTTTGGATCCCGTAGTAATGTGGGTCCACTCTGAAACAATCAATTAAACCTGGTCTTGATAAATATTTTAGAGGATAACGCATGTTAGGTCTGGGATAGGTCTGGGATTTGTCCTCATCAGACTCATACTTTCGCACACTTCACATACTCGTTGAACAGATCCGGGGTTATTTTCTGGTTTGGATCACATAGTAATGAAGTACAACACTGAAACAGTCAATTAAACCTGGTTTCCGTCAATATTTTAGAGGACAACGCAAGTTAGGTCTGGGATAGGTCTGGGATTTGCCCTCATCAGGCTCATACTGTCGCGTTTTTCACATACTTGTTGAACGGATCCTGGGTTTTTTCTGGTTTGGATCACGTAGTTATGTGGGTCCACACTGAGACAATCAATTAAACCTGGTCTTGATAAATATTTTAGAGGATAACGCATGTTAGGTCTGGGATAGGCCTGGGATTTGCCCTCATCAGACTCATACTTTCGCACACTTCACATACTCGTTGAACAGATCCTGGGTTTTTTCTGGTTTGGATCCCATAGTAGTGTGGTACCACACTGAAACAGTCCATTAAACCTGGTTTCGCTCAATATTTTAGAGGATAACGCATGTTAGGTCTAGGTCAGGCCTGGGATTTTCACTCATCAGACTCATACCTTAGCATTCTTCACATACTTGTTGAACGGATCCTGGGTTTTTTCTGGTTTGGATCACGTAGTAATGTGGGTCCACACTGAAACAATCGATTAAACCTGGTCTTGATAAATATTTTAGAGGATAACGCATGTTAGGTCTGGGATAGGTCTGGGATTTGCCCTCATCAGACTCATTCTTTCGCACACTTCACATACTCGTTGAACAGATCCTGGGTTATTTTCTGGTTTGGATCACATAGTAATGTGGTACCACACTGAAACAGTCGATTAAACCAGGTTTCGATCAATATTTATCAGGATAACGCATGTTAGGTCTAGGTTAGGCCTGGGATTTTCACTCATCAGACTCATACTTTCGCGTTTTTCACATACTTGTTGAACAGATCCTGGGTTTTTTCTGGTTTGGGTCACGTAGTAGTATGATACTACACTGAAACATTCAGTTAAACCTGGTCTTGATAAACATTTTAGTGGATAACGCATGTTAGGTCTGGGTTAGGTCTAGGATTTGCCCTCATCAGGCTCATTCTTTCGCATATTTCTCATACTTGAAGGCTAGATCCTGGGATTTTTCTGGATTGCATCACGTAGTAATGAAGTACAACACTGAAACAGTTAATTAAACCTAGTTTCGATCAATATTTTAGAGAATAATTCATGTTAGGTCTAGGTTAGGTCTGGGATTTGCTCTCATCAGGCACATTCTTTCGCATATTTCTCATACTTGATGGCTAGATCCTGGGCTGTTTCTGGATTGTATGACGTAGTAATGTGGTACCACACTGAAACAGTCAATTAAACCTGGTTTCGATCAATATTTTAGAGGATAACGCATGTTAGGTCTAGGTTAGGTCTGGGATTTGCTCTCATCAGGCTCATTCTTTCGCATATTTCTCATACTTGATGGCTAGATCCTGGGCTTTTTCTGGATTGCATCACGTAGTAATGAAGTACAACACTGAAACAGTCAATTAAACCTGGTTGCGATCAATATTTTGGAGGATAACGCAAGTTAGGTCTGGGATAGGTCTGGGATTTGCTCTCATCAGGCTCATTCTTTCGCATATTTCTCATACTTGATGGCTAGATCCTGAGCTTTTTCTGGATTGCAACACGTAGTAATGAAGTACAACACTGAAACAGTCAATTAAACCTGGTTTCCATCAATATTATAGAGGACAACGCAAGTTAGGTCTGGGATAGGTCTGGGATTTGCCCTCATCAGGCTCATACTGTCGCGTTTTTCACATACTTGTTGAACAGATCCTGGGTTTTTTCTGGTTTGGATCCCGTAGTAGTGTGGTACCACACTGAAACAGTCCATTATACCTGGTTTCGCTCAATATTTTAGAGGATAACGCATGTTAGGTCTAGGTCAGGCCTAATTTTCACTCATCAGACTCATACTTTCGCATTCTTCACATACTTGTTGAACGGATCCTGGGTTTTTTCTGGTTTGGATCACGTAGTTATGTGGGTCCACACTGAAACAATCAATTAAACCTGGTCTTGATAAACATTTTAGACGATAACGCATGTTAGGTCTGGGATAGGTCTGTGATTTGCCCTCATCAGACTCATACTTGCGCACACTTCACATACTCGTTGAACAGATCCTGGGTTATTTTCTGGTTTGGATCACATAGTAATGTGGTACCACACTGAAACAGTCGATTAAACCAGGTTTCGATCAATATTTTTGAGGATAACGCATGTTAGGTCTAGGTTAGGCCTGGGATTTTCACTCATCAGACTCATACTTTCGCATTCTTCACATACTTGTTGAACGGATCCTGGGTTTTTTCTGGTTTGGATCACGTAGTAATGTTGTTCCACATTGAAACAGTCAATTAAACCTGGTTTCGACCAATATTTTAGAGGACAACGCACGTTAGGTCTGGGATAGGTCTGGGATTTGCCCTCATCAGGCTCATACTTTCGCGTTTTTCACATACTTGTTGAACAGATCCTGGGTTTTTTCTGGTTTGGATCCCATAGTAGTGTGGTACCACACTGAAACAGTCCATTAAACCTGGTTTCGCTCAATATTTTAGAGGATAACGCATGTTAGGTCTGGGAGAGGTCTGGGATTTGCCCTCATCAGACTCATTCTTTCGCATATTTCTCATACTTGATGGCTAGATCGTGGGCTGTTTCTGGATTGTATGACGTAGTAATGTGGTACCACACTGAAACAGTCAATTAAACCTGGTTTCGATCAATATTTTAGAGGATAACGCAAGTTAGGTCTAGGTTAGGCCTGGGATTTGCCCTCATCAGGGTCATACTTTCGAAGTTTTATCATACATGTTAACCTGATCGAGGGTTTTTTCTGCTTTGGATCACGTAGTAAAGTGGTACCACACTGAAACATTCAATTAAACCTGGTCTTGATAAATATTTTAGAGGATAACGCATGTTAGGTCTAGGTTAGTTCTGGGATTTGCTCTCATCAGGCTCATTCCTTCGCATATTTCTCATACTTGATGGCTAGATCCTGGGCTTTTTCTGGATTGCATCACGTAGTAATAAAGTACAACACTGAAACAGTCAATGAAACCTGGTTTCCATCAATATCTTAGAGGACAACGCAAGTTAGGTCTGGCATAGGTCTGGGATTTGCCCCTTTATCAGGCTCATACTTTCGCGTTTTACACATATTTGTTGAACAGATCCTGGGTTTTTTCTGGTTTGTATCACGTAGTAATGAAGTACAACACTGAAACAGTCAATTAAACCTGGTTTCCATCAATATCTTAGAGGACAACGCAAGTTAGGTCTGGCATAGGTCTGGGATTCGCCCTCATCAGGCTCATACTTTCGCGTTTTTCACATACTTGTTGAACGGATCCTGGGTTTTTTCTGGTTTGTATCACGTAGTAGTGTGGTACCACACTGAAACAGTCCATTAAACCTGGTTTGGATCAATATTTTAGAGGATAACGCATGTTAGGTCTAGGTTAGCCCTGGGATTTTCACTCATCAGACTCATACTTTCGCATTCTTCACATACTTGCTGAACTGATCCTGGGTTTTTTCTGGTTTGGGTCACGTAGTAATGTGGTACCACACTGAAACAGTCGATTAAACCTGGTTTCGATCAATATCTTAGAGGATAACGCAAGTTAAGTCTGGGATTGGTCTGGGATTTGACCTCATCAGACACATACTTTCGCACACTTCACATACTCGTTGAACAGATCCTGGGTTATTTTCTGGTTTGGATCACATAGTAATGTGGTACCACACTGAAACAGTCGATTAAACCAGGTTTCGATCAATATTTTAGAGGATAACGCATGTTAGGTCTAGGTTAGGTCTGGGATTTTCGCTCATGAGACTCATACTTTCGCATACTTCACATACTTGTTGAACGGATCCTGGGTTTTTTCTGGTTTGGTTCAGGTAGTAATGTGGTACCACACTGAAACATTCAATTAAACCTGGTCTTGATAAATATTTTAGAGGATAACGCATGTTAGGTTTGGGTTAGGTCTAGGATTTGCCCTCATCAGGCTCATTCTTTCGCATATTTCTCATAGTTGATGGCTAGATCCTGGGCTTTTTCTGGATTGCATCACGTAGTAATGAAGTACAACACTGAAACAGTCAATTAAACCTGGTTTCGATCAATATTTTAGAGAATAATTCATGTTAGGTCTAGGTTAGGTCTGGGATTTGCTCTCATCAGGCTCGTTCTTTCGCATATTTCTCATACTTGATGGCTAGATCCTGGGCTTTTTCTGGATTGCATCACGTAGTAATGAGGTACAACACTGAAACAGTCAATTAAACCTGGTTTCCATCAATATCTTAGAGGACAACGCAAGTTAGGTCTGGGATAGGTCTGGGATTTGCCCTCATCAGGCTCATACTTTCGCGTTTTTCACATACTTGTTGTACAGATCCTGGGTTTTCTCTGGTTTGGATTACGTAGTAGTGTGGTACCACAGTGAAACAGTCGATTAAACCAGGTTTCGATGAATATTTTTGAGGATAACGCATGTTAGGTCTAGGTTAGCCCTGGGATTTTCACTCATCAGACTCATACTTTCGCATTCTACTCCTACTTGTTGAACTGATCCTGGGTTTTTTCTGGTTTGGATCACGTAGTAATGTGGTACCACACTGGAACAGTCAATTAAACCTGGTTTCGATCAATATTTTAGAGGATAACGCAAGTTAGGTCTGGCATAGGTCTGGGATTCGCCCTCATCAGGCTCATACTTTCGCGTTTTTCACATACGTGTTGAACGATTCCTGGGTTTTTTCTGGTTTGGATCACGTTGTAGTGTGGGACCACACTGAAACAATCAATTAAACCTGGTCTTGATAAATATTTTAGAGGATAACGCATGTTAGGTTTGGGTTAGGTCTAGGATTTGCCCTCAGCAGGCTCATACTTTCGCATATCTCTCATACTTCATGGCCAGATCCTGGGCTGTTTCTGGTTTGGATCACGTAGTAATGTGGTACCACACTGAAACGGTCAATTAAACCTGGTTTCGATCAATATTTTAGAGGATAAAGCATGTTAGGTCTAGGTCAGGCCTGGTTTTTTCACTCATCAGACTCATACTTTCGCATTCTTCACATACTTGTTGAATGGATCCTGGGTTTTTTCTGGTTTGGATCACATAGTAATGTGGTACCACACTGAAACTGTCGATTAAAGCAGGTTTCGATCAATATTTTTGAGGATAACGCATGTTAGGTCTAGGTTAGGCCTGGGATTTTCACTCATCAGACTCATACTTTCGCATTCTTCACATACTTGTTCGACGGATCCTGGGTTTTTTCTGGTTTGGATCCCGTAGTAATGTGGGTCCACTCTGAAACAATCAATTAAACCTGGTCTTGATAAATATTTTAGAGGATAACGCATGTTAGGTCTGGGATAGGTCTGGGATTTGTCCTCATCAGACTCATACTTTCGCACACTTCACATACTCGTTGAACAGATCCGGGGTTATTTTCTGGTTTGGATCACATAGTAATGTGGTACCACACTGAAACAGTCGATTAAACCAGGTTTCGATCAATATTTTTGAGGACAACGCATGTTAGGTCTAGTTTAGGCCTGGGGTTTTCACTCATCAGACTCATACTTTCGCATTCTTCACATACTTGTTGAACTGATCCTGGGTTTTTTCTGGTTTGTATCACGTAGTAATGTGGTTCCACACTGAAACAGTCAATTAAACCTGGTGTCGACCAATATTTTAGAGAATAATTCATGTTAGGTCTAGGTTAGGTCTGGGATTTGCTCTCATCAGGCTCATTCTTTCGCATATTTCTCATACTTGATGGCTAGATCCTGAGCTTTTTCTGGATTGCATCACGTAGTAATGAAGTACAACACTGAAACAGTCAATTAAACCTGGTTTCCGTCAATATTTTAGAGGACAACGCAAGTTAGGTCTGGGATAGGTCTGGGATTTGCCCTCATCAGGCTCATACTGTCGCGTTTTTCACATACTTGTTGAACGGATCCTGGGTTTTTTCTGGTTTGGATCACGTAGTTATGTGGGTCCACACTGAGACAATCAATTAAACCTGGTCTTGATAAATATTTTAGAGGATAACGCATGTTAGGTCTGGGATAGGTCTGGGATTTGCCCTCATCAGACTCATACTTTCGCACACTTCACATACTCGTTGAACAGATCCTGGGTTTTTTCTGGTTTGGATCCCATAGTAGTGTGGTACCACACTGAAACAGTCCATTAAACCTGGTTTCGCTCAATATTTTAGAGGATAACGCATGTTAGGTCTAGGTCAGGCCTGGGATTTTCACTCATCAGACTCATACCTTAGCATTCTTCACATACTTGTTGAACGGATCCTGGGTTTTTTCTGGTTTGGATCACGTAGTAATGTGGGTCCACACTGAAACAATCGATTAAACCTGGTCTTGATAAATATTTTAGAGGATAACGCATGTTAGGTCTGGGATAGGTCTGGGATTTGCCCTCATCAGACTCATTCTTTCGCACACTTCACATACTCGTTGAACAGATCCTGGGTTATTTTCTGGTTTGGATCACATAGTAATGTGGTACCACACTGAAACAGTCGATTAAACCAGGTTTCGATCAATATTTTTCAGGATAACGCATGTTAGGTCTAGGTTAGGCCTGGGATTTTCACTCATCAGACTCATACTTTCGCGTTTTTCACATACTTGTTGAACAGATCCTGGGTTTTTTCTGGTTTGGGTCACGTAGTAGTGTGATACTACACTGAAACATTCAGTTAAACCTGGTCTTGATAAACATTTTAGTGGATAACGCATGTTAGGTCTGGGTTAGGTCTAGGATTTGCCCTCATCAGGCTCATTCTTTCGCATATTTCTCATACTTGAAGGCTAGATCCTGGGATTTTTCTGGATTGCATCACGTAGTAATGAAGTACAACACTGAAACAGTTAATTAAACCTAGTTTCGATCAATATTTTAGAGAATAATTCATGTTAGGTCTAGGTTAGGTCTGGGATTTGCTCTCATCAGGCACATTCTTTCGCATATTTCTCATACTTGATGGCTAGATCCTGGGCTGTTTCTGGATTGTATGACGTAGTAATGTGGTACCACACTGAAACAGTCAATTAAACCTGGTTTCGATCAATATTTTAGAGGATAACGCATGTTAGGTCTAGGTTAGGTCTGGGATTTGCTCTCATCAGGCTCATTCTTTCGCATATTTCTCATACTTGATGGCTAGATCCTGGGCTTTTTCTGGATTGCATCACGTAGTAATGAAGTACAACACTGAAACAGTCAATTAAACCTGGTTGCGATCAATATTTTGGAGGATAACGCAAGTTAGGTCTGGGATAGGTCTGGGATTTGCTCTCATCAGGCTCATTCTTTCGCATATTTCTCATACTTGATGGCTAGATCCTGAGCTTTTTCTGGATTGCAACACGTAGTAATGAAGTACAACACTGAAACAGTCAATTAAACCTGGTTTCCATCAATATTATAGAGGACAACGCAAGTTAGGTCTGGGATAGGTCTGGGATTTGCCCTCATCAGGCTCATACTGTCGCGTTTTTCACATACTTGTTGAACAGATCCTGGGTTTTTTCTGGTTTGGATCCCGTAGTAGTGTGGTACCACACTGAAACAGTCCATTATACCTGGTTTCGCTCAATATTTTAGAGGATAACGCATGTTAGGTCTAGGTCAGGCCTGATTTTCACTCATCAGACTCATACTTTCGCATTCTTCACATACTTGTTGAACGGATCCTGGGTTTTTTCTGGTTTGGATCACGTAGTTATGTGGGTCCACACTGAAACAATCAATTAAACCTGGTCTTGATAAACATTTTAGACGATAACGCATGTTAGGTCTGGGATAGGTCTGTGATTTGCCCTCATCAGACTCATACTTGCGCACACTTCACATACTCGTTGAACAGATCCTGGGTTATTTTCTGGTTTGGATCACATAGTAATGTGGTACCACACTGAAACAGTCGATTAAACCAGGTTTCGATCAATATTTTTGAGGATAACGCATGTTAGGTCTAGGTTAGGCCTGGGATTTTCACTCATCAGACTCATACTTTCGCATTCTTCACATACTTGTTGAACGGATCCTGGGTTTTTTCTGGTTTGGATCACGTAGTAATGTTGTTCCACATTGAAACAGTCAATTAAACCTGGTTTCGACCAATATTTTAGAGGACAACGCACGTTAGGTCTGGGATAGGTCTGGGATTTGCCCTCATCAGGCTCATACTTTCGCGTTTTTCACATACTTGTTGAACAGATCCTGGGTTTTTTCTGGTTTGGATCCCATAGTAGTGTGGTACCACACTGAAACAGTCCATTAAACCTGGTTTCGCTCAATATTTTAGAGGATAACGCATGTTAGGTCTGGGAGAGGTCTGGGATTTGCCCTCATCAGACTCATACTTTCGCACACTTCACATACTTGATGGCTAGATCCTGGGCTGTTTCTGGATTGTATGACGTAGTAATGTGGTACCACACTGAAACAGTCAATTAAACCTGGTTTCGATCAATATTTTAGAGGATAACGCATGTTAGGTCTGGGTTAGGTCTAGGATTTGCCCTCATCAGGCTCATTCTTTCGCATATTTCTCATACTTGATGGCTAGATCCTGGGCTTTTTCTGGATTGCATCACGTAGTAATGAAGTACAACACTGAAACAGTCAATTAAACCTGGTTTCCATCAATATTTTAGAGGAAAACGCATGTTAGGTCTGGGATAGGTCTGGGATTTGCCCTCATCAGACTCATACTTTCGCACACTTCACATACTCGTTGAACAGATCCTGGGTTATTTTCTGGTTTGGATCACATAGTAATGTGGTACCACACTGAAACAGTCGATTAAACCAGGTTTCGATCAATATTTTTCAGGATAACGCATGTTAGGTCTAGGTTAGGCCTGGGATTTTCACTCATCAGACTCATACTTTCGCATTCTTCACATACTTGTAGAACGGATCCTGGGTTTTTACTGGTTTGGATCACGTAGTAATGTGGTATCACACTGAAACATTCAATTAAACCTGGTTTCGATCAATATTTTAGAGGACAACGCAAGTTAGGTCTGGGATAGGTCCGGGATTTGCCCTCATCAGGCTCATACTTTCGCGTTTTTCACATACTTGTTGAACAGATCCTGGGTTTTTTCTGGTTTGGGTCACGTAGTAGTGTGATACTACACTGAAACATCCAGTTAAACCAGGTCGTGATAAACATTTTAGTGGATAACGCATGTTAGGTCTGGGATAGGTCTAGGATTTGCCCTCATCATGCTCATTCTTTCGCATATTTCTCATACTTGATGGCTAGATCCTGGGCTTTTTCTGGATTGCATCACGTAGTAATGAAGTACAACACTGAAACAGTCAATTAAACCTGGTTTCGATCAATATTTTAGAGAATAATTCATGTTAGGTCTAGGTTAGGTCTGGGATTTGCTCTCATCAGGCACATTCTTTCGCATATTTCTCATACTTGATGGCTAGATCGTGGGCTGTTTCTGGATTGTATGACGTAGTAATGTGGTACCACACTGAAACAGTCAATTAAACCTGGTTTCGATCAATATTTTAGAGGATAACGCAAGTTAGGTCTAGGTTAGGCCTGGGATTTGCCCTCATCAGGGTCATACTTTCGAAGTTTTATCATACATGTTAACCTGATCGAGGGTTTTTTCTGCTTTGGATCACGTAGTAAAGTGGTACCACACTGAAACATTCAATTAAACCTGGTCTTGATAAATATTTTAGAGGATAACGCATGTTAGGTCTAGGTTAGTTCTGGGATTTGCTCTCATCAGGCTCATTCCTTCGCATATTTCTCATACTTGATGGCTAGATCCTGGGCTTTTTCTGGATTGCATCACGTAGTAATAAAGTACAACACTGAAACAGTCAATGAAACCTGGTTTCCATCAATATCTTAGAGGACAACGCAAGTTAGGTCTGGCATAGGTCTGGGATTTGCCCCTTTATCAGGCTCATACTTTCGCGTTTTACACATATTTGTTGAACAGATCCTGGGTTTTTTCTGGTTTGTATCACGTAGTAATGAAGTACAACACTGAAACAGTCAATTAAACCTGGTTTCCATCAATATCTTAGAGGACAACGCAAGTTAGATCTGGCATAGGTCTGGGATTCGCCCTCATCAGGCTCATACTTTCGCGTTTTTCACATACTTGTTGAACGGATCCTGGGTTTTTTCTGGTTTGTATCACGTAGTAGTGTGGTACCACACTGAAACAGTCCATTAAACCTGGTTTGGATCAATATTTTAGAGGATAACGCATGTTAGGTCTAGGTTAGCCCTGGGATTTTCACTCATCAGACTCATACTTTCGCATTCTTCACATACTTGCTGAACTGATCCTGGGTTTTTTCTGGTTTGGGTCACGTAGTAATGTGGTACCACACTGAAACAGTCGATTAAACCTGGTTTCGATCAATATCTTAGAGGATAACGCAAGTTAAGTCTGGGATTGGTCTGGGATTTGACCTCATCAGACACATACTTTCGCACACTTCACATACTCGTTGAACAGATCCTGGGTTATTTTCTGGTTTGGATCACATAGTAATGTGGTACCACACTGAAACAGTCGATTAAACCAGGTTTCGATCAATATTTTAGAGGATAACGCATGTTAGGTTTGGGTTAGGTCTAGGATTTGCCCTCATCAGGCTCATTCTTTCGCATATTTCTCATAGTTGATGGCTAGATCCTGGGCTTTTTCTGGATTGCATCACGTAGTAATGAAGTACAACACTGAAACAGTCAATTAAACCTGGTTTCGATCAATATTTTAGAGAATAATTCATGTTAGGTCTAGGTTAGGTCTGGGATTTGCTCTCATCAGGCTCGTTCTTTCGCATATTTCTCATACTTGATGGCTAGATCCTGGGCTTTTTCTGGATTGCATCACGTAGTAATGAGGTACAACACTGAAACAGTCAATTAAACCTGGTTTCCATCAATATCTTAGAGGACAACGCAAGTTAGGTCTGGGATAGGTCTGGGATTTGCCCTCATCAGGCTCATACTTTCGCGTTTTTCACATACTTGTTGTACAGATCCTGGGTTTTCTCTGGTTTGGATTACGTAGTAGTGTGGTACCACAGTGAAACAGTCGATTAAACCAGGTTTCGATGAATATTTTTGAGGATAACGCATGTTAGGTCTAGGTTAGCCCTGGGATTTTCACTCATCAGACTCATACTTTCGCATTCTACTCCTACTTGTTGAACTGATCCTGGGTTTTTTCTGGTTTGGATCACGTAGTAATGTGGTACCACACTGGAACAGTCAATTAAACCTGGTTTCGATCAATATTTTAGAGGATAACGCAAGTTAGGTCTGGCATAGGTCTGGGATTCGCCCTCATCAGGCTCATACTTTCGCGTTTTTCACATACGTGTTGAACGATTCCTGGGTTTTTTCTGGTTTGGATCACGTTGTAGTGTGGGACCACACTGAAACAATCAATTAAACCTGGTCTTGATAAATATTTTAGAGGATAACGCATGTTAGGTTTGGGTTAGGTCTAGGATTTGCCCTCAGCAGGCTCATACTTTCGCATATCTCTCATACTTCATGGCCAGATCCTGGGCTGTTTCTGGATTGTATCACGTAGTAATGTGGTACCACGCTGAAACAGTCAGTTAAACCTGGTTTCGATCAGTATTTTAGAGGATAACGCAAGTAAGGTCTGGCATAGGTCTGGGATTCGCCCTCATCAGGCTCATACTTTCGCGTTTTTCACATACTTGTTGAACAGATCCTGGGTTTTTTCTGGTTTGTATCACGCAGTAGTGTGGTACCACACTGAAACAGTCCATTAAACCTGGTTTGGATGAATATTTTAGAGGATGACGCATGTAAGGTCTAGGTTAGCCCTGGGATTTTCACTCATCAGACTCATACTTTCGCATTCTTCTCATACTTGTTGAACTGATCCTGGGTTTTTTCTGGTTTGGATCACGTAGTAATGTGGTACCACACTGAAACAGACGATTAAACCTGGTTTCGATCAATATCTTAGAGGATAACGAAAGTTAAGTCTGGGATTGGTCTGGGATTTGACCTCATCAGGCTCATACTTTCGCGTTTTTCACATACTTGTTGAACAGATCCTGGGTTTTTTCTGGTTTGGATCACGTAGTAATGTGGTACCACACTGAAACGGTCAATTAAACCTGGTTTCGATCAATATTTTAGTGGATAACGCAAGTTAGGTCTGGGATTGGTCTGGGATATGCCCTCATCAGGCTCATACTTTCGTGTTTTTCACATACTTGTTGAACAGATCCTGGGTTTTTTCTGGTTTGGGTCACGTAGTAGTGTGATACCACACTGAAACAGTCGATTAAACCTGGTTTCGATCAATATTATAGAGGTTAACGCATCTTAGGTCTGGGTTAGCTCTAAGATATGCCCTCATCAGGCTCACAGTTTCGAGTTTTTCACATACTTGTTGAACAGATCCTGGGTTTTTTCTGGTTTGGATCACGAAATAGTGTGGTACCACACTGAAACAGTCCATTAAACCTGGTTTGGATCAATTGTTTAGAGGATAACGCATGTTAGGTCTAGGTTAGCCCTGGGATTTTCACTCATCAGACTCATACTTTCGCATTCTACTCATACTTGTTGAACTGATCCTGGGTTTTTTCTGGTTTGGATCACGTAGTCATGTGGTACCACACTGAAACAGTCAATTAAACCTGGTTTCGATCAATATTTTAGAGGATAACGCAAGTTAGGTCTGGCATAGGTCTGGGACTCGCCCTCATCAGGCTCATACTTTCGCGTTTTTCACATACTTGTTGGACAGATCCTGGGTTTTTTCTGGTTTGTATCACGTAGTAATGTGGTACCACACTGAAACATTCAATTAAACCTGGTTTCGATCAATATTTTAGAGGATAACGCAAGTTCGGTCTGGGAGAGGTCCGGGATTTGCCCTCATCAGGCTCATACTTTCGCGTTTTACACATATTTGTTGAACAGATCCTGGGTTTTTTCTGGTTTGTATCACGTAGTAATGAAGTACAACACTGAAACAGTCAATTAAACCTGGTTTCCATCAATATCTTAGAGGACAACGCAAGTTAGGTCTGGCATAGGTCTGGGTTTCGCCCTCATCAGGCTCATACTTTCGCGTTTTTCACATACTTGTTGAACAGATCCTGGGTTTTTTCTGGTTTGTATCACGTAGTAGTGTGGTACCACACTGAAACAGTCCATTAAACCTGGTTTGGATCAATATTTTAGAGGATAACGCATGTTAGGTCTAGGTTAGCCCTGGGATTTTCACTCATCAGACTCATACTTTCGCATTCTTCACATACTTGCTGAACTGATCCTGGGTTTTTTCTGGTTTGGGTCACGTAGTATTGTGGTACCACACTGAAACTGTCGATTAAACCTGGTTTCGATCAATATCTTAGAGGATAACGCAAGTTAAGTCTGGGATTGGTCTGGGATTTGACCTCATCAGACTCATACTTTCGCACACTTCACATACTCGTTGAACAGATCCTGGGTTATTTTTTGGTTTGGATCACATAGTAATGTGGTACCACACTGAAACAGTCGATTAAACCAGGTTTCGATCAATATTTTAGTAGATAACGCATGTTAGGTCTAGGTTAGGCCAGGGATTTTCACTCATCAGACTCATTCTTTCGCATTCTTCACATACTTGTTGAACGGATCCTGGGTTTTTTCTGGTTTGGATCACGTAGTAGTGTGGTACCACACTGAAACAGTCCATTAAACCTGGTTTGGATCAATATTTTAGAGGATAACGCATGTTAGGTCTAGGTTAGGTCTGGGATTTTCGCTCATGAGACTCATACTTTCGCATACTTCACATACTTGTTGATCGGATCCTGGGTTTTTTCTGGTTTGGTTCAGGTAGTAATGTGGTACCACACTGAAACATTCAATTAAACCTGGTCTTGATAAATATTTTAGAGGATAACGCATGTTAGGTTTGGGTTAGGTCTAGGATTTGCCCTCAGCAGGCTCATACTTTCGCATATTTCTCATTCTTCATGGCTAGATCCTCGGCTGTTTCTGGTTTGTATCACGTAGTAATGTGGTACCACGCTGAAACAGTCAATTAAACCTGGTTTCGATCAATATTTTAGAGGATAACGCTAGTTAGGTCTGGCATAGGTCTGGGATTCGCCCTCATCAGGCTCATACTTTCGCGTTTTTCACATACTTGTTGAACAGATCCTGGGTTTTTTCTGGTTTGTATCACGTAGTAGTGTGGTACCACACTGAAACAGTCCATTAAACCTGGTTTGGATCAATTGTTTAGAGGATAACGCATGTTAGGTCTAGGTTAGCCCTGGGATTTTCACTCATCAGACTCATACTTTCGCATTCTACTCATACTTGTTGAACTGATCCTGGGTTTTTTCTGGTTTGGATCACGTAGTAATGTGGTACCACACTGAAACATTCAATTAAACCTGGTCTTGATAAACATTTTAGTGGATAACGCATGTTAGGTCTGGGTTAGGTCTAGGATTTGCCCTCATCAGGCTCATTCTTTCGCATATTTCTCATACTTGGTGGCTAGATCCTGGGCTTTTACTGGATTGCATCACGTAGTAATGAAGAACAACACTGAAACAGTCAATTAAACCTGGTTTCGATCAATATTTTAGAGAACAATTCATGTTAGGTCTAGGTTAGGTCTGGGATTTGCTCTCATCAGACTCATACTTACGCATACTTCACATACTTGTTAAACAGATCCTGCGTTTTTTTCTGGTTTGGATCACGTCGTAATGTGGTACCACTCTGAAACAGTCCATTAAACCTGGTTTCGATCAATATTTTTGAGGATAACGCATGTTAGGTCTGGGTGAGGTCTAGGATTTGCCCTCATCAGGCTCATACTTTCGCATATTTCTCATAATTCATGCCTAGATCCTGGGCTATTTCTGGATTGCATCACGTAGTGATGTAGTACCACACTGAAACAGTCAATTAAACCTGGTTTCCATCACTATTTTAGAGGACAACTCAAGTTAGGTCTGGGATAGTCTCATCAGGGTCATGCTTTCGCATATTTCTCATACTTGATGGCCAGATTCTGGGCCTTTTCTGGTTTGGATCACGCAGTAGTGTGGTACCACACTGAAACATTCAATTAAACCTGGTCTTGATAAATATTTTAGAGGATAACGCATGTTATGTCTAGGTTAGGCCTGGGATTTGCCCTCATCAGGGTCATACTTTCGCATATTTCTCATACTTCATGGCTAGATCCTGGGCTATTGCTGGATTGCATCACGTAGTAATGTAGTACCACACTGAAACAGTCCATTAAACCTGGTTTCGATCAATATTTTTGAGGATAACGCATGTTAGATCTGGGTGAGGTCTAGGATTTGCCCCCATCAGGCTCATACTTTCGTATGTTTCTCATAATTCATGCCTAGATCCTGGGCTATTTCTGGATTGCATCACGTAGTGATGTAGTACCACACTGAAACAGTCAATTAAACCTGGTTTCCATCACTATTTTAGAGGACAACTCAAGTTAGGTCTGGGATAGTCTCATCAGGGTCATGCTTTCGCATATTTCGCATACTTGATGGCCAGATTCTGGGCCTTTTCTGGTTTGGATCACGTAGTAATGTGGTACCACACTGAAACAGTCCATTAAACCTGGTTTCGATCAATATTTTTGAGGATAACGCATGTTAGGTCTGGGTTAGGTCTAGGATTTGCCCTCATCAGGCTCATACTTTCGCATATTTCTCATAATTCATGGCTAGATCCTGGGCTATTTCTGGATTGCATCACGTAGTAATGTAGTACCACACTGAAACAGTCAATTAAACCTGGTTACCATCACTAGTTTAGAGGACAACTCAAGTTAGGTCTGGGATAGATCTGGGATATGCCCTCGTCAGGATCATACTTTCGCATTTTTCACATACTTGTTGAACAGATCCTGGCTTTTTTCTGGTTTGGATCACGCAGTAATGTGGTACCACACTGAAACTGTCCACTAAACCTGGTTTCGATCAATATTTTAGAGGATAACGTATGTTATGTCTAGGTTAGGCCTGGGATTTGCCCTCATCAGACTCATACCTACGCATACTTCACATACTTGTTAAACAGATCCTGGGTTTTTTTCTGGTTTGGATCACGTAGTAATGTGGTACCACTCTGAAACAGTCGATTAAACATGGTTTCGATCAATATTTTTGAGGATAACGCAAGTTATGTCTGGGATAGGTCTGGGGATTTGCCATCATCAGTCTCATACTTTCGCATTCCACACATACTTCTTGAACAGATCCCGGGTTTTTTCTGGTTTCCATCACGTAGTAATGTGGTACCACACTGAAGCATACCAATAAACCTGGTTTCGATTTTTATTTTAGAGGATAACACATGTTATGTCTAGGTTAGGTCTAGGATTTGCCCTCGTCAGGATCATACTTTCGCATATTTCTCATACTTGATGGCTAGATCCTGGGCTTTTTCTGGATTGCATCACGTAGTAATGTAGTACCACACTGAAACAGTCAATTAAACGTGGTTCCCATCAATATTTTAGAGGATAACGCATGCTAGGTCTGGGACAGGTCTGGGATTTGCCCTCATCAGACCCATACTTTCGCATATTTCTCATACTTCATGGCTAGATCCTGGGCTTTTTCTGGATTGCATCACGTAGTAATGAAGTACAACACCGAAACAGTCAATTAAACCTGGTTTCCATCAATATTTTAGAGGACAGCGCATGTTAGGTCTAGGTTAGGCCTGGGATTTGCCCTCATCAGGGTCATACTTTCGCAGTTTTAACATACATGTCGACCTGATCGAGGGTTTTTTCTGCTTTGGATCACGTAGTAAAGTGGTACCACACTGAAACAGTCCATTAAACCTGGTTTGGATCAATATTTTAGAGGATAACGCATGTTCGGTCTAGGTTAGCCCTGGGATTTTCACTCATCAGACTCATACTTTCGCATTCTTCACATACTTGTTGAACGGATCCTGGGTTTTTTCTGGGTTGGTTCACGTAGTAATGTGTTACCACACTGAAGCATTCAATTAAACCTGGTCTTGATAAATATTTTAGAGGATAACGCATGCTAGGTCTAGGTTAGGCCTGGGATTTGCCCCCATCAGACCCATACCTTCGCATATTTCTCATACTTCATGGCTAGATCCTGGGCTATTTATAGATTGGATCACGTAGTAATGTGGCACCACACTGACACAGTCAATTAAACCTGGTTTCGATCAATATTTTAGAGGATAACGCAAGTTATGTCTGGGTTAGGTCTAGGATTTGCCCTCATCAGGCTCATACTTCCGCATATTTCTCATGCTTCATGGCTAGATCCTGGGCTATTTCTGGATTGCATCACGTAGTAATGTAGTACCACACTGAAACAGTCAATTAAACCTGGTTTCCATCACTATTTTAGAGGACAACTCAACTTAAGTCTGGGATAGGTCTGGGATTTGCCCTCGTCAGGATCATACTTTCGCATTTTTCACATTCTTGCTGAACAGATCCTGGGTTTTTTCTGGTTTGGATCACGCATTAGTGTAGTACCACACGGAAACATTCAATTAAACCTGGTCTTGATAAATATTTTAGAGGATAACGCATGATAGGTCTAGGTTAGGCCTGGGATTTGCTCTCATCAGGCTCGTACTTTCGCATATTTCTCATACTTAATGGGCAGATTCTGGGCTTTTTGTGGATTGGATCACGTAGTAATTTAGTAGCACACTGAAACAGTCAAGTAAACCTGGTTTCGATCAATATTTTAGAAGACAACGCAAGTTAGGTCTGGGATAGGTCTGGGATATGCCCCGATCAGGCTCATTCTTTCGCATATTTCTCATACTTGATGGCTAGATCCTGGGCTTTTTTTGGATTGGATCACGTAGTAATGTAGAACCACACTGAAACAGTCAACTAACTCTGGTTACGATCACTATTTTAGAAGATAACGCATGTTAGGTCTGGGATAGGTCTGGGATTTTCACACATCAGACTCATACTTTCGCATTCTTCACATACTTGTTGAACGGATCCTGTGCTTTTACTGGTTTGGTTCACGTAGTAATGTGGTACCACACTGACACATTCAATTAAACCTGGTCTTGATAAATATTTTTGAGGATATCGCATGCTAGGTCTAGGTTAGGCCTGGGATTTGCCCCCATAAGACCCATACCTTCGCATATTTCTCATACTTCATGGCTAGATCCTGGGCTATTTATAGATTGGATCACGTAGTAATGTGGCACCACACTGAAACAGTCAATTAAACCTGGTTTCGATCAATATTTTAGCGGATAACGCAAGTTATGTCTAGGATAGGGCTGGGATATGCCCTCATCAGGCTCATACTTTCGCATACTTCACATACTTGTTGAACAGATCCTGGGTTTTTTTCTGGTTTGGATCACGTAGTAATGAGGTACCACACTGAAACAGTCGATTAAACCTGGTTTCGATCTATATTTTTGAGGATAACGCATGTTAGGTCTAGGTTAGGCCTGGGATTTTCACTCATCAGACTCATACTTTCACATTCTTCACATACTTGTTGAACGGATCCAGACTTTTTACTGGTTTGGATCACGTAGTAATGTGGTACCACACTGAAACATTCAATTAAACCTGGTCTTGATAAATATTTTAGAGGATAACGCATGTTAGGTCAGGGTAAGGTCTAGGATTTGCCCCCATCAGGCTCATACTTTCGCATATTTCTAATACTTCATGGCTAGATCCTGGGCTCTTTCTGGATTGGATCACGTAGTAATGTGGTACCACACTGAAACAGTCCATTAAACCTGGTGTCGATCAATATTTTTGAGGATAACACATGTTAGGTCTAGGTTAGGACTGGGATTTGCTCTCATCAGTCTCATACTTTCGCATTCTTCACATACTTCTTGAACAGATCCCGGGTTTTCTCTGGTTTCGATCTCGTAGTAATGTGGTACCACACTGAAGCATACCAATAAACCTGGTTTCGATTTTTATTTTAGAGGATAACACATGTTAGGTCTAGGTTATGTCTGGGATTTGCCCTCATCAGGCTCATACTTTCGCATATTTCTCATAATTCATGCCTAGATCCTGGGCTAGTTCTGGATTGCATCACATAGTGATGTAGTACCACACTGAAACAGTCAATTAAACCTGGTTTCCATCACTATTTTAGAGGACAACTCAAGTTAGGTCTGGGATAGTCTCATCAGGGTCATGCTTTCGCATATTTCTCATACTTGATGGCCAGATTCTGGGCCTTTTCTGGTTTGGATCACGCAGTAGTGTGGTACCACACTGAAACATTCAATTAAACCTGGTTTCGATCAATATTTTAGAGGACAACGCAAGTTAGGTCTGGGATAGGTATGGGATTTGCCCTCATCAGGGTCATACTTTCGCATTTTTCACATACTTGTTGAACAGATCCTGGGTTTTTTCTGGTTTGGATCACGCAGTAATGTGGTACCACACTGAAACTGTCCACTAAACCTGGTTTCGATCAATATTTGAGAGGATAACGTATGTTATGTCTAGGTTAGGCCTGGGATTTGCCCTCATCAGACTCATACTTACGCATACTTCACATACTTGTTAAACAGATCCTGCGTTTTTTTCTGGTTTGGATCACGTCGTAATATGGTACCACTCTGAAACAGTCCATTAAACCTGGTTTCGATCAATATTTTTGAGGATAACGCATGTTAGGTCTGGGTGAGGTCTAGGATTTGCCCTCATCAGGCTCATACTTTCGCATATTTCTCATAATTCATGCCTAGATCCTGGGCTATTTCTGGATTGCATCACGTAGTGATGTAGTACCACACTGAAACAGTCAATTAAACCTGGTTTCCATCACTATTTTAGAGGACAACTCAAGTTAGGTCTGAGATAGTCTCATCAGGGTCATGCTTTCGCATATTTCTCATACTTGATGGCCAGATTCTGGGCCTTTTCTGGTTTGGATCACGCAGTAGTGTGGTACCACACTGAAACATTCAATTAAACCTGGTCTTGATAAATATTTTAGAGGACAACGCATGTTAGGTCTAGGTTAGGCCTGGGATTTGCCCACATCAGGGTCATACTTTTGCATATTTCTCATACTTGATGGCCAGATTCTGGGCCTTTTCTGGTTTGGATCACGTAGTAATGTGGCACCACACTGAAACAGTCCATTAAACCTGGTTTCGATCAATATTTTTGAGGATAACGCATGTTAGATCTGGGTGAGGTCTAGGATTTGCCCCCATCAGGCTCATACTTTCGTATGTTTCTCATAATTCATGCCTAGATCCTGGGCTATTTCTGGATTGCATCACGTAGTGATGTAGTACCACACTGAAACAGTCAATTAAACCGGGTTTCCATCACTATTTTAGAGGACAACTCAAGTTAGGTCTGGGATAGTCTCATCAGGGTCATGCTTTCGCATATTTCGCATACTTGATGGCCAGATTCTGGGCCTTTTCTGGTTTGGATCACGTAGTAATGTGGTACCACACTGAAACAGTCCATTAAACCTGGTTTCGATCAATATTTTTGAGGATAACGCATGTTAGGTCTGGGTTAGGTCTAGGATTTGCCCTCATCAGGCTCATACTTTCGCATATTTCTCATAATTCATGGCTAGATCCTGGGCTATTTCTGGATTGCATCACGTAGTAATGTAGTACCACACTGAAACAGTCAATTAAACCTGGTTTCCATCACTAGTTTAGAGGACAACTCAAGTTAGGTCTGGGATAGGTCTGGGATTTGCCCTCGTCAGGATCATACTTTCGCATTTTTCACATACTTGTTGAACAGATCCTGGCTTTTTTCTGGTTTGGATCACGCAGTAATGTGGTACCACACTGAAACTGTCCACTAAACCTGGTTTCGATCAATATTTTAGAGGATAACGTATGTTATGTCTAGGTTAGGCCTGGGATTTGCCCTCATCAGACTCATACTTACGCATACTTCACATACTTGTTAAACAGATCCTGGGTTTTTTTCTGGTTTGGATCACGTAGTAATGTGGTACCACTCTGAAACAGTCGATTAAACATGGTTTCGATCAATATTTTTGAGGATAACGCAAGTTATGTCTGGGATAGGTCTGGGGATTTACCATCATCAGTCTCATACTTTCGCATTCCTCACATACTTCTTGAACAGATCCCGGGTTTTTTCTGGTTTCGATCACGTAGTAATGTGGTACCACACTGAAGCATACCAATAAACCTGGTTTCGATTTTTATTTTAGAGGATAACACATGTTATGTCTAGGTTAGGTCTAGGATTTGCCCTCGTCAGGATCATACTTTCGCATATTTCTCATACTTGATGGCTAGATCCTGGGCTTTTTCTGGATTGCATCACGTAGTAATGTAGTACCACACTGAAACAGTCAATTAAACGTGGTTCCCATCAATATTTTAGAGGATAACGCATGCTAGGTCTGGGACAGGTCTGGGATTTGCCCTCATCAGACCCATACTTACGCATATTTCTCATACTTCATGGCTAGATCCTGGGCTTTTTCTGGATTGCATCACGTAGTAATGAAGTACAACACCGAAACAGTCAATTAAACCTGGTTTCCATCAATATTTTAGAGGACAGCGCATGTTAGGTCTAGGTTAGGCCTGGGATTTGCCCTCATCAGGGTCATACTTTCGCAGTTTTAACATACATGTCGACCTGATCGAGGGTTTTTTCTGCTTTGGATCACGTAGTAAAGTGGTACCACACTGAAACAGTCCATTAAACCTGGTTTCGATCAATATTTTTGAGGATAACGCATGTTCGGTCTAGGTTAGCCCTGGGATTTTCACTCATCAGACACATACTTTCGCATTCTTCACATACTTGTTGGACGGATCCTGGGTTTTTTCTGGGTTGGTTCACGTAGTAATGTGTTACCACACTGAAGCATTCAATTAAACCTGGTCTTGATAAATATTTTAGAGGATAACGCATGCTAGGTCTAGGTTAGGCCTGGGATTTGCCCTCATCAGGCTCATACTTTCGCATATTTCTCATACTTCATGGCTAGATCCTGGGCTATTTCTGGATTGGATCACGTAGTAATGTGTTACCACACTGAAACAGTCAAGTAAACCTGGTTTCGATCAATATTTTAGAAGACAACGCAAGTTAGGTCTGGGATAGGTCTGGGATTTGCCCTGATCAGGCTCATTCTTTCGCATATTTCTCATACTTGATGGCTAGATCCTGGGCTTTTTTTGGATTGGATCACGTAGTAATGTAGAACCACACTGAAACAGTCAACTAACTCTGGTTACGATCACTATTTTAGAAGATAACGCATGTTAGGTCTGGGATAGGTCTGGGATTTTCACACCTCAGACTCATACTTTCGCATACTTCACATACTTGTTGAACAGATCCTGGGTTTTTTCCAGTTTGGATCACGTAGTAATGTGGTACCACACTGAAACAGTCCATTAAACCTGGTTTCGATCAATATTTTTGAGGATAACACATGTTAGGTCTAGGTTAGGACTGGGATTTGCTCTCATCAGGCTCATACTTTCGCATATTTCTCATAATTCATGCCTAGATCCTGGGCTATTTCTGCTATGGATCACGTAGTAAAGTGGTACCACACTAAAACAGTCAATTAAACCTGGTTTCGATCAATATTTTAGAGGACAACGCAAGTTAGGTCTGGGATAGGTATGGGATTTGCCCTCATCAGGGTCATACTTTCGCATTTTTCACATACTTGTTGAACAGATCCTGGGTTTTTTCTGGTTTGGATCACGCAGTAATGTGGTACCACACTGAAACTGTCCACTAAACCTGGTTTCGATCAATATTTGAGAGGATAACGTATGTTATGTCTAGGTTAGGCCTGGGATTTGCCCTCATCAGACTCATACTTACGCATACTTCACATACTTGTTAAACAGATCCTGCGTTTTTTTCTGGTTTGGATCACGTAGTGATGTAGTACCACACTGAAACAGTCAATTAAACCTGGTTTCCATCACTATTTTAGAGGACAACTCAAGTTAGGTCTGGGATAGTCTCATCAGGGTCATGCTTTCGCATATTTCGCATACTTGATGGCCAGATTCTGGGCCTTTTCTGGTTTGGATCAGGTAGTAATGTGGTACCACACTGAAACAGTCCATTAAACCTGGTTTCGATCAATATTTTTGAGGATAACGCATGTTAGGTCTGGGTTAGGTCTAGGATTTGCCCTCATCAGGCTCATACTTTCGCATATTTCTCATAATTCATGGCTAGATCCTGGGCTATTTCTGGATTGCATCACGTAGTAATGTAGTACCACACTGAAACAGTCAATTAAACCTGGTTTCCATCACTATTTTAGACGACAACTCAAGTTAGGTCTGGGATAGGTCTGGGATTTGCCCTCGTCAGGATCATACTTTCGCATTTTTCACATACTTGTTGAACAGATCCTGGGTTTTTTCTGGTTTGGATCACGCAGTAGTGTGGTACCACACTGAAACTGTCCACTAAACCTGGTTTCGATCAATATTTTAGAGGATAACGTATGTTATGTCTAGGTTAGGCCTGGGATTTGCCCACATCAGACTCATACTTACGCATACTTCACATACTTGTTAAACAGATCCTGGGTTTTTTTCTGGTTTGGATCACGTAGTAATGTGGTACCACTCTGAAACAGTCGATTAAACATGGTTTCGATCAATATTTTTGAGGATAACGCAAGTTATGTCTGGGATAGGTCTGGGGATTTGCCCTCATCAGTCTCATACTTTCGCATTCCTCACATACTTCTTGAACAGATCCCGGGTTTTTTCTGGTTTCGATCACGTAGTAATGTGGTACCACACTGAAGCATACCAATAAACCTGGTTTCGATTTTTATTTTAGAGGATAACACATGTTATGTCTAGGTTAGGTCTAGGATTTGCCCTCGTCAGGATCATACTTTCGCATATTTCTCATACTTGATGGCTAGATCCTGGGCTTTTTCTGGATTGCATCACGTAGTAATGTAGTACCACACTGAAACAGTCAATTAAACGTGGTTCCCATCAATATTTTAGAGGATAACGCATGCTAGGTCTGGGACAGGTCTGGGATTTGCCCTCATCAGACCCATACTTTCGCATATTTCTCATACTTCATGGCTAGATCCTGGGCTTTTTCTGGATTGCATCACGTAGTAATGAAGTACAACACCGAAACAGTCAATTAAACCTGGTTTCCATCAATATTTTAGAGGACAGCGCATGTTAGGTCTAGGTTAGGCCTGGGATTTGCCCTCATCAGGGTCATACTTTCGTAGTTTTAACATACATGTCGACCTGATCGAGGGTTTTCTCTGCTTTGGATCACGTAGTAAAGTGGTACCACACTGAAACAGTCCATTAAACCTGGTTTGGATCAATATTTTAGAGGATAACGCATGTTCGGTCTAGGTTAGCCCTGGGATTTTCACTCATCAGACTCATACTTTCGCATTCTTCACATACTTGTTGAACGGATCCTGGGTTTTTTCTGGGTTGGTTCACGTAGTAATGTGTTACCACACTGAAGCATTCAATTAAACCTGGTCTTGATAAATATTTTAGAGGATAACGCATGCTAGGTCTAGGTTAGGCCTGGGATTTGCCCCCATCAGACCTATACCTTGGCATATTTCTCATACTTCATGGCTAGATCCTGGGCTATTTATAGATTGGATCACGTAGTAATGTGGCACCACACTGAAACAGTCAATTAAACCTGGTTTCGATCAATATTTTAGAGGATAACGCAAGTTATGTCTGGGTTAGGTCTAGGATTTGCCCTCATCAGGCTCATACTTTCGCATATTTCTCATACTTCATGGCTAGATCCTGGGCTATTTCTGGATGGCATCACGTAGTAATGTAGTACCACACTGAAACAGTCAATTAAACCTGGTTTCCATCACTATTTTAGAGGACAACTCAAGTTATGTCTGGGATAGGTCTGGGATTTGCCCTCGTCAGGATCATACTTTCGCATTTTTCACATACTTGTTGAACAGATCCTGGGTTTTTTCTGGTTTGGATCACGCATTAGTGTGGTACCACACTGAAACATTCAATTAAACCTGGTCTTGATAAATATTTTAGAGGATAACGCATGTTAGGTCTAGGTTAGGCCTGGGATTTGCCCTCATCAGGCTCATACTTTCGCATATTTCTCATACTTCATGGCTAGATCCTGGGCTATTTCTGGATGGCATCACGTAGTAATGTAGTACCACACTGAAACATTCAATTAAACCTGGTCTTGATAAATATTTTAGAGGATAACGCATGTTAGGTCAGGGTAAGGTCTAGGATTTGCCCTCATCAGACACATACTTTCGCATTCTTCACGTACTTGTTGAACAGCTCCAGGGTTTTTTTCTGGTTTGGATCACGTAGTAATGTGGTACCACACTGAAACAGTCGATTAAACCTGGTTTCGATCAATATTTTTGAGGATAACGCATGTTAGGTCTGGGATAGGTCTGGGATTTGCCCTCATCAGGGTCATACTTTCGCAGTTCTGACATGCATGTTGACCTGATCGAGGGCTTTTCTGCTTTGGATCACGTAGTAAAGTGGTGCCACACTAAAACGGTCAATTAAACCTGGTTTCGATCAATATTTTAGAGGATAACGCATGTTAGGTCTAGGTTAGGCCTGAGATTTTCACTCATCAGACACATACTTTCGCATTTTTCACATACTTCTTGAACAGATCCTGGCTTTTTCTGGTGTGGATCACGTAGTAATGTGGTACCACACTGAAACAATCAATTAAACCTGGTCTTGATAAATATTTTAGAGGATAACGCATGTTAGGTCTGGGTTATGTCTGGGATTTGCCCTCATCAGGCTCATACTTTCGCATATTTCTCATACTTGATGGCTAGATCCTGGGCTTTTTCTGGATTGCATCACGTAGTAATGAAGTACAACACTGAAACAGTCATTTAAACCTGGTTTCGATCCATATTTTAGAGGATAACGCAAGTTAGGTCTGGGATAGGTCTGGGATTCGCCCTCATCAGGCTCATACTTTCGCGTTTTTCACATACTTCTTGAACAGATCCTGGGTTTTTTCTGGTTTGGATCACATAGTAATGTGGTACCACACTGAAACAGTCCATTAAACCTGGTTTCGATCAATATTTTAGAGGATAATGCATGTTAGGTCTATGTTAGGCCTGGGATTTGCCCTCATCAGACTTATATTTTCGCATACTTCACATACTTGTTGAACAGATCCTGGGTTTTGTTCCGGTTTCGATCACGTAGTAGTGTGGTGCCACACTGAGACAGTCCATTAAACCTGGTTTCGATCAATATTTTAGAGAATAATTCATGTTAGGTCTAGGTTAGGTCTGGGATTTTCTCTCATCAGGCTCGTACTTTCGCATATTTCTCATACTCGATGGCTAGATCCTGGGCATTTTCTAGATTGGATCACGTAGTAATGTAGTACCACACTGAAACAGTCGATTAACCTTGGTTTCGATCAATATTTTAGAGGATAACGCATGTTAGGTCTAGGTTAGGCCTGGGATATGCCCTCATCAGGGTCATACTTTCGCAGTTTTAACATACATGTTGACCTCATCGAGGGTTTTTTCTGCTTTGGATCACGTAGTAAAGTGGTGCCACACTAAAACTGTCAATTAAACCTGGTTTCGATCAATATTTTAGAGGATAACGCAAGTTAGGTCTGGGATAAGTCTGGGATACGCACTCATCAGGCTCATACTTTCGCGTTTTTCACATACTTGTTGAACAGATCTCGGTTTTTTCTGGTTTGGATCACGTTGTAATGTGTTACCACACTGAAACAATCCCTTAAACCTGGTTTCGATGAATATTTTAGAGGGTAACGCATGTTAGGTCTAGGATAGGCCTGCGATTTGCCCTCATCAGGATCATACTTTCGCAGTTTTAACATACATGTTGACCTGATCGAGGGTTTTTTCTGCTTTGGATCACGTAGTAAAGTGGTGCCACACTGAAACATTCCATTAAACCTGGTTTCGATCAATATTTTAGAGGATAACGCAAGTTAGGTCTGGGATAGGTCTTGGATTCGCCCTCATCAGGCTCATACATTCGCGTTTTTCACATACTTCTTGAACAGATCCTGGGTTTTTTCTGGTTTGGATCACATAGTAATGTGGTACCACACTGAAACAGTCCATTAAACCTGGTTTCGATCAATATTTTAGAGGATAGTGCATGTTAGGTCTATGTTAGGCCTGGGATTTGCCCTCATCAGGGTCATACTTTCGCGTTTTTCACATACTTGTTGAACAGATCCTGGGTTTTTTCTAGTTTGGATCACGTAGTAATGTGGTACCACACTGAAACAGTCCATTAAACCTGGTTTCGATCAATATTTTTGAGGATAACGCATGTTAGGTCTGGGTTAGGTCTGGGATTTGCTCTCATCAGGCTCATTCTTTCGCATATTTCACATACTTGATGGCTAGATACTGGGTTTTTCCTGGTTTGGATCACGCAGTAATGTGGTACCACACTGAAACAGTCCACTCAACCTTGTTTCGATCAATATTTTAGAGGCTAACGAATGTTATGTCCAGGTTAGGCCTGGGATTAGCCCTCATCAGGCTCATACTTTCGCGTTTTTCACATACTTCTTGAACAGATCCTGGGTTTTTTCTGGTTTGGATCACGTAGTAATGTGGTACCACACTGAAACAGTCGATTAAACCTGGTTTCGATCTATATTTTTGAGGATAACGCATGTTAGGTCTAGGTTAGGCCTGGGATTTTCACTCATCAGACTCATACTTTCGCATATTTCTCATACTTGATGGCTAGATCCTGGGCTTTTTCTGGATTGCATCACGTAGTAATGTAGAACCACACTGAAACAGTCAATTAAACGTGGTCCCATCAATATTTTAGAGGATAACGCATGCTAGGTCTGGGACAGGTCTGGGATTTGCCCTCATCAGACCCATACTTTCGCATATTTCTCATACTTCATGGCTAGATCCTGGCGTTTTTCTGCATTGCATCACGTAGTAATGAAGTACAACACTGAAACAGTCATTTAAACCTGGTTTCGATCCATATTTTAGAGGATAACGCAAGTTAGGTCTGGGATAGGTCTGGGATTCGCCCTCATCAGGCTCATACTTTCGCGTTTTTCACATACTTCTTGAACAGATCCTGGGTTTTTTCTGGTTTGGATCACATAGTAATGTGGTACCACACTGAAACAGTCCATTAAACCTGGTTTCGATCAATATTTTAGAGGATAATGCATGTTAGGTCTATGTTAGGCCTGGGATTTGCCCTCATCAGACTTATATTTTCGCATACTTCACATACTTGTTGAACAGATCCTGGGTTTTGTTCCGGTTTCGATCACGTAGTAGTGTGGTGCCACACTGAGACAGTCCATTAAACCTGGTTTCGATCAATATTTTAGAGAATAATTCATGTTAGGTCTAGGTTAGGTCTGGGATTTTCTCTCATCAGGCTCGTACTTTCGCATATTTCTCATACTCGATGGCTAGATCCTGGGCATTTTCTAGATTGGATCACGTAGTAATGTAGTACCACACTGAAACAGTCGATTAACCTTGGTTTCGATCAATATTTTAGAGGATAACGCATGTTAGGTCTAGGTTAGGCCTGGGATATGCCCTCATCAGGATCATACTTTCGCAGTTTTAACATACATGTTGACCTCATCGAGGGTTTTTTCTGCTTTGGATCACCTAGTAATGTGGTACCACACTGAGACAGTCCATTAAACCTGGTTTCGATCAATATTTTAAGGAATAATTCATGTTAGGTCTAGGTTAGGTCTGGGATTTTCTCTCATCAGGCTCATTCTTTCGCATATTTCTCATACTTGATGGGCAGATTCTGGGCTTTTTCTGGTTTGGATCACGTAGTAATGTGGTACCACACGGAAACAGATCATTAAACCTGCTTTCGATCAATATTTTAGAAGATAACGCATGTTAGGTCTAGGTTAGGCCTGGGATATGCCCTCATCAGACACATACTTTCGCATTTTTCACGTACTTGTTGAACAGCTCCTGGGTTTTTTTCTGGTTTGGATCACGTAGTAGTGTGGTACCGCACTGAAACATTCAATTAAACCTGGTTTCGAACAATATTTTAGAGGATAACGCAAGTTAGGTCTGGGATAGGTCTGGGATTTGCCCTCATCAGACTCATACTTTCGCATTCTTCACATACTCGTTGAACGGGTCCTGGGTTTTTACTGGTTTGGTTCACGTAGTAATGTGGTACCACACTGAAACATTCAATTAAACCTGGTTTCCAACAATATTTTAGAGGACAACGCTAGTTAGGTCTGGGTTAGGCCTGGGATTTGCCCTCATCAGACTTATATTTTCGCATACTTCACATACTTGTTGAACAGATCCTGGGTTTTGTTCCGGTTTCGATCACGTAGTAGTGTGGTGCCACACTGAGACAGTCCATTAAACCTGGTTTCGATCAATATTTTAGAGAATAATTCATGTTAGGTCTAGGTTAGGTCTGGGATTTGCTCTCATCAGGCTCGTACTTTCGCATATTTCTCATACTTCATGGCTAGATCCTGGGCTATTAATGGATTGGATCACGTAGTAATGTGGTACCACACTGAAACAGTCCATTAAACCTGGTTTCGATGAATATTTTAGAGGATAACGCATGTTAGGTCTAGGTTAGGCCTGCGATTTGCACTCATCAGGGTCATACTTTCGCAGTTTTAACATACATGTTGACCTGATCGAGGGTTTTTTCTGCTCTGGATCACGTAGTAAAGTGGTATCACACTGAAACAGTCCATTAAACCTGGTTTCGATCACTATTTTAGAGGATAACGCATGTTAGGTCTGGGTTAGGCCTGGGATTCGCCCTCATCAGGCTCATACTTTCGCGTTTTTCACATACTTCTTGAACAGATCCTGGGTTTTTTCTGGTTTGGATCACATAGTAATGTGGTACCACACTGAAACAGTCCACTCAACCTGGTTTCGATCAATATTTTACAGGATAACGCAAGTTAGGTCTGGGTTAGGTCTAGGATTTGCCCTCATCAGTCTCATACTTTCGCATATTTCTCATAATTCATGGCTAGATCCCGGGCTATTTCTGGATTGCATCACGTAGTAATGTAGTACCACACTGAAACAGTCCATTAAACCTGGTTTCGATCAACATTTTTGAGGATAACACATGTTAGGTCTAGGTTAGGTCTGGGATTTGCTCTCATCAGGCTCATTCTTTCGCATATTTCTCATACTTGATGGCTAGATCCTGGGCTTTTTCTGGATTGGATCACGTAGTAATGTAGAACCACACTGAAACAGTCAATTAACCCTTGTTTCGATCACTATTTTAGAGGATAACGCATGTTAGGTATGAGATAGTTCTGGGATTTGCCCTCATCAGACTCATAGTTTCGCACACTTCACATACTCGCTGAACAGATCCTGGTTTTTTTTCTGGTTTGGATCACGTTGTAATGCGGTGCCACACTGACACAGTTGATTAAACCTGTTTTCGATCAATATTATTGAGGATAACGCATGTTAGGTCTAGGTTAGTCCTGGGATTTGCCCTCATCAGGCTCATACTTTCGCATATTTTTCATAATTCATGGCTAGATTCCGGGCTATTTCTGGATTGCATCACGTAGTAATGTAGTACCACACTGAAACAGTCCATTAAACCTGGTTTCGATCAACATTTTTGAGGAAAGCGCAAGTTAGGTCTGGGTTAGGTCTAGGATTTGCCCTCATCAGTCTCATACTTTCGCATATTTCTAATACTTCATGGCTAGATCCTTGGCTCTTTCTGGATTGGATCACGTATTATTGTTGTGCCACACTGAAACCGTCCATTAAACCTGGTTTCGATCAATATTTTTGAGGATAACACATGTTAGGTCTGGGTTAGGTCTGGGATTTGCTCTCATCAGGCTCATTCTTTCGCATATTTCTCATACTTGATGGCTAGATCCTGGGCTTTTTCTGGATTGGATCACGTTGTAATGTAGAACCACACTGAAACAGTCAATTAACCCTGGTTTCGATCACTATTTTAGAGGATAACGCATGTTGGGTATGGGATAGTTCTGGGATTTGCCCTCATCAGACTCATACTTTCGCATTCTTCACATACTTGTTGAACGGATCCTGTGTTTTTACTGGTTTGGTTCACGTAGTAATGTGGTACCACACTGAGACATTCAATTATACCTGGTCTTGATAAATATTTTACAGGATAACGCATGCTAGGTCTAGGTTAGGCCTGGGATTTGCCCCCATCAGACCCATGCCTTCGCATATTTCTCATACTTCATGGCTAGACCCTGGGCTATTTATAGTTTGGATCACGTAGTAATGTGGTACCACACTGAAACAGTCCATTAAACCTGGTTTCGATCAATATTTTAGAGGATAACGCAAGTTATGTCTGGGTTAGGTCTAGGATTTGCCCTCATCAGACTCATAGTTTCGCACACTTCACATACTCGCTGAACAGATCCTGGTTTTTTTTCTGGTTTGGATCACGTTGTAATGCGGTGCCACACTGACACAGTTGATTAAACCTGGTTTCGATCAATATTTTTGAGGATAACACATGTTAGGTCTAGGTTAGGTCTGGGATTTGCTCTCATCAGGCTCATTCTTTCGCATATTTCACATACTTGATGGCTAGATACTGGGTTTTTCCTGGTTTGGATCACGCAGTAATGTGGTACCACACAGAAACAGTCCACTCAACCTGGTTTCGATCAATATTTTAGAGGATAACGCATGTTATGTCTAGGTTAGGCCTGGGATTAGCCCTCATCAATTTCATACTTTCGCATACTTCACATACTTGTTGAACAGATCCTGGGTTTTTTCTGGTTTGGATCACGTAGTAATGTGGTACCACACTGAAACAGTCGATTAAACCTGGTTTCGATCTATAGTTTTGAGGATAACGCATGTTAGGTCTAGGTTAGGCCTGGGATTTGCCCTCATCAGGCTCATACTTTCGCATATTTCTCATACTTCATAGCTAGATCCTGAGCTATTTCTGCATTGGATCACGTAGTAATGTGGTACCACACTGAAACAGCCCACTCAACGTGGTTTCTATCAATATTTTAGAGGATAACGCATGTTATGTCTAGGTTAGGCCTGGGATTTGCCCTCATAAGACTCATACTTTCGGATTTTTCACATACTTGTTGAACAGATCCTGGGTTTTTTATGGTTTGGATTACGTAGTAATGTGGTACCACACTAAAACAGTCCATGAAACCTGGTTTCGATCAATATTTTAGAGAATAATTCATGTTAGGTCTAGGTTAGGTCTGGGATTTGCTCACGTCAGGCTCATTCTTTCGCATATTTCTCATACTTGATGGCTAGATCCTAGGCTTTTCCTGGATTGCATCACGTAGTAATGTAGTACCACACTGAAACAGTCAATAAATCTTGGTTTCCATCAATATTTTAGAGAATAATTCATGTTAGGTCTAGTTTAGGTGTGGGATTTGCTCTCATCAGACTCATTCTTCCGCGTATTTCTCATACTTGATGGCTAGATCCTGGGCTTTTTCTGGATTGCGTCACGCAGTAATGTAGTACAACACTGAAACAGTCAATTAAACCTGGTTTCCATCAATATTGTAGAGGACAACGCATGTTAGGTCTAGGTTAGGCCTGGGATTTGCCCTCATCAGGGTCATACTTTCGCATATTTCTCACACTTGATGGCCAGATTCTGGGCCTTTTCTGGTTTGGATCACGTAGTAATGTGATACCACACTGAAACAGTCCATTAAACCTGGTTTCGATCAATATTTTTGAGGATAACGCATGTTAGGTCTGGGTGAGGTCTAGGATTTGCCCTCATCAGGCTCATACTTTCGCATATTTCTCATAATTCATGGCTAGATCCTGGGCTCTTCCTGGATTGGATCACGTAGTAATGTGGTACCACACTGAAGCATACCAATAAACCTGGTTTCGATTTTTATTTTAGAGTATAACACATGTTAGGTCTAGGTTATGTCTAGGATTTGCCCTCGTCAGGATCATACTTTCGTATTTTTCACATACTTGTTGAACAGATCCTGGGTTTTTTCTGGTTTGGATCACGCAGTAGTGTGGTACCACACTGAAACATTTAATTAAACCTGGTTTTGATAAATATTTTAGAGGATAACGCATGTTAGGTCTAGGTTAGGCCTGGGATTTGCCCTCATCAGGGTCATACTTTCGCAGTTTTAACATACATGTTGACCTAATCGAGGGTTTTTTCTGCTATGGATAACGTAGTAAAGTGGTACCACACTAAAACAGTCAATTAAACCTGGTTTCCATCAATATTTTAGAGGACAACGCAAGTTAGGTCTGGGTTAGGCCTGGGATTTGCCCTCATCAGACTCATACTTTCGCATACTTCACATACTTGTTGAACAGATCCTGGGTTTTTTTCCGGTTTGGATCACGTAGAAATGTGGTACCACACTGAAACATTCAATTAAACCTGGTACTGATAAATATTTTTGAGGGAAACGCATGTTAGGTCTAGGTTAGGCCTGGGATTTTCCCTCATCAGACACATACTTTCGCATTCTTCACATACTTGTTGCACGGATCCTGGGTATTTTTCTGGTTTGCATCACGTAGTGATGTGGTACCACACTGAAACAGTCCATGAAACCTGGTTTCGATCAATACTTTTGAGAATAACTCATGTTAGGTCTAGGTTAGGTCTGGGATTTGCTCTTATCAGGCTCGTACTTTCGCAAATTTCTCATACTTGATGGCCAGATTCTGTGCTTTTTCTGGTTTGGATCACGTAGTAATGTGGTACCACACTGAAACAGTCCATTAAACCTGGTTTCGGTCAATATTTTAGAGAATAACGCATGTTAGCTCTTGGTTAGGTCTGGGATTTTCCCTCATCAGACACATACTTTCGCATTCTTCGCATACTTGTTGAACGTATCCTGGGTTTTTTCTGGTTTGGATCACGTAGTAATGTGGTACCACACTGAAACTGTCGATTAAACCTGCTTTCGATCAATATATTTGAGAATAACTCATGTTAGGTCTAGGTTAGGTCTGGGATTTGCTCTCATCAGGGTCATATTTCCGCGTTCTTCACATACTTGTTGAACAGATCCTGGGCATTTTTCTGGTTTGGATCACGTAGTAATGTGGCACCACACAGAAATAGTCGATTAAATCTGGTTTCCATCAATATTTTAGAGGTCAACGCATGTTAGGTCTAGGTTGGCCTGGGATTTTCCCTCATCAGACACATACTTTCGCATTCTTCACATACCTGTTGAACAGATCCTGGGTTTTTTCTGGTTTGGATCACGTAGTAATGAGGTACCGCACTGAAACAGTCCATTAAACCCGGTTTCGATCAATATTTTAGAGGTCAACGCATGTTAGGTGTAGGATAGGTCTGGGATTTGCCCTCATCACGCTCATAGTTTCGCGTTTTTCACATACTTGTTGAACAGATCCTGGGCATTTTTCTGGTTTGGATCACGTAGTAATGTGGTACCACACTGAAACAGTCGATTAAACCTGGTTTCTAACAATATTTTTGAGGGTAACGCATGGTAGGTCTAGGTTAGGCCTGGGATTTTCCCTCATCCGACACATACTTTCGCATTCTTCACATACTTGTTGAACGGATCCTGGGTTTATTCTGGTTTGGATCACGTAGTAATGTGGTAGCACACTGAAACAGTCCATTAAACCTGGTTTCGATCAATATTTTAGAGGATAACGCATGTTATGTCTAGGTTAGGCCTGGGATTTGCCCTCATCAGACACATACTTTCGCATTCTCCACATACTTGTTGAACAGATCCTGGGTTTTCTCAGGTTTGGACACATAGTGATGTGGTACCACACTGAAACATTCAATTAAACCTGGTCTTGATAAATATTATAGAGGATAACGCATGTTAGGTCTGGGTTAGGTCTGGGATTTGCCCTCGTCAGGCTCATACTTTCGCATTCTTCACATACTTGTTGAACGTATCCTGGGTTTTTTCTGGTTTGGATCACGTAGTAATGAGGTACCGCACTGAAACAGTCCATTAAACCCGGTTTCGATTAATATTTTAGAGAATAACGCATGATAGAGCTTGGTTAGGTCTGGGATTTGCTCTCATCAGGCTCGTACTTTCGCATATTTCTCATACTTGATGGCCAGATTCTGGACTTTTTCTAGTTTGGATCACGTAGTAATGTGGTAGCACACTGAAACAGTCCATTAAACCTGGTTTCGATCAATATTTTAGAGGATAACGCATGTTCTGTCTAGGTTAGGTCTGGGATCTTCCCTCATCAGACACATACTTTCGCATTCTTCACATACTTGTTGAACGGATCCTGGGTTTTTTCTGGTTTGGATCATGTAGTAATGTGGTACCACACTGAAACTGTCGATTAAACCTGCTTTCGATCAATATTTTTGAGAATAACTCATGTTAGGTCTAGGTTAGGTCTGGGATTTGCTCTCATCAGGCTCGTACTTTCGCAAATTTCTCATACTTGATGGCCTGATTCTGTGCTTTCTCTGGTTTGGATCCCGTAGTAACGTGGTACTACACTGAAACAGTCCATTAAACCTGGTTTCGATCAATATATTAGAGGATAACGCATGTTCTGTCTAGGTTAGGCCTGGGATTTTCCCTCATCAGACACATGCTTTCGCATTCTTCACATACTTGTTGAATGGATCCTGGGTTTTTTCTGGTTTGGATCACGTAGTAATGTGGTAGCACACTGAAACAGTCCATTAAACCTGGTTTCGATCACTATTTTAGAGGATAACGCATGTTCTGTCTAGGTTAGGCCTGGGATTTTCCCTCATCAGACACATGCTTTCGCATTCTTCACATACTTGTTGAACGGATCCTGGGTATTTTTCTAGTTTGGATCACGTAGTGATGTGGTACCACACTGAAACAGTCCATTAAACCTGGTTTCGATCAATATTTTTGAGGATAACGCATGTTAGATCTAGGTTAGGCCTGGGATTTGCCCTCATGAGACACATCCTTTCGCATTCGTCACATACTTGTTGAACGGATCCTGGGTTTTTTGTGGTTTGGATCACGTAGTAATGCGGTACCACACTGAAACATTCAATTAAACCTGGTCTTGATAAATGTTTTAGAGGATAACGCATGTTGGGTCTGGGATAGGTCTGGGATTTGCCTTCATCAGGCTCATAGTTTCGCGTTTTTCACATACTTGTTGTACATATCCTGGGTTTTTTCTGTTTTGGATCACGTAGTAATGTGGTACCACACTGAAACAGTCGATTAAACCTGGTTTCGATCAATATTTTAGAGGATAACGCATGTTCTGTCTAGGTTAGGCCTGGGATTTGCCCTCATCAGACACATACTTTCGCATTTTCCACATACATGTTGAACAGATCCTGGATTTTTTGTGGTTTGGATCACGTAGTAATGTGGTACCACACTGAAACATTCAATTAATCCTGGTCTTGATAAATATTTTAGAGGATAACGCATGTTAGGTCTGGGTTAGGTCTAGGATTTGCCCTCATCAGGCTCATACTTTCGCATGTTACTCATACTTGATGGCTAGATCCAGGGCTTTTTCTGGATTGGATCACGTAGTAATGTGGTACCACACTGAAACAGTCAATTAAACCTGGTTTCCATCAATATTTTAGAGGACAACGCAAGTTAGGTCTGGGATAGGTCTGGGATTTGCCCTCATCGGGGTCATATTTTCGTGTTCTTCACATACTTGTTGAACGGATCCTGGGTTTTTTGTGGTTTGGATCACGTAGTAATGTGGTACCACACTGAAACATTCAATTAAACCTGGTCTTGATAAATATTTTGAGGATAACGCATGTTAGGTCTGGGATGGGTCTGGGATTTGCCCTCATCAGGCTCATACTTTCGCATATTTCTCATACTTGATAGCCAGACCCAGAGCTTTTGCTGGATTGGATCCCGTAGTAATGTGGTACCACACTGAAACGGTCCATTAAACCTGGTTTCGATCAATATTTTAGAGGATAACCGATGTTATGTCTAGGTTAGGCCTGGGATTTGCCCTCATCACGCTCATAGTTTCGCGTTTTTCACATACTTGTTGAACAGATCCTGGGTTTTTTCTGGTTTCGAACATGTAGTAATGTGGTACCACACTGGAACAGTCCATTAAACCTGGTTTCGATCAGTATTTTAGAGAATAACGCATGTTAGGTCTTGGTTAGGTCTGGGATTTGCTCTCATCAGGCTCGTACTTTCGCATATTTCTCATAGTTGATGGCCAGATTCTGTGCTTATTCTGGTTTGGATCACGTAGTAATGTGGTACCACACTGAAACAGTCGATTAAACCTGGTTTCTAACAATATTTTTGAGGGTAACGCATGTTAGGTCTAGGTTAGGCCTGGGATTTTCCCTCATCCGACACATACTTTCGCATTCTTCACATACATGTTGAACGGATCCTGGGTTTTTTCTGGTTTGGATCACGTAGTAATGTGGTAGCACACTGAAACAGTTCATTAAACCTGGTTTCGATCAATATTTTAGAGGATAACGCATGTTATGTCTAGGTTAGGCCTGGGATTTGCCCTCATCAGACACATACTTTCGCATTCTCCACATACTTGTTGAACGGATCCTGGGTTTTTTCAGGTTTGGACACAGAGTAGTGTGGTACCACACTGAAACATTCAATTAAACCTGGTCTTGATAAATATTTTAGAGGATAACACATGTTAGGTCTGGGTTAGGTCTAGGATTTGCCCTCATCAGGCTCATACTTTCGCATTCTCCACATACTTGTTGAACAGATCCTGGGTTTTTTCAGGTTTGGACACATAGTAATGTGGTACCACACTGAAACATTCAATTAAACCTGGTCTTGATAAATATTTTAGAGGATAACTCATGTTAGGTCTAGATTAGGTCTGGGATTTGCTCTCATCAGGCTCGTACTTTCGCAAATTTCTCATACTTGATGGCCTGATTCTGTGCTTTTTCTGGTTTGGATCCCGTAGTAACGTGGTACTACACTGAAACAGTCCATTAAACCTGGTTTCGATCAATATTTTAGAGAATAACGCATGTTAGGTCTCGGTTAGGTCTGGGATTTGCTCTCATCAGGCTCGTACTTTCGCATATTTCTCATAGTTGATGGCCAGATTCTGGGCTTTTTCTGGTTTGGATCACGTAGTAATGTGGTTCCACACTGAAATAGTCGATTAAACCTGGTTTCGATTAATATTTTTGAGGGTAACGCATGTTAGGTCTAGGTTAGGCCTGGGATTTTCCCTCATCAGACACATACTTTCGCATTCTTCACATACTTGTTGAACGGAACCTGGGTTTTTTCTGGTTTTGATCACGTAGTAATGTGGTACCACACTGAAACAGTCGATTAAACCTGGTTTCGATCAAGATTTTAGAGAATAACGCATGTTAGGTCTTGGTTAGGTCTGGGATTTGCTCCCATCAGGGTCATACATTCGCGTTTTCACATTCTTGTTGAACAGATCCCTGGCTTATTCTGGTTTGGATCACGTACTAATGTGGTACCACACTGAAACAGTCCATTAAACCTGGTTTCGATCAATATTTTAGAGGATAACACATGTTAGGTCTGTGATAGGTCTGGGATTTGCCCCCATCAGGCTCATAGTTTCGGGTTTTTCACATACTTGTTGAACAGATCCTGGGTTTTTTCCGGTTTGGATCTCGTAGTTATGTGGTACCACACTGAAACAGTCCATTAAACATGGTTTCGATCAATATTTTAGAGAATAACTCATGTTAGGTCTAGGTTAAGTCTGGGATTTGCTCTCATCAGGCTTGTACATTCGCATATTTCTCATACTTGATGGCCAGATTCGGGGCTTTTTCTGGTTTGGATCACGTAATAATGTAGTACAACACTGAAACAGTCCATTAAACCTGGTTTCGATCAATATTTTTGAGGGTAGCTCATGCTAGGTCTAGGTTAGGCCTGGGATTTGCCCCCATCGGACCCATACTTTCGCATTCTTCACATACTTGTTGTACAGATCCTGGGTTTTTTCAGGTTTGAGTCAGGCGGTAATGTGGTACCACACTGAAACAGTACATAAAACCTAGTCTCGGTCAATATTTTACAGGATAACGCATGTTACGTCTGGGATAGGTCCAGGATTTGCCCGCATCAGGCTCATACTTTCGCATATGTCTCATACTTGTTGGCCAGATCCTGGGCTTCTTCTGGTTTGGATCACGTAGTTATGTGGTACCACTCTGAAACAGTCGACTAAACCTGGTCTCGACCAATATTTAAGAGGATAACGCAAGTTGGGTCTGGGATAGGACTGGGATTTGCCCTCATCTGGCTCATACTTTCGCATTCTTCACATACTTGTTGAACGGATCCTGTGTTTTTCCCTGATTTGGATCACGTAGTAATGTGGTACCACACTGAAACATTCAATTAAACCTAGTCTTGATAAATATTTTAGAGGATAACGCATGTTAGGTCTGGGATAGGTCTGGGATTTGCCCGCATCAGGCTCATAGTTTCGCATATTTGTCAAACTTGTTGGCCCGATTCTGTGCTTTCACTGGTTTGGATCACGTAGTAATGTTGTACCGCCCTGAAACAGTCAATTCAACCTGGTCTCGATAAATATTTTAGATGATAACGCATGTTAGGTCTGGGTTAGGCCCGGGGTTTGCCCTCATCAGACTCATACTTTCGCATATTTCTCATACCTGTTGGCCAGATACTTTGCTTTTTCTGGATTGGATCACATACTGATGAAGTACCACACTGAAGCAGTCAATTATACCTGGTCTCGATCAATATTTTAGAGGATAACGCATGTTTGGCCTGGATTAGGTCCAGGATTTGCCTGCATCAGGTTCATACTTTCGCATATTTCTCATACTTGTTGGACAGATCCCTGGCTTTTTCTGGTTTGGATCACGTAGTAATGTGGTACCACTCTGAAACAGTCGATTAAACCTGGTTTCGATCAATATTTTAAATGATAACGCATGTTAGGTCTGGGATAGGTCTGGGATCTGCCCTCATCAGACTCTTACCTTCGCATTCTTCCCATGCTTGTTGAACAGATCCTGGGTTTTTTCTGGTTTGGATCACGTAGTAATGTGGTACCACACTGAAACAGTCCATTAAACCTGGTTTCGATCAATATTTTAGAGAATAACGCGTGTTAGGTCTTGGTTAGGTCTGGGATTTGCACTCATCAGGCTCATAGTTTCGCGTTTTTCACATACTTGTTGAACAGATCCTGGGTTTTTTCTGGTTTGGATCTCATAGTAATGTGGTACCACACTGAAACAGTCCATTAAACATGGTTTCGATCAATATTTTAGAGAATAACTCATGTTAGGTCCAGGTTAGGTCTGGGATTTGCTCTCATCAGGCTTGTACATTCGCATATTTCTCATACTTGATGGCCAGATTCGGGTCTTTTTCTGGTTTGGATCACGTAGTAATGTAAAACAACACTGTAACAGTCCATTAAACCTGTTTTCAACCAATATCTTAGAGGATAACGCATGTTAGGCCTAGGCTAGGCCTGGGATTTGCCCTAATCAGGGTCATAGTTTCGCAGTTTTATCATACATGTTGACCTGACCGAGGGTTTTTCCTACTTTGGATAACGTAGTAAAGTGGTACCACACAGAAACAGTCAACTAAACCTGGATCCGATCAATAATTTAGAGGATAGCGCATGTTAGGTCTGGATAAGGTCTGGGATTTGCTCTCATCAGGCTCATACTTGCGCATATTTCTCATACTTGTTGGCCAGATCCTGGGTTTTTTTTCTAGTCTGGATCACATAGTAATGTGGTACAACACAGAAACAGTCCATTAAACCTGGTTTCGATCAATATTTTAGATGATAACGCATGTTCGGTCTAGGTTAGTCCTGGGATTTGCCCTCATCAGACTCATACTTTCGCATTCTTCACATACTTGCTGAACAGATCCTGGGTTATTTCTGGTTTGGATCAGGTAGTAATGTGGTACCACACTGAAACAATCGATTAAACCTGGTCACGATCAACATTTTGGAGGATAACGCAAGTTGGGTCTGGGATAGGTCTGGGATTTGCCCTCATCTGGCTCATACTTTCGCATTCTTCACATACTTGCTGAACAGATCCTGGGTTATTTCTGGTTTGGATCAGGTAGTAATGTGGTACCACACTGAAACAATCGATTAAACCTGGTCACGATCAACATTTTAGAGGATAACGCAAGTTGGGTCTGGGATACGTCTGGGATTTGCCCTCATCTGGCTCATACTTTCGCATTCTTCACATACTTGTTGAACAGATCCTGGGTTATTACTGGTTTGGATCATGTAGTAATGTGGTACCACACTGATACAGTCCATTAAACCTGGTTTCGATAAATATTTTAAAGGATAACGCAAGTTAGGTCTGGGTTAGGGTTAGGATTTGCCCTCATCTGACCCATACTTTCGCATTCTTCACATACTTGTTGAACGGATCCTGTGTTTTTCTCTGATTTGGATCACGTAGTAATGTGGTACCACACTGAAACATTCAATTAAACCTAGTCTTGATAAATATTTTAGAGGATAACGCATGTTAGGTCTGGGATAGGTCTGGGATCTGCCCTCATCAGACTCTTACCTTCGCATTCTTCCCATGCTTGTTGAACAGATCCTGGGTTTTTTCTGGTTTGCATCACGTACTAATGTGGTATCACACTGAAGCAGTTCATTACAGCTGGTTTCGATCAATATTCTAGAGGATAACGCATCTTAGGTATAGGTTAGGCCTGGGATTTGCCCTCATCAGACTCATACTTTCGCATATTTCTCATTCTTGTTGGCTAGATCCGGGGCTTTTTCTGGATTGGATCACGTAGTAATGTGGTACCACACTGAAACAGTCAATTAATCCTGGTTACGATCAATATTTTAGAGGATAACGAACTTTAGGACTAGGTTAGGCCAGGAATTTTCCCTCAACAGACTCATACTTTCGCATTCTTCACATACTTCTTGAACAGATCCTGGGTTTTTTCTGGTTTGGATCACGTAGTAATGTGGTACCACTCTGAAACAGTCGACTAAACCTGGTCTCGACCAATATTTAAGAGGATAACGCAAGTTGGGTCTGGGATAGGTCTGGGATTTGCCCTCATCTGGCTCATACTTTCGCATTCTTCACATACTTGTTGAACAGATCCTGGGTTATTTCTGGTTAGGATCATGTAGTAATGTGGTACCACACTGATACAGTCCATTAAACATGGTTTCGATCAATATTTTAGAGAATAACTCATGTTAGGTCTAGGTTAGGTCTGGGATTTGCTCTCATCAGGCTTGTACATTCGCATATTTCTCATACTTGATGGCCAGATTCGGGGCTTTTCCTGGTTTGGATCACGTAGTAATGTAGTACAACACTGAAACAGTCCATTAAACCTGGTTTCGATCAATATTTTTGAAGATAGCTCATGCTAGGTCTAGGTTAGGCCTGGGATTTGCCCCCATCGGACCCATACTTTCGCATTCTTCACATACTTGTTGTACAGATCCTGGGTTTTTTCAGGATTGAATCAGGCGGTAATGTGGTACCACACTGAAACAGTACATAAAACCTAGTCTCGGTCAATATTTTAGAGGATAACGCATGTTACGTCTGGGATAGGTCCAGGATTTGCCCGCATCAGGCTCATACTTTCGCATATTTCTCACACTTGTTGGCCAGATCCTGGGCCTTTTCTGGTTTGGATCACGTAGTTATGTGGTACCACTCTGAAACAGTCGACTAAACCTGGTGTCGACCAATATTTAAGAGGATAACGCAAGTTGGGTCTGGGATAGGTCTGGGATTTGCCCTCATCTGGCTCATACTTTCGCATTCTTCACATACTTGTTGAACAGATCCTGGGTTATTTCTGGTTTGGATTATGTAGTAATGTGGTACCACACTGATACAGTCCATTAAACCTGGTTTCGATAAATATTTTTGAGGATAGCTCATGCTAGGTCTAGGTTAGGCCTGGGATTTGCCCCCATCGGACCCATACTTTCGCATTCTTCACATACTTGTTGTACAGATCCTGGGTTTTTTCAGGATTGAATCAGGCGGTAATGTGGTACCACACTGAAACAGTACATAAAACCTAGTCTCGGTCAATATTTTAGAGGATAACGCATGTTACGTCTGGGATAGGTCCAGAATCTGCCCGCATCAGGCTCATACTTTCGCATATTTCTCGAACTTGTTGGCCCGTATCTGTGCTTTCACTGGTTTGGATCACGTAGTAATGTTGTACCGCCCTGAAACAGTCAATTCAACCTGGTCTCGATAAATATTTTAGATGATAACGCATGTTAGGTCTAGGTTAGGCCTGGGATTTGCCCTCATCAGTCTCATACTTTCGCATATTTCTCATAACTGTTGGCCAGATACTTTGCTTTTTCTGGATTGGATCACATACTGATGAAGTACCACACTGAAGCAGTCAATTATACCTGGTCTCGATCTATATTTTAGAGGATAACGCATGTTAGGCCTGGGTTAGGTCCAGGATTTGCCTGCATCAGGCTCATACGTTCGCATTCTTCACATACTTGTTGAACAGATCCCTGGCTTTTTCTGGTTTGGATCACGTAGTAATGTGGTACCACACTGAAACAGTCGATTACTCCTGGTCTCGTTCAACATTTTATAGGATAACGCCGGTTAGGACACGGTTAGGTGTCGGATTTGCCCTCATCAGGCTCATACTGTCGCATATTTCTCATACTTGTTAGCCAGATCCATTGCTTTTTCTGGTTTGGATCACGTGGTACTGTGGTATCACACTGAAACAGCTCATTACAGCTGGTTTCGATCAATATTTTAGAGGATAATGCATCTTAGGTATAGGTTAGGCCTGGGATTTGCCCTCATCAGACTCATACTTTCGCATACTTCACATACTTGTTGAACAGATCCCCGGCTTTTTCTGGTTTGGATCACGTAGTAAAGTGGTACCACACTGAAACAGTCGATTACTCCTGGTCTCGTTCAACATTTTATAGGATAACGCCGGTTAGGACACGGTTAGGTGAGGGATTTGCCCTCATCAGGCTCATACTGTCGCATATTTCACATACTTGTTAGCCAGATCCATTGCTTTTTCTGGTTTGGATCACGTGGTACTGTGGTATCACACTGAATCAGTCCACGAAACCTGGTTTCGATCAATATTTTAGAGGATAATGCATCTTAGGTATAGGTTAGGCCTGGGATTTGCCCTCATCAGACTCATACTTTCGCATACTTCACATACTTGTTGAACAGATCCCCGGCTTTTTCTGGTTTGGATCACGTCGTAAAATGGTACCACACCGAAACAGTCGATTAATCCTGGTCTCGAACAATATTTTATAGGATAACGCCGTTTAGGACACGGTTAGGTGAGGGATTTGCCCTCATCAGGCTTGTTCATTCGCATATTTCTCATACTTGATGGCCAGATTCGGGGCTTTTTCTGGTTTGGATCACGTAATAATGTAGTACAACACTGAAACAGTCCATTAAACCTGGTTTCGATCAATATTTTTGAGGGTAGCTCATGCTAGGTCTAGGTTAGGCCTGGGATTTGCCCCGTTCGGACCCATACTTTCGCATTCTTCACATACTTGTTGTACAGATCCTGGGTTTTTTCAGGTTTGAATCAGGCGGTAATGTGGTACCACACTGAAACAGTCCAATAAACCTGGTTTCGATCAATATTTTAGAGAATAACGCATGTTAGGTCTTGGTTAGGTCTGGGATTTGCTCTCATCAGGCTCATAGTTTCGCGTTTTTCACATACTTGTTGAACAGATCCTGGGTTTTTTCTGGTTTGGATCTCGTAGTTATGTGGTACCACTCTGAAACAGTCGAATAAACCTGGTCTCGACCAATATTTAAGAGGATAACGCAAGTTGGGTCTGGGATAGGACTGGGATTTGCCCTCATCTGGCTCATACTTTCGCATTCTTCACATAGTTGTTGAACGGATCCTGTGTTTTTCCCTGATTTGGATCACGTAGTAATGTGGTACCACACTGAAACATTCAATTCAACCTGGTCTCGATAAATATTTTAGATGATAACGCATGTTAGGTCTAGGTTAGGCCTGGGGTTTGCCCTCATCAGACTCATACTTTCGCATATTTCTCATACCTGTTGGCCAGATACTTTGCTTTTTCTGGATTGGATCACATACTGATGAAGTACCACACTGAAGCAGTCAATTATACCTGGTCTCGATCAATATTTTAGAGGATAACGCATGTTTGGCCTGGGTTAGGTCCAGGATTTGCCTGCATCAGGTTCATACTTTCGCATATTTCTCATACTTGTTGAACAGATCCCTGGCTTTTTCTGGTTTGGATCACGTAGTAATGTGGTACCACTCTGAAACAGTCGATTAAACCTGGTTTCGATCAATATTTTAAATGATAACGCATGTTAGGTCTGGGATAGGTCTGGGATCTGCCCTCATCAGACTCTTACCTTCGCATTCTTCCCATGCTTGTTGAACAGATCCTGGGTTTTTTCTGGTTTGGATCACGTAGTAATGTGGTACCACACTGAAACAGTCCATTAAACCTGGTTTCGATCAATATTTTAGAGAATAACGCATGTTAGGTCTTGGTTAGGTCTGGGATTTGCTCTCATCAGGCTCATAGTTTCGCGTTTTTCACATACTTGTTGAACAGATCCTGGGTTTTTTCTGGTTTGGATCTCGTAGTAATGTGGTACCACACTGAAACAGTCCATTAAACATGGTTTCGATCAATATTTTAGAGAATAACTCATGTTAGGTCTAGGTTAGGTCTGGGATTTGCTCTCATCAGGCTTGTACATTCGCATATTTGTCATACTTGATGGCCAGATTCGGGGATTTTCTGGTTTGGATCACGTAGTAATGTAGTACAACACTGTAACAGTCCATTAAACCAGTTTTCAACCAATATCTTAGAGGATAACGCATGTTAGGCCTAGGCTAGTCCTGGGATTTGCCCTAATCAGGGTCATACTTTCGCAGTTTTATCATACATGTTGACCTGATCGAGGGTTTTTCCTTCTTTGGATAACGTAGTAAAGTGGTACCACACAGAAACAGTCAACTAAACCTGGATCCGATCAATATTTTAGAGGATAACGCATGGTAGGTCTCGGTTAGGTCTAGGATTTGCCCTCATCTGGGTCATACTTTCGCATATTTCTCAAACTTGTTTGCAAGATTCTGGGCTTTCACTGGTCTGGATCACGTAATAATGTAGTACAACACTGAAACAGTCCATTAAACCTGGTTTCGATCAATACTTTTGAAGATAGCGCATGTTAGGTCTGGATAAGGTCTGGGATTTGCTCTCATCAGGCTCATACTTTCGCATATTTCTCATTCTTGTTGGCCAGATACTTGGCTCCCACTGGTTTGGATCACGTAGTAATGTTGTACCATACTGAAACAGTCCATTGAACCTGGTCTCGATCAATATTTTAGATGATAACGCCGGTTAGGACTCGGTTAGGTATGGGATTTGCCCTCATCAGGGTCATACCTCCGCATTTCTCGCATATTTGTTGGCCAGATCCTGTGCTGTCACAGGTCTGGATCTCGTAGTAATGTGGTACCACACTGAAACAGTCAATTATCCCTGGTCTCGATCAATATTTTAGAGGATAACGCATGTTAGGTCTAGGTTAGGCCTGGGATTTGCCCTCATCAGAATCATACTTTCGCATATTTCTCATACTTGTTGGCCAGATCCTGGGTTTTTTTCTAGTCTGGATCACGTAGTAATGTGGTACAACACAGAAACAGTCCATTAAACCTGGTTTCGATCAATATTTTAGATGATAACGCATGTTCGGTCTAGGTTAGGCCTGGGATTTGCCCTCATCAGACTCATACTTTCGCATTCTTCACATACTTGTTGAACAGATCCTGGGTTATTTCTGGTTTGGATCAGGTAGTAATGTGGTACCACACTGATACAGTCCATTAAACCTGGTTTCGATCAATATTTTTGAGGATAGCTCATGCTAGGTCTAGGTTAGTCCTGGGATTTGCCCCCATCGGACCCATACTTTCGCATTCTTCACATACTTGTTGGCCAGATCCTGGGCTTTTTCTGGTTTGGATCACGTAGTTATGTGGTACCACTCTGAAACACTCGACTAAACCTGGTCTCGACCAATATTTAAGAGGATAACGCAAGTTGGGTCTGGGATAGGTCTGGGATTTGCCCTCATCTGGCTCATACTTTCGCATTCTTCACATACTTGTTGAACAGATCCTGGGTTTTTTCTGCTTTGGATCAGGTAGTAATGTGGTACCACACTGAAACAGTCGACTAAACCTGGTCACGATCAACATTTTAGAGGATAGCGCCGGTTAGGACTCGGTTAGGTGTGGGATTTGCCCTCATCAGGCTCATACTTTCGCATATTTCTCATACTTGTTGAACAGATCCTGGGTTATCTCTGGTTTCGATCATGTAGTAATGTGGTACCACACTGATACAGTCCATTAAACCTGGTTTCGATCAATATTTTTGAGGATAGCTCATGCTAGGTCTAGGTTAGTCCTGGGATTTGCCCCCATCGGACCCATACTTTCGCATTCTTCACATACTTGTTGGCCAGATCCTGGGCTTTTTCTGGTTTGGATCACGTAGTTATGTGGTACCACTCTGAAACACTCGACTAAACCTGGTTTCGATCAATATTTTAGATGATAACGCATGTTCGGTCTAGGTTAGGCCTGGGATTTGCCCTCATCAGACTCATACTTTCGCATTCTTCACATACTTGTTGAACAGATCCTGGGTTATCTCTGGTTTCGATCATGTAGTAATGTGGTACCACACTGATACAGTCCATTAAACCTGGTTTCGATAAATATTTTAAAGGATAACGCATGTTAGGTCTGGGTTAGGGTTAGGATTTGCCCTCATCTGACCCATACTTTCGCATTCTTCACATACTTGTTGAACGGATCCTGTGTTATTCCCTGATTTGGATCACGTAGTAATGTGGTACCACACTGAAACATTCAATTAAACCTAGTCTTGATAAATATTTTAGAGGATAACGCATGTTAGGTCTGGGATAGGTCAGGGATTTGTCATCATCAGGCTCATATTTTCGCATATTTCTCATACTTGTTGGCCAGATTCTGTGCTTTCACTGGTTTGGATCACGTTGTAATGTTGTACCGCCCTGAAACAGTCAATTCAACCTGGTCTCGATAAATATTTTAGATGATAACGCATGTTAGGTCTAGGTTAAGCCTGGGATTTGCCCTCATCAGGCTCATACTTTCGCACACTTCACATACTCGTTGAACAGATCCTGGGTTTTTTCTGCTTTGGATCACGTAGTAAAGTGGTACCACACTGAAACAGTCCATTAAACCTGGTTTAGATCAATATTTTAGAGGATAACGCATGTTAGGTCTAGGTTAGCCCTGGGATTTTCACACATCAGACTCATACTTTCGCATTCTTCACATACTTGTTGAACAGATCCCTGGCTTTTTCTGGTTTGGATCACGTAGTAAAGTGGTACCACACTGAAACAGTCGTTTAATCCTGGTCTCGATCAACATTTTAGATGATAACGCATGTTAGGTCTAGGTTAGGCCTGGGATTTGCCCTCATCAGACTCATACTTTCTCATTCTTCACATTCTTGTTGAACGGATCCTGGGTTTTTTCTGGTTTGGTTCACGTAGTAATGTGGTACCACACTGAAACATTCAATTAAACCTGATCTTGATAAATATTTTAGAGGATAACGCATGGTGGGTCCAGGTTAGGCCTGGGATTTGCCCTCATCAGACTCATACTCTCGCATATTTCACATACTTGTTGAACAAATCCCTGGCTTTTTCTGGTTTGGATCACGTAGTAAAGTGGTACCACACTGAAACAGTCGATTAATCCTGGTCTCGATCAACATTTTAGATGATAACGCATGTTAGGTCTAGGTTAGGCCTGGGATTTGCCCTCTTCAGACTCATACTTTCTCATTCTTCACATTCTTCTTGAACAGATCCTGGGATATTTCTGATTTGGATCAGGTAGTAATGTGGTACCACACTGAAACAGTCGACTAAACCTGGTCACGATCAACATTTTAGAGGATAGCGCCGGTTAGGACTCGGTTAGGTGTGGGATTTGCCCTCATCAGGCTCATACTTTCGCATATTTCTCATACTTGTTGGCCAGATCCTGGGCTTTTTCTGGTTTGGATCACGTTGTAATGTGGTACCACTTTGAAACAGTCGATTAAACCTGGTTTCGATCAATATTTTAGATGATAACGCATGTTAGGTCTGGGATAGGTCTGGCATCTGCCCTCATCAGACTCATACCTTCGCATTCTTCACATTCTTGTCGGCCAGATTCTGGGCTCCCACTGGTTTGGATCACGTAGTAATATGGTACCATACTGAAACAGTCCATTAAACCTGGTCTCGATCAATATTTTAGACGATAACGCATGTTAGGTCTTTGTTAGGCCTGGGACTTACCCTCATCAGACTCATACTTTCGCATATTTCTCATACCTGTAGGCAGATACGTTGCTTTTTCTGGATTGGATCACATACTGATGTAGTACCACACTGAAACAGTCAATTATACCTGGTCTCGATCAATATTTTAGAGCATAACGCATGTTAGGCCTGGGTTAGGTCCAGGATTTGCCAGCATCAGGCTCACACTTTCGCATATTCCTCAAACTTGTTGGCCAGATTCTGTGCTTTCACTGGTTTGGATCACGTAGTAATGTTGTACCGCACTGAAACAGTCAATTCAACCTGGTCTCGATAAATATTTTAGATGATAACGCATGTTAGGTCTAGGTTAAGCCTGGGATTTGCCCTCATCAGACTGATACTTTCGCATATTTCTCATACTTATTGGCCAGATCCTGGCATTTTTTCTGGTCTGGATCACGTAGTAATGTGGTACCACACTGAATCAGTCAATTAAACCTGGTCTTGATAAATATTTTAGAGGATAACGCATGATAGGTCTAGGTTACGCCTGGGATTTGCCCTCATCAGGCTCATACTTTTGCATTATTCACATACTTGTTGTACAGATCCTGGAATTTTTCTGGTTTGAACCACGTGGTAATGTGGTACCACACTGCAACAGTCCATGAAACCTAGTCTGTGTCAATATTGTAAAGGATATCGCATGTTAGGTCTGGGTTAGGTCTGGGATTTGCCCTCATGCGGCTCATACATTCTCATATTTCTCATACTTGTTGGCCTGATCCTGGGCTTTCATAGGTCCGGATCTCGCAGTAATGTGGTACCACACTGAAACAGTCCATTAAACCTGGTTTTGATGAATATTCTAGAGGATACACCATGTTAGGTCTAGGTTAGGCCTGGGATTTGCCCTCATCAGGCTCATACTTTTGCATTCTTCACATACTTGTTGAACGGATCCTTGTGTTTTTCCCTTATTTGGATCACGTAGTAATGTGGTACCACACTGAAACATTCAATTAAACCTAGTCTTGATAAATATTTTAGAGGATAACGCATGTTAGGTCTGGGATAGGCCTGGGATTTGTCATCATCAGGCTCATTGTTTCGCATATTTCTCAAACTTGTTGGCCAGATTCTGTGCTTTCACTGGTTTGGATCACGTAGTAATGTTGTACCGCCGTGAAACAGTCAATTCAACCTGGTCTCGATAAATATTTTAGATGATAACGCATGTTAGGTCTAGGTTAGGCCTGTGATTTGCCCTCATCAGACTCATACTTTCGCATATTTCTCATACTTGTTGGCCAGATCCATAGCTTTTTCTGGATTGGATCACATCCTGATGTAGTACCACACTGAAACAGTCAATTCAACCTGGTTTCGATGAATATTTTAGATGATAACGCATGTCAGGTCTAGGTTAGGCCTGGGATTTGCCCTCATCAGACCCATACTTTCGCATTCCTCACATACTTGTTGTACAGATCCTGGGTTTTTTCAGGTTTGAATCACGTGGTAATGTGGTACCACACTGAAACAGTCCATAAAACCTAGTCTCGGTCAATATTTTAGAGGATAACGCATGTTAGGTCTGGGTTAGGTCCAGGATTTGCTCGCATTTGGCTCATACTTTCGCATATTTCTCATACTTGTTGGCCAGATCCTAGGCTTTTTCTGGTTTGGTTCACGTAGTAATGTGGTACCACTCTGAAACGGTCGATTAAACCTGGTTTCGATCAATATTTTAGATGATAACGCATGTTAGGTCTGGGTTAGGGATAGGATTTGCCCTCATCAGACCCATACTTTCGCATTCATCACATACTTCTTGAACAGATCCTGGGTTTTTTCAGGTTTGGATCACGTAGTAATGTGGTACCACACTGAAACAGTTATTTAAACCTGGATACGACCAATATTTTAGAGGATACACCATGTTAGGTCTAGGTTAGGCCTGGGATTTTCCCTCATCAGACACATACTTTCGCATTCTTCACATACTTGTTGAACGGATCCTGGGTTTTTTCAGGTTTGTATCACGAAGTAATGTGGTACCACACTGAAACATTCAATTAAACCTGGTGTTGATAAATATTTTAGAGGATAACGCATGTTAGGTCTGGGTTAGGTCTAGGATTTGCCCTCATCAGGCTCATACTTTCGCATATTTCTCATACTTGATGGCCTGATCCTGTGCTTTTTCTGGTTTGGATCCCGTAGTAATGTGGTACCACACTGAAGCAGTCCATTAATCCTGGTTTCGATCAATATTTTTGAGGATAACGCATGTTAGGTCTAGGTTAGGCCCGGGATTTGCCCTCATCAGGGTCATATTTCCGCGTTCTTCACATACTTGTTGAACAGATCCTGGGTATTTTTCAGGCTTGGAGCAGGCAGTAATGTGGTACCACACTGAAACAGTCGGTTAAACCTGGTTTCGATCAATATCTTAGATGATAGCGCTAGTTATGTCTGGGATAGGTCTGGGATTTGCCTCGTCAGGCTCATACTTTCGCATTCTTCACATACTTGTTGAACGGATCCTGGGTTTTTTCTGGTTTGGATCACGTAGTAATGTGGTATCACACTGAAACAGTCCATTAAACCTGGTTTCGATAAATATTTTAGAGAATAACGCATGTTAGGTCTTGGTTAGGTCTGGGATTTGCTCTCATCAGGCTCGTACTTTCGCATATTTCTCATAGTTGATGGCCAGATTCTGGGCTTTTTCTGGTTTGGATCACGTAGTAATGTGGTACCACACTGAAATAGTCGATTAAACCTGGTTTCTATCAATATTTTTGAGGGTAACGCATGTTAGGTCTAGGTTAGGCCTGGGATTTTCCCTCATCAGAAACATACTTTCGCATTCTTCACATACTTGTTGAACGGATCCTGGGTTTTTTCAGGTTTGGATCACGTAGTAATGTGGTACCACACTGAAACATTCAATTAAACCTGGTCTTGATAAATATTTTAGAGGATAACGCATGTTTGGTCTGGGTTAGGTCTAGGATTTGCCCTCATCAGGCTCCTACTTTCGCATATTTCTCATACTTGATGGCTAGATCCAGGGCTTTTTCTGGATTGGATCACGTAGTAATGTGGTACCACACTGAAACAGTAAATGAAACCCAGTTGCGATCGTTATTTTAGAGGATAACGCATGTTAGGTCTAAGTTAGGCCTGGGATTTTCCCTCATCAGACACATACTTTCGCATTCTTCACATACTTGTTGAACGTATCCTGGGTTTTTTCTGGTATGGATCACGTAGTAATGTGGCACCACACTGAAACTGTCGATTAAACCTGCTTTCGATGAATATTTTTGAGAATAACTCATGTTAGGTCTAGGTTAGGTCTGGGATTTGCTCTCATCAGGCTCGTACTTTCGCAAATTTCTCATACTTGATGGCCAGATTCTGTGCTTTTTCTGGTTTGGATCACGTAGTAATGTGGTACCACACTGAAACAGTCCATTAAACCTGGTTTCGATCAATATATTAGAGGATAACGCATGTTAGGTCTAAGTTAGGCCTGGGATTTTCCCTCATCAGACATATACTTTCGCATTCTTCACATACTTGTTGAACGTATCCTGGGCTTTTTCTGGTTTGGTTCACGTAGTAATGTGGCACCACACAGAAATAGTCGATTAAACCTGGTTTCGATCAATATTTTAGAGGATAACTCATGTTATGTCTAGGATAGGTCTGGGATTTGCCCTCATCACGCTCATATTTTCGCGTTTTTCACATACTTGTTGAACAGATCCTGGGTTTTTTCTGGTTTCGAACATGTAGTAATGTGGTACCACACTGGAACAGTCCATTAAACATGGTTTCGATCAGTATTTTACAGAATAACGCATGTTAGGTCTTGGTTAGGTCTGGGATTTGCTCTCAGCAGGCTCGTACTTTCGCATATTTCTCATAGTTGATGGCCAGATTCTGTGCTTATTCTGGTTTGGATCACGTAGTAATGTGGTACCACACTGAAACAGTCGATTAAACCTGGTTTCTAACAATATTTTTGAGGGTAACGCATGTTAGGTCTAGGTTAGGCCTGGGATTTTCCCTCATCCGACACATACTTTCGCATTCTTCACATACTTGTTGAACGGATCCTGGGTTTTTTCTGGTTTGGATCACGTAGTAATGTGGTAGCACACTGAAACAGTTCACTAAACCTGGTTTCGATCAATATTTTAGAGGATAACGCATGTTATGTCTAGGTTAGGCCTGGGATTTGCCCTCATGAGACACATTCTTTCGCATTCTCCACATACTTGTTGAACAGATCCTGGGTTTTTTCAGGTTTGGGCACATAGTAATGTGGTACCACACTGAAACAATCAATTAAACCTGGTCTTGATAAATATTTTAGAGGATAACACATGTTAGGTCTGGGTTAGGTCTAGGATTTGCCCTCATCAGGCTCATGCTTTCGCAAATATCTCATACTTGATGGCTAGATCGAGGGCTTTTTCTGGATTGGATCACGTAGTAATGTGGTAGCACACTGAAACAGTCCATTAAACCTGGTTTCGATCAATATCTAAGATGATAACGCTAGTTATGTCTGGGATAGGTCTGGGATTTGCCCTCGTCAGACTCATACTTTCGCATTCTTCACATACTTGTTGAACGTATCCTGGGTTTTTTCTGGTTTGGATCACGTAGTAATGTGGTACCACACTGAAACAGTCGATTAAACCTGGTTTCGATCAATATTTCAGAGAATAACGCATGTTAGGTCTTGGTTAGGTCTGGGATTTGCTCTCATCAGGCTCGTACTTTCGCAAATTTCTCATACTTGATGGCCTGATTCTGTGCTTTTTCTGGTTTGGATCCCGTAGTAATGTGGTACCACACTGAAACAGTCCATTAAACCTGGTTTCGATCAATATATTAGAGGATAACGCATGTTAGGTCTAAGTTAGGCCTGGGATTTTCCCTCATCAGACATATACTTTCGCATTCTTCACATACTTGTTGAACGTATCCTGGGCTTTTTCTGGTTTGGATCACGTAGTAATGTGGCACCACACTGAAATAGTCGATTAAACCTGGTTTCTATCAATATTTTTGAGGGTAACGCATGTTAGGTCTAGGTTAGGCCTGGGATTTTCCCTCATCAGACACATACTTTCGCATTCTTCACATACTTGTTGAACGGATCCTGGGTTTTTTCAGGTTTGTATCACGTAGTAATGTGGTACCACACTGAAACATTCAATTAAACCTGGTCTTGATAAATATTTTAGAGGATAACGCATGTTAGGTCTGGGTTAGGTCTAGGATTAGCCCTCATCAGGCTCATACTTTCGCATTCTCCACATACTTGTTGAACAGATCCTGGGTTTTTTCAGGTTTGGACACATAGTAATGTGGTACCACACTGAAACATTCAATTAAACCTGGTTTCGATCAATATCTAAGATGATAACGCTAGTTATGTCTGGGATAGGTCTGGGATTTGCCCTCGTCAGACTCATACTTTCGCATTCTTCACATACTTGTTGAACGTATCCTGGGTTTTTTCAGGTTTGTATCACGTAGTAATGTGGTACCACACTGAAACATTCAATTAAACCTGGTCTTGATAAATATTTTAGAGGATAACGCATGTTAGGTCTGGGTTAGGTCTAGGATTTGCCCTCATCAGGCTCATACTTTCGCATTCTCCACATACTTGTTGAACAGATCCTGGGTTTTTTCAGGTTTGGACACATAGTAATGTGGTACCACACTGAAACATTCAATTAAACCTGGTCTTGATAAATATTTTAGAGGATAACACATGTTAGGTCTGTGTTAGGTCTAGGATTTTCCCTCATCAGGCTCATACTTTCGCAAATATCTCATACTTGATGGCTAGATCCAGGGCTTTTTCTGGATTGGATCACGTAGTAATGTGGTAGCACACTGAAACAGTCCATTAAACCTGGTTTCGATCAATATCTAAGATGATAACGCTAGTTATGTCTGGGATAGGTCTGGGATTTGCCCTCGTCAGGCTCATACTTTCGCATTCTTCACATACTTGTTGAACGTATCCTGGGTTTTTTCTGGTTTGGATCACGTAGAAATGTGGTACCACACTGAAACTGTCGATTAAACCTGCTTTCGATCAATATTTTTGAGAATAACTCATGTTAGGTCTAGGTTAGGTCTGGGATTTGCTCTCATCAGGCTCGTACTTTCGCAAATTTCTCATACTTGATGGCCTGATTCTGTGCTTTTTCTGGTTTGGATCCCGTAGTAATGTGGTACCACACTGAAACAGTCCATTAAACCTGGTTTCGATCAATATCTAAGATGATAACGCTAGTTATGTCTGGGATAGGTCTGGGATTTGCCCTCGTCAGGCTCATACTTTCGCATTCTTCACATACTTGTTGAACGTATCCTGGGTTTTTTCTGGTTTGGATCACGTAGAAATGTGGTACCACACTGAAACTGTCGATTAAACCTGGTTTCGATCAATATTTCAGAGAATAACGCATGTTAGGTCTTGGTTAGGTCTGGGATTTGCTCTCATCAGGCTCGTACTTTCGCAAATTTCACATACTTGATGGCCTGATTCTGTGCTTTTTCTGGTTTGGATCCCGTAGTAATGTGGTACCACACTGAAACAGTCCATTAAACCTGGTTTCGATCACTATATTAGAGGATAACGCATGTTAGGTCTAACTTAGGCCTGGGATTTTCCCTCATCAGACATATACTTTCGCATTCTTCACATACTTGTTGAACGTATCCTGGGCTTTTTCTGGTTTGGATCACGTAGTAATGTGGCACCACACTGAAATAGTCGATTAAACCTGGTTTCTATCAATATTTTTGAGGGTAACGCATGTTAGGTCTAGGTTAGGCCTGGGATTTTCCCTCATCAGACACATACTTTCGCATTCTTCACATACTTGTTGAACGGATCCTGGGTTTTTTCAGGTTTGTCTCACGTAGTAATGTGGTACCACACTGAAACATTCAATTAAACCTGGTCTTGATAAATATTTTAGAGGATAACGCATGTTAGGTCTGGGTTAGGTCTAGGATTTGCCCTCATCAGGCTCATACTTTCGCAAATATCTCATACTTGATGGCTAGATCCAGGGCTTTTTCTGGATTGGATCACGTAGTAATGTGGTAGCACACTGAAACAGTCCATTAAACCTGGTTTCGATCAATATCTAAGATGATAACGCTAGTTATGTCTGGGATAGGTCTGGGACTTGCCCTCGTCAGACTCATACTTTCGCATTCTTCACATACTTGTTGAACGTATCCTGGGTTTTTTCTGGTTTGGATCACGTAGTAATGTGGTACCACACTGAAACTGTCGATTAAACCTGCTTTCGATCAATATTTTTGAGAATAACTCATGTTAGGTCTAGGTTAGGTCTGGGATTTGCTCTCATCAGGCTCGTACTTTCGCAAATTTCTCATACTTGATGGCCTGATTCTGTGCTTTTTCTGGTTTGGATCCTGTAGTAATGTGGTACCACACTGAAACGGTCGATTAAACCTGGTTTCTAACAATATTTTTGAGGGTATCGCATGTTAGGTCTAGGTTAGGCCTGGGATTTTCCCTCATCCGACACATACTTTCGCATTCTTCACATACATGTTGAACGGATCCTGGGTTTTTTATGGTTTGGATCACGTAGTAATGTGGTAGCACACTGAAACAGTTCATTAAACCTGGTTTCGATCAATATTTTAGAGGATAACGCATGTTATGTCTAGGTTAGGCCTGGGATTTGCCCTCATCAGACACATACTTTCGCATTCTCCACATACTTGTTGAACAGATCCTGGGTTTTTTCAGGTTTGGACACAGAGTAATGTGGTACCACACTGAAACATTCAATTAAACCTGGTCTTGATAAATATTTTAGAGGATAACACATGTTAGGTCTGGGTTAGGTCTAGGATTTGCCCACATCAGGCTCATACTTTCGCATTCTCCACATACTTGTTGAACAGATCCTGGGTTTTTTCAGGTTTGGACACATAGTAATGTGGTACCACACTGAAACATTCAATTAAACCTGGTCTTGATAAATATTTTAGAGGATAACACATGTTAGGTCTGGGTTAGGTCTAGGATTTGCCCTCATCAGGCTCATACTTTCGCAAATATCTCATACTTGATGGCTAGATCCAGGGCTTTTTCTGGATTGGATCACGTAGTAATGTGGTAGCACACTGAAACAGTCCATTAAACCTGGTTTCGATCAATATCTAAGATGATAACGCTAGTTATGTCTGGGATAGGTCTGGGATTTGCCCTCGTCAGGCTCATACTTTCGCATTCTTCACATACTTGTTGAACGTATCCTGGGTTTTTTCTGGTTTGGATCACGTAGAAATGTGGTACCACACTGAAACTGTCGATTAAACCTGCTTTCGATCAATATTTTTGAGAATAACTCATGTTAGGTCTAGGTTAGGTCTGGGATTTGCTCTCATCAGGCTCGTACTTTCGCAAATTTCTCATACATGATGGCCTGATTCTGTGCTTTTTCTGGTTTGGATCCCGTAGTAATGTGGTACCACACTGAAACAGTCCATTAAACCTGGTTTCGATCAATATATTAGAGGATAACGCATGTAATGTCTAGGTTAGGCCTGTGATTTGCCCTCATCAGACACATACTTTCGCATTCTTCACATACTTGTTGAACGGATCCTGGGTTTTTTCTGGTTTGGATCACGTAGTAATGTGGTAGCACACTGAAACAGTCTATTAAACCTGGTTTCGATCAATATTTTAGAGGATAACGCATGTTCTGTCTAGGTTAGGCCTGGGATCTTCCCTCATCAGACACATACTTTCGCATTCTTCACATACTTGTTGAACGGATCCTGGGTTTTTTCTGGTTTGGATCACGTAGTAATGTGGTACCACACTGAAACTGTCGATTAAACCTGCTATCGATCAATATTTTTGAGAATAACTCATGTTAGGTCTAGGTTAGGTCTGGGATTTGCTCTCATCAGGCTCGTACTTTCGCAAATTTCTCATACTTGATGGCCTGATTCTGTGCTTTTTCTGGTTTGGATCCTGTAGTAACGTGGTACTACACTGAAACAGTCCATTAAACCTGGTTTCGATCAATATATTAGAGGATAACGCATGTTATGTCTAGGTTAGGCCTGTGATTTGCCCTCATCAGACGCATACCTTCGCATTCTGCACATACTTGTTGAACGGATCCTGGGTTTTTTCTGGTTTGGATCACGTAGCAATGTGGTAGCACACTGAAACAGTCCATTAAACCTGGTTTCGATCAATATTTTAGAGGATAACGCATGTTCTGTCTAGGTTAGGCCTGGGATTTGTCCTCATCAGACACATATTTTCGCATTCTTCACATACTTGTTGAACGGATCGTGGGTTTTTTCCGGTTTGGATCACGTAGTAATGTGATAGCACACTGAAACAGTCCATTAAACCTGGTTTCGATCAATATTATAGAGGATAACGCATGTTAGGTCTAGGTTAGGCCTGGGATTTTCCCTCATCAGACACATACTTTCGCATTCTTCACATACTTGTTGAACGGATCCTGGGTATTTTTCTAGTTTGGATCACGTAGTGATGTGGTACCACACTGAAACAGTCCATTAAACCTGGTTTCGATCAATATTTTTGAGGATAACGCATGTTAGATCTAGGTTAGGCCTGGGATTTGCCCTCATCAGACACATCCTTTCGCATTCGTCACATACTTGTTGAACGGATCCTGGGTTTTTTGTGGTTTGGATCACGTAGTAATGCGGTACCACACTGAAACATTCAATTAAACCTGGTCTTGATAAATGTTTTAGAGGATAACGCATGTTGGGTCTGGGATAGGTCTGGGATTTGCCTTCATCAGGCTCATAGTTTCGCGTTTTTCACATACTTGTTGAACAGATCCTGGGTTTTTTCTGTTTTGGATCACGTAGTAATGTGGTACCACACTGAAACAGTCGATTAAACCTGGTTTCGATCAATATTTTAGAGGATAACGCATGTTCTGTCTAGGTTAGGCCTGGGAGTTGCCCTCATCAGACACATACTTTCGCATTTTCCACATACATGTTGAACAGATCCTGGGTTTTTTGTGGTTTGGATCACGTATTAATGTGGTACCACACTGAAACATTCAATTAATCCTGGTCTTGATAAATATTTTAGAGGATAACGCATGTTAGGTCTGGGTTGGGTCTAGGATTTGCCCTCATCAGGCTCATACTTTCGCATGTTACTCATACTTGATGGCTAGATCCAGGGTCTTTTTCTGGATTGGATCACGTAGTAATGTGGTACCACACTGAAACAGTCAATTAAACCTGGTTTCCATCAATATTTTAGAGGACAACGCAAGTTAGGTCTGGGATAGTTCTGGGATTTGCCCTCATCGGGGTCATATTTTCGTGTTCTTCACATACTTGTTGAACGGATCCTGGGTTTTTTGTGGTTTGGATCACGTAGTAATGTGGTACCACACTGAAACAGTCGATTAAGCCTGGTTTCTAACAATATTTTTGAGGGTAACGCATGTTAGGTCTAGGTTAGGCCTGGGATTTTCCCTCATCCGACACATACTTTCGCATTCTTCACATACATGTTGAACGGATCCTGGGTTTTTTATGGTTTGGATCACGTAGTAATGTGGTAGCACACTGAAACAGTTCATTAAACCTGGTTTCGATCAATATTTCAGAGAATAACGCATGTTAGGTCTTGGTTAGGTCTGGGATTTGCTCTCATCAGGCTCGTACTTTCGCAAATTTCACATACTTGATGGCCTGATTCTGTGCTTTTTCTGGTTTGGATCCCGTAGTAATGTGGTACCACACTGAAACAGTCCATTAAACCTGGTTTCGATCACTATATTAGAGGATAACGCATGTTAGGTCTAACTTAGGCCTGGGATTTTCCCTCATCAGACATATACTTTCGCATTCTTCACATACTTGTTGAACGTATCCTGGGCTTTTTCTGGTTTGGATCACGTAGTAATGTGGCACCACACTGAAATAGTCGATTAAACCTGGTTTCTATCAATATTTTTGAGGGTAACGCATGTTAGGTCTAGGTTAGGCCTGGGATTTTCCCTCATCAGACACATACTTTCGCATTCTTCACATACTTGTTGAACGGATCCTGGGTTTTTTCAGGTTTGTCTCACGTAGTAATGTGGTACCACACTGAAACATTCAATTAAACCTGGTCTTGATAAATATTTTAGAGGATAACGCATGTTAGGTCTGGGTTAGGTCTAGGATTTGCCCTCATCAGGCTCATACTTTCGCAAATATCTCATACTTGATGGCTAGATCCAGGGCTTTTTCTGGATTGGATCACGTAGTAATGTGGTAGCACACTGAAACAGTCCATTAAACCTGGTTTCGATCAATATCTAAGATGATAACGCTAGTTATGTCTGGGATAGGTCTGGGACTTGCCCTCGTCAGACTCATACTTTCGCATTCTTCACATACTTGTTGAACGTATCCTGGGTTTTTTCTGGTTTGGATCACGTAGTAATGTGGTACCACACTGAAACTGTCGATTAAACCTGCTTTCGATCAATATTTTTGAGAATAACTCATGTTAGGTCTAGGTTAGGTCTGGGATTTGCTCTCATCAGGCTCGTACTTTCGCAAATTTCTCATACTTGATGGCCTGATTCTGTGCTTTTTCTGGTTTGGATCCTGTAGTAATGTGGTACCACACTGAAACGGTCGATTAAACCTGGTTTCTAACAATATTTTTGAGGGTATCGCATGTTAGGTCTAGGTTAGGCCTGGGATTTTCCCTCATCCGACACATACTTTCGCATTCTTCACATACATGTTGAACGGATCCTGGGTTTTTTATGGTTTGGATCACGTAGTAATGTGGTAGCACACTGAAACAGTTCATTAAACCTGGTTTCGATCAATATTTTAGAGGATAACGCATGTTATGTCTAGGTTAGGCCTGGGATTTGCCCTCATCAGACACATACTTTCGCATTCTCCACATACTTGTTGAACAGATCCTGGGTTTTTTCAGGTTTGGACACAGAGTAATGTGGTACCACACTGAAACATTCAATTAAACCTGGTCTTGATAAATATTTTAGAGGATAACACATGTTAGGTCTGGGTTAGGTCTAGGATTTGCCCACATCAGGCTCATACTTTCGCATTCTCCACATACTTGTTGAACAGATCCTGGGTTTTTTCAGGTTTGGACACATAGTAATGTGGTACCACACTGAAACATTCAATTAAACCTGGTCTTGATAAATATTTTAGAGGATAACACATGTTAGGTCTGGGTTAGGTCTAGGATTTGCCCTCATCAGGCTCATACTTTCGCAAATATCTCATACTTGATGGCTAGATCCAGGGCTTTTTCTGGATTGGATCACGTAGTAATGTGGTAGCACACTGAAACAGTCCATTAAACCTGGTTTCGATCAATATCTAAGATGATAACGCTAGTTATGTCTGGGATAGGTCTGGGATTTGCCCTCGTCAGGCTCATACTTTCGCATTCTTCACATACTTGTTGAACGTATCCTGGGTTTTTTCTGGTTTGGATCACGTAGAAATGTGGTACCACACTGAAACTGTCGATTAAACCTGCTTTCGATCAATATTTTTGAGAATAACTCATGTTAGGTCTAGGTTAGGTCTGGGATTTGCTCTCATCAGGCTCGTACTTTCGCAAATTTCTCATACATGATGGCCTGATTCTGTGCTTTTTCTGGTTTGGATCCCGTAGTAATGTGGTACCACACTGAAACAGTCCATTAAACCTGGTTTCGATCAATATATTAGAGGATAACGCATGTAATGTCTAGGTTAGGCCTGTGATTTGCCCTCATCAGACACATACTTTCGCATTCTTCACATACTTGTTGAACGGATCCTGGGTTTTTTCTGGTTTGGATCACGTAGTAATGTGGTAGCACACTGAAACAGTCTATTAAACCTGGTTTCGATCAATATTTTAGAGGATAACGCATGTTCTGTCTAGGTTAGGCCTGGGATCTTCCCTCATCAGACACATACTTTCGCATTCTTCACATACTTGTTGAACGGATCCTGGGTTTTTTCTGGTTTGGATCACGTAGTAATGTGGTACCACACTGAAACTGTCGATTAAACCTGCTATCGATCAATATTTTTGAGAATAACTCATGTTAGGTCTAGGTTAGGTCTGGGATTTGCTCTCATCAGGCTCGTACTTTCGCAAATTTCTCATACTTGATGGCCTGATTCTGTGCTTTTTCTGGTTTGGATCCTGTAGTAACGTGGTACTACACTGAAACAGTCCATTAAACCTGGTTTCGATCAATATATTAGAGGATAACGCATGTTATGTCTAGGTTAGGCCTGTGATTTGCCCTCATCAGACGCATACCTTCGCATTCTGCACATACTTGTTGAACGGATCCTGGGTTTTTTCTGGTTTGGATCACGTAGCAATGTGGTAGCACACTGAAACAGTCCATTAAACCTGGTTTCGATCAATATTTTAGAGGATAACGCATGTTCTGTCTAGGTTAGGCCTGGGATTTGTCCTCATCAGACACATATTTTCGCATTCTTCACATACTTGTTGAACGGATCGTGGGTTTTTTCCGGTTTGGATCACGTAGTAATGTGATAGCACACTGAAACAGTCCATTAAACCTGGTTTCGATCAATATTATAGAGGATAACGCATGTTAGGTCTAGGTTAGGCCTGGGATTTTCCCTCATCAGACACATACTTTCGCATTCTTCACATACTTGTTGAACGGATCCTGGGTATTTTTCTAGTTTGGATCACGTAGTGATGTGGTACCACACTGAAACAGTCCATTAAACCTGGTTTCGATCAATATTTTTGAGGATAACGCATGTTAGATCTAGGTTAGGCCTGGGATTTGCCCTCATCAGACACATCCTTTCGCATTCGTCACATACTTGTTGAACGGATCCTGGGTTTTTTGTGGTTTGGATCACGTAGTAATGCGGTACCACACTGAAACATTCAATTAAACCTGGTCTTGATAAATGTTTTAGAGGATAACGCATGTTGGGTCTGGGATAGGTCTGGGATTTGCCTTCATCAGGCTCATAGTTTCGCGTTTTTCACATACTTGTTGAACAGATCCTGGGTTTTTTCTGTTTTGGATCACGTAGTAATGTGGTACCACACTGAAACAGTCGATTAAACCTGGTTTCGATCAATATTTTAGAGGATAACGCATGTTCTGTCTAGGTTAGGCCTGGGAGTTGCCCTCATCAGACACATACTTTCGCATTTTCCACATACATGTTGAACAGATCCTGGGTTTTTTGTGGTTTGGATCACGTATTAATGTGGTACCACACTGAAACATTCAATTAATCCTGGTCTTGATAAATATTTTAGAGGATAACGCATGTTAGGTCTGGGTTGGGTCTAGGATTTGCCCTCATCAGGCTCATACTTTCGCATGTTACTCATACTTGATGGCTAGATCCAGGGTCTTTTTCTGGATTGGATCACGTAGTAATGTGGTACCACACTGAAACAGTCAATTAAACCTGGTTTCCATCAATATTTTAGAGGACAACGCAAGTTAGGTCTGGGATAGTTCTGGGATTTGCCCTCATCGGGGTCATATTTTCGTGTTCTTCACATACTTGTTGAACGGATCCTGGGTTTTTTGTGGTTTGGATCACGTAGTAATGTGGTACCACACTGAAACAGTCGATTAAGCCTGGTTTCTAACAATATTTTTGAGGGTAACGCATGTTAGGTCTAGGTTAGGCCTGGGATTTTCCCTCATCCGACACATACTTTCGCATTCTTCACATACATGTTGAACGGATCCTGGGTTTTTTATGGTTTGGATCACGTAGTAATGTGGTAGCACACTGAAACAGTTCATTAAACCTGGTTTCGATCAATATTTTAGAGGATAACGCATGTTATGTCTAGGTTAGGCCTGGGATTTGCCCTCATCAGACACATACTTTCGCATTCTCCACATACTTGTTGAACAGATCCTGGGTTTTTTCAGGTTTGGACACAGAGTAATGTGGTACCACACTGAAACATTCAATTAAACCTGGTCTTGATAAATATTTTAGAGGATAACACATGTTAGGTCTGGGTTAGGTCTAGGATTTGCCCTCATCAGGCTCATACTTTCGCATTCTCCACATACTTGTTGAACAGATCCTGGGTTTTTTCAGGTTTGGACACATAGTAATGTGGTACCACACTGAAACATTCAATTAAACCTGGTCTTGATAAATATTTTAGAGGATAACACATGTTAGGTCTGGGTTAGGTCTAGGATTTGCCCTCATCAGGCTCATACTTTCGCAAATATCTCATACTTGATGGCTAGATCCAGGGCTTTTTCTGGATTGGATCACGTAGTAATGTGGTAGCACACTGAAACAGTCCATTAAACCTGGCTTCGATCAATATCTAAGATGATAACGCTAGTTATGTCTGGGATAGGTCTGGGATTTGCCCTCGTCAGGCTCATACTTTCGCATTCTTCACATACTTGTTGAACGTATCCTGGGTTTTTTCTGGTTTGGATCACGTAGAAATGTGGTACCACACTGAAACTGTCCATTAAACCTGCTTTCGATCAATATTTTTGAGAATAACTCATGTTAGGTCTAGGTTAGGTCTGGGATTTGCTCTCATCAGGCTCGTACCTTCGCAAATTTCTCATACATGATGGCCTGATTCTGTGCTTTTTCTGGTTTGGATCCCGTAGTAATGTGGTACCACACTGAAACAGTCCATTAAACCTGGTTTCGATCAATATATTGGAGGATAACGCATGTAATGTCTAGGTTAGGCCTGTGATTTGCCCTCATCAGACACATACTTTCGCATTCTTCACATACTTGTTGAACGGATCCTGGGTATTTTTCTAGTTTGGATCACGTAGTGATGTGGTACCACACTGAAACAGTCCATTAAACCTGGTTTCGATCAATATTTTTGAGGATAACGCATGTTAGATCTAGGTTAGGCCTGGGATTTGCCCTCATCAGACACATCCTTTCGCATTCGTCACATACTTGTTGAACGGATCCTGGGTTTTTTGTGGTTTGGATCACGTAGTAATGCGGTACCACACTGAAACATTCAATTAAACCTGGTCTTGATAAATGTTTTAGAGGATAACGCATGTTGGGTCTGGGATAGGTCTGGGATTTGCCTTCATCAGGCTCATAGTTTCGCGTTTTTCACATACTTGTTGAACAGATCCTGGGTTTTTTCTGTTTCGGATCACGTAGTAATGTGGTACCACACTGAAACAGTCGATTAAACCTGGTTTCGATCAATATTTTAGAGGATAACGCATGTTCTGTCTAGGTTAGGCCTGGGATTTGCCCTCATCAGACACATACTTTCGCATTTTCCACATACATGTTGAACAGATCCTGGGTTTTTTGTGGTTTGGATCACGTATTAATGTGGTACCACACTGAAACATTCAATTAATCCTGGTCTTGATAAATATTTTAGAGGATAACGCATGTTAGGTCTGGGTTGGGTCTAGGATTTGCCCTCATCAGGCTCATACTTTCGCATGTTACTCATACTTGATGGCTAGATCCAGGGTCTTTTTCTGGATTGGATCACGTAGTAATGTGGTACCACACTGAAACAGTCAATTAAACCTGGTTTCCATCAATATTTTAGAGGACAACGCAAGTTAGGTCTGGGATAGTTCTGGGATTTGCCCTCATCGGGGTCATATTTTCGTGTTCTTCACATACTTGTTGAACGGATCCTGGGTTTTTTGTGGTTTGGATCACGTAGTAATGTGGTACCACACTGAAACATTCAATTAAACCTGGTCTTGATAAATATTTTGAGGATAACGCATGTTAGGTCTGGGATGGGTCTGGGATTTGCCCTCATCAGGCTCATACTTTCGCATATTTCTCATACTTGATAGCTAGACCCAGGGCTTTTTCTGGATTGGATCCCGTAGTAATGTGGTACCACACTGAAACGGTCCATTAAACCTGGTTTCGATCAATATTTTAGAGGATAACGGATGTTATGTCTAGGTTAGGCCTGGGATTTGCCCTCATCACGCTCATAGTTTCGCGTTTTTCACATACTTGTTGAACAGATCCTGGGTTTTTTCTGGTTTCGAACATGTAGTAATGTGGTACCACACTGGAACAGTCCATTAAACCTGGTTTCGATCAGTATTTTAGAGAATAACGCATGTTAGGTCTTGGTTAGGTCTGGGATTTGCTCTCATCAGGCTCGTACTTTCGCATATTTCTCATAGTTGATGTCCAGATTCTGTGCTTATTCTGGTTTGGATCACGTAGTAATGTGGTACCACACTGAAACAGTCGATTAAACCTGGTTTCTAACAATATTTTTGAGGGTAACGCATGTTAGGTCTAGGTTAGGCCTGGGATTTTCCCTCATCCGACACATACTTTCGCATTCTTCACATACATGTTGAACGGATCCTGGGTTTTTTATGGTTTGGATCACGTAGTAATGTGGTAGCACACTGAAACAGTTCATTAAACCTGGTTTCGATCAATATTTTAGAGGATAACGCATGTTATGTCTAGGTTAGGCCTGGGATTTGCCCTCATCAGACACATACTTTCGCATTCTCCACATACTTGTTGAACAGATCCTGGGTTTTTTCAGGTTTGGACACAGAGTAATGTGGTACCACACTGAAACATTCAATTAAACCTGGTCTTGATAAATATTTTAGAGGATAACACATGTTAGGTCTGGGTTAGGTCTAGGATTTGCCCTCATCAGGCTCATACTTTCGCATTCTCCACATACTTGTTGAACAGATCCTGGGTTTTTTCAGGTTTGGACACATAGTAATGTGGTACCACACTGAAACATTCAATTAAACCTGGTCTTGATAAATATTTTGGAGGATAACACATGTTAGGTCTGGGTTAGGTCTAGGATTTGCCCTCATCAGGCTCATACTTTCGCAAATATCTCATACTTGATGGCTAGATCCAGGGCTTTTTCTGGATTGGATCACGTAGTAATGTGGTAGCACACTGAAACAGTCCATTAAACCTGGCTTCGATCAATATCTAAGATGATAACGCTAGTTATGTCTGGGATAGGTCTGGGATTTGCCCTCGTCAGGCTCATACTTTCGCATTCTTAACATACTTGTTGAACGTATCCTGGGTTTTTTCTGGTTTGGATCACGTAGAAATGTGGTACCACACTGAAACTGTCGATTAAACCTGCTTTCGATCAATATTTTTGAGAATAACTCATGTTAGGTCTAGGTTAGGTCTGGGATTTGCTCTCATCAGGCTCGTACTTTCGCAAATTTCTCATACATGATGGCCTGATTCTGTGCTTTTTCTGGTTTGGATCCCGTAGTAATGTGGTACCACACTGAAACAGTCCATTAAACCTGGTTTCGATCAATATATTAGAGGATAACGCATGTAATGTCTAGGTTAGGCCTGTGATTTGCCCTCATCAGACACATACTTTCGCATTCTTCACATACTTGTTGAACGGATCCTGGGTTTTTTCTGGTTTGGATCACGTAGTAATGTGGTAGCACACTGAAACAATCTATTAAACCTGGTTTCGATCAATATTTTAGAGGATAACGCATGTTCTGTCTAGGTTAGGCCTGGGATCTTCCCTCATCAGACACATACTTTCGCATTCTTCACATACTTGTTGAACGGATCCTGGGTTTTTTCTGGTTTGGATCACGTAGTAATGTGGTACCACACTGAAACTGTCGATTAAACCTGCTTTCGATCAATATTTTTGAGAATAACTCATGTTAGGTCTGGGATTTGCTCTCATCAGGCTCGTACTTTCGCAAATTTCTCATACTTAATGGCCTGATTCTGTGCTTTTTTTGGTTTGGATCCCGTAGTAACGTGGTACTACACTGAAACAATCCATTAAACCTGGTTTCGATCAATATTTTAGAGGATAACGCATGTTAGGTCTAGGTTAGGACTGGGATTTTCCCTCATCAGACACATACTTTCGCATTCTTCACATACTTGTTGAACGGATCCTGGGTATTTTTCTGGTTTGGATCACGTAGTGATGTGGTATCACACTGAAGCAGTCCATTAAACCTGGTTTCGATCAATATTTCTGAGGATAACGCATGTTAGATCTAGGTTAGGCCTGGGATTTGCCCTCATCAGGGTCATATTTTCGTGTTCTTCACATACTTGTTGAACGGATCCTGGGTTTTTTGTGGTTTGGATCACGTAGTAATGTGGTACCACACTGAAACATTCAATTAAACCTGGTCTTGATAAATATTTTGAGGATAACGCATGTTAGGTCTGGGATGGGTCTGGGATTTGCCCTCATCAGGCTCATACTTTCGCATATTTCTCATACTTGATAGCTAGACCCAGGGCTTTTTCAGGTTTGGATCACGTAGTGATGTGGTACCACACTGAAGCAGTCCATTAAACCTGGTTTCGATCAATATTTTTGAGGATAACGCATGTTAGATCTAGGTTAGGCCTGGGATTTGCCCTCATCAGACACATCCTTTCGCATTCGTCACATACTTGTTGAACGGATCCTGGGTTTTTTGTGGTTTGGATCACGTAGTAATGCGGTACCACACTGAAACATTCAATTAAACCTGGTCTTGATAAATGTTTTAGAGGATAACACATGTTGGGTCTGGGATAGGTCTGGGATTTGCCTTCATCAGGCTCATAGTTTCGCGTTTTTCATATACTTGTTGAACAGATCCTGGGTTTTTTCTGTTTTGGATCACGTAGTAATGTGGTACCACACTGAAACAGTCGATTAAACCTGGTTTCGATCAATATTTTAGAGGATAACGCATGTTCTGTCTAGGTTAGGCCTGGGATTTGCCCTCATCAGACACATACTTTCGCATTTTCCACATACATGTTGAACAGATCCTGGGTTTTTTGTGGTTTGGATCACGTAGTAATGTGGTACCACACTGAAACATTCAATTAATCCTGGTCTTGATAAATATTTTAGAGGATAACGCATGTTAGGTCTGGGTTAGGTCTAGGATTTGCCCTCATCAGGCTCATACTTTCGCATGTTACTCATACTTGATGGCTAGATCCAGGGCTTTTTCAGGCTTGGATCCCGTAGTAATGCGGTACCACACTGAAACATTCAATTAAACCTGGTCTTGATAAATGTTTTAGAGGATAACGCATGTTGGGTCTGGGATAGGTCTGGGATTTGCCTTCATCAGGCTCATAGTTTCGCGTTTTTCACATACTTGTTGAACAGATCCTGGGTTTTTTCTGTTTTGGATCACGTAGTAATGTGGTACCACACTGAAACAGTCGATTAAACCTGGTTTCGATCAATATTTTAGAGGATAACGCATGTTCTGTCTAGGTTAGGCCTGGGATTTGCCCTCATCAGACACATACTTTCGCATTTTCCACATACATGTTGGACAGATCCTGGGTTTTTTCTGTTTTGGATCACGTAGTAATGTCGTACCACACTGAAACAGTCGATTAAACCTGGTTTCGATCAATATTTTAGAGGATAACGCATGTTCTGTCTAGGTTAGGCCTGGGATTTGCCCTCATCAGACACATCCTTTCGCATTCGTCACATACTTGTTGAACGGATCCTGGGTTTTTTGTGGTTTGGATCACGTGGTAATGCGGTACCACACTGAAACATTCAATTAAACCTGGTCTTGATAAATATTTTAGAGGATAACGCATGTTTGGTCTGGGTTAGGTCTAGGATTTGCCCTCATCAGGCTCCTACTTTCGCATATTTCTCATACTTGATGGCTAGATCCAGGGCTTTTTCTGGATTGGATCACGTAGTAATGTGGTACCACACTGAAACAGTAAATGAAACCCAGTTGCGATCGTTATTTTAGAGGATAACGCATGTTAGGTCTAAGTTAGGCCTGGGATTTTCCCTCATCAGACACATACTTTCGCATTTTCCACATACATGTTGAACAGATCCTGGGTTTTTTGTGGTTTGGATCACGTAGTAATGTGGTACCACACTGAAACATTCAATTAATCCTGGTCTTGATAAATATTTTAGAGGATAACGCATGTTAGGTCTGGGTTAGGTCTAGGATTTGCCCTCATCAGGCTCATACTTTCGCATGTTACTCATACTTGATGGCTAGATCCAGGGCTTTTTCAGGCTTGGATCCCGTAGTAATGCGGTACCACACTGAAACATTCAATTAAACCTGGTCTTGATAAATGTTTTAGAGGATAACGCATGTTGGGTCTGGGATAGGTCTGGGATTTGCCTTCATCAGGCTCATAGTTTCGCGTTTTTCACATACTTGTTGAACAGATCCTGGGTTTTTTCTGTTTTGGATCACGTAGTAATGTGGTACCACACTGAAACAGTCGATTAAACCTGGTTTCGATCAATATTTTAGAGGATAACGCATGTTCTGTCTAGGTTAGGCCTGGGATTTGCCCTCATCAGACACATACTTTCGCATTTTCCACATACATGTTGGACAGATCCTGGGTTTTTTCTGTTTTGGATCACGTAGTAATGTGGTACCACACTGAAACAGTCGATTAAACCTGGTTTCGATCAATATTTTAGAGGATAACGCATGTTCTGTCTAGGTTAGGCCTGGGATTTGCCCTCATCAGACACATCCTTTCGCATTCGTCACATACTTGTTGAACGGATCCTGGGTTTTTTGTGGTTTGGATCACGTGGTAATGCGGTACCACACTGAAACATTCAATTAAACCTGGTCTTGATAAATATTTTAGAGGATAACGCATGTTTGGTCTGGGTTAGGTCTAGGATTTGCCCTCATCAGGCTCCTACTTTCGCATATTTCTCATACTTGATGGCTAGATCCAGGGCTTTTTCTGGATTGGATCACGTAGTAATGTGGTACCACACTGAAACAGTAAATGAAACCCAGTTGCGATCGTTATTTTAGAGGATAACGCATGTTAGGTCTAAGTTAGGCCTGGGATTTTCCCTCATCAGACACATACTTTCGCATTCTTCACATACTTGTTGAACGTATCCTGGGTTTTTTCTGGTTTGGATCACGTAGTAATGTGGCACCACACTGAAACTGTCGATTAAACCTGCTTTCGATGAATATTTTTGAGAATAACTCATGTTAGGTCTAGGTTAGGTCTGGGATTTGCTCTTATCAGGCTCGTACTTTCGCAAATTTCTCATACTTGATGGCCAGATTCTGTGCTTTTTCTGGTTTGGATCACGTAGTAATGTGGTACCACACTGAAACAGTCCATTAAACCTGGTTTCGATCAATATATTAGAGGATAACGCATGTTAGGTCTAAGTTAGGCCTGGGATTTTCCCTCATCAGACATATACTTTCGCATTCTTCACATACTTGTTGAACGTATCCTGGGCTTTTTCTGGTTTGGTTCACGTAGTAATGTGGCACCACACAGAAATAGTCGATTAAACCTGGTTTCGATCAATATTTTAGAGGATAACTCATGTTATGTCTAGGATAGGTCTGGGATTTGCCCTCATCACGCTCATAGTTTCGCGTTTTTCACATACTTGTTGAACAGATCCTGGGTTTTTTCTGGTTTCGAACATGTAGTAATGTGGTACCACACTGGAACAGTCCATTAAACATGGTTTCGATCAGTATTTTACAGAATAACGCATGTTAGGTCTTGGTTAGGTCTGGGATTTGCTCTCAGCAGGCTCGTACTTTCGCATATTTCTCATAGTTGATGGCCAGATTCTGTGCTTATTCTGGTTTGGATCACGTAGTAATGTGGTACCACACTGAAACAGTCGATTAAACCTGGTTTCTAACAATATTTTTGAGGGTAACGCATGTTAGGTCTAGGTTAGGCCTGGGATTTTCCCTCATCCGACACATACTTTCGCATTCTTCACATACTTGTTGAACGGATCCTGGGTTTTTTCTGGTTTGGATCACGTAGTAATGTGGTAGCACACTGAAACAGTTCACTAAACCTGGTTTCGATCAATATTTTAGAGGATAACGCATGTTATGTCTAGGTTAGGCCTGGGATTTGCCCTCATGAGACACATTCTTTCGCATTCTCCACATACTTGTTGAACAGATCCTGGGTTTTTTCAGGTTTGGGCACATAGTAATGTGGTACCACACTGAAACAATCAATTAAACCTGGTCTTGATAAATATTTTAGAGGATAACACATGTTAGGTCTGGGTTAGGTCTAGGATTTGCCCTCATCAGGCTCATGCTTTCGCAAATATCTCATACTTGATGGCTAGATCGAGGGCTTTTTCTGGATTGGATCACGTAGTAATGTGGTAGCACACTGAAACAGTCCATTAAAGCTGGTTTCGATCAATATCTAAGATGATAACGCTAGTTATGTCTGGGATAGGTCTGGGATTTGCCCTCGTCAGACTCATACTTTCGCATTCTTCACATACTTGTTGAACGTATCCTGGGTTTTTTCTGGTTTGGATCACGTAGTAATGTGGTACCACACTGAAACAGTCGATTAAACCTGGTTTCGATCAATATTTCAGAGAATAACGCATGTTAGGTCTTGGTTAGGTCTGGGATTTGCTCTCATCAGGCTCGTACTTTCGCAAATTTCTCATACTTGATGGCCTGATTCTGTGCTTTTTCTGGTTTGGATCCCGTAGTAATGTGGTACCACACTGAAACAGTCCATTAAACCTGGTTTCGATCAATATATTAGAGCATAACGCATGTTAGGTCTAAGTTAGGCCTGGGATTTTCCCTCATCAGACATATACTTTCGCATTCTTCACATACTTGTTGAACGTATCCTGGGCTTTTTCTGGTTTGGATCACGTAGTAATGTGGCACCACACTGAAATAGTCGATTAAACCTGGTTTCTATCAATATTTTTGAGGGTAACGCATGTTAGGTCTAGGTTAGGCCTGGGATTTTCCCTCATCAGACACATACTTTCGCATTCTTCACATACTTGTTGAACGGATCCTGGGTTTTTTCAGGTTTGTATCACGTAGTAATGTGGTACCACACTGAAACATTCAATTAAACCTGGTCTTGATAAATATTTTAGAGGATAACGCATGTTAGGTCTGGGTTAGGTCTAGGATTTGCCCTCATCAGGCTCATACTTTCGCATTCTCCACATACTTGTTGAACAGATCCTGGGTTTTTTCAGGTTTGGACACATAGTAATGTGGTACCACACTGAAACATTCAATTAAACCTGGTTTCGATCAATATCTAAGATGATAACGCTAGTTATGTCTGGGATAGGTCTGGGATTTGCCCTCGTCAGACTCATACTTTCGCATTCTTCACATACTTGTTGAACGTATCCTGGGTTTTTTCAGGTTTGTATCACGTAGTAATGTGGTACCACACTGAAACATTCAATTAAACCTGGTCTTGATAAATATTTTAGAGGATAACGCATGTTAGGTCTGGGTTAGGTCTAGGATTTGCCCTCATCAGGCTCATACTTTCGCATTCTCCACATACTTGTTGAACAGATCCTGGGTTTTTTCAGGTTTGGACACATAGTAATGTGGAACCACACTGAAACATTCAATTAAACCTGGTCTTGATAAATATTTTAGAGGATAACACATGTTAGGTCTGTGTTAGGTCTAGGATTTTCCCTCATCAGGCTCATACTTTCGCAAATATCTCATACTTGATGGCTAGATCCAGGGCTTTTTCTGGATTGGATCACGTAGTAATGTGGTAGCACACTGAAACAGTCCATTAAACCTGGTTTCGATCAATATCTAAGATGATAACGCTAGTTATGTCTGGGATAGGTCTGGGATTTGCCCTCGTCAGGCTCATACTTTCGCATTCTTCACATACTTGTTGAACGTATCCTGGGTTTTTTCTGGTTTGGATCACGTAGAAATGTGGTACCACACTGAAACTGTCGATTAAACCTGCTTTCGATCAATATTTTTGAGAATAACTCATGTTAGGTCTAGGTTAGGTCTGGGATTTGCTCTCATCAGGCTCGTACTTTCGCAAATTTCTCATACTTGATGGCCTGATTCTGAGCTTTTTCTGGTTTGGATCCCGTAGTAATGTGGTACCACACTGAAACAGTCCATTAAACCTGGTTTCGATCAATATCTAAGATGATAACGCTAGTTATGTCTGGGATAGGTCTGGGATTTGCCCTCGTCAGGCTCATACTTTCGCATTCTTCACATACTTGTTGAACGTATCCTGGGTTTTTTCTGGTTTGGATCACGTAGAAATGTGGTACCACACTGAAACTGTCGATTAAACCTGGTTTCGATCAATATTTCAGAGAATAACGCATGTTAGGTCTTGGTTAGGTCTGGGATTTGCTCTCATCAGGCTCGTACTTTCGCAAATTTCTCGTACTTGATGGCCTGATTCTGTGCTTTTTCTGGTTTGGATCCCGTAGTAATGTGGTACCACACTGAAACAGTCCATTAAACCTGGTTTCGATCAATATATTAGAGGATAACGCATGTTAGGTCTAAGTTAGGCCTGGGATTTTCCCTCATCAGACATATACTTTCGCATTCTTCACATACTTGTTGAACGTATCCTGGGCTTTTTCTGGTTTGGATCACGTAGTAATGTGGCACCACACTGAAATAGTCGATTAAACCTGGTTTCTATCAATATTTTTGAGGGTAACGCATGTTAGGTCTAGGTTAGGCCTGGGATTTTCCCTCATCAGACACATACTTTCGCATTCTTCACATACTTGTTGAACGGATCCTGGGTTTTTTCAGGTTTGTATCACGTAGTAATGTGGTACCACACTGAAACATTCAATTAAACCTGGTCTTGATAAATATTTTAGAGGATAACGCATGTTAGGTCTGGGTTAGGTCTAGGATTTGCCCTCATCAGGCTCATACTTTCGCATTCTCCACATACTTGTTGAACAGATCCTGCGTTTTTTCAGGTTTGGACACATACTAATGTGGTACCACAGTGAAACATTCAATTAAACCTGGTCTTGATAAATATTTTAGAGGATAACACATGTTAGGTCTGGGTTAGGTCTAGGATTTGCCCTCATCAGGCTCATACTTTCGCAAATATCTCATACTTGATGGCTAGATCCAGGGCTTTTTCTGGATTGGATCACGTAGTAATGTGGTAGCACACTGAAACAGTCCATTAAACCTGGTTTCGATCAATATCTAAGATGATAACGCTAGTTATGTCTGGGATAGGTCTGGGACTTGCCCTCGTCAGACTCATACTTTCGCATTCTTCACATACTTGTTGAACGTATCCTGGGTTTTTTCTGGTTTGGATCACGTAGTAATGTGGTACCACACTGAAACTGTCGATTAAACCTGCTTTCGATCAATATTTTTGAGAATAACTCATGTTAGGTCTAGGTTAGGTCTGGGATTTGCTCTCATCAGGCTCGTACTTTCGCAAATTTCTCATACTTGATGGCCTGATTCTGTGCTTTTTCTGGTTTGGATCCTGTAGTAATGTGGTACCACACTGAAACAGTCGATTAAACCTGGTTTCTAACAATATTTTTGAGGGTATCGCATGTTAGGTCTAGGTTAGGCCTGGGATTTTCCCTCATCCGACACATACTTTCGCATTCTTCACATACATGTTGAACGGATCCTGGGTTTTTTATGGTTTGGATCACGTAGTAATGTGGTAGCACACTGAAACAGATCATTAAACCTGGTTTCGATCAATATTTTAGAGGATAACGCATGTTATGTCTAGGTTAGGCCTGGGATTTGCCCTCATCAGACACATACTTTCGCATTCTCCACATACTTGTTGAACAGATCCTGGGTTTTTTCAGGTTTGGACACAGAGTAATGTGGTACCACACTGAAACATTCAATTAAACCTGGTCTTGATAAATATTTTAGAGGATAACACATGTTAGGTCTGGGTTAGGTCTAGGATTTGCCCTCATCAGGCTCATACTTTCGCATTCTCCACATACTTGTTGAACAGATCCTGGGTTTTATCAGGTTTGGACACATAGTAATGTGGTACCACACTGAAACATTCAATTAAACCTGGTCTTGATAAATATTTTAGAGGATAACACATGTTAGGTCTGGGTTAGGTCTAGGATTTGCCCTCATCAGGCTCATACTTTCGCAAATATCTCATACTTGATGGCTAGATCCAGGGCTTTTTCTGGATTGGATCACGTAGTAATGTGGTAGCACACTGAAACAGTCCATTAAACCTGGTTTCGATCAATATCTAAGATGATAACGCTAGTTATGTCTGGGATAGGTCTGGGATTTGCCCTCGTCAGGCTCATACTTTCGCATTCTTCACATACTTGTTGAACGTATCCTGGGTTTTTTCTGGTTTGGATCACGTAGAAATGTGGTACCACACTGAAACTGTCGATTATACCTGCTTTCGATCAATATTTTTGAGAATAACTCATGTTAGGTCTAGGTTAGGTCTGGGATTTGCTCTCATCAGGCTCGTACTTTCGCAAATTTCTCATACATGATGGCCTGATTCTGTGCTTTTTCTGGTTTGGATCCCGTAGTAATGTGGTACCACACTGAAACAGTCCATTAAACCTGGTTTCGATCAATATATTAGAGGATAACGCATGTAATGTCTAGGTTAGGCCTGTGATTTGCCCTCATCAGACACATACTTTCGCATTCTTCACATACTTGTTGAACGGATCCTGGGTTTTTTCTGGTTTGGATCACGTAGTAATGTGGTAGCACACTGAAACAGTCTATTAAACCTGGTTTCGATCAATATTTTAGAGGATAACGCATGTTCTGTCTAGGTTAGGCCTGGGATCTTCCCTCATCAGACACATACTTTCGCATTCTTCACATACTTGTTGAACGGATCCTGGGTTTTTTCTGGTTTGGATCACGTAGTAATGTGGTACCACACTGAAACTGTCGATTAAACCTGCTATCGATCAATATTTTTGAGAATAGCTCATGTTAGGTCTAGGTTAGGTCTGGGATTTGCTCTCATCAGGCTCGTACTTTCGCAAATTTCTCATACTTGATGGCCTGATTCTGTGCTTTTTCTGGTTTGGATCCTGTAGTAACGTGGTACTACACTGAAACAGTCCATTAAACCTGGTTTCGATCAATATATTAGAGGATAACGCATGTTATGTCTAGGTTAGGCCTGTGATTTGCCCTCATCAGACGCATACTTTCGCATTCTGCACATACTTGTTGAACGGATCCTGGGTTTTTTCTGGTTTGGATCACGTAGCAATGTGGTAGCACACTGAAACAGTCCATTAAACCTGGTTTCGATCAATATTTTAGAGGATAACGCATGTTCTGTCTAGGTTAGGCCTGGGATTTGTCCTCATCAGACACATATTTTCGCATTCTTCACATACTTGTTGAACGGATCGTCGGTTTTTTCCGGTTTGGATCACGTAGTAATGTGATAGCACACTGAAACAGTCCATTAAACCTGGTTTCGATCAATATTTTAGAGGATAACGCATGTTAGGTCTAGGTTAGGCCTGGGATTTTCCCTCATCAGACACATACTTTCGCATTCTTCACATACTTGTTGAACGGATCCTGGGTATTTTTCTAGTTTGGATCACGTAGTGATGTGGTACCACACTGAAACAGTCCATTAAACCTGGTTTCGATCAATATTTTTGAGGATAACGCATGTTAGATATAGGTTAGGCCTGGGATTTGCCCTCATCAGACACATACTTTCGCATTCTTCACATACTTGTTGAACGGATCCTGGGTATTTTTCTAGTTTGGATCACGTAGTAATGCGGTACCACACTGAAACATTCAATTAAACCTGGTCTTGATAAATGTTTTAGAGGATAACGCATGTTGGGTCTGGGATAGGTCTGGGATTTGCCTTCATCAGGCTCATAGTTTCGCGTTTTTCACATACTTGTTGAACAGATCCTGGGTTTTTTCTGTTTTGGATCACGTAGTAATGTGGTACCACACTGAAACAGTCGATTAAACCTGGTTTCGATCAATATTTTAGAGGATAACGCATGTTCTGTCTAGGTTAGGCCTGGGATTTGCCCTCATCAGACACATACTTTCGCATTTTCCACATACATGTTGAACAGATCCTGGGTTTTTTGTGGTTTGGATCACGTATTAATGTGGTACCACACTGAAACATTCAATTAATCCTGGTCTTGAAAAATATTTTAGAGGATAACGCATGTTAGGTCTGGGTTGGGTCTAGGATTTGCCCTCATCAGGCTCATACTTTCGCATGTTACTCATACTTGATGGCTAGATCCAGGGTCTTTTTCTGGATTGGATCACGTAGTAATGTGGTACCACACTGAAACAGTCAATTAAACCTGGTTTCCATCAATATTTTAGAGGACAACGCAAGTTAGGTCTGGGATAGTTCTGGGATTTGCCCTCATCGGGGTCATATTTTCGTGTTCTTCACATACTTGTTGAACGGATCCTGGGTTTTTTGTGGTTTGGATCACGTAGTAATGTGGTACCACACTGAAACATTCAATTAAACCTGGTCTTGATAAATATTTTGAGGATAACGCATGTTAGGTCTGGGATGGGTCTGGGATTTGCCCTCATCAGGCTCATACTTTCGCATATTTCTCATACTTGATAGCTAGACCCAGGGCTTTTTCTGGATTGGATCCCGTAGTAATGTGGTACCACACTGAAACGGTCCATTAAACCTGGTTTCGATCAATATTTTAGAGGATAACGCATGTTATGTCTAGGTTAGGCCTGGGATTTGCCCTCATCAGACACATACTTTCGCATTCTCCACATACTTGTTGAACAGATCCTGGGTTTTTTCAGGTTTGGACACAGAGAAATGTGGTACCACACTGAAACATTCAATTAAACCTGGTCTTGATAAATATTTTAGAGGATAACACATGTTAGGTCTGGGTTAGGTCTAGGATTTGCCCTCATCAGGCTCATACTTTCGCATTCTCCACATACTTGTTGAACAGATCCTGGGTTTTTTCAGGTTTGGACACATAGTAATGTGGTACCACACTGAAACATTCAATTAAACCTGGTCTTGATAAATATTTTAGAGGATAACACATGTTAGGTCTGGGTTAGGTCTAGGATTTGCCCTCATCAGGCTCATACTTTCGCAAATATCTCATACTTGATGGCTAGATCCAGGGCTTTTTCTGGATTGGATCACGTAGTAATGTGGTAGCACACTGAAACAGTCCATTAAACCTGGCTTCGATCAATATCTAAGATGATAACGCTAGTTATGTCTGGGATAGGTCTGGGATTTGCCCTCGTCAGGCTCATACTTTCGCATTCTTCACATACTTGTTGAACGTATCCTGGGTTTTTTCTGGTTTGGATCACGTAGAAATGTGGTACCACACTGAAACTGTCGATTAAACCTGCTTTCGATCAATATTTTTGAGAATAACTCATGTTAGGTCTAGGTTAGGTCTGGGATTTGCTCTCATCAGGCTCGTACTTTCGCAAATTTCTCATACATGATGGCCTGATTCTGTGCTTTTTCTGGTTTGGATCCCGTAGTAATGTGGTACCACACTGAAACAGTCCATTAAACCTGGTTTCGATCAATATATTAGAGGATAACGCATGTAATGTCTAGGTTAGGCCTGTGATTTGCCCTCATCAGACACATACTTTCGCATTCTTCACATACTTGTTGAACGGATCCTGGGTTTTTTCTGGTTTGGATCACGTAGTAATGTGGTAGCACACTGAAACAATCTATTAAACCTGGTTTCGATCAATATTTTAGAGGATAACGCATGTTCTGTCTAGGTTAGGCCTGGGATCTTCCCTCATCAGACACATACTTTCGCATTCTTCACATACTTGTTGAACGGATCCTGGGTTTTTTCTGGTTTGGATCACGTAGTAATGTGGTACCACACTGAAACTGTCGATTAAACCTGCTTTCGATCAATATTTTTGAGAATAACTCATGTTAGGTCTGGGATTTGCTCTCATCAGGCTCGTACTTTCGCAAATTTCTCATACTTAATGGCCTGATTCTGTGCTTTTTTTGGTTTGGATCCCGTAGTAACGTGGTACTACACTGAAACAATCCATTAAACCTGGTTTCGATCAATATTTTAGAGGATAACGCATGTTAGGTCTAGGTTAGGCCTGGGATTTTCCCTCATCAGACACATACTTTCGCATTCTTCACATACTTGTTGAACGGATCCTGGGTATTTTTCTGGTTTGGATCACGTAGTGATGTGGTACCACACTGAAGCAGTCCATTAAACCTGGTTTCGATCAATATTTCTGAGGATAACGCATGTTAGATCTAGGTTAGGCCTGGGATTTGCCCTCATCAGGGTCATATTTTCGTGTTCTTCACATACTTGTTGAACGGATCCTGGGTTTTTTGTGGTTTGGATCACGTAGTAATGTGGTACCACACTGAAACATTCAATTAAACCTGGTCTTGATAAATATTTTGAGGATAACGCATGTTAGGTCTGGGATGGGTCTGGGATTTGCCCTCATCAGGCTCATACTTTCGCATATTTCTCATACTTGATAGCTAGACCCAGGGCTTTTTCAGGTTTGGATCACGTAGTGATGTGGTACCACACTGAAGCAGTCCATTAAACCTGGTTTCGATCAATATTTTTGAGGATAACGCATGTTAGATCTAGGTTAGGCCTGGGATTTGCCCTCATCAGACACATCCTTTCGCATTCGTCACATACTTGTTGAACGGATCCTGGGTTTTTTGTGGTTTGGATCACGTAGTAATGCGGTACCACACTGAAACATTCAATTAAACCTGGTCTTGATAAATGTTTTAGAGGATAACGCATGTTGGGTCTGGGATAGGTCTGGGATTTGCCTTCATCAGGCTCATAGTTTCGCGTTTTTCACATACTTGTTGAACAGATCCTGGGTTTTTTCTGTTTTGGATCACGTAGTAATGTGGTACCACACTGAAACAGTCGATTAAACCTGGTTTCGATCAATATTTTAGAGGATAACGCATGTTCTGTCTAGGTTAGGCCTGGGATTTGCCCTCATCAGACACATACTTTCGCATTTTCCACATACATGTTGAACAGATCCTGGGTTTTTTGTGGTTTGGATCACGTAGTAATGTGGTACCACACTGAAACATTCAATTAATCCTGGTCTTGATAAATATTTTAGAGGATAACGCATGTTAGGTCTGGGTTAGGTCTAGGATTTGCCCTCATCAGGCTCATACTTTCGCATGTTACTCATACTTGATGGCTAGATCCAGGGCTTTTTCAGGCTTGGATCCCGTAGTAATGCGGTACCACACTGAAACATTCAATTAAACCTGGTCTTGATAAATGTTTTAGAGGATAACGCATGTTGGGTCTGGGATAGGTCTGGGATTTGCCTTCATCAGGCTCATAGTTTCGCGTTTTTCACATACTTGTTGAACAGATCCTGGGTTTTTTCTGTTTTGGATCACGTAGTAATGTGGTACCACACTGAAACAGTCGATTAAACCTGGTTTCGATCAATATTTTAGAGGATAACGCATGTTCTGTCTAGGTTAGGCCTGGGATTTGCCCTCATCAGACACATACTTTCGCATTTTCCACATACATGTTGGACAGATCCTGGGTTTTTTCTGTTTTGGATCACGTAGTAATGTGGTACCACACTGAAACAGTCGATTAAACCTGGTTTCGATCAATATTTTAGAGGATAACGCATGTTCTGTCTAGGTTAGGCCTGGGATTTGCCCTCATCAGACACATCCTTTCGCATTCGTCACATACTTGATGAACGGATCCTGGGTTTTTTGTGGTTTGGATCACGTGGTAATGCGGTACCACACTGAAACATTCAATTAAACCTGGTCTTGATAAATGTTTTAGAGGATAACGCATGTTCTGTCTAGGTTAGGCCTGGGATTTGCCCTCATCAGACACATACTTTCGCATTTTCCACATACATGTTGAACAGATCCTGGGCTTTTTCTGGATTGGATCACGTAGTAATGTGGTACCACACTGAAACAGTCAATTAAACCTGGTTTCCATCAATATTTTAGAGGACAACGCAAGTTAGGTCTGGGATAGGTCTGGGATTTGCCCTCATCAGGGTCATATTTTCGTGTTCTTCACATACTTGTTGAACGGATCCTGGGTTTTTTGTGGTTTGGATCACGTAGTAATGTGGTACCACACTGAAACATTCAATTAAACCTGGTCTTGATAAATATTTTGAGGATAACGCATGTTAGGTCTGGGATGGGTCTGGGATTTGCCCTCATCAGGCTCATACTTTCGCATATTTCTCATACTTGATAGCTAGACCCAGGGCTTTTTCAGGCTTGGATCCCGTAGTAATGTGGTACCACACTGAAACGGTCCATTAAACCTGGTTTCGATCAGTATTTTAGAGGATAACGCATGTTATGTCTAGGTTAGGCCTGGGATTTGCCCTCATCAGACACATACTTTCGCATCCTCCACATACTTGTTGAACAGATCCTGGGTATTTTTCTCGTCTAGATCACGTAGTGATGTGGTGCCACACTGAAACAGTCCATTAAACCTGGCTTCGATCAATATTTTAGAGGATAACGCATGTTATGTCTAGGTTAGGCCTGTGATTTGCCCTCATCAGACACATACTTTCGCATCCTCCACATACTTGTTGAACAGATCCTCGGTATTTTTCTCGTCTAGATCACGTAGTGATGTGGTGCCACACTGAAACAGTCCATTAAACCTGGCTTCGATCAATATTTTAGAGGATAACGCATGTTATGTCTAGGTTAGGCCTGTGATTTGCCCTCATCAGACACATACTTTCGCATTCTCCACATACTTGTTGAACAGATCCTGGGTTTTTTCAGGTTTGGATCACATAGTAATGTGGTACTACACTGAAACATTCAATTAAACCTGGTCTTGATAAATATTTTAGAGGATAACGCATGTTAGGTCTGGGTTAGGTCTAGGATTTGCCCACATCAGGCTCATACCTTCGCATATTTCTCATACTTGATGGCTAGACCCAGGGCTTTTTCTGAATTGGATCAGGTAGTAATGTGGTACCACACTGAAGCAGTGGATTAAACCTGGTTTCGATCAATATTTTTGAGGATAACGCATGTTAGGTCTAGGTTAGGCCCGGGATTTGCCCTCATCAGAGTCATATTTCCGCATTCTTCACATACTTGTTGAACGGATCCTGGGTTTTTTCAGGTTTGGATCACGTAGTAATGTGGTAGCACACTGAAACAGTCCATTAAACCTGGTGTCGATCAATATTTTACAGCATAACGCATGTTAGGTCTGTGATAGGTCTGGGATTTGCCCTCATCAGGCTCATAGTTTCGCGTTTTTCACATACTTGTTGAACAGATCCTGGGTTTTTTCTGGTTTGGATCTCGTAGTTATGTGGTACCACACTGAAACAGTCCATTAAACATGGTTCCGATCAATATTTTAGAGAATAACTCATGTTAGGTCTAGGTTAGGTCTGGGATTTGCTCGCATCAGGCTTGTACATTCGCATATTTCTCATACTTGATGGCCAGATTCGGGGCTTTTTCTGGTTTGGATCACGTAGTAATGTAGTACAACACTGAAACAGTCCATTAAACCTGGTTTCGATCAATATTTTTGAGGATAGCTCATGCTAGGTCTAGGTTAGGCCTGGGATTTGCCCCCATCGGACCCATACTTTCGCATTCTTCACATACTTGTTGAACGGATCCTGTGTTTTTCCCTGATTTGGATCACGTAGTAATGTGGTACCACACTGAAACATTCAATTAAACCTAGTCTTGATAAATATTTTAGAGGATAACGCATGTTCTGTCTAGGTTAGGCCTGGGATTTGCCCTCATCAGACACATACTTTCGCATTTTCCACATACATGTTGGACAGATCCTGGGTTTTTTCTGTTTTGGATCACGTAGTAATGTGGTACCACACTGAAACAGTCGATTAAACCTGGTTTCGATCAATATTTTATAGGATAACGCATGTTCTGTCTAGGTTAGGCCTGGGATTTGCCCTCATCAGACACATCCTTTCGCATTCGTCACATACTTGTTGAACGGATCCTGGGTTTTTTGTGGTTTGGATCACGTGGTAATGCGGTACCACACTGAAACATTCAATTAAACCTGGTCTTGATAAATGTTTTAGAGGATAACGCATGTTCTGTCTAGGTTAGGCCTGGGATTTGCCCTCATCAGACACATACTTTCGCATTTTCCACATACATGTTGAACAGATCCTGGGCTTTTTCTGGATTGGATCACGTAGTAATGTGGTACCACACTGAAACAGTCAATTAAACCTGGTTTCCATCAATATTTTAGAGGACAACGCAAGTTAGGTCTGGGATAGGTCTGGGATTTGCCCTCATCAGGGTCATATTTTCGTGTTGTTCACATACTTGTTGAACGGATCCTGGGTTTTTTGTGGTTTGGATCACGTAGTAATGTGGTACCACACTGAAACATTCAATTAAACCTGGTCTTGATAAATATTTTGAGGATAACGCATGTTAGGTCTGGGATGGGTCTGGGATTTGCCCTCATCAGGCTCATACTTTCGCATATTTCTCATACTTGATAGCTAGACCCAGGGCTTTTTCAGGCTTGGATCCCGTAGTAATGTGGTACCACACTGAAACGGTCCATTAAACCTGGTTTCGATCAGTATTTTAGAGGATAACGCATGTTATGTCTAGGTTAGGCCTGGGATTTGCCCTCATCAGACACATACTTTCGCATCCTCCACATACTTGTTGAACAGATCCTGGGTATTTTTCTCGTCTAGATCACGTAGTGATGTGGTGCCACACTGAAACAGTCCATTAAACCTGGCTTCGATCAATATTTTAGAGGATAACGCATGTTATGTCTAGGTTAGGCCTGTGATTTGCCCTCATCAGACACATACTTTCGCATCCTCCACATACTTGTTGAACAGATCCTCGGTATTTTTCTCGTCTAGATCACGTAGTGATGTGGTGCCACACTGAAACAGTCCATTAAACCTGGCTTCGATCAATATTTTAGAGGATAACGCATGTTATGTCTAGGTTAGGCCTGTGATTTGCCCTCATCAGACACATACTTTCGCATTCTCCACATACTTGTTGTACAGATCCTGGGTTTTTTCAGGTTTGGATCACATAGTAATGTGGTACTACACTGAAACATTCAATTAAACCTGGTCTTGATAAATATTTTAGAGGATAACGCATGTTAGGTCTGGGTTAGGTCTAGGATTTGCCCACATCAGGCTCATACCTTCGCATATTTCTCATACTTGATGGCTAGACCCAGGGCTTTTTCTGAATTGGATCAGGTAGTAATGTGGTACCACACTGAAGCAGTCGATTAAACCTGGTTTCGATCAATATTTTTGAGGATAACGCATGTTAGGTCTAGGTTAGGCCCGGGATTTGCCCTCATCAGAGTCATATTTCCGCATTCTTCACATACTTGTTGAACGGATCCTGGGTTTTTTCAGGTTTGGATCACGTAGTAATGTGGTAGCACACTGAAACAGTCCATTAAACCTGGTGTCGATCAATATTTTAGAGCATAACGCATGTTAGGTCTGTGATAGGTCTGGGATTTGCCCTCATCAGGCTCATAGTTTCGCGTTTTTCACATACTTGTTGAACAGATCCTGGGTTTTTTCTGGTTTGGATCTCGTAGTTATGTGGTACCACACTGAAACAGTCCATTAAACATAGTTTCGATCAATATTTTAGAGAATAACTCATGTTAGGTCTAGGTTAGGTCTGGGATTTGCTCTCATCAGGCTTGTACATTCGCATATTTCTCATACTTGATGGCCAGATTCGGGGCTTTTTCTGGTTTGGATCACGTAGTAATGTAGTACAACACTGAAACAGTCCATTAAACCTGGTTTCGATCAATATTTTTGAGGATAGCTCATGCTAGGTCTAGGTGAGGCCTGGGATTTGCCCCCATCGGACCCATACTTTCGCATTCTTCACATACTTGTTGAACGGATCCTGTGTTTTTCCCTGATTTGGATCACGTAGTAATGTGGTACCACACTGAAACATTCAATTAAACCTAGTCTTGATAAATATTTTAGAGGATAACGCATGTTGGGTCTGGGATAGGTCTGGGATTTGCCCGCATCAGGCTCATAGTTTGGCATATTCCTCAAACTTGTTGGCCCGATTCTGTGCTTTCACTGGTTTGGATCACGTAGTAATGTTGTACCGCCCTGAAACAGTCAATTCAAACTGGTCTCGATATATATTTTAGATGATAACGCATGTTAGGTCTAGGTTAGGCCTGGGGTTTGCCCTCATCAGACTCATACTTTCGCATATTTCTCATACCTGTTGGCCAGATACTTTGCTTTTTCTGGATTGGATCACATCCTGATGTAGTACCACACTGAAACAGTCAATTAAACCTGGTCTTGATAAATATTTTAGAGGATAACGCATGTTAGGTCTGGGTTAGGTCTAGGATTTGCCCACATCAGGCTCATACCTTCTCATATTTCTCATACTTGATGGCTAGACCCAGGGCTTTTTCTGGATTGGATCAGGTAGTAATGTGGTACCACACTGAAGCAGTCGATTAAACCTGGTTTCGATCAATATTTTTGAAGATAACGCATGTTAGGTCTAGGTTAGGCCCGGGATTTGCCCCCATCAGGGTCATATTTCCGCATTCTTCACATACTTGTTGAACGGATCCTGGGTTTTTTCTGGTTCGGATCACGTAGTAATGTGGTATCACACTGAAACAGTCCATTAAACCTGGTTTCGATCAATATTTTAGAGAATAACGCATGTTAGGTCTCGGTTAGGTCTGGGATTTGCTCTCATCAGGCTCGTACTTTCGCATATTTCTCATAGTTGATGGCCAGATTCTGGGCTTTTTCTGGTTTGGATCACGTAGTAATGTGGTACCACACTGAAATAGTCGATTAAACCTGGTTTCGATTAATATTTTTGAGGGTAACGCATGTTAGGTCTAGGTTAGGTCTGGGATTTTCCCTCATCAGACACATACTTTCGCATTCTTCACATACTTGTTGAACGGAACCTGGGTTTTTTCTGGTTTTGATCACGTAGTAATGTGGTACCACACTGAAACAGTCGATTAAACCTGGTTTCGATCAAGATTTTAGAGAATAACGCATGTTAGGTCTTGGTTAGGTCTGGGATTTGCTCCCATCAGGGTCATACATTCGCGTTTTCACATTCTTGTCGAACAGATCCCTGGCTTATTCTTGTTTGGATCACGTACTAATGTGGTACCACACTGAAACAGTCCATTAAACCTGGTTTCGATCAATATTTTAGAGGATAACGCATGTTAGGTCTGTGATAGGTCTGGGATTTGCCCCCATCAGGCTCATAGTTTCGCGTTTTTCACATACTTGTTGAACAGATCCTGGGTTTTTTCTGGTTTGGATCTCGTAGTTATGTGGTACCACACTGAAACAGTCCATTAAACATGGTTTCGATCAATATTTTAGAGAATAACTCATGTTAGGTCTAGGTTAAGTCTGGGATTTGCTCTCATCAGGCTTGTACATTCGCATATTTCTCACACTTGATGGCCAGATTCGGGGCTTTTTCTGGTTTGGATCACGTAATAATGTAGTACAACACTGAAACAGTCCATTAAACCTGGTTTCGATCAATATTTTTGAGGGTAGCTCATGCTAGGTCTAGGTTAGGCCTGGGATTTGCCCCCATCGGACCCATACTTTCGCATTCTTCACATACTTGTTGTACAGATCCTGGGTTTTTTCAGGTTTGAGTCAGGCGGTAATGTGGTACCACACTGAAACAGTACATAAAACCTAGTCTCGGTCAATATTTTAGAGGATAACGCATGTTACGTTTGGGATAGGTCCAGGATTTGCCCGCATCAGGCTCATACTTTCGCATATTTCTCATACTTGTTGGCCAGATCCTGGGCTTTTTCTGGTTTGGATCACGTAGTTATGTGGTACCACTCTGAAACAGTCGACTAAACCTGGTCTCGACCAATATTTAAGAGGATAACGCATGTTAGGTCTGGGATAGGTCTGGGATCTGCCCTCATCAGACTCTTACCTTCGCATTCTTCCCATGCTTGTTGAACAGATCCTGGGTTTTTTCTAGTTTGGATCACGTAGTAATGTGGTACCACACTGAAACAGTCCATTAAACCTGGTTTCGATCAATATTTTAGAGAATAACGCATGTTAGGTCTTGGTTAGGTCTGGGATTTGCTCTCATCAGGCTCATAGTTTCGCGTTTTTCACATACTTGTTGAACAGATCCTGGGTTTTTTCTGGTTTGGATCTCGTAGTAATGTGGTACCACACTGAAACAGTCCATTAAACATGGTTTCGATCAATATTTTAGAGAATAACTCATGTTAGGTCTAGGTTAGGTCTGGGATTTGCTCTCATCAGGCTTGTACATTCGCATATTTCTCATACTTGATGGCCAGATTCGGGGCTTTTTCTGGATTGGATCACGTAGTAATGTAAAACAACACTGTAGCAGTCCATTAAACCTGTTTTCAACCAATATCTTAGAGGATAACGCATGTTAGGCCTAGGCTAGGCCTGGGATTGGCCCTAATCAGGGTCATAGTTTCGCAGTTTTATCATACATGTTGACCTGATCGAGGGTTTTTCCTACTTTGGATAACGTAGTAAAGTGGTACCACACAGAAACAGTCAACTAAACCTGGATCCGATCAATAATTTAGAGGATAACGCATGTTAGGTCTCGGTTAGGTCTAGGATTTGCCCTCATCTGGGTCATACTTTCGCATATTTCTCAAACTTGTTTGCCAGATTCTGGGCTTTCACTGGTCTGTATCACGTAGTAACGTGGTACCACACTGGAACAGTCCATTAAACCTGGTTTCGATCAATACTTTTGAGGATAGCGCATGTTAGGTCTGGATAAGGTCTGGGATTTGCCCTCATCAGACTCATACTTTCGCATATTTCTCATTCTTGTTGGCTAGATCCTGGGCTTTTTCTGGATTGGATCACGTAGTAATGTGGTACCACACTGAAACAGTCAATTAATCCTGGTTACGATCAATATTTTAGAGGATAACGAACTTTAGGACTAGGTTAGGCCAGGAATTTTCCCTCAACAGACTCATACTTTCGCATTCTTCACATACTTGTTGAACAGATCCTGGGTTATTTCTGGTTAGGATCATGTAGTAATGTGGTACCACACTGATACAGTCCATTAAACATGGTTTCGATCAATATTTTAGAGGATAACGCATGATACGTCTGGGTTACGCCTGGGATTTGCCCTCATCAGGGTCATACTTTCGCATATTTCACATACTTTTCGAACAGATCCCTGGCTTTTTCTGGTTTGGTTCACGTAGTAATGTGGTACCACTCTGAAACGGTCGATTAAACCTGGTTTCGATCAATATTTTAGATGATAACGCATGTTAGGTCTGGGTTAGGGATAGGATTTGCCCTCATCAGACCCATACTTTCGCATTCTTCACATACTTGTTGAACCGATCCTGGGTTTTTTCAGGTTTGGATCACGTAGTTATGTGGTACCACACTGAAACAGTTATTTAAACCTGGATACGACCAATATTTTAGAGGATACACCATGTTAGGTCTAGGTTAGGCCTGGGATTTGCCCTCATCAGGCTCATACTTTTGCATTATTCACATACTTGTTGTACATATCCTGGAATTTTTCTGGGTTGAACCACGTGGTAATGTGGTACCACACTGAAACAGTCCATGAAACCTAGTCTGTGTCAATATTGTAAAGGATATCGCATGGTAGGTCTGGGTTAGGTCTGGGATTTGCCCTCATGCGGCTCATACATTCTCATATTTCTCATACTTGTTGGCCTGATCCTGGGTTTTCATAGGTCCGGATCTCGCAGTAATGTGGTACCACACTGAAACAGTCCATTAAACCTGGTTTCGATGAATATTCTAGAGGATACACCATGTTAGGTCTAGGTTAGGCCTGGGATTTGCCCTCATCACGCTCATACTTTTGCATTCTTCACATACTTGTTGAACGGATCCTTGTGTTTTTCCCTTATTTGGATCACGTAGTAATGTGGTACCACACTGAAACATTCAATTAAACCTAGTCTTGATAAATATTTTAGAGGATAACGCATGTTAGGTCTGGGATAGGCCTGGGATTTGTCATCATCAGGCTCATTGTTTCGCATATTTCTCAAACTTGTTGGCCAGATTCTGTGCTTTCACTGGTTTGGATCACGTAGTAATGTTGTACCGCCCTGAAACAGTCGGTTAAACCTGGTTTCGATCAATATCTTAGATGATAGCGCTAGTTATGTCTGGGATAGGTCTGGGATTTGCCTCGTCAGGCTCATACTTTCGCATTCTTCACATACTTGTTGAACGGATCCTGGGTTTTTTCTGGTTTGGATCACGTAGTAATGTGGTATCACACTGAAACAGTCCATTAAACCTGGTTTCGATCAATATTTTAGAGAATAACGCATGTTAGGTCTTGGTTAGGTCTGGGATTTGCTCTCATCAGGCTCGTACTTTCGCATATTTCTCATAGTTGATGGCCAGATTCTGGGCTTTTTCTGGTTTGGATCACGTAGTAATGTGGTACCACACTGAAATAGTCGATTAAACCTGGTTTCTATCAATATTTTTGAGGGTAACGCATGTTAGGTCTAGGTTAGGCCTGGGATTTTCCCTCATCAGAAACATACTTTCGCATTCTTCACATACTTGTTGAACGGATCCTGGGTTTTTTCAGGTTTGGATCACGTAGTATTGTGGTACCACACTGAAACATTCAATTAAACCTGGTCTTGATAAATATTTTAGAGGATAACGCATGTTTGGTCTGGGTTAGGTCTAGGATTTGCCCTCATCAGGCTCCTACTTTCGCATATTTCTCATACTTGATGGCTAGATCCAGGGCTTTTTCTGGATTGGATCACGTAGTAATGTGGTACCACACTGAAACAGTAAATGAAACCCAGTTGCGATCGTTATTTTAGAGGATAACGCATGTTAGGTCTAAGTTAGGCCTGGGATTTTCCCTCATCAGACACATACTTTCGCATTCTTCACATACTTGTTGAACGTATCCTGGGTTTTTTCTGGTTTGGATCACGTAGTAATGTGGCACCACACTGAAACTGTCGATTAAACCTGCTTTCGATGAATATTTTTGAGAATAACTCATGTTAGGTCTAGGTTAGGTCTGGGAATTGCTCTTATCAGGCTCGTACTTTCGCAAATTTCTCATACTTGATGGCCAGATTCTGTGCTTTTTCTGGTTTGCATCACGTAGTAATGTGGTACCACACTGAAACAGTCGATTAAACCTGGTTTCGATCAATATCTTACATGATAACGCTAGCTAGGTCTGGTAAAGGTCTGGGATTTGCCCCCCTCAGGGTCATATTTCCGCGTTCTTCACATACTTGTTGAACAGATCCTGGGTATTTTTCTGGTTTGGTTCACGTAGTAATGTGGCACCACACAGAAATAGTCGATTAAACCTGGTTTCGATCAATATTTTAGAGGATAACTCATGTTATGTCTAGGATAGGTCTGGGATTTGCCCTCATCACGCTCATAGTTTCGCGTTTTTCACATACTTGTTGAACAGATCCTGGGTTTTTTCTGGTTTCGAACATGTAGTAATGTGGTACCACACTGGAACAGTCCATTAAACATGGTTTCGATCAGTATTTTACAGAATAACGCATGTTAGGTCTTGGTTAGGTCTGGGATTTGCTCTCAGCAGGCTCGTACTTTCGCATATTTCTCATAGTTGATGGCCAGATTCTGTGCTTATTCTGGTTTGGATCACGTAGTAATGTGGTACCACACTGAAACAGTCGATTAAACCTGGTTTCTAACAATATTTTTGAGGGTAACGCATGTTAGGTCTAGGTTAGGCCTGGGATTTTCCCTCATCCGACACATACTTTCGCATTCTTCACATACTTGTTGAACGGATCCTGGGTTTTTTCTGGTTTGGATCACGTAGTAATGTGGTAGCACACTGAAACAGTTCACTAAACCTGGTTTCGATCAATATTTTAGAGGATAACGCATGTTATGTCTAGGTTAGGCCTGGGATTTGCCCTCATCAGACACATACTTTCGCATTCTCCACATACTTGTTGAACAGATCCTGGGTTTTTTCAGGTTTGGACACATAGTAATGTGGTACCACACTGAAACAATCAATTAAACCTGGTCTTGATAAATATTTTAGAGGATAACACATGTTAGGTCTGGGTTAGGTCTAGGATTTGCCCTCATCAGGCTCATACTTTCGCAAATATCTCATACTTGATGGCTAGATCCAGGGCTTTTTCTGGATTGGATCACGTAGTAATGTGGTAGCACACTGAAACAGTCCATTAAACCTGGTTTCGATCAATATCTAAGATGATAACGCTAGTTATGTCTGGGATAGGTCTGGGATTTGCCCTCGTCAGACTCATACTTTCGCATTCTTCACATACTTGTTGAACGTATCCTGGGTTTTTTCTGGTTTGGATCACGTAGTAATGTGGTACCACACTGAAACAGTCGATTAAACCTGGTTTCGATCAATATTTCAGAGAATAACGCATGTTAGGTCTTGGTTAGGTCTGGGATTTGCTCTCATCAGGCTCGTACTTTCGCAAATTTCTCATACCTGATGGCCTGATTCTGTGCTTTTTCTGGTTTGGATCCCGTAGTAATGTGGTACCACACTGAAACAGTCCATTAAACCTGGTTTCGATCAATATATTAGAGGATAACGCATGTTAGGTCTAAGTTAGGCCTGGGATTTTCCCTCATCAGACATATACTTTCGCATTCTTCACATACTTGTTGAACGTATCCTGGGCTTTTTCTGGTTTGGATCACGTAGTAATGTGGCACCACACTGAAATAGTCGATTAAACCTGGTTTCTATCAATATTTTTGAGGGTAACGCATGTTAGGTCTAGGTTAGGCCTGGGATTTTCCCTCATCAGACACATACTTTCGCATTCTTCACATACTTGTTGAACGGATCCTGGGTTTTTTCAGGTTTGTATCACGTAGTAATGTGGTACCACACTGAAACATTCAATTAAACCTGGTCTTGATAAATATTTTAGAGGATAACGCATGTTAGGTCTGGGTTAGGTCTAGGATTTGCCCCCATCAGGCTCATACTTTCGCATTCTCCACATACTTGTTGAACAGATCCTGGGTTTTTTCAGGTTTGGACACATAGTAATGTGGTACCACACTGAAACATTCAATTAAACCTGGTTTCGATCAATATCTAAGATGATAACGCTAGTTATGTCTGGGATAGGTCTGGGATTTGCCCTCGTCAGACTCATACTTTCGCATTCTTCACATACTTGTTGAACGTATCCTGGGTTTTTTCAGGTTTGTATCACGTAGTAATGTGGTACCACACTGAAACATTCAATTAAACCTGGTCTTGATAAATATTTTAGAGGATAACGCATGTTAGGTCTGGGTTAGGTCTAGGATTTGCCCTCATCAGGCTCATACTTTCGCATTCTCCACATACTTGTTGAACAGATCCTGGGTTTTTTCAGGTTTGGACACATAGTAATGTGGTACCACACTGAAACATTCAATTAAACCTGGTCTTGATAAATATTTTAGAGGATAACACATGTTAGGTCTGTGTTAGGTCTAGGATTTGCCCTCATCAGGCTCATACTTTCGCAAATATCTCATACTCGATGGCTAGATCCAGGGCTTTTTCTGGATTGGATCACGTAGTAATGTGGTAGCACACTGAAACAGTCCATTAAACCTGGTTTCGATCAATATCTAAGATGATAACGCTAGTTATGTCTGGGATAGGTCTGGGATTTGCCCTCGTCAGGCTCATACTTTCGCATTCTTCACATACTTGTTGAACGTATCCTGGGTTTTTTCTGGTTTGGATCACGAAGAAATGTGGTACCACACTGAAACTGTCGATTAAACCTGCTTTCGATCAATATTTTTGAGAATAACTCATGTTAGGTCTAGGTTAGGTCTGGGATTTGCTCTCATCAAGCTCGTACTTTCGCAAATTTCTCATACTTGATGGCCTGATTCTGTGCTTTTTCTGGTTTGGATCCCGTAGTAATGTGGTACCACACTGAAACAGTCCATTAAACCTGGTTTCGATCAATATCTAAGATGATAACGCTAGTTATGTCTGGGATAGGTCTGGGATTTGCCCTCGTCAGGCTCATACTTTCGCATTCTTCACATACTTGTTGAACGTATCCTGGGTTTTTTCTGGTTTGGATCACGTAGAAATGTGGTACCACACTGAAACTGTCGATTAAACCTGCTTTCGATCAATATTTTTGAGAATAACTCATGTTAGGTCTAGGTTAGGTCTGGGATTTGCTCTCATCAAGCTCGAACTTTCGCAAATTTCTCATACTTGATGGCCTGATTCTGTGCTTTTTCTGGTTTGGATCACGTAGTAATGTGGTACCACACTGAAACAGTCGATTAAACCTGGTTTCGATCAATATTTCAGAGAATAACGCATGTTAGGTCTTGGTTAGGTCTGGGATTTGCTCTCATCAGGCTCGTACTTTCGCAAATTTCTCATACTTGATGGCCTGATTCTGTGCTTTTTCTGGTTTGGATCCCGTAGTAATGTGGTACCACACTGAAACAGTCCATTAAACCTGGTTTCGATCAATATATTAGAGGATAACGCATGTTATGTCTAGGTTAGGCCTGTGATTTGCCCTCATCAGACACATACTTTCGCATTCTTCACATACTTGTTGAACGGATCCTGGGTTTTTTCTGGTTTGGATCACGTAGTAATGTGGTAGCACACTGAAACAGTCCATTAAACCTGGTTTCGATCAATATTTTAGAGGATAACGCATGTTCTGTCTAGGTTAGGCCTGGGATCTTCCCTCATCAGACACATACTTTCGCATTCTTCACATACTTGTTGAACGGATCCTGGGTTTTTTCTGGTTTGGATCATGTAGTAATGTGGTACCACACTGAAACTGTCGATTAAACCTGCTATCGATCATTATTTTTGAGAATAACTCATGTTTGGTCTAGGTTAGGTCTGGGATTTGCTCTCATCAGGCTCGTACATTCGCAAATTTCTCATACTTGATGGCCTGATTCTGTGCTTTTTCTGGTTTGGATCCTGTAGTAACGTGGTACTACACTGAAACAGTCCATTAAACCTGGTTTCGATCAATATATTAGAGGATAACGCATGTTATGTCTAGGTTAGGCCTGTGATTTGCCCTCATCAGACGCATACTTTCGCATTCTTCACATACTTGTTGAACGGATCCTGGGTTTTTTCTGGTTTGGATCACGTAGCAATGTGGTAGCACACTGAAACAGTCCATTAAACCTGGTTTCGATCAATATTTTAGAGGATAACGCATGTTCTGTCTAGGTTAGGCCTGGGATTTGTCCTCATCAGACACATACTTTCGCATTCTTCACATACTTGTTGAACGGATCGTGGGTTTTTTCCGGTTTGGATCACGTAGTAATGTGATAGCACACTGAAACAGTCCATTAAACCTGGTTTCGATCAATATTTTAGAGGATAACGCATGTTAGGTCTAGGTTAGGCCTGGGATTTTCCCTCATCAGACACATACTTTCGCATTCTTCACATACTTGTTGAACGGATCCTGGGTATTTTTCTAGTTTGGATCACGTAGTGATGTGGTACCACACTGAAACAGTCCATTAAACCTGGTTTCGATCAATATTTTTGAGGATAACGCATGTTAGATCTAGGTTAGGCCTGGGATTTGCCCTCATCAGACACATCCTTTCGCATTCGTCACATACTTGTTGAACGGATCCTGGGTTTTTTGTGTTTTGGATCACGTAGTAATGCGGTACCACACTGAAACATTCAATTAAACCTGGTCTTGATAAATGTTTTAGAGGATAACGCATGTTGGGTCTGGGATAGGTCTGGGATTTGCCTTCATCAGGCTCATAGTTTCGCGTTTTTCACATACTTGTTGAACAGATCCTGGGTTTTTTCTGTTTTGGATCACGTAGTAATGTGGTACCACACTGAAACAGTCGATTAAACCTGGTTACGATCAATATTTTAGAGGATAACGCATGTTGGGTCTGGGATAGGTCTGGGATTTGCCCTCATCAGACACATACTTTCGCATTTTCCACATACATGTTGAACAGATCCTGGGTTTTTTGTGGTTTGGATCACGTAGTAATGTGGTACCACACTGAAACATTCAATTAATCCTGGTCTTGATAAATATTTTAGAGGATAACGCATGTTAGGTCTCGGTTAGGTCTAGGATTTGCCCTCATCAGGCTCATACTTTCGCATGTTACTCATACTTGATGGCTAGATCCAGGGTCTTTTTCTGGATTGGATCACGTAGTAATGTGGTACCACACTGAAACAGTCAATTAAACCTGGTTTCCATCAATATTTTAGAGGACAACGCAAGTTAGGTCTGGGATAGGTCTGGGATTTGCCCTCATCGGGGTCATATTTTCGTGTTCTTCACATACTTGTTGAACGGATCCTGGGTTTTTTGTGGTTTGGATCACGTAGTAATGTGGTACCACACTGAAACATTCAATTAAACCTGGTCTTGATAAATATTTTGAGGATAACGCATGTTAGGTCTGGGATGGGTCTGGGATTTGCCCTCATCAGGCTCATACTTTCGCATATTTCTCATACTTGATAGCTAGACCCAGGGCTTTTTCTGGATTGGATCCCGTAGTAATGTGGTACCACACTGAAACGGTCCATTAAACCTGGTTTCGATCAATATTTTAGAGGATAACGGATGTTATGTCTAGGTTAGGCCTGGGAGTTGCCCTCATCACGCTCATAGTTTCGCGTTTTTCACATACTTGTTGAACAGATCCTGGGTTTTTTCTGGTTTCGAACATGTAGTAATGTGGTACCACACTGGAACAGTCCATTAAACCTGGTTTCGATCAGTATTTTAGAGAATAACGCATGTTAGGTCTTGGTTAGGTCTGGGATTTGCTCTCATCAGGCTCGTACTTTCGCATATTTCTCATAGTTGATGTCCAGATTCTGTGCTTATTCTGGTTTGGATCACGTAGTAATGTGGTACCACACTGAAACAGTCGATTAAACCTGGTTTCTAACAATATTTTTGAGGGTAACGCATGTTAGGTCTAGGTTAGGCCTGGGATTTTCCCTCATCCGACACATACTTTCGCATTCTTCACATACATGTTGAACGGATCCTGGGTTTTTTATGGTTTGGATCACGTAGTAATGTGGTAGCACACTGAAACAGTTCATTAAACCTGGTTTCGATCAATATTTTAGAGGATAACGCATGTTATGTCTAGGTTAGGCCTGGGATTTGCCCTCATCAGACACATACTTTCGCATTCTCCACATACTTGTTGAACAGATCCTGGGTTTTTTCAGGTTTGGACACAGAGTAATGTGGTACCACACTGAAACATTCAATTAAACCTGGTCTTGATAAATATTTTAGAGGATAACACATGTTAGGTCTGGGTTAGGTCTAGGATTTGCCCTCATCAGGCTCATACTTTCGCATTCTCCACATACTTGTTGAACAGATCCTGGGTTTTTTCAGGTTTGGACACATAGTAATGTGGTACCACACTGAAACATTCAATTAAACCTGGTCTTGATAAATATTTTTGAGGATAACACATGTTAGGTCTGGGTTAGGTCTAGGATTTGCCCTCATCAGGCTCATACTTTCGCAAATATCTCATACTTGATGGCTAGATCCAGGGCTTTTTCTGGATTGGATCACGTAGTAATGTGGTAGCACACTGAAACAGTCCATTAAACCTGGTTTCGATCAATATCTAAGATGATAACGCTAGTTATGTCTGGGATAGGTCTGGGATTTGCCCTCGTCAGGCTCATACTTTCGCATTCTTCACATACTTGTTGAACGTATCCTGGGTTTTTTCTGGTTTGGATCACGTAGAAATGTGGTACCACACTGAAACTGTCGATTAAACCTGCTTTCGATCAATATTTTTGAGAATAACTCATGTTAGGTCCAGGTTAGGTCTGGGATTTGCTCTCATCAGGCTCGTACTTTCGCAAATTTCTCATACATGATGGCCTGATTCTGTGCTTTTTCTGGTTTGGATCCCGTAGTAATGTGGTACCACACTGAAACAGTCCATTAAACCTGGTTTCCATCAATATATTAGAGGATAACGCATGTAATGTCTAGGTTAGGCCTGTGATTTGCCCTCATCAGACACATACTTTCGCATTCTTCACATACTTGTTGAACGGATCCTGGGTTTTTTCTGGTTTGGATCACGTAGTAATGTGGTAGCACACTGAAACAGTCTATTAAACCTGGTTTCGATCAATATTTTAGAGGATAACGCATGTTCTGTCTAGGTTAGGCCTGGGATCTTCCCTCATCAGACACATACTTTCGCATTCTTCACATACTTGTTGAACGGATCCTGGGTTTTTTCTGGTTTGGATCACGTAGTAATGTGGTACCACACTGAAACTGTCGATTAAACCTGCTTTCGATCAATATTTTTGAGAATAACTCATGTTAGGTCTGGGATTTGCTCTCATCAGGCTCGTACTTTCGCAAATTTCTCATACTTAATGGCCTGATTCTGTGCTTTTTCTGGTTTGGATCCCGTAGTAACGTGGTACTACACTGAAACAGTCCATTAAACCTGGTTTCGATCAATATTTTAGGGGATAACGCATGTTAGGTCTAGGTTAGGCCTGGGATTTTCCCTCATCAGACACATACTTTCGCATTCTTCACATACTTGTTGAACGGATCCTGGGTATTTTTCTGGTTTGGATCACGTAGTGATGTGGTACCACACTGAAGCAGTCCATTAAACCTGGTTTCGATCAATATTTTTGAGGATAACGCATGTTAGATCTAGGTTAGGCCTGGGATTTGCCCTCATCAGGGTCATATTTTCGTGTTCTTCACATACTTGTTGAACGGATCCTGGGTTTTTTGTGGTTTGGATCACGTAGTAATGTGGTACCACACTGAAACATTCAATTAAACCTGGTCTTGATAAATATTTTGAGGATAACGCATGTTAGGTCTGGGATGGGTCTGGGATTTGCCCTCATCAGGCTCATACTTTCGCATATTTCTCATACTTGATAGCTAGACCCAGGGCTTTTTCAGGTTTGGATCACGTAGTGATGTGGTACCACACTGAAGCAGTCCATTAAACCTGGTTTCGATCAATATTTTTGAGGATAACGCATGTTAGATCTAGGTTAGGCCTGGGATTTGCCCTCATCAGACACATCCTTTCGCATTTGTCACATACTTGTTGAACGGATCCTGGGTTTTTTGTGGTTTGGATCACGTAGTAATGCGGTACCACACTGAAACATTCAATTAAACCTGGTCTTGATAAATGTTTTAGAGGATAACGCATGTTGGGTCTGGGATAGGTCTGGGATTTGCCTTCATCAGGCTCATAGTTTCGCGTTTTTCACATACTTGTTGAACAGATCCTGGGTTTTTTCTGTTTTGGATCACGTAGTAATGTGGTACCACACTGAAACAGTCGATTAAACCTGGTTTCGATCAATATTTTAGAGGATAACGCATGTTCTGTCTAGGTTAGGCCTGGGATTTGCCCTCATCAGACACATACTTTCGCATTTTCCACATACATGTTGAACAGATCCTGGGTTTTTTGTGGTTTGGATCACGTAGTAATGTGGTACCACACTGAAACATTCAATTAATCCTGGTCTTGATAAATATTTTAGAGGATAACGCATGTTAGGTCTGGGTTAGGTCTAGGATTTGCCCTCATCAGGCTCATACTTTCGCATGTTACTCATACTTGATGGCTAGATCCAGGGCTTTTTCAGGCTTGGATCCCGTAGTAATGCGGTACCACACTGAAACATTCAATTAAACCTGGTCTTGATAAATGTTTTAGAGGATAACGCATGTTGGGTCTGGGATAGGTCTGGGATTTGCCTTCATCAGGCTCATAGTTTCGCGTTTTTCACATACTTGTTGAACAGATCCTGGGTTTTTTCTGTTTTGGATCACGTAGTAATGTGGTACCACACTGAAACGGTCGATTAAACCTGGTTTCGATCAATATTTTAGAGGATAACGCATGTTCTGTCTAGGTTAGGCCTGGGATTTGCCCTCATCAGACACATCCTTTCGCATTCGTCACATACTTGTTGAACGGATCCTGGGTTTTTTGTGGTTTGGATCACGTGGTAATGCGGTACCACACTGAAACATTCAATTAAACCTGGTCTTGATAAATGTTTTAGAGGATAACGCATGTTCTGTCTAGGTTAGGCCTGGGATTTGCCCTCATCAGACACATACTTTCGCATTTTCCACATACATGTTGAACAGATCCTGGGCTTTTTCTGGATTGGATCACGTAGTAATGTGGTACCACACTGAAACAGTCAATTAAACCTGGTTTCCATCAATATTTTAGAGGACAACGCAAGTTAGGTCTGGGATAGGTCTGGGATTTGCCCTCATCAGGGTCATATTTTCGTGTTCTTCACATACTTGTTGAACGGATCCTGGGTTTTTTGTGGTTTGGATCACGTAGTAATGTTGTACCACACTGAAACATTCAATTAAACCTGGTCTTGATAAATATTTTGAGGATAACGCATGTTAGGTCTGGGATGGGTCTGGGATTTGCCCTCATCAGGCTCATACTTTCGCATATTTCTCATACTTGATAGCTAGACCCAGGGCTTTTTCAGGCTTGGATCCCGTAGTAATGTGGTACCACACTGAAACGGTCCATTAAACCTGGTTTCGATCAGTATTTTAGAGGATAACGCATGTTATGTCTAGGTTAGGCCTGGGATTTGCCCTCATCAGACACATACTTTCGCATCCTCCACATACTTGTTGAACAGATCCTGGGTATTTTTCTCGTCTAGATCACGTAGTGATGTGGTGCCACACTGAAACAGTCCATTAAACCTGGCTTCGATCAATATTTTAGAGGATAACGCATGTTATGTCTAGGTTAGGCCTGGGATTTGCCCTCACCAGACACATACTTTCGCATCCTCCACATACTTGTTGAACAGATCCTGGGTATTTTTCTCGTCTAGATCACGTAGTGATGTGGTGCCACACTGAAACAGTCCATTAAACCTGGCTTCGATCAATATTTTAGAGGATAACGCATGTTATGTCTAGGTTAGGCCTGTGATTTGCCCTCATCAGACACATACTTTCGCATCCTCCACATACTTGTTGAACAGATCTTCGGTATTCTTCTCGTCTAGATCACGTAGTGATGTGGTGCCACACTGAAACAGTCCATTAAACCTGGCTTCGATCAATATTTTAGAGGATAACGCATGTTATGTCTAGGTTAGGCCTGTGATTTGCCCTCATCAGACACATACTTTCGCATTCTCCACATACTTGTTGAACAGATCCTGGGTTTTTTCAGGTTTGGATCACATAGTAATGTGGTACTACACTGAAACATTCAATTAAACCTGATCTTGATAAATATTTTAGAGGATAACGCATGTTAGGTCTGGGTTAGGTCTAGGATTTGCCCACATCAGGCTCATACCTTCGCATATTTCTCATACTTGATGGCTAGACCCAGGGCTTTTTCTGAATTGGATCAGGTAGTAATGTGGTACCACACTGAAGCAGTCGATTAAACCTGGTTTCGATCAATATTTTTGAAGATAACGCATGTTAGGTTTAGGTTAGGCCCGGGATTTGCCCCCATCAGGGTCATATTTCCGCATTCTTCACATACTTGTTGAACGGATCCTGGGTTTTTTCTGGTTCGGATCACGTAGTAATGTGGTATCACACTGAAACAGTCCATTAAACCTGGTTTCGATCAATATTTTAGAGAATAACGCATGTTAGGTCTCGGTTAGGTCTGGGATTTGCTCTCATCAGGCTCGTACTTTCGCATATTTCTCATAGTTGATGGCCAGATTCTGGGCTTTTTCTGGTTTGGATCACGTAGTAATGTGGTACCACACTGAAATAGTCGATTAAACCTGGTTTCGATTAATATTTTTGAGGGTAACGCATGTTAGGTCTAGGTTAGGCCTGGGATTTTCCCTCATCAGACATATACTTTCGCGTTTTTCACATGCTTGTTGAACAGATCCTGGGTTTTTTCTGGTTTGGATCACGTAGTAATGTGGTACCACACTGAAACAGTCCATTAAACCTGGTTTCGATCAATATTTTAGAGAATAACGCATGTTAGGTCTTGGTTAGGTCTGGGATTTGCTCTCATCAGGCTCATAGTTTCGCGTTTTTCACATACTTGTTGAACAGATCCTGGGTTTTTTCTGGTTTGGATCTCGTAGTAATGTGGTACCACACTGAAACAGTCCATTAAACATGGTTTCGATCAATATTTTAGAGAATAACTCATGTTAGGTCTAGGTTAGGTCTGGGATTTGCTCTCATCAGGCTTGTACATTCGCATATTTCTCATACTTGATGGCCAGATTCGGGGCTTTTTCTGGTTTGGATCACGTAGTAATGTAAAACAACACTGTAACAGTCCATTAAACCTGTTTTCAACCAATATCTTAGAGGATAACGCATGTTAGGCCTAGGCTAGGCCTGGGATTGGCCCTAATCAGGGTCATAGTTTCGCAGTTTTATCATACATGTTGACCTGATCGAGGGTTTTTCCTACTTTGGATAACGTAGTAAAGTGGTACCACACAGAAACAGTCAACTAAACCTGGATCCGATCAATAATTTAGAGGATAACGCATGTTAGGTCTCGGTTAGGTCTAGGATTTGCCCTCATCTGACCCATACTTTCGCATTCTTCACATACTTGTTGAACGGATCCTGTGTTTTTCTCTGATTTGGATCACGTAGTAATGTGGTACCACACTGAAACATTCAATTAAACCTAGTCTTGATAAATATTTTAGAGGATAACGCATGTTAGGTCTGGGATAGGTCCAGGATTTGCCTGCATCAGGCTCATACTTTCGCATATTTCTCATACTTGTTGAACAGGTCCCTGGCTTTTTCTGGTTTGGATCACGTAGTAATGTGGTACCACTCTGAAACAGTCGATAAAACCTGGTTTCGATCAATATTTTAAATGATAACGCATGTTAGGTCTGAGATAGGTCTGGGATTTGCCCTCATCAGACACATACTTTCGCATTTTCCACATACATGTTGAACAGATCCTGGGTTTTTTGTGGTTTGGATCACGTAGTAATGTGGTACCACACTGAAACATTCAATTAATCCTGGTCTTGATAAATATTTTAGAGGATAACGCATGTTAGGTCTGGGTTAGGTCTAGGATTTGCCCTCATCAGGCTCATACTTTCGCATGTTACTCATACTTGATGGCTAGATCCAGGGCTTTTTCAGGCTTGGATCCCGTAGTAATGCGGTACCACACTGAAACATTCAATTAAACCTGGTCTTGATAAATGTTTTAGAGGATAACGCATGTTGGGTCTGGGATAGGTCTGGGATTTGCCTTCATCAGGCTCATAGTTTCGCGTTTTTCACATACTTGTTGAACAGATCCTGGGTTTTTTCTGTTTTGGATCACGTAGTAATGTGGTACCACACTGAAACGGTCGATTAAACCTGGTTTCGATCAATATTTTAGAGGATAACGCATGTTCTGTCTAGGTTAGGCCTGGGATTTGCCCTCATCAGACACATCCTTTCGCATTCGTCACATACTTGTTGAACGGATCCTGGGTTTTTTGTGGTTTGGATCACGTGGTAATGCGGTACCACACTGAAACATTCAATTAAACCTGGTCTTGATAAATGTTTTAGAGGATAACGCATGTTCTGTCTAGGTTAGGCCTGGGATTTGCCCTCATCAGACACATACTTTCGCATTTTCCACATACATGTTGAACAGATCCTGGGCTTTTTCTGGATTGGATCACGTAGTAATGTGGTACCACACTGAAACAGTCAATTAAACCTGGTTTCCATCAATATTTTAGAGGACAACGCAAGTTAGGTCTGGGATAGGTCTGGGATTTGCCCTCATCAGGGTCATATTTTCGTGTTCTTCACATACTTGTTGAACGGATCCTGGGTTTTTTGTGGTTTGGATCACGTAGTAATGTTGTACCACACTGAAACATTCAATTAAACCTGGTCTTGATAAATATTTTGAGGATAACGCATGTTAGGTCTGGGATGGGTCTGGGATTTGCCCTCATCAGGCTCATACTTTCGCATATTTCTCATACTTGATAGCTAGACCCAGGGCTTTTTCAGGCTTGGATCCCGTAGTAATGTGGTACCACACTGAAACGGTCCATTAAACCTGGTTTCGATCAGTATTTTAGAGGATAACGCATGTTATGTCTAGGTTTGGCCTGGGATTTGCCCTCATCAGACACATACTTTCGCATCCTCCACATACTTGTTGAACAGATCCTGGGTATTTTTCTCGTCTAGATCACGTAGTGATGTGGTGCCACACTGAAACAGTCCATTAAACCTGGCTTCGATCAATATTTTAGAGGATAACGCATGTTATGTCTAGGTTAGGCCTGGGATTTGCCCTCATCAGACACATACTTTCGCATCCTCCACATACTTGTTGAACAGATCCTGGGTATTTTTCTCGTCTAGATCACGTAGTGATGTGGTGCCACACTGAAACAGTCCATTAAACCTGGCTTCGATCAATATTTTAGAGGATAACGCATGTTATGTCTAGGTTAGGCCTGTGATTTGCCCTCATCAGACACATACTTTCGCATCCTCCACATACTTGTTGAACAGATCTTCGGTATTCTTCTCGTCTAGATCACGTAGTGATGTGGTGCCACACTGAAACAGTCCATTAAACCTGGCTTCGATCAATATTTTAGAGGATAACGCATGTTATGTCTAGGTTAGGCCTGTGATTTGCCCTCATCAGACACATACTTTCGCATTCTCCACATACTTGTTGAACAGATCCTGGGTTTTTTCAGGTTTGGATCACATAGTAATGTGGTACTACACTGAAACATTCAATTAAACCTGATCTTGATAAATATTTTAGAGGATAACGCATGTTAGGTCTGGGTTAGGTCTAGGATTTGCCCACATCAGGCTCATACCTTCGCATATTTCTCATACTTGATGGCTAGACCCAGGGCTTTTTCTGAATTGGATCAGGTAGTAATGTGGTACCACACTGAAGCAGTCGATTAAACCTGGTTTCGATCAATATTTTTGAAGATAACGCATGTTAGGTCTAGGTTAGGCCCGGGATTTGCCCCCATCAGGGTCATATTTCCGCATTCTTCACATACTTGTTGAACGGATCCTGGGTTTTTTCTGGTTCGGATCACGTAGTAATGTGGTATCACACTGAAACAGTCCATTAAACCTGGTTTCGATCAATATTTTAGAGAATAACGCATGTTAGGTCTCGGTTAGGTCTGGGATTTGCTCTCATCAGGCTCGTACTTTCGCATATTTCTCATAGTTGATGGCCAGATTCTGGGCTTTTTCTGGTTTGGATCACGGCGTAATGTGGTACCACACTGAAATAGTCGATTAAACCTGGTTTCGATTAATATTTTTGAGGGTAACGCATGTTAGGTCTAGGTTAGGCCTGGGATTTTCCCTCATCAGACATATACTTTCGCGTTTTTCACATGCTTGTTGAACAGATCCTGGGTTTTTTCTGGTTTGGATCACGTAGTAATGTGGTACCACACTGAAACAGTCCATTAAACCTGGTTTCGATCAATATTTTAGAGAATAACGCATGTTAGGTCTTGGTTAGGTCTGGGATTTGCTCTCATCAGGCTCATAGTTTCGCGTTTTTCACATACTTGTTGAACAGATCCTGGGTTTTTTCTGGTTTGGATCTCGTAGTAATGTGGTACCACACTGAAACAGTCCATTAAACATGGTTTCGATCAATATTTTAGAGAATAACTCATGTTAGGTCTAGGTTAGGTCTGGGATTTGCTCTCATCAGGCTTGTACATTCGCATATTTCTCATACTTGATGGCCAGATTCGGGGCTTTTTCTGGTTTGGATCACGTAGTAATGTAAAACAACACTGTAACAGTCCATTAAACCTGTTTTCAACCAATATCTTAGAGGATAACGCATGTTAGGCCTAGGCTAGGCCTGGGATTGGCCCTAATCAGGGTCATAGTTTCGCAGTTTTATCATACATGTTGACCTGATCGAGGGTTTTTCCTACTTTGGATAACGTAGTAAAGTGGTACCACACAGAAACAGTCAACTAAACCTGGATCCGATCAATAATTTAGAGGATAACGCATGTTAGGTCTCGGTTAGGTCTAGGATTTGCCCTCATCTGACCCATACTTTCGCATTCTTCACATACTTGTTGAACGGATCCTGTGTTTTTCTCTGATTTGGATCACGTAGTAATGTGGTACCACACTGAAACATTCAATTAAACCTAGTCTTGATAAATATTTTAGAGGATAACGCATGTTATGTCTGGGATAGGTCCAGGATTTGCCTGCATCAGGCTCATACTTTCGCATATTTCTCATACTTGTTGAACAGGTCCCTGGCTTTTTCTGGTTTGGATCACGTAGTAATGTGGTACCACTCTGAAACAGTCGATAAAACCTGGTTTCGATCAATATTTTAAATGATAACGCATGTTAGGTCTGAGATAGGTCTGGGATCTGCCCTCATCAGACTCTTACCTTCGCATTCTTCCCATGCTTGTTGAACAGATCCTGGGTTATTTCTGGTTAGGATCATGTAGTAATGTGGTACCACACTGATACAGTCCATTTAACATGATTTCGATCAATATTTTAGAGGATAACGCATGATACGTCTGGGTTACGCCTGGGATTTGCCCTCATCAGGGTCATACTTTCGCATATTTCACATACTTTTCGAACAGATCCCTGGCTTTTTCTGGTTTGGTTCACGTAGTAATGTGGTACCACTCTGAAACGGTCGATTAAACCTGGTTTCGATCAATATTTTAGATGATAACGCATGTTAGGTCTGGGTTAGGGATAGGATTTGCCCTCATCAGACCCATACTTTCGCATTCTTCACATACTTGTTGAACCGATCCTGGGTTTTTTCAGGTTTGGATCACGTAGTAATGTGGTACCACACTGAAACAGTTATTTAAACCTGGATACGACCAATATTTTAGAGGATACACCATGTTAGGTCTAGGTTAGGCCTGGGATTTGCCCTCATCAGGCTCATACTCTTGCATTATTCACATACTTGTTGTACATATCCTGGAATTTTTCTGGGTTGAACCACGTGGTAATGTGGTACCACACTGAAACAGTCCATGAAACCCAGTCTGTGTCAATATTGTAAAGGATATCGCATGTTAGGTCTGGGTTAGGTCTGGGATTTGCCCTCATGCGGCTCATACATTCTCATATTTCTCATACTTGTTGGCCTGGTCCTGGGTTTTCATAGGTCCGGATCTCGCAGTAATGTGGTACCACACTGAAACAGTCCATTAAACCTGGTTTCGATGAATATTTTAGAGGATAACGCATGTTAGGTCTGGGTTAGGTCTAGGATTTGCCCTCATCAGGCTCATACTTTCGCATTCTCCACATACTTGTTGAACAGATCCTGGGTTTTTTCAGGTTTGGACACATACTAATGTGGTACCACAGTGAAACATTCAATTAAACCTGGTCTTGATAAATATTTTAGAGGATAACACATGTTAGGTCTGGGTTAGGTCTAGGATTTGCCCTCATCAGGCTCATACTTTCGCATTCTCCACATACTTGTTGAACAGATCCTGGGTTTTTTCAGGTTTGGACACATAGTAATGTGGTACCACACTGAAACATTCAATTAAACCTGGTCTTGATAAATATTTTAGAGGATAACACATGTTAGGTCTGGGTTAGGTCTAGGATTTGCCCTCATCAGGCTCATACTTTCGCAAATATCTCATACTTGATGGCTAGATCCAGGGCTTTTTCTGGATTGGATCACGTAGTAATGTGGTAGCACACTGAAACAGTCCATTAAACCTGGTTTCGATCAATATCTAAGATGATAACGCTAGTTATGTCTGGGATAGGTCTGGGATTTGCCCTCGTCAGGCTCATACTTTCGCATTCTTCACATACTTGTTGAACGTATCCTGGGTTTTTTCTGGTTTGGATCACGTAGAAATGTGGTACCACACTGAAACTGTCGATTAAACCTGCTTTCGATCAATATTTTTGAGAATAACTCATGTTAGGTCTAGGTTAGGTCTGGGATTTGCTCTCATCAGGCTCGTACTTTCGCAAATTTCTCATACATGATGGCCTGATTCTGTGCTTTTTCTGGTTTGGATCCCGTAGTAATGTGGTACCACACTGAAACAGTCCATTAAACCTGGTTTCGATCAATATATTAGAGGATAACGCATGTAATGTCTAGGTTAGGCCTGTGATTTGCCCTCATCAGACACATACTTTCGCATTCTTCACATACTTGTTGAACGGATCCTGGGTTTTTTCTGGTTTGGATCACGTAGTAATGTGGTAGCACACTGAAACAGTCTATTAAACCTGGTTTCGATCAATATTTTAGAGGATAACGCATGTTCTGTCTAGGTTAGACCTGGGATCTTCCCTCATCAGACACATACTTTCGCATTCTTCACATACTTGTTGAACGGATCCTGGGTTTTTTCTGGTTTGGATCACGTAGTAATGTGGTACCACACTGAAACTGTCGATTAAACCTGCTATCGATCAATATTTTTGAGAATAACTCATGTTAGGTCTAGGTTAGGTCTGGGATTTGCTCTCATCAGGCTCGTACTTTCGCAAATTTCTCATACTTGATGGCCTGATTCTGTGCTTTTTCTGGTTTGGATCCTGTAGTAACGTGGTACTACACTGAAACAGTCCATTAAACCTGGTTTCGATCAATATATTAGAGGATAACGCATGTTATGTCTAGGTTAGGCCTGTGATTTGCCCTCATCAGACGCATACTTTCGCATTCTGCACATACTTGTTGAACGGATCCTGGGTTTTTTCTGGTTTGGATCACGTAGCAATGTGGTAGCACACTGAAACAGTCCATTAAACCTGGTTTCGATCAATATTTTAGAGGATAACGCATGTTCTGTCTAGGTTAGGCCTGGGATTTGTCCTCATCAGACACATATTTTCGCATTCTTCACATACTTGTTGAACGGATCGTCGGTTTTTTCCGGTTTGGATCACGTAGTAATGTGATAGCACACTGAAACAGTCCATTAAACCTGGTTTCGATCAATATTTTAGAGGATAACGCATGTTAGGTCTAGGTTAGGCCTGGGATTTTCCCTCATCAGACACATACTTTCGCATTCTTCACATACTTGTTGAACGGATCCTGGGTATTTTTCTAGTTTGGATCACGTAGTGATGTGGTACCACACTGAAACAGTCCATTAAACCTGGTTTCGATCAATATTTTTGAGGATAACGCATGTTAGATCTAGGTTAGGCCTGGGATTTGCCCTCATCAGACACATCCTTTCGCATTCGTCACATACTTGTTGAACGGATCCTGGGTTTTTTGTGGTTTGGATCACGTAGTAATGCGGTACCACACTGAAACATTCAATTAAACCTGGTCTTGATAAATGTTTTAGAGGATAACGCATGTTGGGTCTGGGATAGGTCTGGGATTTGCCTTCATCAGGCTCATAGTTTCGCGTTTTTCACATACTTGTTGAACAGATCCTGGGTTTTTTCTGTTTTGGATCACGTAGTAATGTGGTACCACACTGAAACAGTCGATTAAACCTGGTTTCGATCAATATTTTAGAGGATAACGCATGTTCTGTCTAGGTTAGGCCTGGGATTTGCCCTCATCAGACACATACCTTCGCATTTTCCACATACATGTTGAACAGATCCTGGGTTTTTTGTGGTTTGGATCACGTATTAATGTGGTACCACACTGAAACATTCAATCAATCCTGGTCTTGAAAAATATTTTAGAGGATAACGCATGTTAGGTCTGGGTTGGGTCTAGGATTTGCCCTCATCAGGCTCATACTTTCGCATGTTACTCATACTTGATGGCTAGATCCAGGGTCTTTTTCTGGATTGGATCACGTAGTAATGTGGTACCACACTGAAACAGTCAATTAAACCTGGTTTCCATCAATATTTTAGAGGACAACGCAAGTTAGGTCTGGGATAGTTCTGGGATTTGCCCTCATCGGGGTCATATTTTCGTGTTCTTCACATACTTGTTGAACGGATCCTGGGTTTTTTGTGGTTTGGATCACGTAGTAATGTGGTACCACACTGAAACATTCAATTAAACCTGGTCTTGATAAATATTTTGAGGATAACGCATGTTAGGTCTGGGATGGGTCTGGGATTTGCCCTCATCAGGCTCATACTTTCGCATATTTCTCATACTTGATAGCTAGACCCAGGGCTTTTTCTGGATTGGATCCCGTAGTAATGTGGTACCACACTGAAACGGTCCATTAAACCTGGTTTCGATCAATATTTTAGAGGATAACGGATGTTATGTCTAGGTTAGGCCTGGGATTTGCCCTCATCACGCTCATAGTTTCGCGTTTTTCACATACTTGTTGAACAGATCCTGGGTTTTTTCTGGTTTCGAACATGTAGTAATGTGGTACCACACTGGAACAGTCCATTAAACCTGGTTTCGAGCAGTATTTTAGAGAATAACGCATGTTAGGTCTTGGTTAGGTCTGGGATTTGCTCTCATCAGGCTCGTACTTTCGCATATTTCTCATAGTTGATGTCCAGATTCTGTGCTTATTCTGGTTTGCATCACGTAGTAATGTGGTACCACACTGAAACAGTCGATTATATCTGGTTTCTAACAATATTTTTGAGGGTAACGCATGTTAGGTCTAGGTTAGGCCTGGGATTTTCCCTCATCCGACACATACTTTCGCATTCTTCACATACATGTTGAACGGATCCTGGGTTTTTTATGGTTTGGATCACGTAGTAATGTGGTAGCACACTGAAACAGTTCATTAAACCTGGTTTCGATCAATATTTTAGAGGATAACGCATGTTATGTCTAGGTTAGGCATGGGATTTGCCCTCATCAGACACATACTTTCGCATTCTCCACATACTTGTTGAACAGATCCTGGGTTTTTTCAGGTTTGGACACAGAGTAATGTGGTACCACACTGAAACATTCAATTAAACCTGGTCTTGATAAATATTTTAGAGGATAACACATGTTAGGTCTGGGTTAGGTCTAGGATTTGCCCTCATCAGGCTCATACTTTCGCATTCTCCACATACTTGTTGAACAGATCCTGGGTTTTTTCAGGTTTGGACACATAGTAATGTGGTACCACACTGAAACATTCAATTAAACCTGGTCTTGATAAATATTTTAGAGGATAACACATGTTAGGTCTGGGTTAGGTCTAGGATTTGCCCTCATCAGGCTCATACTTTCGCAAATATCTCATACTTGATGGCTAGATCCAGGGCTTTTTCTGGATTGGATCACGTAGTAATGTGGTAGCACACTGAAACAGTCCATTAAACCTGGCTTCGATCAATATCTAAGATGATAACGCTAGTTATGTCTGGGATAGGTCTGGGATTTGCCCTCGTCAGGCTCATACTTTCGCATTCTTCACATACTTGTTGAACGTATCCTGGGTTTTTTCTGGTTTGGATCACGTAGAAATGTGGTACCACACTGAAACTGTCGATTAAACCTGCTTTCGATCAATATTTTTGAGAATAACTCATGTTAGGTCTAGGTTAGGTCTGGGATTTGCTCTCATCAGGCTCGTACTTTCGCAAATTTCTCATACATGATGGCCTGATTCTGTGCTTTTTCTGGTTTGGATCCCGTAGTAATGTGGTACCACACTGAAACAGTCCATTAAACCTGGTTTCGATCAATATATTAGAGGATAACGCATGTAATGTCTAGGTTAGGCCTGTGATTTGCCCTCATCAGACACATACTTTCGCATTCTTCACATACTTGTTGAACGGATCCTGGGTTTTTTCTGGTTTGGATCACGTAGTAATGTGGTAGCACACTGAAACAATCTATTAAACCTGGTTTCGATCAATATTTTAGAGGATAACGCATGTTCTGTCTAGGTTAGGCCTGGGATCTTCCCTCATCAGACACATACTTTCGCATTCTTCACATACTTGTTGAACGGATCCTGGGTTTTTTCTGGTTTGGATCACGTAGTAATGTGGTACCACACTGAAACTGTCGATTAAACCTGCTTTCGATCAATATTTTTGAGAATAACTCATGTTAGGTCTGGGATTTGCTCTCATCAGGCTCGTACTTTCGCAAATTTCTCATACTTAATGGCCTGATTCTGTGCTTTTTTTGGTTTGGATCCCGTAGTAACGTGGTACTACACTGAAACAATCCATTAAACCTGGTTTCGATCAATATTTTAGAGGATAACGCATGTTAGGTCTAGGTTAGGCCTGGGATTTTCCCTCATCAGACACATACTTTCGCATTCTTCACATACTTGTTGAACGGATCCTGGGTATTTTTCTGGTTTGGATCACGTAGTGATGTGGTACCACACTGAAGCAGTCCATTAAACCTGGTTTCGATCAAAATTTCTGAGGATAACGCATGTTAGATCTAGGTTAGGCCTGGGATTTGCCCTCATCAGGGTCATATTTTCGTGTTCTTCACATACTTGTTGAACGGATCCTGGGTTTTTTGTGGTTTGGATCACGTAGTAATGTGGTACCACACTGAAACATTCAATTAAACCTGGTCTTGATAAATATTTTGAGGATAACGCATGTTAGGTCTGGGATGGGTCTGGGATTTGCCCTCATCAGGCTCATACTTTCGCATATTTCTCATACCTGTTGGCCAGATACTTTGCTTTTTCTGGATTGGATCACATCCTGATGTAGTACCACACTGAAACAGTCAATTAAACCTGGTCTTGATAAATATTTTAGAGGATAACGCATGTTAGGTCTGGGTTAGGTCTAGGATTTGCCCACATCAGGCTCATACCTTCTCATATTTCTCATACTTGATGGCTAGACCCAGGGCTTTTTCTGGATTGGATCAGGTAGTAATGTGGTACCACACTGAAGCAGTCGATTAAACCTGGTTTCGATCAATATTTTTGAAGATAACGCATGTTAGGTCTAGGTTAGGCCCGGGATTTGCCCCCATCAGGGTCATATTTCCGCATTCTTCACATACTTGTTGAACGGATCCTGGGTTTTTTCTGGTTCGGATCACGTAGTAATGTGGTATCACACTGAAACAGTCCATTAAACCTGGTTTCGATCAATATTTTAGAGAATAACGCATGTTAGGTCTCGGTTAGGTCTGGGATTTGCTCTCATCAGGCTCGTACTTTCGCATATTTCTCATAGTTGATGGCCAGATTCTGGGCTTTTTCTGGTTTGGATCACGTAGTAATGTGGTACCACACTGAAATAGTCGATTAAACCTGGTTTCGATTAATATTTTTGAGGGTAACGCATGTTAGGTCTAGGTTAGGCCCGGGATTTTCCCTCATCAGACACATACTTTCGCATTCTTCACATACTTGTTGAACGGAACCTGGGTTTTTTCTGGTTTTGATCACGTAGTAATGTGGTACCACACTGAAACAGTCGATTAAACCTGGTTTCGATCAAGATTTTAGAGAATAACGCATGTTAGGTCTAGGTTAGGTCTGGGATTTGCTCCCATCAGGGTCATACATTCGCGTTTTCACATTCTTGTCGAACAGATCCCTGGCTTATTCTTGTTTGGATCACGTACTAATGTGGTACCACACTGAAACAGTCCATTAAACCTGGTTTCGATCAATATTTTAGAGGATAACGCATGTTAGGTCTGTGATAGGTCTGGGATTTGCCCCCATCAGGCTCATAGTTTCGCGTTTTTCACATACTTGTTGAACAGATCCTGGGTTTTTTCTGGTTTGGATCTCGTAGTTATGTGGTACCACACTGAAACAGTCCATTAAACATGGTTTCGATCAATATTTTAGAGAATAACTCATGTTAGGTCTAGGTTAAGTCTGGGATTTGCTCTCATCAGGCTTGTACATTCGCATATTTCTCACACTTGATGGCCAGATTCGGGGCTTTTTCTGGTTTGGATCACGTAATAATGTAGTACAACACTGAAACAGTCCATTAAACCTGGTTTCGATCAATATTTTTGAGGGTAGCTCATGCTAGGTCTAGGTTAGGCCTGGGATTTGCCCCCATCGGACCCATACTTTCGCATTCTTCACATACTTGTTGTACAGATCCTGGGTTTTTTCAGGTTTGAGTCAGGCGGTAATGTGGTACCACACTGAAACAGTACATAAAACCTAGTCTCGGTCAATATTTTAGAGGATAACGCATGTTACGTTTGGGATAGGTCCAGGATTTGCCCGCATCAGGCTCATACTTTCGCATATTTCTCATACTTGTTGGCCAGATCCTGGGCTTTTTCTGGTTTGGATCACGTAGTTATGTGGTACCACTCTGAAACAGTCGACTAAACCTGGTCTCGACCAATATTTAAGAGGATAACGCATGTTAGGTCTGGGATAGGTCTGGGATCTGCCCTCATCAGACTCTTACCTTCGCATTCTTCCCATGCTTGTTGAACAGATCCTGGGTTTTTTCTGGTTTGGATCTCGTAGTAATGTGGTACCACACTGAAACAGTCCATTAAACATGGTTTCGATCAATATTTTAGAGAATAACTCATGTTAGGTCTAGGTTAGGTCTGGGATTTGCTCTCATCAGGCTTGTACATTCGCATATTTCTCATACTTGATGGCCAGATTCGGGGCTTTTTCTGGTTTGGATCACGTAGTAATGTGGTACCACACTGAAACAGTCCATTAAACCTGGTTTCGATCAATATTTTAGAGAATAACGCATGTTAGGTCTTGGTTAGGTCTGGGATTTGCTCTCATCAGGCTCATAGTTTCGCGTTTTTCACATACTTGTTGAACAGATCCTGGGTTTTTTCTGGTTTGGATCTCGTAGTAATGTGGTACCACACTGAAACAGTCCATTAAACATGGTTTCGATCAATATTTTAGAGAATAACTCACGTTAGGTCTAGGTTAGGTCTGGGATTTGCTCTCATCAGGCTTGTACATTCGCATATTTCTCATACTTGATGGCCAGATTCGGGGCTTTTTCTGGATTGGATCACGTAGTAATGTAAAACAACACTGTAACAGTCCATTAAACCTGTTTTCAACCAATATCTTAGAGGATAACGCATGTTAGGCCTAGGCTAGGCCTGGGATTGGCCCTAATCAGGGTCATAGTTTCGCAGTTTTATCATACATGTTGACCTGATCGAGGGTTTTTCCTACTTTGGATAACGTAGTAAAGTGGTACCACACAGAAACAGTCAACTAAACCTGGATCCGATCAATAATTTAGAGGATAACGCATGTTAGGTCTCGGTTAGGTCTAGGATTTGCCCTCATCTGGGTCATACTTTCGCATATTTCTCAAACTTGTTTGCCAGATTCTGGGCTTTCACTGGTCTGTATCACGTAGTAACGTGGTACCACACTGGAACAGTCCATTAAACCTGGTTTCGATCAATACTTTTGAGGATAGCGCATGTTAGGTCTGGATAAGGTCTGGGATTTGCCCTCATCAGACTCATACATTCGCATATTTCTCATTCTTGTTGGCTAGATCCTGGGCTTTTTCTGGATTGGATCACGTAGTAATGTGGTACCACACTGAAACAGTCAATTAATCCTGGTTACGATCAATATTTTAGAGGATAACGAACTTTAGGACTAGGTTAGGCCAGGAATTTTCCCTCAACAGACTCATACTTTCGCATTCTTCACATACTTGTTGAACAGATCCTGGGTTATTTCTGGTTAGGATCATGTAGTAATGTGGTACCACACTGATACAGTCCATTAAACATGGTTTCGATCAATATTTTAGAGGATAACGCATGATACGTCTGGGTTACGCCTGGGATTTGCCCTCATCAGGGTCATACTTTCGCATATTTCACATACTTTTCGAACAGATCCCTGGCTTTTTCTGGTTTGGTTCACGTAGTAATGTGGTACCACTCTGAAACGGTCGATTAAACCTGGTTTCGATCAATATTTTAGATGATAACGCATGTTAGGTCTGGGTTAGGGATAGGATTTGCCCTCATCAGACCCATACTTTCGCATTCTTCACATACTTGTTGAACCGATCCTGGGTTTTTTCAGGTTTGGATCACGTAGTTATGTGGTACCACACTGAAACAGTTATTTAAACCTGGATACGACCAATATTTTAGAGGATACACCATGTTAGGTCTAGGTTAGGCCTGGGATTTGCCCTCATCAGGCTCATACTTTTGCATTATTCACATACTTGTTGTACATATCCTGGAATTTTTCTGGGTTGAACCACGTGGTAATGTGGTACCACACTGAAACAGTCCATGAAACCTAGTCTGTGTCAATATTGTAAAGGATATCGCATGGTAGGTCTGGGTTAGGTCTGGGATTTGCCCTCATGCGGCTCATACATTCTCATATTTCTCATACTTGTTGGCCTGATCCTGGGTTTTCATAGGTCCGGATCTCGCAGTAATGTGGTACCACACTGAAACAGTCCATTAAACCTGGTTTCGATGAATATTCTAGAGGATACACCATGTTAGGTCTAGGTTAGGCCTGGGATTTGCCCTCATCACGCTCATACTTTTGCATTCTTCACATACTTGTTGAACGGATCCTTGTGTTTTTCCCTTATTTGGATCACGTAGTAATGTGGTACCACACTGAAACATTCAATTAAACCTAGTCTTGATAAATATTTTAGAGGATAACGCATGTTAGGTCTGGGATAGGCCTGGGATTTGTCATCATCAGGCTCATTGTTTCGCATATTTCTCAAACTTGTTGGCCAGATTCTGTGCTTTCACTGGTTTGGATCACGTAGTAATGTTGTACCGCCCTGAAACAGTCGGTTAAACCTGGTTTCGATCAATATCTTAGATGATAGCGCTAGTTATGTCTGGGATAGGTCTGGGATTTGCCTCGTCAGGCTCATACTTTCGCATTCTTCACATACTTGTTGAACGGATCCTGGGTTTTTTCTGGTTTGGATCACGTAGTAATGTGGTATCACACTGAAACAGTCCATTAAACCTGGTTTCGATCAATATTTTAGAGAATAACGCATGTTAGGTCTTGGTTAGGTCTGGGATTTGCTCTCATCAGGCTCGTACTTTCGCATATTTCTCATAGTTGATGGCCAGATTCTGGGCTTTTTCTGGTTTGGATCACGTAGTAATGTGGTACCACACTGAAATAGTCGATTAAACCTGGTTTCTATCAATATTTTTGAGGGTAACGCATGTTAGGTCTAGGTTAGGCCTGGGATTTTCCCTCATCCGACACATACTTTCGCATTCTTCACATACTTGTTGAACGGATCCTGGGTTTTTTCTGGTTTGGATCACGTAGTAATGTGGTAGCACACTGAAACAGTTCACTAAACCTGGTTTCGATCAATATTTTAGAGGATAACGCATGTTATGTCTAGGTTAGGCCTGGGATTTGCCCTCATCAGACACATACTTTCGCATTCTCCACATACTTGTTGAACAGATCCTGGGTTTTTTCAGGTTTGGACACATAGTAATGTGGTACCACACTGAAACAATCAATTAAACCTGGTCTTGATAAATATTTTAGAGGATAACACATGTTAGGTCTGGGTTAGGTCTAGGATTTGCCCTCATCAGGCTCATACTTTCGCAAATATCTCATACTTGATGGCTAGATCCAGGGCTTTTTCTGGATTGGATCACGTAGTAATGTGGTAGCACACTGAAACAGTCCATTAAACCTGGTTTCGATCAATATCTAAGATGATAACGCTAGTTATGTCTGGGATAGATCTGGGATTTGCCCTCGTCAGACTCATACTTTCGCATTCTTCACATACTTGTTGAACGTATCCTGGGTTTTTTCTGGTTTGGATCACGTAGTAATGTGGTACCACACTGAAACAGTCGATTAAACCTGGTTTCGATCAATATTTCAGAGAATAACGCATGTTAGGTCTTGGTTAGGTCTAGGATTTGCCCTCATCAGGCTCATACTTTCGCATATTTCTCATACTTCAAGGCTAGATCCTGGGCTATTTCTGAATTGGATCACGTTGTATAGTGGTACCACACTGAAACATTCAATGAAACCTGGTCTGGGTTAGGTCTGGGTTAGGTCTGTCCGGTGCCCCGCAGTTGGCAGGGCCAACCGCTCCTGCCACGCGAGCACCGCGAACTGCCGGGCCTGGCGCTTCAAATCGCCCCAAGCAAGTTCCTGCTCTCCCGGGACCGCCCCCACTCCCGCGCGACGGTCGACACGATGACGATACATCATCGCGTGCGACCGCGCGAGGAGATCCATGGGCGGCATCCCCGCAAGAACCGTCGCCGCCTCATGCGACACGGTCCGGTAGCCGCGGACGACCCTCAGCGCCATCCGCCTCTGCACCCGACGCAGCATCGTCATACTGCGCCGGGAGGCCGCCAGGTCGTCCGCCCAGACGGGGGCCCCGTATAGGGCCACCGACTGAAGCATTGCCACATAGAGGCGGCGTACTCGTCCCGCCGGGCCCCCCAGGTTGGGGAGGATCCGGCCTAAAGCCGAGTCCATCCTCTCCAACCGGGGAACCAGGCAGCGGAAATGCTCCTTGAAGCGCCAGTGGCTATCGAGGATCAGCCCCAGATACCTCATCCGGGGCTTCACCTCGATATCAGCCCCGCCCACCCGGATCAGAGGGGGTGGCGGATCCTGCCGAGGTGAGTGGAACGCTATTACCTCGGTATTATGGACCGCCACCGTTATCCCCATCCCCCTGATCCGGTCGACGACGCGTTGCGCCCCCTCCTCGGCGAGGCGCTTGGCCCTCCCCCACTGAGCCCCGACGGCCAGCACCAGTGTGTCATCTGCGTAACACACGGCACTGACGCCGTCGGGGAGGTCGGCCCGCAACACCGCGTCGTACGGGATGTTCCACAGGAGTGGTCCGAGGACCGACCCCTGCGGAACACCGCAGTACACCTCCCTCCGCATATCACCATCCCGGCCCGGATACTCGATCCACCTGCCGCGGAGATAATCCCCGACGACTGCCCTGAGACACGGGGGTACCCGATGATATTCGAGCCCCCTCCGTATCTCCCCCCAGCGAAGGGTGTTAAACGCGTTGCCAATATCCAGCGATACCGCCAACGCCACCCCTCCCCGGGAGACGGCCGACTCCGAGAGGACCCTGACCCGCCTGATCGCGTCGACCGTCGACCGGCCCCCCGGAAACCGTACTGGCAGTCGGCCAGGCCCGGAGCACCCCGCGACAGGTGCTCGACGAGGCGGGCAGCAATCACTCGCCCGAAGAGCTTGCCCACCTCGTCGAGGAGACAGATGGGCCGGTATGCGGATCGAGACTCCGCGGGTCGACCCTCGTTCCGGAGGAGGACCATCCTCGCCACCTTCCAACTGGGGCCGACCTCAGGCATCGGTTAAACAACCGCCTGAGGTCGGCCCCAAGGACGCCGTGGGTTAAGACCCAAACCCGGCCAGGCACACCATCCGGACCCGGGGCCGTGTTACGCGCCCCGAGCCGTCTGATTGCTGCGGCCAGCTCCCCCTGCGTGACCCCCGGCTCGGCCACCCACTCCAACGGGGCCGTCGCCTCTGCCGGAGGACGTGGTCCCATCTCCCCAATAGGGAAGAGACTATTGACCACGCCCTCCAGCAGCCGGGGGTCAAGACCCTCGGTGACGGGGGGCGCCCACGGGCGGAGCTTGTTCAGCACCACCTTATAAGGGCGCCCCCAAGGGTCGTCATCAAGGGTCTCGAGGAGCTCCTTCCATGCCCGGGTCTTGGCCCGTTTGATGGCGACCTGCAGAGCCATCCGCGACATGCGATATGCCTCATACAGGTCATCTGCCCTCGCTCGCGCCACGCTATCGTCTCTCCGTAGACGACGGCGCGCGCGGGTGTACTGGCGTCGGGCGCGAACACTCGCGTCTCGCATTTCCGCGATCGCGGCCGACCACCAGTACACCGCCCGGCGAGGAGAAGCCCGCCCGACCTGGGGCATCGCCGCGTCACATATGTTCGCGACCATCCCCCCGAGCCAGGCGACCTCCTCCTCTATACTCGGCAACTCGGCCGCCCTCTGCGGCCAAGTTGCAGCGAGGGCAGCTGCCATCAGGGCGCCCTTGCCCAGGCGCCGAAGCGCCCAGCGGCGCGGTGGGTTACCACCCGGACGGTGGTGTCGGGATGCATCCCCCGCGGCGGCAGAAACCTCCATCCGGATATACCGGTGATCCGAGAGTGTCTCTGCCCCCGCGACCACGTGCCATCCCGACACCATGCGCTCGGCGTTGGGGGTCGCGAATCCAACATCCACGATAGAGCCCCCATATCGCCGCACACACGTGTGTTCCGACCCCCGATTCAGTAACCGAAGGTCGAGCCCCGCCGCCCAGTCGCCCAGGATCCCGCCGCGAACGGAAGTCCTGGGGGACCCCCACGCCACCAACTTGGCGTTGAAGTCTCCCAGGACCAGCACTGGCCGAGCCGCGCAGCGCTGCACGCATGCCGCGACCTCGGCTAGGTACTGCTCGAACGCGACGTGACCGCTGCGAGGCGGTATGTAGCACCCCACCACGGCGACTCCCCCCCAGTCCACGGCGACGAATCCCCGACCGCGCTCCAGCATGGAGAACGGCGGGGACCCGTCGCCACCTCCCCATACCGTCGCCACCAAGCCGTCCGCGTCGCCCACCCAATAAGGGTGATCAGGGACGCGGTACGGCTCGGCGGCGACAGCCAGGCCAACCCCCCACTCCGCGAGGACTTGGGACATCATATCCTGTGCCGCGCGGCAGTGGTTGAGTTTGGCCTGGAGGAGGAGGCGGGGCGCCATTAATTACCGACCGCCCCAGCCTCCTCCCGGCTGTCCGTCCCCGTGGCAACGTCCACCTCCATGGTGAACGATGCCACCGCCCGCGGCGCCGGAGTCGGAGCGGCCCGCCTCTTCCTCTCCTTCCGGGAGGGGGGAGAGCACTTCCTGCTCCCCACCCTGTGGTCGGCTGGCATCCCCCTGTCCGCACATAGCGGGCAGTGGAGGGCTGCCGAGCACTGGCTCGCGCGGTGGTCCTTTGCCCCGCAGCGGTAACATTGACCGCTGCGGTCCACCGGCGAGGTGCACCACTGCCTTACATGCCCCAATTCGAGGCAGCGGTGACACTGGAGCGGGCGCGGCGCGAGCATCTCCACTCGCGCCGATACCCACCCCACCAAAACCCTCCCGGATTCCGCCAATTTATGGGCGACGGAGAGAGGGCAGCGGGCCCACACGGACCCCAGGCCGGAAGGAGATCTGCGGATCTCCCCGACCCGCAAATCCCCCTCAGGGCAATCCCCCGCCCTTGCTAGGGCACGCGCCACGTCCTCCGCGGTGGCCGAGTCGTCCAGCCCACACACGCGCATCTCCGTGCGCTTCGTGGGCCGGGCGACCCGGACGCCCCGCTCGCCCAGCTGCTCCCGGAGCCTCTGGGCGAGTCGGTCGGCCTACACGCCGCCGTCTGGTCCGGGGATCTCCAGCAGGAGACCCCCAGTCACGGCCCGCTTCGCCCTGACGGAAGCGATGCCAAGCTCTTCCAGGGACACATTGTCCCTGGCGAGTCGCATCGCCTCCGCGAGGGTCAGGTCGCCCTCCTGCGCAACGGTCAGCGCTACCGCTGCCGTTTTAGGGGTGCGGCCAAGTCGCGCCTTCGCGGCCTTTCCTTTGGCCGCGGGCGGCGGGGGCGGAGGCTGCGCCTGCGAGGCCTTCCTCGCCGCCCTCCTCGCCCTTCGCCCCACCACCTCACTCCACGACACCCCCCCTTGGGGGTCACGACCCGCGGCCCCGGAGTCGCCACGGTGGGCGGAGCCTTCGCTCCCCCCACCTTCGCCTTCCCCGGCCGTGCTGGCACTGGTCGGGGTGGCACCACCCTCCCACCGAACGCTCTCCCGGGGTGGAGCTCCTCCCGGAAGGCGGCCAGCTTCTTATCGATCATGTCCCCTATCCTCCTCAGGAGATCGTCCTCTGAGGAGGACGGGGACCTCTGCGCGGGCGGAGTGCCTGTGGAAGGGCCCGTGGAGGCTCGCACCACCTCCGCCGCACTCCGCTTCCTAACAGCCGCAGGAGGGCGCGGCGTAGGAGGAGGGAGGACAGGAGGGAGGGCCGCGCTGTTCCAGCGCGCCTCTGCCCTCATCCTCCCCCGTCGCTCCTCCACCAACAGGAGCTGCAGACGGGCGTTTCGCCCGCTTAGCTCCCGCGCCGCGTCCCTCATCATTTGGGCAGCCTCCCTCAGAGCCTCTGCCCCGCCGCTCTTCTGCCCCTTAAAAGAGCAAGCAGCGGCCACTTTTTCCACTCGTCTCAGGGACGAGGAGATCCTCTCCGATATCTCCTCGGTCACCTCGTCCCTGAGGCAGCTCATCCGGACAACCGGGCACATCACCCTGCCCACTCCATTGACGGCCTGCCCCGTCATCTTTCTCTTGGAGCCTATAAGGCTCCTAGTGGAGGAGAAGGACGAGACTGACGCAGTCTCGTCGTCCTCCTCCACCCTCCACGAAGCCGGGCCAGGCGCTGGAGGCGGCGCGAGCACCGTCACTCCAGTCCCAACACCGCTTTCCTCCTCCCCCTCTGACTTACCCCGTCCCATCCCCGTTTTAATTTTATACTCCATATTATACCCACGAGCAGGTCGGAAGAGAAGGTCCGCCCGGGCAGAGCCGCCTTACTCGGGTAAGCCTATATTTTCCGGGGGTTCGGCAGGTGCTCCGGAGGTGGTCGCCTGGGATTGGGCCTCCTCCCCCAACCATGCATCCCATCGCCGCGCACCATAACTTAGGATTGGAGGGCGATTTTATAGAGTCGCCATACTCGCGGTCCCGGGCGGTTAAGCCAAGGCCCCCGTTCCTCCCGCCGTCACGTACCATTCACAAAACCAAAAAAGGAATTGTGAATGGGTCTTTGTGACGACCAACAGGAGGCTTACGGTGTGATAAGCATCAGGTACCTCGGGGTCGCTACGCCCTGTACTGCGGCCGACGATTGCCGGACACAGCCCCTGAGGGCTATCAGGCTCATACTTTTGCATATTTCTCATACTTGTTGGCCAGATCCTGGGCTTTTTCTGGTTTGGATCACGTAGTAATGTGGTACCACACTGAAACAGTCCATTAAACCTGGTTTCGATCAATATTTTTGAGGATAACGCATGTTATGTCTGGGATAGGTCTGGGATTTGCCCTCATCTGGCTCATACTTTCGCATTCTTCACATACTTGTTGAACAGATCCTGGGTTATTTCTGGTTTGGATCATGTAGTAATGTGGTACCACACTGATACAGTCCATCAAACCTGGATTCGATCAATATTTTAGTTGATAACGCAAGTTAGGTATGGGATAGGTCTGGGATTTGCCCTCATCAGACTCATACGTTCGCATTCTTCACATACTTGTTGAACAGATCCTGGGTTTTTTCTTGTTTGGATCAGGCAGTAATGTGGTACCACACTGAAACAGTCGATTAAACCTGGTTTCGATCTATATTTTAAAAGATAACGGATGTTAGGTCTAGGTTTGGTCTGGGATTTGCTCTCATCAGGCTCATACCTTCGCATATATCTCAAACTTGTTGGCCAGATTCTGTGCTTTCTCTGGTTTGGATCACGTAGTAATGTGGTACAACCCTGAAACAGTCAATTCAACCTGGTCTCGATAAATATTTTGGAGGATAACGCATGTTAGGTCTGGGTTAGGGTTAGGATTTGCCCTCATGAGACCCATACTTTCGCATTCTTCACATACTTGTTGAACGGATCCTGGGTATTTTCTGGTTTGGATCACGTAGTAATGTGGTACCACACTGAAACGTTCAATTAAACCTGGTCTTGATAAATATTTTAGGTGATAACGCATGTTAGGTCTGGGTTAGGTCTAGGATTTGCCCTAATCAGGCTCATAATTTCGCATATTTCTCATTGTTTAAATATCGCGTTAATTCGACAATCGAAAAACGTCGGTTAAACCATCGCGTGATCGAGAGAAAAACGGACCATTTCTTGTACGGTGTTGTTCCTTGTTTACGCGACATTCCAGAGGCTTCTCTGAGGCGTAATACGTGACGGGAACAATACCGCATAGAAAAACTCCGTATTTACATTCGATAACAGTTCCGCGATCGGCCCAGTGACGGTTCCAAGAGAGCAGGTGTTGCTACGCCGAAACGAAGAGAGGATTCAAAATTAATAAGAGACAGACAGCTTAGACCAGACAGCGCCACGAGATGAAAATTTCTCCTCCCTCGTGGCCACGGTTAAGCAGGTATGTCTGAGGTGGACTCGCTATTTGGTTCTCGACGAGAGCGGACCTCATCGTCGACCTCGTCTGAAGTCGGAGACCGATTCTCGACAAGTTAGTTTTGTCTAACCTGTCGTAGAATCATGTGAACAAAGTTGCTCGGTATTGAGACTGCAGCGGATTTAAATAATCCTGCCCTTGAGTCAAAATATTCCGGCCATACGTTCACATGCAGAAATCGGTCACCGCGACGAACGAACCATTTTGGAAAGAAACAGAATCCAACGGATTTTCATTCCACTTCGCTCAAAAAGCAACCGATGGCTGAAAAGTACCAAATTTACACTTTTATAGTGATTGGTTACCGCCATCGGTGCTGAATAAACACGTATTGCTGTAATCAATGGTCGTGTAGAAGTTGAAATGAATAAAATCAGCGTGATTATCTTTCCAAAGATTTATCCCGCAATCGGTGGCTGAGCATAATCAAATTTACACTTATATAGTGCTTGATTATCGCCACCGTTGCGACGAAGAACACGGATTGCTGTAATCAGTGGTCGTGTTCGAGAACCGAGAGAATTTCTTGATTCTCTGCTTGGCTATTGCACGGTTCAAAAACCCAATCTATAGGGCAACTTTGTTGCATACTCCCTGGGTTGGGTTCGTCGTTTTCCAGGGTCGAAACAAAAGTTTGGGATAACACGCGATAGGGGCCTTATTTGGCATTCCCTGGGTAAATATCTCGGCTGGTTTCGACCTGCTCGAGCGTGGGTTCCAGATCGTCAGTGGGTACGGACACTCGACGTAGAACTACGTTCGAAGGGCACCGTGGTGTTAGAACCTTAATAATCAGTCGCTTCTGCGCAGTTAAGGCTCTGCATCACACCGGTCCCGTACGGACCAGGGAACGGCGAGGGACCGCGGAGTTGACAACATTTGGAGCCTTACAACCTCCACTTGTTGCCCTCTCCTGCAAAAACCAAGCCTGCAGCAGTAGGAAGATCGAGATTAGAATCTCGTCTTCCCCATCTGCAATTCAACGTTTCCAAAATCTGAAACGATGAAATAATAATACAGTCCACTAACACAGTTGTGTATCGCTGTGTAAGAATCCCGCTCCTGTTTATCGTAAACGGAAGAAGGAGCGTTTGGATTAGAGCGAGTCAGACAACGCACCGAGCGTTGTCAGGTATTAACCGCCGGATTTCGGTATTTCTTTTGATTACAGAAGACCGAAACGAGAGCCGTAGGGGCCAACGGCGGCGCAGGTTTTTTTCCCGAGCCATTAGCTCGGGGTTTTTTCCTACAATTTTTTAAATAATAAATAAATTCAATTTCGATTATTTTAATTTCCTTCATTTTTGTTTATTTTCAAGTTTATTTTGTTTAAATAAACGGCCTGTGTCCGGTGGACCAGGCGAAGGAAATTTTTAAATGTACAATTCACTTTCCCACACAATTCCAATCCCTCGAAATTCGGACACCCCGTCAAAGGGTGAGAGATCGGGTCAGGGAAGAAAACCCCCCACCAGACCGACTCGCACCTATATTAACAACCATACTTCATGGCTAGATCCTGGGCTTTTCTGGATTAGATCACGTAGTAATGTGGTACCACACTGAAAAAGTCAATTAAACCTGGTTTCAATCAACATTTTTGAGGGTAACGCATGTTAGGTCTAGGTTAGGCCTGGGATTTTCCCTCATCAGACACATACTTTCGCATTCTTCACATACTTGTTGAACGGATCCTGCGTTTTTCCCTGATTTGGATCACGTAGTAATGTGGTACCACACTGAAACAGTCCATTAAACCTGGTTTCGATCAATACTTTAGATGATAACGCATGTTAGGTCTAGGTTAGGCCTGGGATTTGCCCTCATCAGACTCATACTTTCGCATATTTTTCATACTTGTTGGCCAGATCCTTGGAGTTTTCTGGATTAGATCACGTAGTAATGTGGTACCTCATTGAAACAGTTAATTAAACCTGGATACGACCAATATTTTTGAGGATAACGCATGTTAGGACTAGGTTAGGCCTGGGATTTGCCCCCATCGGACCCATACTTTCGCATTCGTCACATACTTGTTGTACAGATCCTGTGTTTTTTCTGGTTTGAATCACGTGGTAATGTGGTACCACACTGAAACAGTCCATAAAACCTAGTCTCGGTCAATATTCTAGAGGATAACGCATGTCAGGTCTGGGTTAGGTCTAGGATTTGCCCTCATCAGTCTCATACTTTCGCATTCTTCACATACTTCTTGAACAGATTCTGGGTCTTTTCTGGTTTCGATCACGTAGTAATGTGGTACCACACTGAAACAGTCGACTAAACCTGGTTTCGACCAATATTTTAGAGGATAACGCAAGTTGGGTCTGGGATAGGTCTGGGATTTGCCCTCATCTGGCTCATACTTTCGCATATTTCTCAAACTTGTTGGCCAGATCCTGGGCTTTTTCTGGTTTGGATCACGTAGTAATGTGGTACCACACTGAAACAGTCGACTAAACGTGGTCGCGACCAATATTTTAGAGGATAACGCATGTTATGTCTAGGTTAGGCCTGGGATTTGCCTCATCAGGGTCATATTTTCGCGTTCTTCACATACTTGTTGATCAGATCCTGGGTATTTTTCTGGTTTGGATCAGGTAGTAATGTGGTACCACACTTAAACAGTCGATTAAATCTGGTTTCGATCAATATTTTTGAGGATAACGCATGTTAGGTCTAAGTAAGGCCTGGGATTTTCCCTCATCAGACACGTACTTTCTCATATTTCTCATACTTGATGGCCAGATTCTGGGCTTTTTCTGGTTTGGATCACGTAGTAATGTGGAACCACACTAAAACAGTCGATTAAACCTGGTTTCGATCAATATTTTAGAGGATAACGCAAGTTATGCCTGGGATAGGTCTGGGATTTGCCCTCATCAGGCTCATACTTTCGCGTTTTTGACATACTTGTTGAACAGATCCCTGGCTTTTTCTGGGTTGGATCACGTAGTAATGTGGCACCACACTGAAACAATCCATTAGACCCGGTTTCCACCAATATTTTAGAGGATAACGCGTGTTAGGTCTAGGTTACGCCTGGGATTTGCCCTCATCAGGGTCATACTTTCGCATTTTTCACATACTTGTTGAACAGATCCTGGGTTTTTCTGGTTTGCATCACGTGGTAATGTGGTATCACACTGAAAGAGTCCATGAAACCTGGTTTCGATCAATATTTTAGAGGATAACGCATGTTAGGTCTAGGTTACGCCTGGGATTTGCCCTCATCAGGGTCATACTTTCGCATTTTTCACATACTTGTTGAACAGATCCCTGGCTTTTCCTGGTTTGGATCACGTTGTAAAGTGGTACCACACTGAAACAGTCGATTAATCCTGGTCTCGATCAACATTTTATAGGATAACGCATGTAAGGTCTCCGTTAGGTCTAGGACTTGCCCTCATCAGGCTCATACTTTCGCGTTTTTGACACACTTGTTGAACAGATCCCTGGCTTTTTCTGGTTTGGATCACGTAGTAATGTAGTACCACACTGAAACAGTCCATTAGACCCGGATTCAACCAATATTTTAGAGGATAACGCGTGTTAGGTCTATGCCAGGCCTGGGAATTACCCTAATCAGGGCCACACAATCGCAGTTTTAACATACATGTTGACCTGAGCGAGGGTTTGTTCTACTTTGGATGACGTAGTAAAGTGGTACCACACTGAAACTGTCAACTAAACCTGGTTTCGATCAATATTTTAGAGGATAACGCAAGTTAGGTCTGGGATAGGTCTGGGATTTGCCCCCATCAGGGTCATACTTTCACATTTTTCGCATACTTGTTGGCCAAATCCCGGTCTTTTTCTGGTTTGGATCACGTGGTAATGTGTTATCACACTGAAAGAGTCCATGAAACCTGGTTTCGATCAATATTTTAGAGGATAACGCATGTTAGGTCTAGGTTACGCCTGGGATTTGCCCTCATCAGGGTCATTCTTTCGCATTTTTCACATACTTGTTGAACAGATACCTGGCTTTTTCTGGTTTGGATTACGTTGCAAAGTGGTACCACACTGAAACAGTCGAATAATCCTGGTCTCGATCAACATTTTAGACGATTACTCATGTTAGGTCTAGGTTAAGCCTGGGATTTGCCCTCATCAGACTCATACGTTCGCATTTTTCACATACTTGTTGAACAGATCCTGGGTTTTTCTGGTTTGCATCACGTGGTAATGTGGTATCACACTGAAACAGTCCATGATACCTGGTTTCGATCAACATTTTAGAGGATAACGCATGATAGGTCTAGGTTACACCTGGAATTTGCCCTCATCAGGGTCATGCTTTCGCATTTTTCACATATTTGTTGTACAGATCCCTGGCTTTTTCTGGTTTGGATCACGTAGTAATGTGGTACGACACTGAAACAATCGATTAATCCAGGTCTCGATCAACATTTTATAGGATAACGCCGGTTAGGACACGGTTAGGTGTGCGATTTGCCCTCCTCAGGCTCATACTGTCGCATATTTCTCATACTTGTTAGCCAGATCCATTGCTTTTTCTGGTTTGGATCACGTGGTAATGTGGTATCACACTGAAATAGTCAGTTAAACCTGGATACGACCAATATTTTAGAGGATAACGCGTGTTAGGTCTGGGTTAGGTCTGGGATTTGCCCTCATGTGGGTCATACCTTCACATTTTTCGCATACTAGTTGGCCCGATCCCGGGTTGTTTCTGGTTTGGATCATGTGGTAATGTGGTATCACACTGAAATAGTCCTTTAAACCTGGTTTCGATCAATAGTTTAGAGGATAACTCATTTTAGGTCTAGGTTAAGCCTGGGATTTGCCCTCATCAGACTCATACATTCGCATATTTCTCATACTTGTTGGCCAGATCCTGGTTTTTTTCTGGTTTGAATCACGTGGTAATGTGGTACCACACTGAAACAGTCCATAAAACCTAGTCTCGGTCAATATTTTAGAGGATAACACATGTTAGGTCTGGGATAGGTGTGGGATCTGCCCCCATCAGGCCCATACCTTTGCATTTCTCACATACTTGTTGGCCAGATCCTGTGCTTTCACAGGTCCGGATCTCGTAGTAATGTGGTACCACACTGAAACAGCTCATTAAACCTGGTTTCGATCAATATTTTAGAGGATAACTCATGCTAGGTCTAGGTTAGGCCTGGGATTTTCCCCCATCAGACCCATACTTTCGCATTCTTCACATACTTGTTGAACAGATCCTGGGTTATTTCTGGTATGGATCTCGTAGTAATATGGTACCACACTGAAACAGTCCATTAAACCTGGTTTCGATCAATATTTTAAAGGATAACTCATGCTAGGTCTAGGTTAGGCCTGGGATTTGCCCCCATCGGACCCATACTTTCGCATTCTTCACATACTTGTTGTACAGATCCTGGGTTTTTTCTGGTTTGAATCACGTGGTAATGTGGGACCACACTGAAACAGTCCATAAAACCTAGTCTCGGTCAATATTTTAGAGGATAACGCACGTTAGGTCTGGGACCATTCACAATTCCTTTTTTGGTTTTGTGAATGGTACGTGACGGCAGGAGGAACAGGGGCCTTGGCTTAACCGCCCGGGACCGCGAGTATGGCGACTCTATAAAATCGCCCTCCAATCCTAAGTTATGGTGCGCGGCGATGGGATGCATAGTTGGGGGAGGAGGCCCAATCCCAAGCGACCACCTCCGGGGCACCTGCCGAACCCCCGGAGTATATAGGCTTACCCGGGTAAGGCGGCTCTGCCCGGGCGGACCTTTTCTTCCGACCTGCTCGTGGGTATAATATGGAGTATAAAATTAAAACGGGGATGGGACGGGGTAAGTCAGAGGGGGAGGAGGAAAGCGGTGTTGGGACTGGAGTGACGGCGCTCGCGCCGCCTCCAGCGCCTGGCCCGGCTTCGTGGAGGGTGGAGGAGGACGACGAGACTGCGTCAGTCTCGTCCTTCTCCTCCACCAGGAGCCTTATAGGCTCCAAGAGAAAGATGACGGGGCAGGCCGTCAATGAAGTGGGCAGGGCGATGAGCCCGGTTGTCCGGATGAGCTGCCTCAGGGACGAGGTGACCGAGGACATATCGGAGAGGATCTCCTCGTCCCTGAGACGAGTGGAGAAAGTGGCCGCTGCCTGCTCCTTTAAGGGGCAGAAGAGCGACGGTGCAGAGGCTCTGAGGGAGGCTGCCCAAATGATGAGGGACGCGGCGCGGGAGCTAAGCGGGCGGAACGCCCGTCTGCAGCTCCTGTTGGAGGAGGAGCGACGGGGGAGGATGAGGGCAGAGGTGCGCTGGAACAGCGCGACCCTCCCTCCTGTCCTCCCTCCTCCTACGCCACGCCCTCCTGCGGCCGTTAGGAAGCGGAGTGCGGCGGAGGTGGTGTGGGCCTCCACGGGCCCTTCCACACGCACTCCGCCCGCGCAGAGGTCCCCGTCCTCCTCAGAGGACGATCTCCTGAGGAGGATAGGGGACATGATTGAGAAGAAGCTGGCCGCCTTCCGGGAGGAGCTCCTCCCCGGAAGAGCGGTCGGTGGGAGGGTGGTGCCACCCCGACCAGTGCCAGCACGGCCGGGGAAGGCGAAGGTGGGGGGAGCGAAGGCTCCGCCCACCGTGGCGACTCCGGGGCCTCGGGTTGTGACCCCCAAGGGGGGAAGCGTACCCGTGGTCCCGGTTCCCGCGTCCTCCGCGGCACCGCCCCAAGGGGGGGTGTCGTGGAGCGAAGTGGTGGGGCGGAGGGCGAGGAGGGTGGCGAGGAAGGCCTCGCAGGCGCAGCCTCCGCCCCCGCCGCCCGCGGCCAAAGGATTGGCCGCGAAGGCGCGACTTGGCCGCCCCTCTAAAACGGCAGCGGTAGCGCTGACCGTTGCGCAGGGGGGCGACCTGACACTCGCGGAGGCGATGCGGCTCGCCAGGGACAATGTGTCCCTGGAAGAGCTTGGCATCGCCTCCGTCAGGGCGAAGCGGGCCGTGACTGGGGGTCTCCTGCTGGCGATCCTCGGTCCAGACGGCGGCGTGAAGGCCGACGGACTCGCCCAGAGGCTCCGGGAGCAGCTGGGCGAGCGGGGTGTCCGGGTCGCCCGGCCCACGAAGCGCACGGAGATGCGCGTGTGTGGGCTGGACGACTCGGCCACCGCGGAGGACGTGGCGCGTGCCCTAGCATGGGCGGGGAATTGCCCTGAGGGGGATTTGCGGGCCGGGGAGATCCGCAGATCTCCTTCCGGCCTGGGGTCCGTGAGGGCCCGCTGCCCCCTCACGTCGCCCATAAATTGGCGGAATCCGGGAGGGTTTTGGTGGGGTGGGTTTCGGCGCGAGTGGAGATACTCGCGCCGCGCCCGCTCTAGTGTCACCGCTGCCTCGAATTGGGGCATGTGAGGCAGTGGTGCACCTCGCCGGTGGACCGCAGCGGTCAATGTTACTGCTGCGGGGCAAAGGACCACCGCACGAGCTAGTGCTCGGCGGCCCTCCACTGCCCGCTATGTGCGTTCAGGGGGATGCCAGCCGACCACAGGGTGGGGAGCAGGAAGTGCACTCCCCCCTACCGGAAGGAGTGGAAGAGGCGGGCCGTTCCGACTCCGGCGCCGCGGGCGGTGGCATCGTCCACCATGGAGGTGGACGGTGCCACGGGGACGGACAGCCGGGAGGAGGCTGCGGCGGTCGGTAATTAAAGGCGCTCCGTCTCCTCCTCCAGGCCAACCTCAACCACTGCCGCGCGGCACAGGATATGATGTCCCAAGTCCTCGCGGAGTGGGGGGTTGGCCTGGCTGTCGCCGCCGAGCCGTACCGCGTCCCTGATCACCCTCATTGGGTGGGCGACGCGGACGGCTTGGTGGCGACGGTATGGGGAGGTGGCGACGGGTCCCCGCCGTTCTCCATGCTGGAGCGCGGTCGGGCATTCGTCGCCGTGGACTTGGGGGGGAGTCGCCGTGGTGGGGTGCTACATATCGCCTCGCAGCGGTCACGTCGCGTTCGAGCAGTACCTAGCCGAGGTCGCGGCATGCGTGCAGCGCTGCGCGGCCCGGCCGGTGCTGGTCCTGGGAGACTTTAACGCCAAGTCGGTGGCGTGGGGGTCCCCCAGGACTTCCGTTCGCGGCGGGATCCTGGGCAACTGGGCGGCGGCACTCGACCTTCGGTTACTGAAACGGGGGTCGGAGCACACGTGTGTGCGGCGATATGGGGGGTCTATCGTGGATGTTGGATTCGCGACCCAAACGCCGTGCGCATGGTGTCGGGATGGCACGTGGTCGCGGGGGCAGAGACACTCTCGGATCACCGGTATATCCAGATGGCGGTCTCTGCCGCCGCGGGGGATGCATCCCGACACCACCGTCCGGGTGGCAACCCACCGCGCCGTTGGGCGCTTCGGCGCCTGGACAAGGATGCCCTGATGGCAGCTGCCCTCGCTGCAACTTGGCCGCAGAGGGCGGCCGAGTTGCCGAGTATAAAGGAGGAGGTCGCCCGGCTCGGGGGGATGGTCGCGAACATATGTGACGCGGCGATGCCCCGGGTCGGGCGGGCTTCACCTCGCCGGGCGGTGTACTGGTGGTCGGCCGCGATCGCGGAAATGCGAGACGCGAGTGTCCGCGCCCGACGCCAGTACACCCGCGCGCGCCGTCGTCTACGGAGAGCCGATAGCGTGGCGCGACGAGGGCAGATGACCTGTATGAGGCATACCGCATGTCGCGGATGGCTCTGCAGGTCGCCATCAAACGGGCCACGACCCGGGCATGGAAGGAGCTCCTCGGGACCATTGATGACGACCCTTGGGGGCGCCCTTATAAGGTGGTGCTGAACAAGCTCCGCCCGTGGGCGCCCCCCGTCACCGAGGGTCTTGACCCCCGGCTGCTGGAGGGCGTGGTCAATACTCTCTTCCCAATTGGGGAGATGGGACCACGTCCTCCGGCAGAGGCGACGGCCCCGTTGGAGTGGGTGGCCGAGCCGGGGGTCACGCAGGGGGAGCTGGCCGCAGCAATCAGACGGCTCGGGGCACGTAACACGGCCCCGGGTCCGGATGGTGTGCCTGGCCGGGTTTGGGTCTTAACCCACGGCGTCCTTGGGGCCGACCTCAGGCGGTTGTTTAACCGATGCCTGAGGGACGGGCGATTCCCTCCCAGTTGGAAGGTGGCGAGGATGGTCCTCCTCCGGAAGGAGGGTCGGCCCGCGGAGTCTCCATCCGCATACCGGCCCATCTGTCTCCTCGACGAGGTGGGCAAGCTCTTCGAGCGAGTGATTGCTGCCCGCCTCGTCGAGCACCTGTCGCGGGGTGCTCCGGGCCTGGCCGACTGCCAGTACGGTTTCCGGGGGGGCCGGTCGACGGTCGACGCGATCAGTCGGGTCAGGGTCCTCTCGGAGTCGGCCGTCTCCCGGGGAGGGGTGCCGTTGGCGGTATCGCTGGATATTGCCAACGCGTTTAACACCCTTCCCTGGGGGGAGATACGGAGGGGGCTCGAATATCATCGGGTACCCCCGTGTCTCAGGGCAGTGGCGTCTAGAAGCCGTCCGGGCGTATAGCTTGCTATAGGGCACCAGGATCGCATGTGCCAACCCTTCCTCCTCGCGGTGGACGCTGGAAACGGCATTTATGCCGGCCAACGGGGCTCTGGTTTAGGCAGGGGCGGTGCAGGGGCACACCGTATGGGTGTAGCGACCCCACCTTCCCGAGCAAGACAAGATCCGTCAATTGTACTGTGCAGTACAGAGATGTCAGAAAGGAGTGGTGCCAGGAAAGCAAAGAGAGATGGGGATGCATTATGACATTTCACGTTAAGGCTTATTGGAGAAGGTATATTGTACAAAAAGGGGCTATATGCCCCTTTTTCACTTTAAGGAACTTTTCGAAGTTCATACTCGAACATCTGGGGCTTCTCCAAGAAAGACCTAACTAATACCAGGGGGCTTTAAGCCCCCTTTTTGCTTTAATGCCTTTCCGAGGAGGCGATTCTGACACCAGAAATCAAAAAGGGGGCTATATGCCCCCTTTTCACGTTCAGCAAAAAACCAAGATCAGGATGAGACACAAAACGACGTCTGTATGCGTCCCCAAAAGCAATACGCCGCTGGGAAAAGCAATACGCCGCTGGGCTTGGCAGAACCCAGCACACCAAAACATCTGATGGCAGACGTCGTAATGCCAGACGATTGACGGAAGGAGGCCACCGTAGAAGTAGCTGAGCTGCTCCTTACTGCCTGAAGGTGTCGGCTGGGAAACCACGCTAGTATCCTAGGTAGGGAGACGGGCCTCGAAACGTGGATCGCTCCCCTGGCCATTAGAAGACTTCGCCTAGACCAGCTCAACTCCGAGCTGTAAACCGGTGGTGTACGGCTCTGTCAGACTCGGAGTCCTTGCCATACGGACGCTGCATATAGGAAGGATATGCAGCGTATGACGAAAACACTGAAAGGTACGCCAACGACGAAAGACAACATGTATTTATACATGTAAGACCGTCGTCGCGCTGCTGACAGCAGCTCCCGTCGTTGGCGATGGCAAAAGGACGCTGAAGCGTCAAGAGCATAGTTGATGATGGCAAAGTGAATTCTACTAGTCGTGCTAAGGACGAGTCCCACGTTTTGGAGCTAATGCTACAGGGGCATGATGCCCGAGGTCATGTCCTAGTTACGCAGCGGGTTCCCTGCAAAAACAGGGAGCAGAAACCGGGCGTAGCGAAGCAGAGGGAACATCTGCTTGAGGTTTGTTCCCCACGTGTTTGCCGTGCGTGGCGACCTGTGTCGGCGGAAAGGAGGATCCTGGGATCTGAGGGCCCTCTCTCCTGCGGGAGTGTAGCTGCCCAACACGTACCTTTGGCCTCTGCTTCGTCTGGACAGGCGGCTAGGCGAGAAAAGCAGCCCTGTGCCTAGTCAATCGGCTCGGAACACCATCCGTGGGTTCTATTGGGCGAGGAAGTGAACCTAGGAGTCCGGGGAAAGCCCGGTCGGCCTTTGTTCGCGGACTATATCCCGGGTGCAAGTCCTAACCCAGGCGGAGCCGGGTTCCATTTGAGGGTCCATGGAGGCCGGGACACACGCCGGGACGAAAAGGAATATACATAAGTATGGATCCCAAAATAAAAATCACCAAAATAGACGCCTTAGTACCCCGCAAGGGGGAAAAGGGAGGAAAGGAGGCCGTTGTTGTTGCTCCCGGTAGGACAACAACGGTGAGTAAGAAAGCTGGGGTGGTCTCACCACTCCAGAAGAAAGAGAAAGCGAAGGCGGTTGAAGCGGGTAAGGGCGCTAAAACGCCCCCCTGCACTAGACCCTCAACGCGAAAGACGGCTTCACCATCTAAGCCGGCAGGAACGATATCCCCTGCGCCGATCAAGGATATCAAGAAGGACGGACCGGGGACACCACCTCGCACAAATCCACCGAAGAAGCCGGAGGCCAAAAAGCCGAAGGCAACGCCACGTCCACGGACGGAGGATTGGGCCAAGTCGACAGCGACGGTTGGGTAACCGTCGTGAAGAAGGAGAAGCCGCAAAGGGCGGAAAAAGCCCGAAAAAGCGGCGAGGAGTTGCCAGGAAAGGTGTCGGCGGAGGCGACACCTGGTCCATCGAACAGGCCTCTCGACAAAATCAGTGGAGAGGCCTCGAAATTGTTCAAGGTTATCCGGACCAGCTGTCTTGGAAAAGAATCCAGGCTCAGCAAGGAGACCGGAGCCTTGATCGTAGGCAACGCGGCAGCTCTCTACGAGCTAGTCCAGGAGGTTCTCGTGCAGAACTCTTTCCTGAAAGGACAGCTCGCGGCGATCCGGCAAGAGGTGAGAGCCTCCCAGAGGATCGCAGAGAGGGTTGCCCCTCCGGTTTCGCAGACGACGGGAACCCGTCCGACTGTGAAACCTGTACCAGTTCGTGCGGCAACAACCTACGCGCAAGCGGTAAAGGTTGACGCCAATCGAGTTTCCCGGAAGCGGTTAAACCACCACGACACGTGGTGCGTATTTTCCCGCAGAAAGGGAAAGGACAGAACAGTGATGTCACAAAACAGACTGTTCTGTCCCTGGTAAAGCCGGCGAAAGCCAAGATCCGCGTAAGGTCCGTCCGACGCATCCACTCCGGTGGCATAGCCGTCGAGACCGAACGCAAGGAGGATCTAAAGGCCTTCGTCAACTGCGCGAAGCTGAAAGAAGTAGGACTTTCAGCTACTCTACCGACCTTGAGGAACCCTACACTTATAGTGTACGACGTTCCCAAGGCGATGAGGAAAGAGGAGGTTTCTTCCAGTATCTGGAAGCAAAACCTCAGCGATATGACCCAGGGGGATGTGTCGTCCAGCCTGAAGGTCCGGTTTGCAACCGGCCCGAAGGAAAAGGACACTGCCGAAGAGCTCGGGCAGAGTGTACCTGGGGTGGTCGTCATGCAGAGTGCAGGACTACGTTTCGGTGACACGCTGCTTTAAGTGTCAAATGTTTGGCCATTGTAAAGCAAAAAACGAGGTTTACGGTTACTGCTCTGAAGAAGGGCACACCATTGCCTCTTGTACGGCGAAGAGTAAGTCCCCGACTTTTTTTTTTTTTTTTTTTTTTTTTTTTTTTTTTTGTCGTGGGGAAAATCTTCGAAAGACTCCCTCCCACCTCCTTGGGGAGAGGTGGGAGGGGTGTGTGGGATTCCCCGCGCCCGTACAACGACAGGCGCGGGACCTACCCACTAAAAACCCCACGGTGACCCTTCGGCACGCTTTGGGAGGATACCGGGAATCGCTCGAAGCATTCTTCCGGTATCCTCCCCGTGCCCGCGCTTCCGCGCCCATCCCCCGGGGGGACAATCGGTCCCCCCAGTAGACACACTGCCTCATAGCGGCGGGACGGGGCCACTCCATCCCGCCGCTATCCGTCCCGGGGCCGCGTTTAGTGGCGGCTGCGAGCCCCAACTCGCAACCGCCCGCGACCCCGTTTCCACCCCTCGGCGGCCGGGCGTTCATGGCCGCACCAGACCGCCGAGGGTGCCTCCCCTTGCGTCGGACCGGTGGGGGGAGGCACTCCTACCCCCAACCGGTCCGACCCGGCGCCGCCTGGCGGGAGGAGGGTCCCCTCAGGACCCCCCTCCCAGCCTAGGTCATCCGCCACGCCGAGGCGGCCGCCCGCGACGCCTCGCGACCGGGCGACGACCTCCGGCCACCGCACGAGCGCGAGCTTCAGTGCGCCGCTGAAGCTCGCGCTCCCTCCCCGCGGCCTCCTTCTGCAACATTACGTTCTCGCAGAAGGAGGCCACGGCCCTCCACTTCTCCTCGCTGCCGAGCATGGCGCGCACCACGCCCGGCAGCGAGACATCCCGCCCGACGAGCTTGCCCACCTCGTCGAGGAGACAAATGGGCCGGTATGCGGAGGGAGACTCCGCGGGCCGACCCTCCTTCCGGAGGAGGACCATCCTCGCCACCTTCCAACTCGGGGGGAATCGCCCGTCCCTCAGGCAGCGGTCGAACAACCGCCTGAGGTCGGCCCCAAGGACGCCCTGGGTCAAGACCCAAACCCGGCCGGGCACACCATCCGGACCCGGGGCCGTGTTACGAACCCCGAGCCGTCTGATGGCCGCTGCCAGCTCCTCCTGCGTGACCCCCAGCTCGGCCGTCCACTCCACTGGGACAGCCGCCGCCGCCGGAGGACGCGGTCCCCTCTCCCCAATTGGGAAGAGTGTATTGACCACGTCCTCCAGCAGCCGGGGGTCAAGACCCTCGGTGACGGGGGGCGCCCACGGGCGGAGCTTATTCAGCACCACCTTATATGGGCGCCCCCATGGATCGTCATCAAGGGTCTGGAGGAGCTCCTTCCATGCCTGGGTCTTGGCCCGTTTGATGGCGACCTGCAGAGCAACCCGCGCCACGCGGTATGCTCCATACAGGTCATCAGCTGCCCTCGCTCGCGCCACGCCGTCGCCTGTACGTTGACGACGGCGCGCGCGGGTGTACTGGCGTCGGGCGAACTCCGCGATCGCGTCCGACCACCAGTACACCGCCCGGCGAGGAGAAGCCCGCCCGACCCGAGGCATCGCCGCGTCGCAAATACCCGCGACCAATGCTCCGAGCCGGGCGACCTCCTCCTCTATGCTCGGCAACTCGGCCGCTCCCTGCGGCCAAGTTGCAGCGAGGGCAGCTGCCATCAGGGCGTCCTTGTCCAGGCGCCGAAGCGCCCAGCGGCGTGGTGGGGTGCCACGCAGGCGGCCGTGTCGGGATGCACTCGCGGCGGCAGAGACCTCCATCCGGATGTACCGGTGATCGGAGAGTGTCTCTGCCCCCGCGACCACGTGCCAACCCGACACCATGCGCACGGCGTTGGGGGTCGCGAATCCAACATCCACGATGGACCCCCCATATCGCCGCACGCATGTGTGCTCCGACCCCCGGTTCAATACCCGGAGGTCGAGCCCCGCCGCCCAATCGCCCAGGATCCCGCCGCGAACGGAGGTCCTGGGGGATCCCCAAGCCACCGACTTGGCATTAAAATCCCCCAGGACCAGCACCGGCCGGGCCGCGTAGCGCTGCACGCATGCCGCGACCTCGGCCAAGTACAGCTCGAACGCAGCGTGACCGCTACGGGGCGAAATGTAGCACCCCACCACAGCGACTCCCCCCCAGTCCACGGCGACGAATCCCCGACCGCGCTCCAACAAGGAGAACGGTGGGGACCCGTCGCCCCCTCCCCATACCGTCGCCACCAAGCCGTCCGCGTCGCCCACCCAATGAGGGTGATCAGGGACGCAGTACGGCTCGGCGGCGACCGCCAGGCCAACCCCCCACTCCGCGAGGACTTGGGACATCAAGTCCTGTGCCGCGCGGCAGTGGTTGAGGTTGGCCTGGAGGAGGAGGCGGGGCGGCATTAATTAATGGCCGCGCCAGCCTCCTCCCGGCCGTCCGTCCCCGTAGCACCGTCCACCTCCATGGAGGACGATGCCACCGCCCTCGGCACCGGAGCCGGTGCAGCCCGCCTCTTCCTCTCCTTCCGGGAGGGGGGGGGGAGCACTTCTTGCTCCCCACCCTGTGATCGGCTGGCCTCCCCATGTCCGCACACAGCGGGCAGTGGGGGGCCGCCGAGCACTGGCTCGCACGGTGCTCTTTGGCACCGCAGCGGTAACACTGACCGCTGCGGTCCACCGGCGAGGTGCACCACTGCCTCACGTGCCCCAATTCGAGGCAGCGGTGACACTGGAGCGGGCGCGGCGCGAGGAGTTCCACTCGCGCCGAAACCCACCCCACCAACACCCTCCCGGATTCCGCCACCTTACGGGCGGCGGAGAGGGGGCACCGGGCCCACACTGACCCGAGGCCGGAGGGCGACCTGCGGATCTCTCCGATCCGCAGGTCCTCCACAGGACAGTCCCCCGCCCTCGCAAGGGCACGGGACACATCCTGTGCGCTGACCGAGTCGTCCAGCCCACAAACGCGCATCTCCGTGCGCTTCGTGGGCCGGGCGACCCGGACACCTCGCTCGCCCAGCTGCTCCCGGAGCCTCTGGGCGAGACGATCCGCCTTCGCACCGCCTTCTGCACCGGGGATCTCCAGCAAGAGACCCCCGGTCACGGCCCTCTTCGCCCTCACGGAGGCGATGCCCAGCTCTTCCAGGGAGATATTCTCCCTGGCGAGCCGCATTGCCTCCGCGAGGGTCAGGTCGCCCCCCTGCGCAACGGTCAGCGTCACCGCTGCCGTTTTTGGGGGACGACCTGGTCGTGCCTTCCCGACCTTCGCGGCCTTTACCTTGGCCGCCGGCGGCGGAGGCGGAGGCTGCGGTTGCGAGGCCTTCCTCGCCGCCCGCTTCGCCTTCCGCCCCACCACCTCACTCCACGCCACCCCCCCTTGGGAGGGTGCTGTGGAGGACGCGACCACCGCGACCACGGGTACACCACCCCCCTTGGGGGTCGCGACCCGGGGCCCTGGTGCCGCAACGCTGGGCGGAGCCTTCACTCCGCCCTTCTTTGCCTTCCCCGACTGTACCGGAACAGGTCGGGGAGGCACCGCCTTCCTGCTGACCGCACTTCCGGCGAGGAGCTCCTCCCGGAAGGCGGCCAGCTTGCCATCAATCATGTCCCCAATCCTCCTCAGAAGATCGTCTTCTGAGGAGGACGGGGACTTCTTCACGGGCGGAGTGCGGGTGGAGGGGCCCGCGGTGTCCCGCACCACTGCCGCCGCACTCCGCTTATTTACCTCCGCCGAGGGACGCGGCGGTGGAGGAGGAGGGAGAATGGGAGGGAGGGCCGCGCTGTTCCACAGCGCCTCTGCCCTCCTCCTCCCCTGTCGCTCCTCCTCCAACAGGAGCTGCAGACGGGCGTTCCGCCCTCTGAGCTCCCGCGCCGCCTCCCTCATTTCCTCCGCCGCGGCCTTCAGAGCCTCTGCCCCGCCGCTCTTCTGCCCCTTAAAAGAGCAGGCAGCGGCCACTTTCTCCACCCGCCTCAGGGACGAGGAGATTCTCTCCGATATCTCCTCGGTCACCTCGTCCCTGAGGCAACTCAGCCTCACCGACGGGCTCATCGCCCCGCCCACCTCGACGACGACCTGCCCCGTCCTCTTCCTCTTAGAGCCTATGTGGCTCGTGCTGGAGGAGAAGGACGAGACCGACGCCGTCTCGTCGTCCTCCTCCACCCTCCACGAAGCCGGACCTGGCGCTGAGTGGGGCGCGAGTGCCGCCACCCTAACCCCAACCCCGTCTCCGTCCTCCCCAGCCGACAAAACCCGCCCGATCCCCATTTTATTTTCTGTGTCCATAATAGTCCCACGAGATGGTCGGGAATAAAGGTCCACCCGGGCAGAGCCGCCTTACCCGGGTAAGCCTAATACTCCGGGGGTTCGGCAGGTTCCCCGGAGGTGGTCGCTTGGGATTGGGCCTTCTCCCCCAACCATGCATCCCATCGCCGCGCACCATAGCTTAGGATTGGAGGGCGATTTTATAGAGTCGCCATACTCGTGGCCCAGGCGGTTAAGCCAAGACCCCCGTTCCTCCTGCCGTCACGTACCATTCACAAAACCAATAGGGAATTGTAAATGGGTCGTTGTGACGACCAACAGGAGGCTTACGGTGTGTGTATGACTCGGGTACCCCGGGTTCGTTAAGCCCGTACTGCAGCTGAAAGGCTGGCAGCCCCTGAGGGGAAGTCCCCGACTTGCTCGAACTGTAAATCAAGAGGCAAGCAGCACAACCATAAGTCGCGAGACAAAAACTGCCCTGCCTATAAGGCAGCTTTAGACCTTGCAGTATCTCGTACCAATTATGGATAGAAACGACCCGTAGAATCCTCTAAGGCAATTGCGCATCGCGCAGCATAATATGCGGCGTGCGCTAATTGTTCATGGTGAGGTGAGCGAGCTAATGCACACAAAGGAGATCGACGTGTTGCTCATGCAGGAACCTTACCAATTTCAGGGACAGATTCCAGGCTTTGGGCTCACGGCGAAGGTGATCGCCGAGAATGAAAGGGCTGTGGCCGCAATAGTGGTCAGAAACCCGGACATCTCGGTGGTAAAAATCACACAGCTGTGTGATACTCACACCTCCTGCGTTTGCATTAGCGGACCCTTCGGTAGTTTCTACCTCGTTAGCCAGTACTTTCAATGCTCGGAAGACATTGAACCAAGTCTGGCACGCTTGGAGAGGACACTCGATGCTCTCCAACACCGTCGAGTCGTGATAGCCGCGGACGTCAATGCCAAATCCCACCTTTGGGGGGGAGAAAGCGTTCGACCGGACACGCGAGGCGAGAAACTCGAAGAGTTTATCGCATTACACGACTTGACGATTTTGAACGAGGCTGGGAGTATTCCTACATACTCTAGCCCTGCCGGTGAGTCATGGATCGATGTCACATTATCGACTCCAGACATGGCGACAATTGTGCGAAACTGGATGGTACACGAGGATTGGACCTCCAGTGACCACCGACTCATTGATTTTGTCTTACAGTTCACGGACGTGAATGAGAATCGAAGCCCACAGCCTCGATTCCGCACGTTGCATGCGAACTGGGAGCGATTTGATCAAGTTCTTCTTGAAGGCGCGAGGCAATTACCCCTCGGCACTGGTTGCCGCAGGGAAGTCGAACATCTAGCACAAGAGGTCGAGAAATCGATCATCGATGCGTGCAATGCCTCAATGCGCCCCAAGAAGTGGCATTCAAAGTCCGTCCAGGGTGGACGGAAAATTTGACGAGAATGAAAGCGCGAGTCTATCGACTTAGACGAGCCTTTCAGCGCGAGAGGAACTCGGAGGAGAGAGCGGCAAAGCAGGCTGAGTATCGAACATCTAGACTCGCCTACACAGCCGCAGTGCGCGCTGCGAAAGCACAAAGCTGGCAGAACCTTGTGACGGAGCAGGGGAATAAAGAGCCATGGGGACTTGTTTACAAGATCGCCCAAAAGAAACTCTGTGTTGAGACTGCGGTCTCAAACATTCGAACGTCAGAAGGATATACGACTGACTGGGAAACGACTGCCTCGCAGCTCCTACAGGCGCTAATCCCGGACGACTCGTCCACGGATGAAACGCCGGAGCAAGCAAACACCAGAGCTGATGCTGCAACCGATCCGCCGACTGATGACTGTCCAGTCTTCACGAGGAATGAGCTCGGAGCTGCAGTATCGCGCTTAAAGCGAGGCAAATGCCCTGGGCTGGACCGTATAGAGGCCGAAGTAGTTAAATGTGCTTATGGATCCATCCATAGTGCTCTACTAAGACTTTACAAAGGGTGTCTAGCGCACGGGGTCTTCCCCGTTAGGTGGAAAATCGGCTCGATCAGAACAATCTTGAAAGGGCCCGATAAACCAACAACGGATGTCAAGTCGTATAGACTGATATGCTTACTTTCCATCCTAGGCAAAGTATTAGAGAGACTAATGCTTAACCGAATGAGTAACATATTCCTAAACCCAGAACATAGTTCCGATCGGCAATATGGATTCAGGCCTGGACGATCCACGGAAGACGCCGTGGTGAAGCTCAGGGAATTGATATCCCAGCGAGAGGAACGATATGTGATGGGTCTCTCCTTCGACATCGCCGGAGCCTTTGATAATGTTTGGTGGCCAAGCATACTTCAGAAGCTGAAACGCCGGGGATGTCCCCGAAATCTTTATCGACTCATGGTCGACTACTTCGCTGACCGTACGGTTACAATAGTTTCCAAACACGGTAATGTGCGTAAGCAAGTCACCAAGGGCTGCCCACAGGGGTCGATACTCGGTCCGAGCTGCTGGAACCTAGTCTTTGACGAAGTTCTGCAGCTCCTATCAAACGAACACCTGGCTTGCGAGCCAATAGCCTACGCTGACGACTTACTCGTGGTATTCTACGGAAACTCGAGGAATCAGTTGCAGCAAAGAGGGCAAAGAGTCGCGGATACAATTTCTGAGTGGTGCGCCACGCAGAAACTTACACTATCCGCGACTAAGACCGAGATGACTCTCTTGAAAGGAAATCTGGATAGAGAACGACCTCCTGTGATAAAGATAAACAGGAGAAGTGTGGCACTCAAGCAAACCATAAGGTACTTGGGTGTTCACATCGATGCGCGAATGGGAGTAAGATCCCACGTCGAATACTTGAATGCCAAAGTCATGCGAACGTTTTATACGCTAGCAAGACTTGCTCGATCAAACTGGGGATTGGGACACAGAACCATGCGTACTTTGTACAAAGGTCTCTTCGTCCCGATCACGACATACGCCGCCGCCGGATGGGTAGACATGCTCACCTCTGTGACAAGAACTAAACTTGCCAGGGCGCAGAGACATGTTTTGCTCGCCGTCACCAAGGCCTATCGCACGGTATCTACCGACGCGATCACTGTGATCGCCGGGACGATGCCGATAGACTTGGTGTTAGTGGAGCGCGCGTGTGCTTACCAGATTAGAAGACGAATCAATATCGAAGTCGGAAATTGTCGAATAAGTCGAGCCGATTTGGCGGCTGGAGAAGTAACCGCTGCTCAGGCGAAAGCCTTGGTGCGAGCGGAACTTCTCAATATGTGGCAAACGAGATGGTCGTCATTGGAGAAAGGTAGGGTCACCTGCCGCTACTTCTCTGATGTATCTGACCGTCTCAATGCAAGCTGGGTGATCTTGGATCACTACGTGGTACAATTCCTAAGCGGGCACGGAGATTTCCGAGCCAAGCTCAAGGAATTTGCTTTAGTACCGCACGAGAATTGCGACTGTGGCCAAGTGGAAACACCAAACCACGTCCTATTCGAGTGCCGGAGGTACCGAGACGCGCGAGAACTCCTGAGACATGCGGCTGAAGAAACTGGCCATCCGTGGCCTGACCGTAGCCGATCTTGTAACACAAGACCTATACAGGGAGTTCCGGACATATACGCGCTCGGTACTACTTACGAAAGCAGGGCGAAACCAAAATCGCCATTGAACGCATTACGCTACGTAACAGAACGAGAGAAGTCTGCGGATTCTCTTTAAGAACCATGCTTGAAAATGTACTCGAACGGATGCTAGGTCATGTGCTTCGGCAATGACCTCCTCGGGCCGGGATACAAGCCCCGCTTGCTTCGGCAAGCGTTCCTGGATTGGGTTGGACTCGAGGTGGCAGCAGGTTTCGACGTCGTTAACCTCCAAAACGCATAACGACGCGTGAAAAGTAGATGCCCGAACATCAGGCAAAATGTAGTTGCTGGTATAGACCTACGGTCTGAGGTACAGCATAGTCCCCAAGTGGCAATCGCGCTTGGACAGAATAACGGCTACACACTACATGTCTCAGGGCAGTCGTCGGGGATTATCTCCACGGCAGGTGGATCGAGTATCCGGGCCGGGATGGTGATATGCGGAGGGAGGTCTACTGCGGGGTTCCGCAGGGGTCGGTCCTCGGGCCACTCCTGTGGAACATCGCGTACGACGCGGTGTTGCAGGCCGACCTCCCCGACGGCGTCAGTGCCGTGTGTTACGCAGATGACACACTGGTGCTGACCGTCGGGGCTCAGTGGGGGAGGGCCAAGCGCCTCGCCGAGGAGGGGGCGCAACGCGTCGTCGACCGGATCAGGGGGATGGGGATGACGGTGGCGGTCCATAAGACCGAGGTGATTGCGTTTCATTCACCTCGGCAGGATCCGCCACCCCCTCTGATCCGGGTGGGTGGGGCTGATATCGAGGTGAAGCCCCGGATGAGGTACCTGGGGCTGATCCTCGATAGCCACTGGCGCTTCGAGGAGCATTTCCGCTGCCTGGTTCCCCGGTTGGAGTGGATGGCCTCGGCTTTAGGCCGGATCATCCCCAACCTGGGGGGCCCGGCGGGACGAGTTCGCCGCCTCTATGTGGCAATGGTTCAGTCGGTGGCCCTATACGGGGCCCCCGTCTGGGCGGACGACCTGGCGGCCTCCCGGCGCAGCATGACGATGCTGCGTCGGGTGCAGAGGCGGATGGCGCTGAGGGTCGTCCGCGGCTACCGGACCGTGTCGCATGAGGCGGTAACGGTTCTTGCGGGGATGCTGCCCATGGATCTCCTCGCGCGGTCGCACGCGATGATGTATCGTCATCGTGTCGACCGTCGCGCGGGAGTGGGGGCGGTGCCGAGAGAGCAGGAACCTGCTTGGGGCGATTTGAAGCGCCAGGCCCGGCAGTTCGTGGTGCTCGCGTGGCAGGAGCGGTTGGCCCTGCCAACTGCGGGGCACCGGACAGTCGGGGCTGTTCGGCCACTCCTGTGTGAGTGGCTGGACAGAGGCCATGGAAGCCTTACTTTTTTTTTTTTTTTTTTTTTTTTGTCGTGGGGAAAATCTTCGAAAGACTCCCTCCCACCTCCTTGGGGAGAGGTGGGAGGGGTGTGTGGGATTCCCCGCGCCCGTACAACGACAGGCGCGGGACCTACCCACTAAAAACCCCACGGTGACCCTTCGGCACGCTTTGGGAGGATACCGGGAATCGCTCGAAGCATTCTTCCGGTATCCTCCCCGTGCCCGCGCTTCCGCGCCCATCCCCCGGGGGGACAATCGGTCCCCCCAGTAGACACACTGCCTCATAGCGGCGGGACGGGGCCACTCCATCCCGCCGCTATCCGTCCCGGGGCCGCGTTTAGTGGCGGCTGCGAGCCCCAACTCGCAACCGCCCGCGACTCCGTTTCCACCCCTCGGCGGCCGGGCGTTCATGGCCGCACCAGACCGCCGAGGGTGCCTCCCCTTGCGTCGGACCGGTAGGGGGAGGCTCTCCTACACCCAACCGGTCCGACCCGGCGCCGCCTGGCGGAAGGAGGGTCCCCTCAGGACCCCCCTCCCAGCCTAGGTCATCAGCCACGCCGAGGCGGCCGCCCGCGACGCCTCGCGACCGGGCGACGACCTCGGGCCACCGCACGAGCGCGAGCTTCAGCGCGCCGCTGAAGCTCGCGCTCCCTCCCCGCGGCCTCCTTCTGCAACATTACGTTCTCGCAGAAGGAGGCCACGGCCCTCCAGTTCTCCTCGCTGCCGAGCATGGCGCGCACCACGCCCGGCAGCGAGACATCCCGCCCGACGACGCCGACCAGGACACGGCGCTCCCCCTCCCACGCGGGGCATACCTCCAGGGTATGATCCGCCGTGTCCTGCTCAGCGTCGCAGTGGCAGCAACGCGCCGTCGGCTCCTTCCCTATCCGGCACAGGTATCTTCCGAAGCTGCCATGCCCGGAAAATACCTGTGCCAGCCGGTAGGTGAGGCTGCCATGGCCTCTGTCCAGCCACTCCTTCAGGAGTGGCCGAACAGCCCCGACAGTCCGGTGCCCCGCGGTTGGCAGAGCCAGCCGCTCCTGCCACGCGAGCAACACGGACTGCCGGGCCTGGCGCTTCAAATTGCCCCAAGCAGGTTCCTGCCCGCCCGGGACCGCCCCCACCCCCGCGCGTCGGTCGACGCGGTGCCGGTATATCACCGCGTGCGTCCGCGCGAGCAGGTCCATGGGCGGCATCCCCGCTAGAACCGTCGCCGCCTCATGTGACATGGTCCGATACCCGCGGACGACCCTGAGCGCCACGCGCCTTTGCACCCGACGCAGCATAGTCATGCTGCGCCGGGAGGCAGCCAGGTCGTCCGCCCAGACGGGGGCCCCGTACAGGGCCACCGACTGGACCATTGCCACATAGAGGCGACGAACTCGGCCCGCCGGGCCCCCCAGGTTGGGCAGGATCCGGCCCAGAGCCGCAACCATCCTTTCCAACCGGGGGACCAGGCAGCGGAAATGCTTCTCGAAACGCCAGTGGCTATCGAGGATCAGCCCTAGATACCTGACCTGGGGCTTCACCTCGATGTCAGCCCCACCCACCCGAATCAGAGGGGGTGGCGGATCTTGCCGAGGTGAATGAAACGCAATCACCTCGGTCTTATGGACCGCCACCGTCATCCCCATCCCCCTGATCCGGTGGACGACGCGTTGCGACCCCTCCTCCGCGCGACGCATGGCCCTCCCCCAGTGCGCCCCGACGGCCAGCACCAGTGTGTCATCCGCATAACACACCGTGCTGACGCCGTCGGGGAGGCCGGCCCGCAACACCGAGTCGTACGCGATGTTCCACAGGAGTGGCCCGAGGACCGACCCCTGCGGAACACCGCAGTACACCTCCCTCCGCATATCACCATCCCGGCCCGGATACTCGATCCACCTGCCGCGGAGATAATCCCCGACGACCGCCCTGAGACAAGGGGGGACTCGATGATATTCGAGTCCCCTCCTTATCTCTTCCCAGGGGAGGGTGTTAAAGGCATTGGCAATATCCAAGGATATGCCACCCCTCCCCGGGAGACGGCCGCCTCCGAGAGGGCCCTCACACGACCTATCGCGTCGATAGTCGATCGGCCCCCCCGGAAACCGAACTGGCAGTCGGCCAGACCGGGATCACCCCGCGACAGGTGCTCGACGAGGCGGGCAGCAATCACACGCTCGAAGAGCTTGCCCACCTCGTCGAGGAGACAAATGGGCCGGTATGCGGATGGAGACTCCGCGGGCCGACCCTCCTTCCGGAGGAGGACCATCCTCGCCACCTTCCAACTGGGGGGGGAATCGCCCGTCCCTCAAGCAGCGGTCGAACAACCGCCTGAGGTCGGCCCCAAGGACGCCCTGGGTCAAGACCCAAACCCGGCCGGGCACACCATCCGGACCCGGGGCCGTGTTACGAACCCCGAGCCGTCTGATGGCCGCTGCCAGCTCCTCCTGCGTGACCCCCAGCTCGGCCGTCCACTCCACTGGGACAGCCGCCGCCGCCGGAGGACGCGGTCCCCTCTCCCCAATTGGGAAGAGTGTATTGACCACGTCCTCCAGCAGCCGGGGGTCAAGACCCTCGGTGACGGGGGGCGCCCACGGGCGGAGCTTATTCAGCACCACCTTATATGGGCGCCCCCATGGATCGTCATCAAGGGTCTGGAGGAGCTCCTTCCATGCCTGGGTCTTGACCCGTTTGATGGCGACCTGCAGAGCAACCCGCGCCACGCGGTATGCTCCATACAGGTCATCAGCTGCCCTCGCTCGCGCCACGCCGTCGCCTGTACGTTGACGACGGCGCGCGCGGGTGTACTGGCGTCGGGCGCGGACAGTCGCGACTCGCAACTCCGCGATCGCGTCCGACCACCAGTACACCGCCCGGCGAGGAGAAGCCCGCCCGACCCGAGGCATCGCCGCGTCGCAAATACCCGCGACCAATGCTCCGAGCCGGGCGGCCTCCTCCTCTATGCTCGGCAACTCGGCCGCTCCCTGCGGCCAAGTTGCAGCGAGGGCAGCTGCCATCAGGGCGTCCTTGTCCAGGCGCCGAAGCGCCCAGCGGCGTGGTGGGGTGCCACGCAGGCGGCCGTGTCGGGATGCACTCGCGGCGGCAGAGACCTCCATCCGGATGTACCGGTGATCGGAGAGTGTCTCTGCCCCCGCGACCACGTGCCAACCCGACACCATGCGCACGGCGTTGGGGGTCGCGAATCCAACATCCACGATGGACCCCCCATATCGCCGCACGCATGTGTGCTCCGACCCCCGGTTCAATACCCGGAGGTCGAGCCCCGCCGCCCAATCGCCCAGGATCCCGCCGCGAACGGAGGTCCTGGGGGATCCCCAAGCCACCGACTTGGCATTAAAATCCCCCAGGACCAGCACCGGCCGGGCCGCGTAGCGCTGCACGCATGCCGCGACCTCGGCCAAGTACAGCTCGAACGCAGCGTGACCGCTACTGGGCGAAATGTAGCACCCCACCACAGCGACTCCCCCCCAGTCCACGGCGACGAATCCCCGACCGCGCTCCAACAAGGAGAACGGTGGGGACCCGTCGCCCCCTCCCCATACCGTCGCCACCAAGCCGTCCGCGTCGCCCACCCAATGAGGGTGATCAGGGACGCGGTACGGCTCGGCGGCGACCGCCAGGCCAACCCCCCACTCCGCGAGGACTTGGGACATCAAGTCCTGTGCCGCGCGGCAGTGGTTGAGGTTGGCCTGGAGGAGGAGGCGGGGCGGCATTAATTAATGGCCGCGCCAGCCTCCTCCCGGCCGTCCGTCCCCGTAGCACCGTCCACCTCCATGGAGGACGATGCCACCGCCCTCGGCATCGGAGCCGGTGCAGCCCGCCTCTTCCTCTCCTTCCGGGAGGGGGGGGAGCACTTCTTGCTCCCCACCCTGTGATCGGCTGGCCTCCCCATGTCCGCACACAGCGGGCAGTGCGGGCCGCCGAGCACTGGCTCGCACGGTGCTCTTTGGCGCCGCAGCGGTAACACTGACCGCTGCGGTCCACCGGCGAGGTGCACCACTGCCTCACGTGCCCCAATTCGAGGCAGCGGTGACACTGGAGCGGGCGCGGCGCGAGGATTTCCACTCGCGCCGAAACCCACCCCACCAACACCCTCCCGGATTCCGCCACCTTACGGGCGGCGGAGAGGGGGCACCGGGCCCACACCGACCCGAGGCCGGAGGGCGACCTGCGGATCTCTCCGATCCGCAGGTCCTCCACAGGACAGTCCCCCGCCCTCGCAAGGGCACGGGACACATCCTGTGCGCTGACCGAGTCGTCCAGCCCACAAACGCGCATCTCCGTGCGCTTCGTGGGCCGGGCGACCCGGACACCTCGCTCGCCCAGCTGCTCCCGGAGCCTCTGGGCGAGACGATCCGCCTTCGCGCCGCCTTCTGCACCGGGGATCTCCAGCAAGAGACCCCCGGTCACGGCCCTCTTCGCCCTCACGGAGGCGATGCCCAGCTCTTCCAGGGAGATATTCTCCCTGGCGAGCCGCATCGCCTCCGCGAGGGTCAGGTCGCCCCCCTGCGCAACGGTCAGCGTCACCGCTGCCGTTTTTGGGGGACGACCTGGTCGTGCCTTCCCGACCTTCGCGGCCTTTGCCTTGGCCGCCGCCGGCGGAGGCGGAGGCTGCGGTTGCGAGGCCTTCCTCGCCGCCCGCTTCGCCTTCCGCCCCACCACCTCACTCCACGCCACCCCCCCTTGGGAGGGTGCTGTGGAGGACGCGACCACCGCGACCACGGGTACACCACCCCCCTTGGGGGTCGCGACCCGGGGCCCTGGTGCCGCAACGCTGGGCGGAGCCTTCACTCCGCCCTTCTTTGCCTTCCCCGACTGTACCGGAACAGGTCGGGGAGGCACCGCCTTCCTGCTGACCGCTCTTCCGGCGAGGAGCTCCTCCCGGAAGGCGGCCAGCTTGCCATCAATCATGTCCCCAATCCTCCTCAGAAGATCGTCTTCTGAGGAGGACGGGGACTTCTTCACGGGCGGAGTGCGGGTGGAGGGGCCCGCGGTGCCCCGCACCACTGCCGCCGCACTCCGCTTATTTACCTCCGTCGAGGGACGCGGCGGTGGAGGAGGAGGGAGGATGGGAGGGAGGGCCGCGCTGTTCCACAGCGCCTCTGCTCTCCTCGTCCCCTGTCGCTCCTCCTCCAACAGGAGCTGCAGACGGGCGTTCCGCCCTCTGAGCTCCCGCGCCGCCTCCCTCATTTCCTCCGCCGCGGCCTTGAGGGCCTCCGCGCCACCGCTTTTCTGCCCCTTAAAGGCGCAGGCAGCGGCGACTTTCTCCACCCGCCTCAGGGACGAGGAGATCCTCTCCGATATCTCCTCGGTCACCTCGTCCCTGAGGCAACTCAGCCTCACCGACGGGCTCATCGCCCCGCCCACCTCGACGACGGCCTGCCCCGTCCTCTTCCTCTTAGAGCCTATGTGGCTCGTGCTGGAGGAGAAGGACGAGACCGACGCCGTCTCGTCGTCCTGCTCCACCGTCCACGAAGCCGGACCTGGCGCTGAGTGGGGCGCGAGCGCCGCCACCCTAACCCCAACCCCGTCTCCGTCCTCCCCAACCGACAAAACCCGCCCCATCCCCATTTTATTTTCTGTGTCCATAATAGTCCCACGAGATGGTCGGAAATAAAGGTCCACCCGGGCAGAGCCGCCTTACCCGGGTAAGCCTAATACTCCGGGGGTTCGGCAGGTTCCCCGGAGGTGGTCGCTTGGGATTGGGCCTTCTCCCCCAACCATGCATCCCATCGCCGCGCACCATAGCTTAGGATTGGAGGGCGATTTTATAGAGTCGCCATACTCGTGGCCCCGGCGGTTAAGCCAAGACCCCCGTTCCTCCTGCCGTCACGTACCATTCACAAAACCAATAGGGAATTGTGAATGGGTCGTTGTGACGACCAACAAGAGGCTTACGGTGTGTGTATGACTCGGGTACCCCGGGTTCGTTAAGCCCGTACTGCAGCTGAAAGGCTGGCAGCCCCTGAGGGAATGGAAGCCTTACTTACCGGATGGCACAGGTATTTTCCGGGCATGGTAGCTTCGGAAGATACCTGTGCCGGATAGGGAAGGAGCCGACGGCGCGTTGCTGCCATTGTGACGCCGAGCAGTACACGGCTGATCATACCCTCCAGGTATGCCCAGCTTGGGAGGTGGAACGACGTGTCCTGGTCGGCGTCATAGAGCGGGATGTCTCGCTGCCGGGTGTGGTGCGCGCCATGCTCGGCAGCGAAAGGAAGTGGAGGGCCGTGGCCTCCTTCTGCGAGACCGTAATGCTGCGGCGCGCTGAGGTTCGCGCTCGTATGGTGGCGCGAGGGCGTCGCCCGGGCGCCAGGCGCCGCTTGCGGCGGCCTTTGCGCGGCGGATGACCCAGACTGGGAGGGGGGCCCTGAGGGGAGCCTCCTCCCGCCAGGCGGCGATTAATTATGGAGCCGACACAATTTCCGTGAAAATTCATGGATTTTGTGACGCTTCGCTCGCAGCCTACTCAGCGGTCACTTACTTACGAGTGACCACAATGAGCAATGTCACCTCCTCGACATTGATAATGGCAAAAACGCGAGTGGCTCCAATTAAAACGCAGTCAATTCCTGTACTGGAATTGAACGACGCCGTGCTGCTCGCCGAGCTTATTGTGCACGTGGAGAAGTCACTTTCATTGAAGGTCGACAGAATAATCTGCTGGACAGATTCCACGATCGCATTGGCATGGTTGAGAAAGCACGCCTCCACATGGAAGGTTTTAATCGCCAACCGTGTGTCAAAGGTCCAAACGTTACTTCCGAAGGCTGAATAGAGGCACGTTCCCACCCGCTTCAATCCCGCGGATCTGAATTCGCGCGGAGTGGAAGCTGCGGAACTCCTTCAATCTAAGCTGTGGATTTCAGGACCAAGTTGGCTAACGGAATCGAAAGAAGAAGGGAAGCGCAAAGTGCACGCCCACGTAGTAATTCCGGAGAAAGAATGGGAATTTGTATTTCGATTCTCGACCTGGAATAAACTACTTCGTGTAACCGCATACTGTCTCCGACTGAGGGGACCGATGCAAGGTGAGCGAAGGTCGTATGATGCGAAGATCCAGCGCACGCATTTTGCAAAGGAGTACCGGTGTTTGAAAAACCACCGAAAAATCCCAGCAAAATCAACATTAAAAAGTCTGAACCCTTTTCTCGATGACAAAGATGTCTTGAGAGTCGGAGGCAGACTGGAAAATACAACACTGTCATGGGAAATCAAGCACCCCATAATTTTGCCGAAACATCACGTTTCCACGATGATAATTCGGCAGTGCCACATTGACACGTTGCACGGGGGATTGCAGTTGACCATGTACACAGTAAGACAAAGATTTTGGATTCTCGGCTGTCGAAATGCAGCGCGAACGGTAATCCACGGATGCATGCGATGCGTTAGATGGAGGGCAAAAACCTCCACGCAAATCATGCAGGATTTAATACCTGAGCGTTGCCGCGAGGCGAGAGCATTTTCGAACTGTGGAGTGGATTATGCGGGACCTTTTCGTGTCCGCGACTCCGCCGGTCGAGGAAAAACCGCCCACAAAGCGTACATAGCAGTTTTTGTCTGTTACGCGATACGGGCCATCCACATCGAACTCGTCCACGATTATACGACGAGTGCCTTTTTGGCAGCATTAGATCGATTCATTGCACGAAGGGGAGTTCCGTCCTGCATTTTCAGTGACAATGGAACGAACTTTGTCGGGGCAGATCGAGAATTACGCGAAAATTTCGAAGCAGTGTACAACACGCAAGAAATGCGTAATAAATGCAGTCAAAAAGGAATTAGATGGAAATTTAACCCACCGAGTGCACCGCACTTCGGTGGCATGCAAGAGGCCGGTGTGAAATCGGTGAAATTTCACCTGAAGCGGACTCTGGGCGAATTCACTCCCACAAGCGAAGAGTTACAAACATTGCTTTGTAAAATCGAAGCAAGTTTAAACTCGCGACCGATTGCCGCTTTGAGTGATAGCCCGGACGATTACGCGCCGCTCACACCGGGGCATTTCTTAGTCGGGAGTCCGCTGAACGCGCTTCCGACGCAATCAGTGGAAATTGAAAAACTCTCCCGTCTGACACGATGGAGGGCGATTCAAAAATTCCACGAACAAATCTGGAGGCATTGGACACGTGATTATCTCACGCACCTCCAGAATCGTTATAAGTGGCGTACAGCCCAAAAAACATTAAAACTAAACGACTTAGTTTTAGTGCAAAATCCTCTCCTCCCCCCGAATCAATGGGAAATGGGACGAGTAGAGGAGGTATTCACCGGCAGGGATGGAAATGCACGTGTTGTTAAAATACACACGGAAAAATCCATTTTTACGCGACCTATTACGCGGTTGTGTAAGCTGCCTGTGGAAGAAACCGAGTCGGCGACGGTTAGCGACGCCGACGAGGTCACATAAAAACCATAACATCCAACGGCCGAAAGTGATCGAAAGGTGAGAAACGACCGTTTCTAGAAATAAACGGTGTTGATTCTCACCTGACCGTTGTCACTGAAAGTTCAAACGGATTAGTGGGGGTTACGAATCCACCAATCTGAGTTGGATTATTGGTAGGGCGTATCGAATAATCCGAGCGCCCCCAAATCGTAACGAAATTCGCCGAACCGAAAACCGCTCAGTCGCAAACGCAGCATCATGAGTGACACCGCGTCCAACATATCTTGCGAGAGCAGTGCGGTATCCTTTTCCGGGGACCCGGAAATAGATGAGCGATTCGGGCGCATTTTGCAGCTCGGGGAAAGGCCCATATCCCCGAGAGGCAATAACGAGGAGCCTACCACCGAACAGGCGCCAAGGGAACCGGAGGTGACCCTCAATTTCGGGGTCGACTCCTTCAGGATTCCGGCCAGGGTTATAACAACAACTCGAAAATACCACTGCCGGGCCCCCGGAGGCCAATACGTCCTCCGATGGGACAAGGACGGACACATGCGGTCCTGTGCGTGGCGGGCCGACAAACCGGAGGAATCGACCCCGCCGCCACCACCAGCAGTGCCGGGGTCGACTTTGGCTGCCCCCACCGACCGAGCTCCGCAACCAAAGCGGAAGCGGAGGAGGCCGGGAAAAAATACTCCCGCCAATCCTGCACCGTCCACCAGCGGCTTGCAGCCACCAACCCCAGCAGCCCCGGCCAGAAAGAAAAAACGAACCTGGCAGCCAGCATTCGGTCAGATCGCCATGGCAAAAGCCATGGCGGACCAAATGCTGACAACGTCGATGCGGTTCCTTCAGCAGGCTGCAGCTGGTCAATCATAAGTACTTTTGATTTTTTACAATTAAAAGTGCGCGAGTTCTCTCTCTCCGCGTAAAAAAGTGACCGTACGGGACTACCGCGTTCTCCGGGTATTGCGCAATTCGTGCAAGGGGGGCGGTATGTTTAAATATGTTAAAAAACTATTTAAAATCGCGTTAGTCTGAAATATTAAATTCTCGGCTGCGATTCCTGTATCCGTTTGTGTACGTGACACTGCGGAAGGTTAAACGTTCGTCAGGTTCGTTGAACGTTCGGACGATTTAAAACCGCGGCCGTTTACGTGTTTTTGTACGCTGACCTCACGCGAAGATTCGCTTCGCACTGGTTTAAACGTGACGTCAGCGTCGAGAGAGAGAACCGTATAATATATTGAAAAGAGATCGACAGCTGAATTCGGGAGCGCCGCGTCGTGACGACAAGGCGCGACCGAGTCTTCGTCTGTCGATCCGCGACGATATTCGCAATTATTCACGAGCCGACTGCCAACGGGAGCGGATCCCAGAAGATCTCGCTCCTCAAGTACGGACTCACATAATATTCGGACTTGTATAACAAAGAATTCTCTCCGTTGCTGCGGTTAGAGTTTCCCAGAACAATCTACCTGCGACAAAAGGGAGGTCGTAATACACGCTGCGCGTGACGCGACCGCCTTCGCTAGGAAGGATTGTACGTTGCAGTCGTTGCCACGACCGCGACGTAAGGGACTCAGGATGCACCCACCCAGAATCCCTTTAAAGCTATACGGCTTTGGAGCCTCCCAAAGGTCATACCGTTGAATCGGTACCGCCTCGTGGAGTGCTCTTCGTGCAAAGGTCGCCAAAAAACCCTCTCCAAAAACCCGTCGGTGTACGAGTCGACCGTACACCCTACGGAGGAGTTCGGGTTCAAGGTCGCCTCACCTTCCGTCACGCCGCCTACCAAATACGGTCCCCGTGCAACACGGTCGCCGGGTAGGCTTTATAGTGCGGTTGGACCAGCGAGGGATTTTTTGCAAAGGACACTTTACCGTCACGGTCGCCGTGCAGTAATTTTACAGTGTCGCAGGAAATCACCTCGCACGACGATCCTACGTCACCCGCACGGAGAGCGTGCTCACGGGATCCACCCATTTGGAGCTTTACGACCTTCATTTGGTGACCCGTCCGTGGCTAAGTCGCCCCCGACAGATACGAGCGAATTCTCTTCTGTTCAGGGCAAAAGTATCGCTGATAATTTCAATAAATAATTATCAGCGTACAAGTACAAATTTACAGTCCACTGATTCACGTTAAACGACAGCTGATTCCCCCCTCCCAGCGCACCGCTAGTCGCTAGGAGAGCGAGGCGAACAGCTGATAAGCGTGTTTACGATACGTGTACGCACGTATTTAATCTGAACGAACCTTTGTTACAGCAACCAAGGTCCATCCCAACCGGGGCAACGCCGGTGAAGCCACACCCCCGGCTGGATTATAAAAAACTAATTCTCTTTTTGTAATTTTATATTTTTTTTATTTTTTCATTTTTTGCTAAATTTAAATAAAAGGCTTGTCGCAAAGCGACAAGCGAAAATTCCAAATAAAAACTTATCAATCACTTTCCCTAGTATTTCTCTCGTCCGGACCCCGGTTAGAACCCTTAGTTTTCTAACAATCACGTAGTAATGTGGTACCACACTGAAACAGTCCATTAAACCAGGTTTCGCTCAATATTTTAAAGATAACGCATGTTATGTCTAGCTTAGGCCTGGGATTTGCCCTCATCAGGGTCATATTTTCGCGTTCTTCACATACTTGTTGGTCAGATCCTGGGTATTTTTCTGGTTTGGATCAGGTAGTAATGTGGTACCACACTGAAACAGTCAATTAAACCTGGTCTCGATCAATATTTTAGAGGATAACGCATGTTAGGTCTGGGATAGGTCTGGGATTTGCCCTCGTCAGGCTCATATTTTCGCATTTTTCACCTACTTGTTGAACAGATCCCTGGCTTTTTCTGGTTTGGATCACGTAGTAATGAGGTACCACACTGAAACAGTCCATTAAACCTGGTTTCGATCAATATTTTAGAGGATAACGCATGTTATGTCTGGGACAGGTCTAGGATTTGCACTCATCTGGCTCATATTTCGCATTCTTCACATACTTGTTGAACAGATCCTGGGTTTTTTTTGGTTTGGATCACGTAGTAATGTGGGACCACACTGAAACAATCAATTAAACCTGGTCATGATAAATATTTTAGAGGATAACGCATGTTAGGTCTAGGTTAGGCCTGGGATTTGCCCTCACCAGACTCATACTTTCGCATTTTTCACATACTTGTTCTACAGATCCTGGGTTTTTTCTGGTTTGAATCACGTGGTAATGTGGTACCACACTGAAACAGTCCATGAAACCTGGTTTCGATCAATATTTTAGATGATAACGCATGTTAGGTCTGGGTTAGGTCTAGGATTTTCCATCATCTGGATCATACTTTCGCATTCTTCACATACTTGTTGGCCAGATGCTGGGTTATTTCTGGTTTGGATCAGGTAGTAATGTGATACCACACTGAAACAGTTGATTAAACCTGGTCACGATCAACATTTTAGAGGATAACCCCGAATAGGGCTCGGTTGGGTGTGGAATTTGCCCTTATGAGACTCATACATTCGCATATTTCTCATAATTGTTGGCCAGATCCTGGGCTTTTTCTGGTCTGGATCACGTAGTAATGTGGTACCACACTGAAACAGTCGATTAAACCTGGTTTCGGTCAATATTTTAGATGATAACGCATGTTAGGTCTGGGATAGGTCTAGGATTTGCCCTCATCTGGCTCATAGTTTCGTATTCTTCACATACCTGTTGAACAGATCCTGGGTTTTTCCTGGGTTGGATCACGTAGTAATATGGTACCACACTGAAACAGTCAATTAAACCTGGTTTCGATCAGTATTTTAGAGGATAACTCATGCTAGGTCTAGGTTAGGCCTGGGATTTGCCCCATCAGACTCATACTTTCGCATATTTCTCATACTTGTTGGCCAGATCCTGGGTTATTTCTGGTTTGGATCAGGTAGTAATGACATACAGCACTGAAACAGTCGATTAAACCTGGTCACGATCAACATTTTAGAGGATAACCCCGAATAGGACTCGGTTGGGTGTGGGATTTGCCCTCATGAGGCTGATACTTTCGCATATTTCTCATACTTGTTGGCCAGATCCTGGGCTTTTTCTGGTCTGGATCACGTAGTAATGTGGTACCACACTGAAACAGTCGATTAAACCTGGTTTCGATCAATATTTTAGATGATAACGCATATTAGGTCTGGGTTAGGTCTAGGATTTTCCATCATCTGTCACATACTTTCGCGTTCTTCACATACTTGTTGAACAGATCCTGGGTTATTTCTGGTTTGGAACACGTAGTAATGTGGTATCACACTGAAACAGTCCATGAAACCTGGTTTCGATCAATATTTTAGAGGATAACGCATGTTAGGTCTAGGTTAGGCCTGGGATTTGCCCTCATCAGACTAAACTTTCGCATATTTCTCATACTTGTTGGGCAGATACTTGGATTTGTCTGGATTGGATAACGTAGTATGTGGTACCACACTGAAACAATTAATTAAACCTGGATACGACCAATATTTTAGAGGATACACTATGTTAGGTCTAGGTTAGGCCTGGGATTTGCCCTCATCAGACTCATACTTTCGCATTTTTCGCATACTTGTTGTACAGATCCTGGGTTTTTTCTGGCTTGAATCACGTGGTAATGTGGTATCACACTGAAACAGTCCATGAAACCTGGTTTCGCTCTATATTTTAGAGGATAACGCATGTTAGGTCTAGGTTAGGCCTGGGATTTGCCCTCATCAGACTAAACTTTCGCATATTTCTCATACTTGTTGGGCAGATACTTGGATTTGTCTGGATTGGATAACGTAGTATGTGGTACCACACTGAAACAATTAACTAAACCTGGTTACGACCAATATTTTAGAGGATACACCATGTTAGGTCTAGGTTAGGCATGGGATTTGCCCTCATCAGACTCATACTTTCGCATTTTCCACATACTTGTTGTACAGATCCGGGGCTTTTTCTGGTCTGGATCACGTAGTAATGTGGTACCACACTGAAACAGTCGATTAAACCTGGTTTCGATCAATATTTTAGAGAATAATTCATGTTAGATCTAGGTTTGGTCTGGGATTTGCTCTCATCACGCTCATACTTTCGCATTCTTCACATACTTGTTGGCCAGATCCTGGGTTATTTCTGGTTTGGATCAGGTAGTAATGTGATACCACACTGAAACAGTCGATTAAACCTGGTCACGATCAACATTTTATAGGATAACGCATGTTAGCTCTAGGTTAGGCCTGCGATTTGCCCTCATCAGACTCAAACTTTCGCATATTTCGCATACTTGTTGGGCAGATCCTTGGATTTTTCTGGATTGGATCACGTAGTAATGTGGTACCACTCTGAAACAGTTAATTAAACCTGGATACGACCAATATTTTAGCGGTTACACCATGTTAGGTCTAGGTTAGCCCTGGGATTTGCCCCATCAGACTCATACTCTCGCATATTTCTCATACTTGTTGGCCAGATCCTGGGTTATTTCTGGTTTGGATCAGGTAGTAATGTGACACAGCACTGAAACAGTCGATTAAACCTGGTCACGATCAACATTTTAGAGGATAACGCATGTTAGCTCTAGGTTAGGCCTGGGATTTGCCCTCATCAGACTCAAACTTTCGCATACTTCTCATACTTGTTGGGCAGATCCTTGGATTTTTCTGGATTGGATCACGTAGTAATGTGGTACCACAATGAAACAGTTAATTAAACCTGGATGCGACCAATATTTTAGAGGTTACACCATGTTAGGTCTAGGTTAGGCCTGGGATTTGCCCTCATGAGACTTATACTTTCGCATATTTCTCATACTTGTTGGCCAGGTCCTGGGCTTTTTCTGGTTTGGATCACGTAGTAGTGTGGTACCACACTGAAACAGTCGATTAAATGTGGTTTCGATCAATATTTTTAATGATACCGCATGTTAGGTCTGGGTCAGGTCTAGGATTTTCCATCATCTGGCTCATACTTTCGCATTCTTCACATACTTGTTGGCCAGATCGTGGGTTATTTCTGGTTTGGATCAGGTAGTAATGTGATACCACACTGAAACAGTCGATTAAACCTGGTCACGATCAACATTTTAGAGGATAACCCCGAATAGGACTCGGTTGGGTGTGGGATTTGCCCTCATGAGGCTGATACTTTCGCATATTTCTCATACTTGTTGGCCAGATCCTGGGCTTTTTCTGGTCTGGATCACGTAGTAATGTGGTACCACACTGAAACAGTCGATTAAACCTGGTTTCGATCAGTGTTTTAGAGGATAACTCATGCTAGGTCTAGGTTAGGCCTGGGATTTGCCCCATCAGACTCATACTTTCGCATATTTCTCATACTTGTTGGCCAGATCCTGGGTTATTTCTGGTTTGGATCAGGTAGTAATGTGACACAGCACTGAAACAGTCGATTAAACCTGGTCACGATCAACATTTTAGAGGATAACGCATGTTAGGTCTAGGTTAGTCCTGGGATTTGCCCTCATCAGACTCAAACTTTCGCATATTTCTCATACTTGTTGGGCAGATCCTTGGATTTTTCTGGATTGCATCACGTAGAAATGTGGTACCACACTGAATCAGTTAATTAAACCTGGATACGACCAATATTTTAGAGGTTACACCATGTTAGGTCTAGGTTAGGCCTGGAATTTGCCCTCATGAGACTCATACTTTCGCATATTTCTCATACTTGTTGGCCAGGTCCTGGGCTTTTTCTGGTTTGGATCACGTAGTAATGTGGTACCACACTGAAACAGTCGATTAAATCTTGTTTCGATCAATATTTTAAATGATAACGCATGTTAGGTCTAGGTTAGTCCTGGGATTTGCCCTCATCAGACTCAAACTTTCGCATATTTCTCATACTTGTTGGGCAGATCCTTGGATTTTTCTGGATTGGATCACGTAGTAATGTGGTACCACACTGAAACAGTTAATAAAACCAGGATACGACTAATATTTTACAGGATACGCCAAGTTAGGTCTAGGTTAGGCCTGGGATTTGCCCTCATCAGACTCATACTTTCGCATTTTTCACATACTTGTTGTACAGATCCTGGGTTTCTTCTGGCTTGAATCACGTGGTAATGTGGTATGACACTGAAACAGTCCACGATACCTGGTTTCGATCAATATTTTAGAGGATAACGCATGTTAGGTCTACGTTAGGCCTGGGATTTGCCCTCATCAGACTCATACTTTCGCATATTTCTCATACTTGTTGGCCAGATCCTGGGTTATTTCTAGTTTGGATTATGTAGTAATGTGGTACCACACAGAAGCAGTCGATTCAACCTGGTCACGATCGATATTTTAGAGGATAACTCATGATAGGTCTCGGTTAGGTCTATGATTTGCCCTCATCTGGGTCATATATTCGCATATTTCTCAAACTTGTCGGCCAGATTCTGGGCTTTCACTGGTCTGGATCACGTAGTAATGTGGTACCACACTGAAACAGTCCATTAAACATGGTTTTGATCAATATTTTAGATGATAACGCATGTTAGGTCTGGGATAGGTCTAGGATTTGCCCTCATCTGGCTCATAGTTTCGTATTCTTCACATACTTGTTGAACAGATCCTGGGTTTCTCCTGGGTCGGATCACGGAGTAATGTGGTACCACACTCAAACAGTCAGTTAAACCTGGATACGACCAATATTTTAGAGGATAACGCATGTTAGGTCTCGGTTAGGTCTATGATTTGCCCTCATCTGGGTCATACTTTCGCATATTTGTCAAACTTGTCGGCCAGATTCAGGGCTTTCACTGGTCTGGATCACGTAGTAATGTGGTACCACACTCAAACAGTCAGTTAAACCTGGATACGACCAATATTTTAGAGGATAACGCATGTTAGGTCTCGGTTAGGTCTATGATTTGCCCTCATCTGGGTCATACTTTCGCATATTTCTCAAACTTGTCGGCTAGATTCTGGGCTTTCACTGGTCTGGATCACGTAGTAATGTGGTACCGCCCTGAAACAGTCAATTCAACCTGGTCTCGATAAATATTTTAGAGGATAACGCATGTTAGGTCTAGGTTAGGTCTGGGATTTGCTCTCATCAGGTTCATACTTTCGCATATCTCTCAAACGTGTTGGCCAGATTCAGTGATTTCACTGGTTTGGATCACGTAGTAATGTGGTACCGCCCTGAAACAGTCAACTCAACCTGGTCTCGATAAATATTTTAGAGGATAACGCATGTTAGGTCTAGGTTAGGCCTGGGATTTGCCCTCATCAGACTCAAACTTTCGCATATTTCTCATACTTGTTGGCCAGGTCCTGGGATTTTTCTGGTGTGGATCACGTAGTAATGTGGTACCACACTGAAACAGTCGATTAAACCTGGTTTCGATCAATATTTTAGATGATAACGCATGTTAGGTCTGGGTTAGGTCTAGGATTTTCCATCATCTGGATCATACTTTCGCATTCTTCACATACTTGTTGGCCAGATGCTGGGTTATTTCTGGTTTGGATCAGGTAGTAATGTGATACCACACTGAAACAGTTGATTAAACCTGGTCACGATCAACATTTTAGAGGATAACCCCGAATAGGGCTCGGTTGGGTGTGGAATTTGCCCTTATGAGACTCATACATTCGCATATTTCTCATAATTGTTGGCCAGATCCTGGGCTTTTTCTGGTCTGGATCACGTAGTAATGTGGTACCACACTGAAACAGTCGATTAAACCTGGTTTCGGTCAATATTTTAGATGATAACGCATGTTAGGTCTGGGATAGGTCTAGGATTTGCCCTCATCTGGCTCATAGTTTCGTATTCTTCACATACCTGTTGAACAGATCCTGGGTTTTTCCTGGGTTGGATCACGTAGTAATATGGTACCACACTGAAACAGTCAATTAAACCTGGTTTCGATCAGTATTTTAGAGGATAACTCATGCTAGGTCTAGGTTAGGCCTGGGATTTGCCCCATCAGACTCATACTTTCGCATATTTCTCATACTTGTTGGCCAGATCCTGGGTTATTTCTGGTTTGGATCAGGTAGTAATGACATACAGCACTGAAACAGTCGATTAAACCTGGTCACGATCAACATTTTAGAGGATAACCCCGAATAGGACTCGGTTGGGTGTGGGATTTGCCCTCATGAGGCTGATACTTTCGCATATTTCTCATACTTGTTGGCCAGATCCTGGGCTTTTTCTGGTCTGGATCACGTAGTAATGTGGTACCACACTGAAACAGTCGATTAAACCTGGTTTCGATCAATATTTTAGATGATAACGCATATTAGGTCTGGGTTAGGTCTAGGATTTTCCATCATCTGTCACATACTTTCGCGTTCTTCACATACTTGTTGAACAGATCCTGGGTTATTTCTGGTTTGGAACACGTAGTAATGTGGTATCACACTGAAACAGTCCATGAAACCTGGTTTCGATCAATATTTTAGAGGATAACGCATGTTAGGTCTAGGTTAGGCCTGGGATTTGCCCTCATCAGACTAAACTTTCGCATATTTCTCATACTTGTTGGGCAGATACTTGGATTTGTCTGGATTGGATAACGTAGTATGTGGTACCACACTGAAACAATTAATTAAACCTGGATACGACCAATATTTTAGAGGATACACTATGTTAGGTCTAGGTTAGGCCTGGGATTTGCCCTCATCAGACTCATACTTTCGCATTTTTCGCATACTTGTTGTACAGATCCTGGGTTTTTTCTGGCTTGAATCACGTGGTAATGTGGTATCACACTGAAACAGTCCATGAAACCTGGTTTCGCTCTATATTTTAGAGGATAACGCATGTTAGGTCTAGGTTAGGCCTGGGATTTGCCCTCATCAGACTAAACTTTCGCATATTTCTCATACTTGTTGGGCAGATACTTGGATTTGTCTGGATTGGATAACGTAGTATGTGGTACCACACTGAAACAATTAACTAAACCTGGTTACGACCAATATTTTAGAGGATACACCATGTTAGGTCTAGGTTAGGCATGGGATTTGCCCTCATCAGACTCATACTTTCGCATTTTCCACATACTTGTTGTACAGATCCGGGGCTTTTTCTGGTCTGGATCACGTAGTAATGTGGTACCACACTGAAACAGTCGATTAAACCTGGTTTCGATCAATATTTTAGAGAATAATTCATGTTAGATCTAGGTTTGGTCTGGGATTTGCTCTCATCACGCTCATACTTTCGCATTCTTCACATACTTGTTGGCCAGATCCTGGGTTATTTCTGGTTTGGATCAGGTAGTAATGTGATACCACACTGAAACAGTCGATTAAACCTGGTCACGATCAACATTTTATAGGATAACGCATGTTAGCTCTAGGTTAGGCCTGCGATTTGCCCTCATCAGACTCAAACTTTCGCATATTTCGCATACTTGTTGGGCAGATCCTTGGATTTTTCTGGATTGGATCACGTAGTAATGTGGTACCACTCTGAAACAGTTAATTAAACCTGGATACGACCAATATTTTAGCGGTTACACCATGTTAGGTCTAGGTTAGCCCTGGGATTTGCCCCATCAGACTCATACTCTCGCATATTTCTCATACTTGTTGGCCAGATCCTGGGTTATTTCTGGTTTGGATCAGGTAGTAATGTGACACAGCACTGAAACAGTCGATTAAACCTGGTCACGATCAACATTTTAGAGGATAACGCATGTTAGCTCTAGGTTAGGCCTGGGATTTGCCCTCATCAGACTCAAACTTTCGCATACTTCTCATACTTGTTGGGCAGATCCTTGGATTTTTCTGGATTGGATCACGTAGTAATGTGGTACCACAATGAAACAGTTAATTAAACCTGGATGCGACCAATATTTTAGAGGTTACACCATGTTAGGTCTAGGTTAGGCCTGGGATTTGCCCTCATGAGACTTATACTTTCGCATATTTCTCATACTTGTTGGCCAGGTCCTGGGCTTTTTCTGGTTTGGATCACGTAGTAGTGTGGTACCACACTGAAACAGTCGATTAAATGTGGTTTCGATCAATATTTTTAATGATACCGCATGTTAGGTCTGGGTCAGGTCTAGGATTTTCCATCATCTGGCTCATACTTTCGCATTCTTCACATACTTGTTGGCCAGATCGTGGGTTATTTCTGGTTTGGATCAGGTAGTAATGTGATACCACACTGAAACAGTCGATTAAACCTGGTCACGATCAACATTTTAGAGGATAACCCCGAATAGGACTCGGTTGGGTGTGGGATTTGCCCTCATGAGGCTGATACTTTCGCATATTTCTCATACTTGTTGGCCAGATCCTGGGCTTTTTCTGGTCTGGATCACGTAGTAATGTGGTACCACACTGAAACAGTCGATTAAACCTGGTTTCGATCAGTGTTTTAGAGGATAACTCATGCTAGGTCTAGGTTAGGCCTGGGATTTGCCCCATCAGACTCATACTTTCGCATATTTCTCATACTTGTTGGCCAGATCCTGGGTTATTTCTGGTTTGGATCAGGTAGTAATGTGACACAGCACTGAAACAGTCGATTAAACCTGGTCACGATCAACATTTTAGAGGATAACGCATGTTAGGTCTAGGTTAGTCCTGGGATTTGCCCTCATCAGACTCAAACTTTCGCATATTTCTCATACTTGTTGGGCAGATCCTTGGATTTTTCTGGATTGCATCACGTAGAAATGTGGTACCACACTGAATCAGTTAATTAAACCTGGATACGACCAATATTTTAGAGGTTACACCATGTTAGGTCTAGGTTAGGCCTGGAATTTGCCCTCATGAGACTCATACTTTCGCATATTTCTCATACTTGTTGGCCAGGTCCTGGGCTTTTTCTGGTTTGGATCACGTAGTAATGTGGTACCACACTGAAACAGTCGATTAAATCTTGTTTCGATCAATATTTTAAATGATAACGCATGTTAGGTCTAGGTTAGTCCTGGGATTTGCCCTCATCAGACTCAAACTTTCGCATATTTCTCATACTTGTTGGGCAGATCCTTGGATTTTTCTGGATTGGATCACGTAGTAATGTGGTACCACACTGAAACAGTTAATAAAACCAGGATACGACTAATATTTTACAGGATACGCCAAGTTAGGTCTAGGTTAGGCCTGGGATTTGCCCTCATCAGACTCATACTTTCGCATTTTTCACATACTTGTTGTACAGATCCTGGGTTTCTTCTGGCTTGAATCACGTGGTAATGTGGTATGACACTGAAACAGTCCACGATACCTGGTTTCGATCAATATTTTAGAGGATAACGCATGTTAGGTCTACGTTAGGCCTGGGATTTGCCCTCATCAGACTCATACTTTCGCATATTTCTCATACTTGTTGGCCAGATCCTGGGTTATTTCTAGTTTGGATTATGTAGTAATGTGGTACCACACAGAAGCAGTCGATTCAACCTGGTCACGATCGATATTTTAGAGGATAACTCATGATAGGTCTCGGTTAGGTCTATGATTTGCCCTCATCTGGGTCATATATTCGCATATTTCTCAAACTTGTCGGCCAGATTCTGGGCTTTCACTGGTCTGGATCACGTAGTAATGTGGTACCACACTGAAACAGTCCATTAAACATGGTTTTGATCAATATTTTAGATGATAACGCATGTTAGGTCTGGGATAGGTCTAGGATTTGCCCTCATCTGGCTCATAGTTTCGTATTCTTCACATACTTGTTGAACAGATCCTGGGTTTCTCCTGGGTCGGATCACGGAGTAATGTGGTACCACACTCAAACAGTCAGTTAAACCTGGATACGACCAATATTTTAGAGGATAACGCATGTTAGGTCTCGGTTAGGTCTATGATTTGCCCTCATCTGGGTCATACTTTCGCATATTTGTCAAACTTGTCGGCCAGATTCAGGGCTTTCACTGGTCTGGATCACGTAGTAATGTGGTACCACACTCAAACAGTCAGTTAAACCTGGATACGACCAATATTTTAGAGGATAACGCATGTTAGGTCTCGGTTAGGTCTATGATTTGCCCTCATCTGGGTCATACTTTCGCATATTTCTCAAACTTGTCGGCTAGATTCTGGGCTTTCACTGGTCTGGATCACGTAGTAATGTGGTACCGCCCTGAAACAGTCAATTCAACCTGGTCTCGATAAATATTTTAGAGGATAACGCATGTTAGGTCTAGGTTAGGTCTGGGATTTGCTCTCATCAGGTTCATACTTTCGCATATCTCTCAAACGTGTTGGCCAGATTCAGTGATTTCACTGGTTTGGATCACGTAGTAATGTGGTACCGCCCTGAAACAGTCAACTCAACCTGGTCTCGATAAATATTTTAGAGGATAACGCATGTTAGGTCTAGGTTAGGCCTGGGATTTGCCCTCATCAGACTCAAACTTTCGCATATTTCTCATACTTGTTGGCCAGGTCCTGGGATTTTTCTGGTGTGGATCACGTAGTAATGTGGTACCACACTGAAACAGTCGATTAAACCTGGTTTCGATCAATATTTTAGATGATAACGCATGTTAGGTCTGGGTTAGGTCTAGGATTTTCCATCATCTGGATCATACTTTCGCATTCTTCACATACTTGTTGGCCAGATGCTGGGTTATTTCTGGTTTGGATCAGGTAGTAATGTGATACCACACTGAAACAGTTGATTAAACCTGGTCACGATCAACATTTTAGAGGATAACCCCGAATAGGGCTCGGTTGGGTGTGGAATTTGCCCTTATGAGACTCATACATTCGCATATTTCTCATAATTGTTGGCCAGATCCTGGGCTTTTTCTGGTCTGGATCACGTAGTAATGTGGTACCACACTGAAACAGTCGATTAAACCTGGTTTCGGTCAATATTTTAGATGATAACGCATGTTAGGTCTGGGTTAGGTCTGGGCTTTGCCCTGATCAGGCTCATACTTTCGCGTTTTTCACATACTTGTTGAACGGATCCTGGGTTTTTTCTGGTTTGGATCACGTAGTAATGTGGTACCACGCTGAAACAGTCAATTGAACCCGGTTTCGATCAATATTTTCGAGGATAACGCAAGTTAAGTCTGGGATAGGCCTGGGATTTGCCCTCATCAGGCTCATACTTTCGCGTTTTTCACATACTTGTTGGACGGATCCTGGGTTTTTTCTGGTTTGGATCACGTAGTAGTGTGGTACCACCCTGAAACAGTCCATTAAACCTGGTTTCGATCAATATTTCAGAGGATAACGCATGTTAGGTTTGGGTTAGGTCTAGGATTTGCCCTCATCAGGCTCATACTTTCGCGTTTTTCACATACTTGTTGAACAGATCCTGGGTTTTTTCTGGTTTGTATCACGTAGTAATGTGGTACCACACTGAAACAGTCCATTAAACCTGGTTACGATCAATATTTTAGAGAATAATTCATGTTAGGTCTAGGTTAGGTCTGGGATTTGCTCTCATCAGGCTCATTCTTTCGCATATTTCTCATACATGATGGCTAGATCCAGGGCTTTTTCTGGATTGCATCACGTAGTAATGAAGTACGACACTGAAACAGTCCATTAAACCTGGTTTCGATCAAGATTTTAGAGGACAACGCAAGTTAGGTCTGGGATAGGTCTGGGATTTGCCCTCATCAGGATCATACTTTCGCAGTTTTCACATACTTTTTTTTTTTTTTTTTTTTTTTTTTTGTCGTGGGGAAAATCTTCGAAAGACTCCCTCCCACCTCCTTGGGGAGAGGTGGGAGGGGTGTGTGGGATTCCCCGCGCCCGTACAACGACAGGCGCGGGACCTACCCACTAAAAACCCCACGGTGACCCTTCGGCACGCTTTGGGAGGATACCGGGAATCGCTCGAAGCATTCTTCCGGTATCCTCCCCGTGCCCGCGCTTCCGCGCCCATCCCCCGGGGGGACAATCGGTCCCCCCAGTAGACACACTGCCTCATAGCGGCGGGACGGGGCCACTCCATCCCGCCGCTATCCGTCCCGGGGCCGCGTTTAGTGGCGGCTGCGAGCCCCAACTCGCAACCGCCCGCGACCCCGTTTCCACCCCTCGGCGGCCGGGCGTTCATGGCCGCACCAGACCGCCGAGGGTGCCTCCCCTTGCGTCGGACCGGTGGGGGGAGGCACTCCTACCCCCAACCGGTCCGACCCGGCGCCGCCTGGCGGGAGGAGGGTCCCCTCAGGACCCCCCTCCCAGCCTAGGTCATCCGCCACGCCGAGGCGGCCGCCCGCGACGCCTCGCGACCGGGCGACGACCTCCGGCCACCGCACGAGCGCGAGCTTCAGTGCGCCGCTGAAGCTCGCGCTCCCTCCCCGCGGCCTCCTTCTGCAACATTACGTTCTCGCAGAAGGAGGCCACGGCCCTCCACTTCTCCTCGCTGCCGAGCATGGCGCGCACCACGCCCGGCAGCGAGACATCCCGCCCGACGACGCCGACCAGGACACGGCGCTCCCCCTCCCACGCGGGGCATACCTCCAGGGTATGATCCGCCGTGTCCTGCTCAGCGTCGCAGTGGCAGCAACGCGCCGTCGGCTCCTTCCCTATCCGGCACAGGTATCTTCCGAAGCTGCCATGCCCGGAAAATACCTGTGCCATCCAGTAGGTGAGGCTGCCATGGCGTCTGTCCAGCCACTCCTTCAGGAGTGGCCGAACCGCCCCGACAGTCCGGTGCCCCGCGGTTGGCAGAGCCAGCCGCTCCTGCCACGCGAGCAACACGGACTGCCGGGCCTGGCGCTTCAAATCGCCCCAAGCAGGTTCCTGCCCGCCCGGGACCGCCCCCACCCCCGCGCGACGGTCGACGCGGTGCCGGTACATCACCGCGTGCGACCGCGCGAGCAGGTCCATGGGCGGCATCCCCGCTAGAACCGTCGCCGCCTCATGTGACATGGTCCGATACCCGCGGACGACCCTGAGCGCCATGCGCCTCTGCACCCGACGCAGCATAGTCATGCTGCGCCGGGAGGCAGCCAGGTCGTCCGCCCAGACGGGGGCCCCGTATAGGGCCACCGACTGGACCATTGCCACATAGAGGCGACGAACTCGGCCCGCCGGGCCCCCCAGGTTGGGCAGGATCCGGCCCAGAGCCGCAACCATCCTTTCCAACCGGGGGACCAGGCAGCGGAAATGCTTCTCGAAACGCCAGTGGCTATCGAGGATCAGCCCCAGATACCTGCTCTGGGGCTTCACCTCGATGTCAGCCCCACCCACCCGAATCAGAGGGGGTGGCGGATCCTGCCGAGGTGAATGAAACGCAATCACCTCGGTCTTATGGACCGCCACCGTCATCCCCATCCCCCTGATCCGGTCGACGACGCGTTGCGACCCCTCCTCCGCGCGACGCATGGCCCTCCCCCAGTGCGCCCCGACGGCCAGCACCAGTGTGTCATCCGCATAACACACCGTGCTGACGCCGTCGGGGAGGCCGGCCCGCAACACCGAGTCGTACGCGATGTTCCACAGGAGTGGCCCGAGGACCGACCCCTGCGGAACACCGCAGTACACCTCCCTCCGCATATCACCATCCCGGCCCGGATACTCGATCCACCTGCCGCGGAGATAATCCCCGACGACCGCCCTGAGACAAGGGGGGACTCGATGATATTCGAGCCCCCTCCTTATCCCTTCCCAGGGGAGGGTGTTAAAGGCATTGGCAATATCCAAGGATATTGCCAATGCCACCCCTCCCCGGGAGACGGCCGCCTCCGAGAGGGCCCTCACACGACCTATCGCGTCGATAGTCGATCGGCCCCCCCGGAAACCGAACTGGCAGTCGGCCAGACCGGGATCACCCCGCGACAGGTGCTCGACGAGGCGGGCAGCAATCACACGCTCGAAGAGCTTGCCCACCTCGTCGAGGAGACAAATGGGCCGGTATGCGGAGGGAGACTCCGCGGGCCGACCCTCCTTCCGGAGGAGGACCATCCTCGCCACCTTCCAACTGGGGGGGAATCGCCCGTCCCTCAGGCAGCGGTCGAACAACCGCCTGAGGTCGGCCCCAAGGACGCCCTGGGTCAAGACCCAAACCCGGCCGGGCACACCATCCGGACCCGGGGCCGTGTTACGAACCCCGAGCCGTCTGATGGCCGCTGCCAGCTCCTCCTGCGTGACCCCCAGCTCGGCCGTCCACTCCACTGGGACAGCCGCCGCCGCCGGAGGACGCGGTCCCCTCTCCCCAATTGGGAAGAGTGTATTGACCACGTCCTCCAGCAGCCGGGGGTCAAGACCCTCGGTGACGGGGGGCGCCCACGGGCGGAGCTTATTCAGCACCACCTTATATGGGCGCCCCCATGGATCGTCATCAAGGGTCTGGAGGAGCTCCTTCCATGCCTGGGTCTTGGCCCGTTTGATGGCGACCTGCAGAGCAACCCGCGCCACGCGGTATGCTCCATACAGGTCATCAGCTGCCCTCGCTCGCGCCACGCCGTCGCTTGTACGTTGACGACGGCGCGCGCGGGTGTACTGGCGTCGGGCGCGGACAGTCGCGACTCGCAACTCCGCGATCGCGTCCGACCGCCAGTACACCGCCCGGCGAGGAGAAGCCCGCCCGACCCGAGGCATCGCCGCGTCGCAAATACCCGCGACCAATGCTCCGAGCCGGGCGACCTCCTCCTCTATGCTCGGCAACTCGGCCGCTCCCTGCGGCCAAGTTGCAGCGAGGGCAGCTGCCATCAGGGCGTCCTTGTCCAGGCGCCGAAGCGCCTAGCGGCGTGGTGGGGTGCCACGCAGGCGGCCGTGTCGGGATGCACTCACGGCGGCAGAGACCTCCATCCGGATGTACCGGTGATCGGAGAGTGTCTCTGCCCCCGCGACCACGTGCCAACCCGACACCATGCGCACGGCGTTGGGGGTCGCGAATCCAACATCCACGATGGACCCCCCATATCGCCGCACGCATGTGTGCTCCGACCCCCGGTTCAATACCCGGAGGTCGAGCCCCGCCGCCCAATCGCCCAGGATCCCGCCGCGAACGGAGGTCCTGGGGGATCCCCAAGCCACCGACTTGGCATTAAAATCCCCCAGGACCAGCACCGGCCGGGCCGCGTAGCGCTGCACGCATGCCGCGACCTCGGCCAAGTACAGCTCGAACGCAGCGTGACCGCTACGGGGCGAAATGTAGCACCCCACCACAGCGACTCCCCCCCAGTCCACGGCGACGAATCCCCGACCGCGCTCCAACAAGGAGAACGGTGGGGACCCGTCGCCCCTCCCCATACCGTCGCCACCAAGCCGTCCGCGTCGCCCACCCAATGAGGGTGATCAGGGACGCGGTACGGCTCGGCGGCGACCGCCAGGCCAACCCCCCACTCCGCGAGGACTTGGGACATCAAGTCCTGTGCCGCGCGGCAGTGGTTGAGGTTGGCCTGGAGGAGGAGGCGGGGCGGCATTAATTAATGGCCGCGCCAGCCTCCTCCCGGCCGTCCGTCCCCGTAGCACCGTCCACCTCCATGGAGGAAGATGCCACCGCCCACGGCACCGGAGCCGGTGCAGCCCGCCTCTTCCTCTCCTTCCGGGAGGGGGGGGAGCACTTCTTGCTCCCCACCCTGTGATCGGCTGGCCTCCCCATGTCCGCACACAGCGGGCAGTGGGGGGCCGCCGAGCACTGGCTCGCACGGTGCTCTTTGGCACCGCAGAGGTAACACTGACCGCTGCGGTCCACCGGCGAGGTGCACCACTGCCTCACGTGCCCCAATTCGAGGCAGCGGTGACACTGGAGCGGGCGCGGCGCGAGGATTTCCACTCGCGCCGAAACCCACCCCACCAACACCCTCCCGGATTCCGCCATCTTACGGGCGGCGGAGAGGGGGCACCGGGCCCACACCGACCCGAGGCCGGAGGGCGACCTGCGGATCTCTCCGATCCGCAGGTCCTCCACAGGACAGTCCCCCGCCCTCGCAAGGGCACGGGACACATCCTGTGCGCTGACCGAGTCGTCCAGCCCACAAACGCGCATCTCCCTGCGCTTCGTGGGCCGGGCGACCCGGACACCTCGCTCGCCCAGCTGCTCCCGGAGCCTCTGGGCGAGACGATCCGCCTTCGCGCCGCCTTCTGCACCGGGGATCTCCAGCAAGAGACCCCCGGTCACGGCCCTCTTCGCCCTCACGGAGGCGATGCCCAGCTCTTCCAGGGAGATATTCTCCCTGGCGAGCCGCATCGCCTCCGCGAGGGTCAGGTCGCCCCCCTGCGCAACGGTCAGCGTCACCGCTGCCGTTTTTGGGGGACGACCTGGTCGTGCCTTCCCGACCTTCGCGGCCTTTACCTTGGCCGCCGGCGGCGGAGGCGGAGGCTGCGGTTGCGAGGCCTTCCTCGCCGCCCGCTTCGCCTTCCGCCCCACCACCTCACTCCACGCCACCCCCCCTTGGGAGGGTGCCGTGGAGGACGCGACCACCGCGACCACGGGTACACCACCCCCCTTGGGGGTCGCGACCCGGGGCCCTGGTGCCGCAACGCTGGGCGGAGCCTTCACTCCGCCCTTCTTTGCCTTCCCCGACTGTACCGGAACAGGTCGGGGAGGCACCGCCTTCCTGCTGACCGCACTTCCGGCGAGGAGCTCCTCCCGGAAGGCGGCCAGCTTGCCATCAATCATGTCCCCAATCCTCCTCAGAAGATCGTCTTCTGAGGAGGACGGGGACTTCTTCACGGGCGGAGTGCGGGTGGAGGGGCCCGCGGTGCCCCGCACCACTGCCGCCGCACTCCGCATATTTACCTCCGCCGAGGGACGCGGCGGTGGAGGAGGAGGGAGGATGGGAGGGAGAGCCGCGCTGTTCCACAGCGCCTCTGCCCTCCTCCTCCCCTGTCGCTCCTCCTCCAACAGGAGCTGCAGACGGGCGTTCCGCCCTCTGAGCTCCCGTGCAGCCTCCCTCATTTCCGCCGCCGCGGCCTTCAGGGCCTCCGCGCCACCGCTTTTCTGCCCCTTAAAGGCGCAGGCAGCGGCGACTTTCTCCACCCGCCTCAGGGACGAGGAGATCCTCTCCGATATCTCCTCGGTCACCTCGTCCCTGAGGCAACTCAGCCTCACCGACGGGCTCATCGCCCCGCCCACCTCGACGACGGCCTGCCCCGTCCTCTTCCTCTTAGAGCCTATGTGGCTCGTGCTGGAGGAGAAGGACGAGACCGACGCCGTCTCGTCGTCCTCCTCCACCCTCCACGAAGCCGGACCTGGCGCTGAGTGGGGCGCGAGCGCCGCCACCCTAACCCCAACCCCGTCTCCGTCCTACCCAACCGACAAAACCCGCCCCATCCCCATTTTATTTTCTGTGTCCATAAGAATCCCACGAGATGGTCGGAAATAAAGGTCCACCCGGGCAGAGCCGCCTTACCCGGGTAAGCCTAATACTCCGGGGGTTCGGCAGGTTCCCCGGAGGTGGTCGCTTGGGATTGGGCCTTCTCCCCCAACCATGCATCCCATCGCCGCGCACCATAGCTTAGGATTGGAGGGCGATTTTATAGAGTCGCCATACTCGTGGCCCAGGCGGTTAAGCCAAGACCCCCGTTCCTCCTGCCGTCACGTACCATTCACAAAACTAATAGGGAATTGTGAATGGGTCGTTGTGACGACCAACAGGAGGCTTACGGTGTGTGTATGACTCGGGTACCCCGGGTTCGTAAAGCCCGTACTGCAGCTGAAAGGCTGGCAGCCCCTGAGGGGAGTTTTCACATATTTGTTGAACAGATCCTGGGCTTTTTCTGGATTGGATCACGTAGTAATGTGGTACCACACCGAAACAGTCAATTAAACCTGGTTTCGATCAATATTTTAGAGGATAATGCAAGTTATGTCTGGTATAGGTCTGGGATTTGCTCTCATCAGGCTCATTCTTTCGCATATTTCTCATACATGATGGCTAGATCCAGGGCTTTTTCTGAATTGCATCACGTAGTAATGAAGTACGACACTGAAACAGTCAATTAAACCTGGTTTCCATCAATATTTTAGAGGACAACGCATGTTAGGTATAAGTTAGGCCAGGGATTTGCTCTCATCAGTGTCATGGTTTCGCAGTTTTAACATACATGTTGACCTGATCGAGGGTTTTTTCTGCTTTGGATCACGTAGTAAAGTGGTAACACACTGAAACAGTCAATTAAACCTGGTTTCGATCAATATTTTAGAGGATAACGCATGTTAGGTCTGGGTTAGGTCTAGGATTTGCCCTCATCAGGCTCATACTTTCGCTTTTTTCACATACTTGTTGAACAGATCCAGGGTTTTTTCTGCTTTGGATCACGTAGTAAAGTGGTAACACACTGAAACAGTCAATTAAACCTGGTTCCGATCAATATTTTAGAGGATAACGCATGTTAGGTCTGGGTTAGGTCTAGGATTTGCCCTCATCAGGCTCATACTTTCGCATTCTTCACATACTTGTTGAACGGATCCTGGGTTTTTTCCGGTTTGGTTCACGTAGTAATGTGGTACTACACTGAAACATTCAATTAAACCTGGTCTTGATAAATATTTTAGAGGATAACGTATGCTAGGTCTGGGTTACGTCTAGGATTTGCCCTCATCAGTCGCATACTTTCGCATATTTCTCATACTTCATGGCTAGATCCTGGGCTATTTCTGGATTGTATCACGTAGTAATGTGGTACCGCGCTGAAACAGTCAACTAAACCTGGTTTCGATCAATATTTTAGAGGACAACGCAAGTTAGGTCTGGGATAGGTCTGGGATTTGCCCTCATCAGACTCATACTTTCGCACACTTCACATACTCGTTGAACAGATCCTGGATTTTTTTCTGGTTTGGATCATGTAGTAATGTGGTACCACACTGAAACTGTCGATTAAACCTGGTTTCGATCAATATTATTGAGGATAACGCATGTTAGGTCTAGGTTAGGCCTGGGATTTTCACTCATCAGACTCATACTTTCGCATTCTTCACATACTTGTTGAACGGATCTTGGGTTTTTTCTGGTGTGGATCACGTAGTAATGTGGTACCACACTGAAACAGTCGATTAATCCAGGTTTCGATCAATATTTTTGAGGATAACGCATGTTAGGTCTAGGTTAGACCTGGGATTTTCACTCATCAGACTCATACTTTCGCATTCTTCACATACTTGTTGAACGGATCCTGCGTTTTTTCTGGTTCGGATCACGTGGTAGTGTGGTACCACACTGAAACAGTCCATTAAACTTGGTTTCGAACAATATTTTAGAGGACAACGCAAGTTAGGTCTGGAATAGGTCTGGGATTTGCCCTCATCAGGGTCATACTTTCGCATATTTCTCATACTTCATGCCTATGTCCTGGGCTATTTCTGGATTGGATCACGTAGTAATGTGGTACCACACTGAAGCGGTCCATTAAACCTGGTTTCGATCAATATTTTAGTGGATAACGCAAGTTAGGTCTGGGATAGGTCTGGGATTTGCCCTCATCAGGCTCATACTTTCGCGTTTGTCACATACATGTTGAACAGATCCTGGGATTTTTCTGGTTCGGATCAAGCAGTAATGTGGTAACACAGCGAAACATTCAATTAAACCTAGTCTGGATAAATATTTTAGAGGGTATCGCATGTTAGGTCTAGGTTAGGCCTGAGATTTGCCCTAATCAGGGTCATACTTTGGCAGTTTTAACATACATGTTGACCTGATCGAGGGTTTTTTCTACTTTGGATCACGTAGTAAAGTGGTAACACACTGAAACAGTCAATTAAACCTGGTTTCGATCAATATTTCAGAGGATAACGCATGTTAGGTTTGGGTTAGGTCTAGGATTTGCCCTCATCAGGCTCATACTTTCGCGTTTTTCACATACTTGTTGAACAGATCCAGGGTTTTTTCTGCTTTGGATCACGTAGTAAAGTGGTAACACACTGAAACAGTCAATTAAACCTGGTTCCGATCAATATTTTAGAGGATAACGCATGTTAGGTCTGGGTTAGGTCTAGGATTTGCCCTCATCAGGCTCATACTTTCGCTTTTTTCACATACTTGTTGAACAGATCCAGGGTTTTTTCTGCTTTGGATCACGTAGTAAAGTGGTAACACACTGAAACAGTCAATTAAACCTGGTTCCGATCAATATTTTAGAGGATAACGCATGTTAGGTCTGGGTTAGGTCTAGGATTTGCCCTCATCAGGCTCATACTTTCGCATTCTTCACATACTTGTTGAACGGATCCTGGGTTTTTTCCGGTTTGGTTCACGTAGTAATGTGGTACTACACTGAAACATTCAATTAAACCTGGTCTTGATAAATATTTTAGAGGATAACGTATGCTAGGTCTGGGTTACGTCTAGGATTTGCCCTCATCAGTCGCATACTTTCGCATATTTCTCATACTTCATGGCTAGATCCTGGGCTATTTCTGGATTGTATCACGTAGTAATGTGGTACCGCGCTGAAACAGTCAACTAAACCTGGTTTCGATCAATATTTTAGAGGACAACGCAAGTTAGGTCTGGGATAGGTCTGGGATTTGCCCTCATCAGACTCATACTTTCGCACACTTCACATACTCGTTGAACAGATCCTGGATTTTTTTCTGGTTTGGATCATGTAGTAATGTGGTACCACACTGAAACTGTCGATTAAACCTGGTTTCGATCAATATTATTGAGGATAACGCATGTTAGGTCTAGGTTAGGCCTGGGATTTTCACTCATCAGGCTCATTCTTTCGCATTCTTCACATACTTGTTGAACGGATCCTGCGTTTTTTCTGGTTCGGATCACGTGGTAGTGTGGTACCACACTGAAACAGTCCATTAAACTTGGTTTCGAACAATATTTTAGAGGACAACGCAAGTTAGGTCTGGAATAGGTCTGGGATTTGCCCTCATCAGGGTCATACTTTCGCATATTTCTCATACTTCATGCCTATGTCCTGGGCTATTTCTGGATTGGATCACGTAGTAATGTGGTACCACACTGAAGCGGTCCATTAAACCTGGTTTCGATCAATATTTTAGTGGATAACGCAAGTTAGGTCTGGGATAGGTCTGGGATTTGCCCTCATCAGGCTCATACTTTCGCGTTTGTCACATACATGTTGAACAGATCCTGGGATTTTTCTGGTTCGGATCAAGCAGTAATGTGGTAACACAGCGAAACATTCAATTAAACCTAGTCTGGATAAATATTTTAGAGGGTATCGCATGTTAGGTCTAGGTTAGGCCTGAGATTTGCCCTAATCAGGGTCATACTTTGGCAGTTTTAACATACATGTTGACCTGATCGAGGGTTTTTTCTACTTTGGATCACGTAGTAAAGTGGTAACACACTGAAACAGTCAATTAAACCTGGTTTCGATCAATATTTCAGAGGATAACGCATGTTAGGTTTGGGTTAGGTCTAGGATTTGCCCTCATCAGGCTCATACTTTCGCGTTTTTCACATATTTGTTGAACAGATCCTGGGTTTTTTCTGGTTTGGATCACGTAGTAATGTGGTACCACACTGAAGCAGTCCATTAATACTGGTTTCGATCAATATTTTAGAGGATAACGCATGTTAGGTTTGGGTTAGGTCTAGGATTTGCCCTCATCAGGCTCATACTTTCGCGTTTTTCACATACTTGTTGAACAGATCCTGGGTTTTTTCTGGTTTGGATCACGTAGTAATGTGGTACCACACTGAAACAGTCCATTAATACTGGTTTCGATCAATATTTTAGAGGATAACGCATGTTAGGTTTGGGTTAGGTCTAGGATTTGCCCTCATCAGGCTCATACTTTCGCGTTTTTCACATACTTGTTGAACAGATCCTGGGTTTTTTCTGGTTTGTATCACGTAGTAATGTGGTACCACACTGAAACAGTCCATTAAACCTGGTTACGATCAATATTTTAGAGAATAATTCATGTTAGGTCTAGGTTAGGTCTGGGATTTGCTCTCATCAGGCTCATTCTTTCGCATATTTCTCATACATGATGGCTAGATCCAGGGCTTTTTCTGGATTGCATCACGTAGTAATGAAGTACGACACTGAAACAGTCCATTAAACCTGGTTTCGATCAAGATTTTAGAGGACAACGCAAGTTAGGTCTGGGATAGGTCTGGGATTTGCCATCATCAGGATCATACTTTCGCTGTTTTCACATACTTGTTGAACAGATCCTGGGCTTTTTCTGGATTGTATCACGTAGTAATGTGTTACCACGCTGAAACAGTCAATTAAACCTGGTTTCGACCAATATTTTAGAGGATAACGCAAGTTACGTCTGAGATAGGTCTGGGATTTGCCCTCATCAGGCTCATACTTTCGCGTTTTTCACATACTTGTTGAACTGATCCTGGGTTTTTTCTGGTTTGGATCACGTAGTAATGAGGTACCACACTGAAACAATCCATTAAACCTGGTTTCGATCAATATTTTAGAGGATAACGCATGTTAGGTCTGGGTTAGGTCTAGGATTTGCCCTCATCAGGCTCATTCTTTCCCATATTTCTCATACTTGATGGCTAGATCCTGGGCTATTTCTGGATTGTATCACGTAGTAATGTGGTACCACACTGAAACAGTCAATTAAACTTGGTTTCGATCAATATTTTAGAGGATAACGCAAGTTAGGTCTGAGATAGGTCTGGGATTCGCCCTCATCAGGCTCATACTTTCGTATATTTCTCATACTTCATGGCTAGATCCTGGGCTATTTCTGGATTGCATCACGTAGTAATGTGGTACCACGCAGAAACAGTTAATTAAACCTGGTTTCGATCAATATTTTAGAGGATAACGCATGTTAGGTCTGGGTTAGGTCTAGGATTTGCTCTCATCAGGCTCATACTTTCGCATTCTTCACATACTTGTTGAACGGATCCTGGGTTTTTTCTGCTTTGGTTCACGTAGTAATGTGGTACCACACTGAAACATTCTACAAACCTGGTCTTGATAAATATTTTAGAGGACAACGCAAGTTAGGTCTGGGATAGGTCTGGGATTTGCCCTCATCAGGATCATACTTTCGCATTTTTCACATACTTGTTGAACAGATCCTGGGTTTTTTCTGGTTTGGATCACATAGTAATGTGGTACCACACTGAAACAGTCGATTAAACCAGGTTTCGATCAATATTTTTGAGGTTAACGCATGTTAGGTCTAGGTTAGGCCTGGGATTTTCACTCATCAGACTCATACTTTCGCATTTTTCACATACTTGTTGAACGGATCCTGGGTTTTTTCTGGTTCGGATCACGTAGTAGTGTGGTACCACACTGAAACAGTCCATTAAACCTGGTTTCGATCAATATTTTAGAGGACAACGCAAGTTAGGTCTGGGATATGTCTGGGATTTGCCCTAATCAGGGTCATACTTTCGCAGTTTTAACATACATGTTGACCTGATCGAGGGTTTTTTCTACATTGGATCACGTAGTAAAGTGGTAACACACAGAAACAGTGAATTAAACCTGGTTTCGATCAATATTTTAGAGGATAACGCATGTTAGGTCTAGGTTAGCCCTGAGATTTTCACTGATCAGACTCCTAGCTTCGCATTCTTCACATACTTGTTGAACGGATCCTGGGTTTTTTCTGGTTTGGTTCACGTAGTAATGTGGTACCACACTGAAACATTCAATTAAACCTGGTCTTGATAAACATTTTAGAGGATAACGTATGTTAGGTCTGGGTTACGTCTAGGATTTGCCCTCATCAGGCTCATACTTTCGCATATTTCTCATACTTCATGGCTAGATCCTGGGCTATTTCTGGATTGTATCACGTAGTAATGTGGTACCACGCTGAAGCAGTCAATTAAACCTGGTTTCGATCAATATTTTAGAGGATAACGCAAGTTAGGTCTGAGATAGGTCTGGGATTCGCCCTCATCAGGCTCATACTTTCGCGTTTTTCACATACTTGTTGAACTGATCTTGGGTTTTTTCTGGTTTGCATCACGTAGTAATGTGGTACCACACTGAAACAGTCCATTAAACCTGGTTTCGATCAATATTTTAGAGGACAACGCAAGTTAGGTCCGGGATAGGTCTGGGATTTGCCCTCATCAGGGTCATACTTTCACATTTTTCACATGCTTGTTGAACATATCCTGGGTTTTTTCTGGTATGAATCACGTAGTAATGTGGTACCACACTGACACATTCAAGTTAAGCTGGTCTTGATAAATATCCTTGAGGCTAACGCATGTTAGGTCTAAGTTAGGCCTGGGATTTTCACTCATCAGTCTCATACTTTCGCATTCTTCACATACTTGTTGAACGGATCCTGGGTATTTTCTGGTTCGGATCACGTAGTAGTGTGGTACCACACTGAAACAGTCCATTAAACCTGGTTTCGATCAATATTTTAGAGGACAACGCAAGTTAGGTCTGGGATAGGTCTGGGATTTGCCCTCATCAGGCTCATACTTTCGCGTTTTTCACATACATGTTGAACAGACCCTAGGGTTTTTTCTGGTTCGGATCACGTAGCTGTGTGGTACCACACTGAAACAGCCCATTCAACCTGGTTTCGATCAATATTTTAGAGGATAACGCAAGTTAGGTCTAGGTTAGCCATGAGATTTTCACTGATCAGACTCATAGCTTCGCATTCTTCACATACTTGTTGAACGGATCCTGGGTTTTTTCTGGTTTGGTTCACGCAGTAATGTGGTACCACACCGTAACATTCAATTTAACCTGGTCTGGATAAATATTTTAGAGGATATCGCATGTTAGGTCCTGGTTAGGCCTGGGATTAGCCCTAATCAGGGTCATACTTTCGCAGTTTTAACATACATGTTGACCTGATCGAGGGCTTTTTCTACTTTGGATCACGTAGTAAAGTGGTAACACACTGAAACAGCCAATTAAACCTGGTTTCGATCAATATTTTAGAGGATAACGCATGTTAGGTCTGGGATAGGTCTGGGATTTGCTCTCATCAGGCTCATTCTTTCGCATATTTCTCATACTTGATGGCTAGATCCTGGGCTTTTTCTGGATTGCATCACGTTGTAATGAAGTACAACACAGAAACAGTCCATTAAACCTGGTTTCGATCAATATTTTAGAGGATAACGCAAGTTAGGTCTGGGTTAGGTCTGGGATTTGCCCTCATCAGGCTCGTACTTTCGCGTTTTTCACATACTTGTTGAACTGATCCTGGGTTTTTCCTGGTTCGGATCACGTAGTAGTGTGGTACCACACTGAAACAGTCCATTAAACCTGGTTTCGATCAATATTTTAGAGGATAACGCAAGTTAGGTCTGGGTTAGGTCTGGGATTTGCCCTCATCAGGCTCGTACTTCCGCGTTTTTCACATACCTGTAGAACAGATCCTGGGTTTTTTCTGGATTGGATCACGCAGTAATGTGGTACCACACCGAAACATTCAATTAAACCTGGTCTGGATAAATATTTTAGAGGATATCGCATGTTAGGTCTAGGTTAGGCCTGGGATTTGCCCTAATCAGGGTCATACTTTCGCAGTTTTAACATACATGTTGACCTGATCGAGGGTTTTTTCTACTTTGGATACGTAGTAAAGTGGTGCCACAACTAAAACAGTCAATTACACCTGGTTTCGCTCATTATTTTAGAGGATAACGCAAGTTAGGTCTGGGATAGGTCTGGGATTAGCCCTCATCAGACTCATACTTTCGCACACTTCACATACTCGTTGACAAGATCCTGGGTTTTTTTCTGGTTTGGATCACGTAGTAATGTGGCACCACACTGAAACAGTCGATTGAACCTGGTTTCGATTAATATTTTTGTGGATAACGCATGTTAGGTCTAGTTTAGGCCTGGGATTTGCCGTCATCAGACTCATACTTTCGCACACTTCACATACTTGTTGAACAGATCCTGGGTTCTTTTCTGGTTTGGATCACGTTGTAATGTGGTACCACACTGAAACAGTCGATTAAACCTGGTTTCGATCAATACCTTTGAGGATAACGCATGTTAGGTTTGGGTTAGGTCTAGGATTTGCCCTCGTCAGGCTCATACTTTCGCATATTTCTCATACTTCATGGCTAGATCCTTGGCTCTTTCTGGATTGGATCACGTAGTAATGTGGTACCACACTGAAACAGTCCATTAAACCTGGTTTCGATCAATATTTTAGAGGATAACGCAAGTTAGGTCTGGGTTAGGTCTGGGATTTGCCCTCATCAGGCTCGTACTTCCGCGTTTTTCACATACCTGTAGAACAGATCCTGGGTTTTTTCTGGATTGGATCACGCAGTAATGTGGTACCGCACCGAAACATTCAATTAAACCTGGTCTGGATAAATATTTTAGAGGATATCGCATGTTAGGTCTAGGTTAGGCCTGGGATTAGCCCTAATCAGGGTCATACTTTCGCAGTTTTAACATACATGTTGACCTGATCGAGGGCTTTTTCTACTTTGGATCACGTAGTAAAGTGGTAACACACTGAAACAGCCAATTAAACCTGGTTTCGATCAATATTTTAGAGGATAACGCATGTTAGGTCTGGGATAGGTCTAGGATTTGCCCTCGTCAGGCTCATACTTTCGCATATTTCTCATACTTCATGGCTAGATCCTTGGCTCTTTCTGGATCGCATCACGTAGTAATGTGGTACCACACTGAAACAGTCCATTAAACCTGGTTTCGATTAATATTTTAGAGGATAACGCAATTTATGTCTGGGATAGGTCTGGGATTTGCCCTCATCAGGCTCATACTTTCGCGTTTTTCACATACTTGTTGAACGGGTCTTGGGTTTTTTTCTGGTGTGGATCACGTAGTAATGTGGTACCACACTGAAACAATCAATTAAACCTGGTCTTGATAAATATTTTATAGGATAACGCATGTTAGGTCTGGGTTAGGTCTAGGATTTGCCCTCATCAGGCTCATACTTTCGCATATCTCTCATACTTCATGGTTGGATCCTGGGCAATTTCTGGATTGGATCACGTAGTAATGTGGTACCACACTGAAACAGCCAATTAAACCTGGTTTCGATCAATATTTTAGAGAATAATTCATGTTAGGTCTAGGTTAGGTCTGGGATTTGCTCTCATCTGGCTCATTCTTTCGCATATTTCTCATACTTGATGGCTAGATCCTGGGTTTTTTCTGGCTTGAATCACGTGGTAATGTGGTATCACACTGAAACAGTCCATGAAACCTGGTTTCGATCAATATTTTAGAGGATAACGCATGTTAGGTCTGGGTTAGGTCTAGGATTTGCCCTTATCTGGCTCATATTTTCGCATTTTTCGCATACTCGTTGGCCAGATCCGGGGCTTTTTCTGGTTTGGATCAGGTGGTAACGTGGTACCACACTGAAACAGTCCATTAAACCTGGTTTCGATCAATAGTTTAGAGGATAACTCATGTTAGGTCAAGGTTAGCCATGAGATTTTCACTGATCAGACTCATAGCTTCGCATTCTTCACATACTTGTTGAACGGATCCTGGGTTTTTTCTGGTTTGGGTCACGTAGTAATGTGGTACCACACTGAAACAGTCGATTAAACCAGGTTTGGATCAATATTTTTGAGGATAACGCATGTTAGGTCTAGGTTAGGCCTGGGATTTTCACTCATCAGACTCATACTTTCGCATTCTTCACATACATGTTGAACGGATCCTGGGCTTTTTCTGGTTTGGATCACGTAGTAATGTGGTACCACACTGAAACAGTCAATTAAACCTGGTTTCGATCAATATTTTAGAGAATAATTCATGTTAGGTCTAGGTTAGGTCTGGGATTTGCTCTCATCAGGCTCATTCTTTCGCATATTTCTCATACTTGATGGCTAGATCCTGGGCTTTTTCTGGATTGCATCACGTAGTAATGAGGTACAACACTGAAACAGTCAATTAAACCTGGTTTCGATCAATATTTTAGAGGATAACGCAAGTTAGGTCTGGAACAGGTCTGGGATTTGCCCTCATCAGGCTCATACTTTCGCTTTTTTCACATACTTGTTGAACAGATCCAGGGTTTTTTCTGCTTTGGATCACGTAGTAGTGTGGTACCACACTGAAACAGTCCATTAAACCTTGTTTGGATCAATATTTTAGAGGATAACGTATGTTAGGCTTGGGTTAGGCCTGGGATTTGCGCTCATCAGGGTCATACTTTCGCAGTTTTAACATGCATGTTGACCTGATCGAGGGTTTTTCCTGCTTTGGATCACGTAGTAAAGTGGTACCACAACGAAAACAGTCAATTAAACCTTGTTTCGATCATTATCTTAGAGGATAACGCAAGTTAGGTCTGGGATTGGTTTGGGATTAGCCCACATCAGACTCATACTTTCGCATTCTTCACATACTTGTTGAACGGATCCTGGGCTTTTTCTGGTTTGGATCACGTAGTAATGTGGTACCACACTGAAACAGTCAATTAAACCTGGTTTCGATCAATATTTTAGAGAATAATTCATGTTAGGTCTAGGTTAGGTCTGGGATTTGCTCTCATCAGGCTCATTCTTTCGCATATTTCTCATAGTTGATGGCTAGATCCTGGGCTTTTTCTGGATTGCATCACGTAGTAATGTAGTACAACACTGAAACAGTCAATTAAACCTGGTTTCCATCAATATTTTAGAGGACAACGCATGTTAGATCTAGGTTAGGCCTGGGATATGCCCTCATCAGGGTCATACTTTCGCAGTTTTAACATACATGTTGACCTGATCGAGGGTTTTTTCTGCTTTGGATCACGTAGTAAAGTGGTACCACACTGAAGCAGTCCATTAAACCTGGTTTGGATCAATATTTTAGAGGATAACGCATGTTAGGTTTGGGTTAGGTCAAGGATTTGCCCTCATCAGGCTCATTCTTTCGCATATTTCTCATACTTCATGGCTAGATCCTGGGCTGTTTCTGGATTGTATCACGTAGTAATGCGGTACCACGCTGAAACAGTCAATTAAACCTGGTTTCGATCAATATTTTAGAGGATAACGCAAATTAGGTCTGGGATTGGTCTGGGATTCCTCCTCATCAGGCTCATACATTCGCGTTTTTCACATACTCGTTGAACTGATCCTGGGTTTTTTCTGGTTTGGATCACGTTGCAATGTGGTACCACACTGAAACAGTCGATTAAACCTGGTTTCGTTCAATATTTTAGAGGATAAAGCATGTTAGGTCTAGGTTAGGCCTGGGATTTTCACTCATCAGACTCATACTTTCGCATTCTTCACATACTTGTTGGACGGATCCTGGGTTTTTTCTGGTTTGGATCACGTAGTAATGTGGGACCACACTGAAACAATCAATTAAACCTGGTCATGATAAATATTTTAGAGGATAACGCATGTTAGGTCTGGGTTAGGTCTAGGATTTGCCCTCGTCAGGCTCATACTTTCGCATATTTCTCATACTTCATGGCTAGATCCTGGGCTATTTCTGGATTGTATCACGTAGTAATGTGGTACCACACTGAAACTGTCAAATAAACCTGGTTTCGATCAATATTTTAGAGGATAACGCAAGTTAGGTCTGGGATAGGTCTGGGATTTGCCCTCGTCAGGCTCATACATTCGCGTTTTTCACATACTCGTTGAACTGATCCTGGGTTTTTTCTGGTTTGGATCACGTTGCAATGTGGTACCACACTGAAACAGTCGATTAAACCTGGTTTCGTTCAATATTTTAGAGGATAAAGCATGTTAGGTCTAGGTTAGGCCTGGGATTTTCACTCATCAGACTCATACTTTCGCATTCTTCACATACTTGTTGGACGGATCCTGGGTTTTTTCTGGTTTGGATCACGTAGTAATGTGGGACCACACTGAAACAATCAATTAAACCTGGTTTTGATAAATATTTTAGCGGACAACGCATGTTAGGTCACGGTTAGGTTTAGGATTTGCCCTCATCAGGCTCATACTTTCGCATATTTCTCATACTTCATGGCTAGATCCTGGGCTATTTCTGGATTGGATCACGTAGTAATGTGGTACCACACTGAAACAGTCAATTAAACCTGGTTTCCATCAATATTTTAGAGGACAACGCATGTTAGGTGTAGGTTAGGCCAGGGATTTGCCCTCATCAGGGTCATACTTTCGCAGTTTTAACATACATGTTGGCCTGATCGAGGGTTTTTTCTGCTTTGGACCACGTAGTAAAGTGGTACCACACTGAAGCAGTCCATTAAACCTGGTCATGATAAATATTTTAGAGGATAACTCATGTTAGGTCTGGGTTAGGTCTAGGATTTGCCCTCGTCAGGCTCATACTTTCGCATATTTCTCATACTTCATGGCTAGATCCTTGGCTATTTCTGGAATGGACCACGTAGTAATGTGGGACCACACTGAAACAGTCAATTAAACCTGGTTTCGATCAATATTTTAGAGAATAACTCATGTTAGGTCTGTGTGATCTCCGGAAGGAGGGTCGGCCCGCGGAGTCTCCCTCCGCATACCGGCCCATTTGTCTCCTCGACGAGGTGGGCAAGCTCTTCGAGCATGTGATTGCTGCCCGCCTCGTCGAGCACCTGTCGCGGGGTGATCCCGGTCTGGCCGACTGCCAGTTCGGTTTCCGGGGGGGCCGATCGACTATCGACGCGATAGGTCGTGTGAGGGCCCTCTCGGAGGCGGCCGTCTCCCGGGGAGGGGTGGCATTGGCAATGTCCTTGGATATTGCCAATGCCTTTAACACCCTCCCCTGGGAAGGGATAAGGAGGGGACTCGAATATCATCGAGTCCCCCCTTGTCTCAGGGCGGTCGTCGGGGATTATCTCCGCGGCAGGTGGATCGAGTATCCGGGCCGGGATGGTGATATGCGGAGGGAGGTGTACTGCGGTGTTCCGCAGGGGTCGGTCCTCGGGCCACTCCTGTGGAACATCGCGTACGACTCGGTGTTGCGGGCCGGCCTCCCCGACGGCGTCAGCACGGTGTGTTATGCGGATGACACACTGGTGCTGGCCGTCGGGGCGCACTGGGGGAGGGCCATGCGTCGCGCGGAGGAGGGGTCGCAACGCGTCGTCGACCGGATCAGGGGGATGGGGATGACGGTGGCGGTCCATAAGACCGAGGTGATTGCGTTTCATTCACCTCGGCAGGATCCGCCACCCCCTCTGATTCGGGTGGGTGGGGCTGACATCGAGGTGAAGCCCCAGATCAGGTATCTAGGGCTGATCCTCGATAGGCACTGGCGTTTCGAGAAGCATTTCCGCTGCCTGGTCCCCCGGTTGGAAAGGATGGTTGCGGCTCTGGGCCGGATCCTGCCCAACCTGGGGGGCCCGGCGGGCCGAGTTCGTCGCCTCTATGTGGCAATGGTCCAGTCGGTGGCCCTATACGGGGCCCCCGTCTGGGCGGACGACCTGGCTGCCTCCCGGCGCAGCATGACTATGCTGCGTCGGGTGCAGAGGCGCATGGCGCTCAGGGTCGTCCGCGGGTATCGGACCATGTCACATGAGGCGGCGACGGTTCTAGCGGGGATGCCGCCCATGGACCTGCTCGCGCGGTCGCACGCGGTGATGTACCGGCACCGCGTCGACCGTCGCGCGGGGGTGTGGGCGGTCCCGGGCGGGCAGGAACCTGCTTGGGGCGATTTGAAGCGCCAGGCCCGGCAGTCCGTGTTGCTCGCGTGGCAGGAGCGGCTGGCTCTGCCAACCGCGGGGCACCGGACTGTCGGGGCTGTTCGGCCACTCCTGAAGGAGTGGCTGGACAGAGGCCATGGCAGCCTCACCTACCGGATGGCACAGGTATTTTCCGGGCATGGCAGCTTCGGAAGATACCTGTGCCGGATAGGGAAGGAGCCGACGGCGCGTTGCTGCCACTGCGACGCTGAGCAGGACACAGCGGATCATACCCTGGAGGTATGCCCCGCGTGGGAGGGGGAGCGCCGTGTCCTGGTCGGCGTCGTCGGGCGGGATGTCTCGCTGCCGGGCGTGGTGCGCGCCATGCTCGGCAGCGAGGAGAAGTGGAGGGCCGTGGCCTCCTTCTGCGAGAACGTAATGTTGCAGAAGGAGGCCGCGGGGAGGGAGCGCGAGCTTCAGCGGCGTGCTGAAGCGCGCGCTCGTGCGGTGGCCCGAGGTCGTCGCCCGGTCGCGAGGCGTCGCGGGCGGCCGCCTCGGCGTGGCGGATGACCTAGGCTGGGAGGGGGGTCCTGAGGGGACCCTCCTCCCGCCAGGCGGCGCCGGGTCGGACCGGTTGGGGGTAGGAGTGCCTTCCCCTACCGGTCCGACGCAAGGGGAGGCACCCTCGGCGGTCTGGTGCGGCCATGAACGCCCGGCCGCCGAGGGATGGAAACGGGGTCGCGGGCGGTTGCGAGTTGGGGCTCGCAGCCGCCACTAAACGCGGCCCCGGGACGGATAGCGGCGGGATGGAGTGGCCCCGTCCCGCCGCTATGAGGCAGTGTGTCTACTGGGGGGACCGATTGTCCCCCCGGGGGATGGGCGCGAAAGCGCGGGCACGGGGAGGATACCGGAAGAATGCTTCGAGCGATTCCCGGTATCCTCCCAAAGAGTGCCGAAGGGTCACCGTGGGGTTTTTAGTGGGTAGGTCCCGCGCCTGTCGTTGTACGGGCGCGGGGAATCCCACACACGCCTCCCACCTCTCCCCAAGGAGGTGGGAGGGAGTCTTTCGAAGATTTTCCCCACGACAAAAAAAAAAAAAAAAAAAAAAAAAAAAAGTTAGGTCTGTGATAGGTCTGGGATTTGCCCTCATCATTCTCCTACTTTCGCGTTTTTCACATACCTGTTGAACAGATCCTGGGTTTTTTCCGGTTTGTGTCACGTAGTAGTGTGGTACCACACTGATACAGTCGATTAAACCTGGTTTCGATCAATATTTTTGGGGATAACGCATGTTAGGTCTAGGTTAGGCCGTGGATTTTCACTCATCAGAGTCATACTTTCGCATTTTTCACATACTTGTTGAACGGCTCCTGTGTTTTTTCTGGTTTGGTTCACGTAGTAATGTGGTACCACACTGAAACAGTCAATTAAACCTGGTTTCGATCAATATTTTAGAGAATAATTCATGTTAGGTCTAGGTTAGGTCTGGGATTTGCTCTCATCAGGCTCATTCTCTCGCATATTTCTCATAGTTGATGGCTAGATCCTGGGCTTTTTCTGGATTGCATCACGTAGTAATGTAGTACAACACTGAAACAGTCAATTAAACCTGGTTTCCATCAATATTTTAGAGGACAACGCATGTTAGGTATAGGTTAGGCCAGGGATTTGCCCTCATCAGGGTCATACTTTCGCAGTTTTAACATACATGTTGGCCTGATCGAGGGTTTTTTCTGCCTTGGACCACGTAGTAAAGTGGTACCACACTGAAGCAGTCCATTAAACCTGGTCATGATAAATATTTTAGAGGATAACTCATGTTAGGTCTGGGTTAGGTCTAGGATTTGCCCTCGTCAGGCTCATACTTTCGCATATTTCTCATACTTCATGGCTAGATCCTTGGCTATTTCTGGATTGGATCACGTAGTAATGTGGTACCACACTGAAACAGTCGATTAAACCAGGTTCTGATCAATATTTTAGAGAATAATTCTTGTAAGGTCTAGGTTAGGTCTGGGATTTGCTCTCATCAGGCTCATTCTTTCGCATATTTCTCATACTTGATGGATAGATCCTGGGCTTTTTCTGGATTGCATCACATATTAATGAAGTACAACGCTGAAACAGTCAATTAAACCTGGTTTCGTTCAATATTTTAGAGGATAAAGCATGTTAGGTCTAGGTTAGGCCTGGGATTTTCACTCATCAGACTCATACTTTCGCATTCTTCACATACTTGTTGGACGGATCCTGGGTTTTTTCTGGTTTGGATCACGTAGTAATGTGGGACCACACTGAAACAATCAATTAAACCTGGTCATGATAAATATTTTAGAGGATAACGCATGTTAGGTCTGGGTTAGGTCTAGGATTTGCCCTCGTCAGGCTCATACTTTCGCATATTTCTCATACTTCATGGCTAGATCCTGGGCTATTTCTGGATTGTATCACGTAGTAATGTGGTACCACACTGAAACTGTCAAATAAACCTGGTTTCGATCAATATTTTAGAGGATAACGCAAGTTAGGTCTGGGATAGGTCTGGGATTTGCCCTCGTCAGGCTCATACTTTCGCGTTTCTCACATACTTGTTGAACAGGTCCTGGGTTTTTTCTGGTTTGGGTCACGTAGTAATGTGGTACCACACTGAAACAGTCGATTAAACCAGGTTTCGATCAATATTTTTGAGGATAACGCATGTTAGGACTAGGTTAGGCCTGGGATCTTCACTCATCAGACACATACTTTCGCATTCTTCACATACTTGTTGAACGGATCCTGGGTTTTTTCTGGTGTGGATCACGTAGTAATGTGGGACCACACTGAAACAATCAATTAAACCTGGTTTTGATAAATATTTTAGCGGACAACGCATGTTAGGTCACGGTTAGGTTTAGGATTTGCCCTCATCAGGCTCATACTTTCGCATATTTCTCATACTTCATGGCTAGATCCTGGGCTATTTCTGGATTGGATCACGTAGTAATGTGGTACCACACTGAAACAGTCAATTAAACCTGGTTTCCATCAATATTTTAGAGGACAACGCATGTTAGGTGTAGGTTAGGCCAGGGATTTGCCCTCATCAGGGTCATACTTTCGCAGTTTTAACATACATGTTGGCCTGATCGAGGGTTTTTTCTGCTTTGGACCACGTAGTAAAGTGGTACCACACTGAAGCAGTCCATTAAACCTGGTCATGATAAATATTTTAGAGGATAACTCATGTTAGGTCTGGGTTAGGTCTAGGATTTGCCCTCGTCAGGCTCATACTTTCGCATATTTCTCATACTTCATGGCTAGATCCTTGGCTATTTCTGGAATGGACCACGTAGTAATGTGGGACCACACTGAAACAGTCAATTAAACCTGGTTTCGATCAATATTTTAGAGAATAACTCATGTTAGGTCTAGGTTAGGTCTGGGATTTGCTCTCATCAGGCTCATTCTTTCGCATATTTCTCATACTTGATGGCTAGATCCTGGGCTTTTTCTGGCTTGCATCACGTAGTAATGAAGTACAACACTGAAACAGTCGATTAAACCAGGTTTCGATCAATATTTTTGAGGATAACGCAAGTTAGGTCTGTGATAGGTCTGGGATTTGCCCTCATCATTCTCCTACTTTCGCGTTTTTCACATACCTGTTGAACAGATCCTGGGTTTTTTCCGGTTTGTGTCACGTAGTAGTGTGGTACCACACTGATACAGTCGATTAAACCTGGTTTCGATCAATATTTTTGGGGATAACGCATGTTAGATCTAGGTTAGGCCGTGGATTTTCACTCATCAGAGTCATACTTTCGCATTTTTCACATACTTGTTGAACGGCTCCTGTGTTTTTTCTGGTTTGGTTCACGTAGTAATGTGGTACCACACTGAAACAGTCAATTAAACCTGGTTTCGATCAATATTTTAGAGAATAATTCATGTTAGGTCTAGGTTAGGTCTGGGATTTGCTCTCATCAGGCTCATTCTCTCGCATATTTCTCATAGTTGATGGCTAGATCCTGGGCTTTTTCTGGATTGCATCACGTAGTAATGTAGTACAACACTGAAACAGTCAATTAAACCTGGTTTCCATCAATATTTTAGAGGACAACGCATGTTAGGTATAGGTTAGGCCAGGGATTTGCCCTCATCAGGGTCATACTTTCGCAGTTTTAACATACATGTTGGCCTGATCGAGGGTTTTTTCTGCCTTGGACCACGTAGTAAAGTGGTACCACACTGAAGCAGTCCATTAAACCTGGTCATGATAAATATTTTAGAGGATAACTCATGTTAGGTCTGGGTTAGGTCTAGGATTTGCCCTCGTCAGGCTCATACTTTCGCATATTTCTCATACTTCATGGCTAGATCCTTGGCTATTTCTGGATTGGATCACGTAGTAATGTGGTACCACACTGAAACAGTCGATTAAACCAGGTTCTGATCAATATTTTAGAGAATAATTCTTGTAAGGTCTAGGTTAGGTCTGGGATTTGCTCTCATCAGGCTCATTCTTTCGCATATTTCTCATACTTGATGGATAGATCCTGGGCTTTTTCTGGATTGCATCACATAGTAATGAAGTACAACGCTGAAACAGTCAATTAAACCTGGTTTCCATCAATGTTTTAGAGGACAACGCATGTTAGGTCTGGGATAGGTCTGGGATTCGCCCTTATCAGGCTCATACTTTCGCGTTTCTCACATACTTGTTGAACGGGTCTTGGGTTTTTTCTGGTGTGTATCACGTAGTAATGTGTTACCACACTGAAACAATCAATTAAACCTGGTCTTGATAAATATTTTATAGGATAACGTTGATTTGGTCTGGGTTAGGTCTAGGATTTGCCCTCATCAGGCTCATACTTTCGCATATTTCTCATACTTCATGGCTGGATCCTGGGCTATTTCTGGATTGGATCACGTAGTAATGTGGTACCACACTGAAACAGTCAATTAAACCTGGTTTCGATCAATATTTTAGAGAATAATTCATGTTAGGTCTAGGTTAGGTCTGGGATTTGCTCTCATCAGGCTCATTCTTTCGCATATTTCTCATACTTGATGGCTAGATCCTGGGCTTTTTCTGGATTGCATCACGTAGTAATGAAGTACAACACTGAAATAGTCAATTAAACCTGGTTTCTATCAATATTTCAAAGGACAAAGCATGTCAGGTCTAGGTTAGGCCTGGGATTTGCCCTCATCAGGGTCATACTTTGGCAGTTTTAACATACATGTTGACCTGATCGAGGGCTTTTTCTGCTTTGAATCACGTAGTAAAGTGGTACCACACTGAAGCAGTCCATTAAACTTGGTTTGGATGAATATTTTAGAGGATAACGCATGTTAGGTTTGGGTTTGGTCTAGGATATGCCCTCATCAGGCTCATACTTTCGCATATTTCTCATACTTCATGGCTAGATCCTGGGCTGTTTCTGGATTGTATCGCGTAGTAATGTGGTACCACGCTGAAACTGTAAATTACACCTGGTTTCGATCAATATTTTAGAGGATAACGCAAGTTAGGTCTGGGATAGGTCTGGGATTTGCCCTCATCAGGCTCATACTTTCGCGTTTTTCACATACTTGTTGTACAGATCCTGTGTTTGTTCTGGTTTGGGTCACGTAGTAATGTGGTACCACACTGAAACAGTCGATTAAACCAGGTTTTGATCAATATTTGTGAGGATAACGCATGTTAGGTCTAGGTTAGGCCTGGGATTTTCACTCATCAGACTCATACTTTCGCATTCTCACACATACTTGTTGCACGGATCCTGGGCTTTTTCTGGTTTGGATCACGTAGTAATGTGGTACCACACTGAAACAGTCAATTAAACCTGGTTTCGATCAATATTTTAGAGAATAATTCATGTTAGGTCTAGGCTAGGTCTGGGATTTGCTCTCATCAGGCTCATTCTTTCGCATATTTCTCATACTTGATGGCTAGATCCTGGGCTTTTTCTGGATTGCATCACGTAGTAATGAAGTACAACACTGAAACAGTCAATTAAACCTGGTTTCCATCAATATCTTAGAGGACAACGCAAGTTAGGTCTGGGATAGGTCTGGGATTTGCCCTCATCAGGCTCATACTTTCGCACACTTCACATACTCGTTGAACAGATCCTGGGTTATTTTCTGGTTTGGATCACATAGTAATGTGGTACCACACTGAAACAGTCGATTAAACCTGGTTTCCATCAATATTTTAGAGGACAACGCATGTTAGGTGTAGGTTAGGCCAGGGATTTGCCCTCATCAGGGTCATACTTTCGCAGTTTTAACATACATGTTGGCCTGATCGAGGGTTTTTTCTGCTTTGGACCACGTAGTAAAGTGGTACCACACTGAAGCAGTCCATTAAACCTGTTCATGATAAATATTTTAGAGGATAACTCATGTTAGGTCTGGGTTAGGTCTAGGATTTGCCCTCGTCAGGCTCATACTTTCGCATATTTCTCATACTTCATGGCTAGATCCTTGGCTATTTCTGGAATGGATCACGTAGTAATGTGGGACCACACTGAAACAGTCAATTAAACCTGGTTTCGATCAATATTTTAGAGAATAACTCATGTTAGGTCTAGGTTAGGTCTGGGATTTGCTCTCATCAGGCTCATTCTTTCGCATATTTCTCATACTTGATGGCTAGATCCTGGGCTTTTTCTGGCTTGCATCACGTAGTAATGAAGTACAACACTGAAACAGTCGATTAAACCAGGTTTCGATCAATATTTTTGAGGATAACGCAAGTTAGGTCTGTGATAGGTCTGGGATTTGCCCTCATCATTCTCCTACTTTCGCGTTTTTCACATACCTGTTGAACAGATCCTGGGTTTTTTCCGGTTTGTGTCGCGTAGTAGTGTGGTACCACACTGGTACAGTCGATTAAACCTGGTTTCGATCAATATTTTTGGGGATAACGCATGTTAGGTCTAGGTTAGGCCGTGGATTTTCACTCATCAGAGTCATACTTTCGCATTTTTCACATACTTGTTGAACGGCTCCTGTGTTTTTTCTGGTTTGGTTCACGTAGTAATGTGGTACCACACTGAAACATTCAATTAAACCTGGTCTTGATAAATATTTTAGAGGCTAACGCATGGTAGGTTTGGGTTAGGTCTAGGATTTGCCCTCATCAGGCTCATACTTTCGCATATTTCTCATACTTCATGGCTAGATCCTGGGCTTTTTCTGGATTGGATCACGTTGTAATGAAGTACAACACTGAAACAGTCAATTTAACCTGGTTTCCATCAATATCTGAGAGGACAACGCAAGTTAGGTCTGGGATAGGTCTGGGATTTGCCCTCATCAGGCTCATACTTTCGCATATTTCTCATACTTCATGGCTGGATCCTGGGCTATTTCTGGATTGGATCACCTAGTAATGTGGTACCACACTGAAACAGTCAATTAAACCTGGTTCTGATCAATATTTTAGAGAATAATTCTTGTAAGGTCTAGGTTAGGTCTGGGATTTGCTCTCATCAGGCTCATTCTTTCGCATATTTCTCATACTTGATGGATAGATCCTGGGCTTTTTCTGGATTGCATCACATAGTAAAGAAGTACAACGCTGAAACAGTCAATTAAACCTGGTTTCCATCAATGTTTTAGAGGACAACGCATGTTAGGTCTGGGATAGGTCTGGGATTCGCCCTTATCAGGCTCATACTTTCGCGTTTCTCACATACTTGTTGAACGGGTCTTGGGTTTTTTCTGGTGTGTATCACGTAGTAATGTGTTACCACACTGAAACAATCAATTAAACCTGGTCTTGATAAATATTTTAGAGGATAACGCATGTTAGGTTTCGGTTAGGTCTAGGATTTGCCCTCATCAGGCTCATACTTTCGCATATTTCTCATACTTCATGGCTAGATCCTTGGCTATTTCTGGAATGGATCACCTAGTAATGTGGTACCACACTGAAACAGTCAATTAAACCTGGTTTTGATCAATATTTTAGAGAATAATTCTTGTAAGGTCTAGGTTAGGTCTGGGATTTGCTCTCATCAGGCTCATTCTTTCGCATATTTGTCATACTTGATGGATAGATCCTGGGCTTTTTCTGGATTGCATCACGTAGTAATGAAGTACGGCGCTGAAACAGTCAATTAAACCTGGTTTCCATCAATGTTTTAGAGGACAACGCATGTTAGGTCTGGGATAGGTCTGGGATTCGCCCTTATCAGGCTCATACTTTCGCGTTTCTCACATACTTGTTGAACGGGTCTTGGGTTTTTTCTGGTGTGTATCACGTAGTAATGTGTTACCACACTGAAACAATCAATTAAACCTGGTCTTGATAAATATTTTATAGGATAACGTAGATTTGGTCTGGGTTAGGTCTAGGATTTGCCCTCATCAGGCTCATACTTTCGCATATTTCTCATACTTCATGGCTGGATCCTGGGCTATTTCTGGATTGGATCACGTAGTAATGTGGTACCACACTGAAACAGTCAATTAAACCTGGTTTCGATCAATATTTTAGAGAATAATTCATGTTAGGTCTAGGTTAGGTCTGGGATTTGCCCTCATCAGGGTCATACTTTCGCAGTTTTAACATACATGTTGACCTGATCGAGGGCTTTTTCTGCTTTGAATCACGTAGTAAAGTGGTACCACACTGAAGCAGTCCATTAAACTTGGTTTGGATGAATATTTTAGAGGATAACGCATGTTAGGTTTGGGTTTGGTCTAGGATATGCCCTCATCAGGCTCATACTTTCGCATATTTCTCATACTTCATGGCTAGATCCTGGGCTGTTTCTGGATTGTATCGCGTAGTAATGTGGTACCACGCTGAAACTGTAAATTAAACCTGGTTTCGATCAATATTTTAGAGGATAACGCAAGTTAGGTCTGGGATAGGTCTGGGATTTGCCCTCACCAGGCTCATACTTTCGCGTTTTTCACATACTTGTTGTACAGATCCTGTGTTTGTTCTGGTTTGGGTCACGTAGTAATGTGGTACCACACTGAAACAGTCGATTAAACCAGGTTTCGATCAATATTTGTGAGGATAACGCATGTTAGGTCTAGGTTAGGCCTGGGATTTTCACTCATCAGGCTCATGCTTTCGCATTCTCGCACATACTTGTTGAACGGATCCTGGGCTTTTTCTGGTTTGGATCACGTAGTAATGTGGTACCACACTGAAACAGTCAATTAAACCTGGTTTCGATCAATATTTTAGAGAATAATTCATGTTAGGTCTAGGCTAGGTCTGGGATTTGCTCTCATCAGGCTCATTCTTTCGCATATTTCTCATACTTGATGGCCAGATCCTGGGCTTTTTCTGGATTGCATCACGTAGTAATGAAGTACAACACTGAAACAGTCAATTAAACCTGGTTTCCATCAATATCTTAGAGGACAACGCAAGTTAGGACTGGGATAGGTCTGGGATTTGCCCTCATCAGGCTCATACTTTCGCACACTTCACATACTCGTTGAACAGATCCTGGGTTATTTTCTGGTTTGGATCACATAGTAATGTGGTACCACACTGAAACAGTCGATTAAACCAGGTTTCGATCAATATTTTTGAGGATAACGCATGTTAGGTCTAGGTTAGGCCTGGGATTTTCACTCATCAGACACATACCTTCGCATTCTTCACATACTTGTTGAACGGATCCTGGGTTTTTTCTGGTATGGATCACGTAGTAATGTGGGAACACACTGAAACATTCAATTAAACCTGGTCTTGATAAATATTTTAGAGGATAACGCATGTTAGGTTTCGGTTAGGTCTAGGATTTGCCCTCATCAGGCTCATACTTTCGCATATTTCTCATACTTCATGGCAAGATCCTAGGCTTTTTCTGGATTGCATCACGTAGTAATGAAGTACAACACTGAAACAGTCAATTTAACCTGGTTTCCATCAATATCTGAGAGGACAACGCAAGTTAGGTCTGGGATAGGTCTGGGATTTGCCCTCATCAGGCTCACACTTTCGCGTTTTTCACATACTTGTTGAACTGATCCTGGGTTTTTTCTGGTTCGGATCACGTAGTAGTGTGGTACCACACTGAAACAGTCCATTAAACCTGGTTTCGATCAATATTTTAGAGAATAATTCATGTTAGGTCTAGGTTAGGTCTGGGATTTGCTCTCATCAGGCTCATTCTTTCGCATATTTCTCATACTTGATGGCTAGATCCTGGGCTTTTTCTGGATTGCATCACGTAGTAATGAAGTACAACACTGAAACAGTCAATTAAACCTGGTTTCGATCAATATTTTAGAGGATAACGCATGTTAGGTCTGGGATAGGTCTGGGATTTGCCCTCATCAGGTTCATACTTTCGCAGTTTTAACATACATGTTGACCTGATCGAGGGCTTTTTCTGCTTTGAATCACGTAGTAAAGTGGTACCACACTGAAGCAGTCCATTAAACTTGGTTTGGATGAATATTTTAGAGGATAACGTATGTTAGTTTTGGGTTAGGCCTGGGATTTGCGCTCATCAGGGTCATACTTTCGCAGTTTTAACATGCATGTTGACCTGATCGAGGGTTTTTCCTGCTTTGGATCACGTAGTAAAGTGGTACCACAACGAAAACAGTCAATTAAACCTGGTTTCGATCATTATTTTAGAGGATAACGCAAGATAGGTCAGGGACTGGTTTGGGATTAGCCCTCATCAGACTCATACTTTCGCACACTTCACATACTCGTTGACAAGATCCTGGGTTTTTTCTGGTTTGGATCACGTATTATTATGGTACCACACTGAAACAGTCAATTAAACCTGGTTTCCATCAATATTTTAGAGGACAACGCATGTTAGGTGTAGGTTAGGCCAGGGATTTGCCCTCATCAGGGTCATACTTTCGCAGTTTTAACATACATGTTGGCCTGATCGAGGGTTTATTCTGCTTTGGACCACGTAGTAAAGTGGTACCACACTGAAGCAGTCCATTAAACCTGGTCATGATAAATATTTTAGAGGATAACTCATGTTAGGTCTGGGTTAGGTCTAGGATTTGCCCTCGTCAGGCTCATACTTTCGCATATTTCTCATACTTCATGGCTAGATCCTTGGCTATTTCTGGAATGGATCACGTAGTAATGTGGGACCACACTGAAACAGTCAATTAAACCTGGTTTCGATCAATATTTTAGAGAATAACTCATGTTAGGTCTAGGTTAGGTCTGGGATTTGCTCTCATCAGGCTCATTCTTTCGCATATTTCTCATACTTGATGGCTAGATCCTGGGCTTTTTCTGGCTTGCATCACGTAGTAATGAAGTACAACACTGAAACAGTCGATTAAACCAAGTTTCGATCAATATTTTTGAGGATAACGCAAGTTAGGTCTGTGATAGGTCTGGGATTTGCCCTCATCATTCTCCTACTTTCGCGTTTTTCACATACCTGTTGAACAGATCCTGGGTTTTTTCCGGTTTGTGTCACGTAGTAGTGTGGTACCACACTGATACAGTCGATTAAACCTGGTTTCGATCAATATTTTTGGGGATAACGCATGTTAGGTCTAGGTTAGGCCGTGGATTTTCACTCATCAGAGTCATACTTTCGCATTTTTCACATACTTGTTGAACGGCTCCTGTGTTTTTTCTGGTTTGGTTCACGTAGTAATGTGGTACCACACTGAAACATTCAATTAAACCTGGTCTTGATAAATATTTTAGAGGCTAACGCATGGTAGGTTTGGGTTAGGTCTAGGATTTGCCCTCATCAGGCTCATACTTTCGCATATTTCTCATACTTCATGGCTAGATCCTGTGTTTTTTCTGGTTTGGTTCACGTAGTAATGTGGTACCACACTGAAACATTCAATTAAACCTGGTCTTGATAAATATTTTAGAGGCTAACGCATGGTAGGTTTGGGTTAGGTCTAGGATTTGCCCTCATCAGGCTCATACTTTCGCATATTTCTCATACTTCATGGCTGGATCCTGGGCTATTTCTGGATTGGATCACCTAGTAATGTGGTACCACACTGAAACAGTCAATTAAACCTGGTTCTGATCAATATTTTAGAGAATAATTCTTGTAAGGTCTAGGTTAGGTCTGGGATTTGCTCTCATCAGGCTCATTCTTTCGCATATTTCTCATACTTGATGGATAGATCCTGGGCTTTTTCTGGATTGCATCACATAGTAATGAAGTACAACGCTGAAACAGTCAATTAAACCTGGTTTCCATCAATGTTTTAGAGGACAACGCATGTTAGGTCTGGGATAGGTCTGGGATTCGCCCTTATCAGGCTCATACTTTCGCGTTTCTCACATACTTGTTGAACGGGTCTTGGGTTTTTTCTGGTGTGTATCACGTAGTAATGTGTTACCACACTGAAACAATCAATTAAACCTGGTCTTGATAAATATTTTATAGGATAACGTAGATTTGGTCTGGGTTAGGTCTAGGATTTGCCCTCATCAGGCTCATACTTTCGCATATTTCTCATACTTCATGGCTGGATCCTGGGCTATTTCTGGATTGGATCACGTAGTAATGTGGTACCACACTGAAACAGTCAATTAAACCTGGTTTCGATCAATATTTTAGAGAATAATTCATGTTAGGTCTAGGTTAGGTCTGGGATTTGCTCTCATCAGGCTCATTCTTTCGCATATTTCTCATACTTGATGGCTAGATCCTGGGCTTTTTCTGGATTGCATCACGTAGTAATGAAGTACAACACTGAAACAGTCAATTAAACCTGGTTTCTATCAATATTTCAAAGGACAAAGCATGTCAGGTCTAGGTTAGGCCTGGGATTTGCCCTCATCAGGGTCATACTTTCGCAGTTTTAACATACATGTTGACCTGATCGAGGGTTTTTTCTACTTTGGATACGTAGTAAAGTGGTACCACAACTAAAACAGTCAATTAAACCTGGTTTCGATCATTATTTTAGAGGATAACGCAAGTTAGGTCTGGGATAGGTCTGGGATTAGCCCTCATCAGACTCATACTTTCGCACACTTCACATACTCGTTGACAAGATCCTGGGTGTTTTTCTGGTTTGGATCACGTAGTAATGTGGCACCACACTGAAACAGTCGATTGAACCTGGTTTCGATTAATATTTTTGTGGATAACGCATGTTAGGTCTAGTTTAGGCCTGGGATTTGCCGTCATCAGACTCATACTTTCGCACACTTCACGTACTTGTTGAACAGATCCTGGGTTCTTTTCTGGTTTGGATCACGTTGTAATGTGGTACCACACTGAAACAGTCGATTAAACCTGGTTTCGATCAATATCTTTGAGGATAACGCATGTTAGGTTTGGGTTAGGTCTAGGATTTGACCTCATCAGGCTCATACTTTCGCATATTTCTCATACTTCATGGCTAGATCCTTGGCTCTTTCTGGATTGGATCACGTAGTAATGTGGTACCACACTGAAACAGTCCATTAAACCTGGTTTCGATCAATATTTTTGAGGATAACGCATGTTAGGTCTAGGTTAGGCCTCGGATTTGGCCTCATCAGGGTCATACTTTCGCAGTTTTAACATACATGTTGACCTAATCGAGGGTTTTTTCTACTTTGGATCACGTAGTAAAGTGGTACCACACTAAAACAGCCAATTCAACCTGGTTTCGATTAATATTTTAGAGGATAACGCAATTTATGTCTGGGATAGGTCTGGGATTTGCCCTCATCAGGCTCATACTTTCGCGTTTTTCACATACCTGTTGAACGGGTCTTGGGTTTTTTTCTGGTGTGGATCACGTAGTAATGTGGTACCACACTGAAACAATCAATTAAACCTGGTCTTGATAAATATTTTATAGGATAACGCATGTTAGGTCTGGGTTAGGTCTAGGATTTGCCCTCATTAGGCTCATACTTTCGCATATCTCTCATACTTCATGGTTGGATCCCGGGCAATTTCTGGATTGGATCACGTAGTAATGTGGTACCACACTGAAACAGTCAATTAAACCTGGTTTCGATCAATATTTTAGAGGATAACGCATGTTAGGTCTGGGTTAGGTCTAGGATTTGCCCTTATCTGGCTCATATTTTCGCATTTTTCGCATACTCGTTGGCCAGATCCGGGGCTTTTTCTGGTTTGGATCAGGTGGTAACGTGGTACCACACTGAAACAGTCCATTAAACCTGGTTTCGATCAATAGTTTAGAGGATAACTCATGTTAGGTCATGGTTAGCCATGAGATTTTCACTGATCAGACTCATAGCTTCGCATTCTTCACATACTTGTTGAACGGATCCTGGGTTTTTTCTGGTTTGGGTCACGTAGTAATGTGGTACCACACTGAAACAGTCGATTAAACCAGGTTTGGATCAATATTTTTGAGGATAACGCATGTTAGGTCTAGGTTAGGCCTGGGATTTTCACTCATCAGACTCATACTTTCGCATTCTTCACATACTTGTTGAACGGATCCTGGGCTTTTTCTGGTTTGGATCACGTAGTAATGTGGTACCACACTGAAACAGTCAATTAAACCTGGATTCGATCAATATTTTAGAGAATAATTCATGTTAGGTCTAGGTTAGGTCTGGGATTTGCTCTCATCAGGCTCATTCTTTCGCATATTTCTCATACTTGATGGCTAGATCCTGGGCTTTTTCTGGATTGCATCACGTAGTAATGAGGTACAACACTGAAACAGTCAATTAAACCTGGTTTCGATCAATATTTTAGAGGATAACGCAATTTAGGTCTGGGACAGGTCTGGGATTTGCCCTCATCAGGCTCATACTTTCGCGTTTTTCACATACTTGTTGAACTGATCCTGGGTTTTTTCTGGTTTGGATCACGTAGTAGTGTGGTACCACACTGAAACAGTCCATTAAACCTTGTTTGGATCAATATTTTAGAGGATAACGTATGTTAGGTTTGGGTTAGGCCTGGGATTTGCGCTCATCAGGGTCATACTTTCGCAGTTTTAACATGCATGTTGACCTGATCGAGGGTTTTTCCTGCATTGGATCACGTAGTAAAGTGGTACCACAACGAAAACAGTCAATTAAACCTGGTTTCGATCATTATTTTAGAGGATAACGCAAGTTAGGTCTGGGATTGGTTTGGAATTAGCCCTCATCAGACTCATACTTTCGCATTCTTCACATACTTGTTGAACGGATCCTGGGCTTTTTCTGGTTTGGATCACGTAGTAATGTGGTACCACACTGAAACAGTCAATTAAACCTGGTTTCGATCAATATTTTAGAGAATAATTCATGTTATGTCTAGGTTAGGTCTGGGATTTGCTCTCATCAGGCTCATTCTTTCGCATATTTCTCATAGTTAATGGCTAGATCCTGGGCTTTTTCTGGATTGCATCACGTAGTAATGTAGTACAACACTGAAACAGTCAATTAAACCTGGTTTCCATCAATATTTTAGAGGACAACGCATGTTAGATCTAGGTTAGGCCTGGGATATGCCCTCATCAGGGTCATACTTTCGCAGTTTTAATATACATGTTGACCTGATCGAGGGTTTTTTCTGCTTTGGATCACGTAGTAAAGTGGTACCACACTGAAGCAGTCCATTAAACCTGGTTTGGATCCATATTTTAGAGGATAACGCATGTTAGGTTTGGGTTAAGTCAAGGATTTGCCCTCATCAGGCTCATACTTTCGCATATTTCTCATACTTCATGGCTAGATCCTGGGCTGTTTCTGGATTGTATCACGTAGTAATGCGGTACCACGCTGAAACAGTCAATTAAACCTGGTTTCGATCAATATTTTAGAGGATAACGCAAGTTAGGTCTGGGATTGGTCTGGGATTCGTCCTCATCAGGCTCATACATTCGCGTTTTTCACATACTCGTTGAACTGATCCTGGGTTTTTCTGGTTTGGATCACGTTGCAATGTGGTACCACCCTGAAACAGTCGATTAAACCTGGTTTCGATCAATATTTTAGAGGATAACGCATGTTAGGTCTAGGTTAGGCCTGGGATTTTCACTCATCAGACTCATACTTTCGCATTCTTCACATACTTGTTGGACGGATCCTGGGTTTTTTCTGGTTTGGATCACGTAGTAATGTGGTAGCACACTGAAACAGTCGATTAAACCAGGTTTCGATCAATATTTTTGAGGATAACGCATGTTAGGACTAGGTTAGGCCTGGGATCTTCACTCATCAGACACATACTTTCGCATTCTTCACATACTTGTTGAACGGATCCTGGGTTTTTTCTGGTTTGGATCACGTAGTAATGTGGGACCACACTGAAACAGTCAATTAAACCTGGTTTCGATCAATATTTTAGAGAATAATTCATGTTAGATCTAGGTTTGGTCTGGGATTTGCTCTCATCACGCTCATTCTTTCGCATATTTCTCATACTTGATGGCTAGATCCTGGGCTTTTTCTGGATTGCATCACGTAGTAATGTGGGACCACACTGAAACAATCAATTAAACCTGGTTTTGATAAATATTTTAGCGGACAACGCATGTTAGGTCAGGGTTAGGTTTAGGATTTGCCCTCATCAGGCTCATACTTTCGCATATTTCTCATACTTCATGGCTAGATCCTGGGCTATTTCTGGATTGGATCACGTAGTAATGTGGTACCACACTTAAACAGTCAATTAAACCTGGTTTCCATCAATATTTTAGAGGACAACGCATGTTAGGTATAGGTTAGGCCAGGGATTTGCCCTCATCAGGGTCATACTTTCGCAGTTTTAACATACATGTTGGCCTGATCGAGGGTTTTTTCTGCTTTGGACCACGTAGTAAAGTGGTACCACACTGAAGCAGTCCATTGAACCTGGTCATGATAAATATTTTAGAGGATAACTCATGTTAGGTCTGGGTTAGGTCTAGGATTTGCCCTCGTCAGGCTCATACTTTCGCATATTTCTCATACTTCATGGCTAGATCCTTGGCTATTTCTGGAATGGATCACCTAGTAATGTGGTACCACACTGAAACAGTCAATTAAACCTGGTTTTGATCAATATTTTAGAGAATAATTCTTGTAAGGTCTAGGTTAGGTCTGGGATTTGCTCTCATCAGGCTCATTCTTTCGCATATTTGTCATACTTGATGGATAGATCCTGGGCTTTTTCTGGATTGCATCACGTAGTAATGAAGTACAACGCTGAAACAGTCAATTAAACCTGGTTTCCATCAATATTTTAGAGGATAACGCATGTTAGGTCTAGGTTAGGCCTGGGATTTTCACTCATCAGACTCATACTTTCGCATTCTTCACATACTTGTTGGACGGATCCTGGGTTTTTTCTGGTTTGGATCACGTAGTAATGTGGGACCACACTGAAACAATCAATTAAACCTGGTCATGATAAATATTTTAGAGGATAACGCATGTTAGGTCTGGGTTAGGTCTAGGATTTGCTCTCATCAGGCTCATTCTTTCGCATATTTCTCATACTTGATGGCTAGATCCTGGGCTTTTTCTGGATTGCATCACGTAGTAATGAAGTACAACACTGAAACAGTCAATTAAACCTGGTTTCTATCAATATTTCAAAGGTCAAAGCATGTCAGGTCTAGGTTAGGCCTGGGATTTGCCCTCATCAGGGTCATACTTTCGCAGTTTTAACATACATGTTGACCTGATCGAGGGCTTTTTCTGCTTTGAATCACGTAGTAAAGTGGTACCACACTGAAGCAGTCCATTAAACTTGGTTTGGATGAATATTTTAGAGGATAACGCATGTTAGGTTTGGGTTTGGTCTAGGATATGCCCTCATCAGGCTCATACTTTCGCATATTTCTCATACTTCATGGCTAGATCCTGGGCTGTTTCTGGATTGTATCGCGTAGTAATGTGGTACCACGCTGAAACAGTAAATTAAACCTGGTTTCGATCAATATTTTAGAGGATAACGCAAGTTAGGTCTGGGATAGGTCTGGGATTTGCCCTCATCAGGCTCATACTTTCGCGTTTTTCACATACTTGTTGTACAGATCCTGGGTTTGTTCTGGTTTGGGTCACGTAGTAATGTGGTACCACACTGAAACAGTCGATTAAACCAGGTTTCGATCAATATTTGTGAGGATAACGCATGTTAGGTTTAGGTTAGGCCTGGGATTTTCACTCATCAGACTCATACTTTCGCATTCTCACACATACTTGTTGAACGGATCCTGGGCTTTTTCTGGTTTGGATCACGTAGTAATGTGGTACCACACTGAAACAGTCAATTAAACCTGGTTTCGATCAATATTTTAGAGAATAATTCATGTTAGGTCTAGGCTAGGTCTGGGATTTGCTCTCATCAGGCTCATTCTTTCGCATATTTCTCATACTTGATGGCTAGATCCTGGGCTTTTTCTGGATTGCATCACGTAGTAATGAAGTACAACACTGAAACAGTCAATTAAACCTGGTTTCCATCAATATCTTAGAGGACAACGCAAGTTAGGTCTGGGATAGGTCTGGGATTTGCCCTCATCAGGCTCATACTTTCGCACACTTCACATACTTGTTGAACGGATCCTGGGTTTTTTCTGGTATGGATCACGTAGTAATGTGGGAACACACTGAAACATTCAATTAAACCTGGTCTTGATAAATATTTTAGAGGATAACGCATGTTAGGTTTCGGTTAGGTCTAGGATTTGCCCTCATCAGGCTCATACTTTCGCATATTTCTCATACTTCATGGCTAGATCCTGGGCTTTTTCTGGATTGCATCACGTAGTAATGAAGTACAACACTGAAACAGTCAATTTAACCTGGTTTCCATCAATATCTGAGAGGACAACGCAAGTTAGGTCTGGGATAGGTCTGGGATTTGCCCTCATCAGGCTCACACTTTCGCGTTTTTCACATACTTGTTGAACTGATCCTGGGTTTTTTCTGGTTCGGATCACGTAGTAGTGTGGTACCACACTGAAACAGTCCATTAAACCTGGTTTCGATCAATATTTTAGAGAATAATTCATGTTAGGTCTAGGTTAGGTCTGGGATTTGCTCTCATCAGGGTCATTCTTTCGCATATTTCTCATACTTGATGGCTAGATCCTGGGCTTTTTCTGGATTGCATCACGTAGTAATGAAGTACAACACTGAAACAGTCAATTAAACCTGGTTTCGATCAATATTTTAGAGGATAACGCATGTTAGGTCTGGGATAGGTCTGGGATTTGCCCTCATCAGGCTCATACTTTCGCAGTTTTAACATACATGTTGACCTGATCGAGGGCTTTTTCTGCTTTGAATCACGTGGTAAAGTGGTACCACACTGAAGCAGTCCATTAAACTTGGTTTGGATGAATATTTTAGAGGATAACGCATGTTAGGTTTGGGTTAGGCCTGGGATTTGCGCTCATCAGGGTCATACTTTCGCAGTTTTAACATGCATGTTGACCTGATCGAGGGTTTTTCCTGCTTTGGATCACGTAGTAAAGTGGTACCACAACGAAAACAGTCAATTAAACCTGGTCTCGATCATTATTTTAGAGGATAACGCAAGATAGGTCTGGGATTGGTTTGGGATTAGCCCTCATCAGACTCATACTTTCGCACACTTCACATACTCGTTGACAAGATCCTGGGTTTTTTCTGGTTTGGATCACGTATTATTATGGTACCACACTGAAACAGTCGATTAAACCTGGTTTCGATTAATATTTTTGAGGATAACGCATGTTAGGTCTGGGATAGGTCTGGGATTTGCCCTCATCAGGCTCATTCTTTCGCAGTTATAACATGCATGTTGACCTGATCGAGGGTTTTTTCTGCTTTGGATCACGTAGTAAAGTGGTACCACACTAAAACAGGCAATTAAACCTGGTTTCGATCAATATTTTAGAGGATAACGAAAGTTATGTCTAGTTTAGGTCTGGGATTTGCCCTCATCAGACTCATACTTTCGCATACTTCACATACTTGTTGAACAGATCCTGGGTTTTTTTCTGGTTTGGATCACGTAGTAATGTGGTACCACACTGAAACAGTCGATTAAACCTGGTTTCGATCAATATTTTTGAGGATAACGCATGTTAGGTCTAGGTTAGGCCGAGGATTTTCACTCATCAGACTCATACTTTCGCATTCTTCACATACTTGTTGAAAGGATCCTGGGTTCTTGCTGGGTTGGATCACGTAGTAATGTGGTACCACACTGAAACAGTCAATTAAACCTGGTTTCGATCAATAGTTTAGAGAATAATACATGTTAGGTCTAGGTTAGGTCTGGGATTTGCTCTCATCAGGCTCATTCTTTCGCATATTTCTCATAGTTGATGGCTAGATCCTGGGCTTTTTCTGGATTGCATCACGTAGTAATGTAGTACAACACTGAAACAGTCAATTAAACCTGGTTTCCATCAATATTTTAGAGGACAACGCATGTTAGGTCTAGGTTAGGCCTGGGATATGCCCTCATCAGGGTCATACTTTCGCAGTTTTAACATACATGTTGACCTGATCGAGGGTTTTTTCTGCTTTGGATCACGTAGTAAAGTGGTAACACACTGAAGCAGTCAATTAAACCTGGTTTGGATCAATATTTTAGAGGATAACGCATGTTAGGTTTGGGTTAGGTCAAGGATTTGCCCTCATCAGGCTCATACTTTCGCATATTTCTCATACTTCATGGCTAGATCCTGGGCTGTTTCTGGATTGTATCACGTAGTGATGCGGTACCACGCTGAAACAGTCAATTAAACCTGGTTTCGATCAATATTTTAGAGGATAACGCAAGTTAGGTCTGGGATAGGTCTGGGATTCGTCCTCATCAGGCTCATACATTCGCGTTTTTCACATACTCGTTGAACTGATCCTGGGTTTTTTCTGGTTTGGATCACGTTGCAATGTGGTACCACACTGAAACAGTCGATTAAACCTGGTTTCGATCAATACTTTAGAGGATAACGCATGTTAGGTCTAGGTTAGGCCTGGGATTTTCACTCATCAGACTCATACTTTCGCATATTTCTCATACTTGTTAGCCAGATCCATTGCTTTTTCTGGTTTGGATCACGTGGTACTGTGGTATCACACTGAAACAGCTCATTACAGCTGGTTTCGATCAATATTTTAGAGGATAATGCATCTTAGGTATAGGTTTGGCCTGGGATTTGCCCTCATCAGACTCTTACCTTCGCATTCTTCACATACTTGTTGGACGGATCCTGGGTTTTTTCTGGTTTGGATCACGTAGTAATGTGGGACCACACTGAAACAATCAATTAAACCTGGTCATGATAAATATTTTAGAGGATAACGCATGTTAGGTCTGGGTTAGGTCTAGGATTTGCCCTCGTCAGGCTCATACTTTCGCATATTTCTCATACTTCATGGCTAGATCCTGGGCTATTTCTGGATTGGATCACGTAGTAATGTGGTACCACACTGAAACAGTCAAATAAACCTGGTTTCGATCAATATTTTAGAGGATAACGCAAGTTAGGTCTGGGATAGGTCTGGGATTTGCCCTCGTCAGGCTCATACTTTCGCGCTTCTCACATACTTGTTGAACAGGTCCTGGGTTTTTTCTGGTTTGGGTCACGTAGTAATGTGGTACCACACTGAAACAGTCGATTAAACCAGGTTTCGATCAATATTTTTGAGGATAACGCATGTTAGGACTAGGTTAGGCCTGGGATCTTCACTCATCAGACACATACTTTGGCATTCTTCACATACTTGTTGAACGGATCCTGGGTTTTTTCTGGTTTGGATCACGTAGTAATGTGGGACCACACTGAAACAGTCAATTAAACCTGGTTTCGATCAATATTTTAGAGAATAATTCATGTTAGATCTAGGTTTGGTCTGGGATTTGCTCTCATCACGCTCATTCTTGCGCATATTTCTCATACTTGATGGCTAGATCCTGGGCTTTTTCTGGATTGCATCACGTAGTAATGTGGGACCACACTGAAACAATCAATTAAACCTGGTTTTGATAAATATTTTAGCGGACAACGCATGTTAGGTCTGGGTTAGGTTTAGGATTTGCCCTCATCAGGCTCATACTTTCGCATATTTCTCATACTTCATGGCTAGATCCCGGGCTATTTCTGGATTGGATCACGTAGTAATGTGGTACCACACTGAAACAGTCAATTAAACCTGGTTTCCATCAATATTTTAGAGGACAACGCATGTTAGGTATAGGTTAGGCCAGGGATTTGCCCTCATCAGGGTCATACTTTCGCAGTTTTAACATACATGTTGGCCTGATCGAGGGTTTTTTCTGCTTTGGACCACGTAGTAAAGTGGTACCACACTGAAGCAGTCCATTAAACCTGGTCATGATAAATATTTTAGAGGATAACGCATGTTAGGTCTGGGTTAGGTCTAGGATTTGCCCTCGTCAGGCTCATACTTTCGCATATTTCTCATACTTCATGGCTAGATCCTTGGCTATTTCTGGAATGGATCACGTAGTAATGTGGGACCACACTGAAACAGTCAATTAAATCTGGTTTCGATCAATATTTTAGAGAATAACTCATGTTAGGTCTAGGTTAGGTCTGGGATTTGCTCTCATCAGGCTCATTCTTTCGCATATTTCTCATACTTGATGGCTAGATCCTGGGCTTTTTCTGGCTTCCATCACGTAGTAACGAAGTACAACACTGATACAGTCGATTAAACCTGGTGTCGATCAATATTTTTGGGGATAACGCATGTTAGGTCTAGGTTAGGCCGTGGATTTTCACTCATCAGAGTCATACTTTCGCATTTTTCACATACTTGTTGAACGGCTCCTGTGTTTTTTCTGGTTTGGTTCACGTAGTAATGTGGTACCACACTGAAACATTCAATTAAACCTGGTCTTGATAAATATTTTAGAGGCTAACGCATGGTAGGTTTGGGTTAGGTCTAGGATTTGCCCTCATCAGGCTCATACTTTCGCATATTTCTCATACTTCATGGCTAGATCCTGGGCTTTTTCTGGATTGGATCACGTAGTAATGAAGTACAACACTGAAACAGTCAATTTAACCTGGTTTCCATCAATATCTGAGAGGACAACGCAAGTTAGGTCTGGGATAGGTCTGGGATTTGCCCTCATCAGGCTCACACTTTCGCGTTTTTCACATACTTGTTGAACAGATCCTGGGTTTTTTCAGGTTTGGGTCACGTAGTAGTGTGGTACCACACTGAAACAGTCGATTAAACCTGGTTTCGATCAATATTTTTGAGGATAACGCATGTTGGGTCTAGGTTAGGCCGGGGATTTTCACTCATCAGACTCATACTTTCGCATTCTTCACATACTTGTTGAACGGATCCTGGGTTTTTACTGGTTTGGATCACGTAGTAATGTGGTACAACACTGAAACATTCAATTAAACCTGGTTTCGATCAATATTTTTGGGGATAACGCATGTTAGGTCTAGGTTAGGCCGTGGATTTTCACTCATCAGACTCATACTTTCGCATTCTTCACATACTTGTTGAACGGGTCCCTTGTTTTTTCTGGTTTGGTTCACGTAGTAATGTGGTACCACACTGAAACATTCAATTAAACCTGGTTTCCGTTAATATTTTAGAGCACAACGCATGTTAGGTCTGGGATAGGTCTGGGATTTGCCCTCATCAGGCTCACACTTTCGCGTTTTTCACATACTTGTTGAACGGATCCTGGGTTTTTACTGGTTTGGATCACGTAGTAATGCGGTACAACACTGAAACATTCAATTAAACCTGGTTTCGATCAATATTTTTGGGGATAACGCATGTTAGGTCTAGGTTAGGTCGTGGATTTTCACTCATCAGACTCATACTTTCGCATTCTTCACATACTTGTTGAACGGATCCTGGGCTTTTTCTGGTTTGGATCACGTAGTAATGTGGTACCACACTGAAACAGTCAATTAAACCTGGTTTCGATCAATATTTTAGAGAATAATTCATGTTAGGTCTAGGTTAGGTCTGGGATTTGCTCCCATCAGGCTCATTCTTTCGCATATTTCTCATACTTGATGGCTAGATCCTGGGCTTTTTCTGGATTGCATCACGTAGTAATGAAGTACAACACTGAAACAGTCAATTAAACCTGGTTTCGATCAATATTTTAGAGGATAACGCAAGTTAGGTCTGGGACAGGTCTGGGATTTGCCCTCATCAGGCTCATACTTTCGCGTTTTTCACATACTTGTTGAACTGATCCTGGGTTTTTTCTGGTTTGGATCACGTAGTAGTGTGGTACCACACTGAAACAGTCCATTAAACCTGGTTAGGATCAATATTTTAGAGGATAACGTATGTTAGGTTTGGGTTAGGCCTGGGATTTGCGCTCATCAGGGTCATACTTTCGCAGTTTTAACATGCATGTTGACCTGATCGAGGGTTTTTCCTGCTTTGGATCACGTAGTAAAGTGGTACCACAACGAAAACAGTCAATTAAACCTGGTTTCGATCATTATTTTAGAGGATAACGCAAGATAGGTCAGGGATTGGTTTGGGATTAGCCCTCATCAGACTCATACTTTCGCACACTTCACATACTCGTTGACAAGATCCTGGGTTTTTTCTGGTTTGGATCACGTATTATTATGGTACCACACTGAAACAGTCGATTAAACCTGGTTTCGATTAATATTTTTGAGGATAACGCATGTTAGGTCTGGGATAGGTCTGGGATTTGCCCTCATCAGGCTCATTCTTTCGCAGTTATAACATGCATGTTGACCTGATCGAGGGTTTTTTCTGCTTTGGATCACGTAGTAAAGTGGTACCACACTAAAACAGGCAATTAAACCTGGTTTCGATCATTATTTTAGAGGATAACGAAAGTTATGTCTAGTTTAGGTCTGGGATTTGCCCTCATCAGACTCGTACTTTCGCATACTTCACATACTTGTTGAACAGATCCTGGGTTTTTTTCTGGTTTGGATCACGTAGTAATGTGGTACCACACTGAAACAGTCGATTAAACCTGGTTTCGATCAATATTTTTGAGGATAACGCATGTTAGGTCTAGGTTAGGCCGAGGATTTTCACTCATCAGACTCATACTTTCGCATTCTTCACATACTTGTTGATAGGATCCAGGGTTTTTGCTGGGTTGGATCACGTAGTAATGTGGTACCACACTGAAACAGTCAATTAAACCTGGTTTCGATCAATAGTTTAGAGAATAATTCATGCTAGGTCTAGGTTAGGTCTGGGATTTTCACTCATCAGACTCATACTTTCGCATTCTTCACATACTTGTTGGACGGATCCTGGGTTTTTTCTGGTTTGGATCACGTAGTAATGTGGGACCACACTGAAACAATCAATTAAACCTGGTCATGATAAATATTTTAGAGGATAACGCATGTTAGGTCTGGGTTAGGTCTAGGATTTGCTCTCATCAGGCTCATTCTTTCGCATATTTCTCACACTTCATGGCTAGATCCTGGGCTTTTTCTGGATTGCATCACGTAGTAATGAGGTACAATACTGAAACAGTCAATTAAACCTGGTTTCGATCAATATTTTAGAGGATAACGCAAGTTAGGTCTGGGACAGGTCTGGGATTTGCCCTCATCAGGCTCATACTTTCGCGTTTTTCACATACTTGTTGAACTGATCCTGGGTTTTTTCTGGTTTGGATCACGTAGTAGTGTGGTACCACACTGAAACAGACCATTAAACCTGGTTTGGATCAATATTTTAGAGGATAACGTATGTCAGGTTTGGGTTAGGCCTGGGATTTGCGCTCATCAGGGTCATCTTTCGCAGTTTTAACATGCATGTTGACCTGATCGAGGGTTTTTCCTGCTTTGGATCACGTAGTAAAGTGGTACCACAACGAAAACAGTCAATTAAACCTGGTTTCGATCATTATTTTAGAGGATAACGCGAGATAGGTCAGGGATTGGTTTGGGATTAGCCCTCATCAGACTCATACTTTCGCACACTTCACATACTCGTTGACAAGATCCTGGGTTTTTTCAGGTTTGGATCACGTATTATTATGGTACCACACTGAAACAGTCGATTAAACCTGGTTTCGATTAATATTTTTGAGGATAACGCATGTTAGGTCTGGGATAGGTCTGGGATTTGCCCTCATCAGGCTCATTCTTTCGCAGTTATAACATGCATGTTGACCTGATCGAGGGTTTTTTCTGCTTTGGATCACGTAGTAAAGTGGTACCACACTAAAACAGGCAATTAAACCTGGTTTCGATCAATATTTTAGAGGATAACGAAAGTTATGTCTAGTTTAGGTCTGGGATTTGCCCTCATCAGACTCATACTTTCGCATACTTCACATACTTGTTGAACGGGTCCCTTGTTTTTTCTGGTTTGGATCACGTAGTAAGGTGGTACCACACTGAAGCAGTCCATTAAACCTGGTTTGGATCAATATTTTAGAGGATAACGCATGTTAGGTTTGGGTTAGGTCAAGGATTTGCCCTCACCAGGCTCATACTTTCGCATATTTCTCATACTTCATGGATAGATCCTGGGCTGTTTCTGGATTGTATCACGTAGTAATGCGGTACCACGCTGAAACAGTCAATTAAACCTGGTTTCGATCAATATTTTAGAGGATAACGCAAGTTAGAACTAGGTTAGGCCTGGGATCTTCACTCATCAGACACATACTTTCGCATTCTTCACATACTTGTTGAACAGATCCTGGGTTTTTTCCGGTTTGTGTCACGTAGTAGTGTGGTACCACACTGATACAGTCGATTAAACCTGGTTTCGATCAATATTTTTGGGGATAGCGCATGTTAGAACTAGGTTAGGCCTGGGATCTTCACTCATCAGACACATACTTTCGCATTCTTCACATACTTGTTGAACAGACCCTGGGTTTTTTCCGGTTTGTGTCACGTAGTAGTGTGGTACCACACTGATACAGTCGATTAAACCTGGTTTCGATCAATATTTTTGGGGATAGCGCATGTTAGGTCTAGGTTAGGCCGTGGATTTTCACTCATCAGACTCATACTTTCGCATTCTTCACATACTTGTTGAACGGCTCCTGTGTTTTTTCTGGTTTGGTTCACGTAGTAATGTGGTACCACACTGAAACATTCATTTAAACCTGGTCTTGATAAATATTTTAGAGGATAACGCATGGTAGGTTTGGGTTAGGTCTAGGATTTGCCCTCATCAGGCTCATACTTTCGCATATTTCTCATACTTCATGGCTAGATCCTGGGCTTTTTCTGGATTGCATCACGTAGTAATGAAGTACAACACTGAAACAGTCAATTTAACCTGGTTTCCATCAATATCTGAGAGGACAACGCAAGTTAGGTCTGGGATAGGTCTGGGATTTGCCCTCATCAGGCTCACACTTTCGCGTTTTTCACATACTTGTTGAACAGATCCTGGGTTTTTTCAGGTTTGGGTCAGGTAGTGTGGTACCACACTGAAACAGTCGATTAAACCTGGTTTCGATCAATATTTTTGAGGATAACGCATGTTAGGTCTAGGTTAGGCCAGGGATTTTCACTCATCAGACTCATACTTTCGCATTCTTCACATACTTGTTGAACGGATCCTGGGTTTTTACTGGTTTGGATCACGTAGTAATGTGGTACAACACTGAAACATTCAATGAAACCTGGTTTCGATCAATATTTTTGGGGATAACGCATGTTATGTCTAGGTTAGGCCGTGGATTTTCACTCTTCAGACTCATACTTTCGCATATTTCTCACACTTCATGGCTAGATCCTGGGCTTTTTCGGGATTGCATCACGTAGTAATGAAGTACAACACTGAAACAGTCAATTTAACCTGGTTTCCATCAATATCTGAGAGGACAACGCAAGTTAGGTCTGGGATAGGTCTGGGATTTGCCCTCATCAGGCTCACACTTTCGCGTTTTTCACATACTTGTTGAACAGATCCTGGGTTTTTTCAGGTTTGGGTCACGTAGTAGTGTGGTACCACACTGAAACAGTCGATTAAACCTGGTTTCGATCAATATTTTTGAGGATAACGCATGTTGGGTCTAGGTTAGGCCGGGGATTTTCACTCATCAGACTCATACTTTCGCATTCTTCACATACTTGTTGAACGGATCCTGGGTTTTTACTGGTTTGGATCACGTAGTAATGTGGTACAACACTGAAACATTCAATTAAACCTGGTTTCGATCAATATTTTTGGGGATAACGCATGTTAGGTCTAGGTTAGGCCGTGGATTTTCACTCATCAGACTCATACTTTCGCATTCTTCACATACTTGTTGAACGGGTCCCTTGTTTTTTCTGGTTTGGTTCACGTAGTAATGTGGTACCACACTGAAACATTCAATTAAACCTGGTTTCCGTTAATATTTTAGAGCACAACGCATGTTAGGTCTGGGATAGGTCTGGGATTTGCCCTCATCAGGCTCACACTTTCGCGTTTTTCACATACTTGTTGAACGGATCCTGGGTTTTTACTGGTTTGGATCACGTAGTAATGCGGTACAACACTGAAACATTCAATTAAACCTGGTTTCGATCAATATTTTTGGGGATAACGCATGTTAGGTCTAGGTTAGGTCGTGGATTTTCACTCATCAGACTCATACTTTCGCATTCTTCACATACTTGTTGAACGGATCCTGGGCTTTTTCTGGTTTGGATCACGTAGTAATGTGGTACCACACTGAAACAGTCAATTAAACCTGGTTTCGATCAATATTTTAGAGAATAATTCATGTTAGGTCTAGGTTAGGTCTGGGATTTGCTCCCATCAGGCTCATTCTTTCGCATATTTCTCATACTTGATGGCTAGATCCTGGGCTTTTTCTGGATTGCATCACGTAGTAATGAAGTACAACACTGAAACAGTCAATTAAACCTGGTTTCGATCAATATTTTAGAGGATAACGCAAGTTAGGTCTGGGACAGGTCTGGGATTTGCCCTCATCAGGCTCATACTTTCGCGTTTTTCACATACTTGTTGAACTGATCCTGGGTTTTTTCTGGTTTGGATCACGTAGTAGTGTGGTACCACACTGAAACAGTCCATTAAACCTGGTTAGGATCAATATTTTAGAGGATAACGTATGTTAGGTTTGGGTTAGGCCTGGGATTTGCGCTCATCAGGGTCATACTTTCGCAGTTTTAACATGCATGTTGACCTGATCGAGGGTTTTTCCTGCTTTGGATCACGTAGTAAAGTGGTACCACAACGAAAACAGTCAATTAAACCTGGTTTCGATCATTATTTTAGAGGATAACGCAAGATAGGTCAGGGATTGGTTTGGGATTAGCCCTCATCAGACTCATACTTTCGCACACTTCACATACTCGTTGACAAGATCCTGGGTTTTTTCTGGTTTGGATCACGTATTATTATGGTACCACACTGAAACAGTCGATTAAACCTGGTTTCGATTAATATTTTTGAGGATAACGCATGTTAGGTCTGGGATAGGTCTGGGATTTGCCCTCATCAGGCTCATTCTTTCGCAGTTATAACATGCATGTTGACCTGATCGAGGGTTTTTTCTGCTTTGGATCACGTAGTAAAGTGGTACCACACTAAAACAGGCAATTAAACCTGGTTTCGATCATTATTTTAGAGGATAACGAAAGTTATGTCTAGTTTAGGTCTGGGATTTGCCCTCATCAGACTCGTACTTTCGCATACTTCACATACTTGTTGAACAGATCCTGGGTTTTTTTCTGGTTTGGATCACGTAGTAATGTGGTACCACACTGAAACAGTCGATTAAACCTGGTTTCGATCAATATTTTTGAGGATAACGCATGTTAGGTCTAGGTTAGGCCGAGGATTTTCACTCATCAGACTCATACTTTCGCATTCTTCACATACTTGTTGATAGGATCCAGGGTTTTTGCTGGGTTGGATCACGTAGTAATGTGGTACCACACTGAAACAGTCAATTAAACCTGGTTTCGATCAATAGTTTAGAGAATAATTCATGCTAGGTCTAGGTTAGGTCTGGGATTTTCACTCATCAGACTCATACTTTCGCATTCTTCACATACTTGTTGGACGGATCCTGGGTTTTTTCTGGTTTGGATCACGTAGTAATGTGGGACCACACTGAAACAATCAATTAAACCTGGTCATGATAAATATTTTAGAGGATAACGCATGTTAGGTCTGGGTTAGGTCTAGGATTTGCTCTCATCAGGCTCATTCTTTCGCATATTTCTCACACTTCATGGCTAGATCCTGGGCTTTTTCTGGATTGCATCACGTAGTAATGAGGTACAATACTGAAACAGTCAATTAAACCTGGTTTCGATCAATATTTTAGAGGATAACGCAAGTTAGGTCTGGGACAGGTCTGGGATTTGCCCTCATCAGGCTCATACTTTCGCGTTTTTCACATACTTGTTGAACTGATCCTGGGTTTTTTCTGGTTTGGATCACGTAGTAGTGTGGTACCACACTGAAACAGACCATTAAACCTGGTTTGGATCAATATTTTAGAGGATAACGTATGTCAGGTTTGGGTTAGGCCTGGGATTTGCGCTCATCAGGGTCATCTTTCGCAGTTTTAACATGCATGTTGACCTGATCGAGGGTTTTTCCTGCTTTGGATCACGTAGTAAAGTGGTACCACAACGAAAACAGTCAATTAAACCTGGTTTCGATCATTATTTTAGAGGATAACGCGTGATAGGTCAGGGATTGGTTTGGGATTAGCCCTCATCAGACTCATACTTTCGCACACTTCACATACTCGTTGACAAGATCCTGGGTTTTTTCAGGTTTGGATCACGTATTATTATGGTACCACACTGAAACAGTCGATTAAACCTGGTTTCGATTAATATTTTTGAGGATAACGCATGTTAGGTCTGGGATAGGTCTGGGATTTGCCCTCATCAGGCTCATTCTTTCGCAGTTATAACATGCATGTTGACCTGATCGAGGGTTTTTTCTGCTTTGGATCACGTAGTAAAGTGGTACCACACTAAAACAGGCAATTAAACCTGGTTTCGATCAATATTTTAGAGGATAACGAAAGTTATGTCTAGTTTAGGTCTGGGATTTGCCCTCATCAGACTCATACTTTCGCATACTTCACATACTTGTTGAACGGGTCCCTTGTTTTTTCTGGTTTGGATCACGTAGTAAGGTGGTACCACACTGAAGCAGTCCATTAAACCTGGTTTGGATCAATATTTTAGAGGATAACGCATGTTAGGTTTGGGTTAGGTCAAGGATTTGCCCTCACCAGGCTCATACTTTCGCATATTTCTCATACTTCATGGATAGATCCTGGGCTGTTTCTGGATTGTATCACGTAGTAATGCGGTACCACGCTGAAACAGTCAATTAAACCTGGTTTCGATCAATATTTTAGAGGATAACGCAAGTTAGAACTAGGTTAGGCCTGGGATCTTCACTCATCAGACACATACTTTCGCATTCTTCACATACTTGTTGAACAGATCCTGGGTTTTTTCCGGTTTGTGTCACGTAGTAGTGTGGTACCACACTGATACAGTCGATTAAACCTGGTTTCGATCAATATTTTTGGGGATAGCGCATGTTAGAACTAGGTTAGGCCTGGGATCTTCACTCATCAGACACATACTTTCGCATTCTTCACATACTTGTTGAACAGACCCTGGGTTTTTTCCGGTTTGTGTCACGTAGTAGTGTGGTACCACACTGATACAGTCGATTAAACCTGGTTTCGATCAATATTTTTGGGGATAGCGCATGTTAGGTCTAGGTTAGGCCGTGGATTTTCACTCATCAGACTCATACTTTCGCATTCTTCACATACTTGTTGAACGGCTCCTGTGTTTTTTCTGGTTTGGTTCACGTAGTAATGTGGTACCACACTGAAACATTCATTTAAACCTGGTCTTGATAAATATTTTAGAGGATAACGCATGGTAGGTTTGGGTTAGGTCTAGGATTTGCCCTCATCAGGCTCATACTTTCGCATATTTCTCATACTTCATGGCTAGATCCTGGGCTTTTTCTGGATTGCATCACGTAGTAATGAAGTACAACACTGAAACAGTCAATTTAACCTGGTTTCCATCAATATCTGAGAGGACAACGCAAGTTAGGTCTGGGATAGGTCTGGGATTTGCCCTCATCAGGCTCACACTTTCGCGTTTTTCACATACTTGTTGAACAGATCCTGGGTTTTTTCAGGTTTGGGTCAGGTAGTGTGGTACCACACTGAAACAGTCGATTAAACCTGGTTTCGATCAATATTTTTGAGGATAACGCATGTTAGGTCTAGGTTAGGCCAGGGATTTTCACTCATCAGACTCATACTTTCGCATTCTTCACATACTTGTTGAACGGATCCTGGGTTTTTACTGGTTTGGATCACGTAGTAATGTGGTACAACACTGAAACATTCAATGAAACCTGGTTTCGATCAATATTTTTGGGGATAACGCATGTTATGTCTAGGTTAGGCCGTGGATTTTCACTCTTCAGACTCATACTTTCGCATATTTCTCACACTTCATGGCTAGATCCTGGGCTTTTTCGGGATTGCATCACGTAGTAATGAAGTACAACACTGAAACAGTCAATTTAACCTGGTTTCCATCAATATCTGAGAGGACAACGCAAGTTAGGTCTGGGATAGGTCTGGGATTTGCCCTCATCAGGCTCATACTTTCGCGTTTTTCACATACTTGTTGAACAGATCCTGGGTTTTTTCAGGTTTGGGTCACGTAGTAGTGTGGTACCACACCGAAACAGTCGATTAAACCTGGTTTCGATCAATATTTTTAAGGACAACGCTTGTTAGGTCTAGGTTAGGCCGGAGATTTTCACTCATCAGACTCATACTTTCGCATTCTTCACATACTTGTTGAACGGATCCTGTGTTTTTACTGGTTTGGATCACGTAGTAATGTGGTACAACACTGAAACATTCAATTAAACCTGGTCTTGATAAATATTTTAGAGGATAACGCATGTTAGGTCTGGGTTAGGTCTAGGATTTGCCCCCATCAGGCTCATACTTTCGCATATTTCTCATACTTCATGGCTGTATCCTGGGCTATTTCTGGATTGGATCACGTAGTAATGTGGTACCACACTGAAACAGTCAATTAAACCTGGTTTTGATCAATATTTTAGAGAATAATTCTTGTAAGGTCTAGGTTAGGTCTGGGATTTGCTCTCATCAGGCTCATTCTTTCGCATATTTCTCATACTTGATGGATAGATCCTGGGCTTTTTTCTGGATTGCATCACGTAGTAATCAAGTACAACACTGAACCAGTCAATTAAACCTGGTTTGCATCAATGTTTTAGAGGACAACGCATGTTAGGTCTGGGATAGGTCTGGGATTTGCCCTCATCAGGCTCATACTTTCGCGTTTTTCACATACTTGTTGAACAGATCCTGGGTTTTTTCTGGTTTGCGTCACGTAGAAATGTGGTACCACACTGAAACAGTCCATTAAACCTGGTTTGGATCAATATTTTAGAGGATAACGCATGTTAGGTCTAGGTAAGGCCTGGGATTTTCACTCATCAGACTCATACTTTCGCATTCTTCACATACTTATTGAAGGGATCCTGGGTTTTTTCTGGTTTGCATCACGTAGTAATGTGGGCCCACTCTGAAACAATCAATTAAACCTGGTCTTGATAAATATTTTAGAGAATAATTCATGTTAGGTCTAGGTTAGGTCTGGGATTTGCTCTAATCAGGCTCATTCTTTCGCATTTTTCTCATACTTGATGGCTAGATCCTGGACATTTTCTGGATTGCACCACGTAGTAATGTGGTACCACACTGAAACAGTCAATTAAACCTGGTTTCCATCAATATTTTAGAGCACAACGCATGTTAGGTCTGGGATAGGCCTGGGATTTGCCCTCATCAGGGTCATGCTTTCGCAGTTTTAACATACATGTTGACCTGATCGAGGGTTTTTTCTGCTTTGCATCACGTAGTAAAGTGGTACCACACTGAAGCAGTCCATTAAACCTGGTTTGGATCAATATTTTAGAGGATAACGCATGTTAGGTTTGGGTTAGGTCTAGGATTCGCCCTCATCAGGCTCATTCTTTCGCATATTTCTCATAATTCATTGGCTAGATCCTGGGCTGTTTCTGGATTGTATCACGTAGTAATGCGGTACCACGCTGAAACAGTCAATTAATCCTGGTTTCGATCAATATTTTAGAGGATAACGCAAGTTAGGTCTGGGATAGGTCTGGGATTCGCCCACATCAGGCTCATACTTTCGCGTTTTTCACGTACTTGTTGAACTGATCCTGGGTTTTTTCTGGTTTGCATCACGTAGTAAAGTGGTACCACACTGAAGCAGTCCATTAAACCTGGTTTGGATCTATATTTTAGAGGATAACGCATGTTAGGTTTGGGTTAGGTCTAGGATTTTCCCTCATCAGGCTCATACTTTCGCATATTTCTCATACTTCATGGCTAGATCCTGGGCTGTTTCTGGATTGTATCACGTAGTAATGCGGTACCACGCTGAAACAGTCAATTAGACCTGGTTTCGATCAATATTTTAGAGGATAACGCAAGTTAGGTCTGGGATAGGTCTGGGATTCGCCCTCATCAGGCTCATATTTTCGCGTTTTCCACGTACTTGTTGAACTGATCCTGGGTTTTTTCTGGTTTGTATCACGTAGCAATGTGGTACCGCACTGAGACAGTCGATTAAACCTGGTTTCGATCAATATTTTAGAGGATAACGCAAGTTTGGTCAGGGATAGGTCTGGGATTTGCCCTCATCAGGCTCATACTTTCGCATTTTTCACATACTTGTTGAACAGATCCTGGGTTTTTTCTGGTTTGGGTCACGTAGTAATGTGGTGCCACACTGAAACAGTCGATTAAACCAGGTTTCGATCAATAATTTTGAGGATAACGCATGTTAGGTCTAGGTTCGGCCTGGGATTTTCACTCATCAGACTCATACTTTCGCGTTCTACACATACTTGTTGAACGGATCCTGAGTTTTTTTGGTTTGGATCACGTAGTAATGTGGGACCACACTGAAACAGTCAATTAAACCTGGTCACGATAAATATTTTAGAGGATAACGCATGTTAGGTCTGGGTTAGGTCTAGGATTTGCCCCCATCAGGCTCATACTTTCGCATATTTCTCATACTTCATGGCTGGATCCTGGGCTATTTCTGGATTGGATCACCTAGTAATGTGGTAACACACTGAAACAGTCAATTAAACCTGGTTTTGATCAATATTTTAGAGAATAATTCTTGAAAGGTCTAGGTTAGGTCTGGGATTTGCTCTCATCAAGCTCATTCTTTCGCATATTTCTCATACTTGATGGATAGGTCCTGGGCTTTTTCTGGATTGCACCACGTAGTAATGTGGTACCACACTGAAACAGGCAATTAAACCTGGTTTCCATCAATATTTTAGAGCACAACGCATGTTAGGTCTGGGATAGGCCTGGGATTTGCCCACATCAGGCTCATACTTTCGCGTTTTTCACGTACTTGTTGAACTGATCCTGGGTTTTTTCTGGTTTGCATCACGTAGTAAAGTGGTACCACACTGAAGCAGTCCATTAAACCTGGTTTGGATCAATATTTTAGAGGATAACGCATGTTAGGTTTGGGTTAGGACTAGGATTTTCCCTCATCAGGCTCATACTTTCGCATATTTCTCATACTTCATGGCTAGATCCTGGGCTGTTTCTGGATTGTATCACGTAGTAATGCGGTACCACGCTGAAACAGTCAATTAAACCTGGTTTCGATCAATATTTTAGAGGATAACGCAAGTTAGGTCTGGGATAGGTCTGGGATTCGCCCTCATCAGGCTCATACTTTCGCGTTTTTCACGTACTTGTTGAACTGATCCTGGGTTTTTTCTCGTTTGCATCACGTAGTAAAGTGGTACCACACTGAAGCAGTCCATTAAACCTGGTTTGGATCAATATTTTAGAGGATAACGCATGTTAGGTTTGGGTTAGGTCTAGGATTTTCCCTCATCAGGCTCATACTTTCGCATATTTCTCATACTTCATGGCTAGATCCTGGGCTGTTTCTGGATTGTATCACGTAGTAATGCGGTACCACACTGAAACAGTCAATTAAACCTGGTTTCGATCAATATTTTAGAGGATAACGCAAGTTAGGTCTGGGATAGGTCTGGGATTTGCCCCCATCAGGCTCATACTTTCGCGTTTTTCACGTACTTGTTGAACTGATCCTGGGTTTTTTCTGGTTTGGATCACGTAGTAATTTGGGACCACACTGAAACAGTCAATTAAACCTGGTCATGATAAATATTTTAGAGGATAACGCATGTTAAGTCTGGGTTAGGTCTAGGCTTTGCCCTCGTCAGGCTCATACTTTCGCATGTTTCTCATACTTCATGGCTAGATCCTGGGCTATTTCTGGATTGGACACGTAGCAATGTGGTACCGCACTGAGACAGTCGATTAAACCTGGTTTCGATCAATATTTTAGAGGATAACGCAAGTTTGGTCAGGGATAGGTCTGGGATTTGCCCTCATCAGGCTCATACTTTCGCGTTTTTCACATACTTGTTGAACAGATCCTGGGTTTTTTCTGGTTTGGGTCACGTAGTAATGTGGTGCCACACTGAAACAGTCGATTAAACCAGGTTTCGATCAATATTTTTGAGGATAACGCATGTTAGGTCTAGGTTAGGCCTGGGATTTTCACTCATCAGACACATGCTTTCGTATTCTTCACATACTTGTTGAACGGATCCTGGGTTTTTTCTGGTTTGGATCACGTAGCAATGTGGTGCCACACTGAAACAGTCAATTAAACCTGGTCATGATAAATATTTTAGAGGATAACGCATGTTAGGTCTGGGTTAGGTCGAGGCTTTGCCCTCGTCAGGCTCATACTTTCGCATCTTTCTCATACTTCATGGCTAGATCCTGGGCTATTTCTGGATTGGACACGTAGTAATGTGGTACCACACTGAAACAGTCAATTAAACCTGGTTCCGATCAATATTTTAGAGGATAACGCAAGTTAGGTCTGGGATAGGTCTGGGATTTGCCCTCATCAGGCTCATACTTTCGCGTTTTTCACATACTTGTTGAACAGATACTGGGTTTTTTCTGGTTTGGGTCATGTAGTAATGTGGTACCACACTGAAACAGTCGATTAAACCAGGTTTCGATCAATATTTTTGAGGATAACGCATGTTAGGTCTAGGTTAGGCCTGGGATTTTCACTCATCAGACACATGCTTTCGTATTCTTCACATACTTGTTGAACGGATCCTGCGTTTTCTCTGGTTTGGATCACGTAGTAATGTGGGACCACACTGAAACAGTCAATTAAACCTGGTTTCGACCAATATTTTAGAGAATAATTCATGTTAGTTCTAGGTTAGGTCTGGGATTTGCTCTCATCAGGCTCATTCTTTCGCATATTTCTCATACTTGATGGCTAGTTCCTGGGCTATTTCTGGATTGCATCGCGTAGTAATGAAGTGCAACAATGAAACAGTCAATTAAACCTGGTTTCCATCAATATCTTAGAGGACAACGCAAGTTAGGTCTGGGATAGGTCTGGGGTTTGCCCTCATCAGGCTCATACTTTCGCCTTTTTCACATACTTGTTGAACAGATCCTGGGTTTTTTCTGGTTTGGTTCACGTAGTAGTGTGGCACCACACGGAAACAGTCCATCAAACCTGGTTTGGATAAATATTTTAGAGGATAACGTATGTTAGGTCTAGGTTAGGTCTGGGACTTTCACTCATCAGACTCATACTTTCGCATTCTCACACATACTTGTTGAACGGATCCTGGGCTTTTTCTGGTTTGGATCACGTAGTAATGTGGAACCACACTCAAACAATCAATTAAACATGGTCTTGAAAAATATTTTAGAGGATAACGCAAGTTAGGTCTTGGATAGGTCTGGGATTTGCCCTCATCAGGCTCTTACTTTCGCGTTTTTCACATACTTGTTGAACAGATCCTGGGTTATTTTCTGGTTTGGGTCACATAGTAATGTGGTACCACACTGAAACAGACGATTAAACCAGGTTTCGATAAATATTTTTGAGGATAACGCATGTTAGGTCTAGGTTAGGCCGGGGTTTTTCACTCATCACACTCATACTTTCGCATTCTTCACATACTTGTTGAACGGATCCTGGGTTTTTACTAGTTTGGATCACGTAGTAATGAAGTGCAACACTGAAACAGTCAATTAAACCTGGTTTCCATCAATATTTTAGAGGACAACGCATGTTAGGTCTAGGTTAGGCCTGGGATTTGCCCACATCAGGGTCATACTTTCGCAGTTTTAACATATATGTTGACCTGATCGAGGGTTTTTTCTGCTTTGGATCACGCAGTAAAGTGGTACCACACTGAAACAGTCCATTAAACCTGGCTTGGATCAATATTTTAGAGGATAACGCATGTTAGGTCTAGGTTAGCCCTGGGATTTTCACACATCAGACTCATACTTTAGCATTCTTCACATACTTGTTGAACAGATACAGGATTTTTTCTGGTTTGGTTCACGTAGTAATGTGGAACCACACTCAAACAATCAATTAAACATGGTCTTGAAAAATATTTTAGAGGATAACGCATGTTAGGTCTGGGATAGGTCTGGGATTTGCCCCCATCAGGCTCATACTTTCGCATATTTCTCATACTTCATGGCTGGATCCTGGGCTATTTCTGGATTGGATCACCTAGTAATGTGGTACCACACTGAAACAGTCAATGAAACCTGGTTTTGATCAATATTTTAGAGAATAATTCTTGTAAGGTCTAGGTTAGGTCTGGGATTTGCTCTCATCAGGCTCATTCTTTCGCATATTTCTCATACTTGATGGATAGATCCTGGGCTTTTTCTGGATTGCATCACGTAGTAATGAAGTACAACACTGAAACAGTCAATTAAACCTGGTTTCCATCAATGTTTTAGAGGACAACGCATGTTAGGTCTGGGATAGGTCTGGGATTTGCCCTCATCAGGCTCATACTTTCGCGTTTTTCACATACTTGTTGAACAGATCCTGGGTTTTTTCTGGTTTGCATCACGTAGTAATGTGGTACCACACTGAAACAGTCAATTAAACCTGGTTTCGATCAATATTTTAGAGGATAACGCAAGTTAGGTCTGGGATAGGTCTGGGATTTGCCCTCATCAGGCTCATACTTTCGCGTTTTTCACGTACTTGTTGAACTGATCCTGGGTTTTTTCTCGTTTGCATCACGTAGTAAAGTGGTACCACACTGAAGCAGTCCATTAAACCTGGTTTGGATCAATATTTTAGAGGATAACGCATGTTAGGTTTGGGTTAGGTCTAGGATTTTCCCTCATCAGGCTCATACTTTCGCATATTTCTCATACTTCATGGCTAGATCCTGGGCTGTTTCTGGATTGTATCACGTAGTAATGCGGTACCACACTGAAACAGTCAATTAAACCTGGTTTCGATCAATATTTTAGAGGATAACGCAAGTTAGGTCTGGGATAGGTCTGGGATTTGCCCTCAGCAGGCTCATACTATCGCGTTTTTCACGTACTTGTTGAACTGATCCTGGGTTTTTTCTGGTTTGGATCACGTAGTAGTGTGGTGCCACACTGAAACAGACCATTAAACCTGGTTTGGATCAATATTTTAGAGGATAACGTATGTCAGGTTTGGGTTAGGCCTGGGATTTGCGCTCATCAGGGTCATACTTTCGCAGTTTTAACATGCATGTTGACCTGATCGAGGGTTTTTCCTGCTTTGGATCACGTAGTAAAGTGGTACCACAACGAAAACAGTCAATTAAACCTGGTTTCGATCATTATTTTAGAGGATAACGCGAGATAGGTCAGGGATTGGTTTGGGATTAGCCCTCATCAGACTCATACTTTCGCACACTTCACATACTCGTTGACAAGATCCTGGGTTTTTTCTGGTTTGGATCACGTATTATTATGGTACCACACTGAAACAGTCGATTAAACCTGGTTTCGATTAATATTTTTGAGGATAACGCATGTTAGGTCTGGGATAGGTCTGGGATTTGCCCTCATCAGGCTCATTCTTTCGCAGTTATAACATGCATGTTGACCTGATCGAGGGTTTTTTCTGCTTTGGATCACGTAGTAAAGTGGTACCACACTAAAACAGGCAATTAAACCTGGTTTCGATCAATATTTTAGAGGATAACGAAAGTTATGTCTAGTTTAGGTCTGGGATTTGCCCTCATCAGACTCATACTTTCGCATACTTCACATACTTGTTGAACGGGTCCCTTGTTTTTTCTGGTTTGGATCACGTAGTAAGGTGGTACCACACTGAAGCAGTCCATTAAACCTGGTTTGGATCAATATTTTAGAGGATAACGCATGTTAGGTTTGGGTTAGGTCAAGGATTTGCCCTCACCAGGCTCATACTTTCGCATATTTCTCATACTTCATGGATAGATCCTGGGCTGTTTCTGGATTGTATCACGTAGTAATGCGGTACCACGCTGAAACAGTCAATTAAACCTGGTTTCGATCAATATTTTAGAGGATAACGCAAGTTAGAACTAGGTTAGGCCTGGGATCTTCACTCATCAGACACATACTTTCGCATTCCTCACATACTTGTTGAACAGATCCTGGGTTTTTTCCGGTTTGTGTCACGTAGTAGTGTGGTACCACACTGATACAGTCGATTAAACCTGGTTTCGATCAATATTTTTGGGGATAGCGCATGTTAGAACTAGGTTAGGCCTGGGATCTTCACTCATCAGACACATACTTTCGCATTCTTCACATACTTGTTGAACAGATCCTGGGTTTTTTCCGGTTTGTGTCACGTAGTAGTGTGGTACCACACTGATACAGTCGATTAAACCTGGTTTCGATCAATATTTTTGGGGATAGCGCATGTTAGGTCTAGGTTAGGCCGTGGATTTTCACTCATCAGACTCATACTTTCGCATTCTTCACATACTTGTTGAACGGCTCCTGTGTTTTTTCTGGTTTGGTTCACGTAGTAATGTGGTACCACACTGAAACATTCATTTAAACCTGGTCTTGATAAATATTTTAGAGGATAACGCATGGTAGGTTTGGGTTAGGTCTAGGATTTGCCCTCATCAGGCTCATACTTTCGCATATTTCTCATACTTCATGGCTAGATCCTGGGCTTTTTCTGGATTGCATCACGTAGTAATGAAGTACAACACTGAAACAGTCAATTTAACCTGGTTTCCATCAATATCTGAGAGGACAACGCAAGTTAGGTCTGGGATAGGTCTGGGATTTGCCCTCATCAGGCTCACACTTTCGCGTTTTTCACATACTTGTTGAACAGATCCTGGGTTTTTTCAGGTTTGGGTCAGGTAGTGTGGTACCACACTGAAACAGTCGATTAAACCTGGTTTCGATCAATATTTTTGAGGATAACGCATGTTAGGTCTAGGTTAGGCCAGGGATTTTCACTCATCAGACTCATACTTTCGCATTCTTCACATACTTGTTGAACGGATCCTGGGTTTTTACTGGTTTGGATCACGTAGTAATGTGGTACAACACTGAAACATTCAATGAAACCTGGTTTCGATCAATATTTTTGGGGATAACGCATGTTATGTCTAGGTTAGGCCGTGGATTTTCACTCTTCAGACTCATACTTTCGCATATTTCTCACACTTCATGGCTAGATCCTGGGCTTTTTCGGGATTGCATCACGTAGTAATGAAGTACAACACTGAAACAGTCAATTTAACCTGGTTTCCATCAATATCTGAGAGGACAACGCAAGTTAGGTCTGGGATAGGTCTGGGATTTGCCCTCATCAGGCTCATACTTTCGCGTTTTTCACATACTTGTTGAACAGATCCTGGGTTTTTTCAGGTTTGGGTCACGTAGTAGTGTGGTACCACACCGAAACAGTCGATTAAACCTGGTTTCGATCAATATTTTTGAGGACAACGCTTGTTAGGTCTAGGTTAGGCCGGAGATTTTCACTCATCAGACTCATACTTTCGCATTCTTCACATACTTGTTGAACGGATCCTGTGTTTTTACTGGTTTGGATCACGTAGTAATGTGGTACAACACTGAAACATTCAATTAAACCTGGTCTTGATAAATATTTTAGAGGATAACGCATGTTAGGTCTGGGTTAGGTCTAGGATTTGCCCCCATCAGGCTCATACTTTCGCATATTTCTCATACTTCATGGCTGTATCCTGGGCTATTTCTGGATTGGATCACGTAGTAATGTGGTACCACACTGAAACAGTCAATTAAACCTGGTCTTGATAAATATTTTAGAGAATAATTCATGTTAGGTCTAGGTTAGGTCTGGGATTTGCTCTAATCAGGCTCATTCTTTCGCATTTTTCTCATACTTGATGGCTAGATCCTGGACATTTTCTGGATTGCACCACGTAGTAATGTGGTACCACACTGAAACAGTCAATTAAACCTGGTTTCCATCAATATTTTAGAGCACAACGCATGTTAGGTCTGGGATAGGCCTGGGATTTGCCCTCATCAGGGTCATGCTTTCGCAGTTTTAACATACATGTTGACCTGATCGAGGGTTTTTTCTGCTTTGCATCACGTAGTAAAGTGGTACCACACTGAAGCAGTCCATTAAACCTGGTTTGGATCAATATTTTAGAGGATAACGCATGTTAGGTTTGGGTTAGGTCTAGGATTCGCCCTCATCAGGCTCATTCTTTCGCATATTTCTCATAATTCATGGCTAGATCCTGGGCTGTTTCTGGATTGTATCACGTAGTAATGCGGTACCACGCTGAAACAGTCAATTAAACCTGGTTTCGATCAATATTTTAGAGGATAACGCAAGTTAGGTCTGGGATAGGTCTGGGATTCGCCCACATCAGGCTCATACTTTCGCGTTTTTCACGTACTTGTTGAACTGATCCTGGGTTTTTTCTGGTTTGCATCACGTAGTAAAGTGGTACCACACTGAAGCAGTCCATTAAACCTGGTTTGGATCTATATTTTAGAGGATAACGCATGTTAGGTTTGGGTTAGGTCTAGGATTTTCCCTCATCAGGCTCATACTTTCGCATATTTCTCATACTTCATGGCTAGATCCTGGGCTGTTTCTGGATTGTATCACGTAGTAATGCGGTACCACGCTGAAACAGTCAATTAGACCTGGTTTCGATCAATATTTTAGAGGATAACGCAAGTTAGGTCTGGGATAGGTCTGGGATTCGCCCTCATCAGGCTCATATTTTCGCGTTTTCCACGTACTTGTTGAACTGATCCTGGGTTTTTTCTGGTTTGTATCACGTAGCAATGTGGTACCGCACTGAGACAGTCGATTAAACCTGGTTTCGATCAATATTTTAGAGGATAACGCAAGTTTGGTCAGGGATAGGTCTGGGATTTGCCCTCATCAGGCTCATACTTTCGCGTTTTTCACATACTTGTTGAACAGATCCTGGGTTTTTTCTGGTTTGGGTCACGTAGTAATGTGGTGCCACACTGAAACAGTCGATTAAACCAGGTTTCGATCAATAATTTTGAGGATAACGCATGTTAGGTCTAGGTTCGGCCTGGGATTTTCACTCATCAGACTCATACTTTCGCGTTCTACACATACTTGTTGAACGGATCCTGAGTTTTTTTGGTTTGGATCACGTAGTAATGTGGGACCACACTGAAACAGTCAATTAAACCTGGTCATGATAAATATTTTAGAGGATAACGCATGTTAGGTCTGGGTTAGGTCTAGGATTTGCCCCCATCAGGCTCATACTTTCGCATATTTCTCATACTTCATGGCTGGATCCTGGGCTATTTCTGGATTGGATCACCTAGTAATGTGGTAACACACTGAAACAGTCAATTAAACCTGGTTTTGATCAATATTTTAGAGAATAATTCTTGAAAGGTCTAGGTTAGGTCTGGGATTTGCTCTCATCAAGCTCATTCTTTCGCATATTTCTCATACTTGATGGATAGGTCCTGGGCTTTTTCTGGATTGCACCACGTAGTAATGTGGTACCACACTGAAACAGGCAATTAAACCTGGTTTCCATCAATATTTTAGAGCACAACGCATGTTAGGTCTGGGATAGGCCTGGGATTTGCCCACATCAGGCTCATACTTTCGCGTTTTTCACGTACTTGTTGAACTGATCCTGGGTTTTTTCTGGTTTGCATCACGTAGTAAAGTGGTACCACACTGAAGCAGTCCATTAAACCTGGTTTGGGTCAATATTTTAGAGGATAACGCATGTTAGGTTTGGGTTAGGACTAGGATTTTCCCTCATCAGGCTCATACTTTCGCATATTTCTCATACTTCATGGCTAGATCCTGGGCTGTTTCTGGATTGTATCACGTAGTAATGCGGTACCACGCTGAAACAGTCAATTAAACCTGGTTTCGATCAATATTTTAGAGGATAACGCAAGTTAGGTCTGGGATAGGTCTGGGATTCGCCCTCATCAGGCTCATACTTTCGCGTTTTTCACGTACTTGTTGAACTGATCCTGGGTTTTTTCTCGTTTGCATCACGTAGTAAAGTGGTACCACACTGAAGCAGTCCATTAAACCTGGTTTGGATCAATATTTTAGAGGATAACGCATGTTAGGTTTGGGTTAGGTCTAGGATTTTCCCTCATCAGGCTCATACTTTCGCATATTTCTCATACTTCATGGCTAGATCCTGGGCTGTTTCTGGATTGTATCACGTAGTAATGCGGTACCACACTGAAACAGTCAATTAAACCTGGTTTCGATCAATATTTTAGAGGATAACGCAAGTTAGGTCTGGGATAGGTCTGGGATTTGCCCTCATCAGGCTCATACTTTCGCGTTTTTCACGTACTTGTTGAACTGATCCTGGGTTTTTTCTGGTTTGGATCACGTAGTAATGTGGGACCACACTGAAACAGTCAATTAAACCTGGTCATGATAAATATTTTAGAGGATAACGCATGTTAGGTCTGGGATAGGTCTGGGATTTGCCCCCATCAGGCTCATACTTTCGCATATTTCTCATACTTCATGGCTGGATCCTGGGCTATTTCTGGATTGGATCACCTAGTAATGTGGTACCACACTGAAACAGTCAATTAAACCTGGTTTCGATCAATATTTTTGTGGATAACGCATGTTAGGTCTAGGTTAGGCCTGGGATTTTCACTCATCAGACACATGCTTTCGTATTCTTCACATACTTGTTGAACGGATCCTGGGTTTTTTCTGGTTTGGATCACGTAGCAATGTGGTGCCACACTGAGACAGTCGATTAAACCTGGTTTCGATCAATATTTTAGAGGATAACGCAAGTTTGGTCTGGGATAGGTCTGGGATTTGCCCTCATCAGGCTCATACTTTCGCGTTTTTCACATACTTGTTGAACAGATCCTGGGTTTTTTCTGGTTTGGGTCACGTAGTAATGTGGTACCACACTGAAACAGTCAATTAAACCTGGTTTCGATCAATATTTTTGTGGATAACGCATGTTAGGTCTAGGTTAGGCCTGGGATTTTCACTCATCAGACACATGCTTTCGTATTCTTCACATACTTGTTGAACGGATCCTGGGTTTTTTCCGGTTTGGGTCACGTAGTAGTGTGGTACCACACTGAAACAGTCAATGAAACCTGGTTTTGATCAATATTTTAGAGAATAATTCTTGTAAGGTCTAGGTTAGGTCTGGGATTTGCTCTCATCAGGCTCATTCTTTCGCATATTTCTCATACTTGATGGATAGATCCTGGGCTTTTTCTGGATTGCATCACGTAGTAATGAAGTACAACACTGAAACAGTCAATTAAACCTGGTTTCCATCAATATTTTAGAGGATAACGAAAGTTATGTCTAGTTTAGGTCTGGGATTTGCCCTCATCAGACTCATACTTTCGCATACTTCACATACTTGTTGAACGGGTCCCTTGTTTTTTCTGGTTTGGATCACGTAGTAAGGTGGTACCACACTGAAGCAGTCCATTAAACCTGGTTTGGATCAATATTTTAGAGGATAACGCATGTTAGGTTTGGGTTAGGTCAAGGATTTGCCCTCACCAGGCTCATACTTTCGCATATTTCTCATACTTCATGGATAGATCCTGGGCTGTTTCTGGATTGTATCACGTAGTAATGCGGTACCACGCTGAAACAGTCAATTAAACCTGGTTTCGATCAATATTTTAGAGGATAACGCAAGTTAGAACTAGGTTAGGCCTGGGATCTTCACTCATCAGACACATACTTTCGCATTCTTCACATACTTGTTGAACAGATCCTGGGTTTTTTCCGGTTTGTGTCACGTAGTAGTGTGGTACCACACTGATACAGTCGATTAAACCTGGTTTCGATCAATATTTTTGGGGATAGCGCATGTTAGAACTAGGTTAGGCCTGGGATCTTCACTCATCAGACACATACTTTCGCATTCTTCACATACTTGTTGAACAGACCCTGGGTTTTTTCCGGTTTGTGTCACGTAGTAGTGTGGTACCACACTGATACAGTCGATTAAACCTGGTTTCGATCAATATTTTTGGGGATAGCGCATGTTAGGTCTAGGTTAGGCCGTGGATTTTCACTCATCAGACTCATACTTTCGCATTCTTCACATACTTGTTGAACGGCTCCTGTGTTTTTTCTGGTTTGGTTCACGTAGTAATGTGGTACCACACTGAAACATTCATTTAAACCTGGTCTTGATAAATATTTTAGAGGATAACGCATGGTAGGTTTGGGTTAGGTCTAGGATTTGCCCTCATCAGGCTCATACTTTCGCATATTTCTCATACTTCATGGCTAGATCCTGGGCTTTTTCTGGATTGCATCACGTAGTAATGAAGTACAACACTGAAACAGTCAATTTAACCTGGTTTCCATCAATATCTGAGAGGACAACGCAAGTTAGGTCTGGGATAGGTCTGGGATTTGCCCTCATCAGGCTCACACTTTCGCGTTTTTCACATACTTGTTGAACAGATCCTGGGTTTTTTCAGGTTTGGGTCAGGTAGTGTGGTACCACACTGAAACAGTCGATTAAACCTGGTTTCGATCAATATTTTTGAGGATAACGCATGTTAGGTCTAGGTTAGGCCAGGGATTTTCACTCATCAGACTCATACTTTCGCATTCTTCACATACTTGTTGAACGGATCCTGGGTTTTTACTGGTTTGGATCACGTAGTAATGTGGTACAACACTGAAACATTCTATGAAACCTGGTTTCGATCAATATTTTTGGGGATAACGCATGTTATGTCTAGGTTAGGCCGTGGATTTTCACTCTTCAGACTCATACTTTCGCATATTTCTCACACTTCATGGCTAGATCCTGGGCTTTTTCGGGATTGCATCACGTAGTAATGAAGTACAACACTGAAACAGTCAATTTAACCTGGTTTCCATCAATATCTGAGAGGACAACGCAAGTTAGGTCTGGGATAGGTCTGGGATTTGCCCTCATCAGGCTCATACTTTCGCGTTTTTCACATACTTGTTGAACAGATCCTGGGTTTTTTCAGGTTTGGGTCACGTAGTAGTGTGGTACCACACCGAAACAGTCGATTAAACCTGGTTTCGATCAATATTTTTAAGGACAACGCTTGTTAGGTCTAGGTTAGGCCGGAGATTTTCACTCATCAGACTCATACTTTCGCATTCTTCACATACTTGTTGAACGGATCCTGTGTTTTTACTGGTTTGGATCACGTAGTAATGTGGTACAACACTGAAACATTCAATTAAACCTGGTCTTGATAAATATTTTAGAGGATAACGCATGTTAGGTCTGGGTTAGGTCTAGGATTTGCCCCCATCAGGCTCATACTTTCGCATATTTCTCATACTTCATGGCTGTATCCTGGGCTATTTCTGGATTGGATCACGTAGTAATGTGGTACCACACTGAAACAGTCAATTAAACCTGGTTTTGATCAATATTTTAGAGAATAATTCTTGTAAGGTCTAGGTTAGGTCTGGGATTTGCTCTCATCAGGCTCATTCTTTCGCATATTTCTCATACTTGATGGATAGATCCTGGGCTTTTTTCTGGATTGCATCACGTAGTAATCAAGTACAACACTGAACCAGTCAATTAAACCTGGTTTGCATCAATGTTTTAGAGGACAACGCATGTTAGGTCTAGGTTAGGTCTGGGATTTGCTCTAATCAGGCTCATTCTTTCGCATTTTTCTCATACTTGATGGCTAGATCCTGGACATTTTCTGGATTGCACCACGTAGTAATGTGGTACCACACTGAAACAGTCAATTAAACCTGGTTTCCATCAATATTTTAGAGCACAACGCATGTTAGGTCTGGGATAGGCCTGGGATTTGCCCTCATCAGGGTCATGCTTTCGCAGTTTTAACATACATGTTGACCTGATCGAGGGTTTTTTCTGCTTTGCATCACGTAGTAAAGTGGTACCACACTGAAGCAGTCCATTAAACCTGGTTTGGATCAATATTTTAGAGGATAACGCATGTTAGGTTTGGGTTAGGTCTAGGATTCGCCCTCATCAGGCTCATTCTTTCGCATATTTCTCATAATTCATTGGCTAGATCCTGGGCTGTTTCTGGATTGTATCACGTAGTAATGCGGTACCACGCTGAAACAGTCAATTAATCCTGGTTTCGATCAATATTTTAGAGGATAACGCAAGTTAGGTCTGGGATAGGTCTGGGATTCGCCCACATCAGGCTCATACTTTCGCGTTTTTCACGTACTTGTTGAACTGATCCTGGGTTTTTTCTGGTTTGCATCACGTAGTAAAGTGGTACCACACTGAAGCAGTCCATTAAACCTGGTTTGGATCTATATTTTAGAGGATAACGCATGTTAGGTTTGGGTTAGGTCTAGGATTTTCCCTCATCAGGCTCATACTTTCGCATATTTCTCATACTTCATGGCTAGATCCTGGGCTGTTTCTGGATTGTATCACGTAGTAATGCGGTACCACGCTGAAACAGTCAATTAGACCTGGTTTCGATCAATATTTTAGAGGATAACGCAAGTTAGGTCTGGGATAGGTCTGGGATTCGCCCTCATCAGGCTCATATTTTCGCGTTTTCCACGTACTTGTTGAACTGATCCTGGGTTTTTTCTGGTTTGTATCACGTAGCAATGTGGTACCGCACTGAGACAGTCGATTAAACCTGGTTTCGATCAATATTTTAGAGGATAACGCAAGTTTGGTCAGGGATAGGTCTGGGATTTGCCCTCATCAGGCTCATACTTTCGCATTTTTCACATACTTGTTGAACAGATCCTGGGTTTTTTCTGGTTTGGGTCACGTAGTAATGTGGTGCCACACTGAAACAGTCGATTAAACCAGGTTTCGATCAATAATTTTGAGGATAACGCATGTTAGGTCTAGGTTCGGCCTGGGATTTTCACTCATCAGACTCATACTTTCGCGTTCTACACATACTTGTTGAACGGATCCTGAGTTTTTTTGGTTTGGATCACGTAGTAATGTGGGACCACACTGAAACAGTCAATTAAACCTGGTCACGATAAATATTTTAGAGGATAACGCATGTTAGGTCTGGGTTAGGTCTAGGATTTGCCCCCATCAGGCTCATACTTTCGCATATTTCTCATACTTCATGGCTGGATCCTGGGCTATTTCTGGATTGGATCACCTAGTAATGTGGTAACACACTGAAACAGTCAATTAAACCTGGTTTTGATCAATATTTTAGAGAATAATTCTTGAAAGGTCTAGGTTAGGTCTGGGATTTGCTCTCATCAAGCTCATTCTTTCGCATATTTCTCATACTTGATGGATAGGTCCTGGGCTTTTTCTGGATTGCACCACGTAGTAATGTGGTACCACACTGAAACAGGCAATTAAACCTGGTTTCCATCAATATTTTAGAGCACAACGCATGTTAGGTCTGGGATAGGCCTGGGATTTGCCCACATCAGGCTCATACTTTCGCGTTTTTCACGTACTTGTTGAACTGATCCTGGGTTTTTTCTGGTTTGCATCACGTAGTAAAGTGGTACCACACTGAAGCAGTCCATTAAACCTGGTTTGGATCAATATTTTAGAGGATAACGCATGTTAGGTTTGGGTTAGGACTAGGATTTTCCCTCATCAGGCTCATACTTTCGCATATTTCTCATACTTCATGGCTAGATCCTGGGCTGTTTCTGGATTGTATCACGTAGTAATGCGGTACCACGCTGAAACAGTCAATTAAACCTGGTTTCGATCAATATTTTAGAGGATAACGCAAGTTAGGTCTGGGATAGGTCTGGGATTCGCCCTCATCAGGCTCATACTTTCGCGTTTTTCACGTACTTGTTGAACTGATCCTGGGTTTTTTCTCGTTTGCATCACGTAGTAAAGTGGTACCACACTGAAGCAGTCCATTAAACCTGGTTTGGATCAATATTTTAGAGGATAACGCATGTTAGGTTTGGGTTAGGTCTAGGATTTTCCCTCATCAGGCTCATACTTTCGCATATTTCTCATACTTCATGGCTAGATCCTGGGCTGTTTCTGGATTGTATCACGTAGTAATGCGGTACCACACTGAAACAGTCAATTAAACCTGGTTTCGATCAATATTTTAGAGGATAACGCAAGTTAGGTCTGGGATAGGTCTGGGATTTGCCCCCATCAGGCTCATACTTTCGCGTTTTTCACGTACTTGTTGAACTGATCCTGGGTTTTTTCTGGTTTGGATCACGTAGTAATGTGGGACCACACTGAAACAGTCAATTAAACCTGGTCATGATAAATATTTTAGAGGATAACGCATGTTAAGTCTGGGTTAGGTCTAGGCTTTGCCCTCGTCAGGCTCATACTTTCGCATGTTTCTCATACTTCATGGCTAGATCCTGGGCTATTTCTGGATTGGACACGTAGCAATGTGGTACCGCACTGAGACAGTCGATTAAACCTGGTTTCGATCAATATTTTAGAGGATAACGCAAGTTTGGTCAGGGATAGGTCTGGGATTTGCCCTCATCAGGCTCATACTTTCGCGTTTTTCACATACTTGTTGAACAGATCCTGGGTTTTTTCTGGTTTGGGTCACGTAGTAATGTGGTGCCACACTGAAACAGTCGATTAAACCAGGTTTCGATCAATATTTTTGAGGATAACGCATGTTAGGTCTAGGTTAGGCCTGGGATTTTCACTCATCAGACACATGCTTTCGTATTCTTCACATACTTGTTGAACGGATCCTGGGTTTTTTCTGGTTTGGATCACGTAGCAATGTGGTGCCACACTGAAACAGTCAATTAAACCTGGTCATGATAAATATTTTAGAGGATAACGCATGTTAGGTCTGGGTTAGGTCGAGGCTTTGCCCTCGTCAGGCTCATACTTTCGCATCTTTCTCATACTTCATGGCTAGATCCTGGGCTATTTCTGGATTGGACACGTAGTAATGTGGTACCACACTGAAACAGTCAATTAAACCTGGTTCCGATCAATATTTTAGAGGATAACGCAAGTTAGGTCTGGGATAGGTCTGGGATTTGCCCTCATCAGGCTCATACTTTCGCGTTTTTCACATACTTGTTGAACAGATACTGGGTTTTTTCTGGTTTGGGTCATGTAGTAATGTGGTACCACACTGAAACAGTCGATTAAACCAGGTTTCGATCAATATTTTTGAGGATAACGCATGTTAGGTCTAGGTTAGGCCTGGGATTTTCACTCATCAGACACATGCTTTCGTATTCTTCACATACTTGTTGAACGGATCCTGGGTTTTCTCTGGTTTGGATCACGTAGTAATGTGGGACCACACTGAAACAGTCAATTAAACCTGGTTTCGACCAATATTTTAGAGAATAATTCATGTTAGTTCTAGGTTAGGTCTGGGATTTGCTCTCATCAGGCTCATTCTTTCGCATATTTCTCATACTTGATGGCTAGTTCCTGGGCTATTTCTGGATTGCATCGCGTAGTAATGAAGTGCAACAATGAAACAGTCAATTAAACCTGGTTTCCATCAATATCTTAGAGGACAACGCAAGTTAGGTCTGGGATAGGTCTGGGGTTTGCCCTCATCAGGCTCATACTTTCGCCTTTTTCACATACTTGTTGAACAGATCCTGGGTTTTTTCTGGTTTGGTTCACGTAGTAGTGTGGCACCACACGGAAACAGTCCATCAAACCTGGTTTGGATAAATATTTTAGAGGATAACGTATGTTAGGTCTAGGTTAGGTCTGGGACTTTCACTCATCAGACTCATACTTTCGCATTCTCACACATACTTGTTGAACGGATCCTGGGCTTTTTCTGGTTTGGATCACGTAGTAATGTGGAACCACACTCAAACAATCAATTAAACATGGTCTTGAAAAATATTTTAGAGGATAACGCAAGTTAGGTCTTGGATAGGTCTGGGATTTGCCCTCATCAGGCTCTTACTTTCGCGTTTTTCACATACTTGTTGAACAGATCCTGGGTTATTTTCTGGTTTGGGTCACATAGTAATGTGGTACCACACTGAAACAGACGATTAAACCAGGTTTCGATAAATATTTTTGAGGATAACGCATGTTAGGTCTAGGTTAGGCCGGGGTTTTTCACTCATCACACTCATACTTTCGCATTCTTCACATACTTGTTGAACGGATCCTGGGTTTTTACTAGTTTGGATCACGTAGTAATGAAGTGCAACACTGAAACAGTCAATTAAACCTGGTTTCCATCAATATTTTAGAGGACAACGCATGTTAGGTCTAGGTTAGGCCTGGGATTTGCCCACATCAGGGTCATACTTTCGCAGTTTTAACATATATGTTGACCTGATCGAGGGTTTTTTCTGCTTTGGATCACGCAGTAAAGTGGTACCACACTGAAACAGTCCATTAAACCTGGCTTGGATCAATATTTTAGAGGATAACGCATGTTAGGTCTAGGTTAGCCCTGGGATTTTCACACATCAGACTCATACTTTAGCATTCTTCACATACTTGTTGAACAGATACAGGATTTTTTCTGGTTTGGTTCACGTAGTAATGTGGAACCACACTCAAACAATCAATTAAACATGGTCTTGAAAAATATTTTAGAGGATAACGCATGTTAGGTCTGGGATAGGTCTGGGATTTGCCCCCATCAGGCTCATACTTTCGCATATTTCTCATACTTCATGGCTGGATCCTGGGCTATTTCTGGATTGGATCACCTAGTAATGTGGTACCACACTGAAACAGTCAATGAAACCTGGTTTTGATCAATATTTTAGAGAATAATTCTTGTAAGGTCTAGGTTAGGTCTGGGATTTGCTCTCATCAGGCTCATTCTTTCGCATATTTCTCATACTTGATGGATAGATCCTGGGCTTTTTCTGGATTGCATCACGTAGTAATGAAGTACAACACTGAAACAGTCAATTAAACCTGGTTTCCATCAATGTTTTAGAGGACAACGCATGTTAGGTCTGGGATAGGTCTGGGATTTGCCCTCATCAGGCTCATACTTTCGCGTTTTTCACATACTTGTTGAACAGATCCTGGGTTTTTTCTGGTTTGCATCACGTAGTAATGTGGTACCACACTGAAACAGTCAATTAAACCTGGTTTCGATCAATATTTTAGAGGATAACGCAAGTTAGGTCTGGGATAGGTCTGGGATTTGCCCTCATCAGGCTCATACTTTCGCATATTTCTCATACTTCATGGCTAGATCCTGGGCGGTTTCTGGATTGTATCACGTAGTAATGCGGTACCACACTGAAACAGTCAATTAAACCTGGTTTCGATCAATATTTTAGAGGATAACGCAAGTTAGGTCTGGGATAGGTCTGGGATTTGCCCTCAGCAGGCTCATACTATCGCGTTTTTCACGTACTTGTTGAACTGATCCTGGGTTTTTTCTGGTTTGGATCACGTAGTAGTGTGGTGCCACACTGAAACAGACCATTAAACCTGGTTTGGATCAATATTTTAGAGGATAACGTATGTCAGGTTTGGGTTAGGCCTGGGATTTGCGCTCATCAGGGTCATACTTTCGCAGTTTTAACATGCATGTTGACCTGATCGAGGGTTTTTCCTGCTTTGGATCACGTAGTAAAGTGGTACCACAACGAAAACAGTCAATTAAACCTGGTTTCGATCATTATTTTAGAGGATAACGCGAGATAGGTCAGGGATTGGTTTGGGATTAGCCCTCATCAGACTCATACTTTCGCACACTTCACATACTCGTTGACAAGATCCTGGGTTTTTTCTGGTTTGGATCACGTATTATTATGGTACCACACTGAAACAGTCGATTAAACCTGGTTTCGATTAATATTTTTGAGGATAACGCATGTTAGGTCTGGGATAGGTCTGGGATTTGCCCTCATCAGGCTCATTCTTTCGCAGTTATAACATGCATGTTGACCTGATCGAGGGTTTTTTCTGCTTTGGATCACGTAGTAAAGTGGTACCACACTAAAACAGGCAATTAAACCTGGTTTCGATCAATATTTTAGAGGATAACGAAAGTTATGTCTAGTTTAGGTCTGGGATTTGCCCTCATCAGACTCATACTTTCGCATACTTCACATACTTGTTGAACGGGTCCCTTGTTTTTTCTGGTTTGGATCACGTAGTAAGGTGGTACCACACTGAAGCAGTCCATTAAACCTGGTTTGGATCAATATTTTAGAGGATAACGCATGTTAGGTTTGGGTTAGGTCAAGGATTTGCCCTCACCAGGCTCATACTTTCGCATATTTCTCATACTTCATGGATAGATCCTGGGCTGTTTCTGGATTGTATCACGTAGTAATGCGGTACCACGCTGAAACAGTCAATTAAACCTGGTTTCGATCAATATTTTAGAGGATAACGCAAGTTAGAACTAGGTTAGGCCTGGGATCTTCACTCATCAGACACATACTTTCGCATTCCTCACATACTTGTTGAACAGATCCTGGGTTTTTTCCGGTTTGTGTCACGTAGTAGTGTGGTACCACACTGATACAGTCGATTAAACCTGGTTTCGATCAATATTTTTGGGGATAGCGCATGTTAGAACTAGGTTAGGCCTGGGATCTTCACTCATCAGACACATACTTTCGCATTCTTCACATACTTGTTGAACGGATCCTGGGTTTTTACTGGTTTGGATCACGTAGTAATGTGGTACAACACTGAAACATTCAATGAAACCTGGTTTCGATCAATATTTTTGGGGATAGCGCATGTTAGGTCTAGGTTAGGCCGTGGATTTTCACTCATCAGACTCATACTTTCGCATTCTTCACATACTTGTTGAACGGCTCCTGTGTTTTTTCTGGTTTGGTTCACGTAGTAATGTGGTACCACACTGAAACATTCATTTAAACCTGGTCTTGATAAATATTTTAGAGGATAACGCATGGTAGGTTTGGGTTAGGTCTAGGATTTGCCCTCATCAGGCTCATACTTTCGCATATTTCTCATACTTCATGGCTAGATCCTGGGCTTTTTCTGGATTGCATCACGTAGTAATGAAGTACAACACTGAAACAGTCAATTTAACCTGGTTTCCATCAATATCTGAGAGGACAACGCAAGTTAGGTCTGGGATAGGTCTGGGATTTGCCCTCATCAGGCTCACACTTTCGCGTTTTTCACATACTTGTTGAACAGATCCTGGGTTTTTTCAGGTTTGGGTCAGGTAGTGTGGTACCACACTGAAACAGTCGATTAAACCTGGTTTCGATCAATATTTTTGAGGATAACGCATGTTAGGTCTAGGTTAGGCCAGGGATTTTCACTCATCAGACTCATACTTTCGCATTCTTCACATACTTGTTGAACGGATCCTGGGTTTTTACTGGTTTGGATCACGTAGTAATGTGGTACAACACTGAAACATTCAATGAAACCTGGTTTCGATCAATATTTTTGGGGATAACGCATGTTATGTCTAGGTTAGGCCGTGGATTTTCACTCTTCAGACTCATACTTTCGCATATTTCTCACACTTCATGGCTAGATCCTGGGCTTTTTCGGGATTGCATCACGTAGTAATGAAGTACAACACTGAAACAGTCAATTTAACCTGGTTTCCATCAATATCTGAGAGGACAACGCAAGTTAGGTCTGGGATAGGTCTGGGATTTGCCCTCATCAGGCTCATACTTTCGCGTTTTTCACATACTTGTTGAACAGATCCTGGGTTTTTTCAGGTTTGGGTCACGTAGTAGTGTGGTACCACACCGAAACAGTCGATTAAACCTGGTTTCGATCAATATTTTTGAGGACAACGCTTGTTAGGTCTAGGTTAGGCCGGAGATTTTCACTCATCAGACTCATACTTTCGCATTCTTCACATACTTGTTGAACGGATCCTGTGTTTTTACTGGTTTGGATCACGTAGTAATGTGGTACAACACTGAAACATTCAATTAAACCTGGTCTTGATAAATATTTTAGAGGATAACGCATGTTAGGTCTGGGTTAGGTCTAGGATTTGCCCCCATCAGGCTCATACTTTCGCATATTTCTCATACTTCATGGCTGTATCCTGGGCTATTTCTGGATTGGATCACGTAGTAATGTGGTACCACACTGAAACAGTCAATTAAACCTGGTTTTGATCAATATTTTAGAGAATAATTCTTGTAAGGTCTAGGTTAGGTCTGGGATTTGCTCTCATCAGGCTCATTCTTTCGCATATTTCTCATACTTGATGGATAGATCCTGGGCTTTTTCTGGATTGCATCACGTAGTAATCAAGTACAACACTGAACCAGTCAATTAAACCTGGTTTGCATCAATGTTTTAGAGGACAACGCATGTTAGGTCTGGGATAGGTCTGGGATTTGCCCTCATCAGGCTCATACTTTCGCGTTTTTCACATACTTGTTGAACAGATCCTGGGTTTTTTCTGGTTTGCGTCACGTAGAAATGTGGTACCACACTGAAACAGTCCATTAAACCTGGTTTGGATCAATATTTTAGAGGATAACGCATGTTAGGTCTAGGTAAGGCCTGGGATTTTCACTCATCAGACTCGTACTTTCGCATTCTTCACATACTTGTTGAAGGGATCCTGGGTTTTTTCTGGTTTGCATCACGTAGTAATGTGGGCCCACTCTGAAACAATCAATTAAACCTGGTCTTGATAAATATTTTAGAGAATAATTCATGTTAGGTCTAGGTTAGGTCTGGGATTTGCTCTAATCAGGCTCATTCTTTCGCATTTTTCTCATACTTGATGGCTAGATCCTGGACATTTTCTGGATTGCACCACGTAGTAATGTGGTACCACACTGAAACAGTCAATTAAACCTGGTTTCCATCAATATTTTAGAGCACAACGCATGTTAGGTCTGGGATAGGCCTGGGATTTGCCCTCATCAGGGTCATGCTTTCGCAGTTTTAACATACATGTTGACCTGATCGAGGGTTTTTTCTGCTTTGCATCACGTAGTAAAGTGGTACCACACTGAAGCAGTCCATTAAACCTGGTTTGGATCAATATTTTAGAGGATAACGCATGTTAGGTTTGGGTTAGGTCTAGGATTCGCCCTCATCAGGCTCATTCTTTCGCATATTTCTCATAATTCATGGCTAGATCCTGGGCTGTTTCTGGATTGTATCACGTAGTAATGCGGTACCACGCTGAAACAGTCAATTAAACCTGGTTTCGATCAATATTTTAGAGGATAACGCAAGTTAGGTCTGGGATAGGTCTGGGATTCGCCCACATCAGGCTCATACTTTCGCGTTTTTCACGTACTTGTTGAACTGATCCTGGGTTTTTTCTGGTTTGCATCACGTAGTAAAGTGGTACCACACTGAAGCAGTCCATTAAACCTGGTTTGGATCTATATTTTAGAGGATAACGCATGTTAGGTTTGGGTTAGGTCTAGGATTTTCCCTCATCAGGCTCATACTTTCGCATATTTCTCATACTTCATGGCTAGATCCTGGGCTGTTTCTGGTTTGCATCACGTAGTAAAGTGGTACCACACTGAAGCAGTCCATTAAACCTGGTTTCGATCAATATTTTAGAGGATAACGCAAGTTAGGTCTGGGATAGGTCTGGGATTCGCCCTCATCAGGCTCATATTTTCGCGTTTTCCACGTACTTGTTGAACTGATCCTGGGTTTTTTCTGGTTTGTATCACGTAGCAATGTGGTACCGCACTGAGACAGTCGATTAAACCTGGTTTCGATCAATATTTTAGAGGATAACGCAAGTTTGGTCAGGGATAGGTCTGGGATTTGCCCTCATCAGGCTCATACTTTCGCGTTTTTCACATACTTGTTGAACAGATCCTGGGTTTTTTCTGGTTTGGGTCACGTAGTAATGTGGTGCCACACTGAAACAGTCGATTAAACCAGGTTTCGATCAATAATTTTGAGGATAACGCATGTTAGGTCTAGGTTCGGCCTGGGATTTTCACTCATCAGACTCATACTTTCGCGTTCTACACATACTTGTTGAACGGATCCTGAGTTTTTTTGGTTTGGATCACGTAGTAATGTGGGACCACACTGAAACAGTCAATTAAACCTGGTCATGATAAATATTTTAGAGGATAACGCATGTTAGGTCTGGGTTAGGTCTAGGATTTGCCCCCATCAGGCTCATACTTTCGCATATTTCTCATACTTCATGGCTGGATCCTGGGCTATTTCTGGATTGGATCACCTAGTAATGTGGTAACACACTGAAACAGTCAATTAAACCTGGTTTTGATCAATATTTTAGAGAATAATTCTTGAAAGGTCTAGGTTAGGTCTGGGATTTGCTCTCATCAAGCTCATTCTTTCGCATATTTCTCATACTTGATGGATAGGTCCTGGGCTTTTTCTGGATTGCACCACGTAGTAATGTGGTACCACACTGAAACAGGCAATTAAACCTGGTTTCCATCAATATTTTAGAGCACAACGCATGTTAGGTCTGGGATAGGCCTGGGATTTGCCCACATCAGGCTCATACTTTCGCGTTTTTCACGTACTTGTTGAACTGATCCTGGGTTTTTTCTGGTTTGCATCACGTAGTAAAGTGGTACCACACTGAAGCAGTCCATTAAACCTGGTTTGGGTCAATATTTTAGAGGATAACGCATGTTAGGTTTGGGTTAGGACTAGGATTTTCCCTCATCAGGCTCATACTTTCGCATATTTCTCATACTTCATGGCTAGATCCTGGGCTGTTTCTGGATTGTATCACGTAGTAATGCGGTACCACGCTGAAACAGTCAATTAAACCTGGTTTCGATCAATATTTTAGAGGATAACGCAAGTTAGGTCTGGGATAGGTCTGGGATTCGCCCTCATCAGGCTCATACTTTCGCGTTTTTCACGTACTTGTTGAACTGATCCTGGGTTTTTTCTCGTTTGCATCACGTAGTAAAGTGGTACCACACTGAAGCAGTCCATTAAACCTGGTTTGGATCAATATTTTAGAGGATAACGCATGTTAGGTTTGGGTTAGGTCTAGGATTTTCCCTCATCAGGCTCATACTTTCGCATATTTCTCATACTTCATGGCTAGATCCTGGGCTGTTTCTGGATTGTATCACGTAGTAATGCGGTACCACACTGAAACAGTCAATTAAACCTGGTTTCGATCAATATTTTAGAGGATAACGCAAGTTAGGTCTGGGATAGGTCTGGGATTTGCCCTCATCAGGCTCATACTTTCGCGTTTTTCACGTACTTGTTGAACTGATCCTGGGTTTTTTCTGGTTTGGATCACGTAGTAATGTGGGACCACACTGAAACAGTCAATTAAACCTGGTCATGATAAATATTTTAGAGGATAACGCATGTTAAGTCTGGGTTAGGTCTAGGCTTTGCCCTCGTCAGGCTCATACTTTCGCATGTTTCTCATACTTCATGGCTAGATCCTGGGCTATTTCTGGATTGGACACGTAGCAATGTGGTACCGCACTGAGACAGTCGATTAAACCTGGTTTCGATCAATATTTTAGAGGATAACGCAAGTTTGGTCAGGGATAGGTCTGGGATTTGCCCTCATCAGGCTCATACTTTCGCGTTTTTCACATACTTGTTGAACAGATCCTGGGTTTTTTCTGGTTTGGGTCACGTAGTAATGTGGTGCCACACTGAAACAGTCGATTAAACCAGGTTTCGATCAATATTTTTGAGGATAACGCATGTTAGGTCTAGGTTAGGCCTGGGATTTTCACTCATCAGACACATGCTTTCGTATTCTTCACATACTTGTTGAACGGATCCTGGGTTTTATCTGGTTTGGATCACGTAGCAATGTGGTGCCACACTGAAACAGTCAATTAAACCTGGTCATGATAAATATTTTAGAGGATAACGCATGTTAGGTCTGGGTTAGGTCGAGGCTTTGCCCTCGTCAGGCTCATACTTTCGCATCTTTCTCATACTTCATGGCTAGATCCTGGGCTATTTCTGGATTGGACACGTAGTAATGTGGTACCACACTGAAACAGTCAATTAAACCTGGTTCCGATCAATATTTTAGAGGATAACGCAAGTTAGGTCTGGGATAGGTCTGGGATTTGCCCTCATCAGGCTCATACTTTCGCGTTTTTCACATACTTGTTGAACAGATACTGGGTTTTTTCTGGTTTGGGTCATGTAGTAATGTGGTACCACACTGAAACAGTCGATTAAACCAGGTTTCGATCAATATTTTTGAGGATAACGCATGTTAGGTCTAGGTTAGGCCTGGGATTTTCACTCATCAGACACATGCTTTCGTATTCTTCACATACTTGTTGAACGGATCCTGGGTTTTCTCTGGTTTGGATCACGTAGTAATGTGGGACCACACTGAAACAGTCAATTAAACCTGGTTTCGACCAATATTTTAGAGAATAATTCATGTTAGTTCTAGGTTAGGTCTGGGATTTGCTCTCATCAGGCTCATTCTTTCGCATATTTCTCATACTTGATGGCTAGTTCCTGGGCTATTTCTGGATTGCATCGCGTAGTAATGAAGTGCAACAATGAAACAGTCAATTAAACCTGGTTTCCATCAATATCTTAGAGGACAACGCAAGTTAGGTCTGGGATAGGTCTGGGGTTTGCCCTCATCAGGCTCATACTTTCGCCTTTTTCACATACTTGTTGAACAGATCCTGGGTTTTTTCTGGTTTGGTTCACGTAGTAGTGTGGCACCACACGGAAACAGTCCATCAAACCTGGTTTGGATAAATATTTTAGAGGATAACGCATGTTAGGTTTGGGTTAGGTCTAGGATTTTCCCTCATCAGGCTCATACTTTCGCATATTTCTCATACTTCATGGCTAGATCCTGGGCTGTTTCTGGATTGTATCACGTAGTAATGTGGAACCACACTCAAACAATCAATTAAACATGGTCTTGAAAAATATTTTAGAGGATAACGCAAGTTAGGTCTTGGATAGGTCTGGGATTTGCCCTCATCAGGCTCTTACTTTCGCGTTTTTCACATACTTGTTGAACAGATCCTGGGTTATTTTCTGGTTTGGGTCACATAGTAATGTGGTACCACACTGAAACAGACGATTAAACCAGGTTTCGATAAATATTTTTGAGGATAACGCATGTTAGGTCTAGGTTAGGCCGGGGTTTTTCACTCATCACACTCATACTATCGCATTCTTCACATACTTGTTGAACGGATCCTGGGTTTTTACTAGTTTGGATCACGTAGTAATGAAGTGCAACACTGAAACAGTCAATTAAACCTGGTTTCCATCAATATTTTAGAGGACAACGCATGTTAGGTCTAGGTTAGGCCTGAGATTTGCCCACATCAGGGTCATACTTTCGCAGTTTTAACATATATGTTGACCTGATCGAGGGTTTTTTCTGCTTTGGATCACGCAGTAAAGTGGTACCACACTGAAACAGTCCATTAAACCTGGCTTGGATCAATATTTTAGAGGATAACGCATGTTAGGTCTAGGTTAGCCCTGGGATTTTCACACATCAGACTCATACTTTAGCATTCTTCACATACTTGTTGAACAGATACAGGATTTTTTCTGGTTTGGTTCACGTAGTAATGTGGAACCACACTCAAACAATCAATTAAACATGGTCTTGAAAAATATTTTAGAGGATAATGCATGTTAGGTCTGGGATAGGTCTGGGATTTGCCCCCATCAGGCTCATACTTTCGCATATTTCTCATACTTCATGGCTGGATCCTGGGCTATTTCTGGATTGGATCACCTAGTAATGTGGTACCACACTGAAACAGTCAATGAAACCTGGTTTTGATCAATATTTTAGAGAATAATTCTTGTAAGGTCTAGGTTAGGTCTGGGATTTGCTCTCATCAGGCTCATTCTTTCGCATATGTCTCATACTTGATGGATAGATCCTGGGCTTTTTCTGGATTGCATCACGTAGTAATGAAGTACAACACTGAAACAGTCAATTAAACCTGGTTTCCATCAATGTTTTAGAGGACAACGCATGTTAGGTCTGGGATAGGTCTGGGATTTGCCCTCATCAGGCTCATACTTTCGCGTTTTTCACATACTTGTTGAACAGATCCTGGGTTTTTTCTGGTTTGCGTCACGTAGTAATGTGGTACCACACTGAAACAGTCAATTAAACCTGGTTTCGATCAATATTTTAGAGGATAACGCAAGTTAGGTCTGGGGTAGGTCTGGGATTTGCCCTCATCAGGCTCATACTTTCGCGTTTTTCACGTACTTGTTGAACTGATCCTGGGTTTTTTCTCGTTTGCATCACGTAGTAAAGTGGTACCACACTGAAGCAGTCCATTAAACCTGGTTTGGATCAATATTTTAGAGGATAACGCATGTTAGGTTTGGGTTAGGTCTAGGATTTTCCCTCATCAGGCTCATACTTTCGCATATTTCTCATACTTCATGGCTAGATCCTGGGCTGTTTCTGGATTGTATCACGTAGTAATGCGGTACCACACTGAAACAGTCAATTAAACCTGGTTTCGATCAATATTTTAGAGGATAACGCAAGTTAGGTCTGGGATAGGTCTGGGATTTGCCCTCATCAGGCTCATACTTTCGCGTTTTTCACGTACTTGTTGAACTGATCCTGGGTTTTTTCTGGTTTGGATCACGTAGTAATGTGGGACCACACTGAAACAGTCAATTAAACCTGGATTGAATCAATATTTTAGAGGATAACGCATGTTAGGTCTAGGTTAGGCCTGGGATTTTCACTCATCAGACACATGCTTTCGTATACTTCACATACTTTTTTTTTTTTTTTTTTTTTTTTTTTTTGTCGTGGGGAAAATCTTCGAAAGACTCCCTCCCACCTCCTTGGGGAGAGGTGGGAGGGGTGTGTGGGATTCCCCGCGCCCGTACAACGACAGGCGCGGGACCTACCCACTAAAAACCCCACGGTGACCCTTCGGCACGCTTTGGGAGGATACCGGGAATCGCTCGAAGCATTCTTCCGGTATCCTCCCCGTGCCCGCGCTTTCGCGCCCATCCCCCGGGGGGACAATCGGTCCCCCCAGTAGACACACTGCCTCATAGCGGCGGGACGGGGCCACTCCATCCCGCCGCTATCCGTCCCGGGGCCGCGTTTAGTGGCGGCTGCGAGCCCCAACTCGCAACCGCCCGCGACCCCGTTTCCACCCCTCGGCGGCCGGGCGTTCATGGCCGCACCAGACCGCCGAGGGTGCCTCCCCTTGCGTCGGACCGGTAGGGGGAGACACTCCTACCCCCAACCGGTCCGACCCGGCGCCGCCTGGCGGGAGGAGGGTCCCCTCAGGACCCCCCTCCCAGCCTAGGTCATCCGCCACGCCGAGGCGGCCGCCCGCGACGCCTCGCGACCGGGCGACGACCTCGGGCCACCGCACGAGCGCGAGCTTCAGCGCGCCGCTGAAGCTCGCGCTCCCTCCCCGCGGCCTCCTTCTGCAACATTACGTTCTCGCAGAAGGAGGCCACGGCCCTCCACTTCTCCTCGCTGCCGAGCATGGCGCGCACCACGCCCGGCAGCGAGACATCCCGCCCGACGACGCCGACCAGGACACGGCGCTCCCCCTCCCACGCGGGGCATACCTCCAGGGTATGATCCGCCGTGTCCTGCTCAGCGTCGCAGTGGCAGCAACGCGCCGTCGGCTCCTTCCCTATCCGGCACAGGTATCTTCCGAAGCTGCCATGCCCGGAAAATACCTGTGCCATCCGGTAGGTGAGGCTGCCATGGCCTCTGTCCAGCCACTCCTTCAGGAGTGGCCGAACCGCCCCGACAGTCCGGTGCCCCGCGGTTGGCAGAGCCAGCCGCTCCTGCCACGCGAGCAACACGGACTGCCGGGCCTGGCGCTTCAAATCGCCCCAAGCAGGTTCCTGCCCGCCCGGGACCGCCCCCACCCCCGCGCGACGGTCGACGCGGTGCCGGTACATCACCGCGTGCGACCGCGCGAGCAGGTCCATGGGCGGCATCCCCGCTAGAACCGTCGCCGCCTCATGTGACATGGTCCGATACCCGCGGACGACCCTGAGCGCCATGCGCCTCTGCACCCGACGCAGCATAGTCATGCTGCGCCGGGAGGCAGCCAGGTCGTCCGCCCAGACGGGGGCCCCGTATAGGGCCACCGACTGGACCATTGCCACATAGAGGCGACGAACTCGGCCCGCCGGGCCCCCCAGGTTGGGCAGGATCCGGCCCAGAGCCGCAACCATCCTTTCCAACCGGGGGACCAGGCAGCGGAAATGCCCCTCGAAACGCCAGTGGCTATCGAGGATCAGCCCTAGATACCTGATCTGGGGCTTCACCTCGATGTCAGCCCCACCCACCCGGATCAGAGGGGGTGGCGGATCCTGCCGAGGTGAATGAAACGCAATCACCTCGGTCTTATGGACCGCCACCGTCATCCCCATCCCCCTGATCCGGTCGACGACGCGTTGCGACCCCTCCTCCGCGCGACGCATGGCCCTCCCCCAGTGCGCCCCGACGGCCAGCACCAGTGTGTCATCCGCATAACACACCGTGCTGACGCCGTCGGGGAGGCCGGCCCGCAACACCGAGTCGTACGCGATGTTCCACAGGAGTGGCCCGAGGACTGACCCCTGCGGAACACCGCAGTACACCTCCCTCCGCATATCACCATCCCGGCCCGGATACTCGATCCACCTGCCGCGGAGATAATCCCCGACGACCGCCCTGAGACAAGGGGGGACTCGATGATATTCGAGTCCCCTCCTTATCTCTTCCCAGGGGAGGGTGTTAAAGGCATTGGCAATATCCAAGGATATTGCCAATGCCACCCCTCCCCGGGAGACGGCCGCCTCCGAGAGGGCCCTCACACGACCTATGGCGTCGATAGTCGATCGGCCCCCCCGGAAACCGAACTGGCAGTCGGCCAGACCGGGATCACCCCGCGACAGGTGCTCGACGAGGCGGGCAGCAATCACACGCTCGAAGAGCTTGCCCACCTCGTCGAGGAGACAAATGGGCCGGTATGCGGAGGGAGACTCCGCGGGCCGACCCTCCTTCCGGAGGAGGACCATCCTCGCCACCTTCCAACTGGGGGGGAATCGCCCGTCCCTCAGGCAGCGGTCGAACAACCGCCTGAGGTCGGCCCCAAGGACGCCCTGGGTCAAGACCCAAACCCGGCCGGGCACACCATCCGGACCCGGGGCCGTGTTACGAACCCCGAGCCGTCTGATGGCCGCTGCCAGCTCCTCCTGCGTGACCTCCAGCTCGGCCGTCCACTCCACTGGGACAGCCGCCGCCGCCGGAGGACGCGGTCCCCTCTCCCCAATTGGGAAGAGTGTATTGACCACGTCCTCCAGCAGCCGGGGGTCAAGACCCTCGGTGACGGGGGGCGCCCACGGGCGGAGCTTATTCAGCACCACCTTATATGGGCGCCCCCATGGATCGTCATCAAGGGTCTGGAGGAGCTCCTTCCATGCCTGGGTCTTGGCCCGTTTGATGGCGACCTGCAGAGCAACCCGCGCCACGCGGTATGCTCCATACAGGTCATCAGCTGCCCTCGCTCGCGCCACTCCGTCGCCTGTACGTTGACGACGGCGCGCGCGGGTATACTGGCGTCGGGCGCGGACAGTCGCGACTCGCAACTCCGCGATCGCGTCCGACCACCAGTACACCGCCCGGCGAGGAGAAGCCCGCCCGACCCGAGGCATCGCCGCGTCGCAAATACCCGCGACCAATGCTCCGAGCCGGGCGACCTCCTCCTCTATGCTCGGCAACTCGGCCGCTCCCTGCGGCCAAGTTGCAGCGAGGGCAGCTGCCATCAGGGCGTCCTTGTCCAGGCGCCGAAGCGCCCAGCGGCGTGGTGGGGTGCCACGCAGGCGGCCGTGTCGGGATGCACCCGCGGCGGCAGAGACCTCCATCCGGATGTACCGGTGATCGGAGAGTGTCTCTGCCCCCGCGACCACGTGCCAACCCGACACCATGCGCACGGCGTTGGGGGTCGCGAATCCAACATCCACGATGGACCCCCCATATCGCCGCACGCATGTGTGCTCCGACCCCCGGTTCAATACCCGGAGGTCGAGCCCCGCCGCCCAATCGCCCAGGATCCCGCCGCGAACGGAGGTCCTGGGGGATCCCCAAGCCACCGACTTGGCATTAAAATCCCCCAGGACCAGCACCGGCCGGGCCGCGTAGCGCTGCACGCATGCCGCGACCTCGGCCAAGTACAGCTCGAACGCAGCGTGACCGCTACGGGGCGAAATGTAGCACCCCACCACAGCGACTCCCCCCCAGTCCACGGCGACGAATCCCCGACCGCGCTCCAACAAGGAGAACGGTGGGGACCCGTCGCCCCCTCCCCATACCGTCGCCACCAAGCCGTCCGCGTCGCCCACCCAATGAGGGTGATCAGGGACGCGGTACGGCTCGGCGGCGACCGCCAGGCCAACCCCCCACTCCGCGAGGACTTGGGACATCAAGTCCTGTGCCGCGCGGCAGTGGTTGAGGTTGGCCTGGAGGAGGAGGCGGGGCGGCATTAATTAATGGCCGCGCCAGCCTCCTCCCGGCCGTCCGTCCCCGTAGCACCGTCCACCTCCATGGAGGACGATGCCACCGCCCTCGGCACCGGAGCCGGTGCAGCCCGCCTCTTCCTCTCCTTCCGGGAGGGGGGGGAGCACTTCTTGCTCCCCACCCTGTGATCGGCTGGCCTCCCCATGTCCGCACACAGCGGGCAGTGGGGGGCCGCCGAGCACTGGCTCGCACGGTGCTCTTTGGCACCGCAGCGGTAACACTGACCGCTGCGGTCCACCGGCGAGGTGCACCACTGCCTCACGTGCCCCAATTCGAGGCAGCGGTGACACTGGAGCGGGCGCGGCGCGAGGATTTCCACTCGCGCCGAAACCCACCCCACCAACACCCTCCCGGATTCCGCCACCTTACGGGCGGCGGAGAGGGGGCACCGGGCCCACACCGACCCGAGGCCGGAGGGCGACCTGCGGATCTCTCCGATCCGCAGGTCCTCCACAGGACAGTCCCCCGCCCTCGCAAGGGCACGGGACACATCCTGTGCGCTGACCGAGTCGTCCAGCCCACAAACGCGCATCTCCGTGCGCTTCGTGGGCCGGGCGACCCGGACACCTCGCTCGCCCAGCTGCTCCCGGAGCCTCTGGGCGAGACGATCCGCCTTCGCGCCGCCTTCTGCACCGGGGATCTCCAGCAAGAGACCCCCGGTCACGGCCCTCTTCGCCCTCACGGAGGCGATGCCCAGCTCTTCCAGGGAGATATTCTCCCTGGCGAGCCGCATCGCCTCCGCGAGGGTCAGGTCGCCCCCCTGCGCAACGGTCAGCGTCACCGCTGCCGTTTTTGGGGGACGACCTGGTCGTGCCTTCCCGACCTTCGCGGCCTTTACCTTGGCCGCCGGCGGCGGAGGCGGAGGCTGCGGTTGCGAGGCCTTCCTCGCCGCCCGCTTCGCCTTCCGCCCCACCACCTCACTCCACGCCACCCCCCCTTGGGAGGGTGCTGTGGAGGACGCGACCACCGCGACCACGGGTACACCACCCCCCTTGGGGGTTGCGACCCGGGGCCCTGGTGCCGCAACGCTGGGCGGAGCCTTCACTCCGCCCTTCTTTGCCTTCCCCGACTGTACCGGAACAGGTCGGGGAGGCACCGCCTTCCTGCTGACCGCTCTTCCGGCGAGGAGCTCCTCCCGGAAGGCGGCCAGCTTGCCATCAATCATGTCCCCAATCCTCCTCAGAAGATCGTCTTCTGAGGAGGTCGGGGACTTCTTCACGGGCGGAGTGCGGGTGGAGGGGCCCGCGGTGCCCCGCACCACTGCCGCCGCACTCCGCTTATTTACCTCCGCCGAGGGACGCGGCGGTGGAGGAGGAGGAAGGATGGGAGGGAGGGCCGCGCTGTTCCACAGCGCCTCTGCCCTCCTCCTCCCCTGTCGCTCCTCCTCCAACAGGAGCTGCAGACGGGCGTTCCGCCCTCTGAGCTCCCGCGCCGCCTCCCTCATTTCCTCCGCCGCGGCCTTCAGGGCCTCCGCGCCACCGCTTTTCTGCCCCTTAAAGGCGCAGGCAGCGGCGACTTTCTCCACCCGCCTCAGGGACGAGGAGATCCTCTCCGATATCTCCTCGGTCACCTCGTCCCTGAGGCAACTCAGCCTCACCGACGGGCTCATCGCCCCGCCCACCTCGACGACGGCCTGCCCCGCCCTCTTCCTCTTAGAGCCTATAAGGCTCCTGGTGGAGGAGAAGGACGAGACTGACGCAGTCTCGTCGTCCTCCTCCACCTTCCACGAAGCCGGGCCAGGCGCTGGAGGCGGCGCGAGCGCCGTCACTCCAGTCCCAACACCGCCTTCGTCCTCCCCCTCTGACTTACCCCGTCCCATCCCCGTTTTAATATTGAACTCCATAATATTCCCACGAGCAGGTCGGAAGAAAAGGTCCGCCCGGGCAGAGCCGCCTTACCCGGGTAAGCCTATATACTCCGGGGGTTCGGCAGGTTCCCCGGAGGTGGTCGCTTGGGATTGGGCCTTCTCCCCCAACCATGCATCCCATCGCCGCGCACCATAGCTTAGGATTGGAGGGCGATTTTATAGAGTCGCCATACTCGTGGCCCAGGCGGTTAAGCCAAGACCCCCGTTCCTCCTGCCGTCACGTACCATTCACAAAACCAATAGGGAATTGTGAATGGGTCGTTGTGACGACCAACAGGAGGCTTACGGTGTGTGTATGACTCGGGTACCCCGGGTTCGTTAAGCCCGTACTGCAGCTGAAAGGCTGGCAGCCCCTGAGGGAATACTTCACATACTTGTTGAACGGATCCTGGGTTTTTTCTGGTTTGGATCACGTAGCAATGTGGTGCCACACTGAGACAGTCGATTAAACCTGGTTTCGATCAATATTTTAGAGGATAACGCAAGGTTGGTCTGGGATAGGTCTGGGATTTGCCCTCATCAGGCTCATACTTTCGCGTTTTTCACATACTTGTTGAACAGATCCTGGGTTTTTTCTGGTTTGGGTCACGTAGTAATGTGGTACCACACTGAAACAGTCGATTAAACCAGGTTTCGATCAATAATTTTGAGGATAACGCATGTTAGGTCTAGGTTAGGCCGGGGATTTTCACTCATCAGACTCATACTTTCGCAATCTTCACATACTTGTTGAACGGATCCTGGGTTTTTACTGGTTTGGATCACGTAGTAATGTGGTACCACACTGAAACATTCAATTAAACCTGGTCTTGATAAATATTTTAGAGGATAACGCATGTTAGGTCTGGGATAGGTCTGGGATTTGCCCCCATCAGGCTCATACTTTCGCATATTTCTCATACTTCATGGCTGGATCCTGGGCTATTTCTGGATTGGATCACCTAGTAATGTGGTACCACACTGAAACAGTCAATTAAACCTGGTTTCGATCAATATTTTTGTGGATAACGCATGTTAGGTCTAGGTTAGGCCTGGGATTTTCACTCATCAGACACATGCTTTCGTATTCTTCACATACTTGTTGAACGGATCCTGGGTTTTTTCTGGTTTGGATCACGTAGCAATGTGGTGCCACACTGAGACAGTCGATTAAACCTGGTTTCGATCAATATTTTAGAGGATAACGCAAGTTTGGTCTGGGATAGGTCTGGGATTTGCCCTCATCAGGCTCATACTTTCGCGTTTTTCACATACTTGTTGAACAGATCCTGGGTTTTTTCTGGTTTGGGTCACGTAGTAATGTGGTACCACACTGAAACAGTCAATTAAACCTGGTTTCGATCAATATTTTTGTGGATAACGCATGTTAGGTCTAGGTTAGGCCTGGGATTTTCACTCATCAGACACATGCTTTCGTATTCTTCACATACTTGTTGAACGGATCCTGGGTTTTTTCCGGTTTGGGTCACGTAGTAGTGTGGTACCACACTGAAACAGTCAATGAAACCTGGTTTTGATCAATATTTTAGAGAATAATTCTTGTAAGGTCTAGGTTAGGTCTGGGATTTGCTCTCATCAGGCTCATTCTTTCGCATATTTCTCATACTTGATGGATAGATCCTGGGCTTTTTCTGGATTGCATCACGTAGTAATGAAGTACAACACTGAAACAGTCAATTAAACCTGGTTTCCATCAATGTTTTAGAGGACAACGCATGTTAGGTCTGGGATAGGTCTGGGATTTGCCCTCATCAGGCTCATACTTTCGCGTTTTTCACATACTTGTTGAACAGATCCTGGGTTTTTTCTGGTTTGCGTCACGTAGTAGTGTGGTACCACACTGAAACAGTCAATGAAACCTGGTTTTGATCAATATTTTAGAGAATAATTCTTGTAAGGTCTAGGTTAGGTCTGGGATTTGCTCTCATCAGGCTCATTCTTTCGCATATTTCTCATACTTGATGGATAGATCCTGGGCTTTTTCTGGATTGCATCACGTAGTAATGAAGTACCACACTGAAACAGTCAATTAAACCAGGTTTCGATAAATATTTTTGAGGATAACGCATGTTAGGTCTAGGTTAGGCCGGGGTTTTTCACTCATCACACTCATACTTTCGCATTCTTCACATACTTGTTGAACGGATCCTGGGTTTTTACTAGTCTGGATCACGTAGTAATGAAGTGCAACACTGAAACAGTCAATTAAGCCTGGTTTCCATGAATATTTTAGAGGACAACGCATGTTAGGTCTAGGTTAGGCCTGGGATTTGCCCACATCAGGGTCATACTTTCGCAGTTTTAACATATATGTTGACCTGATCGAGGGTTTTTTCTGCTTTGGATCACGCAGTAAAGTGGTACCACACTGAAACAGTCCATTAAACCTGGCTTGGATCAATATTTTAGAGGATAACGCATGTTAGGTCTAGGTTAGCCCTGGGATTTTCACACATCAGACTCATACTTTAGCATTCTTCACATACTTGTTGAACAGATACAGGGTTTTTTCTGGTTTGGTCCACGTAGTAATGTGGTACCACACTGAAACATTCAATTAAACCTGGTCTTGATAAATATTTTAGAGGATAACGCATGTTAGGTTTGGGTTAGGTCTTGGATTTGCCCTCATCAGGCTCATACTTTCGCATACTTCTCATACTTCATGGCTAGACCCTGGGCTGTTTCTGGATTGTATCACGTAGTAATGTGGTACCACGCTGAAACAGTCAATTAAACCTGATTTCGATCAATATTTTAGAGGATAACGCAAGTTAGGTCTGGGATAGGTCTGGGATTCGCCCTCATCAGGCTCATACTTTCGCATATTTCTCATACTTGATGGCTAGATCCTGGGTTTTTTCCGGTTTGGGTCACGTAGTAGTGTGGTACCACACTGAAACAGTCGATTAAACCTAGTTTCGAACAATATTTTTTAGGATAACGCATGTTAGGTCTAGGTTAGGCCGGGGATTTTCACTCATCAGACTCATACTTTCGCATTCTTCACATACTTGTTGAACGCATCCTGGGTTTTTACTGGTTAGGATCGCGTAGTAATGTGGTACCACACTGAAACATTCAATTAAACCTGGTCTTGATAAATATTTTAGAGGATAACGCATGTTAGCTCTGGGATAGGTCTGGGATTTGCCCTCATCAGACTCATACTTTCGCACACTTCACATACTCGTTGAACAGATCCTGGGTTATTTTCTGGTTTGGATCACATAGTAATGTGGTACCACACTGAAACAGACGATTAAACCAGGTTTCGATCAATATTTTTGAGGATAACGCATGTTAGGTCTAGGTTAGGTCTGTGATTTTCACTCATCAGACTCATACTTTCGCATTCTTCACATACTTGTTGAACGGATCCTGGGTTTTTTCTGGTTTGGATCACGTAGTAATGTGGGACCACACTGAAACAGTCCATTAAACCTGGTTTCGATCAATATTTTAGAGGATAACGCAAGTTAGGTCTGGGATAGGTCTGGGATTCGCCCTCATCAGGCTCATACATTCGCATGTTTCTCATACTTGATGGCTAGATCTTGGGTTTTTTCCGGTTTGGGTCACGTAGTAGTGTGGTACCACACTGAAACAGTCGATTAAACCTGGTTTCGATCAATATTTTTCAGGACAACGCATGTTAGGTCTAGGTTAGGCCGGGGATTTTCACTCATCAGACTCATACTTTCGCATTCTTCACATACTTGTTGAACGGATCCTGGGTTTTTACTGGTTTGGATCACGTAGTAATGTGGTACAACACTGAAACATTCAATTAAACCTGGTTTCGATCAATATTTTTGGGGATAACGCATGTTAGGTTTGGGTTAGGTCTAGGATTTGCCCCCATCAGGCTCATACTTTCGCATATTTCTCATACTTCATGGCTGGATCCTGGGCTATTTCTGGATTGGATCACCTAGTAATGTGGTACCACACTGAAACAGTCAATGAAACCTGGTTTTGATCAATATTTTAGAGAATAATTCTTGTAAGGTCTAGGTTAGGTCTGGGATTTGCTCTCATCAGGCTCATTCTTTCGCATATTTCTCGTACTTGATGGATAGATCCTGGGCTTTTTCTGGATTGCATCACGTAGTAATGAAGTACAACACTGAAACAGTCAATTAAACCTGGTTTCCATCAATCTTTTAGAGGACAACGCATGTTAGGTCTGGGATAGGTCTGGGATTTGCCCTCATCAGGCTCATACTTTCGCGTTTTTCACATACTTGTTGAACAGATCCTGGGTTTTTTCTGGTTTGCGTCACGTAGTAATGTGGTACCACGCTGAAACAGTCAATTAAACCTGGTTTCGATCAATATTTTAGAGGATAACGCAAGTTAGGTCTGGGATAGGTCTGGGATTTGCCCTCATCAGGCTCATACTTTCGCGTTTTTCACATACTTGTTGAACAGATACTGGGTTTTTTCTGGTTTGGGTCATGTAGTAATGTGGTACCACACTGAAACAGTCAATTAAACCTGGTTTCGATCAATATTTTAGAGGATAACGCAAGTTAGGTCTGGGATAGGTCTGGGATTTGCCCTCATCAGGCTCATACTTTCGCGTTTTTCACGTACTTGTTGAACTGATCCTGGGTTTTTTCTCGTTTGCATCACGTAGTAAAGTGGTACCACACTGAAGCAGTCCATTAAACCTGGTTTGGATCAATATTTTAGAGGATAACGCATGTTAGGTTTGGGTTAGGTCTAGGATTTTCCCTCATCAGGCTCATACTTTCGCATATTTCTCATACTTCATGGCTAGATCCTGGGCTGTTTCTGGATTGTATCACGTAGTAATGCGGTACCACACTGAAACAGTCAATTAAACCTGGTTTCGATCAATATTTTTGTGGATAACGCATGTTAGGTCTAGGTTAGGCCTGGGATTTTCACTCATCAGACACATGCTTTCGTATTCTTCACATACTTGTTGAACGGATCCTGGGTTTTTTCTGGTTTGGATCACGTAGCAATGTGGTGCCACACTGAGACAGTCGATTAAACCTGGTTTCGATCAATATTTTTGAGGATAACGCATGTTAGGTCTAGGTTAGGCCTGGGATTTTCACTCATCAGACTCATACTTTCGCGTTCTTCACATACTTGTTGAACGGATCCTGGGCTTTTTCTGGTTTGGATCACGTAGTAATGTGGGACCACACTGAAACAGTCAATTAAACCTGGTCATGATAAATATTTTAGAGGATAACGCATGTTAGGTCTGGGTTAGGTCGAGGCTTTGCCCTCGTCAGGCTCTTACTTTCGCATGTTTCTCATACTTCATGGCTAGATCCTGGGCTATTTCTGGATTGGACACGTAGTAATGTGGTACCACACTGAAACAGTCAATTAAACCTGGTTCCGATCAATATTTTAGAGGATAACGCAAGTTAGGTCTGGGATAGGTCTGGGATTTGCCCTCATCAGGCTCATACTTTCGCGTTTTTCACATACTTGTTGAACAGATACTGGGTTTTTTCTGGTTTGGGTCATGTAGTAATGTGGTACCACACTGAAACAGTCGATTAAACCAGGTTTCGATCAATATTTTTGAGGATAACGCATGTTAGGTCTAGGTTAGGCCTGGGATTTTCACTCATCAGACACATGCTTTCGTATTCTTCACATACTTGTTGAACGGATCCTGGGTTTTCTCTGGTTTGGATCACGTAGTAATGTGGGACCACACTGAAACAGTCAATTAAACCTGGTTTCGACCAATAGTTTAGAGAATAATTCATGTTAGTTCTAGGTTAGGTCTGGGATTTGCTCTCATCAGGCTCATTCTTTCGCATATTTCTCATACTTGATGGCTAGTTCCTGGGCTATTTCTGGATTGCATCACGTTGTAATGAAGTACAACACTGAAACAGTCGATTAAACCTGGTTTCCATCAATATCTTAGAGGACAACGCAAGTTAGGTCTTGGATAGGTCTGGGATTTGCCCTCATCAGGCTCTTACTTTCGCGTTTTTCACATACTTGTTGAACAGATCCTGGGTTATTTTCTGGTTTGGATCACATAGTAATGTGGTACCACACTGAAACAGACGATTAAACCAGGTTTCGATAAATATTTTTGAGGATAACGCATGTTAGGTCTAGGTTAGGCCGGGGTTTTTCACTCATCACACTCATACTTTCGCATTCTTCACATACTTGTTGAACGGATCCTGGGTTTTTACTAGTCTGGATCACGTAGTAATGAAGTGCAACACTGAAACCGTGAATTAAACCTGGTTTCCGTCAATATTTTAGAGGACAACGCATGTTAGGTCTAGGTTAGGCCTGGGATTTGCCCACATCAGGGTCATACTTTCGCAGTTTTAACATATATGTTGACCTGATCGAGGGTTTTTTCTGCTTTGGATCACGCAGTAAAGTGGTACCACACTGAAACAGTCCATTAAACCTGGCTTGGATCAATATTTTAGAGGATAACGCATGTTAGGTCTAGGTTAGCCCTGGGATTTTCACACATCAGACTCATACTTTAGCATTCTTCACATACTTGTTGAACAGATACAGGGTTTTTTCTGGTTTGGTCCACGTAGTAATGTGGTACCACACTGAAACATTCAATTAAACCTGGTCTTGATAAATATTTTAGAGGATAACGCATGTTAGGTTTGGGTTAGGTCTTGGATTTGCCCTCATCAGGCTCATACTTTCGCATATTTCTCATACTTCATGGCTAGACCCTGGGCTGTTTCTGGATTGTATCACGTAGTAATGTGGTACCACGCTGAAACAGTCAATTAAACCTAGTTTCGAACAATATTTTTTAGGATAACGCATGTTAGGTCTAGGTTAGGCCGGGGATTTTCACTCATCAGACTCATACTTTCGCATTCTTCACATACTTGTTGAACGCATCCTGGGTTTTTACTGGTTAGGATCGCGTAGCAATGTGGTACCACACTGAAACATTCAATTAAACCTGGTCTTGATAAACATTTTAGAGGATATCGCATGTTAGCTCCGGGATAGGTCTGGGATTTGCCCTCATCAGACTCATACTGTCGCACACTTCACATACTCGTTGAACAGATCCTGGGTTATTTTCTGGTTTGGATCACATAGTAATGTGGTACCACACTGAAACAGACGATTAAACCAGGTTTCGATCAATATTTTTGAGGATAACGCATGTTAGGTCTAGGTTAGGTCTGTGATTTTCACTCATCAGACTCATACTTTCGCATTCTTCACATACTTGCTGAACGGATCCTGGGTTTTTTCTGGTTTGGATCACGTAGTAATGTGGGACCACACTGAAACAGTCCATTAAACCTGGTTTCGATCAATATTTTAGAGGACACCGCATGTTAGGTCTGGGATAGGTCTGGGATTTGCCCTCATCAGGCTCATACTTTCGCGTTTTTCACATACTTGTTGAACAGATCCTGGGTTTTTTCTGGTTTGCGTCACGTAGTAATGTGGTACCACACTGAAGCAGTCCATTAAACCTGGTTTGGATCAATATTTTAGAGGATAACGCATGTTAGGTCTAGGTAAGGCCTGGGATTTTCACTCATCAGACTCATACTTTCGCATTCTTCACATACTTGTTGAACGGATCCTGGGTTTTTTCTGGTTTGCATCACGTAGTAATGTGGGACCACTCTGAAACAATCAATTAAACCTGGTCTTGATAAATATTATAGAGAATAATTCATGTTAGGTCTAGGTTAGGTCTGGGATTTGCTCTCATCAGGCTCATTCTTTCGCATTTTTCTCATATTTGATGGCTAGATCCTGGACTTTTTCTGGATTGCACCACGTAGTAATGTGGTACCACACTGAAACAGTCAATTAAACCTGGTTTCCATCAATATTTTAGAGCACAACGCAAGTTAGGTCTGGGATAGGTCTGGGATTCGCCCTCATCAGGCTCATACTTTCGCGTTTTTCACGTACTTGTTGAACTGATCCTGGGTTTTTTCTGGTTTGCATCACGTAGTAAAGTGGTACCACACTGAAGCAGTCCATTAAACCTGGTTAGGATCAATATTTTAGAGGATAACGCATGTTAGGTTTGGGTTAGGTCTAGGATTTTCCCTCATCAGGCTCATAATTTCGCATATTTCTCATACGTCATGGCTAGATCCTGGGCTGTTTCTGGATTGTATCACGTAGTAATGCGGTACCACACTGAAACAGTCAATTAAACCTGGTTTCGATCAATATTTTAGAGGATAACGCAAGTTACGTCTGGGATAGGTCTGGGATTTGCCCTCATCAGGCTCATACTTTCGCGTTTTTCACGTACTTGTTGAACTGATCCTGGGTTTTTTCTGGTTTGGATCACGTAGCAATGCGGTACCACACTGAAACAGTCAATTAAACCTGGTTTCGATCAATATTTTAGAGGATAACGCAAGTTACGTCTGGGATAGGTCTGGGATTTGCCCTCATCAGGCTCATACTTTCGCGTTTTTCACGTACTTGTTGAACTGATCCTGGGTTTTTTCTGGTTTGGATCACGTAGCAATGTGGTACCACACTGAGACAGTCGATTAAACCTGGTTTCGATCCAGATTTTAGAGGATAACGCAAGTTTGGTCTGGGATAGGTCTGGGATTTGCCCTCATCAGGCTCATACTTTCGCGTTTTTCACGTACTTGTTGAACTGATCCTGGGTTTTTTCTGGTTTGTATCACGTAGTAATGTGGGACCACACTGAAACAGTCAATTAAACCTGGTCATGATAAATATTTTAGAGGATAACGCATGTTAGGTCTGGGTTAGGTCTAGGCTTTGCCCTCGTCAGGCTCATACTTTCGCATGTTTCTCATACTTCATGGCTAGATCCTGGGCTATTTCTGGATTGGACACGTAGTAATGTGGTACCACACTGAAACAGTCGATTAAACCTGGTTTCGATCCAGATTTTAGAGGATAACGCAAGTTTGGTCTGGGATAGGTCTGGGATTTGCCCTCATCAGGCTCATACTTTCGCGTTTTTCACGTACTTGTTGAACTGATCCTGGGTTTTTTCTGATTTGGATCACGTAGTAATGTGGGACCACACTGAAACAGTCAATTAAACCTGGTCATGATAAATATTTTAGAGGATAACGCATGTTAGGTCTGGGTTAGGTCTAGGCTTTGCCCTCGTCAGGCTCATACTTTCGCATGTTTCTCATACTTCATGGCTAGATCCTGGGCTATTTCTGGATTGGACACGTAGTAATGTGGTACCACACTGAAACAGTCAATTAAACCTGGTTTTGATCAATATTTTAGAGAATAATTCTTGTAAGGTCTAGGTTAGGTCTGGGATTTGCTCTCATCAGGCTCATTCTTTCGCATATTTCTCATACTTGATGGATAGATCCTGGGCTTTTTCTGGATTGCATCACGTAGTAATGAAGTACAACACTGAAACAGTCAATTAAACCTGGTTTCCATCAATGTTTTAGAGGACAACGCATGTTAGGTCTGGGATAGGTCTGGGATTTGCCCTCATCAGGCTCATACTTTCGCGTTTTTCACATACTTGTTGAACAGATCCTGGGTTTTTTCTGGTTTGCGTCACGTAGTAATGTGGTACCACACTGAAACAGTCCATTAAACCTGGTTTGGATCAATATTTTAGAGGATAACGCATGTTAGGTCTAGGTAAGGCCTGGGATTTTCACTCATCAGACTCATACTTTCGCATTCTTCACATACTTGTTGAATGGATCCAGGGTTTTTTCTGGTTTGCATCACGTAGTAATGTGGGACCACTCTGAAACAATCAATTAAACCTGGTCTTGATAAATATTATAGAGAATAATTCATGTTAGGTCTAGGTTAGGTCTGGGATTTGCTCTCATCAGGCTCATTCTTTCGCATTTTTCTCATATTTGATGGCTAGATCCTGGACTTTTTCTGGATTGCACCACGTAGTAATGTGGTACCACACTGAAACAGTCAATTAAACCTGGTTTCCATCAATATTTTAGAGCACAACGCAAGTTAGGTCTGGGATAGGTCTGGGATTCGCCCTCATCAGGCTCATACTTTCGCGTTTTTCACGTACTTGTTGAACTGATCCTGGGTTTTTTCTGGTTTGCATCACGTAGTAAAGTGGTACCACACTGAAGCAGTCCATTAAACCTGGTTAGGATCAATATTTTAGAGGATAACGCATGTTAGGTTTGGGTTAGGTCTAGGATTTTCCCTCATCAGGCTCATAATTTCGCATATTTCTCATACGTCATGGCTAGATCCTGGGCTGTTTCTGGATTGTATCACGTAGTAATGCGGTACCACACTGAAACAGTCAATTAAACCTGGTTTCGATCAATATTTTAGAGGATAACGCAAGTTACGTCTGGGATAGGTCTGGGATTTGCCCTCATCAGGCTCATACTTTCGCGTTTTTCACGTACTTGTTGAACTGATCCTGGGTTTTTTCTGGTTTGGATCACGTAGCAATGTGGTACCACACTGAGACAGTCGATTAAACCTGGTTTCGATCCAGATTTTAGAGGATAACGCAAGTTTGGTCTGGGATAGGTCTGGGATTTGCCCTCATCAGGCTCATACTTTCGCGTTTTTCACGTACTTGTTGAACTGATCCTGGGTTTTTTCTGGTTTGTATCACGTAGTAATGTGGGACCACACTGAAACAGTCAATTAAACCTGGTCATGATAAATATTTTAGAGGATAACGCATGTTAGGTCTGGGTTAGGTCTAGGCTTTGCCCTCGTCAGGCTCATACTTTCGCATGTTTCTCATACTTCATGGCTAGATCCTGGGCTATTTCTGGATTGGACACGTAGTAATGTGGTACCACACTGAAACAGTCGATTAAACCTGGTTTCGATCCAGATTTTAGAGGATAACGCAAGTTTGGTCTGGGATAGGTCTGGGATTTGCCCTCATCAGGCTCATACTTTCGCGTTTTTCACGTACTTGTTGAACTGATCCTGGGTTTTTTCTGATTTGGATCACGTAGTAATGTGGGACCACACTGAAACAGTCAATTAAACCTGGTCATGATAAATATTTTAGAGGATAACGCATGTTAGGTCTGGGTTAGGTCTAGGCTTTGCCCTCGTCAGGCTCATACTTTCGCATGTTTCTCATACTTCATGGCTAGATCCTGGGCTATTTCTGGATTGGACACGTAGTAATGTGGTACCACACTGAAACAGTCAATTAAACCTGGTTTTGATCAATATTTTAGAGAATAATTCTTGTAAGGTCTAGGTTAGGTCTGGGATTTGCTCTCATCAGGCTCATTCTTTCGCATATTTCTCATACTTGATGGATAGATCCTGGGCTTTTTCTGGATTGCATCACGTAGTAATGAAGTACAACACTGAAACAGTCAATTAAACCTGGTTTCCATCAATGTTTTAGAGGACAACGCATGTTAGGTCTGGGATAGGTCTGGGATTTGCCCTCATCAGGCTCATACTTTCGCGTTTTTCACATACTTGTTGAACAGATCCTGGGTTTTTTCTGGTTTGCGTCACGTAGTAATGTGGTACCACACTGAAACAGTCCATTAAACCTGGTTTGGATCAATATTTTAGAGGATAACGCATGTTAGGTCTAGGTAAGGCCTGGGATTTTCACTCATCAGACTCATACTTTCGCATTCTTCACATACTTGTTGAATGGATCCAGGGTTTTTTCTGGTTTGCATCACGTAGTAATGTGGGACCACTCTGAAACAATCAATTAAACCTGGTCTTGATAAATATTATAGAGAATAATTCATGTTAGGTCTAGGTTAGGTCTGGGATTTGCTCTCATCAGGCTCATTCTTTCGCATTTTTCTCATATTTGATGGCTAGATCCTGGACTTTTTCTGGATTGCACCACGTAGTAATGTGGTACCACACTGAAACAGTCAATTAAACCTGGTTTCCATCAATATTTTAGAGCACAACGCAAGTTAGGTCTGGGATAGGTCTGGGATTCGCCCTCATCAGGCTCATACTTTCGCGTTTTTCACGTACTTGTTGAACTGATCCTGGGTTTTTTCTGGTTTGCATCACGTAGTAAAGTGGTACCACACTGAAGCAGTCCATTAAACCTGGTTAGGATCAATATTTTAGAGGATAACGCATGTTAGGTTTGGGTTAGGTCTAGGATTTTCCCTCATCAGGCTCATAATTTCGCATATTTCTCATACGTCATGGCTAGATCCTGGGCTGTTTCTGGATTGTATCACGTAGTAATGCGGTACCACACTGAAACAGTCAATTAAACCTGGTTTCGATCAATATTTTAGAGGATAACGCAAGTTACGTCTGGGATAGGTCTGGGATTTGCCCTCATCAGGCTCATACTTTCGCGTTTTTCACGTACTTGTTGAACTGATCCTGGGTTTTTTCTGGTTTGGATCACGTAGCAATGTGGTACCACACTGAGACAGTCGATTAAACCTGGTTTCGATCCAGATTTTAGAGGATAACGCAAGTTTGGTCTGGGATAGGTCTGGGATTTGCCCTCATCAGGCTCATACTTTCGCGTTTTTCACGTACTTGTTGAACTGATCCTGGGTTTTTTCTGGTTTGTATCACGTAGTAATGTGGGACCACACTGAAACAGTCAATTAAACCTGGTCATGATAAATATTTTAGAGGATAACGCATGTTAGGTCTGGGTTAGGTCTAGGCTTTGCCCTCGTCAGGCTCATACTTTCGCATGTTTCTCATACTTCATGGCTAGATCCTGGGCTATTTCTGGATTGGACACGTAGTAATGTGGTACCACACTGAAACAGTCGATTAAACCTGGTTTCGATCCAGATTTTAGAGGATAACGCAAGTTTGGTCTGGGATAGGTCTGGGATTTGCCCTCATCAGGCTCATACTTTCGCGTTTTTCACGTACTTGTTGAACTGATCCTGGGTTTTTTCTGATTTGGATCACGTAGTAATGTGGGACCACACTGAAACAGTCAATTAAACCTGGTCATGATAAATATTTTAGAGGATAACGCATGTTAGGTCTGGGTTAGGTCTAGGCTTTGCCCTCGTCAGGCTCATACTTTCGCATGTTTCTCATACTTCATGGCTAGATCCTGGGCTATTTCTGGATTGGACACGTAGTAATGTGGTACCACACTGAAACAGTCAATTAAACCTGGTTTTGATCAATATTTTAGAGAATAATTCTTGTAAGGTCTAGGTTAGGTCTGGGATTTGCTCTCATCAGGCTCATTCTTTCGCATATTTCTCATACTTGATGGATAGATCCTGGGCTTTTTCTGGATTGCATCACGTAGTAATGAAGTACAACACTGAAACAGTCAATTAAACCTGGTTTCCATCAATGTTTTAGAGGACAACGCATGTTAGGTCTGGGATAGGTCTGGGATTTGCCCTCATCAGGCTCATACTTTCGCGTTTTTCACATACTTGTTGAACAGATCCTGGGTTTTTTCTGGTTTGCGTCACGTAGTAATGTGGTACCACACTGAAACAGTCCATTAAACCTGGTTTGGATCAATATTTTAGAGGATAACGCATGTTAGGTCTAGGTAAGGCCTGGGATTTTCACTCATCAGACTCATACTTTCGCATTCTTCACATACTTGTTGAATGGATCCAGGGTTTTTTCTGGTTTGCATCACGTAGTAATGTGGGACCACTCTGAAACAATCAATTAAACCTGGTCTTGATAAATATTATAGAGAATAATTCATGTTAGGTCTAGGTTAGGTCTGGGATTTGCTCTCATCAGGCTCATTCTTTCGCATTTTTCTCATATTTGATGGCTAGATCCTGGACTTTTTCTGGATTGCACCACGTAGTAATGTGGTACCACACTGAAACAGTCAATTAAACCTGGTTTCCATCAATATTTTAGAGCACAACGCAAGTTAGGTCTGGGATAGGTCTGGGATTCGCCCTCATCAGGCTCATACTTTCGCGTTTTTCACGTACTTGTTGAACTGATCCTGGGTTTTTTCTGGTTTGCATCACGTAGTAAAGTGGTACCACACTGAAGCAGTCCATTAAACCTGGTTAGGATCAATATTTTAGAGGATAACGCATGTTAGGTTTGGCTTAGGTCTAGGATTTTCCCTCATCAGGCTCATAATTTCGCATATTTCTCATACGTCATGGCTAGATCCTGGGCTGTTTCTGGATTGTATCACGTAGTAATGCGGTACCACACTGAAACAGTCAATTAAACCTGGTTTCGATCAATATTTTAGAGGATAACGCATGTTAGGTCTAGGTTAGGCCTGGGATTTTCACTCATCAGACACATGCTTTCGTATTCTTCACATACTTGTTGAACGGATCCTGGGTTTTTTCTGGTTTGGATCACGTAGCAATGTGGTACCACACTGAGACAGTCGATTAAACCTGGTTTCGATCAATATTTTAGAGGATAACGCAAGTTTGGTCTGGGATAGGTCTGGGATTTGCCTCATCAGGCTCATACTTTCGCGTTTTTCACATACTTGTTGAACAGATCCTGGGTTTTTTCTGGTTTGGGTCACGTAGTAATGTGGTACCACACTGAAACAGTCGATTAAACCAGGTTTCGATCAATAATTTTGAGGATAACGCATGTTAGGTCTAGGTTAGGCCTGGGATTTTCACTCATCAGACTCATACTTTCGCGTTCCTCACATGCTTGTTGAACAGATCCTGGGTTTTTTCTGGTTTGGGTCACGTAGTAGTGTGGTACCACACTGAAACAGTCGATTAAACCTGGTTTCGAACAATATTTTTTAGGATAACGCATGTTAGGTCTAGGTTAGGCCTGGGATTTTCACTCATCAGACACATGCTTTCGTATTCTTCACATACTTGTTGAACGGATCCTGTGTTTTTACTGGTTTGGATCACGTAGTAATGTGGTACAACACCGAAACATTCAATTAAACCTGGTCTTGATAAATATTTTAGAGGATAACGCATGTGAGGTCTGGGTTAGGTCTAGGATTTGCCCCCATCAGGCTCATACTTTCGCATATTTCCCATACTTCATGGCTGGATCCTGGGCTATTTCTGGATTGGATCACCTAGTAATGTGGTACCACACTGAAACAGTCAATGAAACCTGGTTTTGATCAATATTTTAGAGAATAATTCTTGTAAGGTCTAGGTTAGGTCTGGGATTTGCTCTCATCAGGCTCATTCTTTCGCATATCTCTCATACTTGATGGATAGATCCTGGGCTTTTTCTGGATTGCATCACGTAGTAATGAAGTACAACACTGAAACAGTCAATTAAACCTGGTTTCCATCAATGTTTTAGAGGACACCGCATGTTAGGTCTGGGATAGGTCTGGGATTTGCCCTCATCAGGCTCATACTTTCGCGTTTTTCACATACTTGTTGAACAGATCCTGGGGTTTTTCTGGTTTGCGTCACGTAGTAATGTGGTACCACACTGCAACAGTCCATTAAACCTGGTTTGAATCAATATTTTAGAGGATAACGCATGTTAGGTCTAGGTAAGGCCTGGGATTTTCACTCATCAGACTCATACTTTCGCATTCTTCACATACTTGTTGAACGGATCCTGGGTTTTTTCTGGTTTGCATCACGTAGTAATGTGGGACCACTCTGAAACAATCAATTAAACCTGGTCTTGATAAATATTATAGAGAATAATTCATGTTAGGTCTAGGTTAGGTCTGGGATTTGCTCTCATCAGGCTCATTCTTTCGCATTTTTCTCATATTTGATGGCTAGATCCTGGACTTTTTCTGGATTGCACCACGTAGTAATGTGGTACCACACTGAAACAGTCAATTAAACCTGGTTTCCATCAATATTTTAGAGCACAACGCAAGTTAGGTCTGGGATAGGTCTGGGATTCGCCCTCATCAGGCTCATACTTTCGCGTTTTTCACGTACTTGTTGAACTGATCCTGGGTTTTTTCTGGTTTGCATCACGTAGTAAAGTGGTACCACACTGAAGCAGTCCATTAAACCTGGTTAGGATCAATATTTTAGAGGATAACGCATGTTAGGTTTGGGTTAGGTCTAGGATTTTCCCTCATCAGGCTCATAATTTCGCATATTTCTCATACGTCATGGCTAGATCCTGGGCTGTTTCTGGATTGTATCACGTAGTAATGCGGTACCACACTGAAACAGTCAATTAAACCTGGTTTCGATCAATATTTTAGAGGATAACGCAAGTTACGTCTGGGAATAGGTCTGGGATTTGCCCTCATCAGGCTCATACTTTCGCGTTTTTCACGTACTTGTTGAACTGATCCTGGGTTTTTTCTGGTTTGGATCACGTAGCAATGTGGTACCACACTGAGACAGTCGATTAAACCTGGTTTCGATCCAGATTTTAGAGGATAACGCAAGTTTGGTCTGGGATAGGTCTGGGATTTGCCCTCATCAGGCTCATACTTTCGCGTTTTTCACGTACTTGTTGAACTGATCCTGGGTTTTTTCTGGTTTGTATCACGTAGTAATGTGGGACCACACTGAAACAGTCAATTAAACCTGGTCATGATAAATATTTTAGAGGATAAGGCATGTTAGGTCTGGGTTAGGTCTAGGCTTTGCCCTCGTCAGGCTCATACTTTCGCATGTTTCTCATACTTCATGGCTAGATCCTGGGCTATTTCTGGATTGGACACGTAGTAATGTGGTACCACACTGAAACAGTCGATTAAACCTGGTTTCGATCAATATTTTAGAGGATAACGCAAGTTTGGTCTGGGATAGGTCTGGGATTTGCCTCATCAGGCTCATACTTTCGCGTTTTTCACATACTTGTTGAACAGATCCTGGGTTTTTTCTGGTTTGGGTCACGTAGTAATGTGGTACCACACTGAAACAGTCGATTAGACCAGGTTTCGATCAATAATTTTGAGGATAACGCATGTTAGGTCTAGGTTAGGCCTGGGATTTTCACTCATCAGACTCATACTTTCGCGTTCCTCACATGCTTGTTGAACAGATCCTGGGTTTTTTCTGGTTTGGATCACGTAGTAGTGTGGCACCACACGGAAACAGTCCATCAAACCTGGTTTCGATCAATATTTTTGAGGATAACGCATGTTAGGTCTAGGTTAGGCCTGGGATTTTCACTCATCAGACACATGCTTTCGTATTCTTCACATACTTGTTGAACGGATCCTGGGTTTTTTCTGGTTTGGATCACGTAGTAATGTGGGACCACACTGAAACAGTCAATTAAACCTGGTTTCGACCAATATTTTTGAGAATAATTCATGTTAGTTCTAGGTTAGGTCTGGGATTTGCTCTCATCAGGCTCATTCTTTCGCATATTTCTCATACTTGATGGCTAGATCCTGGGCTATTTCTGGATTGCTTCACGTAGTAATGAAGTGCAACAATGAAACAGTCAATTAAACCTGGTTTCCATCAATATCTTAGAGGACAACGCAAGTTAGGTCTGGGATAGGTCTGGGATTTGCCCTCATCAGGCTCATACTTTCGCGTTTTTCACATACTTGTTGAACAGATCCTGGGTTTTTTCCGGTTTGGGTCACGTAGTAGTGTGGTACCACACTGAAACAGTCGATTAAACCTGGTTTCGATCAATAGTTTTGAGGATAACGCATGTTAGGTCTAGGTTAGGCCGGGGATTTTCACTCATCAGACTCATACTTTCGCATTCTTCACATACTTGTTGAACGGATCCTGGGTTTTTTCTGGTTTGGATCACGTAGTAATGTGGTACCACACTGAAACATTCAATTAAACCTGGTCTTGATAAATATTTTAGAGGATGACGCATGTTAGGTCTGGGTTAGGCCTGGGATTTGCCCTCATCATGGTCATACTTCCGCAGTTTTTACATATATGTTGACCTGAGCGAGGGTTTTTTCTGCTTTGGATCACGTAGAGAAGTGGTACCACACTGAAGCAGTCCATTAAACCTGGTTTGGATCAATATTTTAGAGGATAACGCATGTTAGGTCTGGGTTAGCCCTGGGATTTTCACTCATCAGACTCATACTTTCGCATTCTTCACATACTTGTTGATCGGATCCTGGGTTTTTTCTGGTTTGGTTCACGTAGTAATGTGGGACCACACTGAAACGATCAATTAAACCTGGTCATGATATCTATTTTAGAGGATAACGCATGTTAGGTCTGGGATAGGTCTGGGATTCGCCCACATCAGGCTCATACTTTCGCATATTTCTCATACTTGATGGCTAGATCCTGAGCTTTTTCTGGATTGCATCACGTAGTAATGAAGTACAACACTGAAACAGTCAATTAAACCTGGTTTCCATCAATATCATAGAGGACAACGCAAGTTAGGTCTGGGATAGGTCTGGGATTTGCCCTCATCAGGCTCATACTTTCGCGTTTTTCACATACTTGTTGAACAGATCCTGGGTTTTTTCCGGTTTGGGTCACGTAGTAGTGTGGTACCACACTGAAACAGTCGATTAAACCTGGTTTCGATCAATAGTTTTGAGGATAACGCATGTTAGGTCTAGGTTAGGCCGGGGATTTTCACTCATCAGACTCATACTTTCGCATTCTTCACATACTTGTTGAACGGATCCTGGGTTTTTTCTGGTTTGGATCACGTAGTAATGTGGGACCACTCTGAAACAATCAATTAAACCTGGTCTTGATAAATATTATAGAGAATAATTCATGTTAGGTCTAGGTTAGGTCTGGGATTTGCTCTCATCAGGCTCATTCTTTCGCATTTTTCTCATATTTGATGGCTAGATCCTGGACTTTTTCTGGATTGCACCACGTAGTAATGTGGTACCACACTGAAACAGTCAATTAAACCTGGTTTCCATCAATATTTTAGAGCACAACGCAAGTTAGGTCTGGGATAGGTCTGGGATTCGCCCTCATCAGGCTCATACTTTCGCGTTTTTCACGTACTTGTTGAACTGATCCTGGGTTTTTTCTGGTTTGCATCACGTAGTAAAGTGGTACCACACTGAAGCAGTCCATTAAACCTGGTTAGGATCAATATTTTAGAGGATAACGCATGTTAGGTTTGGCTTAGGTCTAGGATTTTCCCTCATCAGGCTCATAATTTCGCATATTTCTCATACGTCATGGCTAGATCCTGGGCTGTTTCTGGATTGTATCACGTAGTAATGCGGTACCACACTGAAACAGTCAATTAAACCTGGTTTCGATCAATATTTTAGAGGATAACGCATGTTAGGTCTAGGTTAGGCCTGGGATTTTCACTCATCAGACACATGCTTTCGTATTCTTCACATACTTGTTGAACGGATCCTGGGTTTTTTCTGGTTTGGATCACGTAGCAATGTGGTACCACACTGAGACAGTCGATTAAACCTGGTTTCGATCAATATTTTAGAGGATAACGCAAGTTTGGTCTGGGATAGGTCTGGGATTTGCCTCATCAGGCTCATACTTTCGCGTTTTTCACATACTTGTTGAACAGATCCTGGGTTTTTTCTGGTTTGGGTCACGTAGTAATGTGGTACCACACTGAAACAGTCGATTAAACCAGGTTTCGATCAATAATTTTGAGGATAACGCATGTTAGGTCTAGGTTAGGCCTGGGATTTTCACTCATCAGACTCATACTTTCGCGTTCCTCACATGCTTGTTGAACAGATCCTGGGTTTTTTCTGGTTTGGGTCACGTAGTAGTGTGGTACCACACTGAAACAGTCGATTAAACCTGGTTTCGAACAATATTTTTTAGGATAACGCATGTTAGGTCTAGGTTAGGCCTGGGATTTTCACTCATCAGACACATGCTTTCGTATTCTTCACATACTTGTTGAACGGATCCTGTGTTTTTACTGGTTTGGATCACGTAGTAATGTGGTACAACACCGAAACATTCAATTAAACCTGGTCTTGATAAATATTTTAGAGGATAACGCATGTGAGGTCTGGGTTAGGTCTAGGATTTGCCCCCATCAGGCTCATACTTTCGCATATTTCCCATACTTCATGGCTGGATCCTGGGCTATTTCTGGATTGGATCACCTAGTAATGTGGTACCACACTGAAACAGTCAATGAAACCTGGTTTTGATCAATATTTTAGAGAATAATTCTTGTAAGGTCTAGGTTAGGTCTGGGATTTGCTCTCATCAGGCTCATTCTTTCGCATATCTCTCATACTTGATGGATAGATCCTGGGCTTTTTCTGGATTGCATCACGTAGTAATGAAGTACAACACTGAAACAGTCAATTAAACCTGGTTTCCATCAATGTTTTAGAGGACACCGCATGTTAGGTCTGGGATAGGTCTGGGATTTGCCCTCATCAGGCTCATACTTTCGCGTTTTTCACATACTTGTTGAACAGATCCTGGGGTTTTTCTGGTTTGCGTCACGTAGTAATGTGGTACCACACTGCAACAGTCCATTAAACCTGGTTTGAATCAATATTTTAGAGGATAACGCATGTTAGGTCTAGGTAAGGCCTGGGATTTTCACTCATCAGACTCATACTTTCGCATTCTTCACATACTTGTTGAACGGATCCTGGGTTTTTTCTGGTTTGCATCACGTAGTAATGTGGGACCACTCTGAAACAATCAATTAAACCTGGTCTTGATAAATATTATAGAGAATAATTCATGTTAGGTCTAGGTTAGGTCTGGGATTTGCTCTCATCAGGCTCATTCTTTCGCATTTTTCTCATATTTGATGGCTAGATCCTGGACTTTTTCTGGATTGCACCACGTAGTAATGTGGTACCACACTGAAACAGTCAATTAAACCTGGTTTCCATCAATATTTTAGAGCACAACGCAAGTTAGGTCTGGGATAGGTCTGGGATTCGCCCTCATCAGGCTCATACTTTCGCGTTTTTCACGTACTTGTTGAACTGATCCTGGGTTTTTTCTGGTTTGCATCACGTAGTAAAGTGGTACCACACTGAAGCAGTCCATTAAACCTGGTTAGGATCAATATTTTATAGGATAACGCATGTTAGGTTTGGGTTAGGTCTAGGATTTTCCCTCATCAGGCTCATAATTTCGCATATTTCTCATACGTCATGGCTAGATCCTGGGCTGTTTCTGGATTGTATCACGTAGTAATGCGGTACCACACTGAAACAGTCAATTAAACCTGGTTTCGATCAATATTTTAGAGGATAACGCAAGTTACGTCTGGGAATAGGTCTGGGATTTGCCCTCATCAGGCTCATACTTTCGCGTTTTTCACGTACTTGTTGAACTGATCCTGGGTTTTTTCTGGTTTGGATCACGTAGCAATGTGGTACCACACTGAGACAGTCGATTAAACCTGGTTTCGATCCAGATTTTAGAGGATAACGCAAGTTTGGTCTGGGATAGGTCTGGGATTTGCCCTCATCAGGCTCATACTTTCGCGTTTTTCACGTACTTGTTGAACTGATCCTGGGTTTTTTCTGGTTTGTATCACGTAGTAATGTGGGACCACACTGAAACAGTCAATTAAACCTGGTCATGATAAATATTTTAGAGGATAAGGCATGTTAGGTCTGGGTTAGGTCTAGGCTTTGCCCTCGTCAGGCTCATACTTTCGCATGTTTCTCATACTTCATGGCTAGATCCTGGGCTATTTCTGGATTGGACACGTAGTAATGTGGTACCACACTGAAACAGTCGATTAAACCTGGTTTCGATCAATATTTTAGAGGATAACGCAAGTTTGGTCTGGGATAGGTCTGGGATTTGCCTCATCAGGCTCATACTTTCGCGTTTTTCACATACTTGTTGAACAGATCCTGGGTTTTTTCTGGTTTGGGTCACGTAGTAATGTGGTACCACACTGAAACAGTCGATTAGACCAGGTTTCGATCAATAATTTTGAGGATAACGCATGTTAGGTCTAGGTTAGGCCTGGGATTTTCACTCATCAGACTCATACTTTCGCGTTCCTCACATGCTTGTTGAACAGATCCTGGGTTTTTTCTGGTTTGGATCACGTAGTAGTGTGGCACCACACGGAAACAGTCCATCAAACCTGGTTTCGATCAATATTTTTGAGGATAACGCATGTTAGGTCTAGGTTAGGCCTGGGATTTTCACTCATCAGACACATGCTTTCGTATTCTTCACATACTTGTTGAACGGATCCTGGGTTTTTTCTGGTTTGGATCACGTAGTAATGTGGGACCACACTGAAACAGTCAATTAAACCTGGTTTCGACCAATATTTTTGAGAATAATTCATGTTAGTTCTAGGTTAGGTCTGGGATTTGCTCTCATCAGGCTCATTCTTTCGCATATTTCTCATACTTGATGGCTAGATCCTGGGCTATTTCTGGATTGCTTCACGTAGTAATGAAGTGCAACAATGAAACAGTCAATTAAACCTGGTTTCCATCAATATCTTAGAGGACAACGCAAGTTAGGTCTGGGATAGGTCTGGGATTTGCCCTCATCAGGCTCATACTTTCGCGTTTTTCACATACTTGTTGAACAGATCCTGGGTTTTTTCCGGTTTGGGTCACGTAGTAGTGTGGTACCACACTGAAACAGTCGATTAAACCTGGTTTCGATCAATAGTTTTGAGGATAACGCATGTTAGGTCTAGGTTAGGCCGGGGATTTTCACTCATCAGACTCATACTTTCGCATTCTTCACATACTTGTTGAACGGATCCTGGGTTTTTTCTGGTTTGGATCACGTAGTAATGTGGTACCACACTGAAACATTCAATTAAACCTGGTCTTGATAAATATTTTAGAGGATGACGCATGTTAGGTCTGGGTTAGGCCTGGGATTTGCCCTCATCATGGTCATACTTCCGCAGTTTTTACATATATGTTGACCTGAGCGAGGGTTTTTTCTGCTTTGGATCACGTAGAGAAGTGGTACCACACTGAAGCAGTCCATTAAACCTGGTTTGGATCAATATTTTAGAGGATAACGCATGTTAGGTCTGGGTTAGCCCTGGGATTTTCACTCATCAGACTCATACTTTCGCATTCTTCACATACTTGTTGATCGGATCCTGGGTTTTTTCTGGTTTGGTTCACGTAGTAATGTGGGACCACACTGAAACGATCAATTAAACCTGGTCATGATATCTATTTTAGAGGATAACGCATGTTAGGTCTGGGATAGGTCTGGGATTCGCCCACATCAGGCTCATACTTTCGCATATTTCTCATACTTGATGGCTAGATCCTGAGCTTTTTCTGGATTGCATCACGTAGTAATGAAGTACAACACTGAAACAGTCAATTAAACCTGGTTTCCATCAATATCATAGAGGACAACGCAAGTTAGGTCTGGGATAGGTCTGGGATTTGCCCTCATCAGGCTCATACTTTCGCGTTTTTCACATACTTGTTGAACAGATCCTGGGTTTTTTCCGGTTTGGGTCACGTAGTAGTGTGGTACCACACTGAAACAGTCGATTAAACCTGGTTTCGATCAATAGTTTTGAGGATAACGCATGTTAGGTCTAGGTTAGGCCGGGGATTTTCACTCATCAGACTCATACTTTCGCATTCTTCACATACTTGTTGAACGGATCCTGGGTTTTTTCTGGTTTGGATCACGTAGTAATGTGGGACCACACTGAAACAATCTATTAAACCTGGTATTGATAAATATTTTAGAGGATAACGCATGTTAGGTCTGGGATAGGTCTGGGATTTGCCCTCATCAGACTCATATTTTCGCACACTCCACATACTCGTTGAACAGATCCTGGGTTATTTTCTGGTTTGGATCACATAGTAATGTGGTACCACACTGAAACAGTCGATTAAACCAGGTTTCGATCAATATTTTTGAGGATAACGCATGTTAGGTCTAGGTTAGGCCGGGGATTTTCACTCATCAGACTCATACGTTCGCATTCTTCACATACTTTTTGAACGGATCCTGGGATTTTTCTGGTTTGGATCACGTAGTAATGTGGGACCACACTGAAACAATCAATTAAACCTGGTCATGATAAATATTTTAGAGGATAACGCATGATAGGTCTGGGTTAGGTCTAGGATTTGCCCTCGTCAGACTCACACTTTCGCGTTTTTCACATACTTCTTGAACAGATCCTGGGGTTTTTCTGGTTTGGGTCACGTAGTACTGTGGTACCACACTGAAATAGTCGATTAAACCAGGTTTCGATCAATATTTTTGAAGATAACGCATGTTAGGTCTAGGTTAGGCCTGGGATTTTCACTCATCAGACACATACTTTCGCATTCTTCACATACTTGTTGAACGGATCCTGGGTTTTTTCTGGTTTGGATCACGTAGTAATGTGGGACCACACTGAAGCAGTCAATTACTCCTGGTTTCGATCAATGTTTTGGAGAATATTTCATGTTAGGTCTAGGTTAGGTCTGGGATTTGCTCTCATCAGGCTCATTCTTTCGCATATTTCTCATTCTTGATGGCTAGATGCTGGGCTTTTTCTGGATTGCATCACGTAGTAATGAAGTACAACACTGAAACTGTAAATTATACCTGGTTTACATCAATATTTTAGAGGACAACGCATGTCAGGTCTAGGTTATGCCTGGGGTTTGCCCTCATCAGGGTCATACTTTCGCAGTTTTAACATACATGTTGGCCTGATCGAGGGTTATTTCTGCTTTGGATCGCGTAGTGAAGTGGTACCACACTGAAGCAGTCCATTAAACCTGGTTTGGATCAATATTTTAGAGGATAACGCATGTTAGGCTTGGGTTAGGTCTAGGATTTGCCCTCATCAGGCTCATACTTTCGCATATTTCTCATACTTCATGACAAGATCCTGGGCTGTTTCTGGATTGTATCACGTAGTAATGTGGTACCACGCTGAAACAGTCAATTAAAACTGGTTTCGATCAATATTTTAGACGATAACGCAAGTTAGGTCTGGGATAGGTCTGGGATTCGCCCTCATCAGGCTCATACTTTCGCGTTTTTCACATACTTGTTGAACAGATCCTGGGTTTTTTCTGGTTTGGATCACGTAGTAATGTGGGACCACACTGAAACAATCAATTAAACCTGGTCATGATATATATTTTAGAGAATAATTCATGTTAGGTCTAGGTTAGGTCTGGGATTTGCTCTCATCAGGCTCATTCTTTCGCATATCTCTCACACTTGAGGGCTAGAACCTGGGCTTTTTCTGGATTGCATCACGTAGTAATGAAGTACAACACTGAAACAGTCAATTAAACCTGGTTTCCATCAATATCTTAGAGGACAACGCAAGTTAGGTCTGGGATAGGTCTGGGATTTGTTCTCATCGGGCTCATACTTTCGCGTTTTTCACATACTTGTTGAACAGATCCTGGGTTTTTCTGGTTTGGATCACGTAGTAATGTGGGACCACACTGAAACAATCAATTAAACCTGGTCATGATAAATATTTTAGAGGATAACGCATGTTAGGTCTAGGTTAGGTCTGGGATTTTCACTCATCAGACTCATACTTTCGCATTCTTCACCTACTTTTTGAACGGATCCTGGGTTTTTTTCTGGTTTGGATCACGTAGTAATGTGGGACCACACTGAAACAATCAATTAAACCTGGTATTGATAAATATTTTAGAGGATAACGCAAGTTACGTCTGGGATAGGTCTGGGATTTGCCCTCATCAGACTCATACTTTCGCACACTTCACATACTCGTTGAACAGATCCTGGGTTATTTTCTGGTTTGGATCACATAGTAATGTGGTACCACACTGAAACTGTCGATTAAACCAGTTTTCGATCAATATTTTCGAGGATAACGCATGTTAGGTCTAGGTTAGGCCGGGGTTTTTCACTCATCAGACTCATACTTTCGCATTCTTCACATACTTGTTGAACGGATCCTGGGTTTTTACTGGTTTGGATCACGTAGTAATGTGGTACCACGCTGAAACAGTCAATTAAAACTGGTTTCGATCAATATTTTAGGAGATAACGCATGTTTGGTCTGGGATAGGTCTGGGATTCGCCCTCATCAGGCTCATACTTTCGCGTTTTTCACATACTTGTTCAACTGATCCTGGGTTTTTTATGGTTTGGTTCACGTAGTAATGTGGTACCACACTGAAACATTCAATTAAACCTGGTCTTGATAAATATTTTAGAGGATAACGCATGTTAGGTTTGGGTTAGGTCTAGGATTTGTCCTCATCAGGCTCATACATTCGCATATTTCTCATTCTTCATGGCTAGATCCTTGGCTGTTTCTGGATCGTATCACGTAGTAATGTGGTACCACGCTGAAACACTCAATTAAACTTGGTTTCGATCAATATTTTAGAGGATAACGCAAGTTAGGTCTGGGATAGGTCTGGGATTCGCCCTCATCAGGCTCATACTTTCGCGTTTTTCACATACTTGTTGACCTGATCCTGGGTTTTTTCTGGTTTGGATCACGTAGTAATGTGGTACCACACTGAAACAGTCGATTAAACCCGGTTTCGATCAATATTTTAGAGGATAACGCAAGTTAAGTCTGGGATAGGTCTGGGATTTGCTCTCATCAGGCACATTCTTTCGCATATTTCTCATACTTGATGGCTAGATCCTGGGCTTTTTCTGGATTGCATCACGTAGTAATGAAGTACAACACTGAAACAGTCAATTAAACCTGGTTTGCATCAATATCTTAGAGGACAACGCAAGTTAGGTCTGGGATAGGTCTGGGATTTGCCCTCATCAGGGTCATACTTTCGCAGTTCTAACATACATGTTGACCTGATCGAGTGTTTTTTCTGCTTTGGATCACGTAGTAAAGTGGTACCACACTGAAACAGTCCATTAAACCTGGTTTGGATCAATATTTTTGAGGATAACGCATGTTAGGTCTAGGTTAGGCCTGGGATTTTCACGCATGAGACTCATACTTTCGCATTCTTCACATACTTGTTGAACGGATCCTGGGTTTTTTCTGGTTTGGTTTACGTAGTAATGTGGGACCACACCGTAACAATCAATTAAACCTGGTTTCGATCAATATTTTAGAGGATAACGCAAGTTTGGTCTGGGATAGGTCTGGGCTTTGCCCTCATCAGGCTCATACTTTCGCGTCTTTCACATACTTGTTGAGCAGATCCTGGGTTTTTTCTGGTTTGGGTCACGTAGTAATGTGGTACCACACTGAAACAGTCGATTAAACCAGGTTTCGATCAATATTTTTGAGGATAACGCATGTTAGGTCTAGGTTAGGCCTGGGATTTTCACGCATCAGACTCATACTTTCGCATTCTTCACATACTTGTTGAACGGATCCTGGGTTTTTTCTGGTTTGGATCACGTAGTAATGTGGTACCACACTGAAACAGTCAATTAAACCTGGTTTTGATGAATATTTTAGAGAATAATTCATGTTAGGTCTAGGTTAGGTCTGGGATTTGCTCTCATCAGGCTCATTCTTTCGCATATTTCTCATACTAGATGGCTAGTTCCTGGGCTTTTTCTGGATTGCATCACATAGTAATGCAGTACAACACTGAAACACTCAATTAAACCTGGTTTCGATCAATATTATTGAGGATAACGCATGTTAGGTCTAGGTTAGGCCTGGGATTTTCACTCATCAGACTCATACTTTCGCATTCTTCACATACTTGTTGAACGGATCTTGGGTTTTTTCTGGTGTGAATCACGTAGTAATGTGGTACCACACTGAAACAATCAATTAAACCTGATCTTGATAAATATTTTAGAGGATAACGCATGTTAGGCCTGGGTTAGGTCTAGGATTTGTCCTCATCAGGCTCATACATTCGCATATTTCTCATTCTTCATGGCTAGATCCTGGGCTGTTTCTGGATTGTATCACGTAGTAATGTGGGACCACACTGAAACAATCAATTAAACCTGGTCATGATAAATATTTTAGAGGATAACGCATGTTAGGTCTAGGTTAGGTCTGGGATTTTCACTCATCAGACTCATACTTTCGCATTCTTCACCTACTTTTTGAACGGATCCTGGGTTTTTTCGGGTTTGGATCACGTAGTAATGTGGGACCACACTGAAACAGTCGATTAAACCCGGTTTCGATCAATATTTTAGAGGATAACGCAAGTTAAGTCTGGGATAGGTCTGGGATTTGCTCTCATCAGGCTCATTCTTTCGCATATTTCTCATACTTGATGGCTAGATCCTGGGCTTTTTCTGGATTGCATCACGTAGTAATGAAGTACAACACTGAAACAGTCAATTAAACCTGGTTTGCATCAATATCTTAGAGGACAACGCAAGTTAGGTCTGGGATAGGTCTGGGATTTGCCCTCATCAGGGTCATACTTTCGCAGTTCTAACATACATGTTGACCTGATCGAGTGTTTTTTCTGCTTTGGATCACGTAGTAAAGTGGTACCACACTGAAACAGTCCATTAAACCTGGTTTGGATCAATATTTTTGAGGATAACGCATGTTAGGTCTAGGTTAGGCCTGGGATTTTCACGCATCAGACTCATACTTTCGCATTCTTCACATACTTGTTGAACGGATCCTGGGCTATTTCTGGATTGTATCACGTAGTAATGTGGTACCACACTGAAACAGTCAATTAAACCTGGTTTTGATGAATATTTTAGAGTATAATTCATGTTAGGTCTAGGTTAGGTCTGGGATTTGCTCTCATCAGGCTCATTCTTTCGCATATTTCTCATACTTGATGGCTAGATCCTGGGCTTTTTCTGGATTGCATCACGTAGTAATGAAGTACAACACTGAAACAGTCAATTAAACCTGGTTTGCATCAATATCTTAGAGGACAACGCAAGTTAGGTCTGGGATAGGTCTGGGATTTGCCCTCATCAGGGTCATACTTTCGCAGTTCTAACATACATGTTGACCTGATCGAGTGTTTTTTCTGCTTTGGATCACGTAGTAAAGTGGTACCACACTGAAACAGTCCATTAAACCTGGTTTCGATCAATATTTTAGAGGATAACGCAAGTTTGGTCTGGGATAGGTCTGGGCTTTGCCCTCATCAGGCTCATACTTTCGCGTCTTTCACATACTTGTTGAGCAGATCCTGGGTTTTTTCTGGTTTGGGTCACGTAGTAATGTGGTACCACACTGAAACAGTCGATTAAACCAGGTTTCGATCAATATTTTTGAGGATAACGCATGTTAGGTCTAGGTTAGGCCTGGGATTTTCACGCATCAGACTCATACTTTCGCATTCTTCACATACTTGTTGAACGGATCCTGGGTTTTTTCTGGTTTGGATCACGTAGTAATGTGGGACCACACTGAAACAGTCGATTAAACCTGGTCTTGATAAATATTTTAGAGGACAACGCATGTTAGGTCTGGGTTAGGTCTAGGATTTGCCCTCATCAGGCTCGTACTTTCGCATATTTCTCATACTTCATGGCTAGATCCTGGGCTATTTCCGGATTGGATCACGTAGTAATGTGGTACCACACTGAAACAGTCAATTAAACCTGGTTTTGATGAATATTTTAGAGAATAATTCATGTTAGGTCTAGGTTAGGTCTGGGATTTGCTCTCATCAGGCCCATTCTTTCGCATATTTCTCATACTAGATAGCTAGTTCCTGGGCTTTTTCTGGATTGCATCACATAGTAATGCAGTACAACACTGAAACACTCAATTAAACCTGGTTTCGATCAATATTATTGAGGATAACGCATGTTAGGTCTAGGTTAGGCCTGGGATTTTCACTCATCAGACTCATACTTTCGCATTCTTCACATACTTGTTGAACGGATCTTGGGTTTTTTCTGGTGTGAATCACGTACTAATGTGGTACCACACTGAAACAATCAATTAAACCTGATCTTGATAAATATTTTAGAGGATAACGCATGTTAGGTCTGGGTTAGGTCTAGGATTTGCCCTCATCAGGCTCATACTTTCGCATTTTTCTCATACTTCATGGCTGGATCCTGGGCTATTTCTGGATTGGACCACGTAGTAATGTGGTACCACACTGAAACAGTCAATTAAACCTGGTTTTGATCAATATTTTAGAGAATAATTCATGTTAGGTCTAGGTTAGGTCTGGGATTTGCTCTCGTCAGGCTCATTCTTTCGCATATTTCTCATACTTGACGGCTAGATCCTGGGCTTTTTCTGGATTGCATCACGTAGTAATGAAGTACAACACTGAAACAGTCAATTAAACCTGGTTTCGATCAATGTTTTAGAGAATAAGTCATGTTAGGTCTAGGTTAGGTCTGGGATTTGCTCTCATCAGGCTCATTCTTTCGCATATTTCTCATACTTGATGGCTAGATCCTGGGCTTTCTCTGGATTGCATCACGTAGCAGTGAAGTACAACACTGAAGCAGTCAATTAAACCTGGTTTCCATCAATATTTTAGAGGACAACGCATGTTAGGTCTAGGTTAGGCCTGGGATTTGCTCTCATCAGGGTCGTACTTTCGCAGTTTTAACATACATGTTGACCTGATCGAGGGTTTTTTCTGGTTTGGTTCACGTAGTAATGTGGAACCACACTGAAACATTCAATTAAACCTGGTCTTGATAAATATTTTAGAGGATAACGCATTTTAGGTTTGGGTTGGTCTAGGATTTGCCCTCATCAGGCTCATACTTTCGCATATTTCTCATACTTCATGGCTAGATCCTGGGCTGTTTCTGGATTGTATCACATAGTAATGTGGTACCACGCTGAAACAGTCGATTAAACCTGGTTTCGATCAATATTTTAAAGGATAACGCAAGTTAAGTCTGGGATAGGTCTGGGATTTGACCTCATCAGACTCATACTTTCGCGTTTTTCACATACTTGTTGAACAGATCCTGGGTTTTTTCTGGTTTGGATCACGCATTAGTGTGGTACCACACTGAAACAGTCCATTAAACCTGGTTTGGATCAACATTTTAGAGGATAACGCATGTTAGGTCTAGGTTAGGTCTGGGATTTTCACTCATCAGACTCATACTTTCGCATTCTTCACATACTTGTTGAACGGATCTTGGGTTTTTTCTGGTGTGAATCACGTAGTAATGTGGTACCACACTGAAACAATCAATTAAACCTGATCTTGATAAATATTTTAGAGGATAACGCAAGTTAGGTGTGGCATAGGTCTGGGATTCGCCCTCATCAGGCTCATACTTTCGCATTCTTCACATACTTGTTGAACGGATCCTGGGTTTTTTCTGGTTTGGATCACGTAGTAATGTGGGACCACACTGAAACAATCAATTAAACCTGGTCTTGATAAATATTTTAGAGGATAACGCATGTTAGGTCTGGGATAGGTCTGGGATTTGCCCTCATCTGACTCATACTTTCGCACACTTCACGTACTCGTTGAACAGATCCTGGGTTATTTTCTGGTTTGGATCACATAGTAATGTGGTACCACACTGAAACAGTCGATTAAACCAGGTTTCGATCAATATTTTTGAGGATAACGCATGTTAGGTCTAGGTTAGGCCTGGGATTTTCACTCATCAGACTCATACTTTCGCATTCTTCTCATACTTGTTGAACGGATCCTGGGTTTTTTCTGGTTTGGATCCCGTAGTAATGTGGTACCACGCTGAAACAGTCAATTAAACCTGGTTTTGATCAATATTTTAGAGAATAATTCATGTTAGGTCTAGGTTAGGTCTGGGATTTGCTCTCATCAGGCTCATTCTTTCGCATATTTCTCATACTTGATGGCTAGATCCTGGGCTTTTTCTGGATTGCATCACGTAGTAATGAAGTACAACACTGAAACAGACAATTAAACCTGGTTTCGATCAATATTTTAGAGAATAATTCATGTTAGGTCTAGGTTAGGTCTGGGATTTGCTCTCATCAGGCTCATTCTTTCGCATATTTCTCATATTTGATGGCTAGATCCTGGGCTTTTTCTGGATTGCATCACGTAGTAATGAAGTACAACACTGAAACAGTCAATCAAACCTGGTTTCCATCAATATTTTAGAGGACATCGCATGTTAGGTCTAGGTTAGGCCTGGGATTTGCCCTCATCAGGGTCATACTTTCGCAGTTTTAACATACTTGTTGAACGGATCCTGGGTTTTTTCTGGTTTGGTTCAGGTAGTAATGTGGTACCACACTGAAACATTCAATTAAACCTGATCTTGATAAATATTTTAGAGGATAACGCATGTTAGGTTTGGGTTAAGTCTAGGATTTGCCCTCATCAGGCTCATACTTTCGCATATTTCTCTTACTTCATGGCTAGATCCTGGGCTGTTTCTGGATTGTATCACGTAGTAATGTGGTACCACGCTGAAACAGTCAATTAAACCTGTTTTCGATCAATATTTTAGAGGATAACGCAAGTTAGGTGTGGCATAGCTCTGGGATTCGCCCTCATCAGGCTCATACTTTCGCATTCTTCACATACTTGTTGAACGGATCCTGGGTTTTTTCTGGTTTGGATCACGTAGTAATGTGGGACCACACTGAAACAATCAATTAAACCTGGTCTTGATAAATATTTTAGAGGATAACGCATGTTAGGTCTGGGATAGGTCTGGGATTTGCCCTCATCAGACTCATACTTTCGCACACTTCACATACTCGTTGAACAGATCCTGGGTTATTTTCTGGTTTGGATCACATAGTAATGTGGTACCACACTGAAACAGTCGATTAAACCTGGTTTCGATCAATATATTTGAGAATAATTCATGTTAGGTCTAGGTTAGGTCTGGGATTTGCTCTCATCGGGCTCATTCTTTCGCATATTTCTCATACTTGATGGCTAGATCCTGGGCTTTTTCTGGATTGCATCACGTAGTAATGAAGTACAACACTGAAACAGTCAATTAAACCTGGTTTCCATCAATATCTTAGAGGACAACGCAAGTTAGGTCTGGGATAGGTCTGGGATTTGCCCACATCAGGCTCATACTTTCGCGTTTTTCACATACTTGTTGAACAGATCCTGGGTTATTTTCTGGTTTGGATCACATAGTAATGTGGTACCACACTGAAACAGTCGATTAAACCAGGTTTCGATCAATATTTTTGAGGATAACGCATGTTAGGTCTAGGTTAGGCCTGGGATTTTCACTCATCAGTCTCATACATTCGCATTCTTCTCATACTTGTTGAACGGATCCTGGGTTTTTTCTGGTTTGGATCACGTAGTAATATGGTACCACGCTGAAACAGTCAATTAAACCTGGTTTTGATCAATATTTTAGAGAATAATTCATGTTAGGTCTAGGTTAGGTCTGGGATTTGCTCTCATCAGGCTCATTCTTTCGCATATTTCTCATACTTCATGGCTAGATCCTGGGCTTTTTCTGGATTGCATCACGTAGTAATGAAGTACATCACTGAAACAGTCAATTAAACCTGGTTTCCATCAATATCTTAGAGGACAACGCAAGTTAGGTCTGGTATAGGTCTGGGATTTGCCCTCATCAGGGTCATACTTTCGCAGTTTTAACGTACATGTTGACCTGATCGAGGGTTTTTTCTGCTTTGGATCACGTAGTAGTGTGGTACCACACTGAAACAGTCCATTAAACATGGTTTGGATCAACATTTTAGAGGATAACGCATGTTAGGTCTGGGTTAGGTCTAGGATTTGCCCTCATCAGGCTCATACTTTCGCATATTTCTCATACTTCATGGCTGGATCCTGGGCTATTTCTGGATTGGTTCACGTAGTAATGTGGTACCACACTGAAAGAGTCAATTAAACCTGGTTTTGATGAATATTTTAGAGAATAATTCATGTTAGGTCTAGGTTAGGCATGGGATTTGCTTTCATCAGGCTCATTCTTTCGCATATTTCTCATACTTGATGGCTAGATCCTGGGCTTTCTCTGGATTGCATCACGTAGTAATGAAGTACAACACTGAAACAGTCAATTAAACCTGGTTTCCATCAATATTTTAGAGGACAACGCATGTTAGGTCTAGGTTAGGCCTGGGATTTGCTCTCATCAGGGTCATACTTTCGAAGTTTTAACATACATATTGGTCTGATCGAGGGTTTTTTCTGCTTTGGATCACGTAGTAAAGTGGTACCACACTGAAACAGTCCATTAAACCTGGTCTTGATAAATATTTTAGAGGATATCGCATGTTAGGTCTGGGTTAGGTCTAGGATTTGCCCTCATCAGGCTCCTACTTTCGCAATTTTCTCATACTTCATGGCTGGATCCTGGGCTATTTCCGGATTGGATCACATAGTAATGTGGTACCACACTGAAACAGTCAAGTACACCTGGTTTTCATCAATATTTTAGAGGACAACGCATGTCAGGTCTAGGTTAGGTCTGGGATTTGCTCTCATCAGGGTCATACTGTCGCAGTTTTAACTTACTTGTTGAACGGATCCTGGGTTTTTTCTGGTTTGGATCACGTAGTAATGTGGGACCACACTGTAACAGTCAATTAAACCTGGTTTCGATCAATATTTTAGGGAATAATTCATGTTAGGTCTAGGTTAGGTCTAGGATTTGCTCTCATCAGGCTCATTCTTTCGCATATTTCTCATACTTGATGGCTATATCCTGGGCTTTTTCTGGATTGCATCACGTAGTAATGAAGTACAACACTGAAACAGTCAATTAAACCTGGTTTCCATCAATATCTTAGAGGACAACGCAAGTTAGGTCTGGGATAGGTCTGGGATTTGCCCTCATCAGGCTCATTGTTTCGCGTTTTTCACATACTTGTTGAACAGATCCTGGGTTTTTTCTGGTTTGTATCACGTAGTAGTGTGGTACCACACTGAAACTGTCCATTAAACCTGGTTTCCATCAATATTTTAGAGGATAACGCATGTTAGGTCTAGGTTAGCCCTGGGATTTTCACTCATCAGACTCATACTTTCGCATTCTTCACATACTTGTTGAACTGATCCTGGGTTTTTTCTGGTTTGGATCACGTAGTAATGTGGTACCACACTGAAAGAGTCGATTAAACCTGGTTTAGATCAGTATTTTAGAGGATAACGCAAGTTAGGTCTGGGATAGGTCTGGGATTTGACCTCATCAGACTCATACTTTCGCACACTACACATACTCGTTGAACAGATCCTGGCTTATTTTCTGGTTTGGATCACATAGTAATGTGGTACCACATTGTAACAGTCGATTAAACCAGGTTTCGATCAATATTTTAGAGTATAACTCATGTTAGGTCTAGGGTTGGCCTGGGATTTTCATTTATCAGACTCATACTTTCGCATTCTTCACATACTTGTTGAACGGATTCTGGGTTTTTTCTGGTTTGGATCACGTAGTAATGTGGGACCACACTGAAACAGTCAATTAAACCTGGTTTGGATAAATATTTTAGAGGATAACGCATCTTAGGTCTGGGTTAGGTCTAAGATTTGCCCTCATCAGGCTCACAGTTTCGCGTTTTTCACATACTTGTTGAACAGATCCTGGGTTCTTTCTGGTTTGGATCACGTAGTAATGTGGTACGACACTGAAACGGTCGATGAAACCTGGTTTCGATCAATATTTTAGAGGATAACGCATGTTAGGTCTAGGTCAGCCCTGGGATTTTCACTCATCAGACTCATACTTTCGCATTCTTCACATACTTGTTGAACGGATCCTGGGTTTTTTCTGGTTTGGATCACGTAGTAATGTGGGACCACACTGTAACAGTCAATTAAACCTGGTTTCGATCAATATTTTAGGGAATAATTCATGTTAGGTCTAGGTTAGGTCTGGGATTTGCTCTCATCAGGCTCATTCTTTCGCATATTTCTCATACTTGATGGCTAGATCCTGGGCTTTTTCTGGATTGCATCACGTAGTAATGAAGTACAACACTGAAACAGTCAATTAAACCTGGTTTCGATCAATATTTTAGAGAATAATTCATGTTAGGTCTAGGTTAGGTCTGGGATTTCCTCTCATCAGGCTCATTCTTTCGCATATTTCTCATATTTGATGGCTAGATCCTGGGCTTTTTCTGGATTGCATCACGTAGTAATGAAGTACAACACTGAAACAGTCAATCAAACCTGGTTTCCATCAATATTTTAGAGGACATCGCATGTTAGGTCTAGGTTAGGCCTGGGATTTGCCCTCATCAGCGTCATACTTTCGCAGTTTTAACATACTTGTTGAACGGATCCTGGGTTTTTTCTGGTTTGGTTCAGGTAGTAATGTGGTACCACACTGAAACATTCAATTAAACCTGATCTTGATAAATATTTTAGAGGATAACGCATGTTAGGTTTGGGTTAAGTCTAGGATTTGCCCTCATCAGGCTCATACTTTCGCATATTTCTCTTACTTCATGGCTAGATCCTGGGCTGTTTCTGGATTGTATCACGTAGTAATGTGGTACCACGCTGAAACAGTCAATTAAACCTGTTTTCGATCAATATTTTAGAGGATAACGCAAGTTAGGTGTGGCATAGCTCTGGGATTCGCCCTCATCAGGCTCATACTTTCGCATTCTTCACATACTTGTTGAACGGATCCTGGGTTTTTTCTGGTTTGGATCACGTAGTAATGTGGGACCACACTGAAACAATCAATTAAACCTGGTCTTGATAAATATTTTAGAGGATAACGCATGTTAGGTCTGGGATAGGTCTGGGATTTGCCCACATCAGACTCATACTTTCGCACACTTCACATACTCGTTGAACAGATCCTGGGTTATTTTCTGGTTTGGATCACATAGTAATGTGGTACCACACTGAAACAGTCGGTTAAACCTGGTTTCGATCAATATATTAGAGAATAACGCAAGTTAAGTCTGGGATAGGTCTGGGATTTGACCTCATCAGACTCATACTTTCGCGTTTTTCACATACTTGTTGAACAGATCCTGGGTTTTTTCTGGTTTGGATCACGTAGTAATGTGGTACCACACTGAAACGGTCGATGAAACCTGGTTTCGATCAATATTTTAGAGGATAAAGCAAGTTAAGTCTGGGATTGGTCTGGGATTTGACCTCATCAGACTCATACTTTCGCACACTTCACATACTCGTTGAACAGATCCTGGGTTATTTTCTGGTTTGGACCACATAGTAATGTGGTACCACACTGAAACAGTCGATTAAACCAGGTTTCGATCAATATTTCTGAGGATAACGCACGTTAGGTCTAGGTTAGGCCTGGGATTTTCACTCATCAGATTCATACTTTCGCATTCTTCACATACTTGTTGAACGGATCCTGGGTTTTTTCTAGTTTGGATCACGTAGTAATGTGGGACCACACTGTAACAGTCAATTAAACCTGGTTTCGATCAATATTTTAGGGAATAATTCATGTTAGGTCTAGGTTAGGTCTGGGATTTTCACTCATCAGACTCATACTTTCGCATTCTTCACATACTTGTTGAACTGATCCTGGGTTTTTTCTGGTTTGGATCACGTAGTAATGTGGTACCACACTGAAAGAGTCAATTAAACCTGGTTTGGATAAATATTTTAGAGGATAACGCATGTTAGGTCTAGGTTAGGCCTGGGATTTTCACTCATCAGACTCATACTTTCGCATTCTTCTCATACTTGTTGAACGGATCCTGGGTTTTTTCTGGTTTGGATCCCGTAGTAATGTGGTACCACGCTGAAACAGTCAATTAAACCTGGTTTTGATCAATATTTTAGAGAATAATTCATGTTAGGTCTAGGTTAGGTCTGGGATTTGCTCTCATCAGGCTCATTCTTTCGCATATTTCTCATACTTGATGGCTAGATCCTGGGCTTTTTCTGGATTGCATCACGTAGTAATGAAGTACAACACTGAAACAGTCAATTAAACCTGGTTTCGATCAATATTTTAGAGAATAATTCATGTTAGGTCTAGGTTAGGTCTGGGATTTGCTCTCATCAGGCTCATTCTTTCGCATATTTCTCATATTTGATGGCTAGATCCTGGGCTTTTTCTGGATTGCATCACGTAGTAATGAAGTACAACACTGAAACAGTCAATCAAACCTGGTTTCCATCAATATTTTAGAGGACATCGCATGTTAGGTCTAGGTTAGGCCTGGGATTTGCCCTCATCAGGGTCATACTTTCGCAGTTTTAACATACTTGTTGAACGGATCCTGGGTTTTTTCTGGTTTGGTTCAGGTAGTAATGTGGTACCACACTGAAACATTCAATTAAACCTGATCTTGATAAATATTTTAGAGGATAACGCATGTTAGGTTTGGGTTAAGTCTAGGATTTGCCCTCATCAGGCTCATACTTTCGCATATTTCTCTTACTTCATGGCTAGATCCTGGGCTGTTTCTGGATTGTATCACGTAGTAATGTGGTACCACGCTGAAACAGTCAATTAAACCTGTTTTCGATCAATATTTTAGAGGATAACGTAAGTTAGGTGTGGCATAGCTCTGGGATTCGCCCTCATCAGGCTCATACTTTCGCATTCTTCACATACTTGTTGAACGGATCCTGGGTTTTTTCTGGTTTGGATCACGTAGTAATGTGGGACCACACTGAAACAATCAATTAAACCTGGTCTTGATAAATATTTTAGAGGATAACGCATGTTAGGTCTGGGATAGGTCTGGGATTTGCCCTCATCAGACTCATACTTTCGCACACTTCACATACTCGTTGAACAGATCCTGGGTTATTTTCTGGTTTGGATCACATAGTAATGTGGTACCACACTGAAACAGTCGATTAAACCTGGTTTTGATCAATATTTTAGAGAATAATTCATGTTAGGTCTAGGTTAGGTCTGGGATTTGCTCTCATCAGGCTCATTCTTTCGCATATTTCACATACTTGATGGCTAGATCCTGGGCTTTTTCTGGATTGCATCACGTAGTAATGAAGTACAACACTGAAACAGTCAATTAAACCTGGTTTCGATCAATATTTTAGAGGACATCGCATGTTAGGTCTAGGTTAGGCCTGGGATTTGCCCTCATCAGGGTCATACTTTTGCAGTTTTAACATACTTGTTGAACGGATCCTGTGTTTTTTCTGGTTTGGATCACGTAGTAATGTGGGACCACACTGAAACAATCAATTAAACCTGGTCTTGATAAATATTTTAGAGGATAACGCATGTTAGGTCTGGGATAGGTCTGGGATTTGCCCTCATCAGACTCATACTTTCGCACACTTCACATACTCGTTGAACAGATCCTGGGTTATTTTCTGGTTTGGATCACATTGTAATGTGGTACCACACTGAAACAGTCGATTAAACCAGGTTTCGATCAATATCTTAGAGGACATCGCAAGTTAGGTCTGGGATAGGTCTGGGATTTGCCCTCATCAGGGTCATACTTTCGCAGTTTTAACGTACATGTTGACCTGATCGAGGGTTTTTTCTGCTTTGGATCACGTAGTAGTGTGGTACCACACTGAAACAGTCCATTAAACATGGTTTGGATCAACATTTTAGAGGATAACGCATGTTAGGTCTAGGTTAGGTCTGGGATTTTCACTCATCAGACTCATACTTTCGCATTCTTCACATACTTGTTGAACGGATCGTGGGTTTTTTCTGGTTTGGTTCACGTAGTAATATGGTACCACGCTGAAACAGTCAATTAAACCTGGTTTTGATCAATATTTTAGAGAATAATTCATGTTAGGTCTAGGTTAGGTCTGGGATTTGCTCTCATCAGGCTCATTCTTTCGCATATTTCTCATACTTGATGGCTAGATCCTGGGCTTTTTCTGGATTGCATCACGTAGTAATGAAGTACAACACTGAAACAGTCAATTAAACCTGGTTTCCATCAATATCTTAGAGGACATCGCAAGTTAGGTCTGGGATAGGTCTGGGATTTGCCCTCATCAGGGTCATACTTTCGCAGTTTTAACGTACATGTTGACCTGATCGAGGGTTTTTTCTGCTCTGGATCACGTAGTAGTGTGGTACCACACTGAAACAGTCCATTAAACATGGTTTGGATCAACATTTTAGAGGATAACGCATGTTAGGTCTAGGCTAGGTCTGGGATTTTCACTCATCAGACTCATACTTTCGCATTCTTCACATACTTGTTGAACGGATCCTGGGTTTTTTCTGGTTTGGTTCACGTACTAATGTGGTACCACACTGAAACATTCAATTAAACCTGATCTTGATAATTATTTTAGAGGATAACGCATGTTAGGTTTGGGTTAAGTTTAGGATTCGCCCTCATCAGGCTCATACTTTCGCATATTTCTCATACTTCATGGCTAGATCCTGGGCTGTTTCTGGATTGTATCACGTAGTAACGAGGTACCACGCTGAAACAGTCAATTAAACCTGGTTTCGATCAATATTTTAGAGGATAACGCAAGTTAGGTGTGGCATAGGTCTGGGATTCGCCCTCATCAGGCTCATACTTTCGCATTCTTCAGATACTTGTTGAACGGATCCTGGGTTTTTTCTGGTTTGGATCACGTAGTAATGTGGGACCACACTGAAACAGTCAATTAAACCTGGTTTCGATCAATATATTAGAGAATAATTCACGTTAGGTCTAGGTTAGGCCTGGGATTTTCACTCATCAGACTCATACTTTCGCACTCTTCTCATACTTGTTGAACGGATCCTGGGTTTTTTCTGGTTTGGATCACGTAGTAATGTGCTACCACACTGAAACATTGAATTAAACCTGGTCTTGATAAATATTTTAGAGGATAACGCATGTTAGGTCTGGGTTAGGTCTAGGATTTGCCCTCATCAGGCTCATACTTTCGCATATTTCTCATACTTCATGGCTGGATCCTGGGCTATTTCTGGATTGGATCACGTATTAATGTGGTACCACACTGAAACAGTCAATTAAACCTGGTTTTGATGAATATTTTAGAGAATAATTCATGTTAGGTCTAGGTTAGGCATGGGATTTGCTCTCATCAGGCTCATTCTTTCGCATATTTCTCATACTTGATGGCTAGATCCTGGGCTTTCTCTGGATTGCATCACGTAGTAATGAAGTACAACACTGAAACAGTCAATTAAACCTGGTTTCCATCAATAGTTTAGAGGACAACGCATGTTAGGTCTAGGTTAGGCCTGGGATTTGCTCTCATCAGGGTCATACTTTCGAAGTTTTAACATACATATTGGGCTGATCGAGGGTTTTTTCTGCTTTGGATCACGTAGTAAAGTGGTACCACACTGAAACAGTCCATTAAACCTGGTCTTGATAAATATTTTAGAGGATATCGCATGATAGGTCTGGGTTAGGTCTAGGATTTGCCCTCATCAGGCTCCTACTTTCGCAATTTTCTCATACTTCATGGCTAGATCCTGGGCTATTTCCGGATTGGATCACATAGTAATGTGGTACCACACTGAAACAGTTAATTACACCTGGTTTTCATCAATATTTTAGAGGACAACGCATGTCAGGTCTAGGTTAGGTCTGGGATTTGCTCTCATCAGGGTCATACTGTCGCAGTTTTAACTTACTTGTTGAACGGATCCTGGGTTTTTTCTGGTTTGGAACACGTAGTAATGTGGTACCACACTGAAACAGTCGATGAAACCCGGTTTCGATCAATATTTTAGAGGATAAAGCAAGTTAAGTCTGGGATTGGTCTGGGATTTGACCTCATCAGACTCATACTTTCGCACACTTCACATACTCGTTGAACAGATCCTGGGTTATTTTCTGGTTTGGACCACATAGTAATGTGGAACCACACTGAAACAGTCGATTAAACCAGGTTTCGATCAATATTTCTGAGGATAACGCACGTTAGGTCTAGGTTAGGCCTGGGATTTTCACTCATCAGATTCATACTTTCGCATTCTTCACATACTTGTTGAACGGATCCTGGGTTTTTTCTGGTTTGGATCACGTAGTAATGTGGGGCCACACTGTAACAGTCAATTAAACCTGGTTTCGATCAATATTTTAGGGAATAATTCATGTTAGGTCTAGGTTAGGTCTGGGATTTGCTCTCATCAGGCTCATTCTTTCGCATATTTCTCATACTTGATGGCTATATCCTGGGCTTTTTCTGGATTGCATCACGTAGTAATGAAGTACAACACTGAAACAGTCAATTAAACCTGGTTTCCATCAATATCTTAGAGGACAACGCCAGTTAGGTCTGGGATAGGTCTGGGATTTGCCCTCATCAGGCTCATTGTTTCGCGTTTTTCACATACTTGTTGAACAGATCCTGGGTTTTTTCTGGTTTGTATCACGTAGTAGTGTGGTACCACACTGAAACTGTCCATTAAACCTGGTTTCCATCAATATTTTAGAGGATAACGCATGTTAGGTCTAGGTTAGCCCTGGGATTTTCACTCATCAGACTCATACTTTCGCATTCTTCACATACTTGTTGAACTGATCCTGGGTTTTTTCTGGTTTGGATCACGTAGTAATGTGGTACCACACTGAAAGAGTCGATTAAACCTGGTTTAGATCAGTATTTTAGAGGATAACGCAAGTTAGGTCTGGGATAGGTCTGGGATTTGACCTCATCAGACTCATACTTTCGCACACTACACATACACGTTGAACAGATCCTGGGTTATTTTCTGGTTTGGATCACTTAGTAATGTGGTACCACACTGTAACAGTCGATTAAACCAGGTTTCGATCAATATTTTAGAGTATAACTCATGTTAGGTCTAGGGTTGGCCTGGGATTTTCATTTATCAGACTCATACTTTCGCATTCTTCACATACTTGTTGAACGGATTCTGGGTTTTTTCTGGTTTGGATCACGTAGTAATGTGGGACCACACTGAAACAGTCAATTAAACCTGGTTTGGATAAATATTTTAGAGGATAACGCATCTTAGGTCTGGGTTAGGTCTAAGATTTGCCCTCATCAGGCTCACAGTTTCGCGTTTTTCACATACTTGTTGAACAGATCCTGGGTTCTTTCTGGTTTGGATCACGAAGTAGTGTGGTACCACACTGAAACAGTCCATTAAACCTGGTTTCGCTCAATATTTTAGAGGATAACGCATGTTAGGTCTAGGTTAGGTCTGGGATTTGCTCTCATCAGGCTCATTCTTTCGCATATTTCTCATACTTGATGGCTAGATCCTGGGCTTTTTCTGGATTGCATCACGTAGTAATGTAGTACCACACTGAAACAGTCAATTAAACCTGGTTTCCATCAATATTTTAGAGGACAACGCATGTTAGGTCTAGGTTAGGCCTGGGATTTGCCCTCATCAGGGTCATACTTTCGCAGTTTTAACATACTTGTTGAACGGATCCTGGGTTTTTTCTGGTTTGGTTCAGGTAGTAATGTGGTACCACACTGAAACATTCAATTAAACCTGATCTTGATAAATATTTTAGAGGATAACGCATGTTAGGTTTGGGTTAAGTCTAGGATTTGCCCTCATCAGGCTCATACTTTCGCATATTTCTCTTACTTCATGGCTAGATCCTGGGCTGTTTCTGGATTGTATCACGTAGTAATGTGGTACCACGCTGAAACAGTCAATTAAACCTGTTTTCGATCAATATTTTAGAGGATAACGCAAGTTAGGTGTGGCATAGCTCTGGGATTCGCCCTCATCAGGCTCATACTTTCGCATTCTTCACATACTTGTTGAACGGATCCTGGGTTTTTTCTGGTTTGGATCACGTAGTAATGTGGGACCACACTGAAACAATCAATTAAACCTGGTCTTGATAAATATTTTAGAGGATAACGCATGTTAGGTCTGGGATAGGTCTGGGATTTGCCCTCATCAGACTCATACTTTCGCACACTTCACATACTCGTTGAACAGATCCTGGGTTATTTTCTGGTTTGGATCACATAGTAATGTGGTACCACACTGAAACAGTCGATTAAACCTGGTTTCGATCAATATATTTGAGAATAATTCATGTTAGGTCTAGGTTAGGTCTGGGATTTGCTCTCATCGGGCTCATTCTTTCGCATATTTCTCATACTTGATGGCTAGATCCTGGGCTTTTTCTGGATTGCATCACGTAGTAATGAAGTACAACACTGAAACAGTCAATTAAACCTGGTTTCCATCAATATCTTAGAGGACAACGCAAGTTAGGTCTGGGATAGGTCTGGGATTTGCCCACATCAGGCTCATACTTTCGCGTTTTTCACATACTTGTTGAACAGATCCTGGGTTATTTTCTGGTTTGGATCACATAGTAATGTGGTACCACACTGAAACAGTCGATTAAACCAGGTTTCGATCAATATTTTTGAGGATAACGCATGTTAGGTCTAGGTTAGGCCTGGGATTTTCACTCATCAGTCTCATACATTCGCATTCTTCTCATACTTGTTGAACGGATCCTGGGTTTTTTCTGGTTTGGATCACGTAGTAATATGGTACCACGCTGAAACAGTCAATTAAACCTGGTTTTGATCAATATTTTAGAGAATAATTCATGTTAGGTCTAGGTTAGGTCTGGGATTTGCTCTCATCAGGCTCATTCTTTCGCATATTTCTCATACTTGATGGCTAGATCCTGGGCTTTTTCTGGATTGCATCACGTAGTAATGAAGTACATCACTGAAACAGTCAATTAAACCTGGTTTCCATCAATATCTTAGAGGACAACGCAAGTTAGGTCTGGTATAGGTCTGGGATTTGCCCTCATCAGGGTCATACTTTCGCAGTTTTAACGTACATGTTGACCTGATCGAGGGTTTTTTCTGCTTTGGATCACGTTGTAGTGTGGTACCACACTGAAACAGTCCATTAAACATGGTTTGGATCAACATTTTAGAGGATAACGCATGTTAGGTCTGGGTTAGGTCTAGGATTTGCCCTCATCAGGCTCATACTTTCGCATATTTCTCAAACTTCATGGCTGGATCCTGGGCTATTTCTGGATTGGTTCACGTAGTAATGTGGTACCACACTGAAAGAGTCAATTAAACCTGGTTTTGATGAATATTTTAGAGAATAATTCATGTTAGGTCTAGGTTAGGCATGGGATTTGCTTTCATCAGGCTCATTCTTTCGCATATTTCTCATACTTGATGGCTAGATCCTGGGCTTTCTCTGGATTGCATCACGTAGTAATGAAGTACAACACTGAAACAGTCAATTAAACCTGGTTTCCATCAATATTTTAGAGGACAACGCATGTTAGGTCTAGGTTAGGCCTGGGATTTGCTCTCATCAGGGTCATACTTTCGAAGTTTTAACATACATATTGGTCTGATCGAGGGTTTTTTCTGCTTTGGATCACGTAGTAAAGTGGTACCACACTGAAACAGTCCATTAAACCTGGTCTTGATAAATATTTTAGAGGATATCGCATGTTAGGTCTGGGTTAGGTCTAGGATTTGCCCTCATCAGGCTCCTACTTTCGCAATTTTCTCATACTTCATGGCTGGATCCTGGGCTATTTCCGGATTGGATCACATAGTAATGTGGTACCACACTGAAACAGTCAAGTACACCTGGTTTTCATCAATATTTTAGAGGACAACGCATGTCAGGTCTAGGTTAGGTCTGGGATTTGCTCTCATCAGGGTCATACTGTCGCAGTTTTAACTTACTTGTTGAACGGATCCTGGGTTTTTTCTGGTTTGGAACACGTAGTAATGTGGTACCACACTGAAACAGTCGATGAAACCCGGTTTCGATCAATATTTTAGAGGATAAAGCAAGTTAAGTCTGGGATTGGTCTGGGATTTGACCTCATCAGACTCATACTTTCGCACACTTCACATACTCGTTGAACAGATCCTGGGTTATTTTCTGGTTTGGACCACATAGTAATGTGGTACCACACTGAAACAGTCGATTAAACCATGTTTCGATCAATATTTCTGAGGATAACGCACGTTAGGTCTAGGTTAGGCCTGGGATTTTCACTCATCAGATTCATACTTTCGCATTCTTCACATACTTGTTGAACGGATCCTGGGTTTTTTCTGGTTTGGATCACGTAGTAATGTGGGGCCACACTGTAACAGTCAATTAAACCTGGTTTCGATCAATATTTTAGGGAATAATTCATGTTAGGTCTAGGTTAGGTCTGGGATTTGCTCTCATCAGGCTCATTCTTTCGCATATTTCTCATACTTGATGGCTATATCCTGGGCTTTTTCTGGATTGCATCACGTAGTAATGAAGTACAACACTGAAACAGTCAATTAAACCTGGTTTCCATCAATATCTTAGAGGACAACGCCAGTTAGGTCTGGGATAGGTCTGGGATTTGCCCTCATCAGGCTCATTGTTTCGCGTTTTTCACATACTTGTTGAACAGATCCTGGGTTTTTTCTGGTTTGTATCACGTAGTAGTGTGGTACCACACTGAAACTGTCCATTAAACCTGGTTTCCATCAATATTTTAGAGGATAACGCATGTTAGGTCTAGGTTAGCCCTGGGATTTTCACTCATCAGACTCATACTTTCGCATTCTTCACATACTTGTTGAACTGATCCTGGGTTTTTTCTGGTTTGGATCACGTAGTAATGTGGTACCACACTGAAAGAGTCGATTAAACCTGGTTTAGATCAGTATTTTAGAGGATAACGCAAGTTAGGTCTGGGATAGGTCTGGGATTTGACCTCATCAGACTCATACTTTCGCACACTACACATACACGTTGAACAGATCCTGGGTTATTTTCTGGTTTGGATCACTTAGTAATGTGGTACCACACTGTAACAGTCGATTAAACCAGGTTTCGATCAATATTTTAGAGTATAACTCATGTTAGGTCTAGGGTTGGCCTGGGATTTTCATTTATCAGACTCATACTTTCGCATTCTTCACATACTTGTTGAACGGATTCTGGGTTTTTTCTGGTTTGGATCACGTAGTAATGTGGGACCACACTGAAACAGTCAATTAAACCTGGTTTGGATAAATATTTTAGAGGATAACGCATCTTAGGTCTGGGTTAGGTCTAAGATTTGCCCTCATCAGGCTCACAGTTTCGCGTTTTTCACATACTTGTTGAACAGATCCTGGGTTCTTTCTGGTTTGGATCACGAAGTAGTGTGGTACCACACTGAAACAGTCCATTAAACCTGGTTTCGCTCAATATTTTAGAGGATAACGCATGTTAGGTCTAGGTTAGGTCTGGGATTTGCTCTCATCAGGCTCATTCTTTCGCATATTTCTCATACTTGATGGCTAGATCCTGGGCTTTTTCTGGATTGCATCACGTAGTAATGTAGTACCACACTGAAACAGTCAATTAAACCTGGTTTCCATCAATATTTTAGAGGATAACGCAAGTTAGGTCTGGGATAGGTCTGGGATTTTCACTCATCAGACTCATACTTTCGCATTCTTCACATATTTGTTGAACGGATCCTGCGTTTTTTCTGGTTTGGATCACGTAGTAATGTGGGACCACACTGAAACAATCAATTAAACCTGGTCTTGATAAATATTTTAGAGGATAACGCATGTTAGGTCTGGGATAGGTCTGGGATTTGCCCACATCAGGCTCATACTTTCGCGTTTTTCACATACTCGTTGAACAGATCCTGGGTTATTTTCTGGTTTGGATCACGTAGTAATGTGGTACCACACTGAAACAGCCGATTAAACCAGGTTTCGATCAATATTTTTGAGGATAACGCATGTTAGGTCAAGGTTAGGCCTGGTATTTTCACTCATCAGACTCATACTTTCGCATTCTTCTCATACTTGTTGAACGGATCCTGGGTTTTTTCTGGTTTGGATCACGTAGTAATGTGGGACCACACAGAAACAATCAATTAAACCTGGTCTTGATAAATATTTTAGAGGATAACGCATGTTAGGTCTGGGTTAGGTCTAGGATTTGCCCTCGTCAGGCTCATACTTTCGCGTTTTTCACATACTTGTTGAACAGATCCTGGGTTTTTTTTGGATTGCGTCACGTAGTAATGAAGTACAACAGTGAAACAGTCAATTAAACCTGGTTTCCATCAATATTTTAGAGGACAACGCATGTTAGGTCTAGGTTAGGCCTGGGATTTGCCCTCATCAGGGTCATACTTTCGCAGTTTTAACATACATGTTGAACGGATCCTGGATTCTTACTGGTTTGGATCACGTAGTAATGTGGTACCACACTGAAACATTCAATTAAACCTGGTCTTGATAAATATTTTAGAGGATAACGCATATTAGGTCTGGGTTAGGTCTAGGAGTTGCCCTCATCAGGCTCATTCTTTCGCATATTTCTCATACTAGATGGCTAGATCCTGGGCTTTTTCTGGATTGCATCACGTAGTAATGTGGTACCACACTGAAACAGTCAATAAAACCTGGTTTTGATGAATATTTTAGAGAATAATTCATGTTAGGTCTAGGTTAGGTCTGGGATTTTCACTCATCAGACTCATACTTTCGCATTCTTCACATACTTGTTGAACGGATCTTGGGTTTTTTCTGGTGTGGATCACGTAGTAATGTGGTACCACACTGAAACAGTCAATTGAACCTGGTTTCGATCAATATTTTAGAGAATAATTCATGTTAGGTCTAGGTTAGGTCTGGGATTTGCTCTCATCAGGCTCATTCTTTCGCATATTTCTCATACTTGATGGCTAGATCCTGAGCTTTCTCTGGATTGCATCACGTAGTAATGAAGTACAACAGTGAAACAGTCAATTAAACCTGGTTTCCATCAATATTTTAGAGGACAACGCATGTTAGGTCTAGGTTAGGCCTGGGATTTGCCCTCATCAGGGTCATACTTTCGCAGTTTTAACATACATGTTGACCTGATCGAGGGTTTTTTCTGCTTTGGATCACGTAGTAAAGTGGTACCACACTGAAACAGTCCATTAAACCTGGTTTGGATCAATATTTTAGAGGATAACGCATGTTAGGTCTAGGTTAGCCCTGGGATTTTCACTCATCAGAGTCATACTTTCGCATTCTTCACATACTTGTTGAACGGATCCTGGGTTTTTTCTGGTTTGGTTCACGTAGTAATGTGGTACCACACTGAAACATTCAATTAAACCTGGTTTGGATCAATATTTTAGAGGATAACGCATGTTAGGTCTAGGTTAGCCCTGGGATTTTCACTCATCAGACTCATACTTTCGCATTCTTCACATACTTGTTTTTCTGGTTTGTGTCACGTAGTAATGTGGTACCACACTGAAACAGTCGATTAAACCTGGTTTCGATCAGTATTTTAGAGGATAACGCAACATAAGTCTGGGATAGGTCTGGGACTTGCCCTCATCAGGCTCATACTTTCGCGTTTTTCACATACTTGTTGAACAGATCCTGGGTTTTTTCTGGTTCGGATCACGTAGTAGTGTGGTACCACACTGAAACAGCCGATTAAACCTGGTTTCGATCAATATTTTAGAGGATAACGCATGTTAGGTCTAGGTTAGGTCGGGGATTTTCACTAATCAGACCCATACTTTCGCATTCTTCACATACTTGTTGAACGGATCCTGGGTTTTTTCTGGTTTGTATCACGTAGTAATGTGGGACCACACTGAAACAGTCAATTAAACCTGGTTTCGATCAGTATATTAGAGAATAATTCATGTTAGGTCTAGGTTAGGCCTGGGATTTTCACTCATCAGACTCATACTTTCGCATATTTCTCATACTTCATGGCTGGATCCTGGGCTTTTTCTGGATTGCATCACGTAGTAATGAAGTGCAACACTGAAACAGACAATTAAACCTGGTTTCCATCAATATCTTAGAGGACAACGCAAGTTAGGTCTGGGATAGGTCTGGGACTTGCCCTCATCAGGCTCATACTTTCGCATTCTTCACATACTTGTTGAACGGATCCTGGGTTTTTTCTGGTTTGTGTCACGTAGTAATGTGGTACCACACTGAAACAGTCGATTAAACCTGGTTTCGATCAGTATTTTAGAGGATAACGCAACATAAGTCTGGGATAGGTCTGGGACTTGCCCTCATCAGGCTCATACTTTCGCGTTTTTCACATACTTGTTGAACAGATCCTGGGTTTTTTCTGGTTCGGATCACGTAGTAGTGTGGTACCACACTGAAACAGTCCATTAAACCTGGTTTCGATCAATATTTTAGAGGATAACGCATGTTAGGTCTAGGTTAGGTCGGGGATTTTCACTAATCAGACCCATACTTTCGCATTCTTCACATACTTGTTGAACGGATCCTGGGTTTTTTCTGGTTTGTATCACGTAGTAATGTGGGACCACACTGAAACAGTCAATTAAACCTGGTTTCGATCAATATATTAGAGAATAATTCATGTTAGGTCTAGGTTAGGCCTGGGATTTTCACTCATCAGACTCATACTTTCGCACTCTTCTCATACTTGTTGAACGGATCCTGGGTTTTTTCTGGTTTGGATCACGTAGTAATGTGGTACCACACTGAAACATTGAATTAAACCTGGTCTTGATAAATATTTTAGGGGATAACGCATGTTAGGTCTGGGTTAGGTCTAGGATTTGCCCTCATCAGGCTCATACTTTCGCATATTTCTCATACTTCATGGCTGGATCCTGGGCTATTTCTGGATTGGATCACGTATTAATGTGGTACCACACTGAAACAGTCAATTAAACCAGGTTTTGATGAATATTTTAGAGAATAATTCATGTTAGGTCTAGGTTAGGCATGGGATTTGCTCTCATCAGGCTCATTCTTTCGCATATTTCTCATACTTGATGGCTAGATCCTGGGCTTTCTCTGGATTGCATCACGTAGTAATGAAGTACAACACTGAAACAGTCAATTAAACCTGGTTTCCATCAATATTTTAGAGGACAACGCAAGTTAGGTCTAGGTTAGGCCTGGGATTTGCTCTCATCAGGGTCATACTTTCGAAGTTTTAACATACATATTGGTCTGATCGAGGGTTTTTTCTGCTTTGGATCACGTAGTAAAGTGGTACCACACTGAAACAGTCCATTAAACCTGGGCTTGATAAATATTTTAGAGGATATCGCATGTTAGGTCTGGGTTAGGTCTAGGATTTGCCCTCATCAGGCTCCTACTTTCGCAATTTTCTCATACTTCATGGCTGGATCCTGGGCTATTTCCGGATTGGATCACATAGTAATGTGGTACCACACTGAAACAGTCAATTACACCTGGTTTTCATCAATATTTTAGAGGACAACGCATGTCAGGTCTAGGTTAGGTCTGGGATTTGCTCTCATCAGGGTCATACTGTCGCAGTTTTAACTTACTTGTTGAACGGATCCTGGGTTTTTTCTGGTTTGGTTCACGTAGTAATGTGGTACCACACAGAAACATTCAATTAAACCTGGTCTTGATAAATATTTTAGAGGATAACGCATGTTAGGTTTGGGTTAGGTCTAGGATTTGCCCTCATCAGGCTCATACTTTCGCATATTTCTTATTCTTCATGGCTAGATCCTGGGCTGTTTCTGGATTGTGTCACATAGTAATGTGGTACCACGCTGAAACAGTCGATTAAACCTGGTTTCGATCAATATATTAGAGGATAACGCATGTTAAGTCTGGGATAGGTCTGGGATTTGACCTCATCAGACTCATACTTTCGCGTTTTTCACATACTTGTTGAACAGATCCTGGGTTTTTTCTGGTTTGGATCACGTAGTAATGTGGTACCACACTGAAACAGTCGATGAAACCTGGTTTCGATCAATATTTTAGAGGATAAAGCAACTTAAGTCTGGGATTGGTCTGGGATTTGACCTCATCAGACTCATACTTTCGCACACTTCACATACTCGTTGAACAGATCCTGGGTTATTTTCTGGTTTGGACCACATAGTAATGTGGTACCACACTGAAACAGTCGATTAAACCAGGTTTCGATCAATATTTCTGAGGATAGCGCACGTTAGGTCTAGGTTAGGCCTGGGATTTTCACTCATCAGATTCATACTTTCGCATTCTTCACATACTTGTTGAACGAATTCTGGGTTTTTTCTGGTTTGGATCACGTAGTAATGTGGGACCACACTGAAACAGTCAATTAAACCTGGTTTGGATAAATATTTTAGAGGATAACGCATCTAAGGTCTGGGTTAGGTCTAAGATTTGCCCTCATCAGGCTCACAGTTTCGCGTTTTTCACATACTTGTTGAACAGATCCTGGGTTCTTTCTGGTTTGGATCACGTAGTAGTGTGGTAACACACTGAAACAGTCGATTAAACCTGGTTTCGATCAATATTTTAGAGGATAACGCATGTTAGGTCTGGGTTAGGTCTAGGATTTGCCCTCGTCAGGCTCATACTTTCGCGTTTTTCACATACTTGTTGAACGGATCCTGGATTCTTACTGGTTTGGATCACGTAGTAATGTGGTACCACACTGAAACATTCAATTAAACCTGGTCTTGATAAATATTTTAGAGGATAACGCATATTAGGTCTGGGTTAGGTCTAGGAGTTGCCCTCATCAGGCTCATTCTTTCGCATATTTCTCATACTAGATGACTAGATCCTGGGCTTTTTCTGGATTGCATCACGTAGTAATGTGGTACCACACTGAAACAGTCAATTAAACCTGGTTTCGATCAATATTTTAGAGAATAATTCATGTTAGGTCTAGGTTAGGTCTGGGATTTGCTCTCATCAGGCTCATTCTTTCGCATATTTCTCATACTTGATGGCTAGATCCTGAGCTTTCTCTGGATTGCATCACGTAGTAATGAAGTACAACAGTGAAACAGTCAATTAAACCTGGTTTCCATCAATATTTTAGAGGACAACGCATGTTAGGTCTGGGATAGATCTGGGATTTGCCCTCATCAGGCTCATACTTTCGCGTTTTTCACATACTTGTTGAACAGATCCTGGGTTTTTTCTGGTTCGGATCACGTAGTAGTGTGGTACCACACTGAAACAGTCCATTAAACCTGGTTTGGATCAATATTTTAGAGGATAACGCATGTTAGGTCTAGGTTAGCCCTGGGATTTTCACTCATCAGACTCATACTTTCGCATTCTTCACATACTTGTTGAACGGATCTTGGGTTTTTTCTGGTGTGGATCACGTAGTAATGTGGTACCACACTGAAACAGTCAATTAAACCTGGTTTCGATCAATATTTTAGAGGATAACGCATGTTAGGTCTAGGTTAGGTCGGGGATTTTCACTAATCAGACCCATACTTTCGCATTCTTCACATACTTGTTGAACGGATCCTGGGTTTTTTCTGGTTTGTATCACGTAGTAATGTGGTACCACGCTGAAACAGTCAATTAAACCTGGTTTCGATCAATATTTTAGAGGATAACGCATGTTAGGACTGGGTTAGGTCTAGGATTTGCTCTCATCAAGCTCATTCTTTCGCATATTTCTCATACTAGATGGCTAGATCCTGGGCTTTTTCTGGATTGCATCACGTAGTAATGAAGTACAACACTGAAACAGTCAATTAAACCTGGTTTCCATCAATATCTTAGAGGACAACGCAAGTTAGGTCTAGGTTAGGCCTGGGATTTGCCCTCATCAGGGTCATACTTTCGCAGTTTTAACATACATGTTGACCTGATCGAGGGTTTTTTCTGCTTTGGATCACGTAGTAATGTGGTACCACACTGAAACAGTCGATTAAACCAGGTTTCGATCAATATTTTTGAGGATAACGCATGTTAGGTCTAGGTTAGGCCTGGGATTTTCACTCATCAGCCTCATACTTTCGCATTCTTCACATACTTGTTGAACGGATCCTGGGTTTTTTCTGGTTTGGATCACGTAGTAATGTGGGACCACACTGAAACAGTCAATTAAACCTGGTTTCGATCAATATTTTAGAGAATAATTCATGTTAGGTCTAGGTTAGGTCTGGGATTTGCCCTCATCAGGCTCATACTTTCGCGTTTTTCACATACTTGTTGAACAGATCCTGGGTTTTTTCTGGTTTGTATCACGTAGTAGTGTGGTACCACACTGAAACAGTCCATTAAACCTGGTTTGCATCAATATTTTAGAGGATAACGCATGTTAGGTCTAGGTTAGCCCTGGGATTTTCACTCATCAGCCTCATACTTTAGCATTCTTCACATACTTCTTGAACTGATCCTGGGTTTTTTCTGGTTTGTATCACGTAGTAATGTGGTACCACACTGAAACTGTCGATTAAACCTGGTTTCGATCAATATTTTAGAGGATAACGCAAGTTAGGTCTGGGATAGGTCTGGGATTTGACCTCATCAGACTCATACTTTCGCACACTTCACATACATGTTGAACTGATCCTGGGCTTTTTCTGGTTTGGATCACGTAGTAATGTGGTACCACACTGAAACAGTCAATTAAACCTGGATTCGATCTATATTTTAGAGAATAATTCATGTTAGGTCTACGTTAGGTCTGGGATTTGCTCTCATCAGGCTCATACTTTCGCACACTTCACATACTCGTTTGACAGATCCCGGGTTATTTTCTGGTTTGGATCGCATAGTAATGTGGTACCACACTGAAACAGTCGATTAAACCAGGTTTTGATCAATATTTTAGAGAATAATTCATGTTAGGTCTATGTTAGGTCAGGGATTTGCTCTCATCAAGCTCATTCTTTCGCATATTTCTCATACTAGATGGCTAGATCCTGGGCTTTTTCTGGATTGCATCACGTAGTAATGAAGTACAACACTGAAACAGTCAATTAAACCTGGTTTCCATCAATATCTTAGAGGACAACGCAAGTTAGGTCTGGGATAGGTCTGGGATTTGCTCTCATCAGGCTCATACTTTCGAACACATCACATACTCGTTGAACAGATCCTGGGTTATTTTCTGGATTGCATCACGCAGTAATGAAGTGCAACACTGAAACAGTCAATTAAACCTGGTTTGGATAAATATTTTAGAGGATAACGCATCTTAGGTCAGGGTTAGGTCTAAGATTTGCCCTCATCAGGCACACAGTTTCGCGTTTTTCGCATACTTGTTGAACAGATCCTGGGTTCTTTCTGGTTTGGATCACGAAGTAGTGTGGTACCACACTGAAACAGTCCATTAAACCTGGTTTCGCTCAATATTTTAGAGGATAACGCATGTTAGGTCTAGGTTAGGTCTGGGATTTGCTCTCATCAGGCTCATACTTTCGCACACTTCACATACTCGTTTGACAGATCCTGGGTTATTTTCTGGTTTGGATCGCATAGTAATGTGGTACCACACTGAAATAGTCGATTAAACCAGGTTTCGATCAATATTTTTGAGGATAACGCATGTTAGGTCTAGGTTAGGCCAGGGATTTTCACTCATCAGACTCATACTTTCGCATTCTTCACATACTTGTTGAACGGATCCTGGGTTTCTTCTGGTTTCGATCACGTAGTAATGTGGGACCACACTGAAACAGTCAATTAAAACTGGTTTCGATCAATATTTTAGAGAATAATTCATGTTAGGTCTAGGTTAGGTCTGGGATTTGCTCTCATCAGGCTCATTCTTTCGCATATTTCTCATACTTGATGGTTAGATCCTGGGCTTTTTCTGGATTGCATCACGTAGTAATGAAGTACAACACTGAAACAGTCAATTAAACCTGGTTTCCATCAATATCTTAGAGGACAACGCAAGTTAGGTCTGGGATAGGTCTGGGATTTGCCCTCATCAGGCTCATACTTTCGCGTTTTTCACACACTTGTTGAACAGATCCTGGGTTTTTTCTGGTTTGTATCACGTAGTAGTGTGGTACCACACTGAAACAGTCCATTGAACCTGGTTTGCATCAATATTTTAGAGGATAACGCATGTTAGGTCTAGGTTAGCCCTGGGATTTTCACTCATCAGCCTCATACTTTAGCATTCTTCACATACTTCTTGAACTGATCCTGGGTTTTTTCTGGTTTGTATCACGTAGTAATGTGGTACCACACTGAAACTGTCGATTAAACCTGGTTTCGATCAATATTTTAGAGGATAACGCAAGTTAGGTCTGGGATAGGTCTGGGATTTGACCTCATCAGACTCATACTTTCGCACACTTCACATACTCGTTGAACAGATCCTGGGTTATTTTCTGGATTGCATCACGTAGTAATGAAGTACAACACTGAAACAGTCAATTAAACCTGGTTTCCATCAATATCTTAGAGGACAACGCAAGTTAGGTCCGGCATAGGTCTGGGATTCGCCCTCATCAGGCTCATATTTTCGCGTTTTTCACATACATGTTGAACTGATCCTGGGCTTTTTCTGGTTTGGATCACGTAGTAATGTGGTACCACACTGAAACAGTCAATTAAACCTGGATTCGATCTATATTTTAGAGAATAATTCATGTTAGGTCTAGGTTAGGTCTGGGATTTGCTCTCATCAGGCTCATACTTTCGCACACTTCACATACTTGTTTGACAGATCCTGGGTTATTTTCTGGTTTGGATCGCATAGTAATGTGGTACCACACTGAAACAGTCGATTAAACCAGGTTTCGATCAATATTTTAGAGAATAATTCATGTTAGGTCTATGTTAGGTCAGGGATTTGCTCTCATCAAGCTCATTCTTTCGCATATTTCTCATACTAGATGGCTAGATCCTGGGCTTTTTCTGGATTGCAACACGTAGTAATGAAGTACAACACTGAAACAGTCAATTAAACCTGGTTTCCATCAATATTTTAGAGGATAACGCATGTTAGGTCTAGGTTAGGTCTGGGATTTGCTCTCATCAGGCTCATACTTTCGCACACTTCACATACTCGTTTGACAGATCCTGGGTTATTTTCTGGTTTGGATCGCATAGTAATGTGGTACCACACTGAAACAGTCGATTAAACCAGGTTTCGATCAATATTTTTGAGGATAACGCATGTTAGGTCTAGGTTAGGCCAGGGATTTTCACTCATCAGACTCATACTTTCGCATTCTTCACATACTTGTTGAACGGATCCTGGGTTTCTTCTGGTTTCGATCACGTAGTAATGTGGGACCACACTGAAACAGTCAATTAAACCTGGTTTCCATCAATATCTTAGAGGACAACGCAAGTTAGGTCTGGGATAGGTCTGGGATTTGCCATCATCAGGCTCATACTTTCGCACACTTCACATACTCGTTGAACAGATCCTGGGTTTTTTCTGGATTGCATCACGTAGTAATGAAGTACAACACTGAAACAGTCAATTAAACCTGGTTTTCATCAATATCTTAGAGGACAACGCAAGTTAGGTCTGGCATAGGTCTGGGATTCGCCCTCATCAGGCTCATACTTTCGCGTTTTTCACATACATGTTGAACTGATCCTGGGCTTTTTCTGGTTTGGATCACGTAGTAATGTGGTACCACACTGAAACAGTCAATTAAACCTGGATTCGATCTATATTTTAGAGAATAATTCATGTTAGGTCTGGGATAGGTCTGGGATTTGACCTCATCAGACTCATACTTTCGCACACTTCACATACTCGTTGAACAGATCCTGGGTTATTTTCTGGATTGCATCACGTAGTAATGAAGTACAACACTGAAACAGTCAATTAAACCTGGTTTTCAACAATATCTTAGAGGACAACGCAAGTTAGGTCTGGCATAGGTCTGGGATTCGCCCTCATCAGGCTCAAACTTTCGCGTTTTTCACATACATGTTGAACTGATCCTGGGCTTTTTCTGGTTTGGATCACGTAGTAATGTGGTACCACACTGAAACAGTCAATTAAACCTGGATTCGATCTATATTTTAGAGAATAATTCATGTTAGGTCTAGGTTAGGTCTGGGATTAGCTCTCATCAGGCTCATACTTTCGCACACTGCACATACTCGTTTGACAGATCCTGGGTTATTTTCTGGTTTGGATCGCATAGTAATGTGGTACCACACTGAAACAGTCGATTAAACCAGGTTTCGATCAATATTTTTGAGGATAACGCAACATAAGTCTGGGATAGGTCTGGGATTTGACCTCATCAGACTCATACTTTCGCGTTTTTCACATACTTGTTGAACAGATCCTGGGTTTTTTCTGGTTTGTATCACGTAGTAGTGTGGTACCACACTGAAACTGTCCATTAAACCTGGTTTGCATCAATATTTTAGAGGATAACTCATGTTAGGTCTGGGATAGGTCTGGGATTTGACCTCATCAGACTCATACTTTCGCACACTACACATACTCGTTGAACAGTTCCTGGGTTATTTTCTGGTTTGGATCACGTAGTAATGTGGTACCACACTGTAACAGTCGATTAAACCAGATTTCGATCAATATTTTAGAGAATAATTCATGTTAGGTCTATGTTAGGTCAGGGATTTGCTCTCATCAAGCTCATTCTTTCGCATATTTCTCATACTAGATGGCTAGATCCTGGGCTTTTTCTGGATTGCATCACGTAGTAATGAAGTACAACACTGAAACAGTCAATTAAACCTGGTTTCCATCAATATCTTAGAGGACAACGCAAGTTAGGTCTGGGATAGGTCTGGGATTTGCTCTCATCAGGCTCATACTTTCGCACACTTCACATACTCGTTGAACAGATCCTGGGTTATTTTCTGGATTGCATCACGTAGTAATGAAGTACAACACTGAAACAGTCAATTAAACCTGGTTTGGATAAATATTTTAGAGGATAACGCATCTTAGGTCTGGGTTAGGTCTAAGATTTGCCCTTATCAGGCACACAGTTTCGCGTTTTTCACATACTTGTTGAACAGATCCTGGGTTCTTTCTGGTTTGGATCACGAAGTAGTGTGGTACCACACTGAAACAGTCCATTAAACCTGGCTTCGCTCAATATTTTAGAGGATAACGCATGTTAGGTCTAGGTTAGGTCTGGGATTTGCTCTCATCAGGCTCATACTTTCGCACACTTCACATACCCGTTTGACAGATCCTGGGTTATTTTCTGGTTTGGATCGCATAGTAATGTGGTACCACACTGAAACAGTCGATTAAACCAGGTTTCGAACAATATTTTTGAGGATAACGCATGTTAGGTCTAGGTTAGGACAGGGATTTTCACTCATCAGACTCATACTTTCGCATTCTTCACATACTTGTTGAACGGATCCTGGGTTTCTTCTGGTTTGGATCACGTAGTAATGTGGGACCACACTGAAACAGTCAATTAAACCTGGTTTCGATCAATATTTTAGAGAATAATTCATGTAAGGTCTAGGTTAGGTCTGGGATTTGCTCTCATCAGGCTCATTCTTTCGCATATTTCTCATACTTGATGGTTAGATCCTGGGCTTTTTCTGGATTGCATCACGTAGTAATGAAGTACAACACTGAAACAGTCAATTAAACCTGGTTTCCATCAATATCTTAGAGGACAACGCAAGTTAGGTCTGGGATAGGTCTGGGATTTGCCCTCATCAGGCTCGTACTTTCGCGTTTTTCACATACTTGTTGAACAGATCCTGGGTTTTTTCTGGATTGCGTCACGTAGTAGTGTGGTACCACACTGAAACAGTCGATTAAACCTGGTTTCGATCAATATTTTTGAGGATAACGCATGTTAGGTCTAGGTTAGGCCGGGGATTTTCACTCAACAGACTCATACTTTCGCATTCTTCACATACTTGTTGAACGGATCCTGGATTTTTACTGGTTTGGATCACGTAGTAATGTGGTACCACACTGAAACATTCAATTAAACCTGGTCTTGATAAATATTTTAGAGGATAACGCATGTTAGGTCTGGGTTAGGTCTAGGAGTTGCCCTCATCAGGCTCATACTTTCGCATATTTCTCATACTTCATGGCTGGATCCTGGGCTATTTCTGGATTGGATCACGTAGTAATGTGGTACCACACTGAAACAGTCAATTAAACCTGGTTTTGATGAATATTTTAGAGAATAATTCATGTTAGGTCTATGTTAGGTCAGGGATTTGCTCTCATCAAGCTCATTCTTTCGCATATTTCTCATACTAGATGGCTAGATCCTGGGCTTTTTCTGGATTGCATCACGTAGTAATGAAGTACAACACTGAAACACTCAATTAAACCTGGTTTCCATCAATATTATTGAGGATAACGCATGTTAGATCTAGGTTAGGCCTGGGATTTTCATTCATCAGCCTCATACTTTCGCATTCTTCACATACTTGTTGAACTGATCCTGGGCTTTTTCTGGTTTGGATCACGTAGTAATGTGGTACCACACTGAAACAGTCAATTAAACCTGGTTTCGATCAATATTTTAGAGAATAATTCATGTTAGGTCTAGGTTATGTCCGGAATTTGCTCTCATCAGGCTCATACTTTCGCACACTTCACATACTCGTTTGACAGATCCTGGGTTATTTTCTGGTTTGGATCGCATAGTAATGTGGTACCACACTGAAACAGTCGATTAAACCAGGTTTCGATCAATATTTTTGAGGATAACGCAACATAAGTCTGGGATAGGTCTGGGATTTGACCTCATCAGACTCATACTTTCGCACACTACACATACTCGTTGAACAGTTCCTGGGTTATTTTCTGGTTTGGATCACGTAGTAATGTGGTACCACACTGTAACAGTCGATTAAACCAGGTTTCGATCAATATTTTAGAGTATAACTCATGTTAGGTCTAGGTTAGGCCTGGGATTTTCATTTATCAGACTCATACTTTCGCATTCTTCACATACTTGTTGAACGGATTCTGGGTTTTCTCTGGTTTGGATCACGTAGTAATGTGGGACCACACTGAAACAGTCAATTAAACCTGGTTTGGATAAATATTTTAGAGGATAACGCATCTTAGGTCTGGGTTAGGTCTAAGATTTGCCCTCATCAGGCACACAGTTCCGCGTTTTTCACATACTTGTTGAACAGATCCTGCGTTCTTTCTGGTTTGGATCACGAAGTAGTGTGGTACCACACTGAAACAGTCCATTAAACCTGGTTTCGCTCAATATTTTAGAGGATAACGCATGTTAGGTCTAGGTTAGGTCTGGGATTTGCTCTCATCAGGCTCATTCTTTCGCATATTTCTCATACTTGATGGCTAGATCCTGGGCTTTTTCTGGATTGCATCACGTAGTAATGTAGTACCACACTGAAACAGTCAATGATACCTGGTTTCGATCAATATTTTAGAGGATAACGCATGTTAGGTCTAGGTTAGCCCTGGGATTTTCACTCATGAGACTCATACTTTCGCATTCTTCACATACTTGTTGAACTGATCCTGGGTTTTTTCTGGTTTGGATCACGTAGTAATGTGGTACCACACTGAAACAGTCAATTAAACCTGGTTTCGATCAATATTTTAGAGAATAATTCATGTTAGGTCTAGGTTAGGTCTGGGATTTGCTCTCATCAGGCTCATACTTTCGCACACTTCACATCCTCGTTTGACAGATCCTGGGTTATTTTCTGGTTTGGATCGCATAGTAATGTGGTACCACACTGAAACAGTCGATTAAACCAGGTTTCGATCAATATTTTTGAGGATAACGCATGTTAGGTCTAGGTTAGGCCAGGGATTTTCACTCATCAGACTCATACTTTCGCATTCTTCACATACTTGTTGAACGGATCCTGGGTTTCTTCTGGTTTGGATCACGTAGTAATGTGGGACCACACTGAAACAGTCAATTAAACCTGGTTTCGATCAATATTTTAGAGAATAATTCATGTTAGGTCTAGGTTAGGTTTGGGATTTGCTCTCATCAGGCTCATTCTCTCGCATATTTCTCATACTTGATGGTTAGATCCTGGGCTTTTTCTGGATTACATCACGTAGTAATGAAGTACAACACTGAAACAGTCAATTAAACCTGGTTTCCATCAATATCTTAGAGGACAACGCAAGTTAGGTCTGGGATAGGTCTGGGATTTGCCCTCATCAGGCTCATACTTTCGCACACTTCACATACTCGTTGAACAGATCCTGGGTTTTTTCTGCTTTGGATCACGTAGTAAAGTGGTACCACACTGAGACAGTCCATTAAACCTGGTTTGGATCAGTATTTTAGAGGATAACGCATGTTAGGTCTAGGTTAGCCCTGGGATTTTCACTCATCAGACTCATACTTTCGCATTCTTCACATACATGTTGAACGGATCCTGGGTTTTTTCTGGTTTGGTTCACGTAGTAATGTGGTACCACGCTGAAACAGTCCATTAAACCTGCTTGCGATCAATATTTTAGAGGATAACGCATGTTAGGACCGGGTTAGGTCTAGGATTTGCCCTCATCAGGCTCATTCTTTCGCATATTTCTCATACTTCATGGCTAGATCCTGGGCTTTTTCTGGATTGCATCACGTAGTAATGAAGTACAACACTGAAACAGTCAATTAAACCTGGTTTCCATCAATATCTTAGAGGACAACGCAAGTTAGGTCTGGGATAGGTCTGGGATTTGCCCTCATCAGGCTCATACTTTCGCACACTTCACATACTCGTTGAACAGATCCTGGGTTTTTTCTGCTTTGGATCACGTAGTAAAGTGGTACCACGATGAAACAGTCAATTAAACCTGGTTTCGATCAATATTTTAGAGGATAACGCAAGTTAGGTCTGGCATAGGTCTGGGATTCGCCCTCATCAGACTCATACTTTCGCGTTTTTCACATACTTGTTGAACTGATCCTGGGCTTTTTCTGGTTTGGATCACGTAGTAATGTGGTACCACACTGAAACAGTCAATTAAACCTGGTTTCCATCAATATCTTAGAGGACAACGCAAGTTAGGTCTGGGTTAGGTCTAGGATTTGCCCTCATCAGGCTCATACTTTCGCATATTTCTCATACTTCATGGCTGGATGCTGGGCTATTTCTGGATTGGATCACGTAGTAATGTGGTACCACACTGAAACAGTCAATTAAACCTGGTCTTGATAAATATTTTAGAGGATAACGCATTTTAGGTCTGGGTTAGGTCTAGGATTTGCCCTCATCAGGCTCATACTTTCGCATATTTCTCATACTTCATGGCTAGATCCTGGGCTTTTTCTGGATTGCATCACGTAGTAATGAAGTACAACACTGAAACAGTCAATTAAACCTGGTTTCCATCAATATCTTAGAGGACAACGCAAGTTAGGTCTGGGATAGGTCTTGGACTTGCCCTCATCAGGCTCATACTTTCGCGTTTTTCACATACTTGTTGAACAGATCCTGGGTTTTTTTCAGGTTTGGATCACGTAGTAGTGTGGTACCACACTGAAACAGTCCATTAAACCTGGTCTTGATAAATAGTTTAGAGGATAACGCATGTTAGGTCTGGGATAGGTCTGGGATTTGCCCTCATCAGACTCATACTTTCGCACACTTCACATACTCGTTGAACAGATCCTGGGTTATTTTCTGGTTTGGATCGCATAGTAATGTGGTACCACACTGAAACAGTCGATTAAACCAGGTTCGATCAATATTTTTGAGGATAACGCAACATAAGTCTGGGATAGGTCTGGGATTTGACCTCATCAGACTCATACTTTCGCGTTTTTCACATACTTGTTGAACAGATCCTGGGTTTTTTCTGGTTTGGATCACGTAGTAGTGTGGTACCACACTGAAACAGTCCATTAAACCTGCTTGCGATCAATATTTTAGAGGATAACGCATGTTAGGACTGGGTTAGGTCTAGGATTTGCCCTCATCAGGCTCATTCTTTCGCATATTTCTCAAACTTGATGGCTAGATCCTGGGCTTTTTCTGGATTGCATCACGTAGTAATGTGGGACCACACTGAAACAGTCAATTAAACCTGGTTTCGATCAATATTTTTGAGGATAACGCAAGTTAAGTCTGGGATTGGTCAGGGATTTGACCTAATCAGACTCATACTTTCGCACTCTTCACATACTCGTTGAACAGACCCTGGGTTATTTTCTGGTTTGGACCACATAGTAATGTGGTACCACACTGAAACAGTCGATTAAACCAGGTTCGATCAATATTTTTGAGGATAACGCAACATAAGTCTGGGATAGGTCTGGGATTTGACCTCATCAGACTCATACTTTCGCGTTTTTCACATACTTGTTGAACAGATCCTGGGTTTTTTCTGGTTTGGATCACGTAGTAGTGTGGTACCACACTGAAACAGTCCATTAAACCTGCTTGCGATCAATATTTTAGAGGATAACGCATGTTAGGACTGGGTTAGGTCTAGGATTTGCCCTCATCGGGCTCATTCTTTCGCATATTTCTCAAACTTGATGGCTAGATCCTGGGCTTTTTCTGGATTGCATCACGTAGTAATGTGTGACCACACTGAAACAGTCAATTAAACCTGGTTTCGATCAATATTTTTGAGGATAACGCATGTTAGGTCTAGGTTAGGCCTGGGATTTTCACTCATCAGGCTCATACTTTCGCATTCTTCACATACTTGTTGAACGGATCCTGGGTTTTTTCTGGTTTGGATCACGTAGTAGTGTGGTACCACACTGAAACAGTCCATTAAACCTGGTTTGGATCAATATTTTAGAGGATAACGCATGTTAGGTCTGGGATAGGTCTGGGATTTGCCCTCATCAGACTCATACTTTCGCACACTTCACATACTCGTTGAACAGATCCTGGGTTTTTTCTGGTTTGGATCACGTAGTAATGTGGTACCACACTGAAACAGTCGATGAAACCTGGTTTCGATCAATATTTTAGAGGATAACGCAAGTTAAGTCTGGGATTGGTCTGGGATTTGACCTCATCAGACTCATACTTTCGCACTCTTCACATACTCGTTGAACAGACCCTGGGTTATTTTCTGGTTTGGACCACATAGTAATGTGGTACCACACTGAAACAGTCGATTAAACCAGGTTTCGATCAATATTTTTGAGGATAACGCATGTTTGGTCTAGGTTAGGCCTGGGATTTTCACTCATCAGGCTCATACTTTCGCATTCTTCACATACTTGTTGAACGGATCCTGGGTCTTTTCTGGTTTGGATCACGTATTAATGTGGGACCACACTGAAACAGTCAATTAAACCTAGTTTCGATCAATATTTTAGAGAATAGTTCATGCTAGGTCTAGGTTAGGTCTGGGATTTGCTATCATCAGGCTCATTCTTTCGCATATTTCTCATACTTGATGGCTAGATCCTGGGCTTTTTCTGGATTGCATCACGTAGTAATGTAGTACCACACTGAAACAGTCAATGAATCCTGGTTTCCATCAATATTTTAGAGGACAACGCAAGTTAGGTCTAGGTAAGGCCTGAGATTTTCACTGATCAGACTCATACTTTCGCATCCTTCACATACTTGTTGAACGGATGCTGGGTTTTTTCTGGTTTGGATCACGTAGTAATGTGGTACCACACTGAAACGGTCAATTAAACCTGGTTTCGATCAATATTTTAGAGGATAACGCAAGTTAGGTCTGGGATAGGTCTGGGATTTGCCCTCATCAGGCTCATACTTTCGCGTTTTTCACATACTTGTTGAACAGATCATAGGTTTTTTCTGGTTTGGGTCACGTCGTACTGTGATACCACACTGAAACAGTCGATTAAACCTGGTTTCGATCAATATTTTAGTGGATAACGCATGTTAGGTCTAGGTTAGCCCTGGGATTTTCACTCATCAGACTCATACTTTCGCATTCTTCACATACTTGTTGAACTGAACCTGGGTTTTTTCTGGTTTGGATCACGTAGTAATGTGGTACCACACTGAAACGGTCGATTAAACCTGGTTTCGATCAATATTTTAGAGGATAACGCATGTTAGGTCTAGGTTAGCCCTGGGATTTTCACTCATCAGATTCATACTTTCGCATTGTTCACATACTTGTTGAACTGATCCTGGGTTTTTTCTGGTTTGGATCACGTAGTAATGTGGTACCACACTGAAACAGTCAATTAAACCTGGTTTCGATCAATATTTTAGAGAATAATTCATGTTAGGTCTAGGTTAGGTCTGGGATTTGCTCTCATCAGGCTCATACTTTCGCACACTTCACATACTCGTTTGACAGATCCTGGGTTATTTTCTGGTTTGGATCGCATAGTAATATGGTACCACACTGAAACAGTCGATCAAACCAGGTTTCGATCAATATTTTTGAGGATAACGCATGTTAGGTCTAGGTTAGGCCTGGGATTTTCACTCGTCAGACTCATACTTTCGCATTCTTCACATACTTGTTGAACGGATCCTGGGTTTTTTCTGGTTCGGATCACGTTGTAGTGTGGTACCACACTGAAACAGTCGATTAAACCTGGTTGCGATCAGTATTTTAGAGGATAACGCATGTTAGGTCTTGGTTAGGTCTGGGATTTTCACTCATCAGACTCATACTTTCGCATTCTTCACATACTTGTTGAACGGATCCTGGGTTTTTTCTGGTTCGGATCACGTAGTAGTGTGGTACCACACTGAAACTGTCCATTAAACCTGGTTTGCATCAATATTTTAGAGGATAACGCATGTTAGGTCTAGGTTAGCCCTGGGATTTTCACTCATCAGATTCATACTTTCGCATTGTTCACATACTTGTTGAACTGATCCTGGGTTTTTTCTGGTTTGGATCACGTAGTAATGTGGTACCACACTGAAACAGTCAATTTAACCTGGTTTCGATCAATATTTTAGAGAATAATTCATGTTAGGTCTAGGTTAGCCCTGGGATTTTCACTCATCAGATTCATACTTTCGCATTGTTCACATACTTGTTGAACAGATCCTGGGTTTTTTCTGGTTTGGATCACGTAGTAGTGTGGTACCACACTGAAACAGTCCATTAAACCTGCTTGCGATCAATATTTTAGAGGATAACGCATGTTAGGACTGGTTTAGGTCTAGGATTTGCCCTCATCAGGCTCATTCTTTCGCATATTTCTCAAACTTGATGGCTAGATCCTGGGCTTTTTCTGGATTGCATCACGTAGTAATGTGGTACCACACTGAAACATTCAATTAAACCTGGTCTTGATAAATATTTTAGAGGATAACGCATTTTAGGTCTGGGTTAGGTCTAGGATTTGCCCTCATCAGGCTCATACTTTCGCATATTTCTCATACTTCATGGCTAGATCCTGGGCTTTTTCTGGATTGCATCACGTAGTAATGAAGTACAACACTGAAACAGTCAATTAAACCTGGTTTCCATCAATATCTTAGAGGACAACGCAAGTTAGGTCTGGGATAGGTCTTGGACTTGCCCTCATCAGGCTCATACTTTCGCGTTTTTCACATACTCGTTGAACAGATCCTGGGTTTTTTCTGGTTTGGATCACGTAGTAATGTGGTACCACACTGAAACAGTCGATGAAACCTGGTTTCGATCAATATTTTAGAGGATAACGCAAGTTAAGTCTGGGATTGGTCTGGTATTTGACCTCATCAGGCTCATACTTTCGCATTCTTCACATACTTGTTGAACGGATCCTGGGTTTTTTCTGGTTTGGATCACGTATTAATGTGGGACCACACTGAAACAGTCAATTAAACCTGGTTTCGATCAATATTTTAGAGAATAATTCATGTTAGGTCTAGGTTAGGTCTGGGATTTGCTATCATCAGGCTCATTCTTTCGCATATTTCTCATACTTGATGGCTAGATCCTGGGCTTTTTCTGGATTGCATCACGTAGTAATGAAGTACAACACTGAAACAGTCAATTAAACCTGGTTTCCATCAATATCTTAGAGGACAACGCAAGTTAGGTCTGGGATAGGTCTGGGATTTGCCATCATCAGGCCCATACTTTCGCGTTTTTCACATACTTGTTGAACAGATCCTGGGTTTTTTCTGGTTTGTATCACGTAGTAATGTGGGACCACACTGAAACAGTCAATTAAACCTGGTTTCGATCAATATTTTAGAGAATAATTCATGTTAGGTCTAGGTTAGGTCTGGGATTTGCTCTCATCAGGCTCATTCTTTCGCATATTTCTCATACTTGATGGCTAGATCCTGGGCTTTTTCTGGATTGCATCACGTAGTAATGTGGGACCACACTGAAACAGTCAATTAAACCTGGTTTCCATCAATATCTCAGAGGACAACGCAAGTTAGGTCTGGGATAGGTCTGGGATTTGCCCTCACCAGGCTCATACTTTCGCACACTTCACATACTCGTTTGACAGATCCTGGGTTATTTTCTGGATTGCATCACGTAGTAATGTAGTACCACACTGAAACAGTCAATGAATCATGGTTTCCATCAATATTTTAGAGGACAACGCAAGTTAGGTCTAGGTTAGGCCTGGGATTTTCACTCGTCAGACTCATACTTTCGCATTCTTCACATACTTGATGAACGGATCCTGGGCCTTTCTGGTTCGGATCACGTAGTAGTGTGGTACCACACTGAAACAGTCGATTAAACCTGGTTTCGATCAGTATTTTAGAGGATAACGCATGTTAGGTCTTGGTTAGGTCTGGGATTTTCACTCATCAGACTCATACTTTCGCATTCTTCACATACTTGTTGAACGGATCCTGGGTTTTTTCTGGTTCGGATCACGTAGTAGTGTGGTACCACACTGAAACTGTCCATTAAACCTGGTTTGCATCAATATTTTAGAGGATAACGAATGTTAGGTCTAGGTTAGCCCTGGGATTTTCACTCATCAGACTCATACTTTCGCACTCTTCACATACATGTTGAACTGATCCTGGGTTTTTTCTGGTTTGGATCACGTAGTAATGTGGTACCACACTGAAACAGTCGATTAAACCTGGTTTCGATCAATATTTTAGAGAATAATTCATGTTAGGTCTAGGTTAGGTCTGGGATTTGCTCTCATCAGGCTCATACTTTCGCACACTTCACATACTCGTTTGACAGATCCTGGGTTATTTTCTGGTTTGGATCGCATAGTACTGTGGTACCACACTGAAACAGTCGATTAAACCAGGTTTCGATCAATATTTTTGAGGAAAACGCATGTTAGGTCTAGGTTAGGCCTGGGATTTTCACTCATCAGACTCATACTTTCGCATTCTTCACATACTCGTTGAACGGATCCTGGGTTTCTTCTGGTTTGGATCACGTAGTAATGTGGGACCACACTGAAACAGTCAATTAAACCTGGTTTCGATCAATATTTTAGAGAATAATTCATGTTAGGTCTAGGTTAGGACAGGGATTTGCTCTCATCAGGCTCATTCTTTCGCATATTTCTCATACTTGATGGCTAGATCCTGGGCTTTTTCTGGATTGCATCACGTAGTAATGTGGGACCACACTGAAACAGTCAATTAAACCTGGTTTCCATCAATATCTCAGAGGACAACGCAAGTTAGGTCTGGGATAGGTCTGGGATTTGCCCTCACCAGGCTCATACTTTCGCACACTTCACATACTCGTTTGACAGATCCTGGGTTATTTTCTGGATTGCATCACGTAGTAATGTAGTACCACACTGAAACAGTCAATGAATCATGGTTTCCATCAATATTTTAGAGGACAACGCAAGTTAGGTCTAGGTTAGGCCTGGGATTTTCACTCATCAGACTCATACTTTCGCATTCTTCACATACTCGTTGAACGGATCCTGGGTTTCTTCTGGTTTGGATCACGTAGTAATGTGGGACCACACTGAAACAGTCAATTAAACCTGGTTTCGATCAATATTTTAGAGAATAATTCATGTTAGGTCTAGGTTAGGACAGGGATTTGCTCTCATCAGGCTCATTCTTTCGCATATTTCTCATACTTGATGGCTAGATCCTGGGCTTTTTCTGGATTGCATCACGTAGTAATGTGGGACCACACTGAAACAGTCAATTAAACCTGGTTTCCATCAATATCTCAGAGGACAACGCAAGTTAGGTCTGGGATAGGTCTGGGATTTGCCCTCACCAGGCTCATACTTTCGCACACTTCACATACTCGTTTGACAGATCCTGGGTTATTTTCTGGTTTGGATCGCATAGTACTGTGGTACCACACTGAAACAGTCGATTAAACCAGGTTTCGATCAATATTTTTGAGGAAAACGCATGTTAGGTCTAGGTTAGGCCTGGGATTTTCACTCATCAGACTCATACTTTCGCATTCTTCACATACTCGTTGAACGGATCCTGGGTTTCTTCTGGTTTGGATCACGTAGTAATGTGGGACCACACTGAAACAGTCAATTAAACCTGGTTTCGATCAATATTTTAGAGAATAATTCATGTTAGGTCTAGGTTAGGACAGGGATTTGCTCTCATCAGGCTCATTCTTTCGCATATTTCTCATACTTGATGGCTAGATCCTGGGCTTTTTCTGGATTGCATCACGTAGTAATGTGGGACCACACTGAAACAGTCAATTAAACCTGGTTTCCATCAATATCTCAGAGGACAACGCAAGTTAGGTCTGGGATAGGTCTGGGATTTGCCCTCATCAGGCTCATACCTTCGCACACTTCACATACTCGTTGAACAGATCCTGGGTTTTTTCTGCTTTGGATCACGTAGTAAAGTGGTACCACACTGAAACAGTCCATTAAACCTGGTTTGGATCAATATTTTAGAGGATAACGCATGTTAGGTCTAGGTTAGCCCTGGGATTTTCACTCATCAGACACATACTTTCGCATTCTTCACATACTTGTTGAACGGATCCTGGGTTTTTTCTGGTTTGGTTCACGTAGTAATGTGGTACCACACTGAAACATTCAATTAAACCTGATCTTGATAAATATTTTAGAGAATAACGCATGTTAGGTCTGGGTTAGGTCTAGGATTTGCCCTCATCAGGCTCATACTTTCGCATATTTCTCATACTTCATGGCTAGATCCTGGGCTGTTTCTGGCTTGTATCACGTAGTAATGTGGTACCACGCTGAAACAGTCAATTAAACCTGGTTTCGATCAATATTTTAGAGGATAACGCAAGTTAGGTCTGGCATAGGTCTGGGATTCGCCCTCATCAGACTCATACTTTCGCGTTTTTCACATACTTGTTGAACTGATCCTGGGCTTTTTCTGGTTTGGATCACGTAGTAATGTGGTACCACACTGAAACAGTCAATTATACCTGGTTTCGATCAATATTTTAGAGAATAATTCATGTTAGGTCTAGGTTAGGTCTGGGATTTGCTCTCATCAGGCTCATACTTTCGCACACTTCACAAATTCGTTTGACAGATCCTGGGTTATTTTCTGGTTTGGATCGCATAGTAATGTGGTACCACACTGAAACAGTCGATTAAACCAGGTTCGATCAATATTTTTGAGGATAACGCAACATAAGTCTGGGATAGGTCTGGGATTTGACCTCATCAGACTCATACTTTCGCGTTTTTCACATACTTGTTGAACAGATCCTGGGTTTTGTCTGGTTTGGATCACGTAGTAGTGTTGTACCACACTGAAACAGTCCATTAAACCTGCTTGCGATCAATATTTTAGAGGATAACGCATGTTAGGACTGGGTTAGGTCTAGGATTTGCCCTCATCAGGCTCATTCTTTCGCATATTTCTCAAACTTGATGGCTAGATCCTGGGCTTCTTCTGGATTGCATCACGTAGTAATGTGGGACCACACTGAAACAGTCAATTAAACCTCGTTTCGATCAATATTTTTGAGAATAACGCATGTTAGGTCTAGGTTAGGCCTGGGATTTTCACTCATCAGGCTCATACTTTCGCATTCCTCACATACCTGTTGAACGGATCCTGGGTTTTTTCTGGTTTGGATCACGTAGTAGTGTGGTACCACACTGAAACAGTCCATTAAACCTGGTTTGGATCAATATTTTAGAGGATAACGCATGTTAGGTCTGGGATAGGTCTGGGATTTGCCCTCATCAGACTCATACTTTCGCACACTTCACATACTCGTTGAACAGATCCTGGGGTTTTTCTGGTTTGGATCACGTAGTAATGTGGTACCACACTGAAACAGTCGATGAAACCTGGTTTCGATCAATATTTTAGAGGATAACGCAAGTTAAGTCTGGGATTGGTCTGGGATTTGACCTCATCAGACTCATACTTTCGCACTCTTCACATACTCGTTGAACAGACCTTGGGTTATTTTCTGGTTTGGACCACATAGTAATGTGGTACCACACTGAAACAGTCGATTAAACCAGGTTTCGATCAATATTTTTGAGGATAACGCATGTTAGGTCTAGGTTAGGCCTGGGATTTTCACTCATCAGGCTCATACTTTCGCATTCTTCACATACTTGTTGAACGGATCCTGGGTCTTTTTTGGTTTGGATCACGTATTAATGTGGGACCACACTGAAACTGTCAATTAAACCTAGTTTCGATCAATATTTTAGAGAATAATTCATGTTAGGTCTAGGTTAGGTCTGGGATTTGCTATCATCAGGCTCATTCTTTCGCATATTTCTCATACTTGATGGCTAGATCCTGGGCTTTTTCTGGATTGCATCACGTAGTAATGAAGTACAACACTGAAACAGTCAATTAAACCTGGTTTCCATCAATATCTTAGAGGACAACGCAAGTTAGGTCTGGGATAGGTCTGGGATTTGCCCTCATCAGGCTCATACTTTCGCGTTTTTCACATACTTGTTGAACAGATCCTGGGTTTTTTCTGGTTTGTATCACGTAGTAGTGTGGTGCCACACTGAAACTGTCCATTAAACCTGGTCTGCATCAATATTTTAGAGGATAACGCATGTTAGGTCTAGGTTAGCCCTGGGATTTTCACTCATCAGACTCATACTTTCGCACACTTCACATACTCGTTGAACAGATCCTGGGTTATTTTCTGGTTTGGATCACATAGTAATGTGGTAACACACTGAAACAGTCGATTAAACCAGGTTTCGATCAATATTTTAGAGTATAACTCATGTTAGGTCTAGGTTAGGCCTGGGATTTTCATTTATCAGACTCATGCTATCGCATTCTTCACATACTTGTTGAACGGATTCTGGGTTTTTTCTGGTTTGGATCACGTAGTAATGTGGGACCACACTGAAACAGTCAATTAAACCTGGTCTGGATAAATATTTTAGAGGATAACGCATCTTAGGTCTGGGTTGGGTCTAAGATTTGCCCTCATCAGGCTCACAGTTTCGCGTTTTTCACATACTTGTTGAACAGATCCTGGGTTCTTTCTGGTTTGGATCACGAAGTAGTGTGGTACCACACTGAAACAGTCCATTAAACCTGGTTTCGCTCAATATTTTAGAGGATAACGCATGTTATGTCTAGGTTAGGTCTGGGATTTGCTCTCATCAGGCTCATACTTTCGCATATTTCTCATACTTGTTGGCTAAATCCTGGGCTTTTTCTGGATTGCATCACGTAGTAATGTAGTACCACACTGAAACAGTCAATGAATCCTGGTTTCCATCAATATTTTAGAGGACAACGCAAGTTAGGTCTAGGTAAGGCCTGAGATTTTCACTGATCAGACTCATACTTTCGCATCCTTCACATACTTGTTGAACTGATCCTGGGTTTTTTCTGGTTTGGATCACGTAGTAATGTGGTACCACACTGAAACGGTCGATTAAACCTGGTTTCGATCAATATTTTAGAGGATAACGCATGTTAGGTCCAGGTTAGCCCTGGGATTTTCACTCATCAGACTCATACTTTCGCATTCTTCACATACTTGTTGAACTGATCCTGGGTTTTTTCTGGTTTGGATCACGTAGTAATGTGGTACCACACTGAAACGGTCGATTAAACCTGGTTTCGATCAATATTTTAGAGGATAACGCATGTTAGGTCTAGGTTAGCCCTGGGATTTTCACTCATCAGACTCATACTTTCGCATTCTTCACATACTTGTTGAACTGATCCTGGGTTTTTTCTGGTTTGGATCACGTAGTAATGTGGTACCACACTGAAACAGTCAATTAAACCTGGTTTCGATCAATATTTTAGAGAATAATTCATGTTAGGTCTAGGTTAGGTCTGGGATTTGCTCTCATCAGGCTCATACTTTCGCACACTTCACATACTCGTTTGACAGATCCTGGGTTATTTTCTGGTTTGGATCGCATAATAATATGGTACCACACTGAAACAGTCGATCAAACCAGGTTTCGATCAATATTTTTGAGGATAACGCATGTTAGGTCTAGGTTACGCCTGGGATTTTCACTCGTCAGACTCATACTTTCGCATTCTTCACATACTTGTTGAACGGATCCTGGGTTTTTTCTGGTTCGGATCACGTAGTAGTGTGGTACCACACTGAAACAGTCGATTAAACCTGGTTTCGATCAGTATTTTAGAGGATAACGCATGTTAGGTCTTGGTTAGGTCTGGGATTTTCACTCATCAGACTCATACTTTCGCATTCTTCACATACTTGTTGAACGGATCCTGGGTTTTTTCTGGTTCGGATCACGTAGTAGTGTGGTACCACACTGAAACTGTCCATTAAACCTGGTTTGCATCAATATTTTAGAGGATAACGAATGTTAGGTCTAGGTTAGCCCTGGGATTTTCACTCATCAGACTCATACTTTCGCACTCTTCACATACATGTTGAACTGATCCTGGGTTTTTTCTGGTTTGGATCACGTAGTAATGTGGTACCACACTGAAACAGTCGATTAAACCTGGTTTCGATCAATATTTTAGAGAATAATTCATGTTAGGTCTAGGTTAGGTCTGGGATTTGCTCTCATCAGGCTCATACTTTCGCACACTTCACATACTCGTTTGACAGATCCTGGGTTTTTTCTGGTTTGGATCACGTAGTAGTGTGGTACCACACTGAAACAGTCCATTAAACCTGGTTTGGATCAATATTTTAGAGGATAACGCATGTTAGGTCTGGGATAGGTCTGGGATTTGCCCTCATCAGACTCATACTTTCGCACACTTCACATACTCGTTGAACAGATCCTGGGGTTTTTCTGGTTTGGATCACGTAGTAATGTGGTACCACACTGAAACAGTCGATGAAACCTGGTTTCGATCAATATTTTAGAGGATAACGCAAGTTAAGTCTGGGATTGGTCTGGGATTTGACCTCATCAGACTCATACTTTCGCACTCTTCACATACTCGTTGAACAGACCTTGGGTTATTTTCTGGTTTGGACCACATAGTAATGTGGTACCACACTGAAACAGTCGATTAAACCAGGTTTCGATCAATATTTTTGAGGATAACGCATGTTTGGTCTAGGTTAGGCCTGGGATTTTCACTCATCAGGCTCATACTTTCGCATTCTTCACATACTTGTTGAACGGATCCTGGGTTTTTTCTGGTTTGGATCACGTAGTAATGTGGGACCACACTGTAACAGTCAATTAAACCTGGTTTCGATCAATATTTTCCAGAATATTTCATTTTAGGTCTAGGTTAGGTCTGGGATTTCCTCTCATCAGGCTCACTCTTTCGCATATTTCTCATACTTGATGGCTAGATCCTGGGCTTTTTCTGGATTGCATCACGTAGTAATGAAGTACAACACTGAAACAGTCAATTAAACCTGGTTTCCATCAATATCTTAGAGGAAAACGCAAGTTAGGTCTGGGATAGGTCTGGGATTTGCCCTCATCAGGCTCATACTTTCGCGTTTTTCACATACTTGTTGAACAGATCCTGGGTTTTTTCTGGTTTGTATCACGTAGTAGTGTGGTACCACACTGAAACTGTCCATTAAACCTGGTTTGCATCAATATTTTAGAGGATAACGCATGTTAGGTCTAGGTTAGCCCTGGGATTTTCACTCATCAGACTCATACTTTCGCACTCTTCACATACATGTTGAACTGATCCTGGGTTTTTTCTGGTTTGGATCACGTAGTAATGTGGGACCACAGTGAAGCAGTCAATTAAACCAGGTTTGGATAAATATTTTAGAGGATAACGCATCTTAGGTCTGGGTTAGGTCTAAGCTTTGCCCTCATCAGGCTCACAGTTTCGCGTTTTTCACATACTTGTTGAACAGATCCTCGGTTCTTTCTGGTTTGGATCACGAAGTAGTGTGGTACCACACTGAAACAGTCCATTAAACCTGGTTTCGCTCAATATTTTAGAGGATAACGCATGTTAGGTCTAGGTTAGGTCTGGGATTTGCTCTCATCAGGCTCATACTTTCGCACACTTCACATACTCGTTTGACAGATCCTGGGTTATTTTCTGGTTTGGATCGCATAGTACTGTGGTACCACACTGAAACAGTCGATTAAACCAGGTTTCGATCAATATTTTTGAGGAAAACGCATGTTAGGTCTAGGTTAGGCCTGGGATTTTCACTCATCAGACTCATACTTTCGCATTCTTCACATACTCGTTGAACGGATCCTGGGTTTCTTCTGGTTTGGATCACGTAGTAATGTGGGACCACACTGAAACAGTCAATTAAACCTGGTTTCGATCAATATTTTAGAGAATAATTCATGTTAGGTCTAGGTTAGGACAGGGATTTGCTCTCATCAGGCTCATTCTTTCGCATATTTCTCATACTTGATGGCTAGATCCTGGGCTTTTTCTGGATTGCATCACGTAGTAATGTGGGACCACACTGAAACAGTCAATTAAACCTGGTTTCCATCAATATCTCAGAGGACAACGCAAGTTAGGTCTGGGATAGGTCTGGGATTTGCCCTCACCAGGCTCATACTTTCGCACACTTCACATACTCGTTTGACAGATCCTGGGTTATTTTCTGGTTTGGATCGCATAGTACTGTGGTACCACACTGAAACAGTCGATTAAACCAGGTTTCGATCAATATTTTTGAGGAAAACGCATGTTAGGTCTAGGTTAGGCCTGGGATTTTCACTCATCAGACTCATACTTTCGCATTCTTCACATACTCGTTGAACGGATCCTGGGTTTCTTCTGGTTTGGATCACGTAGTAATGTGGGACCACACTGAAACAGTCAATTAAACCTGGTTTCGATCAATATTTTAGAGAATAATTCATGTTAGGTCTAGGTTAGGACAGGGATTTGCTCTCATCAGGCTCATTCTTTCGCATATTTCTCATACTTGATGGCTAGATCCTGGGCTTTTTCTGGATTGCATCACGTAGTAATGTGGGACCACACTGAAACAGTCAATTAAACCTGGTTTCCATCAATATCTCAGAGGACAACGCAAGTTAGGTCTGGGATAGGTCTGGGATTTGCCCTCATCAGGCTCATACTTTCGCACACTTCACATACTCGTTGAACAGATCCTGGGTTTTTTCTGCTTTGGATCACGTAGTAAAGTGGTACCACACTGAAACAGTCCATTAAACCTGGTTTGGATCAATATTTTAGAGGATAACGCATGTTAGGTCTAGGTTAGCCCTGGGATTTTCACTCATCAGACACATACTTTCGCATTCTTCACATACTTGTTGAACGGATCCTGGGTTTTTTCTGGTTTGGTTCACGTAGTAATGTGGTACCACACTGAAACATTCAATTAAACCTGATCTTGATAAATATTTTAGAGAATAACGCATGTTAGGTCTGGGTTAGGTCTAGGATTTGCCCTCATCAGGCTCATACTTTCGCATATTTCTCATACTTCATGGCTAGATCCTGGGCTGTTTCTGGCTTGTATCACGTAGTAATGTGGTACCACGCTGAAACAGTCAATTAAACCTGGTTTCGATCAATATTTTAGAGGATAACGCAAGTTAGGTCTGGCATAGGTCTGGGATTCGCCCTCATCAGACTCATACTTTCGCGTTTTTCACATACTTGTTGAACTGATCCTGGGCTTTTTCTGGTTTGGATCACGTAGTAATGTGGTACCACACTGAAACAGTCAATTATACCTGGTTTCGATCAATATTTTAGAGAATAATTCATGTTAGGTCTAGGTTAGGTCTGGGATTTGCTCTCATCAGGCTCATACTTTCGCACACTTCACAAATTCGTTTGACAGATCCTGGGTTATTTTCTGGTTTGGATCGCATAGTAATGTGGTACCACACTGAAACAGTCGATTAAACCAGGTTCGATCAATATTTTTGAGGATAACGCAACATAAGTCTGGGATAGGTCTGGGATTTGACCTCATCAGACTCATACTTTCGCGTTTTTCACATACTTGTTGAACAGATCCTGGGTTTTGTCTGGTTTGGATCACGTAGTAGTGTTGTACCACACTGAAACAGTCCATTAAACCTGCTTGCGATCAATATTTTAGAGGATAACGCATGTTAGGACTGGGTTAGGTCTAGGATTTGCCCTCATCAGGCTCATTCTTTCGCATATTTCTCAAACTTGATGGCTAGATCCTGGGCTTCTTCTGGATTGCATCACGTAGTAATGTGGGACCACACTGAAACAGTCAATTAAACCTCGTTTCGATCAATATTTTTGAGAATAACGCATGTTAGGTCTAGGTTAGGCCTGGGATTTTCACTCATCAGGCTCATACTTTCGCATTCTTCACATACCTGTTGAACGGATCCTGGGTTTTTTCTGGTTTGGATCACGTAGTAGTGTGGTACCACACTGAAACAGTCCATTAAACCTGGTTTGGATCAATATTTTAGAGGATAACGCATGTTAGGTCTGGGATAGGTCTGGGATTTGCCCTCATCAGACTCATACTTTCGCACACTTCACATACTCGTTGAACAGATCCTGGGGTTTTTCTGGTTTGGATCACGTAGTAATGTGGTACCACACTGAAACAGTCGATGAAACCTGGTTTCGATCAATATTTTAGAGGATAACGCAAGTTAAGTCTGGGATTGGTCTGGGATTTGACCTCATCAGACTCATACTTTCGCACTCTTCACATACTCGTTGAACAGACCTTGGGTTATTTTCTGGTTTGGACCACATAGTAATGTGGTACCACACTGAAACAGTCGATTAAACCAGGTTTCGATCAATATTTTTGAGGATAACGCATGTTAGGTCTAGGTTAGGCCTGGGATTTTCACTCATCAGGCTCATACTTTCGCATTCTTCACATACTTGTTGAACGGATCCTGGGTCTTTTCTGGTTTGGATCACGTATTAATGTGGGACCACACTGAAACTGTCAATTAAACCTAGTTTCGATCAATATTTTAGAGAATAATTCATGTTAGGTCTAGGTTAGGTCTGGGATTTGCTATCATCAGGCTCATTCTTTCGCATATTTCTCATACTTGATGGCTAGATCCTGGGCTTTTTCTGGATTGCATCACGTAGTAATGAAGTACAACACTGAAACAGTCAATTAAACCTGGTTTCCATCAATATCTTAGAGGACAACGCAAGTTAGGTCTGGGATAGGTCTGGGATTTGCCCTCATCAGGCTCATACTTTCGCGTTTTTCACATACTTGTTGAACAGATCCTGGGTTTTTTCTGGTTTGTATCACGTAGTAGTGTGGTGCCACACTGAAACTGTCCATTAAACCTGGTCTGCATCAATATTTTAGAGGATAACGCATGTTAGGTCTAGGTTAGCCCTGGGATTTTCACTCATCAGACTCATACTTTCGCACACTTCACATACTCGTTGAACAGATCCTGGGTTATTTTCTGGTTTGGATCACATAGTAATGTGGTAACACACTGAAACAGTCGATTAAACCAGGTTTCGATCAATATTTTAGAGTATAACTCATGTTAGGTCTAGGTTAGGCCTGGGATTTTCATTTATCAGACTCATGCTATCGCATTCTTCACATACTTGTTGAACGGATTCTGGGTTTTTTCTGGTTTGGATCACGTAGTAATGTGGGACCACACTGAAACAGTCAATTAAACCTGGTCTGGATAAATATTTTAGAGGATAACGCATCTTAGGTCTGGGTTGGGTCTAAGATTTGCCCTCATCAGGCTCACAGTTTCGCGTTTTTCACATACTTGTTGAACAGATCCTGGGTTCTTTCTGGTTTGGATCACGAAGTAGTGTGGTACCACACTGAAACAGTCCATTAAACCTGGTTTCGCTCAATATTTTAGAGGATAACGCATGTTATGTCTAGGTTAGGTCTGGGATTTGCTCTCATCAGGCTCATACTTTCGCATATTTCTCATACTTGATGGCTAAATCCTGGGCTTTTTCTGGATTGCATCACGTAGTAATGTAGTACCACACTGAAACAGTCAATGAATCCTGGTTTCCATCAATATTTTAGAGGACAACGCAAGTTAGGTCTAGGTAAGGCCTGAGATTTTCACTGATCAGACTCATACTTTCGCATCCTTCACATACTTGTTGAACTGATCCTGGGTTTTTTCTGGTTTGGATCACGTAGTAATGTGGTACCACACTGAAACGGTCGATTAAACCTGGTTTCGATCAATATTTTAGAGGATAACGCATGTTAGGTCCAGGTTAGCCCTGGGATTTTCACTCATCAGACTCATACTTTTGCATTCTTCACATACTTGTTGAACTGATCCTGGGTTTTTTCTGGTTTGGATCACGTAGTAATGTGGTACCACACTGAAACGGTCGATTAAACCTGGTTTCGATCAATATTTTAGAGGATAACGCATGTTAGGTCTAGGTTAGCCCTGGGATTTTCACTCATCAGACTCATACTTTCGCATTCTTCACATACTTGTTGAACTGATCCTGGGTTTTTTCTGGTTTGGATCACGTAGTAATGTGGTACCACACTGAAACAGTCAATTAAACCTGGTTTCGATCAATATTTTAGAGAATAATTCATGTTAGGTCTAGGTTAGGTCTGGGATTTGCTCTCATCAGGCTCATACTTTCGCACACTTCACATACTCGTTTGACAGATCCTGGGTTATTTTCTGGTTTGGATCGCATAGTAATATGGTACCACACTGAAACAGTCGATCAAACCAGGTTTCGATCAATATTTTTGAGGATAACGCATGTTAGGTCTAGGTTACGCCTGGGATTTTCACTCGTCAGACTCATACTTTCGCATTCTTCACATACTTGTTGAACGGATCCTGGGTTTTTTCTGGTTCGGATCACGTAGTAGTGTGGTACCACACTGAAACAGTCGATTAAACCTGGTTTCGATCAGTATTTTAGAGGATAACGCATGTTAGGTCTTGGTTAGGTCTGGGATTTTCACTCATCAGACTCATACTTTCGCATTCTTCACATACTTGTTGAACGGATCCTGGGTTTTTTCTGGTTCGGATCACGTAGTAGTGTGGTACCACACTGAAACTGTCCATTAAACCTGGTTTGCATCAATATTTTAGAGGATAACGAATGTTAGGTCTAGGTTAGCCCTGGGATTTTCACTCATCAGACTCATACTTTCGCACTCTTCACATACATGTTGAACTGATCCTGGGTTTTTTCTGGTTTGGATCACGTAGTAATGTGGTACCACACTGAAACAGTCGATTAAACCTGGTTTCGATCAATATTTTAGAGAATAATTCATGTTAGGTCTAGGTTAGGTCTGGGATTTGCTCTCATCAGGCTCATACTTTCGCACACTTCACATACTCGTTTGACAGATCCTGGGTTATTTTCTGGTTTGGATCGCATAGTAATATGGTACCACACTGAAACAGTCGATCAAACCAGGTTTCGATCAATATTTTTGAGGATAACGCATGTTAGGTCTAGGTTAGGCCTGGGATTTTCACTCGTCAGACTCATACTTTCGCATTCTTCACATACTTGTTGAACGGATCCTGGGTTTTTTCTGGTTTGGATCACGTAGTAATGTGGGACCACACTGTAACAGTCAATTAAACCTGGTTTCGATCAATATTTTCCAGAATATTTCATTTTAGGTCTAGGTTAGGTCTGGGATTTCCTCTCATCAGGCTCATTCTTTCGCATATTTCTCATACTTGATGGCTAGATCCTGGGCTTTTTCTGGATTGCATCACGTAGTAATGAAGTACAACACTGAAACAGTCAATTAAACCTGGTTTCCATCAATATCTTAGAGGAAAACGCAAGTTAGGTCTGGGATAGGTCTGGGATTTGCCCTCATCAGGCTCATACTTTCGCGTTTTTCACATACTTGTTGAACAGATCCTGGGTTTTTTCTGGTTTGTATCACGTAGTAGTGTGGTACCACACTGAAACTGTCCATTAAACCTGGTTTGCATCAATATTTTAGAGGATAACGCATGTTAGGTCTAGGTTAGCCCCGGGATTTTCACTCATCAGACTCATACTTTCGCACTCTTCACATACATGTTGAACTGATCCTGGGTTTTTTCTGGTTTGGATCACGTAGTAATGTGGGACCACAGTGAAACAGTCAATTAAACCAGGTTTGGATAAATATTTTAGAGGATAACGCATCTTAGGTCTGGGATAGGTCTAAGATTTGCCCTCATCAGGCTCACAGTTTCGCGTTTTTCACATACTTGTTGAACAGATCCTCGGTTCTTTCTGGTTTGGATCACGAAGTAGTGTGGTACCACACTGAAACAGTCCATTAAACCTGGTTTCGCTCAATATTTTAGAGGATAACGCATGTTAGGTCTAGGTTAGGTCTGGGATTTGCTCTCATCAGGCTCATTCTTTCGCATATTTCTCATACTTGATGGCTAGATCCTGGGCTTTTTCTGGATTGCATCATGTAGTAATGTAGTACCACACTGAAACAGTCAATGAAACCTGGTTTCGATCAATATTTTAGAGGATAACGCATGTTAGGTCTAGATTAGCCCTGGGATTTTCACTCATCAGACTCATACTTTCGCATTCTTCACATACTTGTTGAACTGATCCTGGGTTTTTTCTGGTTTGGATCACGTAGTAATGTGGTACCACACTGAAACGGTCGATTAAACCTGGTTTCGATCAATATTTTAGAGGATAACGCATGTTAGGTCTAGGTTAGCCCTGGGATTTTCACTCATCAGATTCATACTTTCGCATTGTTCACATACTTGTTGAACTGATCCTGGGTTTTTTCTCGTTTGGATCACGTAGTAATGTGGTACCACACTGAAACAGTCAATTAAACCTGGTTTCGATCAATATTTTAGAGAATAATTCATGTTAGGTCTAGGTTAGGTCTGGGATTTGCTCTCATCAGGCTCATACTTTCGCACACTTCACATACTCGTTTGACAGATCCTGGGTTATTTTCTGGTTTGGATCGCATAGTAATGTGGTACCACACTGAAACAGTCGATTAAACCAGGTTTCGATCAATATTTTTGAGGAAAACGCATGTTAGGTCTAGGTTAGGCCTGGGATTTTCACTCGTCAGACTCATACTTTCGCATTCTTCACATACTTGTTGAACGGATCCTGGGTTTTTTCTGGTTTGGATCACGTAGTAATGTGGGACCACACTGTAACAGTCAATTAAACCTGGTTTCGATCAATATTTTCCAGAATATTTCATGTTAGGTCTAGGTTAGGTCTGGGATTTCCTCTCATCAGGCTCATTCTTTCGCATATTTCTCATACTTGATGGCTAGATCCTGGGCTTTTTCTGGATTGCATCACGTAGTAATGAAGTACAACACTGAAACAGTCAATTAAACCTGGTTTCCATCAATATCTTAGAGGAAAACGCAAGTTAGGTCTGGGATAGGTCTGGGATTTGCCCTCATCAGGCTCATACTTTCGCGTTTTTCACATGCTTGTTGAACAGATCCTGGGTTTTTTCTGGTTTGTATCACGTAGTAGTGTGGTACCACACTGAAACTGTCCATTAAACCTGGTTTGCATCAATATTTTAGAGGATAACGCATGTTAGGTCTAGGTTAGCCCTGGGATTTTCACTCATCAGACTCATACTTGCGCACTCTTCACATACATGTTGAACTGATCCTGGGTTTTTTCTGGTTTGGATCACGTAGTAATGTGGGACCACAGTGAAACGGTCAATTAAACCAGGTTTGGATAAATATTTTGGAGGATAACGCATCTTAGGTCTGGGTTAGGTCTAAGATTTGCCCTCATCAGGCTCACAGTTTCGCGTTTTTCACATACTTGTTGAACAGATCCTCGGTTCTTTCTGGTTTGGATCACGAAGTAGTGTGGTACCACACTGAAACAGTCCATTAAACCTGGTTTCGCTCAATATTTTAGAGGATAACGCATGTTAGGTCTAGGTTAGGTCTGGGATTTGCTCTCATCAGGCTCATTCTTTCGCATATTTCTCATACTTGATGGCTAGATCCTGGGCTTTTTCTGGATTGCATCACGTAGTAATGTAGTACCACACTGAAACAGTCAATGAAACCTGGTTTCGATCAATATTTTAGAGGATAACGCATGTTAGGTCTAGATTAGCCCTGGGATTTTCACTCATCAGACTCATACTTTCGCATTCTTCACATACTTGTTGAACTGATCCTGGGTTTTTTCTGGTTTGGATCACGTAGTATTGTGGTACCACACTGAAACGGTCGATTAAACCTGGTTTCGATCAATATCTTAGAGGATAACGCATGTTAGGTCTAGGTTAGCCCTGGGATTTTCACTCATCAGATTCATACTTTCGCATTGTTCACATACTTGTTGAACTGATCCTGGGTTTTTTCTGGTTTGGATCACGTAGTAATGTGGTACCACACTGAAACAGTCAATTAAACCTGGTTTCGATCAATATTTTAGAGAATAATTCATGTTAGGTCTAGGTTAGGTCTGGGATTTGCTCTCATCAGGCTCATACTTTCGCACACTTCACATACTCGTTTGACAGATCCTGGGTTATTTTCTGGTTTGGATCGCATAGTAATGTGGTACCTCACTGAAACAGTCGATTAAACCAGGTTTCGATCAATATTTTTGAGGAAAACGCATGTTAGGTCTAGGTTAGGCCTGGGATTTTCACTCATCAGACTCATACTTTCGCATTCTTCACATACTTGTTGAACGGATCCTGGGTTTCTTCTGGTTTGGATCACGTAGTAATGTGGGACCACACTGAAACAGTCAATTAAACCTGGTTTCGATCAATATTTTTGAGGATAACGCATGTTAGGTCTAGGTTAGCCCTGGGATTTTCACTCATCAGATTCATACTTTCGCATTGTTCACATACTTGTTGAACTGATCCTGGGTTTTTTCTGGTTTGGTTCACGTAGTAATGTGGTACCACACTGAAACATTCAATTAAACCTGGTCTTGATAAATATTTTAGAGGATAACGCATGTTAGGTCTGGGTTAGGTCAAGGATTTGCCCTCATCAGGCTCATACTTTCGCATATTTCTCATACTTCATGGCTAGATCCTGGGCTGTTTCTGGATTGTATCACGTAGTAATGTGGTACCACGCTGAAACAGTCAATTAAACCTGGTTTCGATCAATATTTTAGAGGATAACGCAAGTTAGGTCTGGCATAGGTCTGGGATTCGCCCTCATCAGACTCATACTTTCGCGTTTTTCACATACTTGTTGAACTGATCCTGGGCTTTTTCTGGTTTGGATCACGTAGTAATGTGGTACCACACTGAAACAGTCAATTAAACCTGGTTTCGATCAATATTTTAGAGAATAATTCATGTTAGGTCTAGGTTACGTCTGGGATTTGCTCTCATCAGGCTCATACTTTCGCACACTTCACAAATTCGTTTGACAGATCCTGGGTTATTTTCTGGTTTGGATCGCATAGTAATGTGGTACCACACTGAAACAGTCGATTAAACCAGGTTTCGATCAATATTTTTGAGGATAACGCAACATAAGTCTGGGATAGGTCTGGGATTTGACCTCATCAGACTCATACTTTCGCGTTTTTCACATACTTGTTGAACAGATCCTGGGTTTTTTCTGGTTTGGATCACGTAGTAGTGTGGTACCACACTGAAACAGTCCATTAAACCTGCTTGCGATCAATATTTTAGAGGATAACGCATGTAAGGTCTAGGTTAGGCCTGGGATTTTCACTCATCAGGCTCATACTTTCGCATTCTTCACATACTTGTTGAACGGATCCTGGGTTTTTTCTGGTTTGGATCACGTATTAATGTGGGACCACACTGAAACAGTCAATTAAACCTGGTTTCGATCAATATTTTAGAGAATAATTCATGTTAGGTCTAGGTTAGGTCTGGGATTTGCTACCATCAGGCTCATTCTTTCGCATATTTCTCATACTTGATGGCTAGATCCTGGGCTTTTTCTGGATTGCATCACGTAGTAATGAAGTACAACACTGAAACAGTCAATTAAACGTGGTTTCCATCAATATCTTAGAGGACAACGCAAGTTAGGTCTGGGATAGGTCTGGGATTTGCCATCATCAGGCTCATACTTTCGCGTTTTTCACATACTTGTTGAACATATCCTGGGTTTTTTCTGGTTTGTATCACGTAGTAATGTGGGACCACACTGAAACAGTCAATTAAACCTGGTTTCGATCAATATTTTAGGGAATAATTCATGTTAGGTCTAGGTTAGGTCTGGGATTTGCTCTCATCAGGCTCATTCTTTCGCATATTTCTCATACTTGATGGCTAGATCCTGGGCTTTTTCTGGATTGCATCACGTAGTAATGTGGGACCACACTGAAACAGTCAATTAAACCTGGTTTCCATCAATATCTCAGAGGACAACGCAAGTTAGGTCTGGGATAGGTCTGGGATTTGCCCTCATCAGGCTCATACTTTCGCACACTTCACATACTCGTTTGACAGATCCTGGGTTATTTTCTGGTTTGGATCGCATAGTAATGTGGTACCACACTGAAACAGTCGATTAAACCAGGTTTCGATCAATATTTTTGAGGAAAACGCATGTTAGGTCTAGGTTAGGCCTGGGATTTTCACTCATCAGACTCATACTTTCGCACACTTCACATACTCGTTTGACAGATCCTGGGTTATTTTCTGGTTTGGATCGCATAGTAATGTGGTACCTCACTGAAACAGTCGATTAAACCAGGTTTCGATCAATATTTTTGAGGAAAACGCATGTTAGGTCTAGGTTAGGCCTGGGATTTTCACTCATCAGACTCATACTTTCGCATTCTTCACATACTTGTTGAACGGATCCTGGGTTTCTTCTGGTTTGGATCACGTAGTAATGTGGGACCACACTGAAGCAGTCAATTAAACCTGGTTTCGATCAATATTTTTGAGGATAACGCATGTTAGGTCTAGGTTAGCCCTGGGATTTTCACTCATCAGATTCATACTTTCGCATTGTTCACATACTTGTTGAACTGATCCTGGGTTTTTTCTGGTTTGGTTCACGTAGTAATGTGGGACCACACTGAAACAGTCAATTAAACCTGGTTTCGATCAATATTTTAGAGAATAATTCATGTTAGGTCTAGGTTAGGACTGGGATTTGCCCTCATCAGGCTCATACTTTCGCATATTTCTCATACTTCATGGCTAGATCCTGGGCTGTTTCTGGATTGTATCACGTAGTAATGTGGTACCACGCTGAAACAGTCAATTAAACCTGGTTTCGATCAATATTTTAGAGGATAACGCAAGTTAGGTCTGGCATAGGTCTGGGATTCGCCCTCATCAGACTCATACTTTCGCGTTTTTCACATACTTGTTGAACTGATCCTGGGCTTTTTCTGGTTTGGATCACGTAGTAATGTGGTACCACACTGAAACAGTCAATTAAACCTGGTTTCGATCAATATTTTAGAGAATAATTCATGTTAGGTCTAGGTTACGTCTGGGATTTGCTCTCATCAGGCTCATACTTTCGCACACTTCACAAATTCGTTTGACAGATCCTGGGTTATTTTCTGGATTGGATCGCATAGTAATGTGGTACCACACTGAAACAGTCGATTAAACCAGGTTTCGATCAATATTTTTGAGGATAACGCAACATAAGTCTGGGATAGGTCTGGGATTTGACCTCATCAGACTCATACTTTCGCGTTTTTCACATACTTGTTGAACAGATCCTGGGTTTTTTCTGGTTTGGATCACGTAGTAGTGTGGTACCACACTGAAACAGTCCATTAAACCTGCTTGCGATCAATATTTTAGAGGATAACGCATGTAAGGTCTAGGTTAGGCCTGGGATTTTCACTCATCAGGCTCATACTTTCGCATTCTTCACATACTTGTTGAACGGATCCTGGGTTTTTTCTGGTTTGGATCACGTATTAATGTGGGACCACACTGAAACAGTCAATTAAACCTGGTTTCGATCAATATTTTAGAGAATAATTCATGTTAGGTCTAGGTTAGGTCTGGGATTTGCTATCATCAGGCTCATTCTTTCGCATATTTCTCATACTTGATGGCTAGATCCTGGGCTTTTTCTGGATTGCATCACGTAGTAATGAAGTACAACACTGAAACAGTCAATTAAACGTGGTTTCCATCAATATCTTAGAGGACAACGCAAGTTAGGTCTGGGATAGGTCTGGGATTTGCCATCATCAGGCTCATACTTTCGCGTTTTTCACATACTTGTTGAACATATCCTGGGTTTTTTCTGGTTTGTATCACGTAGTAATGTGGGACCACACTGAAACAGTCAATTAAACCTGGTTTCGATCAATATTTTAGGGAATAATTCATGTTAGGTCTAGGTTAGGTCTGGGATTTGCTCTCATCAGGCTCATTCTTTCGCATATTTCTCATACTTGATGGCTAGATCCTGGGCTTTTTCTGGATTGCATCACGTAGTAATGTGGGACCACACTGAAACAGTCAATTAAACCTGGTTTCCATCAATATCTCAGAGGACAACGCAAGTTAGGTCTGGGATAGGTCTGGGATTTGCCCTCATCAGGCTCATACTTTCGCACACTTCACATACTCGTTTGACAGATCCTGGGTTATTTTCTGGTTTGGATCGCATAGTAATGTGGTACCACACTGAAACAGTCGATTAAACCAGGTTTCGATCAATATTTTTGAGGAAAACGCATGTTAGGTCTAGGTTAGGCCTGGGATTTGCCCTCATCAGGCTCATACTTTCGCACACTTCACATACTTGTTGAACGGATCCTGGGTTTCTTCTGGTTTGGATCACGTAGTAATGTGGGACCACACTGAAACAGTCAATTAAACCTGGTTTCGATCAATATCTTAGAGAATAATTCATGTTAGGTCTAGGTTAGGTCTGGGATTTGCACTCATCAGGCTCATTCTTTCGCATATTTCTCATACTTGATGGCTAGATCCTGGGCTTTTTCTGGATTGCATCACGTAGTAATGTGGGACCACACTGAAACAGTCAATTAAACCTGGTTTCCATCAATATCTCAGAGGACAACGCAAGTTAGGTCTGGGATAGGTCTGGGATTTGCCCTCATCAGGCTCATACTTTCGCACACTTCACATGCTCGTTGAACAGTTCCTGGGTTTTTTCTGCTTTGGATCACGTAGTAAAGTGGTACCACACTGAAGCAGTCCATTAAACCTGGTTTGGATCAATATTTTAGAGGATAACGCATGTTAGGTCTAGGTTAGCCCTGGGATTTTCACTCATCAGACTCATACTTTCGCATTCTTCACATACATATTGAACTGATCCTGGGTTTTTTCTGGTTTGGTTCACGTAGTAATGTGGTACCACACTGAAACATTCAATTAAACCTGATCTTGATAAATATTTTAGAGGATAACGCATGTTAGGTCTGGGTTAGGTCTAGGATTTGCCCTCATCAGGCTCATACTTTCGCATATTTCTCATACTTCATGGCTAGATCCTGGGCTGTTTCTGGATTGTATCACGTAGTAATGTGGTACCACGCTGAAACAGTCAATTAAACCTGGTTTCGATCAATATTTTAGAGGATAACGCAAGTTAGGTCTGGCATCGGGGAGGATACCGGAAGAATGCTTCGAGCGATTCCCGGTATCCTCCCAAAGCGTGCCGAAGGGTCACCGTGGGGTTTTTAGTGGGTAGGTCCCGCGCCTGTCGTTGTACGGGCGCGGGGAATCCCACAGACCCCTCCCACCTCTCCCCAAGGAGGTGGGAGGGAGTCTTTCGAAGATTTTCCCCACGACAAAAAAAAAAAAAAAAAAAAAAAAAGTTAGGTCTGGCATAGGTCTGGGATTCGCCCTCATCAGACTCATACTTTCGCGTTTTTCACATACTTGTTGAACTGATCCTGGGCTTTTTCTGGTTTGGATCACGTAGTAATGTGGTACCACACTGAAACAGTCGATTAAACCAGGTTTCGATCAATATTTTTGAGGATAACGCAACATAAGTCTGGCATAGGTCTGGGATTTGACCTCTTCAGACTCATACTTTCGCGTTTTTCACATACTTGTTGAACAGATCCTGGGTTTTTTCTGGTTTGGATCACGTAGTAGTGTGGTACCACACTGAAACAGTCCATTAAACCTGCTTGCGATCAATATTTTAGAGGATAACGCATGTTAGGACTGGGTTAGGTCTAGGATTTGCCCTCATCAGGCTCATTCTTTCGCATATTTCTCAAACTTGATGGCTAGATCCTGGGCATTTTCTGGATTGCATCACGTAGTAATGAAGTACAACACTGAAACAGTCAATTAAACCTGGTTTCCATCAATATCTTAGAGGACAACGCAAGTTAGGTCTGGTATAGGTCTTGGACTTGCCCTCATCAGGCTCATACTTTCGCGTTTTTCACATACTTGTTGAACAGATCCTGGGTTTTTTCAGGTTTGGATCACGTAGTAGTGTGGTACCACACTGAAACAGTCCATTAAACCTGGTTTGGATCAATATTTTAGAGGATAACGCATGTTAGGTCTGGGATAGGTCTGGCATTTGCCCTCATCAGACTCATACTTTTGCATTCTTCACATACTCGTTGAACAGACCCTGGGTTATTTTCTGGTTTGGATCACGTAGTAATGTGGTACCACACTGTAACAGTCGATTAAACCAGGTTTCGATCAATACTTTTGAGGATAACGCATGTTAGGTCTAGGTTAGGCCTGGGATTTTCACTCATCAGACTCATACTTTCGCACACTTCACACACTTGTTGAACGGATCCTGGGTTTCTTCTGGTTTGGATCACGTAGTAATGTGGTACCACACTGAAACAGTCGATTAAACCTGGTTATGATCAATATTTTAGAGGATAACGCATAGTTAGGTTTGGGATAGGTCTGGGATTTGACCTCATCAGACTCATACTTTCGCACACTTCACATACTCGTTGAACAGATCCTGGGTTATTTTCTGGTTTGGATCACATAGTAATGTGGTACCACACTGAAACAGTCGATTAAACCTGGTTTCGATCAATATTTTAGAGAATAATTCATGTTAGGTCTAGGTTAGGTCTGGGATTTGCTCTCATCAAGCTCGTTCTTTCGCATATTTCTCATACTTGATGGCTAGATCCTGGGCTTTTTCTGGATTGCATCACGTAGTGATGAAGTACAACACTGAAACAGTCAATTAAACCTGGTTTCCATCAATATCTTAGAGGACAACGCAAGTTAGGTCTGGGATAGGTCTGGGATTTGACCTTATCAGACTCATACTTTCGCACACTTCACATACTCGTTGAACAGATCCTGGGTTTTTTTCTGGTTTGGATCACGTAGTAATGTGGTAACACACTGAAACAGTCGATTAAACCTGGTTTCGATCAATATTATTGAGGATAACGCATGTTCGGTCTAGGTCAGGTCTAGGATTTGCCCTCATCAGGCTCATACTTTCTCATATTTCTCATTCTTCATGGCTGGATCCTGGGCTATTTCTGGATTGGATCACGTAGTAATGTGGTACCACACTGAAACAGTCAATTAAACCTGGTTTCGATTAATATTTTAGAGAATAATTCATGTTAGGTCTGGGTTAGGTCTGGGATTTGCTCTCATCAGGCTCATTCTTTCGCATATTTCTCATACTTGATGGCTAGATCCTGGGCTTTTTCTGGATTGCATCACGTAGTAATGAGGTACAACACTGAAACAGTCAATTAAACCTGGTTTCCATCAATATTTTAGAGGACAACGCAAGTTATGTCTAGGTTAGGCCTGGGATTTGCCCTCATCAGGATCATACTTTTGCAGTTTTAACATACATGTTCTCCTGATCGAGGGTTTTTTCTGCTTTGGATCACGTAGTAAAGTGGTACCACACTGAAACAGTCCATTAAACCTGGTTTCGATTAATATTTTAGAGAATAATTCATGTTAGGTCTGAGTTAGGTCTGGGATTTGCTCTCATCAGGCTCATTCTTTCGCATATTTCTCATACTTGATGGCTAGATCCTGGGCTTTTTCTGGATTGCATCACGTAGTAATGAGGTACAACACTGAAACAGTCAATTAAACCTGGTTTCCATCAATATTTTAGAGGACAACGCAAGTTAGGTCTAGGTTAGGCCTGGGATTTGCCCTCATCAGGATCATACTTTTGCAGTTTTAACATACATGTTCTCCTGATCGAGGGTTTCTTCTGCTTTGGATAACGTAGTAAAGTGGTACCACACTGCAACAGTCCATTAAACCTGGTTTGCATCAATATTTTAGAGGATAACGCATGTTAGGTCTAGGTTAGCCCCGAGATTTTCACTCATCAGACTCATACTTTCGCATTCTTCACATACTTGTTGAACGGATCCTGGGTTTTTTCTGGTTTGGATCACGTAGTAATGTGGGACCACACTGAAACAATCAATTAAACCTGGTCTTGATAAATATTTTAGAGGACAACGTATGTTAGGTCTGGGTTAGGTCTAGGATTTGCCCTCATCAGGCTCATACTTTCGCATATTTCTCATACTTCATGGCTAGATCCTGGGCTATTTCTGGATTGGATCACGTAGTAATGTGGTACTACACTGAAACAGTCAATTAAACCTGGTTTTGCTCAATATTTTAGAAGATAACGCATGTTAGGCCTAGGTTAGGCCTGGGATTTGCCTTATCAGGGTCATACTTTCGCAGTTTTAACATGCATGTTGACCTGATCGAGTGTTTTTTCTGCTTTGGATCACGTAGTATAGTGGTACCACAACTAAAACAGTCAATTAAACCTGGTTTCGATCACTATTTTAGAGGATAACGCAAGTTAGGTCTGGGATAGGTCTGGGATTAGCCCTCATCAGACTCATACTTTCGCATATTTCTCATACTTGATGACTAGATCCTGGGCTTTTTCTGGATTGCATCACGTAGTAATGAAGTGCAACACAGAAACAGTCAATTAAACCTGGTTTCCATCAATATTTTAGAGGACAACGCATGTTGGGTCTAGGTTAGGCCTGGGATTTGCCCTCATCAGGGTCATACTTTCGCAGTTTTAACATACATGTTGACGTGACCGAGGGTTTTTTCTGCTTTGGATCACGTAGTAAAGTGGTACCACATTGAAACAGTCCATTAAACCTTGTTTGGATCAATATTTTTGAGGATAACGCATGTTAGGTCTAGGTTAGGCCTGGGATTTTCACTCATCAGACTCATACTTTCGCATTCTTCACATACTAGTCGAACGGATCCTGGGTTTTTCTGGTTTGGATCACGTAGTAATGTGGGGCCACACTGAAACAATCAATTAAACCTGGTCTTGATAAATATTTTAGAGGACAACGTATGTTAGGTCTGGGTTAGGTCTAGGATTTGCCCTCATCAGGCTCATACTTTCGCATATTTCTCATACTTCATGGCTAGATCCTGGGCTATTTCTGGATTGGACCACGTAGTAATGTGGTACCACACTGAAACAGTCAATTAAACCTGGTTTCGCTCAATATTTTGGAAGATAACGCATGTTAGGCCTAGGTTAGGCCTGGGATTTGCCCTCATCAGGGTCATACTTTCGCAGTTTTAACATGCATGTTGGCCTGATCGAGTGTTTTTTCTGCTTTGGATCACGTAGTAAAGTGGTACCACAACTAAAACAGTCAATTAAACCTGGTTTCGATCACTATTTTAGAGGATAACGCAAGTTAGGTCTGGGATATGTCTGGGATTAGCCCTCATCAGGCTCATACTTTCGCAGTTTTAACATGCATGTTGACCTGATCGAGGGTTTTTTCTGCTTTGGATCACGTAGTAAAGTGGTACCACAACTAAAACAGTCAATTAAACCTGGTTTCGATCAATATTTTAGAGAATAATTCATGTTAGGTCTAGGTTAGGTCTGGGATTAGCCCTCATCAGACTCATACTTTCGCACACTTCACATACTCGTTGACAAGATCCTGGGTTTTTTTCTTGTTTGGATCACGTAGTAATGTGGTACCACACTGAAACAGTCGATTAAACCTGGTTTCGATTAATATTTTAGAGGATAGCGCATGTTAGGTCTGGGATAGGTCTGGGATTCGCCCTCATCAGGCTCATACTTTCGCATATTTCTCATACTTGATGGCTAGATCCTGGGCTTTTTCTGGATTGCATCATGTAGTAATGTGGGACCACACTGAAACAATCAATCAAACCTGGTCATGATCAATATTTTAGAGAATAATTCATGTTATGTCTAGGTTAGGTCTGGGATTTGCTCTCATCAGGCTCATTCTTTCGCATATTTCTCATACTTGATGGCTAGATCCTGGGCTTTTTCTGGATTGCATCACGTAGTAATGAAGTACAACACTGAAACAGTCAATTAAACCTGGTTTCCATCAATATTTTAGAGGACAACGCATGTTAGGTCTAGGTTAGGCCTGGGATTTGCCCTCATCAGGGTCATACTTCCGCAGTTTTAACATACATGTAGACCTGATCGAGGGTTTTTTCTGCTTTGGATCACGTAGTAAAGTGGTGCCACACTGAAACAGTCCATTAAACCTGGTTTGGATCAATATTTTAGAGGATAACGCATGTTAGGTCTAGGTTAGGTCTGGGATTCGCCCTCATCAGGCTCATACTTTCGCGTTTTTCACATACTTGTTGAACTGATCCTGGGTTTTTTCTGGTTTGGATCACGTAGCAATGTGGTACCACACTGAAATAGTCGATTAAACTTGGTTTCGATCAATATTTTAGAGGATAACGCAAGTTTGGTCTGGGATAGGTCTGGGATTTGCCCTCACCAGGCTCATACTTTCGCGTTTTTCACATACTTGTTGAACAGATCCTGGGTTTTTTCTGGTTTGGATCACGTAGTAATGTGGGACCACACTGAGACAGTCCATTAAACCTGGTTTGGATCAATATTTTAGAGGATAACGCATGTTAGGTCTAGGTTAGGTCTGGGATTTTCACTCATCAGACTCATACTTTCGCATTCTTCACATACTTGTTGAACAGATCCTGGGTTTTTTATGGTTTGGTTCACGTAGTAATGTGGTACCACACTGAAACATTCAATTAAACCTAGTCTTGATAAATATTTTAGAGGATAACGCATGTTAGGTCTGGGTTACGACTAGGATTTGCCCCCATCAGGCTCATACTTTCGCATATTTCTCATACTTCATGGCTGGATCCTGGGCTATTTCTGGTTTGGATCACGTAGTAATGTGGTTCCACACTGAAACAGTCAATTAGACCTGGTTTTGATCAATATTTTAGAGAATAATTCATGTCAGGTCTAGGTTAGGTCTGGGATTTGCTCTCATCAGGCTCATTCTTTCGCATATTTCTCATACTTGATGGCTAGATCCTGGGCTTTTTCCGGTTTGCATCACGTAGTAATGAAGTACAACACTGAAACAGTCAACTCAACCTGGTTTCCATCAATATTTTAGAGGACAACGCATGTTAGGTCTAGGTTAGGCCTGGGATTTGTCCTCATCAGGGTCATACTTTCGCAGTTTTAACATACATGTTGACGTGATCGAGGGTTTGTTCTGCTTTGGATCACGTGGTAAAGTGGTACCACACTGAAACAGTCCATTAAACCTGGTTTGGATCAATATTTTAGAGGATAACGCATGTTAGGTCTAGGTTAGCCCTGGGATTTTCACTTATCAGACTCATACTTTCGCATTCTTCACATACTTGTTGAACGGATCCTGGGTTTTTTCTGGTTTGGTTCACGTAGTAATGTGGTACCACACTGGAACATTCAATTAAACCTGGTCTTGATAAATATTTTAGAGGATAACGCATGTTAGGTTTGGGTTAGGTCTAGGATTTGCCCTCATCAGGCTGATACTTTCGCATATTTCTCATACTTCATGGCTAGATCCTGGGCTGTTTCTGGATTGTATCACGTAGTAATGTGGTACCACGCTGAAACAGTCAATTAAGCCTGATTTCGATGAATATTTTAGAGGATAACGCAAGTTAGGTCTGGGATAGGTCTGGGATTCGCCCTCATCAGGCTCATACCTTCGCATATTTCTCATACTTGATGGCTAGATCCTGGGCTTTTTCTGGATTGCATCACGTAGTAATGAAGTACAACACTGAAGCAGTCAATTAAACCTGGTTTCCATCAATATCTTAGAGGACAACGCAAGTTAGGTCTGGGATAAGTCTGGGATTTGCCCTCATCAGGCTCATACTTTCGCGTTTTTCACATACTTGTTGAACAGATCCTGTGTTTTTTCTGGTTTGGATAACGTAGTAGTGTGGTACCACACTGAAACAGTCCATTAAACCTTGTTTGGATCAATATTTTAGAGGATAACGCGTGTTAGGTCTGGGATAGGTCTGGGATTTGCCCTCATCAGACTCATACTTTCGCACACTTCACATACTCGTTGAACAGATCCTGGGTTATTTTCTGGTTTGGATCGCATAGTAATGTGGTACCACACTGAAACAGTCGATTAAACCAGGTTTCGATCAATATTTTTGAGGATAACGCATGTTAGGTCTAGGTTAGGCCTGGGATTTTCACTCATCAGACTCATACTTTCGCATTCTTCACATACTTGTTGAACGGATCCTGGGTTTTTTCTGGTTTGGATCACGTAGTTATGTGGGTCCACACTGAAACAATCAATTAAACCTGGTCTTGATAAATATTTTAGAGGATAACGCGTGTTAGGTCTGGGATAGGTCTGGGATTTGCCCTCATCAGACTCATACTTTCGCACACTTCACATACTCGTTGAACAGATCCTGGGTTATTTTCTGGTTTGGATCACATAGTAATGTGGTACCACACTGAAACAGTCGATTAAACCAGGTTTCGATCAATATTTTTGAGGATAACGCATGTTAGGTCTAGGTTAGGCCTGGGATTTTCACTCATCAGACTCATACTTTCGCATTCTTCACATACTTGTTGAACGGATCCTGGGTTTTTTCTGGTTTGGATCACGTAGTAATGTGGTTCCACACTGAAACAGTCGGTTAAACCTGGTCTTGATACATATTTTAGAGGACAACGTATGTTAGGTCTGGGTTAGGTCTAGGATTTGCCCTCATCAGGCTCATACTTTCGCATATTTCTCATACTTCATGGCTAGATCCTGGGCTATTTCTGGATTGGACCACGTAGTAATGTGGTACCACACTGAAACAGTCAATTAAACCTGGTTTCGCTCAATATTTTGGAAGATAACGCATGTTAGGCCTAGGTTAGGCCTGGGATTTGCCCTCATCAGGGTCATACTTTCGCAGTTTTAACATGCATGTTGGCCTGATCGAGTGTTTTTTCTGCTTTGGATCACGTAGTAAAGTGGTACCACAACTAAAACAGTCAATTAAACCTGGTTTCGATCACTATTTTAGAGGATAACGCAAGTTAGGTCTGGGATATGTCTGGGATTAGCCCTCATCAGGCTCATACTTTCGCAGTTTTAACATGCATGTTGACCTGATCGAGGGTTTTTTCTTCTTTGGATCACGTAGTAAAGTGGTACCACAACTAAAACAGTCAATTAAACCTGGTTTCGATCAATATTTTAGAGAATAATTCATGTTAGGTCTAGGTTAGGTCTGGGATTAGCCCTCATCAGACTCATACTTTCGCACACTTCACATACTCGTTGACAAGATCCTGGGTTTTTTTCTTGTTTGGATCACGTAGTAATGTGGTACCACACTGAAACAGTCGATTAAACCTGGTTTCGATTAATATTTTAGAGGATAGCGCATGTTAGGTCTGGGATAGGTCTGGGATTCGCCCTCATCAGGCTCATACTTTCGCATATTTCTCATACTTGATGGCTAGATCCTGGGCTTTTTCTGGATTGCATCATGTAGTAATGTGGGACCACACTGAAACAATCAATTAAACCTGGTCATGATCAATATTTTAGAGAATAATTCATGTTATGTCTAGGTTAGGTCTGGGATTTGCTCTCATCAGGCTCATTCTTTCGCATATTTCTCATACTTGATGGCTAGATCCTGGGCTTTTTCTGGATTGCATCACGTAGTAATGAAGTACAACACTGAAACAGTCAATTAAACCTGGTTTCCATCAATATTTTAGAGGACAACGCATGTTAGGTCTAGGTTAGGCCTGGGATTTGCCCTCATCAGGGTCATACTTCCGCAGTTTTAACATACATGTAGACCTGATCGAGGGTTTTTTCTGCTTTGGATCACGTAGTAAAGTGGTGCCACACTGAAACAGTCCATTAAACCTGGTTTGGATCAATATTTTAGAGGATAACGCATGTTAGGTCTAGGTTAGGTCTGGGATTCGCCCTCATCAGGCTCATACTTTCGCGTTTTTCACATACTTGTTGAACTGATCCTGGGTTTTTTCTGGTTTGGATCACGTAGCAATGTGGTACCACACTGAAATAGTCGATTAAACTTGGTTTCGATCAATATTTTAGAGGATAACGCAAGTTTGGTCTGGGATAGGTCTGGGATTTGCCCTCATCAGGCTCATACTTTCGCGTTTTTCACATACTTGTTGAACAGATCCTGGGTTTTTTCTGGTTTGGATCACGTAGTAATGTGGGACCACACTGAGACAGTCCATTAAACCTGGTTTGGATCAATATTTTAGAGGATAACGCATGTTAGGTCTAGGTTAGGTCTGGGATTTTCACTCATCAGACTCATACTTTCGCATTCTTCACATACTTGTTGAACAGATCCTGGGTTTTTTATGGTTTGGTTCACGTAGTAATGTGGTACCACACTGAAACATTCAATTAAACCTAGTCTTGATAAATATTTTAGAGGATAACGCATGTTAGGTCTGGGTTACGACTAGGATTTGCCCCCATCAGGCTCATACTTTCGCATATTTCTCATACTTCATGGCTGGATCCTGGGCTATTTCTGGTTTGGATCACGTAGTAATGTGGTACCACACTGAAACAGTCAATTAGACCTGGTTTTGATCAATATTTTAGAGAATAATTCATGTCAGGTCTAGGTTAGGTCTGGGATTTGCTCTCATCAGGCTCATTCTTTCGCATATTTCTCATACTTGATGGCTAGATCCTGGGCTTTTTCCGGTTTGCATCACGTAGTAATGAAGTACAACACTGAAACAGTCAACTCAACCTGGTTTCCATCAATATTTTAGAGGACAACGCATGTTAGGTCTAGGTTAGGCCTGGGATTTGTCCTCATCAGGGTCATACTTTCGCAGTTTTAACATACATGTTGACGTGATCGAGGGTTTGTTCTGCTTTGGATCACGTGGTAAAGTGGTACCACACTGAAACAGTCCATTAAACCTGGTTTGGATCAATATTTTAGAGGATAACGCATGTTAGGTCTAGGTTAGCCCTGGGATTTTCACTCATCAGACTCATACTTTCGCATTCTTCACATACTTGTTGAACGGATCCTGGGTTTTTTCTGGTTTGGTTTACGTAGTAATGTGGTACCACACTGGAACATTCAATTAAACCTGGTCTTGATAAATATTTTAGAGGATAACGCATGTTAGGTTTGGGTTAGGTCTAGGATTTGCCCTCATCAGGCTGATACTTTCGCATATTTCTCATACTTCATGGCTAGATCCTGGGCTGTTTCTGGATTGTATCACGTAGTAATGTGGTACCACGCTGAAACAGTCAATTAAGCCTGATTTCGATGAATATTTTAGAGGATAACGCAAGTTAGGTCTGGGATAGGTCTGGGATTCGCCCTCATCAGGCTCATACCTTCGCATATTTCTCATACTTGATGGCTAGATCCTGGGCTTTTTCTGGATTGCATCACGTAGTAATGAAGTACAACACTGAAGCAGTCAATTAAACCTGGTTTCCATCAATATCTTAGAGGACAACGCAAGTTAGGTCTGGGATAAGTCTGGGATTTGCCCTCATCAGGCTCATACTTTCGCGTTTTTCACATACTTGTTGAACAGATCCTGTGTTTTTTCTGGTTTGGATAACGTAGTAGTGTGGTACCACACTGAAACAGTCCATTAAACCTTGTTTGGATCAATATTTTAGAGGATAACGCGTGTTAGGTCTGGGATAGGTCTGGGATTTGCCCTCATCAGACTCATACTTTTGCACACTTCACATACTCGTTGAACAGATCCTGGGTTATTTTCTGGTTTGGATCACATAGTAATGTGGTACCACACTGAAACAGTCGATTAAACCAGGTTTCGATCAATATTTTTGAGGATAACGCATGTTAGGTCTAGGTTAGGCCTGGGATTTTCACTCATCAGACTCATACTTTCGCATTCTTCACATACTTGTTGAACGGATCCTGGGTTTTTTCTGGTTTGGATCACGTAGTTATGTGGGTCCACACTGAAACAATCAATTAAACCTGGTCTTGATAAATATTTTAGAGGATAACGCGTGTTAGGTCTGGGATAGGTCTGGGATTTGCCCTCATCAGACTCATACTTTCGCACACTTCACATACTCGTTGAACAGATCCTGGGTTATTTTCTGGTTTGGATCACATAGTAATGTGGTACCACACTGAAACAGTCGATTAAACCAGGTTTCGATCAATATTTTTGAGGATAACGCATGTTAGGTCTAGGTTAGGCCTGGGATTTTCACTCATCAGACTCATACTTTCGCATTCTTCACATACTTGTTGAACGGATCCTGGGTTTTTTCTGGTTTGGATCACGCAGTAATGTGGTTCCACACTGAAACAGTCGGTTAAACCTGGTTTCGATCAATATTATAGTGGATAACGCAAGTTAGGTCTGGGATAGGTCTGGGATTTGCCCTCATCAGACTCATACCTACGCACACTTCACATACTCGTTGGACATATCCTGGGTTTTTTCTGGCGTGGATCACGTAGTAATGAAGTACAACACTGAAACAGTTAATTAAACCTGGTTTCCATCAATATTTTAGAGGACAGCGCATGTTAGGTCTAGGTTAGGCCTGGGATTTGCCCTGATCAGGGTCATACTTTCGCAGTTTTAACATACATGTTGACCTAATCGAGGGTTTTTTCTGCTTTGGATCACGTAGTAAAGTGGTACCACACTGAAACAGTCCATTAAACCTGGTTTGGATCAATTGTTTAGAGGATAACGCATGTTAGGTCTAGGTTAGCCCTGGGATTTTCACTCATCAGACTCATACTTTCGCATTCTTCTCATACTTGTTGAACTGATCCTGGGGTTTTTCTGGTTTGGATCACGTAGTAATGTGGTACCACACTGAAACAGTCGATTAAACCTGGTTTCGATCAATATCTTAGAGGATAACGCAAGTTAAGTCTGGGATTGGTCTGGGATTTGACCTCATCAAACTCATACTTTCGCACACTTCACATACTCGTTGAACAGATCCTGGGTTATTTTCTGGTTTGGATCACATAGTAATGTGGTACCACACTGAAACAGTCGATTAAACCTGGTTTCGATCAATATTTTTGAGGATAACGCATGTTAGGTCTAGGTTAGGCCTGGGATTTTCACTCATCAGACTCGTTCATTCGCATATTTCTCATACTTCATGGCTAGATCCTGGGCTTTTTCTGGATTGCATCACGTAGTGATGAAGTACAACACTGAAACAGTCAATTAAACCTGGTTTCCATCAATATCTTAGAGGACAACGCAAGTTAGGTCTGGGATAGGTCTGGGATTTGACCTTATCAGACTCATACTTTCGCACACTTCACATACTCGTTGAACAGATCCTGGGTTATTTTCTGGTTTGGATCACATAGTAATGTGGTACCACACTGAAACAGTCGATTAAACCAGGTTTCGATCAATATTTTTGAGGATAACGCATGTTAGGTCTAGGTTAGGCCTGGGATTCTCACTCATCAGAGTCATACTTTCGCATTCTTCACATACTTGTAGAACGGATCCTGGGTTTTTTCAGGTTTGGATCACGTAGTAATGTGGTACCACACTGAAACATTCAATGAAACCAGGTCTGGATAAATATTTTAGAGGATAACGCAAGTTAGGTCTGGGATAGGTCTGGGATTAGCCCTCATCAGACTCATACTTTCGCACACTTCACATACTCGTTGAACAGATCCTGGGTTATTTTCTGGTTTGGATCACATAGTAATGTGGTACCACACTGAAACAGTCGATTAAACCAGGTTTCGATCAATATTTTTGAGGATAACGCATGTTAGGTCTAGGTTTGGTCTGGGATTTTCACTCATCAGACTCATACTTTCGCATTCTTCACATACTTGTTGAACGGATCCTGGGTTTTTTCTGGATTGGATCACGTAGTAATGTGGTACCACAGTGAAACATTCAATGAAACCTGGTCTGGATAAATATTTTAGAGGATAACGCAAGTTAGGTCTGGGGGAGGTCTGGGATTAGCCCTCATCAGACTCATACTTTCGCACACTTCACATACTCGTTGAACAGATCCTGGGTTTTTTTCTGGTTTGGATCACGTAGTAATGTGGTAACACACTGAAACAGTCGATTAAACCTGGTTTCGATCAATATTATTGAGGATAACGCTTGTTAGGTCTAGGTCAGGTCTAGGATTTGCCCTCATCAGGCTGATACTTTCGCATATTTCTCATACTTCATGGCTAGATCCTGGGCTGTTTCTGGATTGTATCACGTAGTAATGTGGTACCACGCTGAAACAGTCAATTAAGCCTGATTTCGATGAATATTTTAGAGGATAACGCAAGTTAGGTCTGGGATAGGTCTGGGATTCGCCCTCATCAGGCTCATACCTTCGCATATTTCTCATACTTGATGGCTAGATCCTGGGCTTTTTCTGGATTGCATCACGTAGTAATGAAGTACAACACTGAAGCAGTCAATTAAACCTGGTTTCCATCAATATCTTAGAGGACAACGCAAGTTAGGTCTGGGATAAGTCTGGGATTTGCCCTCATCAGGCTCATACTTTCGCGTTTTTCACATACTTGTTGAACAGATCCTGTGTTTTTTCTGGTTTGGATAACGTAGTAGTGTGGTACCACACTGAAACAGTCCATTAATCCTTGTTTGGATCAATATTTTAGAGGATAACGCGTGTTAGGTCTGGGATAGGTCTGGGGTTTGCCCTCATCAGACTCATACTTTCGCACACTTCACATACTCGTTGAACAGATCCTGGGTTATTTTCTGGTTTGGATCACATAGTAATGTGGTACCACACTGAAACAGTCGATTAAACCAGGTTTCGATCAATATTTTTGAGGATAACGCATGTTAGGTCTAGGTTAGGCCTGGGATTTTCACTCATCAGACTCATACTTTCGCATTCTTCACATACTTGTTGAACGGATCCTGGGTTTTTTCTGGTTTGGATCACGTAGTTATGTGGGTCCACACTGAAACAATCAATTAAACCTGGTCTTGATAAATATTTTAGAGGATAACGCGTGTTAGGTCTGGGATAGGTCTGGGATTTGCCCTCATCAGACTCATACTTTCGCACACTTCACATACTCGTTGAACAGATCCTGGGTTTTTTTCTTGTTTGGATCACGTAGTAATGTGGTACCACACTGAAACAGTCGATTAAACCTGGTTTCGATTAATATTTTAGAGGATAGCGCATGTTAGGTCTGGGATAGGTCTGGGATTCGCCCTCATCAGGCTCATACTTTCGCATATTTCTCATACTTGATGGCTAGATCCTGGGCTTTTTCTGGATTGCATCATGTAGTAATGTGGGACCACACTGAAACAATCAATTAAACCTGGTCATGATCAATATTTTAGAGAATAATTCATGTTATGTCTAGGTTAGGTCTGGGATTTGCTCTCATCAGGCTCATTCTTTCGCATATTTCTCATACTTGATGGCTAGATCCTGGGCTTTTTCTGGATTGCATCACGTAGTAATGAAGTACAACACTGAAACAGTCAATTAAACCTGGTTTCCATCAATATTTTAGAGGACAACGCATGTTAGGTCTAGGTTAGGCCTGGGATTTGCCCACATCAGGGTCATACTTTCGCAGTTTTAACATGCATGTTGGCCTGATCGAGTGTTTTTTCTGCTTTGGATCACGTAGTAAAGTGGTACCACAACTAAAACAGTCAATTAAACCTGGTTTCGATCACTATTTTAGAGGATAACGCAAGTTAGGTCTGGGATATGTCTGGGATTAGCCCTCATCAGGCTCATACTTTCGCAGTTTTAACATGCATGCTGACCTGATCGAGGGTTTTTTCTGCTTTGGATCACGTAGTAAAGTGGTACCACAACTAAAACAGTCAATTAAACCTGGTTTCGATCAATATTTTAGAGAATAATTCATGTTAGGTCTAGGTTAGGTCTGGGATTAGCCCTCATCAGACTCATACTTTCGCACACTTCACATACTCGTTGACAAGATCCTGGGTTTTTTTCTTGTTTGGATCACGTAGTAATGTGGTACCACACTGAAACAGTCGATTAAACCTGGTTTCGATTAATATTTTAGAGGATAGCGCATGTTAGGTCTGGGATAGTTCTGGGATTCGCCCTCATCAGGCTCATACTTTCGCATATTTCTCATACTTGATGGCTAGATCCTGGGCTTTTTCTGGATTGCATCATGTAGTAATGTGGGACCACACTGAAACAATCAATTAAACATGGTCATGATCAATATTTTAGAGAATAATTCATGTTATGTCTAGGTTAGGTCTGGGATTTGCTCTCATCAGGCTCATTCTTTCGCATATTTCTCATACTTGATGGCTAGATCCTGGGCTTTTTCTGGATTGCATCACGTAGTAATGAAGTACAACACTGAAACAGTCAATTAAACCTGGTTTCCATCAATATTTTAGAGGACAACGCATGTTAGGTCTAGGTTAGGCCTGAGATTTGCCCTCATCAGGGTCATACTTCCGCAGTTTTAACATACATGTAGACCTGATCGAGGGTTTTTTCTGCTTTGGATCACGTAGTAAAGTGGTGCCACACTGAAACAGTCCATTAAACCTGGTTTGGATCAATATTTTAGAGGATAACGCATGTTAGGTCTAGGTTAGGTCTGGGATTCGCCCTCATCAGGCTCATACTTTCGCGTTTTTCACATACTTGTTGAACTGATCCTGGGTTTTTTCTGGTTTGGATCACGTAGCAATGTGGTACCACACTGAAATAGTCGATTAAACTTGGTTTCGATCAATATTTTAGAGGATAACGCAAGTTTGGTCTGGGATAGGTCTGGGATTTGCCCTCATCAGGCTCATACTTTCGCGTTTTTCACATACTTGTTGAACAGATCCTGGGTTTTTTCTGGTTTGGATCACGTAGTAATGTGGGACCACACTGAGACAGTCCATTAAACCTGGTTTGGATCAATATTTTAGAGGATAACGCATGTTAGGTCTAGGTTAGGTCTGGGATTTTCACTCATCAGACTCATACTTTCGCATTCTTCACATACTTGTTGAACAGATCCTGGGTTTTTTATGGTTTGGTTCACGTAGTAATGTGGTACCTCACTGAAACATTCAATTAAACCTAGTCTTGATAAATATTTTAGAGGATAACGCATGTTAGGTCTGGGTTACGACTAGGATTTGCCCCCATCAGGCTCATACTTTCGCATATTTCTCATACTTCATGGCTGGATCCTGGGCTATTTCTGGTTTGGATCACGTAGTAATGTGGCACCACACTGAAACAGTCAATTAGACCTGGTTTTGATCAATATTTTAGAGAATAATTCATGTCAGGTCTAGGTTAGGTCTGGGATTTGCTCTCATCAGGCTCATTCTTTCGCATATTTCTCATACTTGATGGCTAGATCCTGGGCTTTTTCCGGTTTGCATCACGTAGTAATGAAGTACAACACTGAAACAGTCAACTCAACCTGGTTTCCATCAATATTTTAGAGGACAACGCATGTTAGGTCTAGGTTAGGCCTGGGATTTGTCCTCATCAGGGTCATACTTTCGCAGTTTTAACATACATGTTGACGTGATCGAGGGTTTGTTCTGCTTTGGATCACGTGGTAAAGTGGTACCACACTGAAACAGTCCATTAAACCTGGTTTGGATCAATATTTTAGAGGATAACGCATGTTAGGTCTAGGTTAGCCCTGGGATTTTCACTCATCAGACTCATACTTTCGCATTCTTCACATACTTGTTGAACGGATCCTGGGTTTTTTCTGGTTTGGTTCACGTAGTAATGTGGTACCACACTGGAACATTCAATTAAACCTGGTCTTGATAAATATTTTAGAGGATAACGCATGTTAGGTTTGGGTTAGGTCTAGGATTTGCCCTCATCAGGCTGATACTTTCGCATATTTCTCATACTTCATGGCTAGATCCTGGGCTGTTTCTGGATTGTATCACGTAGTAATGTGGTACCACGCTGAAACAGTCAATTAAGCCTGATTTCGATGAATATTTTAGAGGATAACGCAAGTTAGGTCTGGGATAGGTCTGGGATTCGCCCTCATCAGGCTCATACCTTCGCATATTTCTCATACTTGATGGCTAGATCCTGGGCTTTTTCTGGATTGCATCACGTAGTAATGAAGTACAACACTGAAGCAGTCAATTAAACCTGGTTTCCATCAATATCTTAGAGGACAACGCAAGTTAGGTCTGGGATAAGTCTGGGATTTGCCCTCATCAGGCTCATACTTTCGCGTTTTTCACATACTTGTTGAACAGATCCTGTGTTTTTTCTGGTTTGGATAACGTAGTAGTGTGGTACCACACTGAAACAGTCCATTAAACCTTGTTTGGATCAATATTTTAGAGGATAACGCGTGTTAGGTCTGGGATAGGTCTGGGATTTGCCCTCATCAGACTCATACTTTCGCACACTTCACATACTCGTTGAACAGATCCTGGGTTATTTTCTGGTTTGGATCACATAGTAATGTGGTACCACACTGAAACAGTCGATTAAACCAGGTTTCGATCAATATTTTTGAGGATAACGCATGTTAGGTCTAGGTTAGGCCTGGGATTTTCACTCATCAGACTCATACTTTCGCATTCTTCACATACTTGTTGAACGGATCCTGGGTTTTTTCTGGTTTGGATCACGTAGTTATGTGGGTCCACACTGAAACAATCAATTAAACCTGGTCTTGATAAATATTTTAGAGGATAACGCGTGTTAGGTCTGGGATAGGTCTGGGATTTGCCCTCATCAGACTCATACTTTCGCACACTTCACATACTCGTTGAACAGATCCTGGGTTATTTTCTGGTTTGGATCACATAGTAATGTGGTACCACACTGAAACAGTCGATTAAACCAGGTTTCGATCAATATTTTTGAGGATAACGCATGTTAGGTCTAGGTTAGGCCTGGGATTTTCACTCATCAGACTCATACTTTCGCATTCTTCACATACTTGTTGAACGGATCCTGGGTTTTTTCTGGTTTGGATCACGTAGTAATGTGGTTCCACACTGAAACAGTCGGTTAAACCTGGTTTCGATCAATATTATAGTGGATAACGCAAGTTAGGTCTGGGATAGGTCTGGGATTTGCCCTCATCAGACTCATACCTACGCACACTTCACATACTCGTTGAACATATCCTGGGTTTTTTCTGGCGTGGATCACGTAGTAATGAAGTACAACACTGAAACAGCTAATTAAACCTGGTTTCCATCTATATTTTAGAGGACAGCGCATGTTAGGTCTAGGTTAGGCCTGGGATTTGCCCTGATCAGGGTCATACTTTCGCAGTTTTAACATACATGTTGACCTAATCGAGGGTTTTTTCTGCTTTGGATCACGTAGTAAAGTGGTACCACACTGAAACAGTCCATTAATCCTGGTTTGGATCAATTGTTTAGAGGATAACGCATGTTAGGTCTAGGTTAGCCCTGGGATTTTCACTCATCAGACTCATACTTTCGCATTCTTCTCATACTTGTTGAACTGATCCTGGGGTTTTTCTGGTTTGGATCACGTAGTAATGTGGTACCACACTGAAACAGTCGATTAAACCTGGTTTCGATCAATATCTTAGAGGATAACGCAAGTTAAGTCTGGGATTGGTCTGGGATTTGACCTCATCAAACTCATACTTTCGCACACTTCACATACTCGTTGAACAGATCCTGGGTTATTTTCTGGTTTGGATCACATAGTAATGTGGTACCACACTGAAACAGTCGATTAAACCTGGTTTCGATCAATATTTTTGAGGATAACGCATGTTAGGTCTAGGTTAGGCCTGGGATTTTCACTCATCAGACTCGTTCATTCGCATATTTCTCATACTTCATGGCTAGATCCTGGGCTTTTTCTGGATTGCATCACGTAGTGATGAAGTACAACACTGAAACAGTCAATTAAACCTGGTTTCCATCAATATCTTAGAGGACAACGCAAGTTAGGTCTGGGATAGGTCTGGGATTTGACCTTATCAGACTCATACTTTCGCACACTTCACATACTCGTTGAACAGATCCTGGGTTATTTTCTGGTTTGGATCACATAGTAATGTGGTACCACACTGAAACAGTCGATTAAACCAGGTTTCGATCAATATTTTTGAGGATAACGCATGTTAGGTCTAGGTTAGGCCTGGGATTCTCACTCATCAGAGTCATACTTTCGCATTCTTCACATACTTGTAGAACGGATCCTGGGTTTTTTCAGGTTTGGATCACGTAGTAATGTGGTACCACACTGAAACATTCAATGAAACCAGGTCTGGATAAATATTTTAGAGGATAACGCAAGTTAGGTCTGGGATAGGTCTGGGATTAGCCCTCATCAGACTCATACTTTCGCACACTTCACATACTCGTTGAACAGATCCTGGGTTATTTTCTGGTTTGGATCACATAGTAATGTGGTACCACACTGAAACAGTCGATTAAACCAGGTTTCGATCAATATTTTTGAGGATAACGCATGTTAGGTCTAGGTTTGGTCTGGGATTTTCACTCATCAGACTCATACTTTCGCATTCTTCACATACTTGTTGAACGGATCCTGGGTTTTTTCTGGATTGGATCACGTAGTAATGTGGTACCACAGTGAAACATTCAATGAAACCTGGTCTGGATAAATATTTTAGAGGATAACGCAAGTTAGGTCTGGGGGAGGTCTGGGATTAGCCCTCATCAGACTCATACTTTCGCACACTTCACATACTCGTTGAACAGATCCTGGGTTTTTTTCTGGTTTGGATCACGTAGTAATGTGGTAACACACTGAAACAGTCGATTAAACCTGGTTTCGATCAATATTATTGAGGATAACGCTTGTTAGGTCTAGGTCAGGTCTAGGATTTGCCCTCATCAGGCTCATACTTTCACATATTTCTCATACTTCATGGCTGGATCCTGGGCTATTTCTGGATTGGATCACGTAGTAATATGGTACCACACTGAAACAGTCAATTAAACCTGGTTTCGATTAATATTTTAGAGAATAATTCATGTTAGGTCTGGGTTAGGTCTGGGATTTGCTCTCATCAGGCTCATTCTTTCGCATATTTCTCATACTTGATGGCTAGATCCTGGGCTTTTTCTGCTTTGGATCACGTAGTAAAGTGGTACCACACTGCAACAGTCCATTAAACCTGGTTTGCATCAATATTTTAGAGGATAACGCATGTTAGGTCTAGGTTAGCCCCGAGATTTTCACTCATCAGACTCATACTTTCGCATTCTTCACATACTTGTTGAACGGATCCTGGGTTTTTTCTGGTTTGGATCACGTAGTAATGTGGGACCACACTGAAACAATCAATTAAACCTGGTCTTGATAAATATTTTAGAGGACAACGTATGTTAGGTCTGGGTTAGGTCTAGGATTTGCCCTCATCAGGCTCATACTTTCGCATATTTCTCATACTTCATGGCTAGATCCTGGGCTATTTCTGGATTGGATCACGTAGTAATGTGGTACCACACTGAAACGGTCAATTAAACCTGGTTTCGCTCAATATTTTAGAAGATAACGCATGTTGGGCCTATGTTAGGCCTGGGATTTGCCCTCATCAGGGTCATACTTTCGCAGTTTTAACATGCATGTTGGCCTGATCGAGTGTTTTTTCTGCTTTGGATCACGTAGTAAAGTGGTACCACAACTAAAACAGTCAATTAGACCTGGTTTCGATCACTATTTTAGAGGATAACGCAAGTTAGGTCTGGGATAGGTCTGGGATTAGCCCTCATCAGGCTCATACTTTCGCAGTTTTAACATGCATGTTGACCTGATCGAGGATTTTTCCTGCTTTGGATCACGTAGTAAAGTGGTACCACAACTAAAACAGTCAATTAGACCTGGTTTCGATCAATATTTTAGAGAATAATTCATGTTAGGTCTAGGTTAGGTCTGGGATTTGCTCTCATCAGGCTCATTCTTTCGCATATTTCTCATACTTGATGGCTAGATCCTGGGCTTTTTCTGGATTGCATCACGTAGTAATGAAGTACAACACTGAAACAGTCAAGTAAACCTGGTTTCCATCAATATCTTAGAGGACAACGCATGTTAGGTCTAGGTTAGGCCTGGGATTTGCCCTCATCAGGGTCATACTTTCGCATTCTTTACATACTTGTTGACCGGATCCTGGGTTTTTTCAGGTTTGGTTCACGTAGTAATGTGGTACCACACTGAGACATTCAATTAAACCTGGTCTTGATAAATATTTTAGAGGATAACGCATGTTAGGTTTGGGTTAGGTCTAGGATTTGCCCTCATCAGGCTCATACTTTCGCATATTTCTCATACTTCATGGCTAGATCCTGGGCTGTTTCTGGATTGTATCACCTAGTAATGTGGTACCACGCCGAAACAGTCAATTAAAACTGGTTTCGATCAATATTTTAGAGGATAACGCAAGTTAGGTCTGGGATAGGTCTGGGATTCGCCCTCATCAGGCTCATACTTTCGCGTTTTTCACATACTTGTTGAACTGATCCTGGGTTTTTTCTGGTTTGGATCACGTAGCAATGTGGTACCACACTGAAACAGTCGATTAAACCTGGTTTCGATCAATATTTTAGAGGATAACGCACGTTTGGTCTGGGATAGGTCTGGGATTTGCCCTCATCAGGCTCATACTTTCGCGTTTTTCACATACTTGTTGAACAGATCCTGGGTTTTTTCTGGTTTCGATCACGTAGTAATGTGGGACCACACTGAAACAGTCCATTAAACCTGGTTTTGATCAATATTTTAGAGAATAATTCATGTCAGGTCTAGGTTAGGTCTGGGATTTGCTCTCATCAGGCTCATTCTTTCGCATATTTCTCATACTTGATGGCTAGAGCCTGGGCTTTTTCCGGTTTGCATCACGTAGTAATGAAGTACAACACTGAAACAGTCAACTCAACCTGGTTTCGATCAATATTATAGAGGATAACGCATGTTAGGTCTAGGTTAGCCCTGGGATTTTCACTCATCAGACTCTTACTTTCGCATTCTTCACATACTTGTTGAACGGATCCTGGGTTTTTTCTGGTTTGGTTCACGTAGTAATGTGGTACCTCACTGGAACATTCAATTAAACCTGGTCTTGATAAATATTTTAGAGGATAACGCATGTTAGGTTTGGGTTAGGTCTAGGATTTGCCCTCATCAGGCTGATACTTTCGCATATTTCTCATACTTCATGGCTAGATCCTGGGCTGTTTCTGGATTGTATCACGTAGTAATGTGGTACCACGCTGAAACAGTCAATTAAGCCTGATTTCGATGAATATTTTAGAGGATAACGCAAGTTAGGTCTGGGATAGGTCTGGGATTCGCCCTCATCAGGCTCATACCTTCGCATATTTCTCATACTTGATGGCTAGATCCTGGGCTTTTTCTGGATTGCATCACGTAGTAATGAAGTACAACACTGAAGCAGTCAATTAAACCTGGTTTCCATCAATATCTTAGAGGACAACGCAAGTTAGGTCTGGGATAAGTCTGGGATTTGCCCTCATCAGGCTCATACTTTCGCGTTTTTCACATACTTGTTGAACAGATCCTGTGTTTTTTCTGGTTTGGATCACGTAGTAGCGTGGTACCACACTGAAACAGTCCATTAAACCTTGTTTGGATCAATATTTTAGAGGATAACGCATGTCAGGTCTGGGATAGGTCTGGGACTTGCCCTCATCAGACTCATACTTTCGCACACTTCACATACTCGTTGAACAGATCCTGGGTTATTTTCTGGTTTCGATCACATAGTAATGTGGTACCACACTGAAACAGTCGATTAAACCAGGTTTCGATCAATATTTTTGAGGATAACGCATGTTAGGTCTAGGTTAGGCCTGGGATTTTCACTCATCAGACTCATACTTTCGTATTCTTCACATACTTGTTGTACGGATCCTGGGTTTTTTCTGGTTTGGATTACGTAGTAATGAGGGACCACACTGAAACAATCAAATAAACCTGGTCTAGATAAATATTTTAGAGGATAACGCATGTTAGGTCTGGGTTAGGTCTAGGATTTGCCCCCATCAGGCTCATACTTTCGCATAGTTCTCATACTTCATGGCTGGATCCTGACCTTTTTCCGGATTGCATCACGTAGTAATGAAGTACAACACTGAAACAGTCAATTCAACCTGGTTTCCATCAATATTTTAGAGGACAACGCATGTTAGGTCTAGGTTAGGCCTGGGATTTGCCCTCATCAGGGTCATACTTTCGCAGTTTTAACATACATGTTGACGTGATCGAGGGTTTTCTCTGCTTTGGATCACGTAGTAAAGTGGTACCACACTGAAACAGTCCATTAAACCTGGTTTGGATCAATATTTTAGAGGATAACGCATGTTAGGTCTAGGTTAGCCCAGGGATTTTCACTCATCAGACTCATACTTTCACATTCTTCACATACATATTGAACGGATCCTGGATTTTTTCTGGTTTGGTTCACGAAGTAATGTGGTACCACACTGGAACATTCAATTAAACCTGGTCTTGATAAATAATTTAGAGGATAGCGCATGTTAGGTTTGGGTTAGGTCTAGGATTTGCCCTTATCAGGCTCATACTTTCGCATATTTCTCATACTTCATGGCTAGATCCTGGGCTGTTTCTGGATTGTATCACGTAGTAATGTGGTACCACGCTGAAACAGTCAATTAAACCTGGTTTCGTTCAATATTTTAGAGGATAACGCAAGTTAGGTCTGGGATAGGTCTGGGATTTGCCCTCATCAGGCTCATACTTTCGCGTTTTTCACATTCTTGTTGAACAGATCCTGGGTTTTTTCCGGTTTGGGTCACGTAGTAGTGTGGTACCACACTGAAACAGTCGATTAAACCTGGTTTGGATCAATATTTTAGAGGATAACGCATGTTAGGTCTAGGTTAGGCCGGGGATTTTCACTCATCAGACCCATACTTTCGCATTCTTCACATACTTGTTGAACGGATCGTGGGTTTTTTCTGGTTTGGATCACGTAGTTATTGCGGGACCACACTGAAGCAATCAATGAAACCTGGTCATGATAACTATTTTAAAGGATAACGCATGTTAGGTTTGGGTTAGGTCTAGGATTTGCCCTCATCAGGCTCATACTTTCGCACACTTCACATACTCGTTGAACAGATCCTGGGTTATTTTCTGGTTTGGCTCACATAGCAATGTGGTACCACACTGAAACAGCAGATTAAACCAGGTTTCGATCAATATTTTTAAGGATAACGCCTGTTAGGTCTAGGTTAGGCCTGGGATTTTCACTCATCAGACTCATACTTTCGCATTCTTCACATACTTGTTGAACGGATCCTGGGTTTTTTCTGGTTTGGATCACGTAGTAATGTGGGACCACACTGAAACAGTCAATTAAACCTGGATTCGATCAATATTTTAGAGAATAATTCAAGTTTGGTCTAGGTTAGGCCTGGGATTTTCACTCATCAGAATCATACTTTCGCATTCTTCACATACTTGTTGACCGGATCCTGGGTTTTTTCCGGTTTGGGTCAAGTAGTAGTGTGGTACCACACTGAAACAGTCAATTCAACCTGGTATCGATCAATATTTTAGAGGACAACGCATGTTAGGTCTAGGTTAGGCCTGGGATTTGCCCTCATCAGGGTCATACTTTCGCAGTTTTAACACACATGTTGACGTGATCGAGGGTTTTTTCTGCTTTGGATCAGGTAGTAAAGTGGTACCACACTGAAACAGTCCATTAAACCTGGTTTGGATCCACATTTTAGAGGATAACGCATGTTAGGTCTAGGTTAGCCCTGGGATCTTCACTCATCAGACTCATACATTCGCATTCTTCACATACTTGTTGAACGGATCCTGGGTTTTTTCTGGTTTGGTTCACGTAGTAATGTGGTACCACACTGGAACATTCAATTAAACTTGGTCTTGATAAATATTTTAGAGGATAACGCATGTTAGGTTTGGGTTAGGTCTAGGATTTGCCCTCATCAGGCTCATACTTTCGCATATTTCTCATACTTCATGGCTAGATCCTGGGCTGTTTCTGGATTGTACCACCTAGTAATGTGGTACCACGCTGAAACAGTCAATTAAACCTGGTTTCGTTCAATATTTTAGAGGATAACGCAAGTTAGGTCTGGGATAGGCCTGGGATTTGCCCTCATCAGGCTCATTCTTTCGCATATTTCTCATACTTGATGGCTAGATCCTGGGCTATTTCTGGATTGGATCACGTGGTAATGTGGTACCACACTGAAACAGTCAATTAAACATGGTTTCCATCAATATCTTAGAGGACAACGCAAGTTAGGTCTGGGATAGGTCTGGGATTTGCCCTCATCAGGGTCATACTTTCGCAGTTTTAACACACATGTTGACGTGATCGAGGGTTTTTTCTGCTTTGGATCAGGTAGTAAAGTGGTACCACACTGAAACAGTCCATTAAACCTGGTTTGGATCCACATTTTAGAGGATAACGCATGTTAGGTCTAGGTTAGCCCTGGGATCTTCACTCATCAGACTCATACATTCGCATTCTTCACATACTTGTTGAACGGATCCTGGGTTTTTTCTGGTTTGGATCACGTAGTAATGTGGTACCACACTAAAACAGTCAATTAAACCTGGTTTCGATCAATATTTTAGAGGATAACGAAAGTTATGTCTAGTTTAGGCCTGGGATTTGCCCTCATCAGACTCATACTTTCGCATACTTCACATACTTGTTGAACAGATCCTGGGTTTTTTTCTGGTTTGGATCACGTAGTAATGTGGTACCACACTGATACAGTCGATTAAACCTGGTTTCGATCAATATTTTTGAGGATAACGCATGTTAGGTCTAGGTTAGGCCGAGGATTTTCACTCATCAGACTCATACTTTCGCATTCTTCACATACTTGTTGAACGGATCCTGGGTTTTTACTGGTTTGGATCACGTAGTAATGTGGTACCACACTGAAACAGTCGATTAAACCTGGTTTAGATCAATATTTTAGAGGATAACGCAAGTTTGGTCTGGGATAGGTCTGGGATTTGCCCTCATCAGGCTCATACTTTCGCGTTTTTCACATACTTGTTGAACTGATCCTGGGTTTTTTCTGGTTTGGATCACGTAGTAATGTGGTACCACACTGAAACAGTCGATTAAACCTCGTTTCGATCAATATTTTAGAGGATAACGCAAGTTTGGTCTGGGATAGGTCTGGGATTTGCCCTCATCAGGCTCATACTTTCGCGTTTTTCACATACTCGTTGACAAGATCCTGGCTTTTTTCTGGTTTGGATCACGTAGTAATGTGGTACCACACTGAAACAGTCGATTAAACCTGGTTTCGATTAATATTTTTGAGGATAACGCATGTTAGGTCTGGGATAGGTCTGGGATTTGCCCTCATCAGGCTCATACTTTCGCAGTTTTAACATGCATGTTGACCTGATCGAGGGCTTTTCTGCTTTGGATCACGTAGTAAAGTGGTACCACACTAAAACATTCATTTAAACCCGGTTTCGATCAATATTTTAGAGGATAACGCAAGTTAGGTCTGGGATAGGTCTGGGATTTGCCCTCATCAGACTCATACTTTCGCATACTTCACATACTTGTTGAACAGATCCTGGGTTTTTTTCTGGTTTGGATCACGTAGTAATGTGGTACCACACTAAAACAGTCAATTAAACCTGGTTTCGATCAATATTTTAGAGGATAACGAAAGTTATGTCTAGTTTAGGCCTGGGATTTGCCCTCATCAGACTCATACTTTCGCATACTTCACATACTTGTTGAACAGATCCTGGGTTTTTTTCTGGTTTGGATCACGTAGTAATGTGGTACCACACTGAAACAGTCGATTAAACCTGGTTTCGATCAATATTTTTGAGGATAACGCATGTTAGGTCTAGGTTAGGCCGAGGATTTTCACTCATCAGACTCATACTTTCGCATTCTTCACATACTTGTTGAACGGATCCTGGGTTTTTACTAGTTTGGATCACGTAGTAATGTGGTACCACACTGAAACAGTCAATTAAACCTGGTTTCGATCAATATTTTAGAGGATAACGCAAGTTTGGTCTGGGATAGGTCTGGGATTTGCTCTCATCTAGCTCATTCTTTCGCATATTTCTCATACTTGATGTCTAGATCCTGGGCTTTTTGTGGATTGCATCACGTAGTAATGAAGTACAACACTGATGCAGTCAATTAAACCTGGTTTCCATCAATATTTTACAGGACAACGCATGTTAGGTCTAGGTTAGGCCTGGGATTTGCCCTCATCAGGGTCATACTTTCGCAGTTTTAACATACATGTTGACCTGATCGAGGGTTTTGTCCGCTTTGGATCACGTAGTAAAGTGGTACCACACTGAAGCAGTCCATTAAACCCGGTTTGGATCAATATTTTAGAGGATAACGCATGTTAGGTCTGGGTTAGGTCTAGGATTTGCTCTCGTCAGGCTCATACTTTCGCATATTTCTCATACTTCATGGCTAGATCCTGGGCTATTTCTGGATTGGATCACGTAAGAATGTGGTACCACACTGAAACAGTCAATTAAACCTGGTTTCGATCAATATTTTAGAGGACAATGCAAGTTAGGTCTGGGATAGGTCTGGGATTTGCCCACATCAGGGTCATACTTTCGCATTTATCACATACTTGTTGAACAGATCCTGGGTTTTTTCTGGTTTGGATCGCGCAGTAATGTGGTACCACACTGAAACAGCCCACTAAACCTGGTTTCGATCAATATTTTGGAGGATAACGAAAGTTATGTCTATGTTAGGCCTGGGATTTGCTCTCATCAGACTCACGCTTTCGCATTTTTCACATACTTGTTGAACAGATCCTGGGTTTTTTCTGGTATGGATCACGCAGTAATGTGGTACCACCCTGAAACATTCAGTTAAACCTGGTCTTGATAAATATTTTTGAGGATAACGCATGTTAGGTCTGGGTTAGGTCTAGGATTTGCCCTCATCAGGCTCATTCTTTCGCACATTTCTTATACTTCATGGATAGATCCTGGGCTATTTTCTGGTTTGGATCACATAGTAATGTGGTACCACACTGAAACAGTCGATTAAACCAGGTATCGATCAATATTCTTGAGGATAACGCATGTTAGGTCTAGGTAAGGCCTGGGATTTTCACTCATCAGACTCATTCTTTCGCATTCTTCACATACCTGTTGAACGGATCCTGGGTTTTTTCTGGTTTGGATCACGTAGTAATGTGGGACCACACTGAAACAATCAATTAAACCTGGTCTTGGTAAATATTTTAGAGGATAACGCATGTTAGGTCTGGGTTAGGTCTAGGATTTGCTCTCGTCAGGCTCATACTTTCGCATATTTCTCATACTTGATGGCTAGATCCTAGGCTTTTTCAGGATTGCATCACGAAGTAATGAAGTACAACACTGAAACAGTCAGTTAAACCTGGTTTCCATCAATATGTTAGAGGCCAACGCAAGTTAGGTCTGGGATAGGTCTGGGATTTGCCCTCATCAGACTCATACGTTCGCGTTTTTCACATACTTGTTGAACGGATCCTGGGTTTTTTCTGGTTTAGGTCACGTAGTAATGTGGTACCATACTGAAACAGTCGATTAAACCTGGTCTTGATAAATATTTTAGAGTACAACGCATGTTAGGTCTGGGTTAGGTCTAGGATTTGCCCTCATCAGGCTCATACTTTCGCATATTTCTCATACTTCATGGCTAGATCCTGGGCTTTTTCTGGATTGTATCACGTAGTAATGTGGTACCACGCTGAAACAGTCAATTAAACCTGGTTTCGATCAATACTTTAGAGGATAACGCATGTCAGGTCTAGCTTAGGCCTGGGATTTTCACGCATCAGACTCATACTTTCGCATTCTTCACATACTTGTTGAACGGATCCGGGGTTTTTTCTGGTTTGGATCCCGTAGTAATGTGGGACCACACTGAAACAGTCGATTAAACCTGGTTTCGATCAATATTTTAGAGGATAACGCAAGTTTGGTCTGGGATAGGTCTGGGATTTGCCGTCATCAGACTCATACTTTCGCATACTTCACATACTTGTTGAACAGTTCCTGGGTTTTTTTCTGGTTTGGATCACGTAGTAATGTGGTACCACACTAAAACAGTCAATTAAACCTGGTTTCGATCAATATTTTAGAGGATAACGAAAGTTATGTCTAGTTTAGGCCTGGGATTTGCCCTCATCAGACTCATACTTTCGCATACTTCACATACTTGTTGAACAGATCCTGGGTTTTTTTCTGGTTTGGATCACGTAGTAATGTGGTACCACACTGAAACAGTCGATTAAACCTGGTTTCGATCAATATTTTTGAGGATAACGCATGATAGGTCTAGGTTAGGCCGAGGATTTCCACTCATCAGACTCATACTTTCGCATTCTTCACATACTTGTTGAACGGATCCTGGGTTTTTACTGGTTTGGATCACGTAGTAATGTGGTACCACACTGAAACAGTCAATTAAACCTGGTTTCGATCAATACCTTAGAGAATAATTCATGTTAGGTCTAGGTTAGGTCTGGGATTTGCTCTCATCAAGCTCATTCTTTCGCATATTTCTCATACTTGATGTCTAGATCCTGGGCTTTTTGTGGATTGCATCACGTAGTAATGAAGTACAACACTGAAGCAGTCAATTAAACCTGGTTTCCATCAATATTTTACAGGGCAACGCATGTTAGGTCTAGGTTAGGCCTGGGATTTGCCCTCATCAGGGTCATACTTTCGCAGTTTTAACATACATGTTGACCTGATCGAGGGTTTTGTCCGCTTTGGATCACGTAGTAAAGAGGTACCACACTGAACCAGTCCATTAAACCCGGTTTGGATCAATATTTTAGAGGATAACGCATGTTAGGTTTGGGTTAGGTCTAGGATTTGCCCACATCAGGCTCATACTTTCGCATATTTCTCATACTTTATGGGTAGATCCTGGGCTGTTTCTGGATTGTATCACGTAGTAATGTGGTACCACACTGAAACAGTCAATTAAACCTGGTTTGGATCAATATTTTAGAGAATAATTCATGTTAGGTCTGGGTTAGGTCTGGGATTTGCTCTCATCAGGCTCATACTTTCGCATATTTCTCATACTTGATGGCTAGATCCTGGGCTTTTTCTGGATTGCATCACGTAGTAATGAAGTACATCACTGAAACAGTCAATTAAACCTGGTTTCGATAAATATTTTAGACAATAATTCATGTTAGGTCTAGGTTAGGCCTGGGATTTGCCCTCATCAGGGTCATACTTTCGCAGTTCTAACATACCTGTTGAACGGATCCTGGGTTTTTTCTGGTTTGGATCACGTAGTAATGTGGGACCACACTGAAGCAATCAATTAAACCTGGTCTTGATAAATATTTTAGAGGATAACGCATGTTAGGTCTGGGTTAGGTCTAGGATTTGCTCTCGTCAGGCTCATACTTTCGCATATTTCTCATACCTCATGGCTAGATCCTGGGCTATTTCTGGATTGGATCACGTAAGAATGTGGTACCACACTGAAACAGTCAATTAAACCTGGTTTCGATCAATATTTTAGAGGACAATGCAAGTTAGGTCTGGGATAGGTCTGGGATTTGCCCACAGCAGGGTCATACTTTCGCATTTTTCACATACTTGTTGAACAGATCCTGGGTTTTTTCTGGTTTGGATCGCGCAGTAATGTGGTACCACACTGAAACAGCCCACTAAACCTGGTTTCGATCAATATTTTAGAGGATAACGAAAGTTATGTCTATGTTAGGCCTGGGATTTGCTCTGATCAGACTCATGCTTTCGCATTTTTCACATACTTGTTGAACAGATCCTGGGTTTTTTCTGGTATGGATCACGCAGTAATGTGGTACCACCCTGAAACATTCAGTTAAACCTGGTCTTGATAAATATTTTTGAGGATAACGCATGTTAGGTCTGGGTTAGGTCTAGGATTTGCCCTCATCAGGCTCATACTTTCGCACATTTCTTATACTTCATGGATAGATCCTGGGCTATTTTCTGGTTTGGATCACATAGTAATGTGGTACCACACTGAAACAGTCGATTAAACCAGGTATCGATCAATATTCTTGAGGATAACGCATGTTAGGTCTAGGTAAGGCCTGGGATTTTCACTCATCAGACTCATTCTTTCGCATTCTTCACATACCTGTTGAACGGATCCTGGGTTTTTTCTGGTTTGGATCACGTAGTAATGTGGGACCACACTGAAACAATCAATTAAACCTGGTCTTGGTAAATATTTTAGAGGATAACGCATGTTAGGTCTGGGTTAGGTCTAGGATTTGCTCTCGTCAGGCTCATACTTTCGCATATTTCTCATACTTGATGGCTAGATCCTAGGCTTTTTCAGGATTGCATCACGTAGTAATGAAGTACAACACTGAAACAGTCAGTTAAACCTGGTTTCCATCAATATCTTAGAGGCCAACGCAAGTTAGGTCTGGGATAGGTCTGGGATTTGCCCTCATCAGACTCATACGTTCGCGTTTTTCACATACTTGTTGAACGGATCCTGGGTTTTTTCTGGTTTAGGTCACGTAGTAATGTGGTACCATACTGAAACAGTCGATTAAACCTGGTCTTGATAAATATTTTAGAGGACAACGCATGTTAGGTCTGGGTTAGGTCTAGGATTTGCCCTCATCAGGCTCATACTTTCGCATATTTCTCATACTTCATGGCTAGATCCTGGGCTATTTCTGGATTGGATCACGTAGTAATGTGGTACCACACTGAAACAGTCAATTAAACCTGGTTTCGATCAATATTTTAGAGGACAATGCAAGTTAGGTCTGGGATAGGTATGGGATTTGCCCACATCAGGGTCATACTTTCGCATTTTTCACATACTTGTTGAACAGATCCTGGGTTTTTTCTGGTTTGGGTCGCGCAGTAATGTGGTATCACACTGAAACAGCCCACTAAACCTGGTTTCGATCAATATTTTTGAGGATAACGCATGTTAGGTCTAGCTTAGGCCTGGGATTTTCACGCATCAGACTCATACTTTCGCATTCTTCACATACTTGTTGAACCGATCCTGGGTTTTTTCTGGTTTCGATCACGTAGTAATGTGGGACCACACTGAAACAGTCGATTAAACCTGGTCTTGATAAATATTTTAGAGGACAACGCATGTTAGGTCTGGGTTAGGTCTAGGATTTGCCCTCATCAGGCTCATACTTTCGCATATTTCTCATACTTCATGGCTAGATCCTAGGCTTTTTCTGGATTGTATCACGTAGTAATGTGGTACCACGCTGAAACAGTCAATTAAACCTGGTTTCGATCAATACTTTAGAGGATAACGCATGTCAGGTCTAGCTTAGGCCTGGGATTTTCACGCATCAGACTCATACTTTCGCATTCTTCACATACTTGTTGAACGGATCCGGGGTTTTTTCTGGTTTGGATCACGTAGTAATGTGGGACCACACTGAAACAGTCGATTAAACCTGGTTTCGATCAATATTTTAGAGGATAACGCAAGTTTGGTCTGGGATAGGTCTGGGATTTGCCCTCATCAGGCTCATACTTTCGCGTTTTTCACATACTTGTTGAACAGATCCTGGGTTTTTTCTGGTTTGGGTCACGTAATAATGTGGTACCACACTGAAACAGTCGATTGAACCAGGTTTCGATCAATATTTTTGAGGATAACGCATGTTAGGTCTAGGTTAGGCCTGAGATTTTCACGCATCAGACTCATACTTTCGCATTCTTCACATACTTGTTGAACGGATCCTGGGTTTTTTCTGGTTTGGATCACGTAGTAATGAGGGACCACACTGAAACAGTCGATTAAACCTGGTTTCGATCAATATTTTAGAGGACAATGCAAGTTAGGTCTGGGATAGGTCTGGGATTTGCCCACATCAGGGTCATACTTTCGCATTTTTCACTTACTTGTTGAACAGATCCTGGGTTTTTTCTGGTTTGGATCGCGCAGTAATGTGGTACCACACTGAAACAGCCCACTAAACCTGGTTTCGATCAATATTTTTGAGGATAACGCATGTTAGGTCTAGCTTAGGCCTGGGATTTTCACGCATCAGACTCATACTTTCGCATTCTTCACATACTGGTTGAACGGATCCTGGGTTTTTTCTGGTTTCGATCACGTAGTAATGTGGGACCACACTGAAACAGTCGATTAAACCTGGTCTTGATAAATATTTTAGACGACAACGCATGTTAGGTCTGGGTTAGGTCTTGGATTTGCCCTCATCAGGCTCATACTTTCGCATATTTCTCATACTTCATGGCTAGATCCTGGGCTTTTTCTGGATTGTATCACGTAGTAATGTGGTACCACGCTGAAACAGTCAATTAAACCTGGTTTCGATCAATACTTTAGAGGATAACGCATGTCAGGTCTAGCTTAGGCCTGGGATTTTCACGCATCAGACTCATACTTTCGTATTCTTCACATACTTGTTGAACGGATCCTGGGTTTTTTCTGGTTTGGATCACGTAGTAATGTGGGACCACACTGAAACAGTCGATTAAACCTGGTTTCGATCAATATTTTAGAGGATAACGCAAGTTTGGTCTGGGATAGGTCTGGGATTTGCCCTCATCAGGCTCATACTTTCGCGTTTTTCACATACTTGTTGAACAGATCCTGGGTTTTTTCTGGTTTGGGTCACGTAATAATGTGGTACCACACTGAAACAGTCGATTGAACCAGGTTTCGATCAATATTTTTGAGGATAACGCATGTTAGGTCTAGGTTAGGCCTGAGATTTTCACGCATCAGACTCATACTTTCGCATTCTTCACATACTTGTTGAACGGATCCTGGGTTTTTTCTGGTTTGGATCACGTAGTAATGTGGGACCACACTGAAACAGTCGATTAAACCTGGTTTCGATCAATATTTTAGAGGACAATGCAAGTTAGGTCTGGGATAGGTCTGGGATTTGCCCACATCAGGGTCATACTTTCGCATTTTTCACATACTTGTTGAACAGATCCTGGGTTTTTTCTGGTTTGGATCGCGCAGTAATGTGGTACCACACTGAAACAGCCCACTAAACCTGGTTTCGATCAATATTTTTGAGGATAACGCATGTTAGGTCTAGCTTAGGCCTGGGATTTTCACGCATCAGACTCATACTTTCGCATTCTTCACATACTGGTTGAACGGATCCTGGGTTTTTTCTGGTTTCGATCACGTAGTAATGTGGGACCACACTGAAACAGTCGATTAAACCTGGTCTTGATAAATATTTTAGACGACAACGCATGTTAGGTCTGGGTTAGGTCTAGGATTTGCCCTCATCAGGCTCATACTTTCGCATATTTCTCATACTTCATGGCTAGATCCTGGGCTTTTTCTGGATTGTATCACGTAGTAATGTGGTACCACGCTGAAACAGTCAATTAAACCTGGTTTCGATCAATACTTTAGAGGATAACGCATGTCAGGTCTAGCTTAGGCCTGGGATTTTCACGCATCAGACTCATACTTTCGTATTCTTCACATACTTGTTGAACGGATCCTGGGTTTTTTCTGGTTTGGATCACGTAGTAATGTGGGACCACACTGAAACAGTCGATTAAACCTGGTTTCGATCAATATTTTAGAGGATAACGCAAGTTTGGTCTGGGATAGGTCTGGGATTTGCCCTCATCAGGCTCATACTTTCGCATATTTCTCATACTTCATGGCTAGATCCTGGGCTTTTTCTGAATTGTATCACGTAGTAATGTGGTACAACGCTGAAACAGTCAATTAAACCTGGTTTCGATCAATATTTTAGAGGATAACGCAAGTTAGGTCTGGGATAGGTCTGGGATTAGCCCTCATCAGACTCATACTTTCGCACACTTCACATACTCGTTGACAAGATCCTGGGTTTTTTTCTGGTTTGGATCACGTAGTAATGTGGTACCACACTGAAACAGTCGATTAAACCTGGTTTCGATTAATATTTTTGAGGATAACGCATGTTAGGTCTGGGATAGGTCTGGGATTTGCCCTCATCAGGCTCATGCTTTCGCAGTTTTAACATGCATGTTGACCTGATCGAGGGTTTTTTCTGCTTTGGATCACGTGGTAAAGTGGTACCACACTAAAGCAGTTAATTAAACCTGGTTTCGATCAATATTTTAGAGGATAACGATAGTTATGTCTAGTTTAGGCCTGGGATTTGCCCACATCAGACTCATACTTTCGCATACTTCACATACTTGTTGAACAGATCCTGGGTTTTTTTCTGGTTTGGATCACGTAGTAATGTGGTACCACACTGAAACAGTCGACTAAACCTGGTTTCGATCAATATTTTTGAGGATAACGCATGTTAGGTCCAGGTTAGGCCGAGGATTTTCACTCATCAGACTCATACTTTCGCATTCTTCACATACTTGTTGAACGGATCCTGGGTTTTTACTGGTATGGATCACGTAGTAATGTGGTACCACACTGAAACAGTCAATTACACCAGGTTTCGATCAATATTTTAGAGAATAATTCATGTTAGGTCTAGGTTAGGTCTGGGATTTGCTCTCATCAGGCTCATTCTTTCGCATATTTCTCATACTTGATGTCTAGATCCTGGGCTTTTTCTGGATTGCATCACGTAGTAATGAAGTACAACACTGAAACAGTCAATTAAACCTGGTTTCCATCAATATTTTACAGGACAACGCATGTTAGGTCTAGGTTAGGCCTGGGATTTGCCCTCATCAGGGTCATACTTTCGCAGTTTTAACATGCATGTTGACCTGATCGAGGGTTTTTTCTGCTTTGGATCACGTAGCAAAGTGGTACCACACTAAAACAGTCAATTAAACCTGGTTTCGATCAATATTTTCGAGGATAACGCAAGTTAGGCCTGGGATAGGTCTAGGATTTGCCCTCATCAGGCTCATTCTTTCGCATATTTCTCATACTTGATGGCTAGATCCTGGGCATTTTCTGGATTGCATCACGTAGTATTGTGGTACCACACTGAAACAGTCGATTAAACCAGGTTTCGGTCAATATTTTTGAGGATAACGCATGTTAGGTCTAGGTTAGGCCTGGGATTTTCACTCATCAGACTCATACTTTCGCATGCTTCACATACTTGTTGAACGGATCTTGGGTTTTTTCTGGTGTGGATCACGTAGTAATGTGGTACCACACTGATACAATCAATTAAACCTGGTCTTGATAAATATTTTAGAGGATGACGCATGTTAGGTCTGGGTTAGGTCTAGGATTTGCCCTCATCAGGCTCATACTTTCGCATATTTCTCATACTTCATGACTGGATCCTGGCCTGTTACTGGTTTGGATCACGTAGTAATGTGGTACCACACTGAAACAGTCAATCAAACCTGGTTTCGATCAATATTTTAGAGAGTAATTCATGTTAGGCCTGGGTTAGGTCTGGGATTTGCTCTCATCAGGCTCATTCTTTCGCATATTTCTCATACTTGATGGCTAGATCCTGGGCTTTTTCTGGATTGCATCACGTAGTAATGAAGTACAACACTGAAACAGTCAATTAAACCTGGTTTCCATCAATATTTTAGAGGACAACGCATGTTAGGTCTAGGTTAGGCGAGGGATTTGCCCTCATCAGGGTCATACTTTCGCAGTTCTAACATACATGTTGACCTGATCGAGGGTTTTTTCTGCTTTGGATCACGTTGTAAAGTGGTACCACACTGAAACAGTCCACTAAACCTGGTTTGGATCAATATTTTAGAGGATAACGCATGTTAGGTCTAGGTTAGCCCTGAGATTTTCACTCATCAGACTCATACTTTCGCATTCTTCAGATACTTGTTGAACGGATCCTGGGTTTTTTCTGGTATGGTTCACGTAGTAATGTGGTACCACACTGAAACAATCAATTAAACCAGGTCTTGATAAATATTTTAGATGATAACGCATGTTAGGTCTGGGTTAGGTCTAGGATTTGCCCTCATCAGGCTCCTCCTTTCGCATATTTCTCATACTTCATGGCTGCATCCTGGGCTATTTCTGGATTGTATCACATAGTAATGTGGTACCACGCTGAAACAGACGATTAAACCTGGCTTCGATCAATATTTTAGAGGATAACGCAAGTTAAGTCTGGGATAGGTCTGGGATTTGACCTCATCAGACTCATACTTTCGCATTTTTCACATACTTGTTGAACGGATCCTGGGTTCTTTCTGGTTTGGGTCACGTAATAATGTGGTACCACACTGAAACAGTCGATTGAACCAGGTTTCGATCAATATTTTTGAGGATAACGCATGTTAGGTCTAGGTTAGGCCTGAGATTTTCACGCATCAGACTCATACTTTCGCATTCTTCACATACTTGTTGAACGGATCCTGGGTTTTTTCTGGTTTGGATCACGTAGTAATGTGGGACCACACTGAAACAGTCGATTAAACCTGGTTTCGATCAATATTTTAGAGGACAATGCAAGTTAGGTCTGGGATAGGTCTGGGATGTGCTCCCATCAGCCTCATTCTTTCCATTATTTGTCATACTTGATGGCTAGATCCTGGGCTTTTTCTGGATTGCATCACGTAGTAATGAAGTACAACACTGAAACAGTCAATTAAACCTAGTTTCCATCAATATCTTAGAGGACAACGCAAGTTATGTCTGGGATAGGCCTGGGATTTGCCCACATCAGGCTCATACTTTCGCGTTTTTCACATACTTGTTGAACAGATCCTGGGTTTTTTCTGGTTTGGATCACGTAGTATAGGGTACCACACTGAAACAGTCCATTAAACCTGGTTTGGATCTATATTTTAGAGGATAACGCATGTTAGGTCTAGGTTAGCTCTCGGATTTGCCCTCATCAGGGTCATACTTTCGCAGTTTTAACATACATGTTGACCTGATCGAGGTTTTTTTCTGCTTTGAATCACGTAGTAAAGTGGTACCACACTGAAACAGTCCATTAAACCTGGTTTGGATCAATATTTTTGAGGATAACGCATGTTAGGTCTAGGTTAGGCCGGGGAATTTCACTCATCAGGCTCATACTTTCGCATATTTCTCATACTTCATGGCTAGATCCTGGGCTTTTTCTGGATTGTATCACGTAGTAATGTGGTACCACGCTGAAACAGTCAATTAAACCTGGTTTCGATCAATACTTTAGAGGATAACGCATGTCAGGTCTAGCTTAGGCCTGGGATTTTCACGCATCAGACTCATACTTTCGTATTCTTCACATACTTGTTGAACGGATCCTGGGTTTTTCCTGGTTTGGATCACGTAGTAATGTGGGACCACACTGAAACAGTCGATTAAACCTGGTTTCGATCAATATTTTAGAGGATAACGCAAGTTTGGTCTGGGATAGGTCTGGGATTTGCCCTCATCAGGCTCATACTTTCGCGTTTTTCACATACTTGTTGAACAGATCCTGGGTTTTTTCTGGTTTGGGTCACGTAGTAATGTGGTACCACACTGAAACAGTCGATTAAACCAGGTTTCGATCAATATTTTTGAGGATAACGCATGTTAGGTCTAGGTTAGGCCTGGGATTTTCACGCATCAGACTCATGCTTTCGCATTCTTCACATACTTGTTGAACGGATCCTGGGTTTTTTCTGGTTTGGATCACGTAGTAATGTGGTACCATACTGAAACAATCAATTAAACCTGGTCTTGATAAATATTTTAGAGGATGACGCATGTTAGGTCTGGGTTAGGTCTAGGATTTGCCCTCATCAGGCTCATACTTTCGCATATTTCTCATACTTCATGACTGGATCCTGGCCTGTTACTGGTTTGGATCACGTAGTAATGTGGTACCACACTGAAACAGTCAATCAAACCTGGTTTCGATCAATATTTTAGAGAGTAATTCATGTTAGGCCTGGGTTAGGTCTGGGATTTGCTCTCATCAGGCTCATTCTTTCGCATATTTCTCATACTTGATGGCTAGATCCTGGGCTTTTTCTGGATTGCATCACGTAGTAATGAAGTACAACACTGAAACAGTCAATTAAACCTGGTTTCCATCAATATTTTAGAGGACAACGCATGTTAGGTCTAGGTTAGGCGAGGGATTTGCCCTCATCAGGGTCATACTTTCGCAGTTCTAACATACATGTTGACCTGATCGAGGGTTTTTTCTGCTTTGGATCACGTTGTAAAGTGGTACCACACTGAAACAGTCCACTAAACCTGGTTTGGATCAATATTTTAGAGGATAACGCATGTTAGGTCTAGGTTAGCCCTGAGATTTTCACTCATCAGACTCATACTTTCGCATTCTTCAGATACTTGTTGAACGGATCCTGGGTTTTTTCTGGTATGGTTCACGTAGTAATGTGGTACCACACTGAAACAATCAATTAAACCAGGTCTTGATAAATATTTTAGATGATAACGCATGTTAGGTCTGGGTTAGGTCTAGGATTTGCCCTCATCAGGCTCCTCCTTTCGCATATTTCTCATACTTCATGGCTGCATCCTGGGCTATTTCTGGATTGTATCACATAGTAATGTGGTACCACGCTGAAACAGACGATTAAACCTGGCTTCGATCAATATTTTAGAGGATAACGCAAGTTAAGTCTGGGATAGGTCTGGGATTTGACCTCATCAGACTCATACTTTCGCATTTTTCTCATACTTGTTGAACGGATCCTGGGTTCTTTCTGGTTTGGGTCACGTAATAATGTGGTACCACACTGAAACAGTCGATTGAACCAGGTTTCGATCAATATTTTTGAGGATAACGCATGTTAGGTCTAGGTTAGGCCTGAGATTTTCACGCATCAGACTCATACTTTCGCATTCTTCACATACTTGTTGAACGGATCCTGGGTTTTTTCTGGTTTGGATCACGTAGTAATGTGGGACCACACTGAAACAGTCGATTAAACCTGGTTTCGATCAATATTTTAGAGGACAATGCAAGTTAGGTCTGGGATAGGTCTGGGATGTGCTCCCATCAGCCTCATTCTTTCCATTATTTGTCATACTTGATGGCTAGATCCTGGGCTTTTTCTGGATTGCATCACGTAGTAATGAAGTACAACACTGAAACAGTCAATTAAACCTAGTTTCCATCAATATCTTAGAGGACAACGCAAGTTATGTCTGGGATAGGCCTGGGATTTGCCCACATCAGGCTCATACTTTCGCGTTTTTCACATACTTGTTGAACAGATCCTGGGTTTTTTCTGGTTTGGATCACGTAGTATAGGGTACCACACTGAAACAGTCCATTAAACCTGGTTTGGATCTATATTTTAGAGGATAACGCATGTTAGGTCTAGGTTAGCTCTCGGATTTGCCCTCATCAGGGTCATACTTTCGCAGTTTTAACATACATGTTGACCTGATCGAGGTTTTTTTCTGCTTTGAATCACGTAGTAAAGTGGTACCACACTGAAACAGTCCATTAAACCTGGTTTGGATCAATATTTTTGAGGATAACGCATGTTAGGTCTAGGTTAGGCCGGGGAATTTCACTCATCAGGCTCATACTTTCGCATATTTCTCATACTTCATGGCTAGATCCTGGGCTGTTTCTGGATTGTATCACATAGTAATGTGGTACCACGCTGAAACAGTCGATTAAACCTGGTTTCGATCAATGTTTTAGAGGATAACGCAAGTTAAGTCTGGGATAGGTCTGGGATTTGACCTCATCAGACTCATACTTTCGCGTCTTTCACATACTTGTTGAACAGATCCGGGGTTTTTTCTGGTTTGGATCGCGTAGTAGTGTGGTACCACACTGAAACAGTCCATTAAACTTGGTTGCGATCAATATTTTAGAGGATAACGCATGTTAGGTCTGGGTTAGGTCTAGGATTTGCCCTCATCAGGCTCATACTTTCGCATATTTCTCATACTTCATGGCTGGATCCTGGGCTATTTCTGGATTGCATCACGTAGTAAAGAAGTACAACACTGAAACAGTCAATTCAACCTGGTTTCCATCAATATTTTAGAGGACAACGCATGTTAGGTCTAGGTTAGGCCTGGGATTTGCCCTCATCAGGGTCATACTTTCGCAGTTTTAACATACATGTTGACCTGATCGAGGGTTTTTTCTGCTTTGGATCACGTAGTAAAGTGGTACCACACTGAAAGAGTCCATTAAACCTGGTTTTGATCAATATTTTAGAGAATAATTCATGTTAGGTCTAGGTTAAGTCTGCGATTTGCTCTCATCAGGCTCATTCTTTCGCATATTTCTCATACTTGATGGCTAGATCCTGGGCTTTTTCTGGATTGCATCACGTAGTAATGAAGTACAACACTGAAACAGTCAATTAAACCTGGTTTCCATCAATATTTTAGAGGACAACGCATGTTAGGTCTAGGTTAGGCGAGGGATTTGCCCTCATCAGGGTCATACTTTCGCAGTTCTAACATACATGTTGACCTGATCGAGGGTTTTTTCTGCTTTGGATCACGTAGTAAAGTGGTACCACACTGAAACAGTCCACTAAACCTGGTTTGGATCAATATTTTAGAGGATAACGCATGTTAGGTCTAGGTTAGCCCTGAGATTTTCACTCATCAGACTCATACTTTCGCATTCTTCAGATACTTGTTGAACGGATCCTGGGTTTTTTCTGGTATGGTTCACGTAGTAATGTGGTACCACACTGAAACAATCAATTAAACCAGGTCTTGATAAATATTTTAGATGATAACGCATGTTAGGTCTGGGTTAGGTCTAGGATTTGCCCTCATCAGGCTCCTCCTTTCGCATATTTCTCATACTTCATGGCTGCATCCTGGGCTATTTCTGGATTGTATCACATAGTAATGTGGTACCACGCTGAAACAGACGATTAAACCTGGCTTCGATCAATATTTTAGAGGATAACGCAAGTTAAGTCTGGGATAGGTCTGGGATTTGACCTCATCAGACTCATACTTTCGCATTTTTCACATACTTGTTGAACAGATCCTGGGTTCTTTCTGGTTTGGATCACGTAGTAGTGTGGTACCACACTGAAACAATCCATTAAACCTGGTTTTGATCAATATTTTAGAGAATAATTCAAGTTAGGTCTAGGATAGGTCTGCGATTTGCTCTCATCAGGCTCATTCTTTCGCATATTTCTCATACTTGATGGCTAGATCCTGGGCTTTTTCTGGATTGCATCACGTCGCAATGAAGTACAACACTGAAACAGTCAATTAAACCAGGTTTCGATCAATATTTTAGAGAATAATTCATGTTAGGTCTAGGTTAGGTCTGGGATGTGCTCCCATCAGGCTCATTCTTTCCATTATTTGTCATACTTGATGGCTAGATCCTGGGCTTTTTCTGGATTGCATCACGTAGTAATGAAGTACAACACTGAAACAGTCAATTAAACCTAGTTTCCATCAATATCTTAGAGGACAACGCAAGTTATGTCTGGGATAGGCCTGGGATTTGCCCACATCAGGCTCATACTTTCGCGTTTTTCACATACTTGTTGAACAGATCCTGGGTTTTTTCTGGTTTGGATCACGTAGTATAGGGTACCACACTGAAACAGTCCATTAAACCTGGTTTGGATCTATATTTTAGAGGATAACGCATGTTAGGTCTAGGTTAGGTCTCGGATTTGCCCTCATCAGGGTCATACTTTCGCAGTTTTAACATACATGTTGACCTGATCGAGGTTTTTTTCTGCTTTGAATCACGTAGTAAAGTGGTACCACACTGAAACAGTCCATTAAACCTGGTTTGGATCAATATTTTTGAGGATAACGCATGTTAGGTCTAGGTTAGGCCGGGGAATTTCACTCATCAGGCTCATACTTTCGCATATTTCTCATACTTCATGGCTAGATCCTGGGCTGTTTCTGGATTGTATCACATAGTAATGTGGTACCACGCTGAAACAGTCGATTAAACCTGGTTTCGATCAATGTTTTAGAGGATAACGCAAGTTAAGTCTGGGATAGGTCTGGGATTTGACCTCATCAGACTCATACTTTCGCGTCTTTCACATACTTGTTGAACAGATCCGGGGTTTTTTCTGGTTTGGATCGCGTAGTAGTGTGGTACCACACTGAAACAGTCCATTAAACTTGGTTGCGATCAATATTTTAGAGGATAACGCATGTTAGGTCTGGGTTAGGTCTAGGATTTGCCCTCATCAGGCTCATACTTTCGCATATTTCTCATACTTCATGGCTGGAGCCTGGGCTATTTCTGGATTGCATCACGTAGTAAAGAAGTACAACACTGAAACAGTCAATTCAACCTGGTTTCCATCAATATTTTAGAGGACAACGCATGTTAGGTCTAGGTTAGGCCTGGGATTTGCCCTCATCAGGGTCATACTTTCGCAGTTTTAACATACATGTTGACCTGATCGAGGGTTTTTTCTGCTTTGGATCACGTAGTAAAGTGGTACCACACTGAAAGAGTCCATTAAACCTGGTTTTGATCAATATTTTAGAGAATAATTCATGTTAGGTCTAGGTTAGGTCTGCGATTTGCTCTCATCAGGCTCATTCTTTCGCATATTTCTCATACTAGATGGCTAGATCCTGGGCTTTTTCTGGATTGCATCACGTAGTAATGAAGTACAACACTGAAACACTCAATTAAACCTGGTTTCGATCAATATTATTGAGGATAACGCACGTTAGGTCTAGGGTGGCCTGGGATTTTCACTCATCAGACTCATACTTTCGCATTCTTCACATATTTGTTGAACGGATCTTGGGTTTTTTCTGGTGTGGATCACGTAGTAATGTGGTACCACACTGAAACAATCAATTAAACCTGATCTTGATAAATATTTTACAGGATAACGCATGTTAGGTCTGGGTTAGGTCTAGGATTTGCCCTCATCAGGCTCATACTTTCGCATATTTCTCATACTTGACGGCTAGATCCTGGGCTTTTTCTGGATTGCATCAGGTAGTAATGTAGTACAACACTGAAACAGTCCATTAAACCTGGTTTCGATCAATATTTTAGAGAATAATTCATGTTAGGTCTAGGTTAGGTCTGGGATTTGCTCTCATCCGGCTCATTCTTTCGCATATTTCACATACTTGACGGCTAGATCCTGGGCTTTCTCTGGATTGCATCACGTAGTAATGAAGTACAACACTGAAACAGTCAATCAAACCTGGTTTCCATCAATATTTTAGAGGACAGCGCATGTTAGGTCTAGGTTAGGCCTGGGATTTGCTCTCATCAGGGTCATACTTTCGCAGTTTTAACATACATGTTGACCTGATCGAGGTTTTTTTCTGCTTTGGATCACGTAGTAAAGTGGTACCACACTGAAACAGTCCATTAAACCTGGTTTGGATCAATATTTTTGAGGATAACGCATGTTAGGTCTAGGTTAGGCCGGGGAATTTCACTCACCAGGCTCATACTTTCGCATATTTCTCATACCTCATGGCTAGATCCTGGGCTGTTTCTGGATTGTATCAAATAGTAATGTGGTACCACGCTGAAACAGTCGATTAAACCTGGTTTCGATCAATATTTTAGAGGATAACGCAAGTTAAGTCTGGGATAGGTCTGGGATTTGGCCTCATCAGACTCATACTTTCGCGTCTTTCACATACTTGTTGAACAGATCCGGGGTTTTTTCTGGTTTGGATCACGTAGTAGTGTGGTACCACACTGAAACAGTCCATTAAACTTGGTTGCGATCAATATTTTAGAGGATAACGCATGTTAGGTCTGGGTTAGGTCTAGGATTTGCCCTCATCAGGCTCAGACTTTCGTATATTTCTCATACTTCATGGCTGGATCCTGGGCTATTTCTGGATTGCATCACGTAGTAAAGAAGTACAACACTGAAACAGTCAATTAAACCTGGTTTCCATCAATATTTTAGAGGACAACGCATGTTAGGTCTAGGTTAGGCCTGGGATTTGCCCTCATCAGGGTCATACTTTCGCAGTTTTAACATACATGTTGACCTGATCGAGGGTTTTTTCTGCTTTGGATCATGTAGTAAAGTGGTACCACACTGAAACAGTCCATTAAACCTGGTTTGGATCAATATTTTAGAGGATAACGCATGTTCGGTCTAGGTTAGCCCTGGGATTTTCACTCATCAGACTCATACTTTCGCATTCTTCACATACTTGTTGAACGGATCCTGTGTTTTTTCTGGATTCGTTCAGGTAGTAATGTGGTACCACACTGAAACATTCAATTAAACCTGATCTTGAAAAATATTTGAGAGGATAACGCATGTTAGGTTTGGGTTAAGTCCTGGATTTGCCCTCATCAGGCTCATACTTTCGCATATTTCTCAAACTTCATGGCTAGATCCTGGGGTGTTTCTGGATTGTATCAGGTAGTAATTTGGTACCACGCTGAAACAGTCAATTAAACCTGGTTTCGGTCAATATTTTGCAGGATAACGCAAGCTAGGTCTGGCATAGGTCTGGGATTCGCCCTCATCAGACTCATACTTTCGCGTTTTTCACATACTTGTTGAACTGATCCTGGGCTTTTTCTGGTTTGGATCACGTAGTAATGTGGTACCACACTGAAACAGTCAATTAAGCCTGGTTTCGATCAATATTTTAGAGAATAATTCATGTTAGGTTTAGGTTAGGTCTGGGATTTGCTCACATCAGGCTCATACTTTCGCACACTTCACATACTCGTTTGACTGATCCTGGGTTATTTTCTGGTTTGGATCACGTAGTAATGTGGGACCACATTGAAATAGTCAATTAAACCTGGTTTCGATCAATATTTTAGAGAATAATTCATGCTAGGTCTAGGTTAGGTCTGGGATTTGCTCTCACCAGGCTCATTCTTTCGCATATTTCTCATACTTGATGGCTAGATGCTGGGCTTTTTCTGGATTGCATCACGTAGTAATGAAGTACAACACTGAAACAGTCAATTAAACCTGGTTTCCATCAATATCTTAGAGGACAACGCAAGTTAGGTCTGGGATAGGTCTGGGATTTGCCCTCATCAGGCTCATACTTTCCGCGTTTTTCACATACTTGTTGAACAGATCCTGGGTTTTTTCTGGTTTGGATCACGTAGTAGTGTGGGACCACACTGAAACAATCAATTAAACCTGGTCTTGATAAATATTTTAGAGGATAACGCATGTTAGGTCTGGGTTAGGCCTGGGGTTTTCACTCATCAGGCTCATTCATTCGCATATTTCTCATACTTGATATCTAGATCCTGGGCTTTTTCTGGATTGCATCACGTAGTAATGAAGTACAACACTGAAACAGTCAATTAAACCTGGTTTCCATCAATATCTTAGAGGACAACGCAAGTTAGGTCTGGGATAGGTCGGGGATTTGCCCTCATCAGACTCATACTTTCGCACACTTCACATACTTTTGGAACAGATCCTGGGTTATTTTCTGGTTTGGAACACATAGTAATGTGGTACCACACTGAAACAGTCGATTAAACCAGGTTTCGATCAATATTTTTGAGGACAACGCATGTTAGGTCTTGGTTAGGCCTGGGATTTTCACTCATCAGACTCATACTTTCGCATTCTTCACATACTTGTTGAACGGATAATGGGTTTTTTCTGGTTTGGATCACGTAGTAATGTGGGACCACACTGAAACAATGAATTAAACCTGGTCTTGATAAATATTTTAGAGGATAACGCATGTTTGGTCTAGGTTTGGTCTGGGATTTTCACTCATCAGACTCATACTTTCGCATTCTTCACATACTTGTTGAACGGATCCTGGGTTTTTTCTGGTTTGGATCACGTAGTAATGTGGTACCACACTGAAACAGTCGATTAAACCTGGTTTCGATCAAAATTTTAGAGGATAACGCAAGTTAAGTCTGGGATTGGTCTGGGATTTGACCTCATCAGACTCACACTTTCGCACACTTCACATACTCGTTGAACAGATCCTGGGTTATTTTCTGGTTTGGATCACATAGTAATGTGATACCACACTGAAACGGTAGATTAAACCAGGTTTCGATCAATATTTTTGAGGATAACGCATGTTAGGTCTAGGTTAGGCCTGGGATTTTCACTCATCAGACTCATACTTTCGCATTCTTCACATACTTGTTCTACGGATCCTGGGTTTTTTCTGGTTTGGATCACGTAGTAATGTAGAACCACACTGAAACAGTCAATTAAACCTGGTTTCGATCAATATTTTTGAGAATAAATCAGGTTAGGTCTAGGTTAGGTCTGGGATTTGCTCTCATCAGGCTCATTCTTTCGCATATTTCTCATACTTGATGGCTAGATCCTGGGCTTTTTCTGGATTGCATCACGTAGTAATGAAGTACAACACAGAAACAGTCAATTAAACCTGGTTTCCATCAATATCTTAGAGGACAACGCTAGTTAGGTCTGGGATAGGTCTGGGATTTTCACTCATTAGGCTCATACTTTCGCATTCTTCACATACTTGTTGAACAGATCCTGGGTTTTCTCTGGTTTGGATCACGTAGTAGTGTGGTACCACACTGAAACAGTCCATTAAACCTGGTTTGGATCAATATTTTAGAGGATAACGCATGTTAGGTCTAGGTTAGCCCTGGGATTTTCACTCATCGGACTCATACTTTCGCATTCTTCACATACTTGTTGAACGGATCATGGGTTTTTTCTGGTTTGGATCACGTAGTAATGTGGGACCACACTGAAACAATCAATTAAACCTGGTCTTGATAAATATTTTACAGGATAACGCATGTTAGGTCTGGGATAGGTCGGGGATTTGCCCTCATCAGCCTCATACTTTCGCACACTTCACATACTTGTTGAACAGATCCTGGGTTATTTTCTGCTTTGGATCACATAGTAATGTGGTACCACACTCAAACAGTCGATTAAACCAGGTTTCGATCATTATTTTTGAGGATAACGCATGTTAGGTCTAGGTTAGGCCTGGGATTTTCACTCATCAGACTCATCCTTTCGCATTCTTCACATACTTCTTGAACGGATCCTGGGTTTTTTCTGGTTTGGATCACGTAGTAATGTGGTACCACACTGAAACAGTCGATTAAACCTGGTTTCAATCAATATTTTAGAGGATAACGCATGTTAGGTCTAGGTTAGGTCTGGGATTTGCTCTCATCAGGCTCATTCTTTCGCATATTTCTCATACTTGATGGCTAGATCCTGGGCTTTTTCTGGATTGCATCACGTAGTAATGTAGTACCACACTGAAACAGTCAATTAAACCAGGTTTCGATCAATATTTTTGAGGATAACGCATGTTAGGTCTTGGTTAGGTCTGGGATTTTCACTCATCAGACTCATATTTTCGCATTCTTCACATACTTGTTGAACGGATCATGGGTTTTTTCTGGTTTGGATCAGGTAGTAATGTGGGACCACACTGAAACAATTAATTAAACCGGGTCTTGATAAATATTTTAGAGGATAACGCATGTTAGGTCTGGGATAGGTCTAGGATTTGCCCTCATCAGGCTCATACCTTCGCATATTTCTCATACTTCATGGCTAGATCCTGGGCTATTTCTGTATTGGATCACGTAGTAATGTGGTACCACACTGAAATAGTCAATTAAACCTGGTCTTGATAAATATTTTAGAGGTTAACGCATGTTAGGTCTGGGTAAGGTCTAGGATTTGCCCTCGTCAGGCTCATACTTTCGCATATTTCTCATACTTCATGGCTTGATCCTGGGCTATTTCTGGATTAGCTCACGTAGTAATGTGGTACCACACTGAAACAGTCAATTAAACTTGGTGTCCATCAATATCTTAAAGGACAACGCAAGTTAGGTCTGGGATAGGTCTTGGATTTGCCCTCATCAGGCTCATACTTTCGCGTTTTTCACATACGTTTTGAACAGATCCTGGGTTTTTTCTGGTTTGGATCGCGTAGTAGTATGGTACCACACTGAAACAGTCCATTGAACCTGGTTTGGATCAATATTTTAGAGGATAACGCATGTTAGGTCTAGGTTAGGTCTGGGATTTTCACTCATCAGACTCATACTTTCGCATTCTTCACATACTTGTTGAACGGATCCTGGGTTTTTTCTGGTTTGGATCACGTAGTAATGTGGTACCACACTGAAACAGTCGATTAAACCTGGTTTCGATCAATATTTTAGAGGATAACGCAAGTTAAGTCTGGGATTGGTCTGGGATTTGACCTCATCAGACTCACACTTTCGCACACTTCACATACTCGTTGAACAGATCCTGGGTTATTTTCTGGTTTGGATCACGTAGTATAGGGTACTACACTGAAACAGTCCATTAAACCTGGTTTGGATCTATATTTTAGAGGATAACGCATGTTGGGTCTAGGTTAGGTCTCGGATTTGCCCTCATCAGGGTCATACTTTCGCAGTTTTAACATACATGTTGACCTGATCGAGGTTTTTTTCTGCTTTGAATCACGTAGTAAAGTGGTACCACACTGAAACAGTCCATTAAACCTGGTTTGGATCAATATTTTTGAGGATAACGCATGTTAGGTCTAGGTTAGGCCGGGGAATTTCACTCATCAGGCTCATACTTTCGCATATTTCTCATACTTCATGGCTGGATCCTGGGCTGTTTCTGGATTGTATCACATAGTAATGTGGTACCACGCTGAAACAGTCGATTAAACCTGGTTTCGATCAATGTTTTAGAGGATAACGCAAGTTAAGTCTGGGATAGGTCTGGGATTTGACCTCATCAGACTCATACTTTCGCGTCTTTCACATACTTGTTGAACAGATCCGGGGTTTTTTCTGGTTTGGATCGCGTAGTAGTGTGGTACCACACTGAAACAGTCCATTAAACTTGGTTGCGATCAATATTTTAGAGGATAACGCATGTTAGGTCTGGGTTAGGTCTAGGATTTGCCCTCATCAGGCTCATACTTTCGCATATTTCTCATACTTCATGGCTGGATCCTGGGCTATTTCTGGATTGCATCACGTAGTAAAGAAGTACAACACTGAAACAGTCAATTCAACCTGGTTTCCATCAATATTTTAGAGGACAACGCATGTTAGGTCTAGGTTAGGCCTGGGATTTGCCCTCATCAGGGTCATACTTTCGCAGTTTTAACATACATGTTGACCTGATCGAGGGTTTTTTCTGCTTTGGATCACGTAGTAAAGTGGTACCACACTGAAACAGTCCATTAAACCTGGTTTTGATCAATATTTTAGAGAATAATTCATGTTAGGTCTAGGTTAGGTCTGCGATTTGCTCTCATCAGGCTCATTCTTTCGCATATTTCTCATACTAGATGGCTAGATCCTGGGCTTTTTCTGGATTGCATCACGTAGTAATGAAGTACAACACTGAAACACTCAATTAAACCTGGTTTCGATCAATATTATTGAGGATAACGCACGTTAGGTCTAGGGTGGCCTGGGATTTTCACTCATCAGACTCATACTTTCGCATTCTTCACATATTTGTTGAACGGATCTTGGGTTTTTTCTGGTGTGGATCACGTAGTAATGTGGTACCACACTGAAACAATCAATTAAACCTGATCTTGATAAATATTTTACAGGATAACGCATGTTAGGTCTGGGTTAGGTCTAGGATTTGCCCTCATCAGGCTCATACTTTCGCATATTTCTCATACTTGACGGCTAGATCCTGGGCTTTTTCTGGATTGCATCAGGTAGTAATGTAGTACAACACTGAAACAGTCAATTAAACCTGGTTTCGATCAATATTTTAGAGAATAATTCATGTTAGGTCTAGGTTAGGTCTGGGATTTGCTCTCATCCGGCTCATTCTTTCGCATATTTCACATACTTGACGGCTAGATCCTGGGCTTTCTCTGGATTGCATCACGTAGTAATGAAGTACAACACTGAAACAGTCAATTAAACCTGGTTTCCATCAATATTTTAGAGGACAGCGCATGTTAGGTCTAGGTTAGGCCTGGGATTTGCTCTCATCAGGGTCATACTTTCGCAGTTTTAACATACATGTTGACCTGATCGAGGTTTTTTTCTGCTTTGGATCACGTAGTAAAGTGGTACCACACTGAAACAGTCCATTAAACCTGGTTTGGATCAATATTTTTGAGGATAACGCATGTTAGGTCTTGGTTAGGCCTGGGATTTTCACTCATCAGACTCATACTTTCGCATTCTTCACATACTTGTTGAACGGATCCTGTGTTTTTTCTGGATTCGTTCACGTAGTAATGTGGTACCACACTGAAACATTCAATTAAACCTGATCTTGATAAATATTTGAGAGGATAACGCATGTTAGGTTTGGGTTAAGTCCTGGATTTGCCCTCATCAGGCTCATACTTTCGCATATTTCTCAAACTTCATGGCTAGATCCTGGGGTGTTTCTGGATTGTATCAGGTAGTAATTTGGTACCACGCTGAAACAGTCAATTAAACCTGGTTTCGGTCAATATTTTGCAGGATAACGCAAGCTAGGTCTGGCATAGGTCTGGGATTCGCCCTCATCAGACTCATACTTTCGCGTTTTTCACATACTTGTAGAACTGATCCTGGGCTTTTTCTGGTTTGGATCACGTAGTAATGTGGTACCACACTGAAACAGTCAATTAAGCCTGGTTTCGATCAATATTTTAGAGAATAATTCATGTTAGGTTTAGGTTAGGTCTGGGATTTGCTCACATCAGGCTCATACTTTCGCACACTTCACATACTCGTTTGACTGATCCTGGGTTATTTTCTGGTTTGGATCACGTAGTAATGTGGGACCACATTGAAACAGTCAATTAAACCTGGTTTCGATCAATATTTTAGAGAATAATTCATGCTAGGTCTAGGTTAGGTCTGGGATTTGCTCTCATCAGGCTCATTCTTTCGCATATTTCTCATACTTGATGGCTAGATGCTGGGCTTTTTCTGGATTGCATCACGTAGTAATGAAGTACAACACTGAAACAGTCAATTAAACCTGGTTTCCATCAATATCTTAGAGGACAACGCAAGTTAGGTCTGGGATAGGTCTGGGATTTGCCCTCATCAGGCTCATACTTTCCGCGTTTTTCACATACTTGTTGAACAGATTCTGGGTTTTTTCTGGTTTGGATCACGTAGTAGTGTGGGACCACACTGAAACAATCAATTAAACCTGGTCTTGATAAATATTTTAGAGGATAACGCATGTTAGGTCTGGGATAGGTCTGGGATTTGCCCTCATCAGACTCATACTTTCGCACACTACACATACTCGTTGAACAGATCCTGGGTTTTTCTTGTTTGGATCACGTAGTAATGTGGTACCACACTGAAACAGTCGATTAAACCAGGTTTCGATCAATATTTTTGAGGATAACGCATGTTAGGTCTAGGTTAGGCCTGGGGTTTTCACTCATCAGGCTCATACTTTCGCATTCTTCACATACTTGTTGAACGGATCCTGGGTTTTTTCTGGTTTGGATCACGTAGTAATGTGGGACCACACTGAAACAGTCAATTAAACCTGGTTTCGATCAATATTTTAGAGAATAATTCATGTTAGGTCTAGGTTAGGTCTGGGATTAGCTCTCATCAGGCTCATTCATTCGCATATTTCTCATACTTGATATCTAGATCCTGGGCTTTTTCTGGATTGCATCACGTAGTAATGAAGTACAACACTGAAACAGTCAATTAAACCTGGTTTCCATCAATATCTTAGAGGACAACGCAAGTTAGGTCTGGGATAGGTCGGGGATTTGCCCTCATCAGACTCATACTTTCGCACACTTCACATACTTTTGGAACAGATCCTGGGTTATTTTCTGGTTTGGATCACATAGTAATGTGGTACCACACTGAAACAGTCGATTAAACCAGGTTTCGATCAATATTTTTGAGGACAACGCATGTTAGGTCTTGGTTAGGCCTGGGATTTTCACTCATCAGACTCATACTTTCGCATTCTTCACATACTTGTTGAACGGATCATGGGTTTTTTCTGGTTTGGATCACGTAGTAATGTGGGACCACACTGAAACAATGAATTAAACCTGGTCTTGATAAATATTTTAGAGGATAACGCATGTTAGGTCTAGGTTAGGTCTGGGATTTTCACTCATCAGACTCATACTTTCGCATTCTTCACATACTTGTTGAACGGATCCTGGGTTTTTTCTGGTTTGGATCACGTAGTAATGTGGTACCACACTGAAACAGTCAATTAAACTTGGTTTCCATCAATATCTTAAAGGACAACGCAAGTTAGGTCTGGGATAGGTCTTGGATTTGCCCTCATCAGGCTCATGCTTTCGCACACTTCACATACTCGTTGAACAGATCCTGGGTTATTTTCTGGTTTGGATCACATAGTAATGTGATACCACACTGAAACGGTAGATTAAACCAGGTTTCGATCAATATTTTTGAGGATAACGCATGTTAGGTCTAGGTTAGGCCTGGGATTTTCACTCATCAGGCTCATTCTTTCGCATATTTCTCATACTTGATGGCTAGATCCTGGGCTTTTTCTGGATTGCATCACGTAGTAATGTAGTACCACACTGAAACAGTCAATTAAACCAGGTTTCGATCAATATTTTTGAGGATAACGCATGTTAGGTCTTGGTTAGGTCTGGGATTTTCACTGATCAGACTCATATTTTCGCATTCTTCACATACTTGTTGAACGGATCCTGGGTTTTTTCTGGTTTGGATCACGTAGTAATGTGGTACCACACTGAAACAGTCAATTAAACTTGGTTTCCATCAATATCTTAAAGGACAACGCAGGTTAGGTCTGGGATAGGTCTTGGATTTGCCCTCATCAGGCTCATGCTTTCGCGTTTTCCACATACGTTTTGAACAGATCCTGGGTTTTTTCTGGTTTGGATCACGTAGTAATGTGGTACCACACTGAAACAGTCAATTAAACTTGGTTTCCATCAATATCTTAAAGGACAACGCAAGTTAGGTCTGGGATAGGTCTTGGATTTGCCCTCATCAGGCTCATGCTTTCGCACACTTCACATACTCGTTGAACAGATCCTGGGTTATTTTCTGGTTTGGATCACATAGTAATGTGATACCACACTGAAACGGTAGATTAAACCAGGTTTCGATCAATATTTTTGAGGATAACGCATGTTAGGTCTAGGTTAGGCCTGGGATTTTCACTCATCAGGCTCATTCTTTCGCATATTTCTCATACTTGATGGCTAGATCCTGGGCTTTTTCTGGATTGCATCACGTAGTAATGTAGTACCACACTGAAACAGTCAATTAAACCAGGTTTCGATCAATATTTTTGAGGATAACGCATGTTAGGTCTTGGTTAGGTCTGGGATTTTCACTGATCAGACTCATATTTTCGCATTCTTCACATACTTGTTGAACGGATCCTGGGTTTTTTCTGGTTTGGATCACGTAGTAATGTGGTACCACACTGAAACAGTCAATTAAACTTGGTTTCCATCAATATCTTAAAGGACAACGCAGGTTAGGTCTGGGATAGGTCTTGGATTTGCCCTCATCAGGCTCATGCTTTCGCGTTTTCCACATACGTTTTGAACAGATCCTGGGTTTTTTCTGGTTTGGATCGCGTAGTAGTATGGTACCACACTGAAACAGTCCATTGAACCTGGTTTGGATCAATATGTTAGAGGATAACGCATGTTAGGTCTAGGTTAGGTCTGGGATTTTCACTCATCAGACTCATACTTTCGCATTCTTCATATACTTGTTGAACGGATCCTGGGTTTTTTCTGGTTTGGTTCACGTAGTAATGTGGTACCACACTGAAACAGTCGATTAAACCTGGTTTCGATCAATATTTTAGAGGATAACGCAAGTTAAGTCTGGGATTGGTCTGGGATTTGACCTCATCAGACTCACACTTTCGCACACTTCACATACTCGTTGAACAGATCCTGGGTTATTTTCTGGTTTGGATCACATAGTAATGTGGTACCACACTGAAACAGTCGATTAAACCTGGTTGCGATCAATATTTTAGAGGATAGCGCATGTTAGGTCTAGGTTAGCCCTGGGATTTGCTCACATCAGGCTCATTCTTTCGCATATTTCTCATACTTGATGGCTAGATCCTGGGCTTTTTCTGGATTGCATCACGTAGTAATGTAGTACCACACTGAAACAGTCAATGAAACCTGGTTTTCATCAATGTTTTAGAGGACAACGCAAGTTAGGTCTAGGTAAGGCCTGAGATTTTCACTGATCAGACTCATACTTTCGCATTCTTCACATACTTGTTGGACGGATCCTGGGTTTTTTCTGGTTTGGATCACGTAGTAATGTGGTACCACACTGCAACAGTCGATTAAACCAGGTTTCGATCAATACTTTTGAGGATAACGCATGGTAGGTCTAGGTTAGGCCTGGGATTTTCACTCATCAGTCTCATACTTTCGCATTCTTCACATACTTGTTGAACGGATTCTGGGTTTTTTCTGGTTTGGATCACGTAGTAATGTGGGACCACACTGAAACAGTCAATTAAACCTAGATTCGATCAATATTTTAGAGAATAATTCATGTTAGGTCCAGGTTAGGTCTGGGATTTGCTCTCATCAGGCTCATACTTTCGCACACTTCACATACTCGTTTGACAGATCCTGGTTTATTTTCTGGTTTGGATCACGTAGAAATGTGGGACCACACTGAAACAGTCAATTAAACCTGGTTTCGATCAATATTCTAGAGAATAATTCATGTTATGTCTAGGTTAGGTCTGGGATCTGCTCTCATCAGGCTCATTCTTTCGCATATTTCTCATACTTGATGGCTAGATGCTGGGCTTTTTCTGGATTGCATCACGTAGTAATGAAGTACAACACTGAAACAGTCAATTAAACCTGGTTTCCATCATTATCTTAGAGGACAACGCAAGTTAGGTCTGGCATAGGTCTGGGATTTGCCCTCATCAGGCTCATACTTTCCGCGTTTTTCACATACTTGTTGAACAGATCCTGGGTATTTCTGGTTTGCATCACGTAGTAGTGTGGGACCACACTGAAACAATCAATTAAACCTGATCTTGATAAATATTTTAGAGGATAACGCATGTTAGGTCTGGGATAGGTCTGGGATTTACCCTCATCAGACTCATACTTTCGCACAGTTCACATACTCGTTGAACAGATCCTGGGTTATTTTCTGGTTTGGATCACATAGTAATGTGGTACCACACTGAAACAGTCGATTAAACCTGGTTGCGATCAATATTTTAGAGGATAACGCATGTTAGGTCTAGGTTAGCCCTGGGATTTTCACTCATCAGACTCATACTTTCGCATATTTCTTATACTTCATGGCTAGATCCTGGGCTGTTTCTGGATTGTATCACGTAGTTATTTGGTACCACGCTGAAACAGTCAATTAAACCAGGTTTCGATCAATATTTTTAAGGATAACGCATGTTAGGTCTTGGTTAGGTCTGGGACTTTCACTCATCAGACTCATACTTTCGCATTCTTCACATACTTGTTGAACGGATCATGGGTTTTTTCTGGTTTGGATCACGTAGTAATGTGGGACCACACTGAAACAATCAATTAAACCTGGTCTTGATAAATATTTTAGAGGATAACGCATGTTAGGTCTGGGATAGGTCTAGGATTTGCCCTCATCAGGCTCATACTTTCGCATATTTCTCATACTTCATGGCTAGATCCTGGGCTATTTCTGGATTGGATCACGTAGTAATGTGGTACCACACTGAAACAGTCAATTAAACCTGGTCTTGATAAATATTTTAGAGGATAACGCATGTTAGGTCTGGGTAAGGTCTAGGATTTGCCCTCGTCAGGCTCATACTTTCGCATATTTCTCATACTTCATGGCTAGATCCTGGGCTATTTCTGGATTAGATCACGTAGTAATGTGGTACCACACTGAAACAGTCAATTAAACTTGGTTTCCATCAATATCTTAAAGGACAACGCAAGTTAGGTCTGGGATAGGTCTTGGATTTGCCCTCATCAGGCTCATACTTTCGCGTTTTTCACATACTTTTTGAACAGATCCTGGGTTTTTTCTGGTTTGGATCACGTAGTAGTATGGTACCACACTGAAACAGTTCATTGAACCTGGTTTGGATCAATATTTTAGAGGATAACGCATGTTAGGTCTAGGCTAGCCCTGGGATTTTCACTCGTCAGGCTCATACTTTCGCATATTTCTCATACTTCATGGCTAGATCCTGGGCTATTTCTGGATTAGATCACGTAGTAATGTGGTACCACACTGAAACAGTCAATTAAACTTGGTTTCCATCAATATCTTAAAGGACAACGCAAGTTAGGTCTGGGATAGGTCTTGGATTTGCCCTCATCAGGCTCATACTTTCGCGTTTTTCACATACTTTTTGAACAGATCCTGGGTTTTTTCTGGTTTGGATCACGTAGTAGTATGGTACCACACTGAAACAGTCCATTGAACCTGGTTTGGATCAATATTTTAGAGGATAACGCATGTTAGGTCTAGGTTAGGTCTGGGATTTTCACTCATCAGACTCATACTTTCGCATTCTTCACATACTTGTTGAACGGATCCTGGGTTTTTTCTGGTTTGGATCACGTAGTAATGTGGTACCACACTGAAACAGTCAATTAAACCTGGTTTCCATCAATATCTTAGAGGACAACGCAAGTTAGGTCTGGGATAGGTCGGGGATTTGCCCTCATCAGACTCATACTTTCGCACACTTCACATACTTTTGGAACAGATCCTGGGTTATTTTCTGGTTTGGATCACATAGTAATGTGGTACCACACTGAAACAGTCGATTAAACCAGGTTTCGATCAATGTTTTAGAGGACAACGCAAGTTAGGTCTAGGTAAGGCCTGAGATTTTCACTGATCAGACTCATACTTTCGCATTCTTCACATACTTGTTGGACGGATCCTGGGTTTTTTCTGGTTTGGATCACGTAGTAATGTGGTACCACACTGCAACAGTCGATTAAACCAGGTTTCGATCAATACTTTTGAGGATAACGCATGGTAGGTCTAGGTTAGGCCTGGGATTTTCACTCATCAGTCTCATACTTTCGCATTCTTCACATACTTGTTGAACGGATTCTGGGTTTTTTCTGGTTTGGATCACGTAGTAATGTGGGACCACACTGAAACAGTCAATTAAACCTAGATTCGATCAATATTTTAGAGAATAATTCTTGTTAGGTCCAGGTTAGGTCTGGGATTTGCTCTCATCAGGCTCATACTTTCGCACACTTCACATACTCGTTTGACAGATCCTGGTTTATTTTCTGGTTTGGATCACGTAGTAATGTGGGACCACACTGAAACAGTCAATTAAACCTGGTTTCGATCAATATTCTAGAGAATAATTCATGTTATGTCTAGGTTAGGTCTGGGATCTGCTCTCATCAGGCTCATTCTTTCGCATATTTCTCATACTTGATGGCTAGATGCTGGGCTTTTTCTGGATTGCATCACGTAGTAATGAAGTACAACACTGAAACAGTCAATTAAACCTGGTTTCCATCATTATCTTAGAGGACAACGCAAGTTAGGTCTGGCATAGGTCTGGGATTTGCCCTCATCAGGCTCATACTTTCCGCGTTTTTCACATACTTGTTGAACAGATCCTGGGTATTTCTGGTTTGCATCACGTAGTAGTGTGGGACCACACTGAAACAATCAATTAAACCTGATCTTGATAAATATTTTAGAGGATAACGCATGTTAGGTCTGGGATAGGTCTGGGATTTACCCTCATCAGACTCATACTTTCGCACAGTTCACATACTCGTTGAACAGATCCTGGGTTATTTTCTGGTTTGGATCACATAGTAATGTGGTACCACACTGAAACAGTCGATTAAACCTGGTTGCGATCAATATTTTAGAGGATAACGCATGTTAGGTCTAGGTTAGCCCTGGGATTTTCACTCATCAGACTCATACTTTCGCATATTTCTCATACTTCATGGCTAGATCCTGGGCTATTTCTGGATTGGATCACGTAGTAATGTGGTACCACACTGAAACAGTCAATTAAACCTGGTCTTGATAAATATTTTAGAGGATAACGCATGTTAGGTCTGGGTAAGGTCTAGGATTTGCCCTCGTCAGGCTCATACTTTCGCATATTTCTCATACTTCATGGCTAGATCCTGGGCTATTTCTGGATTAGATCACGTAGTAATGTGGTACCACACTGAAACAGTCAATTAAACTTGGTTTCCATCAATATCTTAAAGGACAACGCAAGTTAGGTCTGGGATAGGTCTTGGATTTGCCCTCATCAGGCTCATACTTTCGCGTTTTTCACATACTTTTTGAACAGATCCTGGGTTTTTTCTGGTTTGGATCACGTAGTAGTATGGTACCACACTGAAACAGTCCATTGAACCTGGTTTGGATCAATATTTTAGAGGATAACGCATGTTAGGTCTAGGTTAGGTCTGGGATTTTCACTCATCAGACTCATACTTTCGCATTCTTCACATACTTGTTGAACGGATCCTGGGTTTTTTCTGGTTTGGATCACGTAGTAATGTGGTACCACACTGAAACAGTCAATTAAACCTGGTTTCCATCAATATCTTAGAGGACAACGCAAGTTAGGTCTGGGATAGGTCGGGGATTTGCCCTCATCAGACTCATACTTTCGCACACTTCACATACTTTTGGAACAGATCCTGGGTTATTTTCTGGTTTGGATCACATAGTAATGTGGTACCACACTGAAACAGTCGATTAAACCAGGTTTCGATCAATATTTTTGAGGACAACGCATGTTAGGTCTTGGTTAGGCCTGGGATTTTCACTCATCAGACTCATACTTTCGCATTCTTCACATACTTGTTGAACGGATCATGGGTTTTTTCTGGTTTGGATCACGTAGTAATGTGGGACCACACTGAAACAATGAATTAAACCTGGTCTTGATAAATATTTTAGAGGATAACGCATGTTAGGTCTAGGTTAGGTCTGGGATTTTCACTCATCAGACTCATACTTTCGCATTCTTCACATACTTGTTGAACGGATCCTGGGTTTTTTCTGGTTTGGATCACGTAGTAATGTGGTACCACACTGAAACAGTCGATTAAACCTGGTTTCGATCAAAATTTTAGAGGATAACGCAAGTTAAGTCCGGGATTGGTCTGGGATTTGACTTCATCAGACACACACTTTCGCACACTTCACATACTCGTTGAACAGATCCTGGGTTATTTTCTGGTTTGGATCACATAGTAATGTGATACCACACTGAAACGGTAGATTAAACCAGGTTTCGATCAATATTTTTGAGGATAACGCATGTTAGGTCTAGGTTAGGCCTGGGATTTTCACTCATCAGACTCATACTTTCGCATTCTTCACATACTTGTTCTACGGATCCTGGGTTTTTTCTGGTTTGGATCACGTAGTAATGTAGAACCACACTGAAACAGTCAATTAAACCTGGTTTCGATCAATATTTTTGAGAATAATTCATGTTAGATCTAGGTTAGGTCTGGGATTTGCTCTCATCAGGCTCATTCTTTCGCATATTTCTCATACTTGATGGCTAGATCCTGGGCTTTTTCTGGATTGCATCACGTAGTAATGTAGTACCACACTGAAACAGTCAATTAAACCAGGTTTCGATCAATATTTTTGAGGATAACGCATGTTAGGTCTTGGTTAGGTCTGGGATTTTCACTCATCAGACTCATATTTTCGCATTCTTCACATACTTGTTGAACGGATCATGGGTTTTTTCTGGTTTGGATCACGTAGTAATGTGGTACCACACTGCAACAGTCGATTAAACCAGGTTTCGATCAATACTTTTGAGGATAACGCATGGTAGGTCTAGGTTAGGCCTGGGATTTTCACTCATCAGTCTCATACTTTCGCATTCTTCACATACTTGTTGAACGGATCCTGGGTTTTTTCTGGTTTGGATCACGTAGTAATGTGGGACCACACTGAAACAGTCAATTAAACCTAGATTCGATCAATATTTTAGAGAATAATTCATGTTAGGTCCAGGTTAGGTCTGGGATTTGCTCTCATCAGGCTCATACTTTCGCACACTTCACATACTCGTTTGACAGATCCTGGTTTATTTTCTGGTTTGGATCACGTAGTAATGTGGGACCACACTGAAACAGTCAATTAAACCTGGTTTCCATCATTATCTTAGAGGACAACGCAAGTTAGGTCTAGCATAGGTCTGGGATTTGCCCTCATCAGGCTCATACTTTCCGCGTTTTTCACATACTTGTTGAACAGATCCTGGGTATTTCTGGTTTGCATCACGTAGTAGTGTGGGACCACACTGAAACAATCAATTAAACCTGATCTTGATAAATATTTTAGAGGATAACGCATGTTAGGTCTGGGATAGGTCTGGGATTTACCCTCATCAGACTCATACTTTCGCACAGTTCACATACTCGTTGAACAGATCCTGGGTTATTTTCTGGTTTGGATCACATAGTAATGTGGTACCACACTGAAACAGTCGATTAAACCTGGTTGCGATCAATATTTTAGAGGATAACGCATGTTAGGTCTAGGTTAGCCCCTGGATTTTCACTCATCAGACTCATACTTTCGCATATTTCTTATACTTCATGGCTAGATCCTGGGCTGTTTCTGGATTGTATCACGTAGTTATTTGGTACCACGCTGAAACAGTCAATTAAACCAGGTTTCGATCAATATTTTTAAGGATAACGCATGTTAGGTCTTGGTTAGGTCTGGGATTTTCACTCATCAGACTCATACTTTCGCATTCTTCACATACTTGTTGAACGGATCATGGGTTTTTTCTGGTTTGGATCGCGTAGTAGTATGGTACCACACTGAAACAGTTCATTGAACCTGGTTTGGATCAATATTTTAGAGGATAACGCATGTTAGGTCTAGGCTAGCCCTGGGATTTTCACTCGTCAGGCTCATACTTTCGCATATTTCTCATACTTCATGGCTAGATCCTGGGCTATTTCTGGATTAGATCACGTAGTAATGTGGTACCACACTGAAACAGTCAATTAAACTTGGTTTCCATCAATATCTTAAAGGACAACGCAAGTTAGGTCTGGGATAGGTCTTGGATTTGCCCTCATCAGGCTCATACTTTCGCGTTTTTCACATACTTTTTGAACAGATCCTGGGATTTTTCTGGTTTGGATCACGTAGTAGTATGGTACCACACTGAAACAGTTCATTGAACCTGGTTTGGGTCAATATTTTAGAGGATAACGCATGTTAGGTCTAGGCTAGCCCTGGGATTTTCACTCGTCAGGCTCATACTTTCGCATATTTCTCATACTTCATGGCTAGATCCTGGGCTATTTCTGGATTAGATCACGTAGTAATGTGGTACCACACTGAAACAGTCAATTAAACTTGGTTTCCATCAATATCTTAAAGGACAACGCAAGTTAGGTCTGGGATAGGTCTTGGATTTGCCCTCATCAGGCTCATACTTTCGCGTTTTTCACATACTTTTTGAACAGATCCTGGGTTTTTTCTGGTTTGGATCACGTAGTAGTATGGTACCACACTGAAACAGTCCATTGAACCTGGTTTGGATCAATATTTTAGAGGATAACGCATGTTAGGTCTAGGTTAGGTCTGGGATTTTCACTCATCAGACTCATACTTTCGCATTCTTCACATACTTGTTGACGGATCCTGGGTTTTTTCTGGTTTGGATCACGTAGTAATGTGGTACCACACTGAAACAGTCGATTAAACCTGGTTTCGATCAATATTTTAGAGGATAACGCAAGTTAAGTCTGGGATTGGTCTGGGATTTGACCTCATCAGACTCACACTTTTGCACACTTCACACACTCGTTGAACAGATACTGGGTATTTTCTGGTTTGGATCACGTAGTGATGTGGTACCACACTGAAACAGTCGATTAAACCTGGTTGCGATCAATATTTTAGAGGATAACGCATGTTAGGTCTAGGTTAGCCCTGGGATTTTCACTCATCAGACACATACTTTCGCATATTTCTCATACATCATGGCTAGATCCTGGTCTGTTTCTGGATTGTATCACGTAGTAATTTGGTACCACGCTGAAACAGTCAATTAAACCAGGTTTCGATCAATATTTTTGAGGATAACGCATGTTAGGTCTTGGTTAGGTCTGGGATTTTCACCCATCAGACTCATACTTTCGCATTCTTCACATACTTGTTGAACGGATCATGGGTTTTTTCTGGTTTGGATCACGTAGTAATGTGGGACCACACTGAAACAATCAATTAAACCTGGTCTTGATAAATATTTTAGAGGATAACGCATGTTAGGTCTGGGATAGGTCTAGGATTTGCCCTCGTCAGGCTCATACTTTCGCGTTTTTCACATACTTTTTGAACAGATCCTGGGTTTTTTCTGGTTTGGATCACGTAGTAGTATGGTACCACACTGAAACAGTCCATTGAACCTGGTTTGGATCAATATTTTAGAGGATAACGCATGTTAGGTCTAGGCTAGCCCTGGGATTTTCACTCGTCAGGCTCATACTTTCGCATTCTTCACATACTTGTTGAACGGATCCTGGGTTTTTTCTGGTTTGGATCACGTAGTAATGTGGTACCACACTGAAACAGTCGATTAAACCTGGTTTCGATCAATATTTTAGAGGATAACGCAAGTTAAGTCTGGGATTGGTCTGGGATTTGACCTCATCAGACTCACACTTTCGCACACTTCACATACTCGTTGAACAGATCCTGGGTATTTTCTGGTTTGGATCACGTAGTGATGTGGTACCACACTGAAACAGTCGATTAAACCAGGTTTCGATCAATATTTTTGAGGATAACGCATGTTAGGTCTAGGTTAGGCCTGGGATTTTCACTCGTCAGGCTCATACTTTCGCTTTCTTCAGATACTTGTTGAACGGATCCTGGGTTTTTTCTGGTTTGGATCACGTAGTAATGTGGGACCACACTGAAACAGTCAATTAAACCTGGTTTCGATCAACATTTTGGAGAATAATTCATGTTAGGTCTAGGTTAGGTCTGGGATTTGCTCTCATCAGGCTCATTCTTTCGCATATTTCTTATACTTGATGGCTAGATCCTGGGCTGTTTCTGGATTGTATCACGTAGTTATTTGGTACCACGCTGAAACAGTCAATTAAACCAGGTTGCGATCAATATTTTAGAGGATAACGCATGTTAGGTCTAGGTTAGTCCTGGGATTTTCACTCATCAGACTCATACTTTCGCATATTTCTCATACTTCATGGCTAGATCCTGGGCTGTTTCTGGATTGTATCACGTATTTATTTGGTACCACGCTGAAACAGTCAATTAAACCAGGTTGCGATCAATATTTTAGAGGATAACGCATGTTAGGTCTAGGTTAGCCCTGGGATTTTCACTCATCAGACTCATACTTTCGCATATTTCTCATACTTCATGGCTAGATCCTGGGCTATTTCTGGATTGGATCACGTAGTAATGTGGTACCACACTGAAACAGTCAATTAAACCTGGTCTTGATAAATATTTTGGAGGATAACGCATGTTAGGTCTGGGTAAGGTCTAGGATTTGCCCTCGTCAGGCTCATACTTTCGCATATTTCTCATACTTCATGGCTAGATCCTGGGCTATTTCTGGATTAGATCACGTAGTAATGTGGTACCACACTGAAATAGTCAATTAAACTTGGTTTCCATCAATATCTTAAAGGACAACGCAAGTTAGGTCTGGGATAGGTCTTGGATTTGCCCTCATCAGGCTCATACTTTCGCGTTTTTCACATACTTTTTGAACAGATCCTGGGTTTTTTCTGGTTTGGATCACGTAGTAGTGTGGGACCACACTGAAACAGTCAATTAAACCTGGTTTCCATCAATATCTTAGAGGACAACGCAAGTTAGGTCTGGGATAGGTCTGGGATTTGCCCTCATCAGGCTCATACTTTCGCATATTTCTCATACATGTTGAACAGATCCTGGGTTTTTTCTGGTTTATAATCACTTAGTAATGTGGAACCACACTGAAACACCCAATTAAACCTGGTCTTGATAAATATTTTAGAGGATAACGCATGTTAGGTCTGGGTTAGGTCTAGGATTTGGCATCATCAGGCTCATACTTTCGCATATTTCTCATACTTCATGGCTAGATCCTGGGCTTTTTCTGGATTGCATCACGTAGTAATGTAGTACCACACTGAAACAGTCAATGAAACCTGGTTTTCATCAATATTTTAGAGGACAACGCAAGTTAGGTCTAGGTAAGGCCTGAGATTTTCACTGATCAGACTCATACTTTCGCATTCTTCACATACTTGTTGAACGGATCCTGGGTTTTTTCTGGTTTGGATCACGTAGTAATGTGGTACCACACTGAAACAGTCGATTAAACCTGGTTTCCATCAATATTTTAGAGGATAACGCAAGTTAGGTCTGGGATAGGTCTGGGATTTGCCCTCATCAGGCTCATACTTACCGCGTTTTTCACATACTTGTTGAACGGATCATGGGTTTTTTCTGGTTTGTATCACGTAGTAATGTGGGACCACACTGAAACAATCAATTAAACCTGGTCTTGATAAATATTTTAGAGGATAACGTATGTTAGGTCTGGGATAGGTCTAGGATTTGCCCTCATCAGGCTCATACTTTCGCATATTTCTCATACTTCATGGCTAGATCCTGGGCTATTTCTGGATTGGATCACGTAGTAATGTGGTACCACACTGAAACAGTCAATTAAACCTGGTCTTGATAAATATTTTAGAGGATAACGCATGTTAGGTCTGGGTAAGGTCTAGGATTTGCCCACGTCAGGCTCATACTTTCGCATATTTCTCATACTTCATGGCTAGATCCTGGGCTATTTCTGGATTAGATCACGTAGTAATGTGGTACCACACTGAAACAGTCAATTAAACTTGGTTTCCATCAATATCTTAAAGGACAACGCAAGTTAGGTCTGGGATAGGTCTTGGATTTGCCCCCATCAGGCTCATACTTTCGCGTTTTTCACATACTTTTTGAACAGATCCTGGGTTTTTTCTGGTTTGGATCACGTAGTAGTATGGTACCACACTGAAGCAGTCCATTGAACCTGGTTTGGATCAATATTTTAGAGGATAACGCATGTTAGGTCTAGGTTAGGTCTGGGATTTTCACTCATCAGACTCATACTTTCGCATTCTTCACATACTTGTTGAACTGATCCTGGGTTTTTTCTGGTTTGGATCACGTAGTAATTTGGTACCACACTGAAACAGTCGATTAAACCTGGTTTCAATCAATATTTTAGAGGATAACGCAAGTTAGGTCTGGGATAGGTCTGGGATTTGACCCCATCAGACTCATACTTTCGCACACTTCACATACTCGTTGAACAGATCCTGGGTTATTTTCTGGTTTGGATCACATAGTAATGTGGTACCACACTGAAACAGTCGATTAAACCAGGTTTCGATCAATATTTTGGAGAATAATTCATGTGATGTCTAGGTTAGGTCTGGGATTTGCTCTCATCAGGCTCATTCTTTCGCATATTTCTCATACATGTTGAACAGATCCTGGGTTTTTTCTGGTTTGGATCACTTAGTAATGTGGGACCACACTGAAACAATCAATTAAACCTGGTCTTGATAAATATTTTAGAGGATAACGCATGTTAGGTCTGGGTTAGGTCTAGGATTTGCCCTCATCAGGCTCATACTTTCGCATATTTCTCATACTTCATAGCTAGATCCTGGGCTGTTTCTGGATTGTATCACGTAGTAATGTGGTACCACGCTGAAACAGTCAATTAAACCTGGTTTCAATCAATATTTTAGAGGATAACGCATGTTAGGCCTCGGTTAGGTCTGGGATTTTCACTCATCAGACTCATACTTTCGCATTCTTCACATACTTGTTGAACGGATCCTGGGTTTTTTCTGGTTTGGAACACGTAGTAATGTGGTACCACACTGCAACAGTCGATTAAACCTGGTTTCGATCAATATTTTAGAGGATAACGCAAGTTAAGTCTGGGATTGGTTTGGGATTTGACCTCATCAGACTCATACTTTCGCACACTTCACATACTCGTTGAACAGATCCTGGGTTATTTTCTGGTTTGGATCACATAGTAATGTGGTACCACACTGAAACAGTCGATTAAACCAGGTTTCGATCAATATTTTTGAGGATAACGCATGTTAGGTCTAGGTTAGGCCTGGGATTTTCACTCATCAGTCTCATACTTTCGCATTCTTCACATACTTGTTGAACGGATCCTGGGTTTTTTCTGGTTTGGATCACGTAGTAATGTGGGACCACACTGAAACAGTCAATTAAACCTAGATTCGATCAATATTTTAGAGAATAATTCATGTTAGGTCTGGGATAGGTCTGGGATTTGCCCTCATCAGGCTCATACTTTCCGCGTTTTTCACATACTTGTTGAACAGATCGTGGGTTTTTTCTGGTTTGGATCACGTAGTAGTGTGGGACCACACTGAAACAATCAATTAAACCTGATCTTGATAAATATTTTAGAGGATAACGCATGTTAGGTCTGGGATAGGTCTGGGATTTACCCTCATCAGACTCATACTTTCGCACAGTTCACATACTCGATGAACAGATCCTGGGTTATTTTCTGGTTTGGATCACATTGTAATGTGGGACCACACTGAAACAATCAATTAAACCTGGTCTTGATAAATATTTTAGAGGATAACGCATGTTAGGTCTGGGTTAGGCCTAGGATTTGCCCTCATCAGGCTCATACTTTCGCATATTTCTCATACTTCATGGCTAGATCCTGGGCTGTTTCTGGATTGTATCACGTAGTAATGTGGTACCACGCTGAAACAGCAATTAAACTTGGTTTCCATCAATATCTTAAAGGACAACGCAAGTTAGGTCTGGGATAGGTCTTGGATTTGCCCTCATCACGCTCATACTTTCGCGTTTTTCACATACTTTTTGAACAGATCCTGGGCTATTTCTGGATTGGATCACGTAGTAATGTGGTACCACACTGAAACAGTCAATTAAACCTGGTCTTGATAAATATTTTAGAGGATAACGCATGTTAGGTCTAGGTTAGGTCTGGGATTTGCTCTCATCAGGCTCATTCTTTCGCATATTTCTCATACTTGATGGCTAGATCCTGGGCTTTTTCTGGATTGCATCACGTAGTAATGTAGTACCACACTGAAACAGTCAATGAAACCTGGTTTTCATCAATATTTTAGAGGACAACGCAAGTTAGGTCTAGGTAAGGCCTGAGATTTTCACTGATCAGACTCATACTTTCGCATTCTTCACATACTTGTTGAACGGATCCTGGGTTTTTTCTGGTTTGGATCACGTAGTAATGTGGTACCACACTGAAACAGTCGATTAAACCTAGTTTCGATCAATATTTTAGAGGATAACGCATGTTAGGTCTAGGTTAGGCCTGGGATTTTCACTCATCAGACTCATACTTTCGCATTCTTCACATACTTGTTGAACGGATCATGGGTTTTTTCTGGTTTGGATCACGTAGTAATGTGGGACCACACTGAAACAATCAATTAAACCTGGTCTTGATAAATATTTTAGAGGATAACGTATGTTAGGTCTGGGATAGGTCTAGGATTTGCCCTCATCAGGCTCATACTTTCGCATATTTCTCATACTTCATGGCTAGATCCTGGGCTGTTTCTGGATTGTATCACGAAGTAATGTGGTACCACGCTGAAACAGTCAATTAAACCTGGTTTCGATCAATATTTTAGAGAATGTTATGTCTAGGTTAGGTCTGGGATTTGCTCTCATCAGGCTCATTCTTTCGCATATTTCTCATACTTGATGGCTAGATGCTGGGCTTTTTCTGGATTGCATCACGTAGTAATGAAGTACAACACTGAAACAGTCAATTAAACCTGGTTTCCATCATTATCTTAGAGGACAACGCAAGTTAGGTCTGGGATAGGTCTGGGATTTGCCCTCATCAGGCTCATACTTTCCGCGTTTTTCACATACTTGTTGAACGGATCATGGGTTTTTTCTGGTTTGGATCACGTAGTAATGTGGTACCACACTGAAACAGTCAATTAAACCTGGTCTTGATAAATATTTTAGAGGATAACGCATGTTAGGTCTGGGTAAGGTCTAGGATTTGACCACGTCAGGCTCACACTTTCGCATATTTCTCATACTTCATGGCTAGATCCTGGGCTATTTCTGGATTAGATCACGTAGTAATGTGGTACCACACTGAAACAGTCAATTAAACTTGGTTTCCATCAATATCTTAAAGGACAACGCAAGTTAGGTCTGGGATAGGTCTTGGATTTGCCCCCATCAGGCTCATACTTTCGCGTTTTTCACATACTTTTTGAACAGATCCTGGGTTTTTTCTGGTTTGGATCACGTAGTAGTATGGTACCACACTGAAGCAGTCCATTGAACCTGGTTTGGATCAATATTTTAGAGGATAACGCATGTTAGGTCTAGGTTAGGTCTGGGATTTTCACTCATCAGACTCATACTTTCGCATTCTTCACATACTTGTTGAACTGATCCTGGGTTTTTTCTGGTTTGGATCACGTAGTAATTTGGTACCACACTGAAAGAGTCGATTAAACCTGGTTTCAATCAATATTTTAGAGGATAACGCAAGTTAGGTCTGGGATAGGTCTGGGATTTGACCCCATCAGACTCATACTTTCGCACACTTCACATACTCGTTGAACAGATCCTGGGTTATTTTCTGGTTTGGATCACATAGTAATGTGGTACCACACTGAAACAGTCGATTAAACCAGGTTTCGATCAATATTTTGGAGAATAATTCATGTGATGTCTAGGTTAGGTCTGGGATTTGCTCTCATCAGGCTCATTCTTTCGCATATTTCTCATACATGTTGAACAGATCCTGGGTTTTTTCTGGTTTGGATCACTTAGTAATGTGGGACCACACTGAAACAATCAATTAAACCTGGTCTTGATAAATATTTTAGAGGATAACGCATGTTAGGTCTGGGTTAGGTCTAGGATTTGCCCTCATCAGGCTCATACTTTCGCATATTTCTCATACTTCATGGCTAGACCCTGGGCTGTTTCTGGATTGTATCACGTAGTAATGTGGTACCACGCTGAAACAGTCAATTAAACCTGGTTTCAATCAATATTTTAGAGGATAACGCATGTTAGGCCTCGGTTAGGTCTGGGATTTTCACTCATCAGACTCATACTTTCGCATTCTTCACATACTTGTTGAACGGATCCTGGGTTTTTTCTGGTTTGGAACACGTAGTAATGTGGTACCACACTGCAACAGTCGATTAAACCTGGTTTAGATCAATATTTTAGAGGATAACGCAAGTTAAGTCTGGGATTGGTATGGGATTTGACCTCATCAGACTCATACTTTCGCACACTTCACATACTCGTTGAACAGATCCTGGTTTATTTTCTGGTTTGGATCACATAGTAATGTGGTACCACACTGAAACAGTCGATTAAACCAGGTTTCGATCAATATTTTTGAGGATAACGCATGTTAGGTCTAGGTTAGGCCTGGGATTTTCACTCATCAGTCTCATACTTTCGCATTCTTCACATACTTGTTGAACGGATCCTGGGTTTTTTCTGGTTTGGATCACGTAGTAATGTGGGACCACACTGAAACAGTCAATTAAACCTAGATTCGATCAATATTTTAGAGAATAATTCATGTTAGGTCTAGGTTAGGTCTGGGATTTGCTCTCATCAGGCTCATACTTTCGCACACTTCACATACTCGTTTGACAGATCCTGGGTTATTTTCTGGTTTGGATCACGTAGTAATGTGGGACCACACTGAAACAGTCAATTAAACCTGGTTTCGATCAATATTTTAGAGAATAATTCATGTTATGTCTAGGTTAGCTCTGGGATCTGCTCTCATCAGGCTCATTCTTTCGCATATTTCTCATACTTGATGGCTAGATGCTGGGCTTTTTCTGGATTGCATCACGTAGTAATGAAGTACAACACTGAAACAGTCAATTAAACCTGGTTTCCATCATTATCTTAGAGGACAACGCAAGTTAGGTCTGGGATAGGTCTGGGATTTGCCCTCATCAGGCTCATACTTTCCGCGTTTTTCACATACTTGTTGAACAGATCCTGGGCTTTTTCTGGATTGTATCACGTAGTAATTTGGTACCACGCTGAAACAGTCAATTAAACCAGGTTTCGATCAATATTTTTGAGGATAACGCATGTTAGGTCTTGGTTAGGTCTGGGATTTTCACTCATCAGACTCATACTTTCGCATTCTTCACATACTTGTTGAACGGATCATGGGTTTTTTCTGGTTTGGATCACGTAGTAATGTGGGACCACACTGAAACAATCAATTAAACCTGGTCTTGATAAATATTTTAGAGGATAACGCATGTTAGGTCTGGGTAAGGTCTAGGATTTGCCCCCGTCAGGCTCATACTTTCGCATATTTCTCATACTTCATGGCTAGATCCTGGGCTATTTCTGGATTAGATCACGTAGTAATGTGGTACCACACTGACACAGTTAATTAAACTTGGTTTCCATCAATATCTTAAAGGACAACGCAAGTTAGGTCTGGGATAGGTCTTGGATTTGCCCTCATCAGGCTCATACTTTCGCGTTTTTCACATACTTTTTGAACAGATCCTGGGTTTTTTCTGGTTTGGATCACGTAGTAGTATGGTACCACACTGAAACAGTTCATTGAACCTGGTTTGGATCAATATTTTAGAGGATAACGCGTGTTAGGTCTAGGCTAGCCCTGGGATTTTCACTCGTCAGGCCCATACTTTCGCATATTTCTCATACTTCATGGCTAGATCCTGGGCTATTTCTGGATTAGATCACGTAGTAATGTGGTACCACACTGAAACAGTCAATTAAACTTGGTTTCCATCAATATCTTAAAGGACAACGCAAGTTAGGTCTGGGATAGGTCTTGGATTTGCCCTCATCAGGCTCATACTTTCGCGTTTTTCACATACTTTTTGAACAGATCCTGGGTTTTTTCTGGTTTGGATCACGTAGTAGTATGGTACCACACTGAAACAGTCCATTGAACCTGGTTTGGATCAATATTTTAGAGGATAACGCATGTTAGGTCTAGGTTAGGTCTGGGATTTTCACTCATCAGACTCATACTTTCGCATTCTTCACATACTTGTTGAACGGATCCTGGGTTTTTTCTGGTTTGGATCACGTAGTAATGTGGTACCACACTGAAACAGTCGATTAAACCTGGTTTCGATCAATATTTTAGAGGATAACGCAAGTTAAGTCTGGGATTGGTCTGGGATTTGACCTCATCAGACTCACACTTTTGCACACTTCACATACTCGTTGAACAGATACTGGGTATTTTCTGGTTTGGATCACGTAGTGATGTGGTACCACACTGAAACAGTCGATTAAACCTGGTTGCGATCAATATTTTAGAGGATAACGCATGTTAGGTCTAGGTTAGCCCTGGGATTTTCACTCATCAGACTCATACTTTCGCATATTTCTCATACTTGATGGCTAGATCCTGGGCTTTTTCTGGATTGTATCACGTAGTAATTTGGTACCACGCAGAAACAGTCAATTAAACCAGGTTTCGATCAATATTTTTGAGGATAACGCATGTTAGGTCTTGGTTAGGTCTGGGATTTTCACTCATCAGACTCATACTTTCGCATTCTTCACATACTTGTTGAACGGATCATGGGTTTTTTCTGGTTTGGATCACGTAGTAATGTGGGACCACACTGAAACAATCAATTAAACCTGGTCTTGATAAATATTTTTGAGGATAACGCATGTTAGGTCTGGGATAGGTCGGGGATTTGCCCTCATCAGACTCATACTTTCGCACACTTCACATACTCGTTGAACAGATCCTGGGTTTTTTCTGGTTTGGATCACGTAGTAATGTGGAACCACACTGAAACAATCAATTAAACCTGGTCTTGATAAATATTTTAGAGGATAAGGCATGTTAGGTCTGGGTAAGGTCTAGGATTTGCCCTCGTCAGGCTCATACTTTCGCATATTTCTCATACTTCATGACTAGATCCTGGACTATTAGTGGATTAGATCACGTAGTAATGTGGTACCACACTGACACAGTTAATTAAACTTGGTTTCCATCAATATCTTAAAGGACAACGCAAGTTAGGTCTGGGATAGGTCTTGGATTTGCCCTCATCAGGCTCATACTTTCGCGTTTTTCACATACTTTTTGAACAGATCCTGGGTTTTTTCTGGTTTGGATCACGTAGTAGTATGGTACCACACTGAAACAGTCCATTGAACCTGGTTTGGATCAATATTTTAGAGGATAACGCATGTTAGGTCTATGCTAGCCCTGGGATTTTCACTCGTCAGGCTCATACTTTCGCATTCTTCACATACTTGTTGAACGGATCCTGGGTTTTTTCTGGTTTGGATCACGTAGTAATGTGGTACCACACTGAAACAGTCGATTAAACCTGGTTTCGATCAATATTTTAGAGGATAACGCATGTTAGGTCTAGGTTAGGTCTGGGATTTGCTCTCATCAGGCTCATTCTTTCGCATATTTCTCATACTTGATGGCTAGATCCTGGGCTTTTTCTGGATTGCATCACGTAGTAATGAAGTGCAACACTGAAACAGTCAATTAAACCTGGTTTCCATCAATATCTTAGAGGACAACGCAAGTTAGGGCTGGGATAGGTCTGGGATTTACCCTCATCAGGCTCATACTTTCGCGTTTTTCACATACTTGTTAAACTGATCCTGGGTTTTTTCTGGTTTGGATCACGTAGTAGTATGGTACCACACTGAAACAATCAATTAAACCTGGTCTTGATAAATATTTTAGAGGATAACGCATGTTAGGTCTGGGATAGGTCTGGGATTTGCCCTCATCAGGCTCATACTTTCGCGTTTTTCACATACTTGTTGAACAGATCCTGGGTTTTTTCTGGTTTGGATCACGTAGTAGTGTGGGACCACACTGAAACAATCAATTAAACCTGGTCTTGATAAATATTTTAGAGGATAACGCATGTTAGGTCTGTGATAGGTCTGGGATTTGCCCTCATCAGACTCATACTTTCGCACACTACACATACTCGTTGAACAGATCCTGGGTTTTTCTGGTTTGGATCACGTAGTAATGTGGTACCACACTGAAACAGTCGATTAAACCAGGTTTCGATCAATATTTTAGAGGATAACGCATGTTAGGTCTATGCTAGCCCTGGGATTTTCACTCATCAGGCTCATACTTTCGCATTCTTCACATACTTGTTGAACGGATCCTGGGTTTTTTCTGGTTTGGATCACGTAGTAATGTGGGACCACACTGAAACAGTCAATTAAACCTGGTTTCGATCAATATTTTAGAGAATAATTCAGGATAGGTCTAGGTTAGGTCTGGGATTTGCTCTCATCAGGCTCATTCATTCGCATATTTCTCATACTTGATATCTAGATCCTGGGCTTTTTCTGGATTGCATCACGTAGTAATGAAGTACAACACTGAAACAGTCAATTAAACCTGGTTTCCATCAATATCTTAGAGGACAACGCAAGTTAGGTCTGGGATAGGTCGGGGATTTGCCCTCATCAGACTCATACTTTCGCACACTTCACATACTTTTGGAACAGATCCTGGGTTATTTTCTGGTTTGGATCACATAGTAATGTGGTACCACACTAAAACTGTCGATTGAACCTGGTTTGGATCAATATTTTAGAGGATAACGCAAGTTAAGTCTGGGATTGGTCTGGGATTTGACCTCATCAGACTCACACTTTCGCACACTTCACATACTCGTTGAACAGATCCTGGGTTATTTTCTGGTTTGGATCACATAGTAATGTGATACCACACTGAAACGGTAGATTAAACCAGGTTTCGATCAATATTTTTGAGGATAACGCATGTTAGGTCTAGGTTAGGCCTGGGATTTTCACTCATCAGACTCATACTTTCGCATTCTTCACATACTTGTTGTACGGATCCTGGGTTTTTTCTGGTTTGGATCACGTAGTAATGTGGAACCACACTGAAACACCCAATTAAACCTGGTCTTGATAAATATTTTTGAGGATAACGCATGTTAGGTCTGGGTTAGGTCTAGGATTTGCCCTCATCAGGCTCATACTTTCGCATATTTCTCATACTTGATGGCTAGATCCTGGGCTTTTTCTGGATTGCATCACGTAGTAATGAAGTACAACACAGAAACAGTCAATTAAACCTGGTTTCCATCAATATCTTAGAGGACAACGCAAGTTAGGTCTGGGATAGGTCTGGGATTTTCACTCATTAGGCTCATACTTTCGCATTCTTCACATACTTGTTGAACAGATCCTGGGTTTTCTCTGGTTTGGATCACGTAGTAGTGTGGTACCACACTGAAACAGTCCATTAAACCTGGTTTGGATCAATATTTTAGGGGATAACGCATGTTAGGTCTAGGTTAGCCCTGGGATTTTCACTCATCGGACTCATACTTTCGCATTCTTCACATACTTGTTGAACGGATCATGGGTTTTTTCTGGTTTGGATCACGTAGTAATGTGGGACCACACTGAAACAATCAATTAAACCTGGTCTTGATAAATATTTTACAGGATAACGCATGTTAGGTCTGGGATAGGTCGGGGATTTGCCCTCATCAGCCTCATACTTTCGCACACTTCACATACTTGTTGAACAGATCCTGGGTTATTTTCTGGTTTGGATCACATAGTAATGTGGTACCACACTGAAACAGTCGATTAAACCAGGTTTCGATCATTATTTTTGAGGATAACGCATGTTAGGTCTAGGTTAGGCCTGGGATTTTCACTCATCAGACTCATCCTTTCGCATTCTTCACATACTTGTTGAACGGATCCTGGGTTTTTTCTGGTTTGGATCACGTAGTAATGTGGGACCACACTGAACAGTCAATTAAACCTAGTTTCGATCAATATCTTAGAGAATAATTGATGTTAGGTCTAGGTTAGGTCTGGGATTTGCTCTCATCAGGCTCATACTTTCGCACACTTCACATACTCGTTTGACAGATCCTGGGTTATTTTCTGGTTTGGATCACGCAGTAATGTGGGACCACACTGAAACAGTCAATTAAACCTGGTTTCGATCAATATTTTAGAGAATAATTCATGTTATGTCTAGGTTAGGTCTGGGATTTGCTCTCATCAGGCTCATTCTTTCGCATATTTCTCATACTTGATGGCTAGATCCTGGGCTTTTTCTGGATTGCATCACGTAGTAATGAAGTACAACACTGAAACAGTCAATTAAACCTGGTTTCCATCAATATCTTAGAGGATAACACATGTTAGGTCTAGGTTAGCCCTGGGATTTTCACTCATCAGACTCATACTTTCGCATTCTTCACATACTCGTTTGACAGATCCTGCGTATTTTCTGGTTTGGATCACGTAGTGATGTGGTACCACACTGAAACAGTCGATTAAACCTGGTTGCGATCAATATTTTAGAGGATAACGCATGTCAGGTCTAGGTTAGCCCTGGGATTTTCACTCATCAGACTCATACTTTCGCATATTTCTCATACTTCATGACTAGATCCTGGGCTGTTTCTGGATTGTATCACGTAGTAATTTGGTACCACGCTGAAACAGTCAATTAAACCAGGTTTCGATCAATATTTTTGAGGATAACGCAAGTTAGGTCTTGGTTAGGTCTGGGATTTTCACTCATCAGACTCATATTTTCGCATTCTTCACATACTTGTTGAACGGATCATGGGTTTTTTCTGGTTTGGATCAGGTAGTAATGTGGGACCACACTGAAACAATTAATTAAACCTGGTCTTGATAAATATTTTAGAGGATAACGCATGTTAGGTCTGGGATAGGTCTAGGATTTGCCCTCATCAGGCTCATACCTTCGCATATTTCTCATACTTCATGGCTAGATCCTGGGCTATTTCTGGATTGGATCACGTAGTAATGTGGTACCACACTGAAATAGTCAATTAAACCTGGTCTTGATAAATATTTTAGAGGTTAACGCATGTTAGGTCTGGGTAAGGTCTAGGATTTGCCCTCGTCAGGCTCATACTTTCGCATATTTCTCATACTTCATGGCTTGATCCTGGGCTATTTCTGGATTAGATCACGTAGTAATGTGGTACCACACTGAAACAGTCAATTAAACTTGGTTTCCATCAATATCTTAAAGGACAACGCAAGTTAGGTCTGGGATAGGTCTTGGATTTGCCCTCATCAGGCTCATACTTTCGCGTTTTTCACATACGTTTTGAACAGATCCTGGGTTTTTTCTGGTTTGGATCCCGTAGTAGCATGGTACCACACTGAAACAGTCCATTGAACCTGGTTTGGATCAATATTTTAGAGGATAACGCATGTTAGGTCTAGGTTAGGTCTGGGATTTTCACTCATCAGACTCATACTTTCGCATTCTTCACATACTTGTTGAACGGATCCTGGGTTTTTTCTGGTTTGGATCACGTAGTAATGTGGTACCACACTGAAACAGTCGATTATACCTGGTTTCGATCAATATTTTAGAGGATAACGCAAGTTAAGTCTGGGATTGGTCTGGGATTTGACCTCATCAGACTCACACTTTCGCACACTTCACATACTCGTTGAACAGATCCTGGGTTATTTTCTGGTTTGGATCACATAGTAATGTGGTACCACACTGAAACAGTCGATTAAACCTGGTTGCGATCAATATTTTAGAGGATAACGCATGTTAGGTCTAGGTTAGCCCTGGGATTTTCACTCATCAGACTCATACTTTCGCATTCTTCACATACTTGTTGAACGGATCCTGGGTTTTTTCTGGTTTGGATCACGTAGTAATGTGGGACCACACTGAAACAGTTCATTAAACCTGGTTTCGCTCAATATTTTAGAGGATAACGCATGTTAGGTCTAGGTTAGGTCTGGGATTTGCTCTCATCAGGCTCATTCTTTCGCATATTTCTCATACTTGATGGCTAGATCCTGGGCTTTTTCTGGATTGCATCACGTAGTAATGTAGTACCACACTGAAACAGTCAATGAAACCTGGTTTTCATCAATGTTTTAGAGGACAACGCAAATTAGGTCTAGGTAAGGCCTGAGATTTTCACTGATCAGACTCATACTTTCGCATTCTTCACATACTTGTTGGACGGATCCTGGGTTTTTTCTGGTTTGGATCACGTAGTAATGTGGTACCACACTGCAACAGTCGATTAAACCTAGTTTCGATCAATATTTTAGAGAATAATTCATGTTAGGTCTAGGTTAGGACTGGGATTTGCTCTCATCAGGCTCATACTTTCGCACACTTCACATACTCGTTTGACAGATCCTGGGTTATTTTCTGGTTTGGATCACGTAGTAATGTGGGACCACACTGAAACAGTCAATTAAACCTGGTTTCGATCAATATTTTAGAGAATAATTCATGTTATGTCTAGGTTAGGTCTGGGATTTGCTCTCATCAGGCTCATTCTTTCGCATATTTCTCATACTTGATGGCTAGATGCTGGGCTTTTTCTGGATTGCATCACGTAGTAATGAAGTACAACACTGAAACAGTCAATTAAACCTGGTTTCCATCATTATCTTAGAGGACAACGCAAGTTAGGTCTGGGATAGGTCTGGGATTTGCCATCATCAGGCTCATACTTACCGCGTTTTTCACATACTTGTTGAACGGATCATGGGTTTTTTCTGGTTTGGATCACGTAGTAATGTGGGACCACACTGAAACAATCAATTAAACCTGGTTTTGATAAATATTTTAGAGGATAACGTATGTTAGGTCTGGGATAGGTCTAGGATTTGCCCTCATCAGGCTCATACTTTCGCATATTTCTCATACTTCATGGCTAGATCCTGGGCTATTTCTGGATTGGATCACGTAGTAATGTGGTACCACACTGAAACAGTCAATTAAACCCGGTCTTGATAAATATTTTAGAGGATAACGCATGTTAGGTCTGGGTAAGGTCTAGGATTTGCCCACGTCAGGCTCATACTTTCGCATATTTCTCATACTTCATGGCTAGATCCTGGGCTATTTCTGGATTAGATCACGTAGTAATGTGGTACCACACTGAAACAGTCAATTAAACTTGGTTTCCATCAATATCTTAAAGGACAACGCAAGTTAGGTCTGGGATAGGTCTTGGATTTGCCCCCATCAGGCTCATACTTTCGCGTTTTTCACACACTTTTTGAACAGATCCTGGGTTTTTTCTGGTTTGGATCACGTAGTAGTATGGTACCACACTGAAACAGTCCATTGAACCTGGTTTGGATCAATATTTTAGAGGATAACGCATGTTAGGTCTAGGTTAGGTCTGGGATTTTCACTCATCAGACTCATACTTTCGCATTCTTCACATACTTGTTGAACTGATCCTGGGTTTTTCTGGTTTGGGTCACGTAGTAATGTGGTACCACACTGAAACAGTCGATTAAACCTGGTTTCAATCAATATCTTAGAGGATAACGCAAGTTAGGTCTGGGATAGGTCTGGGATTTGACCCCATCAGACTCATACTTTCGCACACTTCACATACTCGTTGAACAGATCCTGGGTTATTTTCTGGTTTGGATCACATAGTAATGTGGTACCACACTGAAACAGTCGATTAAACCAGGTTTCGATCAATATTTTGGAGAATAATTCATGTGATGTCTAGGTTAGGTCTGGGATTTGCTCTCATCAGGCTCATTCTTTCGCATATTTCTCATACATGTTGAACAGATCCTGGGTTTTTTCTGGTTAGGATCACTTAGTAATGTGGGACCACACTGAAACAATCAATTAAACCTGGTCTTGATAAATATTTTAGAGGATAACGCATGTTAGGCCTGGGTTAGGTCTAGGATTTGCCCTCATCAGGCTCATACTTTCGCATATTTCTCATACTTCATGGCTAGATCCTGGGCTGTTTCTGGATTGTATCACGTAGTAATGTGGTACCACGCTGAAACAGTCAATTAAACCTGGTTTCAATCAATATTTTAGAGGATAACGCATGTTAGGCCTCGGTTAGGTCTGGGATTTTCACTCATCAGACTCATACTTTCGCATTCTTCACATACTTGTTGAACGGATCCTGGGTTTTTTCTGGTTTGGAACACGTAGTAATGTGGTACCACACTGCAACAGTCGATTAAACCTGGTTTCGATCAATATTTTAGAGGATAACGCAAGTTAAGTCTGGGATTGGTTTGGGATTTGACCTCATCAGACTCATACTTTCGCACACTTCACATACTCGTTGAACAGATCCTGGGTTATTTTCTGGTTTGGATCACATAGTATTGTGGTACCACACTGAAACAGTCGATTAAACCAGGTTTCGATCAATATTTTTGAGGATAACGCATGTTAGGTCTAGGTTAGGCCTGGGATTTTCACTCATCAGTCTCATACTTTCGCATTCTTCACATACTTGTTGAACGGATCCTGGGTTTTTTGTGGTTTGGATCACGTAGTAATGTGGGACCACACTGAAACAGTCAATTAAACCTAGATTCGATCAATATTTTAGTGAATATTTCATGTTAGGTCTAGGTTAGGTCTGGGATTTGCTCTCATCAGGCTCATACTTTCGCACACTTCACATACTCGTTTGACAGATCCTGGGTTATTTTCTGGTTTGGATCACGTAGTAATGTGGGACCACACTGAAACTGTCAATTAAACCTGGTTTCGATCAATATTTTAGAGAATAATTCATGTTATGTCTAGGTTATGTCTGGGATCTGCTCTCATCGGGCTCATTCTTTCGCGTATTTCTCATACTTGATGGCTAGATGCTGGGCTTTTTCTGGATTGCATCACGTAGTAATGAAGTACAACACTGAAACAGTCAATTAAACCTGGTTTCCATCATTATCTTAGAGGACAACGCAAGTTAGGTCTGGGATAGGTCTGGGATTTGCCCTCATCAGGCTCATACTTTCCGCGTTTTTCACATACTTGTTGAACAGATCCTGGGTTTTTTCTGGTTTGGATCACGTAGTAGTGTGGGACCACACTGAAACAGTCAATTAAACCTGGTTTGGATCAATATTTTAGAGGATAACGCATGTTAGGTCTAGGCTAGCCCTGGGATTTTCACTCGTCAGGCTCATACTTTCGCATTCTTCACATCCTTGTTGAACGGATCCTGGGTTTTTTCTGGTTTGGATCACGTAGTAATGTGGTACCACACTGAAACAGTCGATTAAACCTGGTTTCGATCAATATTTTAGAGGATAACGCAAGTTAAGTCTGGGATTGGTCTGGGATTTGACCTCATCAGACTCACACTTTCGCACACTTCACATACTCGTTGAACAGATCCTGGGTATTTTCTGGTTTGGATCACGTAGTGATGTGGTACCACACGGAAACAGTCGATTAAACCAGGTTTCGATCAATATTTTTGAGGATAACGCATGTTAGGTCTAGGTTAGGCCTGGGATTTTCACTCGTCAGGCTCATACTTTCGCATTCTTCACATACTTGTTGAACGGATCCTGGGTTTTTTCTGGTTTGGATCACGTAGTAATGTGGGACCACACTGAAACAGTCAATTAAACCTGGTTTCGATCAACATTTTGGAGAATAGTTCATGTTAGGTCTAGGTTAGCCCTGGGATTTTCACTCATCAGGCTCATTCTTTCGCATATTTCTCATACTTGATGGCTAGATCCTGGGCTTTTTCTGGATTGCATCACGTAGTAATGTAGTACCACACTGAAACAGTCAATGAAACCTGGTTTTCATCAATATTTTAGAGGACAACGCAAGTTAGGTCTTGGTAAGGCCTGAGATTTTCACTGATCAGACTCATACTTTCCCATTCTTCACATACTTGTTGAACGGATCCTGGGTTTTTTCTGGTTTGGATCACGTAGTAATGTGGTACCACACTGAAACAGTCGATTAAACCTGGTTTCGATCAATATTTTAGAGGATAACGCAAGTTAAGTCTGGGATTGGTTTGGGATTTGACCTCATCAGACTCATACTTTCGCACACTTCACATACTCGTTGAACAGATCCTGGGTTATTTTCTGGTTTGGATCACATAGTAATGTGGTACCACACTGAAACACTCGATTAAACCAGGTTTCGATCAATATTTTAGAGAATAATTCATGTGATGTCTAGGTTAGGTCTGGGATTTGCTCTCATCAGGCTCATTCTTTCGCATATTTCTCATACATGTTGAACAGATCCTGGGTTTTTTCTGGTTTGGATCACTTAGTAATGTGGAACCACTCTGAAACACCCAATTAAACCTGGTCTTGATAAATATTTTAGATGATAACGCATGTTAGGTCTGGGTTAGGCCTGGGATTTTCACACATCAGACTCATACTTTCGCATTCTTCACATACTTGTTGAACGGATCCTGGGTTTTTTCTGGTTTGGATCACGTAGTAATGTGGATCGACACTGAAACAGTCAATTAAACCTAGTTTCGATCAATATTTTAGAGAATAATTCATGTTAGGTCTAGGTTAGGTCTGGGATTTGCTCTCATCAGGCTCATACTTTCGCACACTTCACATACTCGTTTGACAGATCCTGGGTTATTTTCTGGTTTGGATCACGTAGTAATGTGGGACCACACTGAAACAGTCAATTAAACCTGGTTTCGATCAATATTTTAGAGAATGTTATGTCTAGGTTAGGTCTGGGATTTGCTCTCATCAGGCTCATTCTTTCGCATATTTCTCATACTTGATGGCTAGATGCTGGGCTTTTTCTGGATTGCATCACGTAGTAATGAAGTACAACACCGAAACAGTCAATTAAACCTGGTTTCCATCATTATCTTAGAGGACAACGCAAGTTAGGTCTGCGATAGGTCTGGGATTTGCCCTCATCAGGCTCATACTTTCCGCGTTTTTCACATACTTGTTGAACAGATCCTGGGTTTTTTCTGGTTTGGATCACGTAGTAGTGTGGGACCACACTGGAACAATCAATTAAACCTGATCTTGATAAATATTTTAGAGGATAACGCATGTTAGGTCTGGGATAGGTCAGGGATTTGCCCTCATCAGACTCATGCTTTCGCACAGTTCACATACTCGTTGAACAGATCCTGGGTTATTTTCTGGTTTGGATCACATAGTAATGTGGTACCACACTGAAACAGTCGATTAAACCTGGTTGCGATCAATATTTTAGAGGATAACGCATGTTAGGTCTAGGTTAGCCCTGGGATTTTCACTCATCAGACTCATACTTTCGCATATTTCTCATACTTCATGGCTAGATCCTGGGCTGTTTCTGGATTGTATCACGTAGTAATTTGGTACCACGCTGAAACAGTCAATTAAACCAGGTTTCGATCAATATTTTTGAGGATAACGCATGTTAGGTCTTGGTTAGGTCTGGGATTTTCACTCATCAGACTCATAGTTTCGCATTCATCACATACTTGTGGAACGGATCATGGGTTTTTTCTGGTTTGGATCACGTGGTAATGTGGGACCACACTGTAACAATCAATTAAACCTGGTCTTGATAAATATTTTAGAGGATAACGCATGTTAGGTCTGGGATAGGTCAGGGATTTGCCCTCATCAGACTCATGCTTTCGCACAGTTCACATACTCGTTGAACAGATCCTGGGTTATTTTCTGGTTTGGATCACATAGTAATGTGGTACCACACTGAAACAGTCAATTAAACCTGGTTTCGATCAATATTTTAGAGAATAATTCATGTTATGTCTAGGTTAGGTCAGGGATTTGCTCTCATCAGGCTCATTCTTTCGCATATTTCTCATACTTGATGGCTAGATGCTGGGCTTTTTCTGGATTGCATCACGTAGTAATGAAGTACAACACTGAAACAGTCAATTAAACCTGGTTTCCATCATTATCTTAGAGGACAACGCAAGTTAGGTCTGGGATAGGTCCGGGATTTGCCCTCATCGGGCTCATACTTTCCGCGTTTTTCACATACTTGTTGAACGGATCATGGGTTTTTTCTGGTTTGGATCACGTAGTAATGTGGGACCACACTGAAACAATCAATTAAACCTGGTCTTGATAAATATTTTAGAGGATAACGTATGTTAGGTCTGGGATAGGTCTAGGATTTGCCGTCATCAGGCTCATACTTTCGCATATTTCTCATACTTCATGGCTAGATCCTGGGCTATTTCTGGATTGGATCACGTAGTAATGTGGTACCACACTGAAACAGTCAATTAAACCTGGTCTTGATAAATATTTTAGAGGATAACGCATGTTAGGTCTGGGTAAGGTCTAGGATTTGCCCTCGTCAGGCTCATACTTTCGCATATTTCTCATACTTCATGGCTAGATCCAGGGCTATTTCTGGATTAGATCACGTAGTAATGTGGTACCACACTGAAACAGTCAATTAAACTTGGTTTCCATCAATATCTTAAAGGACAACGCAAGTTAGGTCTGGGATAGGTCTTGGATTTGCGCTCATCAGGCTCATACTTTCGCGTTTTTCACATACTTTTTGAACAGATCCTGGGTTTTTTCTGGTTTGGATCACGTAGTAGTATGGTACCACACTGAAACAGTCCATTGAACCTGGTTTGGATCAATATTTTAGAGGATAACGCATGTTAGGTCTAGGTTAGGTCTGGGATTTTCACTCATCAGACTCATACTTTCGCATTCTTCACATACTTGTTGAACGAATCCTGGGTTTTTTCTGGTTTGGATCACGTAGTAATGTGGTACCACACTGAAACAGTCGATTAAACCTGGTTTCGATCAATATTTTAGAGGATAACGCAAGTTAAGTCTGGGATTGGTCTGGGATTTGACCTCATCAGACTCACACTTTCGCACACTTCACATGCTCGTTGAACAGATCCTGGGTATTGTCTGGTTTGGATCACGTAGTGATGTGGTACCACACTGAAACAGTCGATTAAACCTGGTTGCGATCAATATTTTAGAGGATAACGCATGTTAGGACTAGGTTAGCCCTGGGATTTTCGCTCATCAGACTCATACTTTCGCATATTTCTCATACTTCATGGCTAGATCCTGGTCTGTTTCTGGATTGTATCACGTAGTAATTTGGTACCACGCTGAAACAGTCAATTAAACCAGCTTTCGATCAATAGTTTTGAGGATAACGCATGTTAGGTCTTGGTTAGGTCTGGGATTTTCACTCATCAGACTCATACTTTCGCATTCTTCACATACTTGTTGAACGGATCATGGGTTTTTTCTGGTTTGGATCACGTAGTAATGTGGGACCACACTGAAACAATCAATTAAACCTGGTCTTGATAAATATTTTAGAGGATAACGCATGTTAGGTCTGGGATAGGTCGGGGATTTGCCCTCATCAGCCTCATACTTTCGCACACTTCACATACTCGTTGAACAGATCCTGGGTTTTTTCTGGTTTGGATCACGTAGTAACGTGGAACCACACTGAAACAATCAATTAAACCTGGTCTTGATAAATATTTTAGAGGATAAGGCATGTTAGGTCTGGGTAAGGTCTAGGATTTGCCCTCGTCAGGCTCATACTTTCGCATATTTCTCATACTTCATGGCTAGATCCCGGGCTATTTCTGGATTAGATCACGTAGTAATGTGGTACCACACTGACACAGTTAATTAAACTTGGTTTCCATCAATACCTTAAAGGACAACGCAAGTTAGGTCTGGGATAGGTCTTGGATTTGCCCTCATCAGGCTCATACTTTCGCGTTTTTCACATACTTTTTGAACAGATCCTGGGTTTTTTCTGGTTTGGATCACGTAGTAGTATGGTACCACACTGAAACAGTCCATTGAACCTGGTTTGGATCAATATTTTAGAGGATAACGCATGTTAGGTCTAGGCTAGCCCTGGGATTTTCACTCGTCAGGCTCTTACTTTCGCATTCTTCACATACTTGTTGAACGGATCCTGGATTTTTTCTGGTTTGGATCACGTAGTAATGTGGTACCACACTGAAACAGTCGATTAAACCTGGTTTCGATCAATATTTTAGAGGATAACGCAAGTTAAGTCTGGGACTGGTCTGGGATTTGACCTCATCAGACACACACTTTCGCACACTTCACATACTCGTTGAACAGATCCTGGGTATTTTCTGGTTTCGATCACGTAGTGATGTGGTACCACACTGAAACAGTCGATTAAACCTGGTTTCAATCAATATTTTAGAGGATAACGCAAGTTAGGTCTGGGATAGGTCTGGGATTTGACCCCATCAGACTCATACTTTCGCACACTTCACATACTCGTTGAACAGATCCTGGGTTATTTTCTGGTTTGGATAACATAGTAATGTGGTACCACACTGAAAGAGTCGATTAAACCAGGTTTCGATCAATATTTTAGAGAATAATTCATGTGATGTCTAGGTTAGGTCTGGGATTTGCTCTCATCAGGCTCATTCTTTCGCATATTTCTCATACATGTTGAACAGATCCTGGGTTTTTTCTGGTTTGGATCACGTAGTAATGTGGGACCACACTGAAACAGTTCATTAAACCTGGTTTCGCTCAATATTTTAGAGGATAACGCATGTTAGGTCTAGGTTAGGTCTGGGATTTGCTCTCATCAGGCTCATTCTTTCGCATATTTCTCATACTTGATGGCTAGATGCTGGGCTTTTTCTGGATTGCATCACGTAGTAATGAAGTACAACACTGAAACAGTCAATTAAACCTGGTTTCCATCATTATCTTAGAGGACAACGCAAGTTAGGTCTGGGATAGGTCTGGGATTTGCCCTCATCAGGCTCATACTTTCGCGTTTTTCACATACATGTTGAACAGATCCTGGGTTTTTTCTGGTTTGGATCACGTAGTAGTGTGGTACCACACTGAAACAGTCCATTAAACCTGGTTTGGATCAATATTTTAGAGGATAACGCATGTTAGGTCTAGGTTAGGTCGGGGATTTTCACTCATCAGACTCATACTTTCGCATTCTTCACATACTTGTTGAACGGATCCTGGGTTTTTTCTGGTTTGGATCACGTAGTAATGTGGTACCCCACTGAAACAGTCGATTAAACCTGGTTTCGATCAATATTTTAGAGGATAACGCATGTTAGGTCTAGGTTAGCCCTGGGATTTTCACTCATCAGACTCATACTTTTGCGTTTTTCACATACTTGTTGAACAGATCCTGGGTTTTTTCTGGTTTGGATCACGTAGTAGTGTGGTACCACACTGAAACAGTCCATTAAACCTGGTTTCCATCATTATCTTAGAGGACAACGCAAGTTAGGTCTGGGATAGGTCTGGGATTTGCCCTCATCAGGCTCATACTTTCGCGTTTTTCACATACATGTTGAACAGATCCTGGGTTTTTTCTGGTTTGGATCACGTAGTAATGAAGTACAACACTGAAACAGTCAATTAAACCTGGTTTCCATCATTATCTTAGAGGACAACGCAAGTTAGGTCTGGGATAGGTCTGGGATTTGCCCTCATCAGGCTCATACTTTCGCGTTTTTCACATACATGTTGAACAGATCCATGGTTTTTTCTGGTTTGGATCACGTCGTAATGTGGGACCACACTGAAACAGTCAATTAAACCTGGTTTCGATCAATATTTTTGAGAATAATACATGTTAGGTCTAGGTTAGGTCTGGGATTTGCCCTCATCAGGCTCATTCTTTAGCATATTTCTCATACCTGATGGCTAGATGCTGGGCTTTTTCTGGATTGCATCACGTAGTAATGAAGTACAACACAGAAACAGTCAATTAAACCTGGTTTCCATCAATATCTTAGAGGACAACGCAAGTTAGGTCTGGGATAGGTCTGGGATTTGCCCTCATCAGGCTCATACTTTCGCGTTTTTCACATACATGTTGAACAGATCCTGGGTTTTTTCTGGTTTGGATCACTTAGTAGTATGATACCACACTGAAACAGTCCATTAAACCTGGTTTGGATCAATATTTTAGAGGATAACGCATGTTAGGTCTAGGTTAGGTCGGGGATTTTCACTCATCAGACTCATACTTTCGCATTCTTCACATACTTGTTGTACGGATCCCGGGTTTTTTCTGGTTTGGATCACGTAGTAATGTGGGACCACACTGAAACAGTCAATTAAACCTGGTTTCGAACAATATTTTTGAGAATAATACATGTTAGGTCTAGGTTAGGTCTGGGATTTGCTCTCATCAGGCTCATTCTTTCGCATATTTCTCATACTTGATGGCTAGATGCTGGGCTTTTTCTGGATTGCATCACGTAGTAATGAAGTACAACACAGAAACAGTCAATTAAACCTGGTTTCCATCAATATCTTAGAGGACAACGCATGTTAGGTCTGGGATAGGTCTGGGATTTGCCCTCATCAGGCTCATACTTTCGCGTTTTTCACATACATGTTGAACAGATCCTGGGTTTTTTCTGGTTTGGATCACGTAGTAGTGTGGTACCACACTGAAACAGTCCATTAAACCTGGTTTGGATCAATATTTTAGAGGATAACGCATGTTAGGTCTAGGTTAGGTCGGGGATTTTCACTCATCAGACTCATACTTTCGCATTCCTCACATACTTGTTGAACGGATCCTGGGTTTTTTCTGGTTTGGATCACGTAGTAATGTGGTACCACACTGAAACAGTCGATTAAACCTGGTTTCGATCAATATTTTAGAGGATAACGCATGTTAGGTCTAGGTTAGCCCTGGGATTTTCACTCATCAGACTCATACTTTTGCGTTTTTCACATACTTGTTGAACAGATCCTGGGTTTTTTCTGGTTTGGATCACGTAGTAGTGTGGTACCACACTGAAACAGTCCAATAAACCTGGTTTGGATCAATATTTTAGAGGATAACGCATGTTAGGTCTAGGTTAGGTCTGGGATTTTCACTCATCAGACTCATACTTTCGCATTCTTCACATACTTGTTGAACGGATCCTGGGTTTTTTCTGGTTTGGATCACGTAGTAATGTGGGCCCACACTGAAACAATCATTTAAACCTGGTCTTGATAAATATTTTAGAGGATAACGCAAGTTAGGTCTGGGATAGGTCAGGGATTTGACCTCATCAGACTCATAATTTCGCACACTTCACATACTCCTTGAACAGATCCTGGGTTATTTTCTGGTTTGGATCACATAGTAATGTGGTACCACACTGAAACAGTCGATTAAACCAGGTTTCGATCAATATTTTAGAGAATAATTCATGTTAGGTCTAGGTTAGGTCAAGGATTTGCTCTCATCAGGCTCATTCTTTCGCATATTTCTCATACTTGATGGCTAGATCCTGGACTTTTTCTGGATTGCATCACGTAGTAATGAAGTACAACACTGAAACAGTCAATTAAACCTGGTTTCGATCAATATTTTAGAGAATAATTCATGTTAGGTCTAGGTTAGGTCTGGGATTTGCTCTCATCAGGCTCACTCTTTCGCATATTTCTCATACTTGATGGCTAGATCCTGGGCTTTTTCTGGACTGCATGACGTAGTAATGAAGTACAACACTGAAACAGTCAATTAAACCTGGTTTCCATCAATATTTTAGAGAATAACGCATGTTAGGTCTGGATTAGGTCTAGGATTTGCCCTCATCAGGCTCATATTTTCGCATATTTCTCATACTTCATGGCTAGATCCTGGGCTATTTCTGGATTGGATCACGTAGTAATGTGGTACCACACTGAAAGAGTCCATTAAACCTGGTTTGGATCAATATTTTAGAGGATAACGCATGTTAGGTCTGGGTTAGGTCTAGGATTTGCCCTCATCAGGCTCATACTTTCGCATATTTCTCATACTTCATGGCTAGATCCTGGGCTGTTTCTGGATTGTATCACGTCGTAATGTGGTACCACGATGAAACAGTCAATTAAACCTGGTTTCAATCAATATTTTAGAGGATAACGCATGTTAGGCCTCGGTTAGGTCTGGGATTTTCACTGATCAGACTCATACTTTCGCATTCTTCACATACTTGTTGAACGGATCCTGGGATTTTTCTGGTTTGGATCACGTAGTAATGTGGTACCACACTGAAACAGTCGATTAAACCTGGTTTCAATCAATATTTTAGAGGATAACGCAAGTTAGGTCTGGGATAGGTCTGGGATTTGACCCCATCAGTCTCATACTTTCGCACACTTCACATACTCGTTGAACAGATCCTGGGTTTTTTCTGGTTTGCATCACTTAGTAATGTGGGACCACACTGAAACAATCAATTAAGCCTGGTCTTGATAAATATTTTAGAGGATAACTCATGTTAGGTCTGGGTTAGGTCTAGGATTTGCCCTCATCAGGCTCATACTTTCGCATATTTCTCATACTTCATGGCTAGATCCTGGGCTGTTTCTGGATTGTATCACGTAGTAATGTGGTACCACGCTGAAACTGTCAATTAAACCTGGTTTCAATCAATATTTTAGAGGATGACGCATGTTAGGCCTCGGTTAGGTCTGGGATTTTCACTCATCAGACTCATACTTTCGCATTCTTCACATACTTGTTGAACGGATCCTGGGTTTTTTCTGGTTTGGATCACGTAGTAATGTGGGACCACACTGAAACAGTTCATTAAACCTTGTTTCGCTCAATATTTTAGAGGATAACGCATGTTAGGTCTAGGTTAGGTCTGGGATTTGCTCTCATCAGGCTCATTCTTTCGCATATTTCTCATACTTGTTGAACGGATCCTGGGTTTTTTCTGGTTTGGATCACATAGTAATGTGGTACCACACTGAAGCAGTCGATTAAACCAAGTTTCGATCAATATTTTTGAGGATAACGCATGTTAGGTCTAGGTTAGGCCTGGGATTTTCACTCATCAGACTCATACTTTCGCATTCTTCACATACTTGTTGAACGGATCCTGGGATTTTTCTGGTTTGGATCACGTAGTAATGTGGGACCACACTGAAACAGTCAATTAAACCTAGTTTCGATCAATATTTTAGAGAATAATTCATGTTAGGTCTAGGTTAGGTCTGGGATTTGCTCTCATCAGGCTCATACTGTCGCACACTTCACATACTCGTTTGACAGATCCTGGGTTATTTTCTGGTTTGGATCACGTAGTAATGTGGGACCACACTGAAACAGTCAATTAAACCTGGTTTCGATCAATATTTTAGAGAATAATTCATGTTATGTCTAGGTTAGGTCTGGGATTTGCTCTCATCAGGCTCATTCTTTCGCATATTTCTCATACTAGATGGCTAGATCCTGTGCTTTTTCTGGATTGCATCACGTTGTAATGAAGTACAACACTGAAACACTCAATTAAGCCTGGTTTCGATCAATATTATTGAGGATAACGCATGTTAGGTCTAGGTTAGGCCTGGGATTTTCACTCATCAGACTCATACTTTCACGTTCTTCACATATTTGTTGAACGGATCTTGGGGTTTTTCTGGTGTGGATCACGTAGTAATGTTGTACCACACTGAAACAATCAATTAAACCTGATCTTGATAAATATTTTAGAGGATAACGCATGTTAGATCTAGGTTAGGTCTGGGATTTGCTCTCATCAGGCTCATTCTTTCCCATATTTCTCATATTTGACGGCTAGATCCTGGGCTTTCTCTGGATTGCATCACGTAGTAATGAAGTACAACACTGAAACAGTCAATTAAACCTGGTTTCCATCAATATTTTAGAGGACAACGCATGTCAGGTCTAGGTTAGGCCTGGGATTTGCTCTCATCAGGGTCATACTTTCGCAGTTTTAACATGCATGTTGACCTGATCGAGGGTTCTTTCTGGTTTGGATCACGAAGTAATGTGGGACCACACTGAAACAGTCAATTAAACCTGGTCTTGATAAATATTTTAGAGGATAACGTATGTTAGGTCTGGGATAGGTCTAGGATTTGCCGTCATCAGGCTCATACTTTCGCATATTTCTCATACTTCATGGCTAGATCCTGGGCTATTTCTGGATTGGATCACGTAGTAATGTGGTACCACACTGAAACAGTCAATTAAACCTGGTCTTGATAAATATTTTAGAGGATAACGCATGTTAGGTCTGGGTAAGGTCTAGGATTTGCCCTCGTCAGGCTCATACTTTCGCATATTTCTCATACTTCATGGCTAGATCCAGGGCTATTTCTGGATTAGATCACGTAGTAATGTGGTACCACACTGAAACAGTCAATTAAACTTGGTTTCCATCAATATCTTAAAGGACAACGCAAGTTAGGTCTGGGATAGGTCTTGGATTTGCGCTCATCAGGCTCATACTTTCGCGTTTTTCACATACTTTTTGAACAGATCCTGGGTTTTTTCTGGTTTGGATCACGTAGTAGTATGGTACCACACTGAAACAGTCCATTGAACCTGGTTTGGATCAATATTTTAGAGGATAACGCATGTTAGGTCTAGGTTAGGTCTGGGATTTTCACTCATCAGACTCATACTTTCGCATTCTTCACATACTTGTTGAACGAATCCTGGGTTTTTTCTGGTTTGGATCACGTAGTAATGTGGTACCACACTGAAACAGTCGATTAAACCTGGTTTCGATCAATATTTTAGAGGATAACGCAAGTTAAGTCTGGGATTGGTCTGGGATTTGACCTCATCAGACTCACACTTTCGCACACTTCACATACTCGTTGAACAGATCCTGGGTATTTTCTGGTTTGGATCACGTAGTGATGTGGTACCACACTGAAACAGTCGATTAAACCTGGTTGCGATCAATATTTTAGAGGATAACGCATGTTAGGACTAGGTTAGCCCTGGGATTTTCAATCATCAGACTCATACTTTCGCATATTTCTCATACTTCATGGCTAGATCCTGGTCTGTTTCTGGATTGTATCACGTAGTAATTTGGTACCACGCTGAAACAGTCAATTAAACCAGGTTTCGATCAATAGTTTTGAGGATAACGCATGTTAGGTCTTGGTTAGGTCTGGGATTTTCACTCGTCAGGCTCTTACTTTCGCATTCTTCACATACTTGTTGAACAGATCCTGGGTTTTTTCTGGTTTGGATCACGTAGTAATGTGGAACCACACTGAAACAATCAATTAAACCTGGTCTTGATAAATATTTTAGAGGATAAGGCATGTTAGGTCTGGGTAAGGTCTAGGATTTGCCCTCGTCAGGCTCATACTTTCGCATATTTCTCATACTTCATGGCTAGATCCTGGGCTATTTCTGGATTGCATCACGTAGTAATGAAGTTCAACACTGAAACAGTCAATTAAACCTGGTTTCCATCATTATCTTAGAGGACAACGCAAGTTAGGTCTGGGATAGGTCCGGGATTTGCCCTCATCAGGCTCATACTTTCCGCGTTTTTCACATACATGTTGAACGGATCATGGGTTTTTTCTGGTTTGGATCACGTAGTAATGTGGGACCACACTGAAACAATCAATTAAACCTGGTCTTAATAAATATTTTAGAGGATAACGTATGTTAGGTCTGGGATAGGTCTAGGATTTGCCGTCATCAGGCTCATACTTTCGCATATTTCTCATACTTCATGGCTAGATCCTGGGCTATTTCTGGATTGGATCACGTAGTAATGTGGTACCACACTGAAACAGTCAATTAAACCTGGTCTTGATAAATATTTTAGAGGATAACGCATGTTAGGTCTGGGAAAGGTCTAGGATTTGCCCTCGTCAGGCTCACACTTTCGCATATTTCTCATACTTCATGGCTAGATCCAGGGCTATTTCTGGATTAGATCACGTAGTAATGTGGTACCACACTGAAACAGTCAATTAAACTTGGTTTCCATCAATATCTTAAAGGACAACGCAAGTTAGGTCTGGGATAGGTCTTGGATTTGCCCTCATCAGGCTCATACTTTCGCGTTTTTCACATACTTTTTGAACAGATCCTGGGTTTTTTCTGGTTTGGATCACGTAGTAGTATGGTACCACACTGAAACAGTCCATTGAACCTGGTTTGGATCAATATTTTAGAGGATAACGCATGTTAGGTCTAGGTTAGGTCTGGGATTTTCACTCATCAGACTCATACTTTCGCACACTTCACATACTCGTTTGACAGATCCTGGGTTATTTTCTGGTTTGGATCACGTAGTAATGTGGGACCACACTGAAACAGTCAATTAAACCTGGTTTCGATCAATATTTTAGAGAATAATTCATGTTATGTCTAGGTTAGGTCAGGGATTTGCTCTCATCAGGCTCATTCTTTCGCATATTTCTCATACTTGATGGCTAGATGCTGGGCTTTTTCAGGATTGCATCACGTAGTAATGAAGTACAACACTGAAACAGTCAATTAAACCTGGTTTCCATCATTATCTTAGAGGACAACGCAAGTTAGGTCTGGGATAGGTCCGGGATTTGCCCTCATCGGGCTCATACTTTCCGCGTTTTTCACATACTTGTTGAACGGATCATGGGTTTTTTCTGGTTTGGATCACGTAGTAATGTGGGACCACACTGAAACAATCAATTAAACCTGGTCTTGATAAATATTTTAGAGGATAACGTATGTTAGGTCTGGGATAGGTCTAGGATTTGCCGTCATCAGGCTCATACTTTCGCATATTTCTCATACTTCATGGCTAGATCCTGGGCTATTTCTGGATTGGATCACGTAGTAATGTGGTACCACACTGAAACAGTCAATTAAACCTGGTCTTGATAAATATTTTAGAGGATAACGCATGTTAGGTCTGGGTAAGGTCTAGGATTTGCCCTCGTCAGGCTCATACTTTCGCATATTTCTCATACTTCATGGCTAGATCCAGGGCTATTTCTGGATTAGATCACGTAGTAATGTGGTACCACACTGAAACAGTCAATTAAACTTGGTTTCCATCAATATCTTAAAGGACAACGCAAGTTAGGTCTGGGATAGGTCTTGGATTTGCGCTCATCAGGCTCATACTTTCGCGTTTTTCACATACTTTTTGAACAGATCCTGGGTTTTTTCTGGTTTGGATCACGTAGTAGTATGGTACCACACTGAAACAGTCCATTGAACCTGGTTTGGATCAATATTTTAGAGGATAACGCATGTTAGGTCTAGGTTAGGTCTGGGATTTTCACTCATCAGACTCATACTTTCGCATTCTTCACATACTTGTTGAACGAATCCTGGGTTTTTTCTGGTTTGGATCACGTAGTAATGTGGTACCACACTGAAACAGTCGATTAAACCTGGTTTCGATCAATATTTTAGAGGATAACGCAAGTTAAGTCTGGGATTGGTCTGGGATTTGACCTCATCAGACTCACACTTTCGCACACTTCACATGCTCGTTGAACAGATCCTGGGTATTGTCTGGTTTGGATCACGTAGTGATGTGGTACCACACTGAAACAGTCGATTAAACCTGGTTGCGATCAATATTTTAGAGGATAACGCATGTTAGGACTAGGTTAGCCCTGGGATTTTCGCTCATCAGACTCATACTTTCGCATATTTCTCATACTTCATGGCTAGATCCTGGTCTGTTTCTGGATTGTATCACGTAGTAATTTGGTACCACGCTGAAACAGTCAATTAAACCAGCTTTCGATCAATAGTTTTGAGGATAACGCATGTTAGGTCTTGGTTAGGTCTGGGATTTTCACTCATCAGACTCATACTTTCGCATTCTTCACATACTTGTTGAACGGATCATGGGTTTTTTCTGGTTTGGATCACGTAGTAATGTGGGACCACACTGAAACAATCAATTAAACCTGGTCTTGATAAATATTTTAGAGGATAACGCATGTTAGGTCTGGGATAGGTCGGGGATTTGCCCTCATCAGCCTCATACTTTCGCACACTTCACATACTCGTTGAACAGATCCTGGGTTTTTTCTGGTTTGGATCACGTAGTAACGTGGAACCACACTGAAACAATCAATTAAACCTGGTCTTGATAAATATTTTAGAGGATAAGGCATGTTAGGTCTGGGTAAGGTCTAGGATTTGCCCTCGTCAGGCTCATACTTTCGCATATTTCTCATACTTCATGGCTAGATCCTGGGCTATTTCTGGATTAGATCACGTAGTAATGTGGTACCACACTGACACAGTTAATTAAACTTGGTTTCCATCAATACCTTAAAGGACAACGCAAGTTAGGTCTGGGATAGGTCTTGGATTTGCCCTCATCAGGCTCATACTTTCGCGTTTTTCACATACTTTTTGAACAGATCCTGGGTTTTTTCTGGTTTGGATCACGTAGTAGTATGGTACCACACTGAAACAGTCCATTGAACCTGGTTTGGATCAATATTTTAGAGGATAACGCATGTTAGGTCTAGGCTAGCCCTGGGATTTTCACTCGTCAGGCTCTTACTTTCGCATTCTTCACATACTTGTTGAACGGATCCTGGATTTTTTCTGGTTTGGATCACGTAGTAATGTGGTACCACACTGAAACAGTCGATTAAACCTGGTTTCGATCAATATTTTAGAGGATAACGCAAGTTAAGTCTGGGACTGGTCTGGGATTTGACCTCATCAGACACACACTTTCGCACACTTCACATACTCGTTGAACAGATCCTGGGTATTTTCTGGTTTCGATCACGTAGTGATGTGGTACCACACTGAAACAGTCGATTAAACCTGGTTTCAATCAATATTTTAGAGGATAACGCAAGTTAGGTCTGGGATAGGTCTGGGATTTGACCCCATCAGACTCATACTTTCGCACACTTCACATACTCGTTGAACAGATCCTGGGTTATTTTCTGGTTTGGATAACATAGTAATGTGGTACCACACTGAAAGGGTCGATTAAACCAGGTTTCGATCAATATTTTAGAGAATAATTCATGTGATGTCTAGGTTAGGTCTGGGATTTGCTCTCATCAGGCTCATTCTTTCGCATATTTCTCATACATGTTGAACAGATCCTGGGTTTTTTCTGGTTTGGATCACGTAGTAATGTGGGACCACACTGAAACAGTTCATTAAACCTGGTTTCGCTCAATATTTTAGAGGATAACGCATGTTAGGTCTAGGTTAGGTCTGGGATTTGCTCTCATCAGGCTCATTCTTTCGCATATTTCTCATACTTGATGGCTAGATGCTGGGCTTTTTCTGGATTGCATCACGTAGTAATGAAGTACAACACTGAAACAGTCAATTAAACCTGGTTTCCATCATTATCTTAGAGGACAACGCAAGTTAGGTCTGGGATAGGTCTGGGATTTGCCCTCATCAGGCTCATACTTTCGCGTTTTTCACATACATGTTGAACAGATCCTGGGTTTTTTCTGGTTTGGATCACGTAGTAGTGTGGTACCACACTGAAACAGTCCATTAAACCTGGTTTGGATCAATATTTTAGAGGATAACGCATGTTAGGTCTAGGTTAGGTCGGGGATTTTCACTCATCAGACTCATACTTTCGCATTCTTCACATACTTGTTGAACGGATCCTGGGTTTTTTCTGGTTTGGATCACGTAGTAATGTGGTACCCCACTGAAACAGTCGATTAAACCTGGTTTCGATCAATATTTTAGAGGATAACGCATGTTAGGTCTAGGTTGGCCCTGGGATTTTCACTCATCAGACTCATACTTTTGCGTTTTTCACATACTTGTTGAACAGATCCTGGGTTTTTTCTGGTTTGGATCACGTAGTAGTGTGGTACCACACTGAAACAGTCCATTAAACCTGGTTTCCATCATTATCTTAGAGGACAACGCATGTTAGGTCTGGGATAGGTCTGGGATTTGCCCTCATCAGGCTCATACTTTCGCGCTTTTCACATACATGTTGAACAGATCCTGGGTTTTTTCTGGTTTGGATCACGTAGTAATGAAGTACAACACTGAAACAGTCAATTAAACCTGGTTTCCATCATTATCTTAGAGGACAACGCAAGTTAGGTCTGGGATAGGTCTGGGATTTGCCCTCATCAGGCTCATACTTTCGCGTTTTTCACATACATGTTGAACAGATCCATGGTTTTTTCTGGTTTGGATCACGTCGTAATGTGGGACCACACTGAAACAGTCAATTAAACCTGGTTTCGATCAATATTTTTGAGAATAATACATGTTAGGTCTAGGTTAGGTCTGGGATTTGCCCTCATCAGGCTCATTCTTTAGCATATTTCTCATACCTGATGGCTAGATGCTGGGCTTTTTCTGGATTGCATCACGTAGTAATGAAGTACAACACGGAAACAGTCAATTAAACCTGGTTTCCATCAATATCTTAGAGGACAACGCAAGTTAGGTCTGGGATAGGTCTGGGATTTGCCCTCATCAGGCTCATACTTTCGCGTTTTTCACATACATGTTGAACAGATCCTGGGTTTTTTCTGGTTTGGATCACTTAGTAGTATGGTACCACACTGAAACAGTCCATTAAACCTGGTTTGGATCAATATTTTAGAGGATAACGCATGTTAGGTCTAGGTTAGGTCGGGGATTTTCACTCATCAGACTCATACTTTCGCATTCTTCACATACTTGTTGTACGGATCCCGGGTTTTTTCTGGTTTGGATCACGTAGTAATGTGGGACCACACTGAAACAGTCAATTAAACCTGGTTTCGAACAATATTTTTGAGAATAATACATGTTAGGTCTAGGTTAGGTCTGGGATTTGCTCTCATCAGGCTCATTCTTTCGCATATTTCTCATACTTGATGGCTAGATGCTGGGCTTTTTCTGGTTTGGATCACGTAGTAATGTGGTACCACACTGAAACAGTCGATTAAACCTGGTTTCGATCAATATTTTAGAGGATAACGCATGTTAGGTCTAGGTTAGCCCTGGGATTTTCACTCATCAGACTCATACTTTTGCGTTTTTCACATACTTGTTGAACAGATCCTGGGTTTTTTCTGGTTTGGATCACGTAGTAGTGTGGTACCACACTGAAACAGTCCAATAAACCTGGTTTGGATCAATATTTTAGAGGATAACGCATGTTAGGTCTAGGTTAGGTCTGGGATTTTCGCTCATCAGACTCATACTTTCGCATTCTTCACATACTTGTTGAACGGATCCTGGGTTTTTTCTGGTTTGGATCACGTAGTAATGTGGGCCCACACTGAAACAATCATTTAAACCTGGTCTTGATAAATATTTTAGAGGATAACGCAAGTTAGGTCTGGGATAGGTCAGGGATTTGACCTCATCAGACTCATAATTTCGCACACTTCACATACTCCTTGAACAGATCCTGGGTTATTTTCTGGTTTGGATCACATAGTAATGTGGTACCACACTGAAACAGTCGATTAAACCAGGTTTCGATCAATATTTTAGAGAATAATTCATGTTAGGTCTAGGTTAGGTCAAGGATTTGCTCTCATCAGGCTCATTCTTTCGCATATTTCTCATACTTGATGGCTAGATCCTGGACTTTTTCTGGATTGCATCACGTAGTAATGAAGTACAACACTGAAACAGTCAATTAAACCCGGTTTCGATCAATATTTTAGAGAATAATTCATGTTAGGTCTAGGTTAGGTCTGGGATTTGCTCTCATCAGGCTCATTCTTTCGCATATTTCTCATACTTGATGGCTAGATCCTGGGCTTTTTCTGGACTGCATGACGTAGTAATGAAGTACAACACTGAAACAGTCAATTAAACCTGGTTTCCATCAATATTTTAGAGAATAACGCATGTTAGGTCTGGATTAGGTCTAGGATTTGCCCTCATCAGGCTCATATTTTCGCATATTTCTCATACTTCATGGCTAGATCCTGGGCTATTTCTGGATTGGATCACGTAGTAATGTGGTACCACACTGAAAGAGTCCATTAAACCTGGTTTGGATCAATATTTTAGAGGATAACGCATGTTAGGTCTGGGTTAGGTCTAGGATTTGCCCTCATCAGGCTCATACTTTCGCATATTTCTCATACTTCATGGCTAGATCCTGGGCTGTTTCTGGATTGTATCACGTAGTAATGTGGTACCACGCTGAAACAGTCAATTAAACCTGGTTTCAATCAATATTTTAGAGGATAACGCATGTTAGGCCTCGGTTAGGTCTGGGATTTTCACTGATCAGACTCATACTTTCGCATTCTTCACATACTTGTTGAACGGATCCTGGGATTTTTCTGGTTTGGATCACGTAGTAATGTGGTACCACACTGAAACAGTCGATTAAACCTGGTTTCAATCAATATTTTAGAGGATAACGCAAGTTAGGTCTGGGATAGGTCTGGGATTTGACCCCATCAGTCTCATACTTTCGCACACTTCACATACTCGTTGAACAGATCCTGGGTTTTTTCTGGTTTGCATCACTTAGTAATGTGGGACCACACTGAAACAATCAATTAAGCCTGGTCTTGATAAATATTTTAGAGGATAACGCATGTTAGGTCTGGGATAGGTCGGGGATTTGCCCTCATCAGACTCATACTTTCGCACACTTCACATACTCGTTGATCAGATCCTGGGTTATTTTCTGGTTTGGATCACGTAGTAATGTGGGACCACACTGAAACAGTCAATTAAACCTGGTTTCGATCAATATTTTAGAGAATAATTCATGTTATGTCTAGGTTAGGTCTGGGATTTGCTCTCATCAGGCTCATTCTTTCGCATATTTCTCATACTTGATGGCTAGATGCTGGGCATTTTCTGGATTTCATCACGTAGTAATGTGGTACCACACTGAAACAGTCAATTAAACCTGGTTTCCACCAAACTCTTAGAAGACAACGCAAGTTAGGTCTGCGATAGGTCTTGGATTTGCCCTCGTCAGGCTCATACTTTCGCGTTTTTCACATACTTTTTGAACAGATCCTGGGTTTTTTCTGGTTTGGATCACGTAGTAGTGTGGTACCACACTGAAACAGTCCGTTAAACCTGGTTTGGATCAATATTTTAGAGGATAACGCATGTTAGGTCTAGGTTAAGTCTGGGAATTTCACTCATCAGACTCATACTTTCGCACACGTCACATACTCGTTGAACAGATCCTGGGTTATTTTCTGGTTTGGATCACATAGTAATGTGGTACCACACTGAAACAGTCGATTATACCAGGTTTCGATCAATATTTTTGAGGATAACGAATGTTAGGTCTAGGTTAGGCCTGGGATTTTCACTCATCAGGCTCATACTTTCGCATTCTTCGCATACTTGTTGTACGGATCCTGGGTTTTTTCTGGTTTGGATCACGTAGTAATGTGGGACCACACTGAAACAGTCCATTAAACCTGGTTTGGATCAATATTTTAGAGGATAACGCATGTTAGGTCTAGGTTAGGTCTGGGATTTTCACTCATCAGACTCATACTTTCGCATTCTTCACATACTTGTTGTACGGATCCTGGGTTTTTTCTGGTTTGGATCACGTAGTAATGTGGGAACACTCTGAAACAGTCAATTAAACCTGGTTTGGATCAATATTTTAGAGGATAACGAATGTTAGGTCTATGTTAGCCCTGGGATTTTCACTCATCAGACTCATACTTTTGCGTTTTTCACATACTTGTTGAACAGATCCCGGGATTTTTCTGGTTTGGATCACGTAGTAGTGTGGGACCACACTGAAAGTCAATTAAACCTGGTTTCGATCAATATTTTTGAGAATAATACATGTTAGGTCTAGGTTAGGTCTGGGATTTGCTCTCATCAGGCTCATTCTTTCGCATATTTCTCATACTTGATGGCTAGATCCTGGGCTTTTTCTGGATTGCATCACGTAGTAATGTAGTACCACACTGAAACAGTCAATGAAACCTGGTTTTCATCAATATTTTAGAGGACAACGCAAGTTAGATCTAGGTAAGGCCTGAGATTTTCACTGATCAGACTCATACTTTCGCACACTTCACATACTCGTTGAACAGATCCTGGGTTATTTTCTGGTTTGGATCACATAGTAATGTGGTACCACACTGAAACAGTCGATTATACCAGGTATCGATCAATATTTTTGAGGATAACGAATGTTAGGTCTAGGTTAGGCCTGGGATTTTCACTCATCAGGCTCATACTTTCGCATTCTTCGCATACTTGTTGTACGGATCCTGGGTTTTTTCTGGTTTGGATCACGTAGTAATGTGGGACCACACTGAAACAGTCCATTAAACCTGGTTTGGATCAATATTTTAGAGGATAACGCATGTTAGGTCTAGGTTAGGTCTGGGATTTTCATTCATCAGACTCATACTTTCGCATTCTTCACATACTTGTTGTACGGATCCTGGGTTTTTTCTGGTTTGGATCACGTAGTAATGTGGGACCACACTGAAACAGTCAATTAAACCTGGTTTCGATAAATATTTTAGAGGATAACGCATGTTAGGTCTATGTTAGCCCTGGGATTTTCACTCATCAGACTCATACTTTTGCGTTTTTCACATACTTGTTGAACAGATCCTGGGTTTTTTCTGGTTTGGATCACGTAGTAGTGTGGTACCACACTGAAACAGTCCATTAAACCTGGTTTGGATCAATATTTTAGAGGATAACGCATGTTAGGTCTAGGTTAGGTCGGGGATTTTCACTCATCAGACTCATACTTTCGCATTCTTCACATACTTGTTGTACGGATCCCGGGATTTTTCTGGTTTGGATCACGTAGTAATGTGGGACCACACTGAAAGTCAATTAAACCTGATTTCGATCAATATTTTTGAGAATAATACATGTTAGGTCTAGGTTAGGTCTGGGATTTGCTCTCATCAGGCTCATTCTTTCGAATATTTCTCATACTTGATGGCTAGATGCTGGGCTTTTTCTGGATTGCATCACGTAGTAATGAAGTACAACACAGAACAGTCAATTAAACCTGGTTTCCATCAATATCTTAGAGGACAACGCAAGTTAGGTCTGGGATAGGTCTGGGATTTGCCCTCATCAGGCTCATACTTTCGCGTTTTTCACATACATGTTGAACAGATCCTGGGTTTTTTCTGGTTTGGATCACGCAGTAGTGTGGTACCACACTGAAACAGTCCATTAAACCTGGTTTGGATCAATATTTTAGAGGATAACGCATGTTAGGTCTAGGTTAGGTCGGGGATTTTCACTCATCAGACTCATACTTTCGCATTCTTCACATACTCGTTGAACGGATCCTGGGTTTTTTCTGGTTTGGATCACGTCGTAATGTGGTACCACACTGAAACAGTCAATTAAACCTGGTTTCGATCAATATTTTAGAGGATAACGCATGTTAGGTCTAGGTTAGCCCTGGGATTTTCACTCATCAGACTCATACTTTTGCGTTTTTCACATACTTGTTGAACAGATCCTGGGTTATTTTCTGGTTTGGATCACATAGTAATGTGGTACCACACTGAAACAGTCAATTAAACCAGGTTTCGATCAATATTTTAGAGAATAATTCATATTAGGTCTAGGTTAGGTCAAGGATTAGCTCTCATCAGGCTCATTCTTTCGCATATTTCTCATACTTGATGGCTAGATCCTGGACTTTTTCTGGATTGCATCACGTAGTAATGAAGTACAACACTGAAACAGTCAATTAAACCTGGTTTCGATCAATATTTTAGAGAATAATTCATGTTAGGTCTAGGTTAGGTCTGGGATTTGCTCTCATCAGGCTCATTCTTTCGCATATTTCTCATACTTGATGGCTAGATCCTGGGCTTTTTCTGGATTGCATGACGTAGTAATGAAGTACAACACTGAAACGGTCAATTAAACCTGGTTTCCATCAATATTTTAGAGAATAACGCATGTTAGGTCTGGATTAGGTCTAGGATTTGCCCTCATCAGGCTCATATTTTCGCATATTTCTCATACTTCATGGCTAGATCCTGGGCTATTTCTGGATTGGATCACGTAGTAATGTGGTACCACACTGAAAGAGTCCATAAAACCTGGTTTGGATCAATATTTTAGAGGATAACGCATGTTAGGTCTGGGTTAGGTCTAGGATTTGCCCTCATCAGGCTCATACTTTCGCATATTTCTCATACTTCATGGCTAGATCCTGGGCTGTTTCTGGATTGTATCACGTAGTAATGTGGTACCACGCTGAAACAGTCAATTAAACCTGGTTTCAATCAATATTTTAGAGGATAACGCATGTTAGGCCTCGGTTAGGTCTGGGAGTTTCACTCATCAGACTCATACTTTCGCATTCTTCACATACTTGTTGAACTGATCCTGGGTTTTTTCTGGTTTGGATCACGTAGTAATGTGGGACCACACTGAAACAGTTCATTAAACCTGGTTTCGCTCAATATTTTAGAGGATAACGCATGTTAGGTCTAGGTTAGGTCTGGGATTTGCTCTCATCAGGCTCATTCCCTCGCATATTTCTCATACTTGATGGCTAGATCCTGGGCTTTTTCTGGATTGCATCACGTAGTAATGTAGTACCACACTGAAACAGTTAATGAAACCTGGTTTTCATCAATATTTTAGAGGACAACGCAAGTTAGGTCTAGGTAAGGCCTGAGATTTTCACTGATCAGACTCATACTTTCGCATTCTTCACATACTTGTTGAATGGATCCTGGGTTTTTTCTGGTTTGGATCACGTAGTAATGTGGTACCACACTGAAACAGTCGATTAAACCTGGTTTCGATCAATATTTTAGAGGATAACGCAAGTTAAGTCTGGGATTGGTTTGGGATTTGACCTCATCAGACTCATACTTTCGCACACTTCACATACTCGTTGAACAGATCCTGGGTTATTTTCTGGTTTGGATCACATAGTAATGTGGTACCACACTGAAACAGTCGATTAAACCAGGTTTCGATCAATATTTTTGAGGATAACGCATGTTAGGTCTAGGTTAGGCCTGGGATTTTCACTCATCAGACTCATACTTTCGCATTCTTCACATACTTGTTGAACGGATCCTGGGTTTTTTCTGGTTTGGATCACGTAGTAATGTGGGACCACACTGAAACAGTCAATTAAACCTAGTTTCGATCAATATTTTAGAGAATAATTCATGTTAGGTCTAGGTTAGGTCTGGGATTTGCTCTCATCAGGCTCATACTTTCGCACACTTCACATACTCGTTTGACAGATCCTGGGTTATTTTCTGGTTTGGATCACGTAGTAATGTGGGACCACACTGAAACAGTCAATTAAACCTGGTTTCGATCAATATTTTAGAGAATAATTCATGTTATGTCTAGGTTAGGTCTGGGATTTGCTCTCATCAGGCTCATTCTTTCGCATATTTCTCATACTTGATGGCTAGATGCTGGGCATTTTCTGGATTTCATCACGTAGTAATGTGGTACCACACTGAAACAGTCAATTAAACCTGGTTTCCACCAAACTCTTAGAAGACAACGCAAGTTAGGTCTGGGATAGGTCTGGGATTTGCCCTCATCAGGCTCATACTTTTCGCGTTTTTCACATACTTGTTGAACAGATCCTGGGTTTTTTCTGGTTTGGATCACGTAGTTGTGTGGGACCACACTGAAACAATCAATTAAACCTGATCTTGATAAATATTTTAGAGGATAACGCATGTTAGGTCTGGGATAGGTCTGGGATTTGCCCTCATCAGACTCATACTTTCGCACAGTTCACATACTCGTTGAACAGATCCTGGGTTATTTTCTGGTTTGGATCACATAGTAATGTGGTACCACACTGAAACAGTCGATTAAACCTGGTTGCGATCAATATTTTAGAGGATAACGCATGTTAGGTCTAGGTTAGCCCTGGGATTTTCACTCATCAGACTCATAGTTTCGCATTCTTCACATACTTGTTGAACGGATCATGGGTTTTTTCTGGTTTGGATCACGTGGTAATGTGGGACCACACTGAAACAATCAATTAAACCTGGTCTTGATAAATATTTTAGAGGATAACGCATGTTAGGTCTGGGATAGGTCTAGGATTTGCCCTCATCAGGCTCATACTTTCGCATATTTCTCATAGTTCATGGCTAGATCCTGGGCTATTTCTGGATTGGATCACGTAGTAATGTGGTACCACACTGAAACAGTCAGTTAAACCTGGTCTTGATAAATATTTTAGAGGATAACGCATGTTAGGTCTGGGTGAGGTCTAGGATTTGCCCTCGTCAGGCTCATACTTTCGCATATTTCTCATACTTCATGGCTAGATCCTGGGCTATTTCTGGATTAGATCACGTAGTAATGTGGTACCACACTGAAACAGTCAGTTAAACCTGGTCTTGATAAATATTTTAGAGGATAACGCATGTTAGGTCTGGGTGAGGTCTAGGATTTGCCCTCGTCAGGCTCATACTTTCGCATATTTCTCATACTTCATGGCTAGATCCTGGGCTATTTCTGGATTAGATCACGTAGTAATGTGGTACCACACTGAAACAGTCAATTAAACTTGGTTTCTATCAATATCTTAAAGGACAACGCAAGTTAGGTCTGGGATAGGTCTTGGATTTGCCCTCATCAGGCTCATACTTTCGCGTTTTTCACATACTTTTTGAACAGATCCTGGGTTTTTTCTGGTTTGGATCACGTAGTAGTATGGTACCACACTGAAACAGTCCATTGAACCTGGTTTGGATCATTATTTTAGAGGATAACGCATGTTAGGTCTAGGTTAGGTCTGGGATTTTCACTCATCAGATTCATACTTTCGCATTCTTCACATACTTGTTGAACGGATCCTGGGTTTTTTCTGGTTTGGATCACGTAGTAATGTGGTACCACACTGAAACAGTCGATTAAACCTGGTTTCGATCAATATTTTAGAGGATAACGCAAGTTAAGTCTGGGATTGGTCTGGGATTTGACCTCATCAGACTCACACTTTCGCACACTTCACATACTCGTTGAACAGATCCTGGGTATTTTCTGGTTTGGATCATATAGTGATGTGGTACCACACTGAAACAGTCGATTAAACCTGGTTTCAATCAATATTTTAGAGGATAACGCAAGTTAGGTCTGGGATAGGTCTGGGATTTGACCCCATCAGACTCATACTTTCGCACTCTTCACATACTCGTTGAACAGATCCTGGTTTATTTTCTGGTTTGTATAACATAGTAATGTGGTACCACACTGAAACAGTCGATTAAACCAGGTTTCGATCAATATTTTAGAGAATAATTCATGTGATGTCTAGGTTAGGTCTGGGATTTGCTCTCATCAGGCTCATTCTTTCGCATATCTCTCATACTTAATGGCTAGATCCTGGGCTGTTTCTGGATTGTATCACGTAGTAATGTGGTACCACGCTGAAACAGTCAATTAAACTTGGTTTCTATCAATATCTTAAAGGACAACGCAAGTTAGGTCTGGGATAGGTCTTGGATTTGCCCTCATCAGGCTCATACTTTCGCGTTTTTCACATACTTTTTGAACAGATCCTGGGTTTTTTCTGGTTTGGATCACGTAGTAGTATGGTACCACACTGAAACAGTCCATTGAACCTGGTTTGGATCATTATTTTAGAGGATAACGCATGTTAGGTCTAGGTTAGGTCTGGGATTTTCACTCATCAGATTCATACTTTCGCATTCTTCACATACCTGTTGAACGGATCCTGGGTTTTTTCTGGTTTGGATCACGTAGTAATGTGGTACCACACTGAAACAGTCGATTAAACCTGGTTTCGATCAATATTTTAGAGGATAACGCAAGTTAAGTCTGGGATTGGTCTGGGATTTGACCTCATCAGACTCACACTTTCGCACAGTTCACATACTCGTTGAACAGATCCTGGGTATTTTCTGGTTTGGATCATATAGTGATGTGGTACCACACTGAAACAGTCGATTAAACCTGGTTTCAATCAATATTTTAGAGGATAACGCAAGTTAGGTCTGGGATAGGTCTGGGATTTGACCCCATCAGACTCATACTTTCGCACTCTTCACATACTCGTTGAACAGATCCTGGGTTATTTTCTGGTTTGTATAACATAGTAATGTGGTACCACACTGAAACAGTCGATTAAACCAGGTTTCGATCAATATTTTAGAGAATAATTCATGTGATGTCTAGGTTAGGTCTGGGATTTGCTCTCATCAGGCTCATTCTTCCGCATATCTCTCATACTTAATGGCTAGATCCTGGGCTGTTTCTGGATTGTATCACGTAGTAATGTGGTACCACGCTGAAACAGTCAATTAAACCTGGTTTCAATCAATATTTTAGAGGATGACGCATGTTAGGCCTCGGTTAGGTCTGGGATTTTCACTCATCAGACTCATACTTTCGCATTCTTCACATACTTGTTGAACTGATCCTGGGTTTTTTCTGGTTTGGATCACGTAGTAATGTGGTACCACACTGAAACAGTCGATTAAACCTGGTTTCAATCAATATTTTAGAGGATAACGCAAGTTAGGTCTGGGATAGGTCTGGGATTTGACCCCATCTGTCTCATACTTTCGCACACTTCACATACTCGTTGATACAGATCCTGGGTTTTTTCTGGTTTGCATCACTTAGTAATGTGGGACCACACTGAAACAATCAATTAAACCTGGTCTTGATAAATATTTTAGAGGATAACGCATGTTAGGTCTAGGTTAGGCCTGGGATTTTCACTCATCAGACTCATACTTTCGCATTCTTCACATACTTGTTGAACGGATCCTGGGTTTTTTCTGGTTTGGATCACGTAGTAATGTGGGACCACACTGAAACAGTCAATTAAACCTAGTTTCGATCAATATTTTAGAGAATAATTCATGTTAGGTCTAGGTTAGGTCTGGGATTTGCTCTCATCAGGCTCATACTTTCGCACACTTCACATACTCGTTGAACAGATCCTGGGTTATTTTCTGGTTTGGATCACATAGTAATGTGGTACCACACTGAAACAGTCGATTAAACCAGGTTTCGATCAATATTTTTGAGGATAACGCATGTTACGTCTTGGTTAGGTCTGGGATTTTCACTCATCAGACTCATACTTTCGCATATTTCTCATACTAGATGGCTAGATCCTGTGCTTTTTCTGGATTGCATCACGTTGTAATGAAGTACAACACTGAAACACTCAATTAAACCTGGTTTCGATCAATATTATTGAGGATAACGCATGTTAGGTCTAGGTTAGGCCTGGGATTTTCACTCATCAGACTCATACTTTCACGTTCTTCACATATTTGTTGAACGGATCTTGGGGTTTTTCTGGTGTGGATCACGTAGTAATGTTGTACCACACTGAAACAATCAATTAAACCTGATCTTGATTAATATTTTAGAGGATAACGCATGTTAGGTCTAGGTTAGGTCTGGGATTTGCTCTCATCAGGCTCATTCTTTCGCATATTTCTCATATTTGACGGCTAGATCCTGGGCTTTCTCTGGATTGCATCACGTAGTAATGAAGTACAACACTGAAACAGTCAATTAAACCTGGTTTCCATGAATATTTTAGAGGACAACGCATGTCAGGTCTAGGTTAGGCCTGGGATTTGCTCTCATCAGGGTCATACTTTCGCAGTTTTAACATACATGTTGACCTGATCGAGGGTTTTTTCTGCTTTGGATCACGTAGTAAGGTGGTACCACACTGAAACAGTCCATTAAACCTGGTTTGGATCAATATTTTAGAGGATAACGCATGTTAGGTCTAGGTTAGGCCGGGGATTTTCACTCATCAGACTCATACTTTCGCATATTTCTCATACTTCATGGCTAGATCCTGGGCTGTTTCTGGATTGTATCACATAGTAACGTGGTACCACGCTGAAACAGTCGATTAAACCTGGTTTCGATCAATATTTTAGAGGATAACGCAAGTTAAGTCTGGGATTGGTCTGGGATTTGATCTCATCAGACTCATACTTTCGCGTTTTTCACATACTTTTTGAACAGATCCGGTGTTTTTTCTGGTTTGGATCACGTAGTAGTGTGGTGCCACACTGAAACAGTCTATTAAACCTGGTTTTGATCAATATTTTAGAGAATAATTCATGTTAGGTCTAGGTTAGGTCTGGGATTTGCTCTCATCAGGCTCATTCTTTCGCATATTTCTCATACTTGATGGCTAGATGCTGGGCTTTTTCTGCATTGCATCACGTAGTAATGAAGTACAACACTGAAACAGTCAATTAAACCTGGTTTCCATCAATATCTTAGAGGACGACGCAAGTTAGGTCTGGGATAGGTCTGGGATTTGCCCTCACCAGGCTCAAACGTTCCGCGTTTTTCACATACTTGTTGAACAGATCCTGGGTTTTTTCTGGTTTGGATCACGTAGTAGTGTGGGACCACACTGAAACAATGAATTAAACCTGGTCTTGATAAATATTTTAGAGGATAACGCATGTTAGGTCTTGGATAGGTCTGGGATTTGCCCTCATCAGACTCATACTTTCGCACACTTTATATACTCGTTGAACAGATCCTGGGTTATTTTCTGGTTTGGATCACATAGTAATGTGGTACCACACTGAAACAGTCGATTAAACAAGGTTTCGATCAATATTTTTGAGGATAACGCATGTTAGGTCTTGGTTAGGTCTGGGATTTTCACTCATCAGACTCATACTTTCGCATTCTTCACATACTTGTTGAACGGATCATGGGTTTTTTCAGGTTTGGATCACGTAGTAATGTGGGACCACACTGAAACAATCAATTAAACCTGGTCTTGATAAATATTTTAGAGGATAACGCATGTTAGGTCTGGGATAGGTTGGGGATTTGCCCTCATCAGACTCATACTTTCGCACACTTCACATACTCGTTGATCAGATCCTGGGTTTTTTCTGGTTTGGATCACGTAGTAATGTGGAACTACACTGAAACAATCAATTAAACCTGGTCTTGATAAATATTTTAGAGGATAACGCATGTTAGGTCTGGGTTAGGTCTAGGATTTGCCCTCGTCAGGCTCATACTTCCGCATATTCCTCATACTTCATGGCTAGATCCTGGGCTATTTCTGGATTAGATCACGTATTAATGTGGTATCACACTGAAGCAGTCAATTAAACCTGGTTTCCATCAAACTCTTAGAGGACAACGCAAGTTAGGTCTGGGATAGGTCTTGGATTTGCCCTCATCAGGCTCATACTTTCGCGTTTTTCACATACTTTTTGAACAGATCCTGGGTTTTTTCTGGTTTGGATCACGTAGTAGTGTGGTACCACACTGAAACAGTCCATTAAACCTGGTTTGGATCAATATTTTAGAGGATAACGCATGTTAGGTCTAGGTTAGGTCTTGGAATTTCACTCATCAGACTCATACTTTCGCACACTTCACATACTCGTTGAACAGATCCTGGGTTATTTTCTGGTTTGGATCACATAGTAATGTGGTACCACACTGAAACAGTCGATTATACCAGGTTTCGATCAATATTTTTGAGGATAACGCATGTTAGGTCTAGGTTAGGCCTGGGATTTTCACTCATCAGGCTCATACTTTCGCATTCTTCGCATACTTGTTGTACGGATCCTGGGTTTTTTCTGGTTTGGATCACGTAGTAATGTGGGACCACACTGAAACAGTCAATTAAACCTGGTTTGGATCAATATTTTAGAGGATAACGCATGTTAGGTCTAGGTTAGGTCTGGGATTTGCTCTCATCAGGCTCATTCTTTCGCATATTTCTCATACTTGATGGCTAGATGCTGGGCTTTTTCTGGATTGCATCACGTAGTAATGAAGTACAACACAGAAACAGTCAATTGAACCTGGTTTCCATCAATATCTTAGAGGACAACGCAAGTTAGGTCTGGGATAGGTCTGGGATTTGCCCTCATCAGGCTCATACTTTCGCGTTTTTCACATACTTGTTGAACAGATCCTGGGTTTTTTCTGGTTTGGATCACGTAGTAGTGTGGTACCACACTGAAACAGGCCATTAAACCTGGTTTGGATCAATATTTTAGAGGATAACGCAAGTTAGGTCTGGGATAGGTCTGGGATTTGCCCTCATCAGGCTCATACTTTCGCGTTTTTCACATACTTGTTGAACAGATCTTGGGTTTTTTCTGGTTTGGATCACGTAGTAGTGTGGTACCACACTGAAACAGTCCATTAAACCTGGTTTGGATCAATATTTTAGAGGATAACGCATGTTAGGTCTAGGTTAGGTCTGGGATTTTCACTCATCAGACTCATACTTTCGCATTCTTCACATACTTGTTGTACGGATCCTGGGTTTTTTCTGGTTTGGATCACGTGGTAATGTGGGACCACACTGAAACAGTCAATTAAACCTGGTTTCGATCAATATTTTTGAGAATAATACATGTTAGGTCTAGGTTAGGTCTGGGATTTGCCCTCATCAGACTCATACTTTCGCACACTTCACATACTCGTTGATCAGATCCTGGGTTTTTTCTGGTTTGGATCACGTAGTAATGTGGAACTACACTGAAACAATCAATTAAACCTGGTCTTGATAAATATTTTAGAGGATAACGCATGTTAGGTCTGGGTTAGGTCTAGGATTTGCCCTCGTCAGGCTCATACTTCCGCATATTCCTCATACTTCATGGCTAGATCCTGGGCTATTTCTGGATTAGATCACGTAGTAATGTGGTACCACACTGAAACAGTCAATTAAACCTGGTTTCCATCAAACTCTTAGAGGACAACGCAAGTTAGGTCTGGGATAGGTCTTGGATTTGCCCTCATCAGGCTCATACTTTCGCGTTTTTCACATACTTTTTGAACAGATCCTGGGTTTTTTCTGGTTTGGATCACGTAGTAGTGTGGTACCACACTGAAACAGTCCATTAAACCTGGTTTGGATCAATATTTTAGAGGATAACGCATGTTAGGTCTAGGTTAGGTCTTGGAATTTCACTCATCAGACTCATACTTTCGCACACTTCACATACTCGTTGAACAGATCCTGGGTTATTTTCTGGTTTGGATCACATAGTAATGTGGTACCACACTGAAACAGTCGATTATACCAGGTTTCGATCAATATTTTTGAGGATAACGCATGTTAGGTCTAGGTTAGGCCTGGGATTTTCACTCATCAGGCTCATACTTTCGCATTCTTCGCATACTTGTTGTACGGATCCTGGGTTTTTTCTGGTTTGGATCACGTAGTAATGTGGGACCACACTGAAACAGTCAATTAAACCTGGTTTGGATCAATATTTTAGAGGATAACGCATGTTAGGTCTAGGTTAGGTCTGGGATTTGCTCTCATCAGGCTCATTCTTTCGCATATTTCTCATACTTGATGGCTAGATGCTGGGCTTTTTCTGGATTGCATCACGTAGTAATGAAGTACAACACAGAAACAGTCAATTGAACCTGGTTTCCATCAATATCTTAGAGGACAACGCAAGTTAGGTCTGGGATAGGTCTGGGATTTGCCCTCATCAGGCTCATACTTTCGCGTTTTTCACATACTTGTTGAACAGATCCTGGGTTTTTTCTGGTTTGGATCACGTAGTAGTGTGGTACCACACTGAAACAGTCCATTAAACCTGGTTTGGATCAATATTTTAGAGGATAACGCAAGTTAGGTCTGGGATAGGTCTGGGATTTGCCCTCATCAGGCTCATACTTTCGCGTTTTTCACATACTTGTTGAACAGATCCTGGGTTTTTTCTGGTTTGGATCACGTAGTAGTGTGGTACCACACTGAAACAGTCCATTAAACCTGGTTTGGATCAATATTTTAGAGGATAACGCATGTTAGGTCTAGGTTAGGTCTGGGATTTTCACTCATCAGACTCATACTTTCACATTCTTCACATACTTGTTGTACGGATCCTGGGTTTTTTCTGGTTTGGATCACGTGGTAATGTGGGACCACACTGAAACAGTCAATTAAACCTGGTTTGGATCAATATTTTAGAGGATAACGCATGTTAGGTCTAGGTTAGGTCTGGGATTTGCTCTCATCAGGCTCATTCTTTCGCATATTTCTCATACTTGATGGCTAGATGCTGGGCTTTTTCTGGATTGCATCACGTAGTAATGAAGTACAACACAGAAACAGTCAATTGAACCTGGTTTCCATCAATATCTTAGAGGACAACGCAAGTTAGGTCTGGGATAGGTCTGGGATTTGCCCTCATCAGGCTCATACTTTCGCGTTTTTCACATACTTGTTGAACAGATCCTGGGTTTTTTCTGGTTTGGATCACGTAGTAATGTGGTACCACACTGAAACAGTCCATTAAACCTGGTTTGGATCAATATTTTAGAGGATAACGCATGTTAGGTCTAGGTTAGGTCTGGGATTTTCACTCATCAGACTCATACATTCGCATTCTTCACATACTTGATGTACGGATCCTGGGTTTTTTCTGGTTTGGATCACGTGGTAATGTGGGACCACACTGAAACAGTCAATTAAACCTGGTTTCGATCAATATTTTTGAGAATAATACATGTTAGGTCTAGGTTAGGTCTGGGATTTGCTCTCATCAGGCTCATTCTTTCGCATATTTCTCATACTTGATGGCTAGATGCTGGGCTTTTTCTGGATTGCATCACGTAGTAATGAAGTACAACACAGAAACAGTCAATTGAACCTGGTTTCCATCAATATCTTAGAGGACAACGCAAGTTAGGTCTGGGATAGGTCTGGGATTTGCCCTCATCAGGCTCATACTTTCGCGTTTTTCACATACATGTTGAACAGAACCTGGGTTTTTTCTGGTTTGGATCACGTAGTAGTGTGGTACGACACTGAAACAGTCCATTAAACCTGGTTTGGATCAATATTTTAGAGGATAACGCATGTTAGGTCTAGGTTTGGTCCGGGATTTTCACTCATCAGACTCATACTTTCGCATTCTTCACATACTTGTTGTACGGATCCCGGGTTTTTTCTGGTTTGGATCACGTAGTAATGTGGGACCACACTGAAACAGCCAATTAAACCTGGTTTCGATCAATATTTTTGAGAATAATACATGTTAGGTCTAGGTTAGGTCTTGGATTTGCTCTCATCAGGCTCATTCTTTCGCATATTTCTCATACTTGATGGCTAGATGCTGGGCTTTTTCTGGATTGCATCATGTAGTAATGAAGTACAACACAGAAACAGTCAATTAAACCTGGTTTCCATCAATATCTTAGAGGACAACGCAAGTTAGGTCTGGGATAGGTCTGGGATTTGCCCTCATCAGACTCATACTTTCGCGTTTTTCACATACATGTTGAACAGATCCTGGGTTTTTTCTGGTTTGGATCACGTAGTAGTGTGGTACCACACTGAAACAGTCCATTAAACCTGGTTTGGATCAATATTTTAGAGGATATCGCATGTTAGGTCTAGGTTAGGTCGGGGATTTTCACTCATCAGACTCATACTTTCGCATTCTTCACATACTTGTTGAACGGATCCTGGGTTTTTTCTGGTTTGGATCACGTAGTAATGTGGTACCACACTGAAACAGTCGATTAAACCTGGTTTCGATCAATATTTTAGAGGATAACGCATGTTAGGTCTAGGTTAGCCCTGGGATTTTCACTCATCAGACTCATACTTTTGCGTTTTTCACATACTTGTTGAACAGATCCTGGGTTTTTTCTGGTTTGGATCACGTAGTAGTGTGGTACCACACTGAAACAGTCCATTAAACCTGGTTTGGATCAATATTTTAGAGGATAACGCATGTTAGGTCTAGGTTAGGTCTGGGATTTTCACTCATCAGACTCATACTTTCGCATTCTTCACATACTTGTTGTACGGATCCTGGGTTTTTTCTGGTTTGGTTCACGTAGTAATGTGGGACCACACTGAAACAGTCAATTAAACCTGGTTTCGATCAATATTTTTGAGAATAATACATGTTAGGTCTAGGTTAGGTCTGGGATTTGCTCTCATCAGGCTCATTCTTTCGCATATTTCTCATACTTGATGGCTAGATGCTGGGCTTTTTCTGGATTGCATCACGTAGTAATGAAGTACAACACAGAAACAGTCAATTAAACCTGGTTTCCATCAATATCTTAGAGGACAACGCAAGTCAGGTCTGGGATAGGTCTGGGATTTGCCCTCATCAGGCTCATACTTTCGCGATTCTCACATACATGTTGAACAGATCCTGGGTTTTTTCTGGTTTGGATCACGTACTAGTATGGTACGACACTGAAACAGTCCATTAAACCTGGTTTGGATCAATATTTTAGAGGATAACGCATGTTAGGTCTAGGTTTGGTCGGGGATTTTCACTCATCAGACTCATACTTTCGCATTCTTCACATACTTGTTGTACGGATCCCGGGTTTTTTCTGGTTTGGATCACGTAGTAATGTGGGACCACACTGAAACAGTCAATTAAACCTGGTTTCGATCAATATTTTTGAGAATAATACATGTTAGGTCTAGGTTAGGTCTGGGATTTGCTCTCATCAGGCTCATTCTTTCGCATATTTCTCATACTTGATGGCTAGATGCTGGGCTTTTTCTGGATTGCATCACGTTGTAATGAAGTACAACACAGAAACAGTCAATTAAACCTGGTTTCCATCAGTATCTTAGAGGACAACGCAAGTTAGGTCTGGGATAGGTCTGGGATTTGCCCTCATCAGGCTCATACTTTCGCGTTTTTCACATACATGTTGAACAGATCCTGGGTTTTTTCTGGTTTGGATCACGTAGTAGTGTGGTACCACACTGAAACAGTCCATTAAACCTGGTTTGGATCAATATTTTAGAGGATAACGCATGTTAGGTCTAGGTTAGGTCTGGGATTTTCACTCATCAGACTCATACTTTCGCATTCTTCACATACTTGTTGTACGTATCCTGGGTTTTTTCTGGTTTGGATCACGTAGTAATGTGGGACCACACTGAAACAGTCAATTAAACCTGGTTTCGATCAATATTTTTGAGAATAATACATGTTAGGTCTAGGTTAGGTCTGGGATTTGCTCTCATCAGGCTCATTCTTTCGCATATTTCTCATACTTGATGGCTAGATGCTGGGCTTTTTCTGGATTGCATCACGTAGTAATGAAGTACAACACAGAAACAGTCAATTAAACCTGGTTTCCATCAATATCTTAGAGGACAACGCAAGTCAGGTCTGGGATAGGTCCGGGATTTGCCCTCATCAGGCTCATACTTTCGCGATTCTCACATACATGTTGAACAGATCCTGGGTTTTTTCTGGTTTGGATCACGTAGTAGTATGGTACGACACTGAAACAGTCCATTAAACCTGGTTTGGATCAATATTTTAGAGGATAACGCATGTTAGGTCTAGGTTTGGTCGGGGATTTTCACTCATCAGACTCATACTTTCGCATTCTTCACATACTTGTTGTACGGATCCCGGGTTTTTTCTGGTTTGGATCACGTAGTAATGTGGGACCACACTGAAACAGTCAATTAAACCTGGTTTCGATCAATATTTTTGAGAATAATACATGTTAGGTCTAGGTTAGGTCTGGGATTTGCTCTCATCAGGCTCATTCTTTCGCATATTTCTCATACTTGATGGCTAGATGCTGGGCTTTTTCTGGATTGCATCACGTTGTAATGAAGTACAACACAGAAACAGTCAATTAAACCTGGTTTCCATCAGTATCTTAGAGGACAACGCAAGTTAGGTCTGGGATAGGTCTGGGATTTGCCCTCATCAGGCTCATACTTTCGCGTTTTTCACATACATGTTGAACAGATCCTGGGCTTTTTCTGGTTTGGATCACGTAGTAGTGTGGTACCACACTGAAACAGTCCATTAAACCTGGTTTGGATCAATATTTTAGAGGATAACGCATGTTAGGTCTAGGTTAGGTCGGGGATTTTCACTCATCAGACTCATACTTTCGCATTCTTCACATACTTGTTGTACGGATCCCGGGTTTTTTCTGGTTTGGATCACGTAGTAATGTGGGACCACACTGAAACAGTCAATTAAACCTGGTTTCGATCAATATTTTTGAGAATAATACATGTTAGGTCTAGGTTAGGTCTGGGATTTGCTCTCAACAGGCTCATTCTTTCGCATATTTCTCATACTTGATGGCTAGATGCTGGGCTTTTTCTGGATTGCATCACGTTGTAATGAAGTACAACACAGAAACAGTCAATTAAACCTGGTTTCCATCAGTATCTTAGAGGACAACGCAAGTTAGGTCTGGGATAGGTCTGGGATTTGCCCTCATCAGGCTCATACTTTCGCGTTTTTCACATACATGTTGAACAGATCCTGGGTTTTTTCTGGTTTGGATCACGTAGTAGTGTGGTACCACACTGAAACAGTCCATTAAACCTGGTTTGGATCAATATTTTAGAGGATAACGCATGTTAGGTCTAGGTTAGGTCTGGGATTTGCTCTCATCAGGCTCATTCTTTCGCATATTTCTCATACTTGATGGCTAGATGCTGGGCTTTTTCTGGATTGCATCACGTAGTAATGAAGTACAACACAGAAACAGTCAATTAAACCTGGTTTCCATCAATATCTTAGAGGACAACGCAAGTCAGGTCTGGGATAGGTCTGGGATTTGCCCTCATCAGGCTCATACTTTCGCGATTCTCACATACATGTTGAACAGATCCTGGGTTTTTTCTGGTTTGGATCACGTAGTAGTATGGTACCACACTGAAACAGTCCATTAAACCTGGTTTGGATCAATATTTTAGAGGATAACGCATGTTAGGTCTAGGTTAGGTCGGGGATTTTCACTCATCAGACTCATACTTTCGCATTCTTCACATACTTGTTGTACGGATCCCGGGTTTTTTCTGGTTTGGATCACGTAGTAATGTGGGACCACACTGAAACAGTCAATTAAACCTGGTTTCGATCAATATTTTTGAGAATAATACATGTTAGGTCTAGGTTAGGTCTGGGATTTGCTCTCATCTGGCTCATTCTTTCGCATATTTCTCATACTTGATGGCTAGATGCTGGGCTTTTTCTGGATTGCATCACGTTGTAATGAAGTACAACACAGAAACAGTCAATTAAACCTGGTTTCCATCCGTATCTTAGAGGACAACGCAAGTTAGGTCTGGGATAGGTCTGGGATTTGCCCTCATCAGGCTCATACTTTCGCGTTTTTCACATACATGTTGAACAGATCCTGGGTTTTTTCTGGTTTGGATCACGTAGTAGTGTGGTACCACACTGAAACAGTCCATTAAACCTGGTTTGGATCAATATTTTAGAGGATAACGCATGTTAGGTCTAGGTTAGGTTGGGGATTTTCACTCATCAGACTCATACTTTCGCATTCTTCACATACTTGTTGAACGGATCCTGGGTTTTTTCTGGTTTGGATCACGTAGTAATGTGGTACCACACTGAAACAGTCGATTAAACCTGGTTTCGATCAATATTTTAGAGGATAACGCATGTTAGGTCTTGGTTAGCCCTGGGATTTTCACTCATCAGACTCATACTTTTGCGTTTTTCACATACTTGTTGAACAGATCCTTGGTTTTTTCTGATTTGGATCACGTAGTAGTGTGGTACCACACTGAAACAGTCCATTAAACCTGGTTTGGATCAATATTTTAGAGGATAACGCATGTTAGGTCTAGGTTAGGTCTGGGATTTTCACTCATCAGACTCATGCTTTCGCATTCTTCACATACTTGTTGAACGGATCCTGGGTTTTTTCTGGTTTGGATCACGTAGTAATGTGGGCCCACACTGAAACAATCATTTAAACCTGGTCTTGATAAATATTTTAGAGGATAACGCAAGTTAGGACTGGGATAGGTCAGGGATTTGACCTCATCAGACTCATAATTTCGCACACTTCACATACTCCTTGAACAGATCCTGGGTTATTTTCTGGTTTGGATCACATAGTAATGTGGTACCACACTGAAACAGTCGATTAAATCACGTTTCGATCAATATTTTAGAGAATAATTCATGTTAGGTCTAGGTTAGGTCAAGGATTTGCTCTCATCAGGCTCATTCCTTCGCATATTTCTCATACTTGATGGCTAGATCCTGGACTTTTTCTGGATTGCATCACGTAGTAATGAAGTACAACACTGAAACAGTCAATTAAACCTGGTCTGGATAAATATTTTAGAGGATAACGCATCTTAGGTCTGGGTTAGGTCTAAGATTTGCCCTCATCAGGCTCATTCTTTCGCATATTCCTCATACTTGATGGCTAGATCCTGGGCTTTTTCTGGATTGCATCACGTAGTAATGAAGCACAACACTGAAACAGTCAATTAAACTTGGTTTCCATCAATATTTTAGAGGACAACGAATGTTAGGTCTAGGTTAGGCCTGGGATTTGCCCTGATCAGGGTCATACTGCCGCAGTTTTAACATACTTGTTGAACGGATCCTGGGTTTTTTCTGGTTTGGTTCACGTAGTAATGTGGTACCACACTGAAACATTCAATTAAACCTGGTCTTGATAAATATTTTAGAGGATAACGCATGTTAGGTCTGGGTTAGGTCTAGGATTTGCCCTCATCAAGCTGATACTTTCGCATATTTCTCATACTTGATGGCTAGATCCTGGGCTTTTTCTGGATTGCATCACGTAGTAATGAAGTACAACACTGAAACAGTCAATTAAACCTGGTTTCGATCAATATTTTAGAGAATAATTCATGTTAGGTCTAGGCTAGGTCTGGGATTTGCTCTTATCAGGCTCACTCATTCGCATATTTCTCATACTTGATGGCTAGATCCTGGGCTTTTTCTGGATTGCATAACGTAGTAATGAAGTACAACACTGAAACAGTCAATTAAACCTGGTTTCCATCAATATTTTAGAGGACAACGCAAGTTAGGTCTGGGATAGATATGGGATTCGCCCTAATCAGACTCATACTTTCGCATTCTTCACATACTTGTTGAACGGAGCCTGGGTTTTTTCTGGTTTGCATCACGTAGTAATGTGGTACCACACTGAAGCAGTCAATTAAATCTGGTTTCGATCAATATTTTAGAGAATAATTCATGTTAGGTCTAGGTTAGGCCTGGGATTTTCACTCATCAGACTCATACTTTCGCATTCTTCACATACTTGTTGAACGGATCCTGGGTTTTTTCTGGTTGGGATCACGTAGTAATGTGGGACCACACTGAAACAATCAATTAAACCTGGTCTTGATAAATATTTTGGAGGATAACGCATGTTAGGTCTAGGTTAGGTCTAGGATTTGCCCTCATCAGGCTCATACTTTCGCATATTTCTCATACTTCATGGCTAGATCCTGGGCTGTTTCTGGATTGTATCACGTAGTAATGTGATACCACGCTGAAACAGTCAATTAAACCTGGTTTCGATCAATATTTTGGAGGATAACGCAAGTTAGGTCTGGGATAGGTCTAGGATTTGCCCTCATCAGGCTCTTACTTTCGCATATTTCTCATACTTCATGGCTAGATCCTGGGCTATTTCTGGATTGGATCACGTAGTAAAGTGGTACCACACTGAAACATTCAATGAAACCTGGTCTGGATAAATATTTTAGAGGATAATGCATCTTAGGTCTAGGTTAGGTCTGGGATTTTCACTCATCAGACACATACTTTCGCATTCTTCACATACTTGTTGAACGGATCCTGGGTTTTTTCTGGTTTGGATCACGTAGTAATGTGGGACCACAATGAAACAATCAATTAAACCTGGTCTTGATAAATATTTTAGAGGATAACGCATGTTAGGTTTGGGTTAGGTCTAGGATTTGCCCTCGTCAGGCTCATACTTTCGCATATTTCTCATACTTCATGGCTAGATCCTGGGCTATTTCTGGATTGGATCACGTAGTAATGTGGTACCACACTGAAACAGTCAATTAAACCTGGTTTCGACCAATATTTTAGAGGATAACGCAAGTTAGGTCTGGGATAGGTCTGGGATTTGCCCTCATCAGGCTCATACTTTCGCGTTTTTCACATACTTGTTGAACAGATCCTGGGTTTTTTCTAGTTTGGGTCACGTAGTAACGTGTTACCACACTGAAACATTCAATTAAACCTGGTCTTGATAAATATTTTAGAGGATAACGCATGTTAGGTCTGGGTTAGGTCTAGGATTTGCCCTCATCAGGCTCATACTTTCGCATATTTCTCATACTTCATGGCTAGATCCTGGGCTGTTTCTGGATTGTATCACGTAGTAATCTGGTACCACGCTGAAACAGTCAATTAAACCTGGTTTCGATCAATGTTTTGGAGGATAACGCAAGTTAGGTCTGGGATAGGTCTAGGATTTGCCCTCATCAGGCTCTTACTTTCGCATATTTCTCATACTCCATGGCTAGATCCTGGGCTATTTCTGGATTGGATCACGTAGTAAAGTGGTACCACACTGAAACATTCAATGAAACCTGGTCTGGATAAATATTTTAGAGAATAATTCATGTTAGGTCTAGGTTAGGCCTGGGATTTTCACTCATCAGACTCATACTTTCGCATATTTCTCATACTTGATGGCTAGATCCTGGGCTTTTTCTGGATCGCATCACGTAGTAATGAAGTACAACACTGAAACATTCAATTAAACCGGGTCTTGATAAATATTTTAGAAGATAACGCATGTTAGGTCTGGGTTAGGCCTAGGATTTGCCCTCATCAGGCTCATACTCTCGCATATTTCTCATACTTCATGGCTAGATCCTGGGCTATTTCTGGATTGGATCTCGTAGTAAAGTGGTACCACACTGAAACATTCAATGAAACCTGGTCTGGATAAATATTTTAGAGGATAACGCATGTTAGGTCTGGGTTAGGTCTAGGAATTGCCCTCATCAGGCTTATTCTTTCGCATATGTCTCATACATGATGGCTAGATCCTGGGCTTTTTCTTGATCGCATCACGTAGTAATGAAGTACAACACTGAAACAGTCACTTAAACCTGGTTTCCATCAATATCTTAGAGGACAACGCAAGTTAGGTCTGGGATAGGACTGAAATTTGCCCTCATCAGGCTCATACTTTCGCGTTTTCACATACTTGTTGAACAGATCCTGGGTTTTTTCTGGTTTGGATCACGTAGTAGTGTGGTACCACACTGAAACAGTCCATTAAACCTGGTTGCGATCAATATTTTAGAGGATAACGCATGTTAGGTCTGGGTTAGCTCTAGGATTTGCCCTCATCAGGCTCATTCTTTCGCATATTTCTCAAACTTCATGGCTAGATCCTGGGCTTTTTCTGGATTACATCACGTAGTAATGTGGTACCACACTGAAACATTCAATTAAACCTGGTCTTGATAAATATTTTAGAGGATAACGCATGTTGGGTCTGGGTTAGGTCTAGGATTTGCTCTCATCAGACTCATACTTTCGCATTCTTCACATACTTGTTGAACGGATCCTGGGTTTTTTCTGGTTTGGATCACGTAGTAATGTGGGACCACACTGAAGCAGTCAATTAAATCTGGTTTCGATCAATATTTTAGAGGACAACGCAAGTTAGGTCTGGGTTAGGTCTAGGATTTGCCCTCATCAAGCTGATACTTTCGCATATTTCTCATACTTGATGGCTAGATCCTGGGCTTTTTCTGGATTGCATCACGTAGTAATGAAGTACAACACTGAAACAGTCAATTAAACCTGGTTTCGATCAAAATTTTAGAGAATAATTCATGTTAGGTCTAGGCTAGGTCTGGGATTTGCTCTTATCAGGCTCATTCATTCGCATATTTCTCATACTTCATGGCTAGATCCTGGGCTGTTTCTGGATTGTATCACGTAGTAATGTGGTACCACGCTGAAACAGTCAATTAAACCTGGTTTCGATCAATATTTTAGAGGACAACGCAAGTTAGGTCTGGGATAGATATGGGATTCGCCCTAATCAGACTCATACATTCGCATTCTTCACATACTTGTTGAACGGAGCCTGGGTTTTTTCTGGTTTGCATCACGTAGTAATGTGGTACCACACTGAAGCAGTCAATTAAATCTGGTTTCGATCAATATTTTAGAGAATAATTCATGTTAGGTCTAGGTTAGGCCTGGGATTTTCACTCATCAGACTCATACTTTCGCATTCTTCACATACTTGTTGAACGGATCCTGGGTTTTTTCTGGTTGGGATCACGTAGTAATGTGGGACCACACTGAAACAATCAATTAAACCTGGTCTTGATAAATATTTTGGAGGATAACGCATGTTAGGTCTAGGTTAGGTCTAGGATTTGCCCTCATCAGGCTCATACTTTCGCATATTTCTCATACTTCATGGCTAGATCCTGGGCTGTTTCTGGATTGTATCACGTAGTAATGTGGTACCACGCTGAAACAGTCAATTAAACCTGGTTTCGATCAATATTTTGGAGGATAACGCAAGTTAGGTCTGGGATAGGTCTAGGATTTGCCCTCATCAGGCTCTTACTTTCGCATATTTCTCATACTTCATGGCTAGATCCTGGGCTATTTCTGGATTGGATCACGTAGTAAAGTGGTACCACACTGAAACATTCAATGAAACCTGGTCTGGATAAATATTTTAGAGGATAATGCATCTTAGGTCTAGGTTAGGTCTGGGATTTTCACTCATCAGACTCATACTTTCGCATTCTTCACATACTTGTTGAACGGATCCTGGGTTTTTTCTGGTTTGGATCACGTAGTAATGTGGGACCACACTGAAACAATCAATTAAACCTGGTCTTGATAAATATTTTGGAGGATAACGCATGTTAGGTCTAGGTTACGTCTGTGATTTGCCCTCATCAGGGTCATACTTTCCCAGTTTTAACATGCATGTTGACCTGATCGAGGGTTTTTTCTGATTTGGATCACGTAGTAAAGTGGTACCACAATAAAACAGTCAATTAAACCTGGTTTCGATCAATATTTTAGAGGATATCGCAAGTTAGGTCTGGGATAGGTCTGGGATTTGCCCTCATCAGACTCATACTTTCGCGTTCTTCACATACTTGTTGGACAGATCCTGGGTTTTTTCTGGTTTGGATCACGTAGTAGTGTGGTGCCACACTGAAACAGTCCATTAAACCTGGTTTGGATCATTATTTTAGAGGATAACGCATGTTAGGTCTAGGTTAGGTCTGGGATTTTCACACATCAGACTCATACTTTCGCATTCTTCACATACTTGTTGAACGGATCCTGGGTTTTTTCTGGTTTGGATCACGTAGTAATGTGGGACCACACTGAAACAGTTGACTAAACCTGGTTTCGATCAATATTTTAGAGGATAACGCAAGTTAGGTCTGGGATATGACCTCATCAGACTCTTACTTTCGCACACTTCACATACTCGTTGAACAGATCCTGGGATATTTTCTGGTTTGGATCACGTAGTAATGTGGTACCACACTGAAACAGTCGATTAAACCTGGTTTCGATCAATATTATTGAGGATAACGCATGTTAGGTCTAGGTTAGGCCTGGGATATTCACTCATCAGACTCATACTTTCGCATTCTTCACATACTTGTTGAACGGATCCTGGGTTTTTTCTGGTTTGGATCACATAGTAATGTGGTACCACTCTGAGACAGTCGATTAAACCAGGTTTCGATCAATATTTTAGAGGATAACGCATGTTAGGTCTGGGATAGGTCTAGGATTTGCCCTCATCAGGCTCTTACTTTCGCATATTTCTCATACTTCATGGCTAGATCCTGGGCTCTTTCTGGATTGGATCACATAGTAAAGTGGTACCACACTGAAACATTCAATGAAACCTGGTCTGGATAAATATTTTAGAGGATAACGCATGTTAGGTCAAGGTTAGGTCTAAGATTTGGGCTCATCAGGCTCACAGTTTCGCGTTTTTCACATACTTGTTGAACAGATCCTCGGTTTTTTCTGGTTTGGATCACGTAGTAATGTGGTACCACACTGAAACATTCAATTAAACCTGGTCTTGATAAATATTTTAGAGGATAACGCATGTTAGGTCTGGGTTACGTCTGTGATTTGCCCTCATCAGGGTCATACTTTCCCAGTTTTAACATGCATGTTGACCTGGTCGAGGGTTTTTTTCTGGTTTGGATCACGTAGTAATGTGGTACAACACAGAAACAGTCGATTAAACCTGGTTTCGATCAATATTATTGAGAATAACGCATGTTAGGTCTAGGTTAGTCCTGGGATATTCACTCATCAGACTCATACTTTCGCATTCTTCACATACTTGTTGAACGGATCCTGGGTTTTTTCTAGTTTGGATCACGTAGTAATGTGGGACCACACTGAAACAGTCAATTAAAACTGGTTTCGATCAATATTTTAGAGAATAATTCATGTTAGGTCTAGGTTAGGTCTGGGATTTACTCTCATCAGGCTCATTCTTTCGCATATTACTCATACTTGATGGCTAGATCCTGGGCTTTCTCTGGATTGGATCACGTAGTAAAGTGGTACCACACTGAAACATTCAATGAAACCTGGTCTGGATAAATATTTTAGAGGATAACGCATGTTAGGTTTGTGTTAGGTCTAGGATTTGCCCTCATCAGGCTCTTACTTTCGCATATTTCTCATACTTCACGGCTAGATCCTGGGCTATTTCTGGATTGGATCACGTAGTAAAGTGGTACCACACTGAAACATTCAACGAAACCTGGTCTGGATAAATATTTTAGAGGATAACGCATGTTAGGTTTGGGTTAGGTCTAGGATTTGCCCTCATCAAGCTCATACTTTCGCATATGTCTCATACATGATGGCTAGATCCTGGGCTTTTTCTGGATTGCATCACGTAGTAATGAAGTACAACACTGAAACAGTCAATTAAACCTGGTTTCGATCAATATTTTAGAGAATAATTCATGTTAGGTCTAGGTGAGGCCTGGGATTTTCACTCATCAGACTCATACTTTCGCATTCTTCACATACTTGTTGAACGGATCCTGGGTTTTTTCTGGTTTGGATCACGTAGTAATGTGGGACCACAATGAAACAATCAATTAAACCTGGTCTTGATAAATATTTTAGAGGATAACGCATGTTAGGTTTGGGTTAGGTCTAGGATTTGCCCTCGTCAGGCTCATACTTTCGCATATTTCTCATACTTCATGGCTAGATCCTGGGCTTTTTCTGGATCGCATCACGTAGTAATGAAGTACAACACTGAAACAGTCAATTAAACCTGGTTGCGATCAATATTTTAGAGGATAACGCATGTTAGGTCTGGGTTAGGTCTAGTATTTGCCCTCATCAGGCTCATTCTTTCGCATATTTCTCAAACTTGATGGCTAGATCCTGGGCTTTTTTTGGATTGCATCACGTAGTAATGTGGTACCACACTGAAACATTCAATGAAACCGGGTCTTGATAAATATTTTAGAAGATAACGCATGTTAGGTCTGGGTTAGGCCTAGGATTTGCCCTCATCAGGCTCATACTTTCGCATATTTCTCATTCTTCATGGCTAGATCCTGGGCTATTTCTGGATTGGATCTCGTAGTAAAGTGGTACCACACTGAAACATTCAATGAAACCTGGTCTGGATAAATATTTTAGAGGATAACGCATGTTAGGTCTGGGTTAGGTCTAGGAATTGCCCTCATCAGGCTTATTCTTTCGCATATGTCTCATACATGATGGCTAGATCCTAGGCTTTTTCTGGATTGCATCACGTAGTAATGAAGTACAACACTGAAACAGTCAATTAAACCTGGTTTCGATCAATATTTTAGAGAATAATTCATGTTAGGTCTAGGTGAGGCCTGGGATTTTCACTCATCAGACTCATACTTTCGCATTCTTCACATACTTGTTGAACGGATCCTGGGTTTTTTCTGGTTTGGATCACGTAGTAATGTGGGACCACAATGAAACAATCAATTAAACCTGGTCTTGATAAACATTTTAGAGGATAACGCATGTTAGGTTTGGGTTAGGTCTAGGATTTGCCCTCATCAGGCTCATACTTTCGCATATTTCTCATACTTCATGGCTAGATCCTGGGCTGTTTCTGGTTTGGATCACATAGTAATGTGGTACCACACTGAAACAGTCGATTAAACCAGGTTTCGATCAATATTTTTGAGGATAACGCATGTTAGGTCTAGGTTAGGCCTGGGATTTTCACTCATCAGACTCATACTTTCGCATTCTTCACATGCTTGTTGAACGGATCCTGGGTTTTTTCTGGTTTGGATCACGTAGTAAAGTGGGACCACACTGAAACATTCAATTAAACCTGGTCTTGATAAATATTTTAGAGGATAACGCATGTTAGGTTTGGGTTAGGTCTAGGATTTGCCCTCATCTGGCTCATACTTTCGCATATTTCTCATACTTCAAGGCTAGATCCTGGGCTGTTCCTGGATTGTATCACGTAGTAATGTGGTACCACGCTGAAACAGTCGATTAAACCATGTTTCGATCAATATTTTAGAGGATAACGCAAGTTAAGTCTGGGATAGGTCTGGGATTTGATCTCATCAGACTCATACTTTCGCGTTTTTCACATACTTGTTGAACAGATCCTGGGTTTTTTCTGGTTTGGATCACGTAGTAGTGTGGTACCACACTGAAACAGTCCATTAAATCTGGTTGCGATCAATATTTTAGGGTTAGGTCTAGGATTTGCCCCCATCAAGCTTATTCTTTTGCATATTTCTCAAACTTGATGGCTAGATCCTGGGCTTTTTCTGGATTGCATCACGTAGTAATGTGGTACCACAATGAAACATTCAATTAAACCTGGTCTTGATAAATATTTTAGAGGATAACGCATGTTAGGTCTGGGTTAGGTCTAGGATTTGACCTCGTCAGACTCATACTTTCGCACCCTTCAAATACTCGTTGAACAGATCCTGGGTTATTCTCTGGTTTGGATCACATAGTAATGTGGTACCACACTGAAACAGTCGATTAAACCAGGTTTCGATCAATATTTTTGAGGATAAAGCATGTTAGGTCTAGGTTAGGCCTGGGATTTTCACTCGTCAGACTCATACTTTCGCATTCTTCACATACTTGTTGAACGGACCCTGGGTTTTTTCTGGTTTGGATCACGTAGTAATGTGGGACCACACTGAAACGGTCAATAAAATTTGGTTCCGATCAATATTTTAGAGAATAATTCATGTTAGGTCTAGGTTAGGCCTAGGATTTTCACTCATCAGACTCATACTTTCGCATTCTTCACATACTTGTTGAACGGATCCTGGGTTTTTTCTGGTTTGGATCTCGTAGTAATGTGGGACCACACTGAAACATTCAATGAAACCTGGTCTGGATAAATATTTTAGAGGATAACGCATCTTAGGTCTGTGTTAGGTCTAAGATTTGCCCTCATCAGGCTCACAGTTTCGCGTTTTTCACATACTTGTTGAACAGATACTGGGTTTTTTCAAGTTTGGATCACGTAGTAATGTGGTACCACGCTGAAACAGTCAATTAAACCTGGTTTCGATCAATATTTTAGAGGATACCGCAAGTTAGGTCTGGGATAGGGCTGGGATTCGCCCTAATCAGGCTCATACTTTCGCGTCCTTCACATACTTGTTGAACTGATCCTGGATTTTTCCGGTTTGGATCACGTAGTAATGTGAGACCACACTGAGACAGTCAATTAAACCTGGTTTCGATCAGTATTTTAGAGACTAATTCATGTTAGGTCTAGGTTAGGTCTGGTATTTGCTCTTATCAGGCTCATTGTTTCGCATATTTCTCATACTTGATGGCTAGATCCTGGCCTTTTTCTGGATTGCATAACGTAGAAATGAAGTACAACACTGAAACAGTCAATTAAACCTGGTTTCCATCAATATTTTAGAGGACAACGCATATTAGGTGTAGGTTAGGCCTGGGATTTGCCCTCATCAGGGTCATACTTTCGCAGTTTTAACATACATGTTGGCCTGATCGAGGGTTTTTCCTGCTTTGGATCACGTAGTAAAGTGGTGCCACACTGATACAGTCCATTAAACCTGGTTTCGATCAATATTTTAGAGGATAACGCAAGTTAGGTCTGAGATAGGTCTGGGATTTGACCTCGTCAGACTCATACTTTCGCACCCTTCACATACTCGTTGAACAGATCCTGGGTTATTTTCTGGTTTGGATCACATAGTAATGTGGTACCACACTGAAACATTCAATTAAACCTGGTCTTGATAAATATTTTAGTGGATAACGCATGTTAGGTTTGGGTTAGGTCTAGGATTTGCCCTCATCTGGCTCATACTTTCGCAAATTTCTCATACTTCATGGCTAGATCCTGGGCTGTTCCTGGATTGAATCACGTAGTAATGTGGTACCACGCTGAAACAGTCGATTAAACCTGGTTTCGATCAATATTTTAGAGGATAACGCAAGTTAAGTCTGGGATAGGTCTGGGATTTGATCTCATCAGACTCATACTTTCGCACCCTTCACATACTCGTTGAACAGATCCTGGGTTATTTTCTGGTTTGGATCACATCGTAATGTGGTACCACACTGAAACAGTCGATTAAACCAGGTTTCGATCAATATTTTTGAGGATAAAGCATGTTAGGTCTAGGTTAGGCCTGGGATTTTCACTCATCATACTCATACTTTCGCATTCTTCACATACTTGTTGAACGGACCCTGGGTTTTTTCTGGTTTGGATCACGTAGTAATGTGGGACCACACTGAAACAGTCAATTAAACCTGGTTTCGATCAATATTTTAGAGTATAATTCATGTTAGGTCTAGGTTAGGTCTGGGATTTGCCCTCATCAGGCTCATACTTTCGCGTTTTTCACATACTTGTTGAACAGATCCTGGGCTTTTTCTGGATTGCATAACGTAGTAATGAAGTACAACACTGAAACAGTCAATTAAACCTGGTTTCCATCAATATTTTAGAGGACAACGCATGTTAGGTCTAGGTTAGGCCTGGGATTTGCCCCCATCAGGGTCATACTTTCGCAGTTTTAACATACATGTTGACCTGATCGAGGGTTTTTTCTGCTTTGGATCACGTAGTAAAGTGTTGCCACTCTGAAACAGTCCATTAAACCTGGTTTGGATCAATATTTTAGAGGATAACGCATGTTAGGTCTAGGTTAGCCCTGGGATTTTCACACATCAGACTCATACTTTCGCATTCTTCACATACTTGTTAAACGGATCCTGGATTTTTTCTGGTTTGGTTCACGTAGTAATGTGGTACCACACTGAAACATTCAATTAAACCTGGTTTCGATCAATATTTTAGAGGATAACGCAAGTTAGGTCTGGGATAGGTCTGGGATTTGACCTCGTCAGACTCATACTTTCGCACCCTTCACATACTCGTTGAACAGATCCTGGGTTATTTTCTGTTTTGGATCACATAGTAATGAGGTACCACACTGAAACAGTCGATTAAACCAGGTTTCCATCAATATTTTAGAGGACAACGCATGTTAGGTCTAGGTTAGGCCTGGGATTTGCCCTCATCAGGCTCACAGTTTCGCGTTTTTCACATACTTGTTGAACAGATCCTGGGTTTTTTCTGGTTTGGATCACGAATTAGTGTGGTACCACACTGAAACAGTCCATTAAACCTGGTTTCGCTCAATATTTTAGAGGATAACGCATGTTAGGTCTAGGTTAGGTCTGGGATTTGCTCTCATCAGGCTCATTCTTTCGCATATTTCTCATACTTGATGGCTAGATCCTGGGCTTTTTCTGGATTGCATTACGTAGTAATGTAGTACCACACTGAATCAGTCAATGAAACCTGGTTTCCATCAATATTTTAGAGGACAACGCAAGTTAGGTTTAAGTAAGGCCTGAGATTTTCACTGATCAGACTCATTCTTTCGCATATTTCTCATACATGTTGAACAGATCCTGGGTTTTTTCTGATTTGGATCACGTAGTAATGTGGTACCACACTGAAACAACCAATTAAACCTGGTCTTGATAAATATTTTAGAGGATAACGCATGTTAGGTCTGGGTTAGGTCTAGGATTTGCCCTCATCAGGCTCATACTTTCGCATATTTCTCATACTTCATGGCTAGATCCTGGGCTGTTTCTGGATTGTATCAGGTAGTAATGTGGTACCACGCTGAAACAGTCAACTAAACCTGGTTTCGATCAATATTTTGGAGGATAACGCAAGTCAGGTCTGGGATAGGTCTAGGATTTGCCCTCATCAGGCTCTTACTTTCGCATATTTCTCATACTTCATGGCTAGATCCTGGGCTATTTCTCGATTGGATCACGTAGTAAAGTGGTACCACACTGAAACATTCAATGAAACCTGGTCTGGATAAATATTTTAGAGGATAACGCATCTTAGGTCTGGGTTAGGTCTGGGATTTGCCCTCACCAGGCTCATACTTTCCCAGTTTTAACATGCATGTTGACCTGATCGAGGGTTTTTTCTGCTTTGGATCACGTAGTAAAGTGGTACCACAATAAAACAGTCAATTAAACCTGGTTTCGATCAATATTTTAGAGGATATCGCAAGTTAGGTCTGGCATTGGTCTGGGATTCGCCCTCATCAGGCTCATACTTTCGCACACTTCACATACTCGTTGAACAGATCCTGGGTTATTTTCAGGTTTGGATCACATAGTAATGTGGTACCACACTGAAACAGTCGATTAAACCAGGTTTCGATCAATATTTTTGAGGATAACGCATGTTAGGTTTGGGTTAGGTCTAGGATTTGCCCTCAGCAGGCTCATACTTTCGCGTTTTTCACATACTTGTTGAACAGATCCTGGGTTTTTTCTGGTTTGGATCACGTAGTAGTGTGGTACCACACTGAAACAGTCCATTAAACCTGGTTTGCATCAATAGTTTAGAGGATAACGCAAGTTAGGTCTGGGATAGGTCTGGGATTTGCCCTCATCAGGCTCATACTTTCGCGTTTTTCACATACTTGTTGAACAGATCCTGGGTTTTTTCTGGTTTGGATCACGTAGTAGTGTGGTACCACACTGAAACAGTCCATTAAACCTGGTTTGCATCAATATTTTGGAGGATAACGCATGTTAGGTCTAGGTTAGTTCTGGGATTTTCACTCATCAGACTCATACTTTCGCATTCTTCACATACTTGTTGAACGGATCCTGGGTTTTTTCTGGTTTGGATCACGTAGTAATGTGGTACCACACTGAAACAGTCGATTAAACCAGGTTTCCATCAATATTTTAGAGGACAACGCATGTTAGGTCTAGGTTAGGCCTGGGATTTGCCCTCATCAGGCTCACAGTTTCGCGTTTTTCACATACTTGTTGAACAGATCCTGGGTTTTTTCTGGTTTGGATCACGAATTAGTGTGGTACCACACTGAAACAGTCCATTAAACCTGGTTTCGCTCAATATTTTAGAGGATAACGCATGTTAGGTCTAGGTTAGGTCTGGGATTTGCTCTCATCAGGATCATTCTTTCGCATATTTCTCATACTTGATGGCTAGATCCTGGGCTTTTTCTGGATTGCATTACGTAGTAATGTAGTACCACACTGAAACAGTCAATGAAACCTGGTTTCCATCAATATTTTAGAGGACAACGCAAGTTAGGTTTAAGTAAGGCCTGAGATTTTCACTGATCAGACTCATTCTTTCGCATATTTCTCATACATGTTGAACAGATCCTGGGTTTTTTCTGGTTTGGATCACGTAGTAATGTGGTACCACACTGAAACAACCAATTAAACCTGGTCTTGATAAATATTTTAGAGGATAACGCATGTTAGGTCTGGGTTAGGTCTAGGATTTGCCCTCATCAGGCTCATACTTTCGCATATTTCTCATACTTCATGGCTAGATCCTGGGCTGTTTCTGGATTGTATCACGTAGTAATGTGGTACCACGCTGAAACAGTCAACTAAACCTGGTTTCGCTCAATATTTTGGAGGATAACGCAAGTCAGGTCTGGGATAGGTCTAGGATTTGCCCTCATCAGGCTCTTACTTTCGCATATTTCTCATACTTCATGGCTAGATCCTGGGCTATTTCTCGATTGGATCACGTAGTAAAGTGGTACCACACTGAAACATTCAATGAAACCTGGTCTGGATAAATATTTTAGAGGATAACGCATCTTAGGTCTGGGTTAGGTCTAAGATTTGCCCTCATCAGGCTCAGAGTTTCGCGTTTTTCACATACTTGTTGAACAGAACCTGGGTTGCTTCTGGTTTGGATCACGTAGTAATGTGGTACCACACTGAAACATTCAATTAAACCTGGTCTTGATAAATATTTTAGAGGATAACCCATGTTAGGTCTGGGTTAGGTCTGTGATTTGCCCTCATCAGGCTCATACTTTCGCATATTTCTCATACTTCATGGCTAGATCCTGGGCTGTTTCTGGATTGTATCACGTAGTAATGTGGTACCACGCTGAAACAGTCAACTAAACCTGGTTTCGCTCAATATTTTGGAGGATAACGCAAGTCAGGTCTGGGATAGGTCTAGGATTTGCCCTCATCAGGCTCTTACTTTCGCATATTTCTCATACTTCATGGCTAGATCCTGGGCTATTTCTCGATTGGATCACGTAGTAAAGTGGTACCACACTGAAACATTCAATGAAACCTGGTCTGGATAAATATTTTAGAGGATAACGCATCTTAGGTCTGGGTTAGGTCTAAGATTTGCCCTCATCAGGCTCAGAGTTTCGCGTTTTTCACATACTTGTTGAACAGAACCTGGGTTGCTTCTGGTTTGGATCACGTAGTAATGTGGTACCACACTGAAACATTCAATTAAACCTGGTCTTGATAAATATTTTAGAGGATAACCCATGTTAGGTCTGGGTTAGGTCTGTGATTTGCCCTCATCAGGGTCATACTTTCGCAGTTTTAACATGCATGTTGACCTGATCGAGGGTTTTTTTTGCTTTGGATCACGTAGTAAAGTGGTACCACTCTAAAACAGTCAATTAAACCAGGTTTCGATCAATATTTTAGAGGATAACGCAAGTTAGGTCTGGGATAGGTCTGTGATTAGCCCTCATCAGACTCATACTTTCGCACACTTCACATACTCGCTGACAAGCTCCTGGGTTTTTTTCTGGTTTGGATCACGTAGTAATGTGCTACCACACTGAAACAGTCGATTAAACCTGGTTTCGTTCAATATTTTTGAGGATAACGCATGTTAGGTCTGGGATAGGTCTGGGATTTGCCCTCACCAGGCTCATACTTTCCCAGTTTTAACATGCATGTTGACCTGATCGAGGGTTTTTTCTGCTTTGGATCACGTAGTAAAGTGGTACCACAATAAAACAGTCAATTAAACCTGGTTTCGATCAATATTTTAGAGGATATCGCAAGTTAGGTCTGGCATTGGTCTGGGATTCGCCCTCATCAGGCTCATACTTTCGCACACTTCACATACTCGTTGAACAGATCCTGGGTTATTTTCAGGTTTGGATCACATAGTAATGTGGTACCACACTGAAACAGTCCATTAAACCTTGTTTCAATCAATATTTTCGAGGATAACGCAAGTTAAGTCTGGTATTGGTCTGGGATTTGACCTCATCAGACTCATACTTTCGCACACTTCACATACTCGTTGAACAGATCTTGGGTTATTTTCTGGTTAGGATCACATAGTAATGTGGTACCACACTGAAACAGTCGATTAAACCAGGTTTCGATCAATATTTTTGAGGATAACGCATGTTAGGTCTAGGTTAGGCCTGGGATTTTCATTCATCAGACTCATACTTTCGCATTCTTCACATACTTGTTGAACGGATCCTGGGTTTTTTATGGTTTGGATCACGTAGTAATGTGGGACCACACTGACACAGTTAATTAAACCTGGTTTCGACCAATATTTTAGAGAATAATTCATGTTAGGTCTAGGTTAGGTCTGGGATTTGCTCCCATCAGGCTCATTCTTTCGCATATTTCTCATACTTGATGGCTAGATCCTGGGCTTTTTCTGGATTGCATCACGTAGTAATGAAGTACAACACTGAAACAGTCAATTAAACCTGGTTTCCATCAATATTTTAGAGGACAACGCAAGTTAGGTCTGGGATAGGTCTGGGATATGCCCTCATCAGGTTAATACTTTAGCGTTTTTCACATACTTGTTGTACAGATCCTGGGTTTTTTCTGGTTTGGATCCCGTAGTAGTGTGGTACCACACTGAAACAGTCCATTAAACCTGGTTTCGCTCAATATTTTAGAGGATAACGCATGTTAGGTCTAGGTTAGCCCTGGGATTTTCACTCATCAGACTCATACTTTCGCATTCTTCTCATACTTGTTGAACTGAACCTGGGTTTTTTCAGGTTTGGATCACGTAGTAATGTGGTACCACACTGAATCAGTCGATTAAACCTGGTTTCGATCAATATTTTAGAGGATAACGCAAGTTAAGTCTGGGATTGGACTGGGATTTGACCTCATCAGACTCATACTATCGCACGCTTCACATACTCGTTGAACAGATCCTGGGTTACTTTCTGGTTTGGATCATATAGTAATGTGGTACCACACTGAAACAGTCGATTAAACCAGGTTTCGATCAATATTTTTGAGGATAACGCATGTTAGGTCTAGGTTAGGCCTGGGATTTTCACTCATCAGACTCATACTTTCGCATTCTTCACATACTTGTTGAACAGATCCTGGGTTTTTTCTGGTTTGGATCACGTAGTAGTGTGGTACCACACTGAAACAGTCCATTAAACCTGGTTTGGATCAATATTTTAGAGGATAACGCATGTTAGGTCTAGGTTAGGTCTGGGATTTTCACTCATCAGACTCATTCTTTCGCATTCTTCACATACTTGTTGAGCGGATCCTGGGTTTTTTCTGGTTTGGTTCACGTAGTAATGTGGTACCACACTGAAACAGACGATTAAACCTGGTTTCGATCAATATTTTAGAGAATAATTCATGTTGGGTCTAGGTTAAGTCTGGGATTTGCTCTCATCAGGCACATTCTTTCGCATATTTCTCATACTTGATGGCTAGATCCTGGGCTGTTTCTGGATTGTATGACATAGTAATGTGGCACCACGCTGAAACAGTGAATTAAACCTGGTTTCGATCAATATTTTAGAGGATAATTCATGTTAGGTCTAGGTTAGCCCTGGGATTTTCACTCATCAGACTCATACTTTCGCGTTCTTCACATACTTGTTGAACGTATCCTGGGTTTTTTCTGGTTTGGATCACGTTGTAATGTGGGACCACACTGAAACAATCAATTAAACCTGGTCTTGATAAATATTTTAGAGGATAACGCATGTTAGGTTTGGGTTAGGTGTAGGATTTGCCCTCAGCAGGCTCATACTTTCGCATATCTCTCATACTTCATGGCTAGATCCTGGGCTGTTTCTGGATTGTATCACGTAGTAATGTGGTACCACGCTGAAACAGTCAATTAAACCTGGTTTCGATCAATATTTTAGAGAATAATTCATGTTAGGTCTAGGTTAGGTCTGGGATTTGCTCTCATCAGGCTCGTTCCTTCGCATCTTTCTCATACTTGATGGCTAGATCCTGGGCTTTTTCTGGATTGCATCATGTAGTAATGTGGTACCACGCTGAAACAGTCAATTAAACCTGGTTTCGATCAATATTTTAGAGAATAATTCATGTTAGGTGTAGGTTAGGTCTGGGATTTGCTCTCATCAGGCTCGTTTTTTCGCATATTTCTCATACTTGATGGCTGGATCCTGGGCTTTTTCTGGATTGCATCACGTAGTAACGAAGTACAACACCGAAACAGTCAATTAAACCTGATTTCCATCAATATCTTAGAGGACAACGCAAGTTAGGTTTGGGATAGGTCTGGGATTTGCCCTCATCAGGCTCATACTTTCGCGTTTTTCACATACTTGTTGAACAGATCCTGGGTTTTTTCTGGTTTGGATCACGTAGTAGTGTGGTACCACACTGAAACAGTCAACTAAACCTGGTTTCGACCAATATTTTAGAGAATAATTCATGTTAGGTCTAGGTTAAGTCTGGGATTTGCTCTCATCAGGCACATTCTTTCGCATATTTCTCATACTTGATGGCTAGATCCTGGGCTGTTTCTGGATTGTATGACATAGTAATGTGGTACCACACCGAAACAGTCGATTAAACCAGGTTTCGATCAATATTTTTGAGGATAACGCATGTTAGGACTAGGTTAGGCCTGGGATTTTCACTCATCAGACCCATACTTTCGCATTCTTCACATACTTGTTGAACGGATCCTGGGTTTTTTCTGGTTTGGATCACGTTGTAATGTGGGACCACACTGAAACAATCAATTAAACTTGGTCTTGATAAATATTTTAGAGGATAACGCATGTTAGGTTTGGGTTAGGTGTAGGAATTGCCCTCAGCAGGCTCATACTTTCGCATATTTCTCATACTTCATGGCTAGATCCTGGGCTATTTCTGGATTGCATCACGTAGTAATGTAGTACCACACTGATACAGTCGATTAACCCTGGTTTCGATCAATATTTTAGAGGATAACGCATGTTAGGTCAAGGTTAGGTCTAAGATTTGCCCTCATCAGGCTCACAGTTTCGCGTTCTTCACATACTTGTTGAACAGATCCTGGGTTTTTTCTGGTTTGGATCACGAAGTAGTGTGGTACCACACTGAAACAGCCCATTAAACCTGGTTTCGCTCAATATTTTAGAGGATAACGCATGTTAGGTTTGGGTTAGGTCTAGGATTTGCCCTCAGCAGGCTCATACTTTCGCATATTTCTCATACTTCATGGCTAGATCCTGGGCTATTTCTGGATTGCATCACGTAGTAATGTAGTACCACACTGATACAGTCGATTAACCCTGGTTTCGATCAATATTTTAGAGGATAACGCATGTTAGGTCAAGGTTAGGTCTAAGATTTGCCCTCATCAGGCTCACAGTTTCGCGTTCTTCACATACTTGTTGAACAGATCCTGGGTTTTTTCTGGTTTGGATCACGAAGTAGTGTGGTACCACACTGAAACAGCCCATTAAACCTGGTTTCGCTCAATATTTTAGAGGATAACGCATGTTAGGTCTGGGATAGGTCTGGGATTTGCCCTCATCAGACTCATTCTTTCGCATACTTCACATACTCGTTGAACAGATCCTGTGTTCTTTCTGGTTTGGATCACATAGTAATGGGGTTCCACACTGAAACAGTCCATTAAACCTGGTTTCGCTCAATATTTTAGGGGATAACGCATGTTAGGTCAAGGTTAGGTCTAAGATTTGCCCTCATCAGGCTCACAGTTTCGCGTTTTTCACATACTTGTTGAACAGATACTGGGTTTTTTTCTCGTTTGGATCACGTAGTAACGTGGCACCACACTGAAACAGTCGATTAAACCTGGTTTCGATCGATATCTTTGAGGATAACGCATGTTAGGTCTAGGTTAGGCCTGGGATTTTCACTCACCAGACTCATACTTTCGCATTCTTCACATACTCGTTGAACGGATCTTGGGTTTTTTCTGGTTTGGATCACGTAGTAATGTGGTACCACACTGAAACAGTCGATTAAACCTGGTTTCGATCAATATTTTAGAGGATAACGCTGGTTAGGTCTGGGATAGGTCTGGGATTTGCCCTCATCAGACTCATACTTTCGCACACTTCACATACTCGTTGAACAGATCCCGGGTTATTTTCTGGTTCGGATCACGTAGTAATGTGGTACCACACTGAAACAGTCCATTAAACCTGGTTTCGATCAATATTTTTGAGGATAACACATGTTAGGTCTAGGTTAGGTCTGGGATTTGCTCTCATCAGGCTCATACTTTCGCATATTTGTCATACTTCATGGCTAGATCCTGGGCTATTTCTGGATTGCATCACGTAGTAATGTAGTACCACACTGATACAGTCAATTAAACCTGGTTTCGATCAATATTTTTGAGGATAACACATGTTAGGTCTAGGTTAGGTCTGGGATTTGCTCTCATCAGGCTCATTCTTTCGCATATTTCTCATACTTGATGGCTAGATCCTGAGCTTTTTCTGGATTGGATCACTTAGTAATGTAGAACCACACTGAAACAGTAAATTAACTCTGGTTTCGATCACTATTTTAGAGGATAACGCATGTTAGGTCTGGGATAGGTCTGGGATTTTCACTCATCAGACTCATACTTTCGCATTCTTCTCATACTTGTTGAACGGATCCTGTGTTCTTTCTGGTTTGGATCACGTAGTAATGTGGTACCACACTGAAACATTCAATTAAACCTGGTCTTGATAAATATTTTAGACGATAACGCATGCTAGGTCTAGGTTAGGCCTGGGATTTGCCCTCATCAGACTCATACTTTCGCACACTTCACATACTTCATGGCTAGATCCTGCGCTATTTCTGGATTGCATCACGTAGTAATGTAGTACCACACTGATACAGTCGATTAACCCTGGTTTCGATCAATATTTTAGAGGATAACGCATGTTAGGTCAAGGTTAGGTCTAAGATTTGCCCTCATCAGGCTCACAGTTTCGCGTTCTTCACATACTTGTTGAACAGATCCTGGGTTTTTTCTGGTTTGGATCACGAAGTAGTGTGGTACCACACTGAAACAGCCCATTAAACCTGGTTTCGCTCAATATTTTAGAGGATAACGCATGTTAGGTTTGGGTTAGGTCTAGGATTTGCCCTCAGCAGGCTCATACTTTCGCATATTTCTCATACTTCATGGCTAGATCCTGGGCTATTTCTGGATTGCATCACGTAGTAATGTAGTACCACACTGATACAGTCGATTAACCCTGGTTTCGATCAATATTTTAGAGGATAACGCATGTTAGGTCAAGGTTAGGTCTAAGATTTGCCCTCATCAGGCTCACAGTTTCGCGTTCTTCACATACTTGTTGAACAGATCCTGGGTTTTTTCTGGTTTGGATCACGAAGTAGTGTGGTACCACACTGAAACAGCCCATTAAACCTGGTTTCGCTCAATATTTTAGAGGATAACGCATGTTAGGTCTGGGATAGGTCTGGGATTTGCCCTCATCAGACTCATACTTTCGCACACTTCACATACTCGTTGAACAGATCCTGGGTTATTTTCTGGTTTGGATCACATAGTAATGTGGTACCACACTGAAACAGTCCATTAAACCTGGTTTCGCTCAATATTTTAGAGGATAACGCATGTTAGGTCAAGGTTAGGTCTAAGATTTGCCCTCATCAGGCTCACAGTTTCGCGTTATTCACATACTTGTTGAACAGATCCTGGGTTTTTTCTGGTTTGGATCACGAAGTAGTGTGGTACCACACTGAAACCGTCCATTAAACCTGGTTTCGCTCAATATTTTAGAGGATAACGCATGTTAGGTCTGGGATAGGTCTGGGATTTGCCCTCATCAGACTCATTCTTTCGCATACTTCACATACTCGTTGAACAGATCCTGGGTTATTTTCTGGTTTGGATCACATAGTAATGTGGTACCACACTGAAACAGTCCATTAAACCTGGTTTCGCTCAATATTTTAGGGGATAACGCATGTTAGGTCTGGGATAGGTCTGGGATTTGCCCTCATCAGACTCATACTTTCGCACACTTCACATACTCGTTGAACAGATCCCGGGTTATTTTCTGGTTCGGATCACGTAGTAATGTGGTACCACACTGAAACAGTCCATTAAACCTGGTTTCGATCAATATTTTTGAGGATAACACATGTTAGGTCTAGGTTAGGTCTGGGATTTGCTCTCATCAGGCTCATACTTTCGCATATTTGTCATACTTCATGGCTAGATCCTGGGCTATTTCTGGATTGCATCACGTAGTAATGTAGTACCACACTGATACAGTCAATTAAACCTGGTTTCGATCAATATTTTTGAGGATAACACATGTTAGGTCTAGGTTAGGTCTGGGATTTGCTCTCATCAGGCTCATTCTTTCGCATATTTCTCATACTTGATGGCTAGATCCTGAGCTTTTTCTGGATTGGATCACTTAGTAATGTAGAACCACACTGAAACAGTAAATTAACTCTGGTTTCGATCACTATTTTAGAGGATAACGCATGTTAGGTGTGGGATAGGTCTGGGATTTTCACTCATCAGACTCATACTTTCGCATTCTTCTCATACTTGTTGAACGGATCCTGTGTTCTTTCTGGTTTGGATCACGTAGTAATGTGGTACCACACTGAAACATTCAATTAAACCTGGTCTTGATAAATATTTTAGACGATAACGCATGCTAGGTCTAGGTTAGGCCTGGGATTTGCCCTCATCAGACTCATACTTTCGCACACTTCACATATTCCTTGTCAAGATCCTGGGTTTTTTTCTGGTTTGGATCACGTAGTAATGTGGTACCACACTGAAACAGTCCATTAAACCTGGTTTCGATGAATATTTTAGATGATAACCCATGTTAGGTCTGGGATAGGTCTAGAATTTGCCCTCATCAGGCTCATACTTTCGCATATTTTTCATACTTGATGGCTAGATCCTGGGCTTTTTCTAGATTGGATCACGTAGTAATGTAGTACCACACTGATACAGTCGATTAACCCTGGTTTCGATCAATATTTTAGAGGATAACGCATGTTAGGTCTAGGTTAGGCCTGGGATATGCCCTCGTCAGGGTCATACTTTCGCAGTTTTAACATACATGTTGACCTCATCGAGGGTTTTTTCTGCTTTGGATCACGTAGTAAAGTGGTGCCACACTAAAACTGTCAATTAAACCTGGTTTCTATCAATATTTTAGAGGATAACGCAAGTTATGTCTGGGATAGGTCTGTGGATTTGCCCTCATCAGGCTCATACTGTCGCGTTTTTCACATTCGAGTTGAACAGATCCTGGGATTTTTCTGGCTTGGATCACCTAGTAATGTGGTACCACACTGAGACAGTCCATTAAACCTGGTTTCGATCAATATTTTAGAGAATAATTCATGTCAGGTCCAGGTTATTTCTGGGATTTGCTCTCATCAGGCTCGTACTTTCGCATATTTCTCATACTTGATGGGCAGATTCTGGGCTTTTTCTGGTTTGGATCACGTAGTAATGTGGCACCACACGGAAACAGACCATTAAACCTGGTTTCGATCAATATTTTAGATGATAACGCATGTTAGGTCTAGGTTAGGCCTGTGATATCCCCTCATCAGACACATACCTTCGCATTCTTCACGTACTTGTTGAACAGCTCCTGGGTTTTTTTCTGGTTTGGATCACGTAGTAGTGTGGTACCGCACCGAAACAGTCAATTAAACCAGGTTTCGATCAATATTTTAGAGGATAACGCAAGTTAGGTCTGGGACAGGTCCGGGATTTGCCCTCATCAGACTCATACTTTCGCACAGTTCACATACTCGTTGACAAGATCCTGGGTTTTTTTCTGGTTTGGATCACGTAGTAATGTGATACCACACTGAAACAGTCGATTAAACCTGGTTTCGATCAATATTTTAGATGATAACGCAAGTTAGGTCTGGGATAAGTCTGGGATTCGCCCTCACCAGGCTCATACTTTCGCGTTTTTCACATACTTGTTGAACAGATCCTCGGCTTTTTCTGGTTTGGATCACGTAGTAATGTGGTACCACACTGAAACAGTCCATTAAACCTGGTTTCGATGAATATTTTAGAGGATAACGCATGTTAGGTCTGGGATAGGTCTAGGATTTGCCCTCATCAGGCTCATACTTTCGCATATTTTTCATACTTCATGGCTAGATCCTGGCCTTTTTCTGGTTTGGATCACGTAGTAATGTGGTACCACACGGAAACAGTCCATTAAACCTGGTTTCGATCGATATTTTAGAAGATAACGCATGTTAGGTCTAGGATAGGCCTGGGATTTGCCCTCATCAGACACATACTTTCGCATTCTTTACGTACTTGTTGAACAGCTCCTGGGTTTTTTTCTGGTTTGGATTACGTAGTAATGTGGTACCACACTGAAACTGTTGATTAAACCTGGTTTCGATCAATATTTTGGAGGATAACGCAATTTAGGTCTGGGATAGGTCTGGGATTCGCCCTCATCAGGCTCATACTTTCGCGTTTTTCACATACTTGTTGAACAGATACTGGGTTTTTTTTTGGTTTGGATCACGTAGTAATGTGGTACCACACTGAAACAGTCGATTAAACCTGGCTTCGATCAATATTTTTGAGGATAACGCATGTTAGGTCTAGGTTAGGCCTGGGATTTTCACTCATCAGACTCATACTTTCGCATTTTTCACATACTTGTTGAACAGATCCTGGGTTTTTTCTGATTTTGATCACGCAGAAGTGTGGTACCGCACTGAAACATTCAATTAAACCTGGTCTTGATAAATATTTTAGAGGATAACGTATGTTACGTCATGGTAAGGTCTAGGATTTGCCCTCATCAGGCTCATACTTTCGCATATTTCTAATACTTCATGGCTAGATCCTGGGCTATTTCTGGATTGCATCACGTAGTAATGTAGTACCTCACTGAAACAGTCGATTAACCCTGGTTTCGATCAATATTTTAGAGGATAACACATGTTAGGTCTAGGTTAGGCCTGGGATTTGACCTCATCAGACTCATACTTTCGCACACTTCACATACTCGTTGAACAGATCCTGGGTTTTTTCTAGTTTGGATCACGTAGTAATGTGGTACCACACTGAAACAGTCCATTAAACCTGGTTTCGACCAATATTTTTGAGGATAACGCATGTTAGGTCTGGGTTAGGTCTAGGATTTACCCTCAGCAGGCTCATACTTTCGCATATTTCTCATACTTCATGGCTAGATCCTGGGCTATTTCTGGATTGCATCACGTAGTAATGTAGTACCACACTGATACAGTCGATTAACCCTGGTTTCGATCAATATTTTAGAGGATAACGCATGTTAGGTCAAGGTTAGGTCTAAGATTTGCCCTCATCAGGCTCACAGTTTCGCGTTTTTCACATACTTGTTGAACAGATCCTGGGTTTTTTCTGGTTTGGATCACGAAGTAGTGTGGTACCACACTGAAACAGTCCATTAAACCTGGTTTCGCTCAATATTTTAGAGGATAACGCATGTTAGGTCTAGGTTAGGTCTGGGATTTGCTCTCATCAGGCTCATTCTTTCGCATATTTCTCATACTTGATGGCTAGATCCTGGGCTTTTTCTGGATTGCATTACGTAGTAATGTAGTACCACACTGAAACAGTCAATGAAACCTGGTTTCCATCAATATTTTAGAGGACAACGCAAGTTAGGTTTAAGTAAGGCCTGAGATTTTCACTGATCAGACTCATTCTTTCGCATATTTCTCATACATGTTGAACAGATCCTGGGTTTTTTCTGGTTTGGATCACGTAGTAATGTGGTACCACACTGAAACAACCAATTAAACCTGGTCTTGATAAATATTTTAGAGGATAACGCATGTTAGGTCTGGGTTAGGTCTAGGATTTGCCCTCATCAGGCTCATACTTTCGCATATTTCTCATACTTCATGGCTAGATCCTGGGCTGTTTCTGGATTGTATCAGGTAGTAATGTGGTACCACGCTGAAACAGTCAACTAAACCTGGTTTCGATCAATATTTTGGAGGATAACGCAAGTCAGGTCTGGGATAGGTCTAGGATTTGCCCTCATCAGGCTCTTACTTTCGCATATTTCTCATACTTCATGGCTAGATCCTGGGCTATTTCTCGATTGGATCACGTAGTAAAGTGGTACCACACTGAAACATTCAATGAAACCTGGTCTGGATAAATATTTTAGAGGATAACGCATCTTAGGTCTGGGTTAGGTCTGGGATTTGCCCTCACCAGGCTCATACTTTCCCAGTTTTAACATGCATGTTGACCTGATCGAGGGTTTTTTCTGCTTTGGATCACGTAGTAAAGTGGTACCACAATAAAACAGTCAATTAAACCTGGTTTCGATCAATATTTTAGAGGATATCGCAAGTTAGGTCTGGCATTGGTCTGGGATTCGCCCTCATCAGGCTCATACTTTCGCACACTTCACATACTCGTTGAACAGATCCTGGGTTATTTTCAGGTTTGGATCACATAGTAATGTGGTACCACACTGAAACAGTCGATTAAACCAGGTTTCGATCAATATTTTTGAGGATAACGCATGTTAGGTTTGGGTTAGGTCTAGGATTTGCCCTCAGCAGGCTCATACTTTCGCATATTTCTCATACTTCAGGGCTAGATCCTGGGCTGTTTCTGGTTTGTATCACGTAGTAATGTGGTACCACACTGAAACAGTCAATTAAACCTGGTTTGGATCAATAGTTTAGAGGATAACGCAAGTTAGGTCTGGGATAGGTCTGGGATTTGCCCTCATCAGGCTCATACTTTCGCGTTTTTCACATACTTGTTGAACAGATCCTGGGTTTTTTCTGGTTTGGATCACGTAGTAGTGTGGTACCACACTGAAACAGTCCATTAAACCTGGTTTGCATCAATATTTTGGAGGATAACGCATGTTAGGTCTAGGTTAGTTCTGGGATTTTCACTCATCAGACTCATACTTTCGCATTCTTCACATACTTGTTGAACGGATCCTGGGTTTTTTCTGGTTTGGATCACGTAGTAATGTGGTACCACACTGAAACAGTCGATTAAACCAGGTTTCCATCAATATTTTAGAGGACAACGCATGTTAGGTCTAGGTTAGGCCTGGGATTTGCCCTCATCAGGCTCACAGTTTCGCGTTTTTCACATACTTGTTGAACAGATCCTGGGTTTTTTCTGGTTTGGATCACGAATTAGTGTGGTACCACACTGAAACAGTCCATTAAACCTGGTTTCGCTCAATATTTTAGAGGATAACGCATGTTAGGTCTAGGTTAGGTCTGGGATTTGCTCTCATCAGGATCATTCTTTCGCATATTTCTCATACTTGATGGCTAGATCCTGGGCTTTTTCTGGATTGCATTACGTAGTAATGTAGTACCACACTGAAACAGTCAATGAAACCTGGTTTCCATCAATATTTTAGAGGACAACGCAAGTTAGGTTTAAGTAAGGCCTGAGATTTTCACTGATCAGACTCATTCTTTCGCATATTTCTCATACATGTTGAACAGATCCTGGGTTTTTTCTGGTTTGGATCACGTAGTAATGTGGTACCACACTGAAACAACCAATTAAACCTGGTCTTGATAAATATTTTAGAGGATAACGCATGTTAGGTCTGGGTTAGGTCTAGGATTTGCCCTCATCAGGCTCATACTTTCGCATATTTCTCATACTTCATGGCTAGATCCTGGGCTGTTTCTGGATTGTATCACGTAGTAATGTGGTACCACGCTGAAACAGTCAACTAAACCTGGTTTCGCTCAATATTTTGGAGGATAACGCAAGTCAGGTCTGGGATAGGTCTAGGATTTGCCCTCATCAGGCTCTTACTTTCGCATATTTCTCATACTTCATGGCTAGATCCTGGGCTATTTCTCGATTGGATCACGTAGTAAAGTGGTACCACACTGAAACATTCAATGAAACCTGGTCTGGATAAATATTTTAGAGGATAACGCATCTTAGGTCTGGGTTAGGTCTAAGATTTGCCCTCATCAGGCTCAGAGTTTCGCGTTTTTCACATACTTGTTGAACAGAACCTGGGTTGCTTCTGGTTTGGATCACGTAGTAATGTGGTACCACACTGAAACATTCAATTAAACCTGGTCTTGATAAATATTTTAGAGGATAACCCATGTTAGGTCTGGGTTAGGTCTGTGATTTGCCCTCATCAGGGTCATACTTTCGCAGTTTTAACATGCATGTTGACCTGATCGAGGGTTTTTTTTGCTTTGGATCACGTAGTAAAGTGGTACCACTCTAAAACAGTCAATTAAACCAGGTTTCGATCAATATTTTAGAGGATAACGCAAGTTAGGTCTGGGATAGGTCTGTGATTAGCCCTCATCAGACTCATACTTTCGCACACTTCACATACTCGCTGACAAGCTCCTGGGTTTTTTTCTGGTTTGGATCACGTAGTAATGTGCTACCACACTGAAACAGTCGATTAAACCTGGTTTCGTTCAATATTTTTGAGGATAACGCATGTTAGGTCTGGGATAGGTCTGGGATTTGCCCTCACCAGGCTCATACTTTCCCAGTTTTAACATGCATGTTGACCTGATCGAGGGTTTTTTCTGCTTTGGATCACGTAGTAAAGTGGTACCACAATAAAACAGTCAATTAAACCTGGTTTCGATCAATATTTTAGAGGATATCGCAAGTTAGGTCTGGCATTGGTCTGGGATTCGCCCTCATCAGGCTCATACTTTCGCACACTTCACATACTCGTTGAACAGATCCTGGGTTATTTTCAGGTTTGGATCACATAGTAATGTGGTACCACACTGAAACAGTCGATTAAACCAGGTTTCGATCAATATTTTTGAGGATAACGCATGTTAGGTTTGGGTTAGGTCTAGGATTTGCCCTCAGCAGGCTCATACTTTCGCGTTTTTCACATACTTGTTGAACAGATCCTGGGTTTTTTCTGGTTTGGATCACGTAGTAGTGTGGTACCACACTGAAACAGTCCATTAAACCTGGTTTGCATCAATATTTTGAAGGATAACGCATGTTAGGTCTAGGTTAGTTCTGGGATTTTCACTCATCAGACTCATACTTTCGCATTCTTCACATACTTGTTGAACGGATCCTGGGTTTTTTCTGGTTTGGATCACGTAGTAATGTGGTACCACACTGAAACAGTCGATTAAACCTGATTTCGATCAATATTTTAGAGGATAACGCAAGTTAGGTTTGGGATAGGTCTGGGATTTGACCTCATCAGACTCATACTTTCGCACACTTCACATAGTCATTGAACAGATCCTGGGTTATTTTCTGGATTGGATCACATAGTAATGTGGTACCACACTGAAACAGTCGATTAAACCTGGTTTCGATCAATATTTTAGAGAATAATTCATGTTAGGTCTAGGTTAGGTCAGGGATTTGCTCTCATCAGGCACATTGTTTCGCATATTTCTCATACTTGATGGCTAGATCCTGGGCTGTTTCTGGATTGTATGACATAGTAATGTGGCACCACGCTGAAACAGTGAATTAAACATGGTTTCGATCAATATTTTAGAGGGTAACGCAAGTTAGGTCTAGGTTAGGCCTGGGATTTGCCCTCATCAGGGTCATACTTTCGCAGTTTTATCATACATGTTGACCTGATCGAGGGTTTTTTCTGCTTTGGATCACGTAGTAAAGTGGTACCACACTGAAACATTCCATTAAACCTGGTCTTGATTAATATTTTAGAGGATAACGCATGTTAGGTTTGGGTTAGGTCTAGGATTTGCCCTCATCAGGCTCATACTTTCGCATATTTCTCATACTTCATGGCTAGATCCAGGGCTGTTTCTGGATTGTATCACGTAGTAATGTGGTACCACGCTGAAACAGTCAATTAAACCTGGTTTCGATCAATATTTTAGAGGATAACGCAAGTTAGGTCTGGCATAGGTCTGGGATTCGCCCTCATCAGGCTCATACCTTCGCGTTTTTCCATACTTCTTGAACAGATCCTGGGTTTTTTCTGGTTTGTATCACGTAGTATTGTGGTACCACACTGAAGCAGTCCGTTAAACCTGGTTTGGATCAATATTTTAGAGGATAACGCATGTTAGGTCTAGGTTAGCCCTGGGATTTTCACTCATCAGACTCATACTTTCGCATTCTTCACATACTTGTTGAATGGTTTTGGGGTTTTTTTCTAGTTTGGATCACGTAGTAATGTGGGACCACACTGAAACACTCAATTAAACCTGGTCTTGATAAATATTTTAGAGGATAACGCATGTTAGGTCTGGGTTAGGTCTAGGATTTGCCCTCGTCAGGCTCATACTTTCGCATATTTCTCATACTTCATGGCTAGATCCTGGGCTATTTCTGGATTGGATCACGTAGTAATGAAGTACAACACTGAAACAGTCAATTAAACCTGGTTTCGACAAGTATCTTAGAGGATAACTCATGTTAGGTCTAGGTTAGCCCTGGGATTTTCACTCATCAGACTCATACTTTCGCATTCTTCTCATACTTGTTGAACTGAACCTGGGTTTTTTCAGGTTTGGATCACGTAGTAATGTGGTACCACACTGAAACAGTCCATTAAACCTTGTTTCAATCAATATTTTCGAGGATAACGCAAGTTAAGTCTGGTATTGGTCTGGGATTTGACCTCATCAGACTCATACTTTCGCACACTTCACATACTCGTTGAACAGATCTTGGGTTATTTTCTGGTTTGGATCACATAGTAATGTGGTACCACACTGAAACAGTCGATTAAACCAGGTTTCGATCAATATTTTTGAGGATAACGCATGTTAGGTCTAGGTTAGGCCTGGGATTTTCATTCATCAGACTCATACTTTCGCATTCTTCACATACTTGTTGAACGGATCCTGGGTTTTTTATGGTTTGGATCACGTAGTAATGTGGGACCACACTGACACAGTTAATTAAACCTGGTTTCGACCAATATTTTAGAGAATAATTCATGTTAGGTCTAGGTTAGGTCTGGGATTTGCTCCCATCAGGCTCATTCTTTCGCATATTTCTCATACTTGATGGCTAGATCCTGGGCTTTTTCTGGATTGCATCACGTAGTAATGAAGTACAACACTGAAACAGTCAATTAAACCTGGTTTCCATCAATATTTTAGAGGACAACGCAAGTTAGGTCTGGGATAGGTCTGGGATATGCCCTCATCAGGTTAATACTTTAGCGTTTTTCACATACTTGTTGTACAGATCCTGGGTTTTTTCTGGTTTGGATCCCGTAGTAGTGTGGTACCACACTGAAACAGTCCATTAAACCTGGTTTCGCTCAATATTTTAGAGGATAACGCATGTTAGGTCTAGGTTAGCCCTGGGATTTTCACTCATCAGACTCATACTTTCGCATTCTTCTCATACTTGTTGAACTGAACCTGGGTTTTTTCAGGTTTGGATCACGTAGTAATGTGGTACCACACTGAAACAGTCGATTAAACCTGATTTCGATCAATATTTTAGAGGATAACGCAAGTTAAGTCTGGGATTGGACTGGGATTTGACCTCATCAGACTCATACTATCGCACGCTTCACATACTCGTTGAACAGATCCTGGGTTACTTTCTGGTTTGGATCATATAGTAATGTGGTACCACACTGAAACAGTCGATTAAACCAGGTTTCGATCAATATTTTTGAGGATAACGCATGTTAGGTCTAGGTTAGGCCTGGGATTTTCACTCATCAGACTCATACTTTCGCATTCTTCACATACTTGTTGAACAGATCCTGGGTTTTTTCTGGTTTGGATCACGTAGTAGTGTGGTACCACACTGAAACAGTCCATTAAACCTGGTTTGGATCAATATTTTAGAGGATAACGCATGTTAGGTCTAGGTTAGGTCTGGGATTTTCACTCATCAGACTCATTCTTTCGCATTCTTCACATACTTGTTGAGCGGATCCTGGGTTTTTTCTGGTTTGGTTCACGTAGTAATGTGGTACCACACTGAAACAGACGATTAAACCTGGTTTCGATCAATATTTTAGAGAATAATTCATGTTGGGTCTAGGTTAAGTCTGGGATTTGCTCTCATCAGGCACATTCTTTCGCATATTTCTCATACTTGATGGCTAGATCCTGGGCTGTTTCTGGATTGTATGACATAGTAATGTGGCACCACGCTGAAACAGTGAATTAAACCTGGTTTCGATCAATATTTTAGAGGATAATTCATGTTAGGTCTAGGTTAGCCCTGGGATTTTCACTCATCAGACTCATACTTTCGCGTTCTTCACATACTTGTTTAACGTATCCTGGGTTTTTTCTGGTTTGGATCACGTTGTAATGTGGGACCACACTGAAACAATCAATTAAACCTGGTCTTGATAAATATTTTAGAGGATAACGCATGTTAGGTTTGGGTTAGGTGTAGGATTTGCCCTCAGCAGGCTCATACTTTCGCATATCTCTCATACTTCATGGCTAGATCCTGGGCTGTTTCTGGATTGTATCACGTAGTAATGTGGTACCACGCTGAAACAGTCAATTAAACCTGGTTTCGATCAATATTTTAGAGAATAATTCATGTTAGGTCTAGGTTAGGTCTGGGATTTGCTCTCATCAGGCTCGTTCCTTCGCATCTTTCTCATACTTGATGGCTAGATCCTGGGCTTTTTCTGGATTGCATCATGTAGTAATGTGGTACCACGCTGAAACAGTCAATTAAACCTGGTTTCGATCAATATTTTAGAGAATAATTCATGTTAGGTGTAGGTTAGGTCTGGGATTTGCTCTCATCAGGCTCGTTTTTTCGCATATTTCTCATACTTGATGGCTGGATCCTGGGCTTTTTCTGGATTGCATCACGTAGTAACGAAGTACAACACCGAAACAGTCAATTAAACCTGATTTCCATCAATATCTTAGAGGACAACGCAAGTTAGGTTTGGGATAGGTCTGGGATTTGCCCTCATCAGGCTCATACTTTCGCGTTTTTCACATACTTGTTGAACAGATCCTGGGTTTTTTCTGGTTTGGATCACGTAGTAGTGTGGTACCACACTGAAACAGTCAACTAAACCTGGTTTCGACCAATATTTTAGAGAATAATTCATGTTAGGTCTAGGTTAGGTCTGGGATTTGCTCTCATCAGGCTCATTCTGCCGCATATTTCTCATACTTGATGGCTAGATACTGGGCTTTTTCTGGATTGCATCACGTAGTAATGTGGTACCACACCGAAACAGTCGATTAAACCAGGTTTCGATCAATATTTTTGAGGATAACGCATGTTAGGACTAGGTTAGGCCTGGGATTTTCACTCATCAGACTCATACTTTCGCATTCTTCACATACTTGTTGAACGGATCCTGGGTTTTTTCTGGTTTGGATCACGTTGTAATGTGGGACCACACTGAAACAATCAATTAAACTTGGTCTTGATAAATATTTTAGAGGATAACGCATGTTAGGTTTGGGTTAGGTGTAGGAATTGCCCTCAGCAGGCTCATACTTTCGCATATTTCTCATACTTCATGGCTAGATCCTGGGCTATTTCTGGATTGCATCACGTAGTAATGTAGTACCACACTGATACAGTCGATTAACCCTGGTTTCGATCAATATTTTAGAGGATAACGCATGTTAGGTCAAGGTTAGGTCTAAGATTTGCCCTCATCAGGCTCACAGTTTCGCGTTCTTCACATACTTGTTGAACAGATCCTGGGTTTTTTCTGGTTTGGATCACGAAGTAGTGTGGTACCACACTGAAACAGCCCATTAAACCTGGTTTCGCTCAATATTTTAGAGGATAACGCATGTTAGGTTTGGGTTAGGTCTAGGATTTGCCCTCAGCAGGCTCATACTTTCGCATATTTCTCATACTTCATGGCTAGATCCTGGGCTATTTCTGGATTGCATCACGTAGTAATGTAGTACCACACTGATACAGTCGATTAACCCTGGTTTCGATCAATATTTTAGAGGATAACGCATGTTAGGTCAAGGTTAGGTCTAAGATTTGCCCTCATCAGGCTCACAGTTTCGCGTTCTTCACATACTTGTTGAACAGATCCTGGGTTTTTTCTGGTTTGGATCACGAAGTAGTGTGGTACCACACTGAAACAGCCCATTAAACCTGGTTTCGCTCAATATTTTAGAGGATAACGCATGTTAGGTCTGGGATAGGTCTGGGATTTGCCCTCATCAGACTCATACTTTCGCACACTTCACATACTCGTTGAACAGATCCTGGGTTATTTTCTGGTTTGGATCACATAGTAATGTGGTACCACACTGAAACAGTCCATTAAACCTGGTTTCGCTCAATATTTTAGAGGATAACGCATGTTAGGTCAAAGTTAGGTCTAAGATTTGCCCTCATCAGGCTCACAGTTTCGCGTTTTTCACATACTTGTTGAACAGATCCTGGGTTTTTTCTGGTTTGGATCACGAAGTAGTGTGGTACCACACTGAAACCGTCCATTAAACCTGGTTTCGCTCAATATTTTATAGGATAACGCATGTTAGGTCTGGGATAGGTCTGGGATTTGCCCTCATCAGACTCATTCTTTCGCATACTTCACATACTCGTTGAACAGATCCTGGGTTATTTTCTGGTTTGGATCACATAGTAATGTGGTACCACACTGAAACAGTCCATTAAACCTGGTTTCGCTCAATATTTTAGGGGATAACGCATGTTAGGTCAAGGTTAGGTCTAAGATTTGCCCTCATCAGGCTCACAGTTTCGCGTTTTTCACATACTTGTTGAACAGATACTGGGTTTTTTTCTCGTTTGGATCACGTAGTAACGTGGCACCACACTGAAACAGTCGATTAAACCTGGTTTCGATCGATATCTTTGAGGATAACGCATGTTAGGTCTAGGTTAGGCCTGGGATTTTCACTCACCAGACTCATACTTTCGCATTCTTCACATACTCGTTGAACGGATCTTGGGTTTTTTCTGGTTTGGATCACGTAGTAATGTGGTACCACACTGAAACAGTCGATTAAACCTGGTTTCGATCAATATTTTAGAGGATAACGCTGGTTAGGTCTGGGATAGGTCTGGGATTTGCCCTCATCAGACTCATACTTTCGCACACTTCACATACTCGTTGAACAGATCCCGGGTTATTTTCTGGTTCGGATCACGTAGTAATGTGGTACCACACTGAAACAGTCCATTAAACCTGGGTTCGATCAATATTTTTGAGGATAACACATGTTAGGTCTAGGTTAGCTCTGGGATTTGCTCTCATCAGGCTCATACTTTCGCATATTTGTCATACTTCATGGCTAGATCCTGGGCTATTTCTGGATTGCATCACGTAGTAATGTAGTACCACACTGATACAGTCAATTAAACCTGGTTTCGATCAATATTTTTGAGGATAACACATGTTAGGTCTAGGTTAGGTCTGGGATTTGCTCTCATCAGGCTCATTCTTTCGCATATTTCTCATACTTGATGGCTAGATCCTGAGCTTTTTCTGGATTGGATCACTTAGTAATGTAGAACCACACTGAAACAGTAAATTAACTCTGGTTTCGATCACTATTTTAGAGGATAACGCATGTTAGGTCTGGGATAGGTCTGGGATTTTCACTCATCAGACTCATACTTTCGCATTCTTCTCATACTTGTTGAACGGATCCTGTGTTCTTTCTGGTTTGGATCACGTAGTAATGTGGTACCACACTGAAACATTCAATTAAACCTGGTCTTGATAAATATTTTAGACGATAACGCATGCTAGGTCTAGGTTAGGCCTGGGATTTGCCCTCATCAGACTCATACTTTCGCACACTTCACATATTCCTTGTCAAGATCCTGGGTTTTTTTCTGGTTTGGATCACGTAGTAATGTGGTACCACACTGAAACAGTCCATTAAACCTGGTTTCGATGAATATTTTAGATGATAACCCATGTTAGGTCTGGGATAGGTCTAGAATTTGCCCTCATCAGGCTCATACTTTCGCATATTTTTCATACTTGATGGCTAGATCCTGGGCTTTTTCTAGATTGGATCACGTAGTAATGTAGTACCACACTGATACAGTCGATTAACCCTGGTTTCGATCAATATTTTAGAGGATAACGCATGTTAGGTCTAGGTTAGGCCTGGGATATGCCCTCGTCAGGGTCATACTTTCGCAGTTTTAACATACATGTTGACCTCATCGAGGTTTTTTTCTGCTTTGGATCACGTAGTAAAGTGGTGCCACACTAAAACTGTCAATTAAACCTGGTTTCTATCAATATTTTAGAGGATAACGCAAGTTATGTCTGGGATAGGTCTGTGGATTTGCCCTCATCAGGCTCATACTGTCGCGTTTTTCACATTCGAGTTGAACAGATCCTGGGATTTTTCTGGCTTGGATCACCTAGTAATGTGGTACCACACTGAGACAGTCCATTAAACCTGGTTTCGATCAATATTTTAGAGAATAATTCATGTCAGGTCCAGGTTATTTCTGGGATTTGCTCTCATCAGGCTCGTACTTTCGCATATTTCTCATACTTGATGGGCAGATTCTGGGCTTTTTCTGGTTTGGATCACGTAGTAATGTGGCACCACACGGAAACAGACCATTAAACCTGGTTTCGATCAATATTTTAGATGATAACGCATGTTAGGTCTAGGTTAGGCCTGTGATATCCCCTCATCAGACACATACCTTCGCATTCTTCACGTACTTGTTGAACAGCTCCTGGGTTTTTTTCTGGTTTGGATCACGTAGTAGTGTGGTACCGCACCGAAACAGTCAATTAAACCAGGTTTCGATCAATATTTTAGAGGATAACGCAAGTTAGGTCTGGGACAGGTCTGGGATTTGCCCTCATCAGACTCATACTTTCGCACAGTTCACATACTCGTTGACAAGATCCTGGGATTTTTTCTGGTTTGGATCACGTAGTAATGTGATACCACACTGAAACAGTCGATTAAACCTGGTTTCGATCAATATTTTAGATGATAACGCAAGTTAGGTCTGGGATAAGTCTGGGATTCGCCCTCACCAGGCTCATACTTTCGCGTTTTTCACATACTTGTGGAACAGATCCTCGGCTTTTTCTGGTTTGGATCACGTAGTAATGTGGTACCACACTGAAACAGTCCATTAAACCTGGTTTCGATGAATATTTTAGAGGATAACGCATGTTAGGTCTGGGATAGGTCTAGGATTTGCCCTCATCGGGCTCATACTTTCGCATATTTTTCATACTTCATGGCTAGATCCTGGCCTTTTTCTGGTTTGGATCACGTAGTAATGTGGTACCACACGGAAACAGTCCATTAAACCTGGTTTCGATCGATATTTTAGAAGATAACGCATGTTAGGTCTAGGATAGGCCTGGGATTTGCCCTCATCAGACACATACTTTCGCATTCTTTACGTACTTGTTGAACAGCTCCTGGGTTTTTTTCTGGTTTGGATTACGTAGTAATGTGGTACCACACTGAAACTGTTGATTAAACCTGGTTTCGATCAATATTTTGGAGGATAACGCAATTTAGGTCTGGGATAGGTCTGGGATTCGCCCTCATCAGGCTCATACTTTCGCGTTTTTCACATACTTGTTGAACAGATACTGGGTTTTTTTTTGGTTTGGATCACGTAGTAATGTGGTACCACACTGAAACAGTCGATTAAACCTGGCTTCGATCAATATTTTTGAGGATAACGCATGTTAGGTCTAGGTTAGGCCTGGGATTTTCACTCATCAGACTCATACTTTCGCATTTTTCACATACTTGTTGAACAGATCCTGGGTTTTTTCTGATTTGGATCACGCAGAAGTGTGGTACCACACTGAAACAGTCGATTAAACCTGGTTTCGATCGATATTTTAGAGGATAACGCATGTTAGGTCAAGGTTAGGTCTAAGATTTGCCCTCATCAGGCTCACAGTTTCGCGTTTTTCACATACTTGTTGAACAGATCCTGGGTTTTTTCTGGTTTGGATCACGAAGTAGTGTGGTACCACACTGAAACCGTCCATTAAACCTGGTTTCGCTCTATATTTTAGAGGATAACGCATGTTAGGTCTGGGATAGTTCTGGGATTTGCCCCCATCAGACTCATACTTTCGCACACTTCACATACTCGTTGAACAGATCCCGGGTTATTTTCTGGTTCGGATCACGTAGTAATGTGGTACCACACTGAAACAGTCGATTAAACCTGGTTTCGATCGATATTTTAGAGGATAACGCATGTTAGGTCAAGGTTAGGTCTAAGATTTGCCCTCATCAGGCTCACAGTTTCGCGTTTTTCACATACTTGTTGAACGGATCCTCGGCTTTTTCTGGTTTGGATCACGTAGTAATGTGGTACCACACTGAAACAGTCCATTAAACCTGGTTTCGATGAATATTTTAGAGGATAACGCATGTTAGGTCTGGGATAGGTCTAGGATTTGCCCTCATCAGACACATACTTTCGCATTCTTTACGTACTTGTTGAACAGCTCCTGGGTTTTTTTCTGGTTTGGATTACGTAGTAATGTGGTACCACACTGAAACTGTTGATTAAACCTGGTTTCGATCAATATTTTTGAGGATAACGCATGTTAGGTCTAGGTTAGGCCTGGGATTTGCCCTCATCAGGGTCATACTTTCGCAGTTTTAACATACATGTTGACCTGATCGTCGGTTTTTTCTGCTTTTGATCGCGTAGTAAAGTGGTATCACACTGAAACAGTCCATTAAACCTGGTTTCGATCAATATTTTGGAGGATAACGCAATTTAGGTCTGGGATAGGTCTGGGATTCGCCCTCATCAGGCACATACTTTCGCGTTTTTCACATACTTCTTGAACAGATCCTGGGTTTTTTCTGGTTTGGAACACATAGTAATGTGGTACCACACTGAGACAGTCCATTAAACCTGGTTTCGATCAATATTTTAGAGGATAATGCATGTTAGGTCTAGGTTAGGTCTGGGATTTGCCCTCGTCAGGCTCATACTTTCGCGTTTTTCAGATACTTCTTGAACAGATCCTCGGTTTTTTCTGGTTTGAATCACGTAGTAATGTGGTACCACACTGAAACAGTTCATTAAACCTAGTTTCGATGAATATCTTAGAGGATAACGCATGTTAGGGCTAGGCCAGGCCTGGGATTTGCCCTCATCAGGGTCATACTTTCGCAGTTTTAACATACATGTTGACCTGATCGAGGGTTTTTTCTGCTTTGGATCACGTAGTAAAGAGGTACCACACTGAAACAGTCCATTAAACATGGTTTCGATCAATATTTTAGAGGGTAACGCAAGTTATGTCTGGTATAGGTCTGGGATTTGCTCTCATCAGGCTCATTCTTTCGTATATTTCTCATACTTGATGGCTAGATCCAGGGCTTTTTCTGGATTGCATCACGTAGTAATGAAGTACGACACTGAAACAGTCAATTAAACCTGGTTTCGATCAATATTTTACAGGATAACGCATGTTAGGTCTAGGTTAGGCCTGGGATTTTCACTGATCAGACTCATACTTCCGCATTCTTCACATACTTGTTGAACGGATCCTGGGCTTTTTCGGTTTGGTTCACGTAGTAATGTGGTACCACACTGAAACATTCAATTAAACCTGGTCTTGATAAATATTTTAGAGGATAACGTATGTTAGGTCTGGGTTACGTCTAGGATTTGCCCTCATCAGGCTCATACTTTCGCATATTTCTCATACTTCATGCCTAGATCCTGGGCTATTTCTGGATTGTATCACGTAGTAATGTGGTACCACACTGAAACAGTCCATTAAACCTGGTTTCGATCAATATTTTAGAGGATAACGCAAGTTAGGTCTGGGATAGGTCTGGGATTTGCCCTCGTCAGGCTCATACTTTCGCGTTTTTCAGATACTTCTTGAACAGATCCTCGGTTTTTTCTGGTTTGAATCACGTAGTAATGTGGTACCACACTGAAACAGTTCATTAAACCTAGTTTCGATGAATATCTTAGAGGATAACGCATGTTAGGGCTAGGCCAGGCCTGGGATTTGCCCTCATCAGGGTCATACTTTCGCAGTTTTAACATACATGTTGACCTGATCGAGGGTTTTTTCTGCTTTGGATCACGTAGTAAAGTGGTACCACACTGAAACAGTCCATTAAACATGGTTTCGATCAATATTTTAGGGGGTAACGCAAGTTATGTCTGGTATAGGTCTGGGATTTGCTCTCATCAGGCTCATTCTTTCGTATATTTCTCATACTTGATGGCTAGATCCTGGGCTATTTCTGGATTGTATCACGTAGTAATGAAGTACGACACTGAAACAGTCAATTAAACCTGGTTTCCATCAATATTTTAGAGGACAACGCATGTTAGGTATAGGTTAGGCCTGGGATTTGCCCTCATCAGGGTCGTACTCTCGCAGTTTTAACATACATGTTGACCTGATCGAGGGTTTTTTCTACTTTGGACCACGTAGTAAAGTGGTACCACACTGAAACAGTCCATTAAACCTGGTTTCGATCAATGTTTTAGAGGATAACGCATGTTAGGTCTGGGTTAGGCCTGGGATTTGCACTCATCAGACTCATACTTTCGCATACTTCACATACTTGTTGAACGGCTCCTGTGTTTTTTCTGGTTTGGTGCACGTAGTAATGTGGTACCACACTGAAACATTCAATTAAACCTGGTCTTGATAAATATTTTAGAGGATAACGCATGTTAGGTTTGGGTTAGGTCTAGGATTTGCCCTCATCAGGCTCATACTTTCGCATATTTCTCACACTTCATGGCTAGATCCTGGGCTTTTTCTGGATTGCATCACGTAGTAATGAAGTACAACACTGAAACAGTCAATTTAACCTGGTTTCCATCAATATCTGAGAGGACAACGCAAGTTAGGTCTGGGATAGGTCTGGGATTTGCCCTCATCAGGCTCATACTTTCGCGTTTTCCAAATACTTGTTGAACAGATCCTGGGGTTTTTCAGGTTTGGGTCACGTAGTAGTGTGGTACCACACTGAAACAGTCGATTAAACCTGGTTTCGATCAATATTTTTGAGGACAACGCATGTTAGGTCTAGGTTAGGCCGGGGATTTTCTCTCATCAGACTCATACTTTCGCATTCATCACATGCTTGTTGAACGTATCCTGGGTTTTTACTGGTTTGGATCACGTAGTAATGTGGTACAACACTGAAACATTCAATTAAACCTGGTCTTGATAAATATTTTAGAGGATAACGCATGTTAGGTCTGGGTTAGGTCTAGGATTTGCCCCCATCAGGCCCATACTTTCGCATATTTCTCATACTTCATGGCTGGATCCTGGGCTATTTCTGGATTGGATCACCTAGTAATGTGGTACCACACTGAAACAGTCAATTAAACCTGGTTTTGATCAATATTTTAGAGAATAATTCATGTTAGGTCTAGGTTAGGTCTAGGATTTGCCCTCATCAGGCTCATACTTTCGCATATTTCTCATACTTCATGGCTAGATCCTGGGCTGTTTCTGGATTGTATCACGTAGTAATGCGGTACCACGCTGAAACAGTCAATTAAACCTGGTTTCGATCAATATTTTAGAGGATAACGCAAGTTAGGTCTGGGATAGGTCTGGGATTCGCCCTCATCAGGCTCATACTTTCGCGTTTTTCACGTACTTGTTGAACTGATCCTGTGTTTTTTCTGGTTTGCATCACGTAGTAAAGTGGTACCGCACTGAAGCAGTCCATTAAACCTGGTTTGGATCAATATTTTAGAGGATAACGCATGTTAGGTTTGGTTAGGTCTAGGATTTTCACTCATCAGGCTCATACTTTCGCATATTTCTCATACTTCATGGCTAGATCCTGGGCTGTTTCTGGATTGTATCACGTAGTAATGCGGTACCACGCTGAAACTGTCAATTAAACCTGGTTTCGATCAATATTTTAGAGGATAACGCAAGTTAGGTCTGGGATAGGTCTGGGATTCGCCCTCATCAGGGTCATACTTTCGCGTTTTTCACGTACTTGTTGAACTGATCCTGGGTTTTTTCTGGTTTGGATCACGTAGCAATGTGGTACCACACTGAAACAGTCGATTAAACCTGGTTTGGATCAATATTTTAGAGGATAACGCAATTTTGGTCTGGGGTGGGCCTGGGATTTTCACTCATCAGACACATACATTCGTATTCTTCACATACTTGTTGAACGGATCCTGGGTTTTTTCTAGTTTGGATCACGTAGTAATGTGGGACCACACTGAAACAGTCAATTAAACCTGGTTTCGACCAATATTTTAGAGAATAATTCATGTTAGTTCTAGGTTAGGTCTGAGATTTGCTCTCATCAGGCTCATTCTTTCGCATATTTCTCATACTTGATGGCTAGTTCCTGGGCTATTTCTGGATTGCATCACGTAGTAATGAAGTACAACAATGAAGCAGTCAATTAAACCTGGTTTCCATCAATATCTTAGAGGACAACGCAAGTTAGGTCCGGGATAGGTCTGGGATTTGCCCTCATCAGGCTCATACTTTCGCATATTTCTCACACTTCATGGCTAGATCCTGGGCTTTTTCTGGATTGCATCACGTAGTAATGAAGTACAACACTGAAACAGTCAATTTAACCTGGTTTCCATCAATATCTGAGAGGACAACGCAAGTTAGGTCTGGGATAGGTCTGGGATTTGCCCTCATCAGGCTCATACATTCGCGTTTTTCAAATACTTGTTGAACAGATCCTGGGTTTTTTCAGGTTTGGGTCACGAAGTAGTGTGGTACCACACTGAAACAGTCGATTAAACCTGGTTTCGATCAACATTTTTGAGGACAACGCATGTTAGGTCTAGGTTAGGCCGGGGATTTTCACTCATGAGACTCATACTTTCGCATTCTTCACATGCTTGTTGAACGGATCCTGGGTTTTCACTGGTTTGGATCACGTAGTAATGTGGTACAACACTGAAACATTCAATTAAACCTGGTCTTGATAAATATTTTAGAGGATAACGCATGTTAGGTCTGGGTTAGGTCTAGGATTTGCCCCCATCAGGCTCATACTTTCGCATATTTCTCATACTTCATGGCTAGATCCTGGGCTATTTCTGGATTGGATCACCTAGTAATGTGGTACCACGCTGAAACAGTCAATTAATACTGGTTTCGATCAATATTTTTGAGGATAACGCAAGTTAGGTCTGGGATAGGTCTGCGATTCGGCCTCATCAGGCTCATACTTTCGCGTTTTTCACGTACTTGTTGAACTGATCCTGTGTTTTCTCTGGTTTGCATCACGTAGTAAAGTGGTACCACACTGAAGCAGTCCATTAAACCTGGTTTGGATCAATATTTTAGAGGATAACGCATGTTAGGTTTGGTTAGGTCTAGGATTTTCCCTCATCAGGCTCATACTTTCGCATATTTCTCATACTTCATGGCTAGATCCTGGGCTGTTTCTGGATTGGACACGTAGTAATGTGGTACCACACTGAAACAGTCAATTAAACCTGGTTTCGATCAATATTTTTGAGGATAACGCGTGTTAGCTCTGGGTTAGGCCTGGGATTTTCACTCATCAGACTCATACCTTCGCATTCTTCACATACTTGTTGAACGGATCCTGGGTTTTTTCTGGTTTGCATCACGTAGTAATGTGGGTCCACACTGAAACAGTCGATTAAACCTGGTTTCGATCAATATTTTAGAGGATAACGCATGTTAGGTCTAGGTTAGGCCGTGGATTTTCACTCATCAGACTCATACTTTCGCATTCTTCACATACTTGTTGACAAGATCCTGGGTTTTTTTCTGGTTTGGATCACGTAGTAATGTGGTACCACACTGAAACAGTCGACTAGACCTAGTTTCGATTAATATTTTTGAGGATAACGCATGTTAGGTCTGGGATAGGTCTGGGATTTGCCCTCATCAGGCTCATACTTTCGCAGTTTTAACATGCATGTTGACCTGATCGAGGGTTTTTTCTGCATTGGATCACGTAGTAAAGTGGTACCACACTAAAACAGTCAATTAAACCTGGTTTCGATCAATATTTTAGAGGATAACGAAAGTTATGTCTAGTTTAGGCCTGGGATTTGCCCTCAGCAGACTCATACTTTGGCATACTTCACATATTTGTTGAACAGATCCTGCGTTTTTTTCTGGTTTGGATCACGTAGTAATGTGGCACCACACTGAAACAGTCGATTAAACCTGGTTTCGATCAATATTTTAGAGGATAACGCATGTTAGGTCTAGGTTAGGCCGTGGATTTTCACTCATCAGACTCATACTTTCGCATTCTTCACATACTTGTTGAACGGCTCCTGTGTTTTTTCTGGTTTGGTTCACGTAGTAATGTGGTACCACACTGAAACATTCAATTAAACCTGGTCTTGATAAATATTTTAGAGGATAACGCATGTTAGATTTGGGTTAGGTCTAGGATTTGCCCTCATCACGCTCGTACTTTCGCATATTTCTCACACTTCATGGCTAGATCCTGGGCTTTTTCTGGATTGCATCACGTAGTAATGAAGTACAACACTGAAACAGTCAATTTAACCTGGTTTCCATCAATATCTGAGAGGACAACGCAAGTTAGGTCTGAGATAGGTCTGGGATTCGCCCTCATCACGCTCATACTGGTTTCGATCAATATTTTAGAGGACAACGCATGTTAGGTCTGGGATAGGTCTGGGATTTGCCCCCATCAGGGTCATACTTTCGCATATTTCTCATACTTCATGGCTAGATCCTGTGTTTTTTCTGGTTTGGATCACGTAGTAATGTGGTACCACACTGAAACAGTCGATTAAACCTGGTTTCGATCAATATTTTTGAGGATAACGCAAGTTAGGTCTGGGATAGGTCTGGGATTTGCCCTCATCAGACACATACTTTCGCACACTTCACATACTCGTTGAACAGATCCTGGGTTATTTTCTGGTTTGGATCACATAGTAATGTTGTACCACACTGAAACAGTCCATTAAACCTGGTTTCGATCAATATTTTAGAGGATAACGCAAGTTAGGTCTGGGATAGGTCTGGGATTTGCCCTCATCAGACACATACTTTCGCACACTTCACATACTCGTTGAACAGATCCTGGGTTATTTTCTGGTTTGGATCACGTAGTAATGTGGCACCACACTGAAACAGTCGATTAAACCTGGTTTCGATCAATATTTTAGAGGATAACGCATGTTAGGTCTAGGTTAGGCCGTGGATTTTCACTCATCAGACTCATACTTTCGCATTCTTCACATACTTGTTGAACGGATCCTGGGTTTTTTCTGGTTTGGATCACGTAGTAATGTGGGACCACACTGAAACAATCAATTAAACCTGGTCTTGATAAATATTTTAGAGGCCAACGTATGTTAGGTCTGGGTTAGGTCTAGGATTTACCCTCATCAGGCTCGTACTTTCGCATATTTCTCATACTTCATGGCTAGATCCTGGGCTATTTCTGGATTGGATCACGTAGTAATGTGGTACCACACTGAAACAGTCAATTAAACCTGGTTTCGCTCAACATTTTAGAAGATAACGCATGTTAGGCCTAGGTTAGGCCTGGGATCTGCCCTCACCAGGTTCATATTTTCGCGTTCTTCACATACTTGTTGAACAGATCCCTGGCTTTTTCTGCTTTGGATCACATAGTAATGTGGTACCACACTGAAACAGTCGATTAAACCAGGTTTCGATCAATATTTTTGAGGATAACGCATGTTAGGTCTAGGTTAGGCCTGGGATTTTCACTCATCAGACTCATACTTTCGCATTCTTCACATACTTGTTGACCGGATCCTGGGTTTTTTCTGGTTTGGATCACGTAGCAATGTGGTACCACACTGAAACAGTCAATTAAACCTGGTTTCGATCAATATTTTGGAGAATAATTCATGTTAGGTCTAGGTTAGGTCTGGGATTTGCTCTCATCAGGCTCATTCTTTCGCATATTTCTCATACTTGATGGCTAGATCCTGCGCTTTTTCTGGATTGCATCACGTAGTAATGAAGTGCAACACTGAAACAGTCGATTAAACCTGGTTTCCATCAATATCTTAGAGGACAACGCAAGTTAGGTCTTGGATAGGTCTGCGATTTGCCCTCATCAGGCTCATACTTTCGCGATTTTCACATACTTGTTGAACAGATCCTGGGTTTTTTCTGGTTTGGATCACGTAGTAGTGTGGTACCACACTGAAACGGTCCATTAAACCTGGTTTGGATCAATATTTTAGAGGACAACGCATGTTAGGTCTGGGATAGGTCGGGGATTTGCCCTCACCAGACTCATACTTTCGCACACTTCACATACTCGTTGAACAGATCCTGGGTTATTTTCTGGTTTGGATCACATAGTAATGTGGTGCCACACTGAAACAGACGATTAAACCAGGTTTCGATAAATATTTTTGAGGATAACGCATGTTAGGTCTAGGTTAGGCCGGGGTTTTTCACTTATCACACTCATACTTTCGCATTCTTCACATACTTGTTGAACGGATCCTGGGTTTTTACTGGTTTGGATCACGTAGTAATGAAGTGCAACACTGAAACAGTCAATTAAACCTGGTTTCCATCAATATTTTTGAGGATAACGCATGTTAGGTCTAGGTTAGGTCTGTGATTTTCACTCATCAGACTCATACTTTCGCATTCTTCACATACTTGTTGAACGGATCCTGGGTTTTTTCTGGTTTGGATCACGTAGTAATGTGGGACCACACTGAAACAGTCCATTAAACCTGGTTTCGATCAATATTTTAGAGGATAACGCAAGTTAGGTCTGGGATAGGTCTGGGATTCGCCCTCATCAGGCTCATACTTTCGCATATTTCTCATACTTGATGGCTAGATCCTGGGTTTTTTCCGGTTTGGGTCACGTAGTAGTGTGGTACCACACTGAAACAGTCGATTAAACCCGGTTTCGAACAATATTTTTTAGGATAACGCACGTTAGGTCTAGGTTAGGCCGGGGATTTTCACTCATCAGACTCTTACTTTCGCATTCTTCACATACTTGTTGAACGGATCCTGGGTTTTTACTGGATTGTATCACGTAGTAATGAAGTACGACACTGAAACAGTCAATTAAACCTGGTTTCCATCAATGTTTTATAGGATAAGGCATGTTAGGTCTGGGTTTGGCCTGGGATTTTCACTCATCAGACTCATACTTTCGCATACTTCACATACTTGTTGAACGGATCCTGGGTTTTTTCTGGTTTGGATCACGTAGTAATATGGGACCACACTGAAACAATCAATTAAACCTGGTCTTGATAAATATTTTAGAGGATAACGCATGTTAGGTCTGGGTTAGGTCTAGAATTTGCCCTCGTCAAGCTCATACTTTCGCATATTTCTCATACTTCATGGCTGGATCCTGGGCTATTGCTGGATTGGATCACGTAGTTATGTGGTACCACACTGAAACAGTCAATTAAACCTGGTTTCCATCAATATCTTAGAGGACAACGCAAGTTAGGTCTGGGATAGGTCTGGGATTTGCCCACATCAGGCTCATACTTTCGCGTTTTTCACATACTTGTTGAACAGATCCTGGGTTTTTTCTGGTTTGGATCACGTAGTAGTGTGGTACCACACTGAAACAGTCCATTAAACCAGGTTTCGATCAATATTTTTGAGGATAACGCATGTTAGGTCTAGGTTAGGCCTGGAATTTTCACTCATCAGACTCATACTTTCGCATTCTTCTCATACTTGTTGAACGGATCCTGGGTTTTTTCTGGATTGGGTCACGTAGTAGTGCGGTACCACACTGAAACAGTCGATTAAACCTGGTTTCGATCAATATTTTTGAGGATAACGCAAGTTAGGTCTGGGATAGGTCTGGGATTTTCCCTCATCAGGCTCATACTTTCGCGTTTTTCACATACTTGTTGAACAGATCCTGGGTTTTCTCTAGATTGGGTCACGTAGTAGTGTGGTACCACACTGAAACAGTCGATTAAACCTGGTTTCGATCAATATTTTTGAGGATAACGCATGTTAGGTCCAGGATAGGCCGGGGATTTTCACTCATCAGACTCATACTTTCGCATTCTTCACATACTTGTTGAACGGATCCTGGGTTTTTTCTGGTTTGGATCACGTAGCAATGTGGTACCACACTGAAACAGTCGATTAAACCTGGTTTGGATCAATATTTTAGAGGATAACGCAATTTTGGTCTGGGGTGGGCCTGGGATTTTCACTCATCAGACACATACATTCGTATTCTTCACATACTTGTTGAACGGATCCTGGGTTTTTTCTAGTTTGGATCACGTAGTAATGTGGGACCACACTGAAACAGTCAATTAAACCTGGTTTCGACCAATATTTTAGAGAATAATTCATGTTAGTTCTAGGTTAGGTCTGAGATTTGCTCTCATCAGGCTCATTCTTTCGCATATTTCTCATACTTGATGGCTAGTTCCTGGGCTATTTCTGGATTGCATCACGTAGTAATGAAGTACAACAATGAAGCAGTCAATTAAACCTGGTTTCCATCAATATCTTAGAGGACAACGCAAGTTAGGTCCGGGATAGGTCTGGGATTTGCCCTCATCAGGCTCATACTTTCGCATATTTCTCACACTTCATGGCTAGATCCTGGGCTTTTTCTGGATTGCATCACGTAGTAATGAAGTACAACACTGAAACAGTCAATTTAACCTGGTTTCCATCAATATCTGAGAGGACAACGCAAGTTAGGTCTGGGATAGGTCTGGGATTTGCCCTCATCAGGCTCATACATTCGCGTTTTTCAAATACTTGTTGAACAGATCCTGGGTTTTTTCAGGTTTGGGTCACGAAGTAGTGTGGTACCACACTGAAACAGTCGATTAAACCTGGTTTCGATCAACATTTTTGAGGACAACGCATGTTAGGTCTAGGTTAGGCCGGGGATTTTCACTCATGAGACTCATACTTTCGCATTCTTCACATGCTTGTTGAACGGATCCTGGGTTTTCACTGGTTTGGATCACGTAGTAATGTGGTACAACACTGAAACATTCAATTAAACCTGGTCTTGATAAATATTTTAGAGGATAACGCATGTTAGGTCTGGGTTAGGTCTAGGATTTGCCCCCATCAGGCTCATACTTTCGCATATTTCTCATACTTCATGGCTAGATCCTGGGCTATTTCTGGATTGGATCACCTAGTAATGTGGTACCACGCTGAAACAGTCAATTAATACTGGTTTCGATCAATATTTTTGAGGATAACGCAAGTTAGGTCTGGGATAGGTCTGCGATTCGGCCTCATCAGGCTCATACTTTCGCGTTTTTCACGTACTTGTTGAACTGATCCTGTGTTTTCTCTGGTTTGCATCACGTAGTAAAGTGGTACCACACTGAAGCAGTCCATTAAACCTGGTTTGGATCAATATTTTAGAGGATAACGCATGTTAGGTTTGGTTAGGTCTAGGATTTTCCCTCATCAGGCTCATACTTTCGCATATTTCTCATACTTCATGGCTAGATCCTGGGCTGTTTCTGGATTGGACACGTAGTAATGTGGTACCACACTGAAACAGTCAATTAAACCTGGTTTCGATCAATATTTTTGAGGATAACGCGTGTTAGCTCTGGGTTAGGCCTGGGATTTTCACTCATCAGACTCATACCTTCGCATTCTTCACATACTTGTTGAACGGATCCTGGGTTTTTTCTGGTTTGGATCACGTAGTAATGTGGGACCACACTGAAACAATCAATTAAACCAGGTCTTGATAAATATTTTAGAGGATAACGCATGTTAAGTCTGGGATAGGTCTGGGATTTGCCCTCATCAGACCCATACTTTCGCACACTCCGCATACTCGTAGAACAGATCCTGGGTTATTTTCTGGTTTGGATCACATAGTAATGTGGTACCACACTGAAACAGTCGATTAAACCAGGTTTCGATCAATATTTTTGAGGATAACGCGTGTTAGGTCTAGGTTAGGCCTGGGATTTTCACTCATCAGACTCATACCTTCGCATTCTTCACATACTTGTTGACAAGATCCTGGGTTTTTTTCTGGTTTGGATCACGTAGTAATGTGGTACCACACTGAAACAGTCGACTAGACCTAGTTTCGATTAATATTTTTGAGGATAACGCATGTTAGGTCTGGGATAGGTCTGGGATTTGCCCTCATCAGGCTCATACTTTCGCAGTTTTAACATGCATGTTGACCTGATCGAGGGTTTTTTCTGCATTGGATCACGTAGTAAAGTGGTACCACACTAAAACAGTCAATTAAACCTGGTTTCGATCAATATTTTTGAGGATAACGCGTGTTAGGTCTAGGTTAGGCCTGGGATTTTCACTCATCAGACTCATACCTTCGCATTCTTCACATATTTGTTGAACAGATCCTGCGTTTTTTTCTGGTTTGGATCACGTAGTAATGTGGCACCACACTGAAACAGTCGATTAAACCTGGTTTCGATCAATATTTTAGAGGATAACGCATGTTAGGTCTAGGTTAGGCCGTGGATTTTCACTCATCAGACTCATACTTTCGCATTCTTCACATACATGTTGAACGGCTCCTGTGTTTTTTCTGGTTTGGTTCACGTAGTAATGTGGTACCACACTGAAACATTCAATTAAACCTGGTCTTGATAAATATTTTAGAGGATAACGCATGTTAGGTTTGGGTTAGGTCTAGGATTTGCCCTCATCACGCTCGTACTTTCGCATATTTCTCACACTTCATGGCTAGATCCTGGGCTTTTTCTGGATTGCATCACGTAGTAATGAAGTACAACACTGAAACAGTCAATTTAACCTGGTTTCCATCAATATCTGAGAGGACAACGCAAGTTAGGTCTGAGATAGGTCTGGGATTCGCCCTCATCACGCTCATACTGGTTTCGATCAATATTTTAGAGGACAACGCATGTTAGGTCTGGGATAGGTCTGGGATTTGCCCCCATCAGGGTCATACTTTCGCATATTTCTCATACTTCATGGCTAGATCCTGTGTTTTTTCTGGTTTGGATCACGTAGTAATGTGGTACCACACTGAAACAGTCGATTAAACCTGGTTTCGATCAATATTTTTGAGGATAACGCAAGTTAGGTCTGGGATAGGTCTGGGATTTGCCCTCATCAGACACATACTTTCGCACACTTCACATACTCGTTGAACAGATCCTGGGTTATTTTCTGGTTTGGATCACATAGTAATGTTGTACCACACTGAAACAGTCCATTAAACCTGGTTTCGATCAATATTTTAGAGGATAACGCAAGTTAGGTCTGGGATAGGTCTGGGATTTGCCCTCATCAGACACATACTTTCGCACACTTCACATACTCGTTGAACAGATCCTGGGTTATTTTCTGGTTTGGATCACGTAGTAATGTGGCACCACACTGAAACCGTCGATTAAACCTGGTTTCGATCAATATTTTAGAGGATAACGCATGTTAGGTCTAGGTTAGGCCGTGGATTTTCACTCATCAGACTCATACTTTCGCATTCTTCACATACTTGTTGAACGGATCCTGGGTTTTTTCTGGTTTGGATCACGTAGTAATGTGGGACCACACTGAAACAATCAATTAAACCTGGTCTTGATAAATATTTTAGAGGCCAACGTATGTTAGGTCTGGGTTAGGTCTAGGATTTACCCTCATCAGGCTCGTACTTTCGCATATTTCTCATACTTCATGGCTAGATCCTGGGCTATTTCTGGATTGGATCACGTAGTAATGTGGTACCACACTGAAACAGTCAATTAAACCTGGTTTCGCTCAACATTTTAGAAGATAACGCATGTTAGGCCTAGGTTAGGCCTGGGATCTGCCCTCACCAGGTTCATATTTTCGCGTTCTTCACATACTTGTTGAACAGATCCCTGGCTTTTTCTGCTTTGGATCACATAGTAATGTGGTACCACACTGAAACAGTCGATTAAACCAGGTTTCGATCAATATTTTTGAGGATAACGCATGTTAGGTCTAGGTTAGGCCTGGGATTTTCACTCATCAGACTCATACTTTCGCATTCTTCACATACTTGTTGACCGGATCCTGGGTTTTTTCTGGTTTGGATCACGTAGCAATGTGGTACCACACTGAAACAGTCAATTAAACCTGGTTTCGATCAATATTTTGGAGAATAATTCATGTTAGGTCTAGGTTAGGTCTGGGATTTGCTCTCATCAGGCTCATTCTTTCGCATATTTCTCATACTTGATGGCTAGATCCTGCGCTTTTTCTGGATTGCATCACGTAGTAATGAAGTGCAACACTGAAACAGTCGATTAAACCTGGTTTCCATCAATATCTTAGAGGACAACGCAAGTTAGGTCTTGGATAGGTCTGGGATTTGCCCTCATCAGGCTCATACTTTCGCGATTTTCACATACTTGTTGAACAGATCCTGGGTTTTTTCTGGTTTGGATCACGTAGTAGTGTGGTACCACACTGAAACGGTCCATTAAACCTGGTTTGGATCAATATTTTAGAGGACAACGCATGTTAGGTCTGGGATAGGTCGGGGATTTGCCCTCACCAGACTCATACTTTCGCACACTTCACATACTCGTTGAACAGATCCTGGGTTATTTTCTGGTTTGGATCACATAGTAATGTGGTACCACACTGAAACAGACGATTAAACCAGGTTTCGATAAATATTTTTGAGGATAACGCATGTTAGGTCTAGGTTAGGCCGGGGTTTTTCACTTATCACACTCATACTTTCGCATTCTTCACATACTTGTTGAACGGATCCTGGGTTTTTACTGGTTTGGATCACGTAGTAATGAAGTGCAACACTGAAACAGTCAATTAAACCTGGTTTCCATCAATATTTTTGAGGATAACGCATGTTAGGTCTAGGTTAGGTCTGTGATTTTCACTCATCAGACTCATACTTTCGCATTCTTCACATACTTGTTGAACGGATCCTGGGTTTTTTCTGGTTTGGATCACGTAGTAATGTGGGACCACACTGAAACAGTCCATTAAACCTGGTTTCGATCAATATTTTAGAGGATAACGCAAGTTAGGTATGGGATAGGTCTGGGATTCGCCCTCATCAGGCTCATACTTTCGCATATTTCTCATACTTGATGGCTAGATCCTGGGTTTTTTCCGGTTTGGGTCACGTAGTAGTGTGGTACCACACTGAAACAGTCGATTAAACCCGGTTTCGAACAATATTTTTTAGGATAACGCACGTTAGGTCTAGGTTAGGCCGGGGATTTTCACTCATCAGACTCTTACTTTCGCATTCTTCACATACTTGTTGAACGGATCCTGGGTTTTTACTGGATTGTATCACGTAGTAATGAAGTACGACACTGAAACAGTCAATTAAACCTGGTTTCCATCAATGCTTTATAGGATAAGGCATGTTAGGTCTGGGTTTGGCCTGGGATTTTCACTCATCAGACTCATACTTTCGCATACTTCACATACTTGTTGAACGAATCCTGGGTTTTTTCTGGTTTGGATCACGTAGTAATATGGGACCACACTGAAACAATCAATTAAACCTGGTCTTGATAAATATTTTAGAGGATAACGCATGTTAGGTCTGGGTTAGGTCTAGAATTTGCCCTCGTCAAGCTCATACTTTCGCATATTTCTCATACTTCATGGCTGGATCCTGGGCTATTGCTGGATTGGATCACGTAGTTATGTGGTACCACACTGAAACAGTCAATTAAACCTGGTTTCGATGAATATTTTAGAGAATAATTCATGTTAGGTCTAGGTAAGGCCTGGGATTTGCCCTCATCAGGCTCATACTTTCGCATATTTCTCATACTTCATGGCTAGATCCTGGGCTGTTTCTGGATTGTATCACATAGTAATGTGGCACCACGCTGAAACAGTCGATTAAACCTGGTTTCCATCAATATTTTAGAGGACAACGCATGTTAGGTCTAGGTTAGGCCTGGTATTTGCCTTCATCAGGGTCATACTTTCGCAGTTTTAACATACATGTTGACCTGATCGAGGGTTTTTTCTGCTTTGGATCACGTAGTAAAGTGGTACCACACTGAAACAGTCCATTAAACCTGGTTTGGATCAATATTTTAGAGGATAACGCATGTTAGGTCTAGGTTAGCCCTGGGATTTTCACTCATCAGACTCATACTTTCGCATTCTTCACATACTTGTTGAACGGATCCTGGGTTTTTTCTGGTTTGGTTCACGTAGTAATGTGGTACCACACTGAAACATTCGATTAAACCTGATCTTGATAAATATTTTAGAGGATAACGCATGTTAGGTTTGGGTTAAGTCTAAGATTTGCCCTCATCAGGCTCATACTTTCGCATATTTCTCATACTTCATGGCTAGATCCTGGGCTGTTTCTGGATTGTATCACGTAGTAATGTGGTACCACGCTGAAACAGTCAATTAAACCTGGTTTCGATCAATATTTTAGAGGATAACGCATGTTATGTCTAGGTTAGGTCTGGGATTTGGTCTCATCAGGCTCATACTTTCGCACACTTCACATACTCGTTTGACAGATCCTGTGTTATTTTCTGGTTTGGATCGCATAGTAATGTGGTACCACACTGAAACAGTCGATTAAACCAGGTTTCGATCAATATTTTTGAGGATAACGCATGTTAGGTCTAGGTTAGGCCTGGGATTTTCACTCATCAGACTCATACTTTCGCATTATTCACATACTTGTTGAAAGGATCCTGGGTGTTTTCTGGTTTGGATCACGTAGTAATGTGGGACCACACTGAAACAGTCAATTAAACCTGGTTTCGATCAATATATTAGAGAATAATTCATGTTAGGTCTAGGTTAGGTCTGGGATTTACTCTCATCAGGCTCATTCTTTCGCATATTTCTCATACTTGATGGCTAGATCCTGGGCTTTTTCTGGATTGCATCACGTAGTAATGAAGTACAACACTGAAACAGTCAATTAAACCTGGTTTCCATCAATATCTTAGAGGACAACGCAAGTTAGGTCTGGGATAGGTCTGGGATTTGCCCACATCAGGCTCATACTTTCGCGTTTTTCACATACTTGTTGAACAGATCCTGGGTTTTTTCTGGTTTGGATCACGTAGTAGTGTGGTACCACACTGAAACAGTCCATTAAACCAGGTTTCGATCAATATTTTTGAGGATAACGCATGTTAGGTCTAGGTTAGGCCTGGAATTTTCACTCATCAGACTCATACTTTCGCATTCTTCTCATACTTGTTGAACGGATCCTGGGTTTTTTCTGGATTGGGTCACGTAGTAGTGCGGTACCACACTGAACCAGTCGATTAAACCTGGTTTCGATCAATATTTTTGAGGATAACGCAAGTTAGGTCTGGGATAGGTCTGGGATTTTCCCTCATCAGGCTCATACTTTCGCGTTTTTCACATACTTGTTGAACAGATCCTGGGTTTTCTCTAGATTGGGTCACGTAGTAGTGTGGTACCACACTGAAACAGTCGATTAAACCTGGTTTCGATCAATATTTTTGAGGATAACGCATGTTAGGTCCAGGTTAGGCCGGGGATTTTCACTCATCAGACTCATACTTTCGCATTCTTCACACACTTGTTGAACGGATCCTGGGTTTTTTCTGGTTTGGATCACGTAGTAATGTTGGACCACACTGAAACAATCAATTAAACCTGGTCTTGATAAATATTTTAGAGGATAACGCATGTTAGGTCTGGGATAGGTCTGGGATTTGCCCCCATCAGGGTCATACTTTCGCAGTTTTAACATGCATGTTGACCTGATCGAGGGTTTTTTCTGCATTGGATCACGTAGTAAAGTGGTACCACACTAAAACAGTCAATTAAACCTGGTTTCGATCAATATTTTTGAGGATAACGCGTGTTAGGTCTAGGTTAGGCCTGGGATTTTCACTCATCAGACTCATACCTTCGCATTCTTCACATATTTGTTGAACAGATCCTGCGTTTTTTTCTGGTTTGGATCACGTAGTAATGTGGCACCACACTGAAACAGTCGATTAAACCTGGTTTCGATCAATATTTTAGAGGATAACGCATGTTAGGTCTAGGTTAGGCCGTGGATTTTCACTCATCAGACTCATACTTTCGCATTCTTCACATACTTGTTGAACGGCTCCTGTGTTTTTTCTGGTTTGGTTCACGTAGTAATGTGGTACCACACTGAAACATTCAATTAAACCTGGTCTTGATAAATATTTTAGAGGATAACGCATGTTAGGTTTGGGTTAGGTCTAGGATTTGCCCTCATCACGCTCGTACTTTCGCATATTTCTCACACTTCATGGCTAGATCCTGGGCTTTTTCTGGATTGCATCACGTAGTAATGAAGTACAACACTGAAACAGTCAATTTAACCTGGTTTCCATCAATATCTGAGAGGACAACGCAAGTTAGGTCTGAGATAGGTCTGGGATTCGCCCTCATCACGCTCATACTGGTTTCGATCAATATTTTAGAGGACAACGCATGTTAGGTCTGGGATAGGTCTGGGATTTGCCCCCATCAGGGTCATACTTTCGCATATTTCTCATACTTCATGGCTAGATCCTGTGTTTTTTCTGGTTTGGATCACGTAGTAATGTGGTACCACACTGAAACAGTCGATTAAACCTGGTTTCGATCAATATTTTTGAGGATAACGCAAGTTAGGTCTGGGATAGGTCTGGGATTTGCCCTCATCAGACACATACTTCCGCACACTTCACATACTCGTTGAACAGATCCTGGGTTATTTTCTGGTTTGGATCACATAGTAATGTTGTACCACACTGAAACAGTCCATTAAACCTGGTTTCGATCAATATTTTAGAGGATAACGCATGTTAGGTCTAGGTTAGGCCGTGGATTTTCACTCATCAGACTCATACTTTCGCATTCTTCACATACTTGTTGAACGGATCCTGGGTTTTTTCTGGTTTGGATCACGTAGTAATGTGGGACCACACTGAAACAATCAATTAAACCTGGTCTTGATAAATATTTTAGAGGCCAACGTATGTTAGGTCTGGGTTAGGTCTAGGATTTACCCTCATCAGGCTCGTACTTTCGCATATTTCTCATACTTCATGGCTAGATCCTGGGCTATTTCTGGATTGGATCACGTAGTAATGTGGTACCACACTGAAACAGTCAATTAAACCTGGTTTCGCTCAACATTTTAGAAGATAACGCATGTTAGGCCTAGGTTAGGCCTGGGATCTGCCCTCACCAGGTTCATATTTTCGCGTTCTTCACATACTTGTTGAACAGATCCCTGGCTTTTTCTGCTTTGGATCACATAGTAATGTGGTACCACACTGAAACAGTCGATTAAACCAGGTTTCGATCAATATTTTTGAGGATAACGCATGTTAGGTCTAGGTTAGGCCTGGGATTTTCACTCATCAGACTCATACTTTCGCATTCTTCACATACTTGTTGACCGGATCCTGGGTTTTTTCTGGTTTGGATCACGTAGCAATGTGGTACCACACTGAAACAGTCAATTAAACCTGGTTTCGATCAATATTTTGGAGAATAATTCATGTTAGGTCTAGGTTAGGTCTGGGATTTGCTCTCATCAGGCTCATTCTTTCGCATATTTCTCATACTTGATGGCTAGATCCTGCGCTTTTTCTGGATTGCATCACGTAGTAATGAAGTGCAACACTGAAACAGTCGATTAAACCTGGTTTCCATCAATATCTTAGAGGACAACGCCAGTTAGGTCTTGGATAGGTCTGGGATTTGCCCTCATCAGGCTCATACTTTCGCGATTTTCACATACTTGTTGAACAGATCCTGGGTTTTTTCTGGTTTGGATCACGTAGTAGTGTGGTACCACACTGAAACGGTCCATTAAACCTGGTTTGGATCAATATTTTAGAGGACAACGCATGTTAGGTCTGGGATAGGTCGGGGATTTGCCCTCACCAGACTCATACTTTCGCACACTTCACATACTCGTTGAACAGATCCTGGGTTATTTTCTGGTTTGGATCACATAGTAATGTGGTACCACACTGAAACAGACGATTAAACCAGGTTTCGATAAATATTTTTGAGGATAACGCATGTTAGGTCTAGGTTAGGCCGGGGTTTTTCACTTATCACACTCATACTTTCGCATTCTTCACATACTTGTTGAACGGATCCTGGGTTTTTACTGGTTTGGATCACGTAGTAATGAAGTGCAACACTGAAACAGTCAATTAAACCTGGTTTCCATCAATATTTTTGAGGATAACGCATGTTAGGTCTAGGTTAGGTCTGTGATTTTCACTCATCAGACTCATACTTTCGCATTCTTCACATACTTGTTGAACGGATCCTGGGTTTTTTCTGGTTTGGATCACGTAGTAATGTGGGACCACACTGAAACAGTCCATTAAACCTGGTTTCGATCAATATTTTAGAGGATAACGCAAGTTAGGTATGGGATAGGTCTGGGATTCGCCCTCATCAGGCTCATACTTTCGCATATTTCTCATACTTGATGGCTAGATCCTGGGTTTTTTCCGGTTTGGGTCACGTAGTAGTGTGGTACCACACTGAAACAGTCGATTAAACCCGGTTTCGAACAATATTTTGTAGGATAACTCACGTTAGGTCTAGGTTAGGCCGGGGATTTTCACTCATCAGACTCTTACTTTCGCATTCTTCACATACTTGTTGAACGGATCCTGGGTTTTTACTGGATTGTATCACGTAGTAATGAAGTACGACACTGAAACAGTCAATTAAACCTGGTTTCCATCAATGCTTTATAGGATAAGGCATGTTAGGTCTGGGTTTGGCCTGGGATTTTCACTCATCAGACTCATACTTTCGCATACTTCACATACTTGTTGAACGGATCCTGGGTTTTTTCTGGTTTGGATCACGTAGTAATATGGGACCACACTGAAACAATCAATTAAACCTGGTCTTGATAAATATTTTAGAGGATAACGCATGTTAGGTCTGGGTTAGGTCTAGAATTTGCCCTCGTCAAGCTCATACTTTCGCATATTTCTCATACTTCATGGCTGGATCCTGGGCTATTGCTGGATTGGATCACGTAGTTATGTGGTACCACGCTGAAACAGTCAATTAAACCTGGTTTCGATGAATATTTTAGAGAATAATTCATGTTAGGTCTAGGTAAGGCCTGGGATTTGCCCTCATCAGGCTCATACTTTCGCATATTTCTCATACTTCATGGCTAGATCCTGGGCTGTTTCTGGATTGTATCACATAGTAATGTGGCACCACGCTGAAACAGTCGATTAAACCTGGTTTCCATCAATATTTTAGAGGACAACGCATGTTAGGTCTAGGTTAGGCCTGGTATTTGCCTTCATCAGGGTCATACTTTCGCAGTTTTAACATACATGTTGACCTGATCGAGGGTTTTTTCTGCTTTGGATCACGTAGTAAAGTGGTACCACACTGAAACAGTCCATTAAACCTGGTTTGGATCAATATTTTAGAGGATAACGCATGTTAGGTCTAGGTTAGCCCTGGGATTTTCACTCATCAGACTCATACTTTCGCATTCTTCACATACTTGTTGAACGGATCCTGGGTTTTTTCTGGTTTGGTTCACGTAGTAATGTGGTACCACACTGAAACATTCGATTAAACCTGATCTTGATAAATATTTTAGAGGATAACGCATGTTAGGTTTGGGTTAAGTCTAAGATTTGCCCTCATCAGGCTCATACTTTCGCATATTTCTCATACTTCATGGCTAGATCCTGGGCTGTTTCTGGATTGTATCACGTAGTAATGTGGTACCACGCTGAAACAGTCAATTAAACCTGGTTTCGATCAATATTTTAGAGGATAACGCATGTTATGTCTAGGTTAGGTCTGGGATTTGGTCTCATCAGGCTCATACTTTCGCACACTTCACATACTCGTTTGACAGATCCTGTGTTATTTTCTGGTTTGGATCGCATAGTAATGTGGTACCACACTGAAACAGTCGATTAAACCAGGTTTCGATCAATATTTTTGAGGATAACGCATGTTAGGTCTAGGTTAGGCCTGGGATTTTCACTCATCAGACTCATACTTTCGCATTATTCACATACTTGTTGAAAGGATCCTGGGTGTTTTCTGGTTTGGATCACGTAGTAATGTGGGACCACACTGAAACAGTCAATTAAACCTGGTTTCGATCAATATATTAGAGAATAATTCATGTTAGGTCTAGGTTAGGTCTGGGATTTACTCTCATCAGGCTCATTCTTTCGCATATTTCTCATACTTGATGGCTAGATCCTGGGCTTTTTCTGGATTGCATCACGTAGTAATGAAGTACAACACTGAAACAGTCAATTAAACCTGGTTTCCATCAATATCTTAGAGGACAACGCAAGTTAGGTCTGGGATAGGTCTGGGATTTGCCCACATCAGGCTCATACTTTCGCGTTTTTCACATACTTGTTGAACAGATCCTGGGTTTTTTCTGGTTTGGATCACGTAGTAGTGTGGTACCACACTGAAACAGTCCATTAAACCAGGTTTCGATCAATATTTTTGAGGATAACGCATGTTAGGTCTAGGTTAGGCCTGGAATTTTCACTCATCAGACTCATACTTTCGCATTCTTCTCATACTTGTTGAACGGATCCTGGGTTTTTTCTGGATTGGGTCACGTAGTAGTGCGGTACCACACTGAACCAGTCGATTAAACCTGGTTTCGATCAATATTTTTGAGGATAACGCAAGTTAGGTCTGGGATAGGTCTGGGATTTTCCCTCATCAGGCTCATACTTTCGCGTTTTTCACATACTTGTTGAACAGATCCTGGGTTTTCTCTAGATTGGGTCACGTAGTAGTGTGGTACCACACTGAAACAGTCGATTAAACCTGGTTTCGATCAATATTTTTGAGGATAACGCATGTTAGGTCCAGGTTAGGCCGGGGATTTTCACTCATCAGACTCATACTTTCGCATTCTTCACACACTTGTTGAACGGATCCTGGGTTTTTTCTGGTTTGGATCACGTAGTAATGTTGGACCACACTGAAACAATCAATTAAACCTGGTCTTGATAAATATTTTAGAGGATAACGCATGTTAGGTCTGGGATAGGTCTGGGATTTGCCCTCATCAGACTCATACTTCCGCACACTTGACATACTCGTTTGACAGATCCTGTGTTATTTTCTGGTTTGGATCGCATAGTAATGTGGTACCACACTGAAACAGTCGATTAATCCAGGTTTCGATCAATATTTTTGAGGATAACGCATGTTAGGTCTAGGTTAGGCCTGGAATTTTCACTCATCAGACTCATACTTTCGCATTCTTCTCATACTTGTTGAACGGATCCTGGGTTTTTTCTGGATTGGGTCACGTAGTAGTGCGGTACCACACTGAAACAGTCGATTAAACCTGGTTTCGATCAATATTTTTGAGGATAACGCAAGTTAGGTCTGGGATAGGTCTGGGATTTTCCCTCATCAGGCTCATACTTTCGCGTTTTTCACATACTTGTTGAACAGATCCTGGGTTTTCTCTGGATTGGGTCACGTAGTAGTGTGGTACCACACTGAAACAGTCGATTAAACCTGGTTTCGATCAATATTTTTGAGGATAACGCATGTTAGGTCCAGGTTAGGCCGGGGATTTTCACTCATCAGACTCATACTTTCGCATTCTTCACACACTTGTTGAACGGATCCTGGGTTTTTTCTGGTTTGGATCACGTAGTAATGTGGGACCACACTGAAACAATCAATTAAACTTGGTCTTGATAAATATTTTAGAGGATAACGCATGTTAGGTCTGGGATAGGTCTGGGATTTGCCCTCATCAGACTCATACTTCCGCACACTTGACATACTCGTTTGACAGATCCTGTGTTATTTTCTGGTTTGGATCGCATAGTAATGTGGTACCACACTGAAACAGTCGATTAATCCAGGTTTCGATCAATATTTTTGAGGATAACGCATGTTAGGTCTAGGTTAGGCCTGGGATTTTCACTCATCAGACTCATACTTTCGCATTCTTCACATACTTGTTGAACGGATCCTGGGTTGTTTCTGGTTTGGATCACGTAGTAATGTGGGACCACACTGAAACAGTCAACTAAACCTGGTTTCGATCAATATATTAGAGAATAATTCATGTTAGGTCTAGGTTAGGTCTGGGATTTGCTCTCATCAGGCTCATTCTTTCGCATATTTCTCATACTTGATGGCTAGATCCTTGGCTTTTTCTGGATTCCATCACGTAGTAATGAAGTACACCCTGAAACAGTCAATTAAACCTGGTTTCCATCAATATCTTAGAGGACAACGCAAGTTAGGTCTGGGATAGGTCTGGGATTTGCCCACATCAGGCTCATACTTTCGCGTTTTTCACATACTTGTTGAACAGATCCTGGGGTTTTTCTGGTTTGGATCACGTAGTAGTGTGGTACCACACTGAAACAGTCCATTAAACCTGGTTTGGATCAACATTTTAGAGGATAACGCATGTTAGGTCTAGGTTAGGTCTAGGATTTTCACTCATCAGACTCATACTTTCGCATTCTTCACATACTTGTTGAACGGATCCTGGGTTTTTTCTGGTTTGGACACGTAGTAATGTGGTACCACACTGAAACAGTCAATTAAACCTGGTTTCGATCAATATATTAGAGAATAATTCATGTTAGGTCTAGGTTAGGTCTGGGATTTGCTCTCATCAGGCTCATACTTTCGCACACTTCACATACTCGTTTGACAGATCCTGTGTTATTTTCTGGTTTGGATCGCATAGTAATGTGGTACCACACTGAAACAGTCGATTAAACCAGGTTTCGATCAATATTTTTGAGGATAACGCATGTTAGGTCTAGGTTAGGCCTGGGATTTTCACTCATCAGACTCATACTTTCGCATTATTCACATACTTGTTGAAAGGATCCTGGGTTTTTTCTGGTTTGGATCACGTAGTAATGTGGGACCACACTGAAACAGTCAATTAAACCTGGTTTCGATCAATATATTAGAGCATAATTCATGTTAGGTCTAGGTTAGGTCTGGGATTTACTCTCATCAGGCTCATTCTTTCGCATATTTCTCATACTTGATGGCTAGATCCTGGGCTTTTTCTGGATTGCATCACGTAGTAATGAAGTACAACACTGAAACAGTCAATTAAACCTGGTTTCCATCAATATCTTAGAGGACAACGCAAGTTAGGTCTGGGATAGGTCTGGGATTTGCCCACATCAGGCTCATACTTTCGCGTTTTTCACATACTTGTTGAACAGATCCTGGGTTTTTTCTGGTTTGGATCACGTAGTAGTGTGGTACCACACTGAAACAGTCCATTAAACCAGGTTTCGATCAATATTTTTGAGGATAACGCATGTTAGGTCTAGGTTAGGCCTGGAATTTTCACTCATCAGACTCATACTTTCGCATTCTTCTCATACTTGTTGAACGGATCCTGGGTTTTTTCTGGATTGGGTCACGTAGTAGTGCGGTACCACACTGAAACAGTCGATTAAACCTGGTTTCGATCAATATTTTTGAGGATAACGCAAGTTAGGTCTGGGATAGGTCTGGGATTTTCCCTCATCAGGCTCATACTTTCGCGTTTTTCACATACTTGTTGAACAGATCCTGGGTTTTCTCTAGATTGGGTCACGTAGTAGTGTGGTACCACACTGAAACAGTCGATTAAACCTGGTTTCGATCAATATTTTTGAGGATAACGCATGTTAGGTCCAGGTTAGGCCGGGGATTTTCACTCATCAGACTCATACTTTCGCATTCTTCACACACTTGTTGAACAGATCCTGGGTTTTTTCTGGTTTGGATCACGTAGTAATGTGGGACCACACTGAAACAATCAATTAAACCTGGTCTTGATAAATATTTTAGAGGATAACGCATGTTAGGTCTGGGATAGGTCTGGGATTTGCCCTCATCAGACTCATACTTCCGCACACTTGACATACTCGTTTGACAGATCCTGTGTTATTTTCTGGTTTGGATCGCATAGTAATGTGGTACCACACTGAAACAGTCGATTAATCCAGGTTTCGATCAATATTTTTGAGGATAACGCATGTTAGGTCTAGGTTAGGCCTGGAATTTTCACTCATCAGACTCATACTTTCGCATTCTTCTCATACTTGTTGAACGGATCCTGGGTTTTTTCTGGATTGGGTCACGTAGTAGTGCGGTACCACACTGAAACAGTCGATTAAACCTGGTTTCGATCAATATTTTTGAGGATAACGCAAGTTAGGTCTGGGATAGGTCTGGGATTTTCCCTCATCAGGCTCATACTTTCGCGTTTTTCACATACTTGTTGAACAGATCCTGGGTTTTCTCCGGATTGGGTCACGTAGTAGTGTGGTACCACACTGAAACAGTCGATTAAACCTGGTTTCGATCAATATTTTTGAGGATAACGCATGTTAGGTCCAGGTTAGGCCGGGGATTTTCACTCATCAGACTCATACTTTCGCATTCTTCACACACTTGTTGAACGGATCCTGGGTTTTTTCTGGTTTGGATCACGTAGTAATGTGGGACCACACTGAAACAATCAATTAAACCTGGTCTTGATAAATATTTTAGAGGATAACGCATGTTAGGTCTGGGATAGGTCTGGGATTTGCCCTCATCAGACTCATACTTCCGCACACTTGACATACTCGTTTGACAGATCCTGTGTTATTTTCTGGTTTGGATCGCATAGTAATGTGGTACCACACTGAAACAGTCGATTAATCCAGGTTTCGATCAATATTTTTGAGGATAACGCATGTTAGGTCTAGGTTAGGCCTGGGATTTTCACTCATCAGACTCATACTTTCGCATTCTTCACATACTTGTTGAACGGATCCTGGGTTGTTTCTGGTTTGGATCACGTAGTAATGTGGGACCACACTGAAACAGTCAACTAAACCTGGTTTCGATCAATATATTAGAGAATAATTCATGTTAGGTCTAGGTTAGGTCTGGGATTTGCTCTCATCAGGCTCATTCTTTCGCATATTTCTCATACTTGATGGCTAGATCCTTGGCTTTTTCTGGATTCCATCACGTAGTAATGAAGTACACCCTGAAACAGTCAATTAAACCTGGTTTCCATCAATATCTTAGAGGACAACGCAAGTTAGGTCTGGGATAGGTCTGGGATTTGCCCACATCAGGCTCATACTTTCGCGTTTTTCACATACTTGTTGAACAGATCCTGGGGTTTTTCTGGTTTGGATCACGTAGTAGTGTGGTACCACACTGAAACAGTCCATTAAACCTGGTTTGGATCAACATTTTAGAGGATAACGCATGTTAGGTCTAGGTTAGGTCTGGGATTTTCACTCATCAGACTCATACTTTCGCATTCTTCACATACTTGTTGAACGGATCCTGGGTTTTTTCTGGTTTGGATCACGTAGTAATGTGGTACCACACTGAAACAGTCAATTAAACCTGGTTTCGATCAATATATTAGAGAATAATTCATGTTAGGTCTAGGTTAGGTCTGGGATTTGCTCTCATCAGGCTCATACTTTCGCACACTTCACATACTCGTTTGACAGATCCTGTGTTATTTTCTGGTTTGGATCGCATAGTAATGTGGTACCACACTGAAACAGTCGATTAAACCAGGTTTCGATCAATATTTTTGAGGATAACGCATGTTAGGTCTAGGTTAGGCCTGGGATTTTCACTCATCAGACTCACACTTTCGCATTCTTCTCATACTTGTTGAACGGATCCTCGGTTTTTTCTGGTTTGGATCACGTAGTAATGTGGTACCACGCTGAAACAGTCAATTAAACCTGGTTTTGATCAATATTTTAGAGAATAATTCATGTTAGGTCTAGGTTAGGTCTGGGATTTGCTCTCATCAGGCTCATTCTTTCGCATATTTCTCATACTTGATGGCTAGATCCTGGCCTTTTTCTGGATTGCATCACGTAGTAATGAAGTACAACACTGAAACAGTCAATTAAACCTGGATTCCATCAATATCTTAGAGGACAACGCAAGTTAGGTCTGGGATAGGTCTGGGATTTGCCCACATCAGGCTCATACTTTCGCGTTTTTCACATACTCGTTGAACAGCTCCTGTGTTATTTTCTGGTTTGGATCGCATAGTAATGTGGTACCACACTGAAACAGTCGATTAAACCAGGTTTCAATCAATATTTTTGAGGATAACGCATGTTAGGTCTAGGTTAGGCCTGGGATTATCACTCATCAGACTCATACTTTCGCATTCTTCTCATACTTGTTGAACGGATCCTTGGTTTTTTCTGAACTGGGTCACGTAGTAGTGCGGTACCACACTGAAACAGTCGATTAAACCTGGTTTCGATCAACATTTTTGAGGATAACGCAAGTTAGGTCTGGGATAGGTCTGGGATTTTCCCTCATCGGGCTCATACTTTCGCGTTTTTCACATACTTGTTGAACAGATCCTGGGTTTTTTCTGGATTGGGTCACGTAGTAGTGTGGTACCACACTGAAACAGTCGATTAAACCTGGTTTCGATCAATATTTTTGAGGATAACGCATGTTAGGTCTAGGTTAGGCCTGGGATTTTCACTCATCAGACTCATACTTTCGCATTCTTCAAATACTTGTTGAACGGATCCTGGGTTGTTTCTGGTTTGGATCACGTAGTAATGTGGGACCACACTGAAACAGTCAATTAAACCTTGTTTCGATCGTTATATTAGAGAATAATTCATGTTAGGTCTAGGTTAGGTCTGGGATTTGCTCTCATCAGGCTCATACTTTCGCATATTTCTCATACTTCATGGCTAGATCCTGGGCTATTTCTGGATTGTATCACGTAGTAATGTGGTACCACACAGAAACAGTCAATTAAACCTGGTTTCGATCAATATTTTAGAGGATAACGCATGTTAGGTCTGGGATAGGTCTGGGATTTTCCCTCATCAGGCTCATACTTTCGCGTTTTTCACATACTCGTTTGACAGATCCTGTGTTATTTTCTAGTTTGGATCGCATAGTAATGTGGTACCACACTGAAACAGTCGATGAATCCAGGTTTCGATCAATATTTTTGAGGATAACGCATGTTAGGTCTAGGTTAGGCCTGGGATTTTCACTCATCAGACTCATACTTTCGCATTCTTCAAATACTTGTTGAACGGATCCTGGGTTGTTTCTGGTTTGGATCACGTAGTAATGTGGGACCACACTGAAACAGTCAACTAAACCTGGTTTCGATCAATATATTAGAGAATAATTCATGTTAGGTCTAGGTTAGGTCTGGGATTTGCTCTCATCAGGCTCATTCTTTCGCATATTTCTCATACTTGATGGCTAGATCCTGGGCTTTTTCTGGATTGCATCACGTAGTAATGAAGTACAACACTGAAACAGTCAATTAAACCTGGTTTCCATCAATATCTTAGAGGACAACGCAAGTTAGGTCTGGGATAGGTCTGGGATTTGCCCACATCAGGCTCATACTTTCGCGTTTTTCACATACTTGTTGAACAGATCCTGGGTTTTTTCTGGTTTGGATCGCATAGTAATGTGGTACCACACTGAAACAGTCGATGAATCCAGGTTTCGATCAATATTTTTGAGGATAACGCATGTTAGGTCTCGGTTAGGCCTGGGATTTTCACTCATCAGACTCATACTTTCGCATTCTTCAAATACTTGTTGAACGGATCCTGGGTTGTTTCTGGTTTGGATCACGTAGTAATGTGGGACCACACTGAAACAGTCAACTAAACCTGGTTTCGATCAATATATTAGAGAATAATTCATGTTAGGTCTAGGTTAGGTCTGGGATTTGCTCTCATCAGGCTCATTCTTTCGCATATTTCTCATACTTGATGGCTAGATCCTGGGCTTTTTCTGGATTGCATCACGTAGTAATGAAGTACAACACTGAAACAGTCAATTAAACCTGGTTTCCATCAATATCTTAGAGGACAACGCAAGTTAGGTCTGGGATAGGTCTGGGATTTGCCCTCATCAGACTCATACTTTCGCACACTTCACATACTTGTTGAACAGATACAGGGTTTTTTCTGGTTTGGTTCACGCAGTAATGTGGTATCACACTGAAACATTCAATTAAACCTGGTCTTGATAAATATTTTAGAGGATAACTCATGTTAGGTTTGGGTTAGGTCTTGGATTTGCCCTCATCAGGCTCATACTTTCGCATATTTCTCATACTTCATGGCTAGATTCTGGGCTGTTTCTGGATTGTATCACGTAGTAATGTGGTACCACGCTGAAACAGTCAATTAAACCTGGTTTCGATCAATATTTTAGAGGATAACGCAAGTTAGGTCTGGCATAGGTCTGGGATTCGCCCTCATCAGGCTCATACTTTCGCGTTTTTCACATACTTGTTGAACTGATCCTGGGCTTTTTCTGGTTTGGATCACGTAGTAATGTGGTACCACACTGAAACAGTCAATTAAACCTGGTTTCGATCAATATTTTAGAGAATAATTCATGTTAGGTCTAGGTAAGGTCTGGGATTTGCTCTCATCAGGCTCATACTTTCGCACACTTCAGATACTCGTTTGACAGATCCTGTGTTATTTTCTGGTTTGGATCGCATAGTAATGTGGTACCACACTGAAACAGTCGATTAAGCCAGGTTTCGATCAATATTTTTGAGGATAACGCATGTTAGGTCTAGGTTAGGCCTGGGATTTTCAATCATCAGACTCATACTTTCGCATTCTTCACATACTTGTTGAACGGATCCTGGGTTGTTTCTGGTTTGGATCACGTAGTAATGTGGGACCACACTGAAACAGTCAACTAAACCTGGTTTCGATCAATAAATTAGAGAATAATTCATGTTAGGTCTAGGTTAGGTCTGGGATTTGCTCTCATCAGGCTCATTCTTTCGCATATTTCTCATACTTGATGGCTAGATCCTGGGCTTTTTCTGGATTGCATCACGTAGTAATGAAGTACAACACTGAAACAGTCAATTAAACCTGGTTTCCATCAATATCTTAGAGGACAACGCAAGTTAGGTCTGGGATAGGTCTGGGATTTGCCCACATCAGGCTCATACTTTCGCGTTTTTCACATACTTGTTGAACAGATCCTGGGTTTTTTCTGGTTTGGATCACGTACTAGTGTGGTACCACACTGAAACAGTCCATTAAACCTGGTTTGGATCAACATTTTAGAGGATAACGCATGTTAGGTCTAGGTTAGGTCTGGGATTTTCACTTATCAGACTCATACTTTCGCATTCTTCACATACTTGTTGAACGGATCCTGGGTTTTTTCTGGTTTGGATCACGTAGTAATGTGGGACCACACTGAAACAATCAATTAAACCTGGTCTTGATAAATATTTTAGAGGATAACGCATGTTAGGTCTGGGATAGGTCTGGGATTTGCCCTCATCAGACTCATACTTTCGCACACTTCACATACTCGTTGAACAGATCCTGGGTTATTTTCTGGTTTGGATCACATAGTAATGTGGTACCACACTGAAACAGTCGATTAAACCAGGTTTCGATCAATATTTTTGAGGATAACGCATGTTAGGTCTAGGTTAGGCCTGGGATTTTCACTCATCAGACTCATACTTTCGCATTCTTCTCATACTTGTTGAACGGATCCTGGGTTTTTTCTGGTTTGGATCACGTAGTAATGTGGTACCACACTGAAACAGTCAATTAAACCTAGTTTTGATCAATATCTTAGAGAATAATTCATGTTAGGTCTAGGTTAGGTCTGGGATTTTCACTCATCAGGCTCATTCCTTCGCATATTTCTCATACTTCATGGCTAGATCCTGGGCTATCTCTGGATTGTATCACGTAGTAATGTGGTACCACACAGAAACAGTCAATTAAACCTGGTTTCGATCAATATTTTAGAGGATAACGCAAGTTAGGTCTGGGATCGGTCTGGGGTTTTCCCTCATCAGGCTCATACTTTCGCGTTTTTCACATACTTGTTGAACAGATCCTGGGTTTTTTCTGGATTGGGTCACGTAGTAGTGTGGTACCACACTGAAACAGTCGATTAAACCTGGTTTCGATCAATATTCTTGAGGATAACGCATGTTAGGTCTAGGTTAGGCCGGGGATTTTCACTCATCAGACTCATACTTTCGCATTCTTCTCATACTTGTTGAACGGATCCTGGGTTTTTGCTGGTTTGGATCACGAAGTAATGTGGGACCACACAGAAACAATCAATTAAACCTGGTCTTGATAAATATTTTAGAGGATAACGCAAGTTAGGTCTGGGATAGGTCTGGGATTTTCCCTCATCAGGCTCATACTTTCGCGTTTTTCACATACTTGTTGAACAGATCCTGGGTTTTTTCTGGATTGGGTCACGTAGTAGTGTGGTACCACACTGAAACAGTCGATTAAACCTGGTTTCGATCAATATTTTTGAGGATAACGCATGTTAGGTCTAGGTTAGGCCGGGGATTTTCACTCATCAGTCTCATACTTTCGCGTTTTTCACATACTTGTTGAACAGATCCTGGGTTTTTTCTGAATTGGGTCACGTAGTAGTGTGGTACCACACTGAAACAGTCGATTAAACCTGGTTTCGATCAATATTTTTGAGGATAACGCATGTTAGGTCTAGGTTAGGCAGGGGATTTTCACTCATCAGACTCATACTTTCGCATTCTTCACATACTTGTTGAACGGATACTGGGTTTTTTCTGGTTTGGATCACGTAGTAATGTGGGACCACACTGAAACAGTCAATTAAACCTGGTTTCGATCAATATATTAGAGAATAATTCATGTTAGGTCTAGGTTAGGTCTGGGATTTGCTCTCATCAGGCTCATACTTTCGCATATTTCTCATACTTCATGGCTAGATCCTGGGCTGTTTCTGGATTGTATCACGTAGTAATGTGGTACCACGCTGAAACAGTCAATTAAACCTCGTTTCGATCAATATTTTAGGGGATAACGCAAGTTAGGTCTGGCATAGGTCTGGGATTCGCCCTCATCAGGCTCATACTATCGCGTTTTTCACATACTTGTTGAACTGATCCTGGGCTTTTTCTGGTTTGCATCACGTAGTAATGTGGTACCACACTGAAACAGTCAATTAAACCTGGTTTCGATCAATATTTAAGAGAATAATTCATGTTAGGTCTAGGTTAGGTCTGGGATTTGCTCTCATCAGGCTCATACTTTCGCACACTTCACATACTCGTTTGACAGATCCTGTGTTATTTTCTGGTTTGGATCGCATAGTAATGTGGTACCACACTGAAACAGTCGATTAAACCAGGTTTCGATCAATATTTTTGAGGATCACGCATGTTAGGTCTAGGTTAGGCCTGGGATTTTCACTCATCAGACTCATACTTTCGCATTCTGCACATACTTGTTGAACGGATCCTGGGTTTTTTCTGGTTTGGATCACGTAGTAATGTGGGACCACACTGAAACAGTCAATTAAACCTGGTTTCGATCAATATATTAGAGAATAATTCATGTTAGGTCTAGGTTAGGTCTGGGATTTGCTCTCATCAGGCTCATTCTTTCGCATATTTCTCATACTTGATGGCTAGATCCTGGGCTTTTTCTGGATTGCATCTCGTAGTAATGAAGTGCAACACTGAAACAGTCAATTAAACCTGGTTTCCATCAATATCTTAGAGGACAACGCAAGTTAGGTCTGGGATGAGGCTGAGTTGCCTCAGGGACGAGGTGACCGAGGAGATATCGGAGAGGATCTCCTCGTCCCTGAGGCGGGTGGAGAAAGTCGCCGCTGCCTGCGCCTTTAAGGGGCAGAAAAGCGGTGGCGCGGAGGCCCTGAAGGCCGCGGCGGAGGAAATGAGGGAGGCGGTGCGGGAGCTCAGAGGGCGGAACGCCCGTCTGCAGCTCCTGTTGGAGGAGGAGCGACAGGGGAGGAGGAGGGCAGAGGCTCTGTGGAACAGCGCGGCCCTCCCTCCCATCCTCCCTCCTCCTCCACCGCCGCGTCCCTCGGCGGAGGTAAATAAGCGGAGTGCGGCGGCAGTGGTGCGGGGCACCGCGGGCCCCTCCACCCGCATTCCGCCCGTGAAGAAGTCCCCGTCCTCCTCAGATGACGATCTTCTGAGGAGGATTGGGGACATGATTGATGGCAAGCTGGCCGCCTTCCGGGAGGAGCTCCTCGCCGGAAGAGCGGTCAGCAGGAAGGCGGTGCCTCCCCGACCTGTTCCGGTACAGTCGGGGAAGGCAAAGAATGGCGGAGTGAAGGCTCCGCCCAGTGTTGCGGCACCAGGGCCCCGGGTCGCGACCCCCAAGGGGGGTGGTGTACCCGTGGTCGCGGTGGTCGCGTCCTCCACAGCACCCTCCCAAGGGGGGGTGGCGTGGAGTGAGGTTGTGGGGCGGAAGGCGAAGCGGGCGGCGAGCAAGGCCTCGCAACCGCAGCCTCCGCCTCCGCCGCCGGCGGCCAAGGTAAAGGCCGCGAAGGTCGGGAAGGCACGACCAGGTCGTCCCCCAAAAACGGCAGCGGTGACGCTGACCGTTGCGCAGGGGGGCGACCTGACCCTCGCGGAGGCGATGCGGCTCGCCAGGGAGAATATCTCCCTGGAAGAGCTGGGCATCGCCTCCGTGAGGGCGAAGAGGGCCGTGACCGGGGGTCTCTTGCTGGAGATCCCCGGTGCAGAAGGCGGCGCGAAGGCGGATCGTCTCGCCCAGAGGCTCCGGGAGCAGCTGGGCGAGCGAGGTGTCCGGGTCGCCCGGCCCACGAAGCGCACGGAGATGCGCGTTTGTGGGCTGGACGACTCGGTCAGCGCACAGGATGTGTCCCGTGCCCTTGCGAGGGCGGGGGACTGTCCTGTGGAGGACCTGCGGATCGGAGAGATCCGCAGGTCGCCCTCCGGCCTCGGGTCGGTGTGGGCCCGGTGCCCCCTCTCCGCCGCCCGTAAGGTGGCGGAATCCGGGAGGGTGTTGGTGGGGTGGGTTTCGGCGCGAGTGGAAATCCTCGCGCCGCGCCCGCTCCAGTGTCACCGCTGCCTCGAATTGGGGCACGTGAGGCAGTGGTACACCTCGCCGGTGGACCGCAGCGGTCAGTGTTACCGCTGCGGTGCCAAAGAGCACCGTGCGAGCCAGTGCTCGGCGGCCCCCCACTGCCCGCAGTGTGCGGACATGGGGAGGCCAGCCGATCACAGGGTGGGGAGCAAGAAGTGCTCCCCCCCCTCCCGGAAGGAGAGGAAGAGGCGGGCTGCACCGGCTCCGGTGCCGAGGGCGGTGGCATCGTCCTCCATGGAGGTGGACGGTGCTACGGGGACGGACGGCCGGGAGGAGGCTGGCGCGGCCATTAATTAATGCCGCCCCGCCTCCTCCTCCAGGCCAACCTCAACCACTGCCGCGCGGCACAGGACTTGATGTCCCAAGTCCTCGCGGAGTGGGGGGTTGGCCTGGCGGTCGCCGCCGAGCCGTACCGCGTCCCTGATCACCCTCATTGGGTGGGCGACGCGGACGGCTTGGTGGCGACGGTATGGGGAGGGGGCGACGGGTCCCCACCGTTCTCCTTGTTGGAGCGCGGTCGGGGATTCGTCGCCGTGGACTGGGGGGGAGTCGCTGTGGTGGGGTGCTACATTTCGCCCCGTAGCGGTCACGCTGCGTTCGAGCTGTACTTGGCCGAGGTCGCGGCATGCGTGCAGCGCTACGCGGCCCGGCCGGTGCTGGTCCTGGGGGATTTTAATGCCAAGTCGGTGGCTTGGGGATCCCCCAGGACCTCCGTTCGCGGCGGGATCCTGGGCGATTGGGCGGCGGGGCTCGACCTCCGGGTATTGAACCGGGGGTCGGAGCACACATGCGTGCGGCGATATGAGGGGTCCATCGTGGATGTTGGATTCGCTACCCCCAACGCCGTGCGCATGGTGTCGGGTTGGCACGTGGTCGCGGGGGCAGAGACACTCTCCGATCACCGGTACATCCGGATGGAGGTCTCTGCCGCCGCGAGTGCATCCCGACACGGCCGCCTGCGTGGCACCCCACCACGCCGCTGGGCGCTTCGGCGCCTGGACAAGGACGCCCTGATGGCAGCTGCCCTCGCTGCAACTTGGCCGCAGGGAGCGGCCGAGTTGCCGAGCATAGAGGAGGAGGTCGCCCGGCTCGGAGCATTGGTCGCGGGTATTTGCGACGCGGCGATGCCTCGGGTCGGGCGGGCTTCTCCTCGCCGGGCGGTGTACTGGTGGTCGGACGCGATCGCGGAGTTGCGAGTCGCGACTGTCCGCGCCCGACGCCAGTACACCCGCGCGCGCCGTCGTCAACGTACAGGCGACGGCGTGGCGCGAGCGAGGGCAGCTGATGACCTGTATGGAGCATACCGCGTGGCGCGGGTTGCTCTGCAGGTCGCCATCAAACGGGCCAAGACCCGGGCATGGAAGGAGCTCCTCCAGACCCTTGATGACGATCCATGGGGGCGCCCATATAAGGTGGTGCTGAATAAGCTCCGCCCGTGGGCGCCCCCCGTCACCGAGGGTCTTGACCCCCGGCTGCTGGAGGACGTGGTCAATACACTCTTCCCAATTGGGGAGAGGGGACCGCGTCCTCCGGCGGCGGCGGCTGTCCCAGTGGAGTGGACGGCCGAGCTGGGGGTCACGCAGGAGGAGCTGGCAGCGGCCATCAGACGGCTCGGGGTTCGTAACACGGCCCCGGGTCCGGATGGTGTGCCCGGCCGGGTTTGGGTCTTGACCCAGGGCGTCCTTGGGGCCGACCTCAGGCGGTTGTTCGACCGCTGCCTGAGGGACGGGCGATTCCCCCCCAGTTGGAAGGTGGCGAGGATGGTCCTCCTCCGGAAGGAGGGTCGGCCCGCGGAGTCTCCCTCCGCATACCGGCCCATTTGTCTCCTCGACGAGGTGGGCAAGCTCTTCGAGCGTGTGATTGCTGCCCGCCTCGTCGAGCACCTGTCGCGGGGTGATCCCGGTCTGGCCGACTGCCAGTTCGGTTTCCGGGGGGGCCGATCGACTATCGACGCGATAGGTCGTGTGAGGGCCCTCTCGGAGGCGGCCGTCTCCAAGGATATTGCCAATGCCACCCCTCCCCTGGGAAGGGATAAGGAGGGGGCTCGAATATCATCAAGTCCCCCCTTGTCTCAGGGCGGTCGTCGGGGATTATCTCCGCGGCAGGTGGATCGAGTATCCGGGCCGGGATGGTGATATGCGGAGGGAGGTGTACTGCGGTGTTCCGCAGGGGTCGGTCCTCGGGCCACTCCTGTGGAACATCGCGTACGACTCGGTGTTGCGGGCCGGCCTCCCCGACGGCGTCAGCACGGTGTGTTATGCGGATGACACACTGGTGCTGGCCGTCGGGGCGCACTGGGGGAGGGCCATGCGTCGCGCGGAGGAGGGGTCGCAACGCGTCGTCGACCGGATCAGGGGGATGGGGATGACGGTGGCGGTCCATAAGACCGAGGTGATTGCGTTTCATTCACCTCGGCAGGATCCGCCACCCCCTCTGATCCGGGTGGGTGGGGCTGACATCGAGGTGAAGCCCCAGATCAGGTATCTAGGGCTGATCCTCGATAGCCACTGGCGTTTCGAGGAGCATTTCCGCTGCCTGGTCCCCCGGTTGGAAAGGATGGTTGCGGCTCTGGGCCGGATCCTGCCCAACCTGGGGGGCCCGGCGGGCCGAGTTCGTCGCCTCTATGTGGCAATGGTCCAGTCGGTGGCCCTATACGGGGCCCCCGTCTGGGCGGACGACCTGGCTGCCTCCCGGCGCAGCATGACTATGCTGCGTCGGGTGCAGAGGCGCATGGCGCTCAGGGTCGTCCGCGAGTATCGGACCATGTCACATGAGGCGGCGACGGTTCTAGCGGGGATGCCGCCCATGGACCTGCTCGCGCGGTCGCACGCGGTGATGTACCGGCACCGCGTCGACTGTCGCGCGGGGGTGGGGGCGGTCCCGGGCGGGCAGGAACCTGCTTGGGGCGATTTGAAGCGCCAGGCCCGGCAGTCCGTGTTGCTCGCGTGGCAGGAGCGGCTCGCTCTGCCAACCGCGGGGCACCGGACTGTCGGGGCGGTTCGGCCACTCCTGAAGGAGTGGCTGGACAGAGGCCATGGCAGCCTCACCTACCGGCTGGCACAGGTATTTTCCGGGCATGGCAGCTTCGGAAGATACCTGTGCCGGATAGGGAAGGAGCCGACGGCGCGTTGCTGCCACTGCGACGCTGAGCAGGACACGGCGGATCATACCCTGGAGGTATGCCCCGCGTGGGAGGGGGAGCGCCGTGTCCTGGTCGGCGTCGTCGTGCGGGATGTCTCGCTGCCGGGCGTGGTGCGCGCCATGCTCGGCAGCGAGGAGAAGTGGAGGGCCGTGGCCTCCTTCTGCGAGAACGTAATGTTGCAGAAGGAGGCCGCGGGGAGGGAGCGCGAGCTTCAGCGGCGTGCTGAAGCTCGCGCTCGTGCGGTGGCCCGAGGTCGTCGCCCGGTCGCGAGGCGTCGCGGGCGGCCGCCTCGGCGTGGCGGATGACCTAGGCTGGGAGGGGGGTCCTGAGGGGACCCTCCTCCCGCCAGGCGGCGCCGGGTCGGACCGGTTGGGGGTAGGAGTGCCTCCCCCTACCGGTCTGACGCAAGGGGAGGCACCCTCGGCGGTCTGGTGCGGCCATGAACGCCCGGCCGCCGAAGGGTGGAAACCGGGTCGCGGGCGGTTGCGAGTTGGGGCTCGCAGCCGCCACTAAACGCGGCCCCGGGATAGCGGCGGGACGGGGCCACTCCATCCCGCCGCTATGAGGCAGTGTGTCTACTGGGGGGACCGATTGTCCCCCCGGGGGATGGGCGCGAAAGCGCGGGCACGGGGAGGATACCGGAAGAATGCTTCGAGCGATTCCCGGTATCCTCCCAAAGCGTGCCGAAGGGTCACCGTGGGGTTTTTAGTGGGTAGGTCCCGCGCCTGTCGTTGTATGGGCGCGGGGAATCCCACACACCCCTCCCACCTCTCCCCAAGGAGGTGGGAGGGAGTCTTTCGAAGATTTTCTCCACGACAAAAAAAAAAAAAAAAAAAAAAAAAGTTAGGTCTGGGATAGGTCTGGGATTTGACCTCATCAGACTCATACTTTCGCACACTTCACATACTCGTTGAACAGATCCTGGGTTATTTTCTGGTTTGGATCACATAGTAATGTGGTACCACACTGAAACAGTCGATTAAACCAGGTTTCGATCAATACTTTTGAGGATAACGCATGTTAGGTCTGGGTTAGGTCTAGGATTTGCTCTCGTCAGGCTCATACTTTCGCATATTTCTCATACTTCAAGGCTAGATCCTGGGCTATTTCTGGATTGGATCACGTAGTAATGTGGTACCACACTGAAACATTCAATTAAATCTGGTCTTGATAAATATTTTAGAGGATAACGCATGTTAGGTTTGGGTTAGGTCTAGGATTTGCCCTCATCAGGCTCATACTTTCGCATATTTCTCATACTTCATGGCTAGATCCTGGGCTGCTTCTGGATTGTATCACGTAGTAATGTGGTACCACGCTGAAACAGTCAATTAATCCTGGTTTCGATAAATATTTTAGAGGATAACGCAAGCTAGGTCTGGGATACGTCTGGGATTCGGCCTCATCAGGCTCATACTTTCGCGTTTTTCACGTACTTCATGGCTAGATCCTGGGCTGTTTCTGGATTGTATCACGTAGTAATGTGGTACCACGCTGAAACAGTCAATTAATCCTGGTTTCGATAAATATTTTAGAGGATAACGCAAGCTAGGTCTGGGATAGGTCTGGGATTCGCCCTCATCAGGCTCATACTTTCGCGTTTTTCACGTACTTGTTGAACTGATCCTGGGTTTTTTCTGGTTTGGATCACATAGTAATGTGGTACCACACTGAAACTGTCGATTAAACCAGGTTTCGATCAATATTTTTGAGGATAACGCATGTTAGGTCTAGGTTAGGCCTGGGATTTTCACTCATCAGGCTCATTCTTTCGCATATTACACATACTTGATGGCTAGATCCTGGGCTTTTTCTGGATTGGATCACGTAGTAATGTGGGACTACACTGAAACATTCAATTAAACCTGGTTGCGATCAATATTTTAGAGGATAACGCATGTTAGGTCTAGGTTAGGCCTGGGATTTTCACTTATCAGACTCATTCTTTCGCATTCTTCACATACTTGTTGAACTGATCCTGGGTTTTTTCTGGTTTGGATCACGTAGTAATGTGGTACCGCACTGAAACAGTCGATTAAACCTGGTTCCGATCAATATTTTAGAGGATAACGCAAGTTAGGTCTGGGATAGGTCTGGGATTTGACCTCATCAGACTCATACTTTCGCACACTTCACATACTCCTTGAACAGATCCTGGGTTATTTTCTGGTTTGGATCACGTAGTAATGTGGTACCACACTGAAACAGTCGATTAAACCAGGTTTCGATCAATATTTTAGAGGATAACGCATGTTAGGTCTAGGTTAGGTCTGGGATTTTCACTCATCAGACTCATGCTTTCGCATTCTTCACATACTTGTTGAAGGGATCCTGGGTTTTTTCTGGTTTGGATCACGTAGTAATGTGGTACCACACTGAAACAGTCGATTAAACCTGGTTTCGTTCAATATTTTTGAGGATAACGCAGGTTAGGTCTGGGATAGGTCTGGGATTTGACCTCATCAGACTCATACTTTCGCACACTTCACATACTCCTTGAACAGATCCTGGGTTATTTTCTGGTTTGGATCACGTAGTAATGTGGTACCACACTGAAACAGTCGATTAAACCTGGTTTCGTTCAATATTTTTGAGGATAACGCAGGTTAGGTCTGGGATAGGTCTGGGATTTGACCTCATCAGACTCATACTTTCGCACACTTCACATACTCCTTGAACAGATCCTGGGTTATTTTCTGGTTTGGATCACGTAGTAATGTGGTACCACACTGAAACAGTCGATTAAACCAGGTTTCGTTCAATATTTTAGAGGATAACGCATGTTAGGTCTAGGTTAGGTCTGGGATTTTCACTCATCAGACTCATGCTTTCGCATTCTTCACATACTTGTTGAAGGGATGCTGGGCTTTCTCTGGATTGGATCACGTAGTAATGTTGGCCCACACTGAAACAATCAATTAAACCTGGTTGCGATCAATATTTTAGAGGATAACGCATGTTAGGTCTAGGTTAGGCCTGGGATTTTCACTTATCAGACTCATTCTTTCGCATTCTTCACATACTTGTTGAACTGATCCTGGGTTTTTTCTGGTTTGGATCACGTAGTAATGTGGTACCGCACTGAAACAGTCGATTAAACCTGGTTCCGATCAATATTTTAGAGGATAACGCAAGTTAGGTCTGGGATAGGTCTGGGATTTGACCTCATCAGACTCATACTTTCGCACACTTCACATACTCCTTGAACAGATCCTGGGTTATTTTCTGGTTTGGATCACGTAGTAATGTGGTACCACACTGAAACAGTCGATTAAACCAGGTTTCGATCAATATTTTAGAGGATAACGCATGTTAGGTCTAGGTTAGGTCTGGGATTTTCACTCATCAGACCCATGCTTTCGCATTCTTCACATACTTGTTGAAGGGATCCTGGGTTTTTTCTGGTTTGGATCACGTAGTAATGTGGTACCACACTGAAACAGTCGATTAAACCTGGTTTCGTTCAATATTTTTGAGGATAACGCAGGTTAGGTCTGGGATAGGTCTGGGATTTGACCTCATCAGACACATACTTTCGCACACTTCACATACTCGTTGAACAGATCCTGGGTTATTTTCTGGTTTGGATCACATAGTAATGTGGTACCACACTGAAACAGTCGGTTAAACCAGGTTTCGATCAATATTTTAGAGGATAACGCAAGTTAGGTCTGGGATAGGTCTGGGATTTGACCTCATCAGACTCATACTTTCGCATTCTTCACATACTTGTTGAACGGATCCTGGGTTTTTTCTGGTTTGGATCACGTAGTAATGTGGGACCACACTGAAACAGTCAATTAAACCTGGTTTCGATCAATATTTTAGAGAATAATTCATGTTAGGTCTAGTTTAGGTCCGGGATTTACTCTCATCAGGCTCATTCTTTCGCATATTACTCATACTTGATGGCTAGATCCTGGGCTTTTTCTGGATTGGATCACGTAGTAATGTGGGACCACACTGAAACAATCAATTAAACCTGGTCTTGATAAATATTTTGGAGGATAGCGCATGTTAGGTCTGGGATAGGTCTGGGATTTGCCCTCATCAGACTCATACTTTCGCACACTTCACATACTCGTTGAGCAGATCCTGGGTTATTTTCTGGTTTGGATCACATAGTAATGTGGTACCACACTGAAACAGTCGATTAAACCAGGTTTCGATCAATACTTTTGAGGATAACGCATGTTAGGTCTGGGTTAGGTCTAGGATTTGCTCTCGTCAGGCTCATACTTTCGCATATTTCTCATACTTCAAGGCTAGATCCTGGGCTATTTCTGGATTGGATCACGTAGTAATGTGGTACCACACTGAAACATTCAATTAAATCTGGTCTTGATAAATATTTTAGAGGATAACGCATGTTAGGTTTGGGTTAGGTCTAGGATTTGCCCTCATCAGGCTCATTCTTTCGCATATTTCTCATACTTCATGGCTAGATCCTGGGCCGCTTCTGGATTGTATCACGTAGTAATGTGGTACCACGCTGAAACACTCAATTAATCCTGGTTTCGATAAATATTTTAGAGGATAACGCAAGCTAGGTCTGGGATAGGTCTGGGATTCGCCCTCATCAGGCTCATACTTTCGCGTTTTTCACGTACTTGTTGAACTGATCCTGGGTTTTTTCTGGTTTCGATCACGTAGTAATGTGGTACCACACTGAAACTGTCGATTAGACCTGGTTTCGATCAATATTTTAGAGGATAACGCAAGTTAGGTCTGGGATAGGTCTGGGATTTGACCTCATCAGACACATACTTTCGCACCCTTCACATACTCGTTGAACAGATACAGGGTTATTTTCTTGTTTGGATCACATAGTAATGTGGTACCACACTGAAACTGTCGATTAAACCACGTTTCGATCAATATTTTTGAGGATAACGCATGTTAGGTCTAGGTTAGGCCTGGGATTTTCACTCATCAGGCTCATTCTTTCGCATATTACACATACTTGATGGCTAGATCCTGGGCTTTTTCTGGATTGGATCACGTAGTAATGTGGGACCACACTGAAACAATCAATTAAACCTGGTTGCGATCAATATTTTAGAGGATAACGCATGTTAGGTCTAGGTTAGGCCTGGGATTTTCACTCATCAGACTCATTCTTTCGCATTCTTCACATACTTGTTGAACGGATCCTGGGTTTTTTCTGGTTTGGATCACGTAGTAATGAGGTACCACACCGAAACGGTCAATTAAACCTGGTTTCGATCAATATTTTAGAGGATAACGCAAGTTAGGCCTGGGATAGGTCTGGGATTTGCCCTCATCAGGCTCATACTTTCGCATTCGTCACATACTTGTTGAACTGATCCTGGGTTTTTTCTGGTTTGGATCACGTAGTAATGTGGTACCACACTGAAACGGTCAATTAAACCTGGTTTCGATCAATATTTTAGAGGATAACGCAAGTTAGGTCTGGGATAGGTCTGGGATTTGACCTCATCAGACTCATACTTTCGCACACTTCACATACTCGTTGAACAGATCCTGGGTTATTTTCTGGTTTGGATCACATAGTAATGTGGTACCACACTGAAACAGTCGATTAAACCAGGTTTCGATCAATATTTTAGAGGATAACGCAAGTTAGGTCTGGGATAGGTCTGGGATTTGACCTCATCAGACTCATACTTTCGCATTCATCACATACTTGTTGAACGGATCCTGGGTTTTTTCTGGTTTGGATCACGTAGTAATGTGGGACCACACTGAAACAGTCAATTAAACCTGGTTTCGATCAATATTTTAGAGAATAATTCATGTTAGGTCTAGTTTAGGTCCGGGATTTACTCTCATCAGGCTCATTCTTTCGCATATTACTCATACTTGATGGCTAGATCCTGGGCTTTTTCTGGATTGGATCACGTAGTAATGTGGGACCACACTGAAACAATCAATTAAACCTGGTCTGGATAAATATTTTGGAGGATAGCGCATGTTAGGTCTGGGATAGGGTTGGGATTTGCCCTCATCAGACTCATACTTTCGCACACTTCACATACTCGTTGAACAGATCCTGGGTTATTTTCTGGTTTGGATCACATAGTAATGTGGTACCACACTGAAACAGTCCATTAAACCAGGTTTCGATCAATACTTTTGAGGATAACGCATGTTAGGTCTGGGTTAGGTCTAGGATTTGCTCTCGTCAGGCTCATACTTTCGCATATTTCTCATACTTCAAGGCTAGATCCTGGGCTATTTCTGGATTGGATCACGTAGTAATGTGGTACCACACTGAAACATTCAATTAAACCTGGTCTTGATAAATATTTTAGAGGATAACGCATGTTAGGTTTGGGTTAGGTCTAGGATTTGCCCTCATCAGGCTCATACTTTCGCATATTTCTCATACTTCATGGCTAGATCCTGGGCTGTTTCTGGATTGTATCACGTAGTAATGTGGTACCACGCTGAAACAGTCAATTAATCCTGGTTTCGATAAATATTTTAGAGGATAACGCAAGTTAGGTCTGGGATAGGTCTGGGATTAACCCTTATCAGGCTCATACTTTCGCGTTTTTCACGTACTTGTTGAACTGATCCTGGGTTTTTTCTGGTTTCGAACACGTAGTAATGTGGTACCACACTGAAACAGTCGATTAAACCTGGTTTCGATCAATATTTTAGAGGATAACGCAAGTTAGGTCTGGGATAGGTCTGGGATTTGGCCTCATCAGACTCATACTTTCGCACACTTCACATACTCGTTGAACAGATCCTGGGTTATTTTCTGGTTTGGATCACATAGTAATGTGGTACCACACTGAAACTGTCGATTAAACCAGGTTTCGATCAATATTTTTGAGGATAACGCATGTTAGGTCTAGGTTAGGCCTGGGATTTTCACTCATCAGGCTCATTCTTTCGCATATTACACATACTTGATGGCTAGATCCTGGGCTTTCTCTGGATTGGATCACGTAGTAATGTTGGACCACACTGAAACAGTCGATTAAACCTGGTTTCGTTCAATATTTTTGAGGATAACGCAAGTTAGGTCTGGGATAGGTCTGGGATTTGACCTCATCAGACTCATACTTTCGCACACTTCACATACTCCTTGAACAGATCCTGGGTTATTTTCTGGTTTGGATCACCTAGTAATGTGGTACCACACTGAAACAGTCGATTAAACCAGGTTTCGATCAATATTTTAGAGGATAACGCATGTTAGGTCTAGGTTAGCCCTGGGAATTTCACTCATCAGACTCATACTTTCGCATTCTTCACATACTTGTTGAACTGATCCTGGGTTTTTTCTGGTTTGGATCACGTCGTAATGTGGTACCACACTGAAACAGTCGATTAAGCCTGGTTTCGATCAATATTTTAGAGGATAACGCATGTTAGGTCTATGTTAGCCCTGGGATTCTCACTCGTCAGACTCATACTTTCACATTCTTCACATACTTGTTGAACTGATCCTGGGTTTTTTCTGGTTTGGATCACGTAGTAATGTGGTACCGCACTGAGCAGTCGATTAAACCTGGTTTCGATCAATATTTTAGAGGATAACGCAAGTTAGGTCTGGGATAGGTCTGGGATTTGACCTCATCAGACTCATACTTTCGCACACTTCACGTACTCCTTGAACAGATCCTGGGTTATTATCTGGTTTGGATCACGTAGTAATGTGGTACCACACTGAAACAGTGGATTAAACGACGTTTCAATCAATATTTTAGAGGATAACGCATGTTAGGTCTAGGTTAGGTCTGGGATTTTCACTCATCAGACTCATACTTTCGCATTCTTCACATACTTGTTGAACGGATCCTGGGTTTTTTCTGGTTTGGATCACGTAGTAATGTGGTACCACACTGAAACAGTCGATTAAACCTGGTTTCGTTCAATATTTTTGAGGATAACGCAAGTTAGGTCTGGGATAGGTCTGGGATTTGACCTCATCAGACTCATACTTTCGCACACTTCACATACTCCTTGAACAGATCCTGGGTTATTTTCTGGTTTGGATCACATAGTAATGTGGTACCACACTGAAACAGTCGATTAAACCAGGTTTCGATCAATATTTTGGAGGATAACGCATGTTAGGTCTAGGTTAGGCCTGGGATTTGCCCTCATCAGGCTCATACTTTCGCATCTTTCTCATACTTCATGGCTAGATCCTGGGCTGTTTCTGGATTGTATCACGTAGTAATGTGGTACCACGCTGAAACAGTCAATTAAACCTGGTTTCGATCAATATTTTAGAGGATAACGCAAGTTAGGTCTGGGATAGGTCTAGAATTTGCCCTCATCAGGCTCTTACTTTCGCATATTTCTCATACTTCATGGCTAGATCCTGGGCTATTTCTGGATTGGATCACGTAGTAAAGTGGTACCACACTGAAACATTCAATGAAACCTGGTCTGGATAAATATTTTAGAGGGTAACGCATCTTAGGTCTGGGTTAGGTCTAAGATTTGCCCTCATCAGGCTCACAGTTTCGCGTTTTTCACATACTCGTTGAACAGATCCTGGGTTATTTTCTGGTTTGGATCACATAGTAATGTGGTACCACACTGAAACAGTGGATTAAACCAGGTTTCGATCAATACTTTTGAGGATAACGCATGTTAGGTCTGGGTTAGGTCTAGGATTTGCTCTCGTCAGGCTCATACTTTCGCATATTTCTCATACTTCATGGCTAGATCCTGGGCTATTTCTGGATTGGATCACGTAGTAATGTGGTACCACACTGAAACATTCAATTAATCCTGGTTTCGATCAATATTTTAGAGGATAACGCATGTTAGGTCTAGGTTAGGTCTGGGATTTTCACTCATCAGACTCATGCTTTCGCATTCTTCACATACTTGTTGAACGGATCCTGGGTTTTTTCTGGTTTGGATCACGTAGTAATGTGGTACCACACTGAAACAGTCGATTAAACCTGGTTTCGTTCAATATTTTTGAGGATAACGCAGGTTAGGTCTGGGATAGGTCTGGGATTTGCCCTCATCAGGCTCATACTTTCGCATTCGTCACATACTTGTTGAACTGATCCTGGGTTATTTTCTGGTTTGGATCACGTAGTAATGTGGTACCACACTGAAACGGTCAATTAAACCTGGTTTCGATCAATATTTTAGAGGATAACGCAAGTTAGGTCTGGGATAGGTCTGGGATTTGACCTCATCAGACTCATACTTTCGCACACTTCACATACTCGTTGAACAGATCCTGGGTTATTTTCTGGTTTGGATCACATAGTAAAGTGGTACCACACTGAAACAGTCGATTAAACCAGGTTTCGATCAATATTTTAGAGGATAACGCAAGTTAGGTCTGGGATAGGTCTGGGATTAACCCTAATCAGGCTCATACTTTCGCGTTTTTCACGTACTTCTTGAACTGATCCTGGGTTTTTTCTGGTTTGGATCACGTAGTAATGTGGGACCACACTGAAACAGTCAATTAAACCTGGTTTCGATCAATATTTTAGAGTTTAATTCATGTTAGGTCTAGTTTAGGTCCGGGATTTACTCTCATCAGGCTCATTCTTTCGCATATTACTCATACTTGATGGCTAGATCCTGGGCGTTTTCTGGATTGGATCACGTAGTAATGTGGGACCACACTGAAACAATCAATTAAACCTGGTCTTGATAAATATTTTGGAGGATAGCGCATGATAGGTCTGGGATAGGTCTGGGATTTGCCCTCATCAGACTCATACTTTCGCACACTTCACATACTCGTTGAACAGATCCTGGGTTATTTTCTGGTTTGGATCACATAGTAATGTGGTACCACACTGAAACAGTCGATTAAACCAGGTTTCGATCAATACTTTTGAGGATAACGCATGTTAGGTCTAGGTTAGGCCTGGGATTTTCACTCATCAGGCTCATTCTTTCGCATATTACACATACTTGATGGCTAGATCCTGGGCTTTCTCTGGATTGGATCACGTAGTAATGTTGGACCACACTGAAACAATCAATTAAACCTGGTTGCGATCAATATTTTAGAGGATAACGCATGTTAGGTCTAGGTTAGGTCTGGGATTTTCACTCATCAGACTCATGCTTTCGCATTCTTCACATACTTGTTGAACGGATCCTGGGTTTTTTCTGGTTTGGATCACGTAGTAATGTGGTACCACACTGAAACAGTCGATTAAACCTGGTTTCGTTCAATATTTTTGAGGATAACGCAGGTTAGGACTGGGATAGGTCTGGGATTTGACCGCATCAGACTCATACTTTCGCACACTTCACATACTCCTTGAACAGATCCTGGGTTATTTTCTGGTTTGGATCACGTAGTAATGTGGTACCACACTGAAACAGTCGATTAAACCAGGTTTCGATCAATATTTTAGAGGATAACGCATGTTAGGTCTAGGTTAGGTCTGGGATTTTCACTCATCAGACTCATGCTTTCGCATTCTTCACATACTTGTTGAACGGATCCTGGGTTTTTTCTGGTTTGGATCACGTAGTAATGTGGTACCACACTGAAACAGTCGATTAAACCTGGTTTCGTTCAATATTTTTGAGGATAACGCAGGTTAGGACTGGGATAGGTCTGGGATTTGACCTCATCAGACTCATACTTTCGCACACTTCACATACTCCTTGAACAGATCCTGGGTTATTTTCTGGTTTGGATCACATAGTAATGTGGTACCACACTGAAACAGTCGATTAAACCAGGTTTCGATCAATATTTTAGAGGATAACGCATGTTAGGTCTAGGTTAGGTCTGGGATTTTCACTCATCAGACTGATGCTTTCGCATTCTTCACATACTTGTTGAACGGATCCTGGGTTTTTTCTGGATTGTATCACGTAGTAATGTGGTACCACGCTGAAACAGTCAATTAAACCTGGTTTCGATCAATATTTTAGAGGATAACGCAAGTTAGGTCTGGGATAGGTCTAGGATTTGCCCTCATCAGGCTCTTACTTTCGCATATTTCTCATACTTGTTGACCTGATCCTGGGTTTTTTCTGGTTTGGATCACGTAGTAAAGTGGTACCACACTGAAACATTCAATGAAACCTGGTCTGGATAAATATTTTAGAGGGTAACGCATTTTAGGTCTGGGTTAGGTCTAAGATTTGCCCTCATCAGGCTCACAGTTTCGCGTTTTTCACATACTTGTTGAACAGATCCTGGGTTTTTTCTGGTTTGGATCACATAGTAATGTGGTACCACACTGAAACAGTCGATTAAACCAGGTTTCGATCAATATTTTGGAGGATAACGCATGTTAGGTCTAGGTTAGGCCTGGGATTTGCCCTCATCAGGCTCATACTTTCGCATATTTCTCATACTTCATGGCTAGATCCTGGGCTGTTTCTGGATTGTATCACGTAGTAATGTGGTACCACGCTGAAACAGTCAATTAAACCTGGTTTCGATCAATATTTTAGAGGATAACGCATGTTAGGTCTATGTTAGCCCTGGGATTCTCACTCATCAGACTCATACTTTCGCTTTCTTCACATACTTGTTGAACTGATCCTGGGTTTTTTCTGGTTTGGATCACGTAGTAATGTGGTACCGCACTGAAACAGTCGATTAAACCTGGTTTCGATCAATATTTTAGAGGATAACGCAAGTTAGGTCTGGGATAGGTCTGGGATTTGACCTCATCAGACTCCTACTTTCGCACACTTCACATACTCCTTGAACAGATCCTGGGTTATTTTCTGGTTTGGATCACGTAGTAATGTGGTACCACACTGAAACAGTCGATTAAACCTGGTTTCGTTCAATATTTTTGAGGATAACGCAGGTTAGGTCTGGGATAGGTCTGGGATTTGACCTCATCAGACTCATACTTTCGCACACTTCACATACTCCTTGAACAGATCCTGGGTTATTTTCTGGTTTGGATCACCTAGTAATGTGGTACCACACTGAAACAGTCGATTAAACCAGGTTTCGATCAATATTTTAGAGGATAACGCATGTTAGGTCTAGGTTAGGTCTGGGATTTTCACTCATCAGACTCATACTTTCGCATTCTTCACATACTTGTTGAACGGATCCTGGGTTTTTTCTGGTTTGGATCACGTAGTAATGTGGTACCACACTGAAACAGTCGATTAAACCTGGTTTCGTTCAATATTTTTGAGGATAACGCAAGTTAGGTCTGGGATAGGTCTGGGATTTGACCTCATCAGACTCATACTTTCGCACACTTCACATACTCCTTGAACAGATCCTGGGTTATTTTCTGGTTTGGATCACCTAGTAATGTGGTACCACACTGAAACAGTCGATTAAACCAGGTTTCGATCAATATTTTAGAGGATAACGCATGTTAGGTCTAGGTTAGGTCTGGGATTTTCACTCATCAGACTCATACTTTCGCATTCTTCACATACTTGTTGAACGGATCCTGGGTTTTTTCTGGTTTGGATCACGTAGTAATGTGGTACCACACTGAAACAGTCGATTAAACCAGGTTTCGATCAATATTTTGGAGGACAACGTATGTTAGGTCTAGGTTAGGCCTGGGATTTGCCCTCATCAGGCTCATACTTTCGCATATTTCTCATACTTCATGGCTAGATCCTGGGCTGTTTCTGGATTGTATCACGTAGTAATGTGGTACCACGCTGAAACAGTCAATTAAACCTGGTTTCGATCAATATTTTAGAGGATAACGCAAGTTAGGTCTGGGATAGGTCTAGGATTTGCCCTCATCAGGCTCTTACTTTCGCATATTTCTCATACTTCATGGCTAGATCCTGGGCTATTTCTGGATTGGATCACGTAGTAAAGTGGTACCACACTGAAACATTCAATGAAACCAGGTCTGGATAAATATTTTAGAGGGTAACGCATCTTAGGTCTGGGTTAGGTCTAAGATTTGCCCTCATCAGGCTCACAGTTTCGCGTTTTTCACATACTTGTTGAACAGATCCTGGGTTTTTTCTGGTTTGGATCACGAAGTAGTGTGGTACCACACTGAAACAGTCAATGAAACCTGGTTTCCATCAATATTTTAGAGGATAACGCATATAAGGTCTAGGTTAGGTCTGGGAATTTCACTCATCAGACTCATACTTTCGCATTCTTCACATACTTGTTGAACTGATCCTGGGTTTTTTCTGATTTGGATCACGTAGTAATGTGGTACCACACTGAAACGGTCAATTAAACCTGGTTTCGATCAATATTTTAGAGGATAACGCATGTTAGGTCTAGGTTAGCCCTGGGAATTTCACTCATCAGACTCATACTTTCGCATTCTTCACATACTTGTTGAACTGATCCTGGGTTTTTTCTGGTTTGCATCACGTAGTAATGTGGTACCACACTGAAACAGTCGATTAAACCTGGTTTCGATCAATATTTTAGAGGATAACGCATGTTAGGTCTATGTTAGCCCTGGGATTCTCACTCATCAGACTCATACTTTCGCATTCTTCACATACTTGTTGAACTGATCCTGGGTTTTTTTCTGGTTTGGATCACGTAGTAATGTGGTACCGCACTGAAACAGTCGATTAAACCTGGTTTCGATCAATATTTTAGAGGATAACGCAAGTTAGGTCTGTGATAGGTCTGGGATTTGACCTCATCAGACTCATACTTTCGCACACTTCACGTACTCCTTGAACAGATCCTGGGTTATTTTCTGGTTTGGATCACGTAGTAATGTGGTACCACACTGAAACAGTCGATTAAACCAGGTTTCGATCAATATTTTAGAGGATAACGCATGTTAGCTCTAGGTTAGGTCTGGGATTTTCACTCATCAGACTCATACTTTCGCATTCTTCACATACTTGTTGATCGGATCCTGGGTTTTTTCTGGTTTGGATCACGTAGTAATGTGGTACCACACTGAAACAGTCGATTAAACCTGGTTTCGTTCAATATTTTTGAGGATAACGCAAGTTAGGTCTGGGATACGGGGTCGCGGGCGGTTGCGAGTTGGGGCTCGCAGCCGCCACTAAACGCGGCCCCGGGACGGATAGCGGCGGGATGGAGTGGCCCCGTCCCGCCGCTATGAGGCAGTGTGTCTACTGGGGGGACCGATTGTCCCCCCGGGGGATGGGCGCGAAAGCGCGGGCACGGGGAGGATACCGGAAGAATGCTTCGAGCGATTCCCGGTATCCTCCCAAAGCGTGCCGAAGGGTCACCGTGGGGTTTTTAGTGGGTAGGTCCCGCGCCTGTCGTTGTACGGGCGCGGGGTATCCCACACACCCCTCCCACCTCTCCCCAAGGAGGTGGGAGGGAGTCTTTCGAAGATTTTCCCCACGACAAAAAAAAAAAAAAAAAAAAAAAAAAAAAAAAGTTAGGTCTGGGATAGGTCTGGGATTTGACCTCATCAGACTCATACTTTCGCACACTTCACATACTCCTTGAACAGATCCTGGGTTATTTTCAGGTTTGGATCACATAGTAATGTGGTACCACACTGAAACAGTCGATTAAACCAGATTTCGATCAATATTTTGGAGGATAACGCATCTTAGGTCTAGGTTAGGCCTGGGATTTGCCCTCATCAGGCTCATACTTTCGCATATTTCTCATACTTCATGGCTAGATCCTGGGCTGTTTCTGGATTGTATCACGTAGTAATGTGGTACCACGCTGAAACAGTCAATTAAACCTGGTTTCGATCAATATTTTAGAGGATAACGCAAGTTAGGTCTGGGATAGGTCTAGGATTTGCCCTCATCAGGCTCTTACTTTCGCATATTTCTCATACTTCATGGCTAGATCCTGGGCTATTTCTGGATTGGATCACGTAGTAAAGTGGTACCACACTGAAACATTCAATGAAACCTGGTCTGGATAAATATTTTAGAGGGTAACGCATCTTAGGTCTGGGTTAGGTCTAAGATTTGCCCTCATCAGGCTCACAGTTTCGCGTTTTTCACATACTTGTTGAACAGATCCTGGGTTTTTTCTGGTTTGGATCACGTAGTAATGTGGTACCACACTGAAACAGTCAATGAAACCTGGTTTCCATCAATATTTTAGAGGATAACGCATATAAGGTCTAGGTTAGGTCTGGGATTTGCTCTCATCAGGCTCATTCTTTCGCACACTTCACATACTCGTTGAACAGATCCTGGGTTTTTTCTGATTTGGATCACGTAGTAATGTGGTACCACACTGAAACGGTCAATTAAACCTGGTTTCGATCAATATTTTAGAGGATAACGCATGTTAGGTCTAGGTTAGCCCTGGGAATTTCACTCATCAGACTCATACTTTCGCATTCTTCACATACTTGTTGAACTGATCCTGGGTTTTTTCTGGTTTGGATCACGTAGTAATGTGGTACCACACTGAAACAGTCGATTAAACCAGGTTTCGATCAATATTTTGGAGGATAACGCATGTTAGGTCTAGGTTAGGCCTGGGATTTGCTCTCATCAGGCTCATTCTTTCGCATATTTCTCATACTTCATGGCTAGATCCTGGGCTGTTTCTGGATTGTATCAGGTAGTAATGTGATACCACGCTGAAACAGTCAATTAAACCTGGTTTCGTTCAATATTTTAGAGGATAACGCAAGTTAGGTCTGGGATAGGTCTGGGATTCGCCCTAATCAGGCTCATACTTTCGCGTTTTTCACGTACTTGTTGAACTGATCCTGGGTTTTTTCTGGTTTCGATCACGTAGTAATGTGGTACCACACTGAAACAGTCGATTAAACCTGGTTTCGATCAATATTTTAGAGGATAACGCAAGTTAGGTCTGGGGTAGGTCTGGGATTTGACCTCATCAGACTCATACTTTCGCACACTTCACATACTCGTTGAACAGATCCTGGGTTTTTTCTGGTTTGGATCACGTAGTAATGTGGTACCACACTGAAACGGTCAATTAAACCTGGTTTCGATCAATATTTTGGAGGATAACGCATGTTAGGTCTAGGTTAGCCCTGGGAATTTCACTCATCAGACTCATACTTTCGCATTCTTCACATACTTGTTGAACTGATCCTGGGTTTTTTCTGGTTTGGATCAGGTAGTAATGTGGTACCACACTGAAACAGTCGATTAAACCTGGTTTCGATCAATATTTTAGGGGATAACGCATGTTAGGTCTATGTTAGCCCTGGGATTCTCACTCATCAGACTCCTACTTTCGCATTCTTCACATACTTGTTGAACTGATCCTGGGTTTTTTTTGGTTTGGATCACGTAGTAATGTGGTACCGCACTGAAACAGTCGATTAAACCTGGTTTCGATCAATATTTTAGAGGATAACGCAAGTTAGGTCTGGGATAGGTCCGGGATTTGACCTCATCAGACTCATACTTTCGCACACTTCACATACTCCTTGAACAGATCCTGGGTTATTTTCTGGTTTGGATCACCTAGTAATGTGGTACCACACTGAAACAGTCGATGAAACCAGGTTTCGATCAATATTTTAGAGGATAACGCATGTTAGGTCTAGGTTAGGTCTGGGATTTTCACTCATCAGACTCATACTTTCGCATTCTTCACATACTTGTTGAACGGATCCTGGGTTTTTTCTGGTTTGGATCACGTAGTAATGTGGTACCACACTGAAACAGTCGATTAAACCAGGTTTCGATCAATATTTTGGAGGACAACGTATGTTAGGTCTAGGTTAGGCCTGGGATTTGCCCTCATCAGGCTCATACTTTCGCATATTTCACATACTCCTTGAACAGATCCTGGGCTGTTTCTGGATTGTATCACGTAGTAATGTGGTAACACGCTGAAACAGTCAATTAAACCTGGTTTCGATCAATATTTTAGAGGATAACGCAAGTTAGGTCTGGGATAGGTCTAGGATTTGCCCTCATCAGGCTCTTACTTTCGCATATTTCTCATACTTCATGGCTAGATCCTGGGCTATTTCTAGATTGGATCACGTAGTAAAGTGGTACCACACTGAAACATTCAATGAAACCTGGTCTGGATAAATATTTTAGAGGGTAACGCATCTTAGGTCTGGGTTAGGTCTAAGATTTGCCCTCATCAGGCTCACAGTTTCGAGTTTTTCACATACTTGTTGAACAGATCCTGGGTTTTTTCTGGTTTGGATCACGAAGTAGTGTGGTACCACACTGAAACAGTCAATGAAACCTGGTTTACATCAATATTTTAGAGGATAACGCATATAAGGTCTAGGTTAGGTCTGGGATTTGCTCTCATCAGGCTCATTCTTTCGCACACTTCACATACTCGTTGAACAGATCCTGGGTTTTTTCTGATTTGGATCACGTAGTAATGTGGTACCACACTGAAACGGTCAATTAAACCTGGTTTCGATCAATATTTTAGAGGATAACGCATGTTAGGTCTAGGTTAGCCCTGGGAATTTCACTCATCAGACTCATACTTTCGCATTCTTCACATACTTGTTGAACTGATCCTGGGTTTTTTCTGGTTTGGATCACGTAGTAATGTGGTACCACACTGAAACAGTCGATTAAACCTGGTTTCGATCAATATTTTAGAGGATAACGCATGTTAGGTCTATGTTAGCCCTGGGATTCTCACTCATCAGACTCATACTTTCGCATTCTTCACATACTTGTTGAACTGATCCTGGGTTTTTTTCTGGTTTGGATCACGTAGTAATGTGGTACCGCACTGAAACAGTCGATTAAACCTGGTTTCGATCAATATTTTAGAGGATAACGCAAGTTAGGTCTGTGATAGGTCTGGGATTTGACATCATCAGACTCATACTTTCGCACACTTCACGTACTCCTTGAACAGATCCTGGGTTATTTTCTGGTTTGGATCACGTAGTAATGTGGTACCACACTGAAACAGTCGATTAAACCAGGTTTCGATCAATATTTTAGAGGATAACGCATGTTAGGTCTAGGTTAGGTCTGGGATTTTCACTCATCAGACTCATACTTTCGCATTCTTCACATACTTGTTGAACGGATCCTGGGTTTTTTCTGGTTTGGATCACGTAGTAATGTGGTACCACACTGAAACAGTCGATTAAACCTGGTTTCGTTCAATATTTTTGAGGATAACGCAAGTTAGGTCTGGGATAGGTCTGGGATTTGACCTCATCAGACTCATACTTTCGCACACTTCACATACTCCTTGAACAGATCCTGGGTTATTTTCAGGTTTGGATCACATAGTAATGTGGTACCACACTGAAACAGTCGATTAAACCAGATTTCGATCAATATTTTGGAGGATAACGCATGTTAGGTCTAGGTTAGGCCTGGGATTTGCCCTCATCAGGCTCATACTTTCGCATATTTCTCATACTTCATGGCTAGATCCTAGGCTGTTTCTGGATTGTATCACGTAGTAATGTGGTACCACGCTGAAACAGTCAATTAAACCTGGTTTCGATCAATATTTTAGAGGATAACGCAAGTTAGGTCTGGGATAGGTCTAGGATTTGCCCTCATCAGGCTCTTACTTTCGCATATTTCTCATACTTCATGGCTAGATCCTGGGCTATTTCTGGATTGGATCACGTAGTAAAGTGGTACCACACTGAAACATTCAATGAAACCTGGTCTGGATAAATATTTTAGAGGGTAACGCATCTTAGGTCTGGGTTAGGTCTAAGATTTGCCCTCATCAGGCTCACAGTTTCGCGTTTTTCACATACTTGTTGAACAGATCCTGGGTTTTTTCTGGTTTGGATCACGTAGTAATGTGGTACCACACTGAAACAGTCAATGAAACCTGGTTTCCATCAATATTTTAGAGGATAACGCATATAAGGTCTAGGTTAGATCTGGGATTTGCTCTCATCAGGCTCATTCTTTCGCACACTTCACATACTCGTTGAACAGATCCTGGGTTTTTTCTGATTTGGATCACGTAGTAATGTGGTACCACACTGAAACGGTCAATTAAACCTGGTTTCGATCAATATTTTAGAGGATAACGCATGTTAGGTCTAGGTTAGCCCTGGGAATTTCACTCATCAGACTCATACTTTCGCATTCTTCACATACTTGTTGAACTGATCCTGGGTTTTTTCTGGTTTCGATCACGTAGTAATGTGGTACCACACTGAAACAGTCGATTAAACCAGGTTTCGATCAATATTTTGGAGGATAACGCATGTTAGGTCTAGGTTAGGCCTGGGATTTGCTCTCATCAGGCTCATTCTTTCGCATATTTCTCATACTTCATGGCTAGATCCTGGGCTGTTTCTGGATTGTATCACGTAGTAATGTGATACCACGCTGAAACAGTCAATTAAACCTGGTTTCGCTCAATATTTTAGAGGATAACGCAAGTTAGGTCTGGGATAGGTCTGGGATTCGCCCTAATCAGGCTCATACTTTCGCGTTTTTCACGTACTTGTTGAACTGATCCTGGGTTTTTTCTGGTTTCGATCACGTAGTAATGTGGTACCACACTGAAACAGTCGATTAAACCTGGTTTCGATCAATATTTTAGAGGATAACGCAAGTTAGGTCTGGGGTAGGTCTGGGATTTGACCTAATCAGACTCATACATTCGCATTCTTCACATTCTTGTTGGACTGATCCTGGGTTTTTTCTGGTTTGAATCACGTAGTAATGTGGTACCACACTGAATCGGTCAATTAAACCTGGTTTCGTTCAATATTTTAGAGAATAATTCATGTTAGGTCTAGGTTAGTTCCGGGATTTACTCTCATCAGGCTCATTCTTTCGCATATTACTCATACTTGATGGCTAGATCCTGGGCTTTTTCTGAATTGGATCACGTAGTAATGTGGGACCACACTGAAACAATCAATTAAACCTGGTCTTGATAAATATTTTAGAGGATAGCGCATGTTAGGGCTGGGATAGGTCTGGGATTTGACCTCATCAGACTCATACTTTCGCACACTTCACATACTCCTTGAACAGATCCTGGGTTATTTTCTGGTTTGGATCACATAGTAATGTGGTACCACACTGAAACAGTCGATTAAACCTGGTTTCGATCAATATTTTAGAGGATAACGCAAGTTAGGTCTGGGATAGGTCTGGGATTTGACCTCATCAGACTCATACTTTCGCACACTTCACATACTCCTTGAACAGATCCTGGGTTATTTTCTGGTTTGGATCACATAGTAATGTGGTACCACACTGAAACAGTCGATTAAACCAGGTTTCGATCAATATTTTAGAGGATAACGCATGTTAGGTCTATGTTAGCCCTGGGATTCTCACTCATCAGACTCATACTTTCGCATTCTTCACATACGTGTTGAACTAAGCCTGGGTTTTTTCTGGTTTGGATCACGTAGTAATGTGGTACCACACTGAAACAGTCGATTAAACCTGGTTTCGATCAATATTTTAGAGGATAACGCATGTTAGGTCTATGTTAGCCCTGGGATTCTCACTCATCAGCCTCATACTTTCGCATTCTTCACATACTTGTTGAACTGATCCTGGGTTTTTTCTGGTTTGGATCACGCAGTAATGTGGTACCGCACTGAAACAGTCGATTAAACCTGGTTTCGATCAATATTTTAGAGGATAACGCAAGTTAGGTCTGGGATAGGTCTGGGATTTGACCTCATCAGACTCATACTTTCGCACACTTCACATACTCCTTGAACAGATGCAGGGTTATTTTCTGGTTTGGATCACATAGTAATGTGGTACCACACTGAAACAGTCGATTAAACCTGGTTTCGATCAATATTTTAGAGGATAACGCAAGTTAGGTCTGGGATAGGTCTGGGATTTGACCTCATCAGACTCATACTTTCGCACACTTCACATACTCCTTGAACAGATCCTGGGTTATTTTCTGGTTTGGATCACATAGTAATGTGGTACCACACTGAAACAGTCGATTAAACCAGGTTTCGATCAATATTTTAGAGGATAACGCATGCTAGGTCTAGGTTAGGTCTGGGATTTTCACTCATCAGACCCATACTTTCGCATTCTTCACATACTTGTTGAACGGATCCTGGGTTTTTTCTGGTTTGGATCACGTAGTAATGTGGTACCACACTGAAACAGTCGATTAAACCTGGTTTCGATCAATATTTTTGAGGATAACGCAAGTTAGGTCTGGGATAGGTCTGGGATTTGACCTCATCAGACTCATACTTTCGCACACTTCACAACATCCTTGAACAGATCCTGGGTTATTTTCTGGTTTGGATCACATAGTAATGTGGTACCACACTGAAACAGTCGATTAAACCAGGTTTCGATCAATATTTTAGAGGATAACGCATGTTAGGTCTAGGTTAGGCCTGGGATTTTCACTCATCAGACTCATACTTTCGCATTCTTCACATACTTGTTGAACGGATTCTGGGTTTTTTCTGGTTTGGATCACGTAGTAATGTGGGACCACACTGAAACATTCAATGAAACATGGTCTGGATAAATATTTTAGAGGATAACGCATCTTAGGTCTGGGTTAGGCCTGGGATTTGCCCTCATCAGGCTAATACTTTCGCATGTTTCTCATACTTCATGGCTAGATCCTGGGCTGTTTCTGGATTGTATCACGTAGTAATGTGGTACCACGCTGAAACAGTCAATTAAACCTGGTTTCGATCAATATTTTAGAGGATAACGCACGTTAGGTCTAGGTTAGGTCTGGGATTTGCTCTCATCAGGCTCATTCTTTCGCATATTTCTCATACTTGATGGCTAGATCCTAGGCTTTTCTTGGATTGCATCACGTAGTAATGTAGTGCCACACTGAAACAGTCAATGAAACCTGGTTTCCATCAATGTTTTAGAGGACGACGCAAGTTAGGTCAAGGTTTGCCCTGGGAATTACACACATCAGACTCATACTTTCGCATTCTTCACATACTTGTTGAACTGATCCTGGGTTTTTTCAGGTTTGGATCACGTAGTATTGTGGTACCACACTGAAACAGTCGATTAAACCTCGTTTCGATCAATATTTTAGAGGATAACGCATGTTAGGTCTATGTTAGCCCTGGGATTCTCACTCATCAGACTCATACTTTCGCATTCTTCACATACTTGTTGAACGGATCCTGGGTTTTTTCTGGTTTGGATAACGTAGTAATGTGGTACCACACTGAAACAGTCGATTAAACCAGGTTTCGATCAATATTTTAGAGGATAACGCAAGTTAGGTCTGGGATAGGTCTGGGATTTGACCTCATCAGACTCATACTTTCGCACACTTCACATGCTCCTTGAAAAGATCCTGGGTTATTTTCTGGTTTGGATCACATAGTAATGTGGTACCACACTGAAACTGTCGATTAAACCAGGTTTCGATCAATATTTTAGAGGATAACGCATGTTAGGTCTATGTTAGCCCTGGGATTCTCACTCATCAGACTCATACTTTCGCATTCTTCACATACTTGTTGAACTGAGCCTGGGTTTTTTCTGGTTTGGATCACGTAGTAATGTGGTACCACACTGAAACAATCGATTAAACCTGGTTTCGATCAATATTTTAGAGGATAACGCATGTTAGGTCTATGTTAGCCCTGGGATTCTCACTCATCAGCCTCATACTTTCGCATTCTTCACATACTTGTTGAACTGATCCTGGGTTTTTTCTGGTTTGGATCACGCAGTAATGTGGTACCGCACTGAGACAGTCGATTAAACCTGGTTTCGATCAATATTTTAGAGGATAACGCAAGTTAGGTCTGGGATAGGTCTGGGATTTGACCTCATCAGACTCATACTTTCGCACACTTCACATACTCCTTGAACAGATCCTGGGTTACTTCCTGGTTTGGATCACATAGTAATGTGGTACCACACTGAAACAGTCGATTAAACCTGGTTTCGATCAATATTTTAGAGGATAACGCAAGTTAGGTCTGGGATAGGTCTGGGATTTGACCTCATCAGACTCATACTTTCGCACACTTCACATACTCCTTGAACAGATCCTGGGTTATTTTCTGGTTTGGATCACATAGTAATGTGGTACCACACTGAAACAGTCGATTAAACCAGGTTTCGATCAATATTTTACAGGATAACGCATGTTAGGTCTAGGTTAGGTCTGGGATTTTCACTCATCAGACTCATACTTTCGCATTCTTCACATACTTGTTGAACGGATCCTGGGATTTTTCTGGTTTGGATCACGTAGTAATGTGGTACCACACTGAAACAGTCGATTAAACCTGGTTTCGATCAATATTTTAGAGGATAACGCATGTTAGGTCTATGTTAGCCCTGGGATTCTCACTCATCAGACTCATACTTTCGCATTCTTCATATACTTGTTGAACTGATCCTGGGTTTTTTCTGGTTTGGATCACGTAGTAATGTGGTACCGCACTGAAACAGTCGATTAAACCTGGTTTCGATCAATATTTTAGAGGATAACGCAAGTTAGGTCTGGGATAGGTCTGGGATTTGACCTCATCAGACTCATACTTTCGCACACTTCACATACTCCTTGAACAGATCCTGGGTTATTTTCTGGTTTGGATCACACAGTAATGTGGTACCACACTGAAACAGCCAATTAAACCTGGTTTCGATCAATATTTTAGAGAATAATTCATGTTAGGTCTAGATTAGGTCTGGGATTTGCTCCCATCAGGCTCACTCTTTCGCATATTTCTCATACTTGATGGCTAGATCCTGGGTTTTTTCTGGTTTGGATCACGTAGTAATGTGGTACCACACTGAAACAGTCGATTAAACCTGGTTTCGATCAATATTTTAGTGGATAACGCATGTTAAGTCTGGGATTGGTCTGGGATTTGACCTCATCAGACTCATACTTTCGCACACTTCACAACATCCTTGAACAGATCCTGGGTTATTTTCTGGTTTGGATCACATAGTAATGTGGTACCACACTGAAACAGTCGATTGAACCAGGTTTCGATCAATATTTTAGAGGATAACGCATGTTAGGTCTAGGTTAGGCCTGGGATTTTCACTCATCAGACTCATACTTTCGCATATTTCTCATACTTGATGGCTAGATCCTGGGTTTTTTCTGGTTTGGATCACGGAGTAATGTGGTACCACACTGAAACAGACGATTAAACCAGGTTTCGATCAATATTTTTGAGGATAACGCATGTTAGGTCTAGGTTAGGCCTGGGATTTTCACTCATCAGACTCATACTTTCGCATTCTTCACATACTTGTTGAACGGATCCTGGGTTTTTTCTGGTTTGGATCACGTAGTAATGTGGTACCACACAGAAACAGTCGATTAAACCAGGTTTCGATCAATATTTTGGAGGACAACGCATGCTAGGTCGAGGTTAGGTCTGGGATTTGCTCCCATCAGGCTCACTCTTTCGCATATTTCTCATACTTGATGGCTAGATCCTGGGTTTTTTCTGGTTTGGATCACGTAGTAATGTGGTACCACGCTGAAACAGTCAATTAAACCTGGTTTCGATCAATATTTTAGAGGATAACGCAAGTTAGGTCTGGGATAGGTCTGGGATTTGACCTCATCAGACTCATACTTTCGCACAATTCTCGTACTCCTTGGACAGATCCTGGGTTATTTTCTGGTTTGGATCACGTAGTAATGTGGTACCACACTGAAACAGTCGATTAAACCAGGTTTCGATCAATATTTTAGAGGATAACGCATGTTAGGTCTATGTTAGCCCTGGGATTCTCACTCATCAGACTCATACTTTCGCATTCTTCACATACTTGTTGAACTGATCCTGGGTTTTTTCTGGTTTGGATCACGTAGTAATGTGGTACCGCACTGAAACAGTCGATTAAACCTGGTTTCGATCAATATTTTAGAGGATAACGCAAGTTAGGTCTGGGATAGGTCTGGGATTTGACCTCATCAGACTCATACTTTCGCACACTTCACATACTCCTTGAACAGATCCTGGGTTATTATCTGGTGTGGATCAGACGTAGTAATGTGGGACCACACTGAAACAGCCAATTAAACCTGGTTTCGATCAATATTTTAGAGAATAATTCATGTTAGGTTTAGGTTAGGTCTGGGATTTGCTCCCATCAGGCTCACTCTTTCGCATATTTCTCATACTTGATGGCTAGATCCAGGGTTTTTTCTGGTTTGGATCACGTAGTAATGTGGTACCACACTGAAACAGTCGATTAAACCTGGTTTCGATCAATATTTTAGAGGATAACGCATGTTAAGTCTGGGATTGGTCTGGGATTTGACCTCATCAGACTCATACTTTCGCACACTTCGCAACATCCTTGAACAGATCCTGGGTTATTTTCTGGTTTGGATCACATAGTAATGTGGTACCACACTGAAACAGTCGATTAAACCAGGTTTCGATCAATATTTTAGAGGATAACGCAAGTTAGGTCTGGGATAGGGCTGGGATTTGACCTCATCAGACTCATACTTTCGCACACTTCACATACTCCTTGAACGGATCCTGGGTTATTTTCTGGTTTGGATCACATAGTAATGTGGTACCACACTGAAACAGTCGATTAAACCGGGTTTCGATCAATATTTTTGAGGATAACGCATGTTAGGTCTAGGTTAGGCCTGGGATTTTCACACATCAGACTCATACTTTCGCATTCTTCACATACTTGTTGAACGGATCCTGGGTTTTTTCTGGTTTGGATCACGTAGTAATGTGGGACCACACTGAAACAGCCAATTAAACCTGGTTTCGATCAATATTTTAGAGAATAATTCATGTTAGGTCTAGGTTAGGTCTGGGATTTGCTCCCATCAGGCTCATTCTTTCGCATATTTCTCATACTTGATGGCTAGATCCTGGGTTTTTTCTGGTTTGGATTACGTAGTAATGTGGTACCACACTGAAACAGTCGATTAAGCCTGGTTTCGATCAATATTTTAGAGGATAACGCAAGTTAAGTCTGGGAATGGTCTGGGATTTGACCTCATCAGACTCATACTTTCGCACACTTCACATACTCCTTGAACAGATCCTGGGTTATTTTCTGGTTTGGATCATATAGTAATGTGGTACCACACTGAAACAGTCGATTAAACCTGGTTTTGATCAATATTTTAGAGGATAACGCAAGTTAGGTCTGGGATAGGTCTGGGATTTGACCTCATCAGACTCATACTTTCGCACACTTCACATACTCCTTGAACAGATCCTGGGTTATTTTCTGGTTTGGATCACATAGTAATGTGGTACCACACTGAAACAGTCGATTAAACCAGGTTTCGATCAATATTTTAGAGGATAACGCATGTTAGGTCTAGGTTAGGCCTGGGATTTTCACTCATCAGACTCATACTTTCGCATTCTTCACATACTTGTTGAACGGATCCTGGGTTTTTTCTGGTTTGGATCACGTAGTAATGTGGGACCACACTGATACATTCAATGAAACATGGTCTGGATAAATATTTTAGTGGATAACGCATCTTAGGTCTGGGTTAGGCCTGGGATTTGCCCTCATCAGGCTCATACTTTCGCATGTTTCTCATACATCATGGCTAGATCCTGGGCTGTTTCTGGATTGTATCACGTAGTAATGTGGTACCACGCTGAAACAGTCAATAAAACCTGGTTTCGATCAATATTTTAGAGGATAACGCACGTTAGGTCTAGGTTAGGTCTGGGATTTGCTCTCATCAGGCTCATTCTCTCGCATATTTCTCATACTTGATGGCTAGATCCAAGGCTTTTCTTGGATTGCATCACGTAGTAATGTAGTACCACACTGAAACAGTCAATGAAACCTGGTTTCCATCAATGTTTTAGAGGACGACGCAAGTTAGGTCTAGGTAAGGCCTGAGATTTTCACTGATCAGACTCATACTTTCGCATTCTTCACATACTTGTTGAACGGATCTTGGGTTTTTTCTAGTTTGGATCACGTAGTAATGTGGTACCACACTGAAACATTCAATTAAACCTGGTCTTGATAAATATTTTAGAGGATAACGCAAGTTAGGTCTGGGATAGGTCTAGGATTTGCCCTCATCAGACTCATACTTTCGCATTCTTCACATACTTGTTGAACGGATGCTGGGTTATTTCTGGTTTGGATCATGTAGTAATGTGGGGCCACACTGAAACAGTCAATTAAACCTGGTTTCGCTCAATATTTTAGAGAATAATTCATGTTAGGTCTATGTTAGGCCTGGGATTTGCTCTCATCAGGCTCATTCTTTCGCATATTTCTCATACTTGATGGCTAGCTCCTGGGCTTTTTCTGGATTGCATCACGTAGTAATGAAGTACAACACTGAAACAGTCAATTAAACCTGGTTTCGATCAATATTTTAGAGGATAACGCATGTTAGGTCTATGTTAGCCCTGGGATTCTCACTCATCAGTCTCATACTTTCGCATTCTTCACATACTTGTTGAACTGATCCTGGGTTGTTTCTGGTTTGGATCACGTAGTAATGTGGTACCGCACTGAAACAGTCGATTAAACCTGGTTTCGATCAATATTTTAGAGGATAACGCAAGTTAGGTCTGGGATAGGTCTGGGATTTGACCTCATCAGACCCATACTTTCGCACACTTCACATACTCCTTGAACAGATCCTGGGTTATTTTCTGGTTTGGATCAGACAGTAATGTGGTACCACACTGAAACAGTCGATTAAACCTGGTTTCGATCAATATTTTAGAGGATAACGCAAGTTAGGTCTGGGATAGGTCTGGGATTTGACCTCATCAGACTCATACTTTCGCACACTTCACATACTCCTTGAACAGATCCTGGGTTATTTTCTGGTTTGGATCACATAGTAATGTGGTACCACACTGAAACAGTCGATTAAGCCTGGTTTCGATCAATATTTTAGAGGATAACGCAAGTTAAGTCTGGGAATGGTCTGGGATTTGACCTCATCAGACTCATACTTTCGCACACTTCACATACTCCTTGAACAGATCCTGGGTTATTTTCTGGTTTGGATCATATAGTAATGTGGTACCACACTGAAACAGTCGATTAAACCTGGTTTTGATCAATATTTTAGAGGATAACGCAAGTTAGGTCTGGGATAGGTCTGGGATTTGACCTCATCAGACTCATACTTTCGCACACTTCACATACTCCTTGAACAGATCCTGGGTTATTTTCTGGTTTGGATCACATAGTAATGTGGTACCACACTGAAACAGTCGATTAAACCAGGTTTCGATCAATATTTTAGAGGATAACGCATGTTAGGTCTAGGTTAGGCCTGGGATTTTCACTCATCAGACTCATACTTTCGCATTCTTCACATACTTGTTGAACGGATCCTGGGTTTTTTCTGGTTTGGATCACGTAGTAATGTGGGACCACACTGATACATTCAATGAAACATGGTCTGGATAAATATTTTAGTGGATAACGCATCTTAGGTCTGGGTTAGGCCTGGGATTTGCCCTCATCAGGCTCATACTTTCGCATGTTTCTCATACATCATGGCTAGATCCTGGGCTGTTTCTGGATTGTATCACGTAGTAATGTGGTACCACGCTGAAACAGTCAATAAAACCTGGTTTCGATCAATATTTTAGAGGATAACGCACGTTAGGTCTAGGTTAGGTCTGGGATTTGCTCTCATCAGGCTCATTCTCTCGCATATTTCTCATACTTGATGGCTAGATCCAAGGCTTTTCTTGGATTGCATCACGTAGTAATGTAGTACCACACTGAAACAGTCAATGAAACCTGGTTTCCATCAATGTTTTAGAGGACGACGCAAGTTAGGTCTAGGTAAGGCCTGAGATTTTCACTGATCAGACTCATACTTTCGCATTCTTCACATACTTGTTGAACGGATCTTGGGTTTTTTCTAGTTTGGATCACGTAGTAATGTGGTACCACACTGAAACATTCAATTAAACCTGGTCTTGATAAATATTTTAGAGGATAACGCAAGTTAGGTCTGGGATAGGTCTAGGATTTGCCCTCATCAGACTCATACTTTCGCATTCTTCACATACTTGTTGAACGGATGCTGGGTTATTTCTGGTTTGGATCATGTAGTAATGTGGGGCCACACTGAAACAGTCAATTAAACCTGGTTTCGCTCAATATTTTAGAGAATAATTCATGTTAGGTCTATGTTAGGCCTGGGATTTGCTCTCATCAGGCTCATTCTTTCGCATATTTCTCATACTTGATGGCTAGCTCCTGGGCTTTTTCTGGATTGCATCACGTAGTAATGAAGTACAACACTGAAACAGTCAATTAAACCTGGTTTCGATCAATATTTTAGAGGATAACGCATGTTAGGTCTATGTTAGCCCTGGGATTCTCACTCATCAGTCTCATACTTTCGCATTCTTCACATACTTGTTGAACTGATCCTGGGTTGTTTCTGGTTTGGATCACGTAGTAATGTGGTACCGCACTGAAACAGTCGATTAAACCTGGTTTCGATCAATATTTTAGAGGATAACGCAAGTTAGGTCTGGGATAGGTCTGGGATTTGACCTCATCAGACCCATACTTTCGCACACTTCACATACTCCTTGAACAGATCCTGGGTTATTTTCTGGTTTGGATCAGACAGTAATGTGGTACCACACTGAAACAGTCGATTAAACCTGGTTTCGATCAATATTTTAGAGGATAACGCAAGTTAGGTCTGGGATAGGTCTGGGATTTGACCTCATCAGACTCATACTTTCGCACACTTCACATACTCCTTGAACAGATCCTGGGTTATTTTCTGGTTTGGATCACATAGTAATGTGGTACCACACTGAAACAGTCGATTAAACCAGGTTTCGATCAATATTTTAGAGGATAACGCATGTTAGGTCTAGGTTAGGTCTGGGATTTTCACTCATCAGACTCATACTTTCGCATTCTTCACATACTTGTTGAACGGATCCCGGGTTTTTCCTGGTTTGGATCACGTAGTAATGTGGTACCACACTGAAACTGTCGATTAAACCTGCTTTCGATCAATATTTTTGAGGATAACGCAAGTTAGGTCTGGGATAGTTCTGGGATTTGACCTCATCAGACTCATACTTTCGCACACTTCACAACCTCCTTGAACAGATCCTGGGTTATTTTCTGGTTTGGATCACATAGTAATGTGGTACCACACTGAAACAGTCGATTAAACCAGGTTTCGATCAATATTTTAGAGGATAACGCATGTTAGGTCTAGGTTAGGTCTGGGATTTGCTCTCATCAGGCTCATTCTTTCGCATATTTCTCATACTTGATGGCTAGATCCTGGGTTATTTCTGGTTTGGATCATGTAGTAATGTGGGACCACACTGAAACAGTCAATTAAACCTGGTTTCGATCAATATTTTAGAGAATAATTCATGTTAGGTCTAGGTTAGGTCTGGGATTTGCTCTCATCAGGCTCATTCTTTCGCATATTTCTCATACTTGATGGCTAGATCCTGGGTTATTTCTGGTTTGGATCACGTAGTAATGTGGTACCACACTGAAACAGTCGATTAAACCTGGTTTCGATCAATATTTTAGAGGATAACGCATGTTAAGTCTGGGATTGCTCTGGGATTTGACCTCATCAGACTCATACTTTCGCACACTTCACATACTCGTTGAACGGATCCTGGGTTTTTTCTGGTTTGGAACACGTGGTAATGTGGGACCACACTGAAACATTCAATGAAACCTGGTCTGGATCAATATTTTAGAGGATAACGCATCTTAGGTCTGGGTTAGGTCTAAGATTTGTCCTCATCAGGCTCACAGTTTAGCGTTTTTCACATACTTGTTGAACAGATCCTGGGTTTTTTCTGGTTTGCATCACGAAGTAGTGTGGTACCACACTGAAACAGTCCATTAAACCTGGTTTCGCTCAATATTTTAGAGGATAACGCATGTTAGGTCTAGGTTAGGTCTGGGATTTGCTCTCATCAGGCTCATTCTTTCGCATATTTCTCATACTTGATGGCTAGATCCTGGGTTATTTCTGGTTTGGATCATGTAGTAATGTGGGACCACACTGAAACAGTCAATTAAACCTGGTTTCGATCAATATTTTAGAGAATAATTCATGTTAGGTCTAGGTTAGGTCTGGGATTTGCTCTCATCAGGCTCATTCTTTCGCATATTTCTCATCCATTTTGAACAGATCCTGGGTTTTTTCTGGTTTGGATCACGTAGTAATGTGGGACCACACTGAAACAATCAATTAAACCTGGTCTTGATAAATATTTTAGAAGATAACGCATGTTAGGTCTGGGTTAGGTCTAGGATTTGCCCTCATCAGGCTCATACTTTCGCATATTTCTCATACTTCAAGGCTAGACCCTGGGCTGTTTCTGGATTGTATCACGTAGTAATGTGGTACCACGCTGAAACAGTCAATTAAACCTGGTTTCGATCAATATTTTAGAGGATAACGCAAGTTAGGTCTGGGATAGGTCTAGGATTTGCCCTCATCAGGCTCCTACTTTCGCATATTTCTCATACCTGATGGCTAGATCCTGGGCTATTTCTGGATTGGATCACGTAGTAAAGTGGTACCACACTGAAACATTCAATGAAACCTGGTCTCGATAAATATTTTAGAGGATAACGCATCTTAGGTCTGGGTTAGGTCTAAGATTTGCCCTCATCAGGCTCACAGTTTAGCGTTTTTCACATACTTGTTGAACAGATCCTGGGTTTTTTCTGGTTTACATCACGAAGTAGTGTGGTACCACACTGAAACAGTCCATTAAACCTGGTTTCGCTCAATATTTTAGAGGATAACGCATGTTAGGTCTAGGTTAGGTCTGGGATTTGCTCTCATCAGGCTCATTCTTTCGCATATTTCTCATACTTGATGGCTAGATCCTGGGCTTTTTCTGGATTGCATCACGTAGTAATGTAGTACCAAACTGAAACAGTCGATTAAACCAGGTTTCGATCAATATTTTAGAGGATAACGCATGTTAGGTCTAGGTTAGGTCTGGGATTTTCACTCATCAGACTCATACTTTCGCATTCTTCACATACTTGTTGAACGGATCCTGGGTTATTTCTGGTTTGGATCATGTAGTAATGTGGGACCACACTGAAACAGTCCATTAAACCTGGTTTCGATCAATATTTTTGAGGACAATTCATGTTAGGTCTAGGTTAGGTCTGGGATTTGCCCTCATCAGGCACATACTTTCGCATATTTCTCATACTTCATGGCTAGATCCTGGGCTTTTTCTGGATTGCATCACGTAGTAAAGTGGTACCACACTGATACATTCAATGAAACCTGGTTTCGATCAATATTTTAGAGGATAACGCATGTTAGGTCTAGGTTAGGCCTGGGATTCTCACTCATCAGACTCATACTTTCGCATTCTTCACATACTTGTTGAACGGATCCTGGGGTTTTTCTGGTTTGGATCACGTAGTAATGTGGGACCACACTGAAACAATCAATGAAACCTGGTCTGGATAAATATTTTAGAGGATAACGCTTCTTACGTCTGGGTTAGGCCTAAGATTTGCCCTCATCAGGCTCACAGTTTAGCGTTTTTCACATACTTGTTGAACAGATCCTGGGTTTTTTCTGGTTTGGATCACGAAGTAGTGTGGTACCACACTGAAACAGTCCACTAAACCTGGTCTGGATAAATATATTAGAGGATAACGCATCTTAGGTCTGGGTTAGGTCTAAGATTTACCCTCATCAGGCTCACAGTTTAGCGTTTTTCACATACTTGTTGAACAGATCCTGGGCTATTTCCGGTTTGGATCACGAAGTAGTGTGGTACCACACTGAAACAGTCCATTAAACCTGGTTTTGATCAATATTTTAGAGAATAATTCATGTTAGGTCTAGGTTAGGTCAGGGATTTGCTCTCATCAGGCTCATTCTTTCGCATATTTCTCATACTTGTTGGCTAGATCCTGGGCTTTTTCTGGATTGCATCACGTAATGAAGTACAACACTGAAACAGTCAATTAAACTTGGTTTCGACCAATATTTTAGAGGATAACGCACGTTAGGTCTAGGTTAGGTCTGGGATTTGCTCTCATCAGGCTCATTCTTTCGCATATTTCTCATACTTGATGGCTAGATCCTAGGCTTTTCTTGGATTGCATGACGTAGTAATGTAGTACCACACTGAAACAGTCAATGAAACCTGGTTTCCATCAATGTTTTAGAGGACGACGCAAGTTAGGTCTAGGTAAGGCCTGAGATTTTCACTGATCAGACTCATACTTTCGCATTCTTCACATACTTGTTGAACGGATCCTGGGTTTTTTCTAGTTTGGATCACGTAGTAATGTGGTACCACACTGAAACATTCAATTAAACCTGGTCTTGATAAATATTTTAGAGGATAACGCAAGTTAGGTCTGGGATAGGTCTAGGATTTGCCCTCATCAGACTCATACTTTCGCATTCTTCACATACTTGTTGAACTGATCCTGGGTTTTTTCTGGTTTGGATCACGTAGCAATGTGGTACCGCACTGAAACAGTCGATTAAACCTGGTTTCGATCAATATTTTAGAGGATAACGCATGTTAGGTCTATGTTAGCCCTGGGATTCTCACTCATCAGTCTCATACTTTCGCATTCTTCACATACTTGTTGAACTGATCCTGGGTTGTTTCTGGTTTGGATCACGTAGTAATGTGGTACCGCACTGAAACAGTCGATTAAACCTGGTTTCGATCAATATTTTAGAGGATAACGCAAGTTAGGTCTGGGATAGGTCTGGGATTTGACCTCATCAGACCCATACTTTCGCACACTTCACATACTCCTTGAACAGATCCTGGGTTATTTTCTGGTTTGGATCAGACAGTAATGTGGTACCACACTGAAACAGTCGATTAAACCTGGTTTCGATCAATATTTTAGAGGATAACGCAAGTTAGGTCTGGGATAGGTCTGGGATTTGACCTCATCAGACTCATACTTTCGCACACTTCACATACTCCTTGAACAGATCCTGGGTTATTTTCTGGTTTGGATCACATAGTAATGTGGTACCACACTGAAACAGTCGATTAAACCAGGTTTCGATCAATATTTTAGAGGATAACGCATGTTAGGTCTAGGTTAGGTCTGGGATTTTCACTCATCAGACTCTTACTTTCGCATTCTTCACATACTTGTTGAACGGATCCTGGGTTTTTCCTGGTTTGGATCACGTAGTAATGTGGTACCACACTGAAATTGTCGATTAAACCTGCTTTCGATCAATATTTTTGAGGATAACGCAGGTTAGGTCTGGGATAGTTCTGGGATTTGACCTCATCAGACTCATACTTTCGCACACTTCACAACCTCCTTGAACAGATCCTGGGTTATTTTCTGGTTTGGATCACATAGTAATGTGGTACCACACTGAAACAGTCGATTAAACCAGGTTTCGATCAATATTTTAGAGGATAACGCATGTTAGGTCTAGGTTAGGTCTGGGATTTGCTCTCATCAGGCTCATTCTTTCGCATATTTCTCATACTTGAAGGCTAGATCCTGGGTTATTTCTGGTTTGGATCATGTAGTAATGTGGGACCACACTGAAACAGTCAATTAAACCTGGTTTCGATCAATATTTTAGAGAATAATTCATGTTAGGTCTAGGTTAGGTCTGGGATTTGCTCTCATCAGGCTCATTCTTTCGCATATTTCTCATACTTGATGGCTAGATCCTGGGTTATTTCTGGTTTGGATCACGTAGTAATGTGGTACCACACTGTAACAGTCGATTAAACCTGGTTTCGATCAATATTTTAGAGGATAACGCATGTTAAGTCTGGGATTGCTCTGGGATTTGACCTCATCAGACTCATACTTTCGCACACTTCACATACTCGTTGAACGGATCCTGGGTTTTTTCTGGTTTGGAACACGTGGTAATGTGGGACCACACTGAAACATTCAATGAAACCTGGTCTGGATAAATATTTTAGAGGATAACGCATCTTAGGTCTGGGTTAGGTCTAAGATTTGCCCTCATCAGGCTCACAGTTTAGCGTTTTTCACATACTTGTTGAACAGATCCTGGGTTTTTTCTGGTTTGCATCACGAAGTAGTGTGGTACCACACTGAAACAGTCCATTAAACCTGGTTTCGCTCAATATTTTAGAGGATAACGCATGTTAGGTCTAGGTTAGGTCTGGGATTTGCTCTCATCAGGCTCATTCTTTCGCATATTTCTCATACTTGATGGCTAGATCGTGGGTTATTTCTGGTTTGGATCATGTAGTAATGTGGGACCACACTGAAACAGTCAATTAAACCTGGTTTCGATCAATATTTTAGAGAATAATTCATGTTAGGTCTAGGTTAGGTCTGGGATTTGCTCTCATCAGGCTCATTCTTTCGCATATTTCTCATCCATTTTGAACTGATCCTGGGTTTTTTCTGGTTTGGATCACGTAGTAATGTGGGACCACACTGAAACAATCAATTAAACCTGGTCTTGATAAATATTTTAGAAGATAACGCATGTTAGGTCTGGGTTAGGTCTAGGATTTGCCCTCATCAGGCTCATACTTTCGCATATTTCTCATACTTCAAGGCTAGGCCCTGGGCTGTTTCTGGATTGTATCACGTAGTAATGTGGTACCACGCTGAAACAGTCAATTAAACCTGGTTTCGATCAATATTTTAGAGGATAACGCAAGTTAGGTCTGGGATAGGTCTAGGATTTGCCCTCATCAGGCTCCTACTTTCGCATATTTCTCATACCTGATGGCTAGATCCTGGGCTATTTCTGGATTGGATCACGTAGTAAAGTGGTACCACACTGAAACATTCAATGAAACCTGGTCTGGATAAATATTTTAGAGGATAACGCATCTTAGGTCTGGGTTAGGTCTAAGATTTGCCCTCATCAGGCTCACAGTTTAGCGTTTTTCACATACTTGTTGAACAGATCCTGGGTTTTTTCTGGTTTACATCACGAAGTAGTGTGGTACCACACTGAAACAGTCCATTAAACCTGGTTTCGCTCAATATTTTAGAGGATAACGCATGTTAGGTCTAGGTTAGGTCTGGGATTTGCTCTCATCAGGCTCATTCTTTCGCATATTTCTCATACTTGATGGCTAGATCCTGGGCTTTTTCTGGATTGCATCACGTAGTAATGTAGTACCACACTGAAACAGTCGATTAAACCAGGTTTCGATCAATATTTTAGAGGATAACGCAAGTTAAGTCTGGGATAGGTCTGGGATTTGACCTCATCAGACTCATACTTTCGAGTTTTTCACATACTTGTTGAACTGATCCTGGGTTTGTTCTGGTTTGGATCACGTAGTAATGTGGGACCACACTGAAACAGTCAAGTAAACCTGGTTTTGATCAATATTTTAGAGAATAATTCATGTTAGGTCTAGGTTAGGCCTGGGATTTGCTCTCATCAGGCTCATTCTTTCGCATAATTCTCATACTTGATGGCTAGCTCCTGGGCTTTTTCTGGATTGCATCACGTAGTAATGAAGTACAACACTGAAACAGTCAATTAAACCTGGTTTCCATCAATATCTTAGAGGACAACGCAAGTTAGGTCTGGGATATGTCTGGGATTTGCCCTCATCAGGCTCATACTTTCGCGTTTTTCACAAACTTGTTGAACAGATCCTGGGTTTTTTCTGGTTTGGATCACGTAGTCGTGTGGTACCACGCTGAAACAGACCATTAAACCTGGTTTGGATCAATATTTTAGAGGATAACGCATGTTAGGTCTAGGTTAGGTCTGGGATTTTCACTCATCAGACTCATACTATCGCATTCTTCAAATACTTGTTGAACGGATCCTGGTTTTTTTCTGGTTTGGATCACGTAGTAAAGTGGTACCACACTGAAACATTCAATGAAACCTGGTCTGGATAAATATTTTAGAGGATAACGCATCTTAGGTCTGGGTTAGGTCTAAGATTTGCCCTCATCAGGCTCACAGTTTCGCGTTTTTCACATACTTGTTGAACAGATCCTGGGTTTTTTCTGGTTTGGATCACGTAGTAATGTGGTACCACACTAAAACAGTCAATTAAACCTGGTTTCGATCAATATTTTGGAGGATAACGCAAGTTAGGTCTGGGATAGGTCTGGGATTTGCTCTCATCAGGCTCATTCTTTCGCATATTTCTCATACTTGATGGCTAGATCCTGAGCTTTTTCTGGATTGCATCACGTAGTAATGATGTACAGCACTGAAACAGTCAATTAAACCTGGTTTCCATCAATATTTTAGAGGACACCGCAAGTTAGGTCTGGGATAGGTCTGGGATTTGCCCTCATCAGGCTCATACTGTCGCGTTTTTCACATACTTGTTGAACAGATCCTGGGTTTTTTCTGGTTTGGATCCCGTAGTAGTGTGGTACCACACTGAAACAGTCCATTAAACCTGGTTTCGCTCAATATTTTAGAGGATAACGCATGTTAGGTCTAGGTCAGGCCTGGTTTTTTCACTCATCGGAATCATACTTTCGCATTCTTCACATACTTGTTGAACGGATCCTGGGTTTTTTCTGGTTTGGATCACGTAGTAATGTGGTACCACACTGAAACAGTCGATTAAACCTAGTTTCGATCAATATTTTTGAGGATAACGCATGTTAGGTCTAGATTAGGCCTGGGATTTTCACTCATCAGACTCATACTTTCGCATTCTTCACATACTTGTTGAACGGATCCTGAGTTTTTTCTGGTTTGGATCCCGTAGTAGTGTGGTACCACACTGAAACAGTCCATTAAACCTGGTTTCGCTCAATATTTTGGAGGATAACGCAAGTTAGGTCTGGGATAGGTCTAGGATTTGCCCTCATCAGGCTCTTACTATCGCATGTTTCTCATACTTCATGGCTAGATCCTGGGCTATTTCTGGATTGGATCACGTAGTAAAGTGGTACCACACTGAAACATTCAATGAAACCTGGTCTGGATAAATATTTTAGAGGATAACGCATCTTAGGTCTGGGTTAGGTCTAAGATTTGCCCACATCAGACTCATACTTTCGCACATTTCTCATACTTCATGGCTTGATCCTGGGCTATTTCTGGATTGGATCACGTAGTAATGTGGTACCACACTGAAACAGTCAATTAAACCTGGTATCGATCAATATTTTAGAGGATAACGCAAGTTAGGTCTGGGATAGGTCTGGGATTTGCCCTCATCAGACTCATACTTACGCACACTTCACATACTCGTTGAACAGATCCTGGGTTATTTTCTGGTTTGGATAACATAGTAATGTGGTACCAAACTGAAACAGTCGATTAAACCAGGTTTCGATCAATATTTTTGAGGATAACGCATGTTAGGTCTAGGTTAGGCCTGGGATTTTCACTCATCAGACTCATACCTTCGCATTCTTCACATACTTGTTGAACGGATCCTGGGTTTTTTCTGGTTTGGATCCCGTAGTAAAGTGGTACCAAACTGAGACAGTCGATTAAACCAGGTTTCGATCAATATTTTTGAGGATAACGCAAGTTAGGTCTGGGATAGGTCTGGGATTTGCCCTCATCAGACTCATACTTTCGCACACTTCACATACTCGTTGAACAGATCCTGGGTTATTTTCTGGTTTGGATCACATAGTAATGTGGTACCACACTGAAACAATCAATTCGACTTGGTCTTGATAAATATTTTAGAGGATAACGCATGTTAGGTCTGGGATAGGTCTGTGATTTGCCCTCATCAGACTCATACTTTCGCACACTTCACATACTCGTTGAACAGATCCTGGGTTATTTTCTGGTTTGGATCACATAGTAATGTGGTACCACACTGAAACAATCAATTCGACTTGGTCTTGATAAATATTTTAGAGGATAACGCATGTTAGGTCTGGGATAGGTCTGGGATTTGCCCTCATCAGACTCATACTTTCGCACACTTCACATACTCGTTGAACAGATCCTGGGTTATTTTCTGGTTTGGATCACATAGTAATGTGGTACCACACTGAAACAATCAATTCGACTTGGTCTTGATAAATATTTTAGAGGATAACGCATGTTAGGTCTGGGATAGGTCTGTGATTTGCCCTCATCAGACTCATACTTTCGCACACTTCACATACTCGTTGAACAGATCCTGGGTTATTTTCTGGTTTGGATCACATAGTAATGTGGTACCAAACTGAAACAGTCGATTAAACCAGGTTTCGATCAATATTTTTGAGGATAACGCAAGTTAGGTCTGGGATAGGTCTGGGATTTGCCCTCATCAGGCTCATACTTTCGCAGTTTTAACATGCATGCTGACCTGATCGAGGGTTTTTTCTGCTTTGGATCACGTAGTAAAGTTGTACCTCACTAAAACTGTCAATTAAACCTGGTTTCGATCAATATTTTAGAGGATATCGCAAGTTAGGTCTGGGATAGGTCTGGGATTTGCTGTCATCAGGCTCATTCTTTCGCATATTTCTCATACTTGAAGGCTAGATCCTGGGCTTTTTCTGGATTGCATCACGTAGTAATGTGGTACCACGCTGAAACAGTCAATTAAACCTGGTTTCGATCAATACTTTAGAGGATAACGCAAGTTTGGTCTGGGATAGGTCTGGGATTTGCCCTCATCAGACTCATACTTTCGCACACTTCACATACTCGTTGAACAGATCCTGGGTTATTTTCTGGTTTGGATCACATAGTAATGTGGTGCCACACTGAAACAGTCGATTAAACCAGGTTTCGATCAATATTTTTGAGGATAACGCATGTTAGGTCTAGGTTAGGCCTGGGATTTTCACTCATCAAACTCATACTTTTTTTTTTTTTTTTTTTTTTTTGTCGTGGGGAAAATCTTCGAAAGACTCCCTCCCACCTCCTTGGGGAGAGGTGGGAGGGGTGTGTGGGATTCCCCGCGCCCGTACAACGACAGGCGCGGGACCTACCCACTAAAAACCCCACGGTGACCCTTCGGCACGCTTTGGGAGGATACCGGGAATCGCTCGAAGCATTCTTCCGGTATCCTCCCCGTGCCCGCGCTTTCGCGCCCATCCCCCGGGGGGACAATCGGTCCCCCCAGTAGTCACACTGCCTCATAGCGGCGGGACGGGGCCACTCCATCCCGCCGCTATCCGTCCCGGGGCCGCGTTTAGTGGCGGCTGCGAGCCCCAACTCGCAACCGCCCGCGACCCCGTTTCCACCCCTCGGCGGCCGGGCGTTCATGGCCGCACCAGACCGCCGAGGGTGCCTCCCCTTGCGTCGGACCGGTAGGGGGAGGCACTCCTACCCCCAACCGGTCCGACCCGGCGCCGCCTGGCGGGAGGAGGGTCCCCTCAGGACCCCCCTCCCAGCCTAGGTCATCCGCCACGCCGAGGCGGCCGCCCGCGACGCCTCGCGACCGGGCGACGACCTCGGGCCACCGCACGGGCGCGCTGAAGCTCGCACTCCCTCCCCGCGGCCTCCTTCTGCAACATTACGTTCTCGCAGAAGGAGGCCACGGCCCTCCACTTCTCCTCGCTGCCGAGCATGGCGCGCACCACGCCCGGCAGCGAGACATCCCGCCCGACGACGCCGACCAGGACACGGCGCTCCCCCTCCCACGCGGGGCATACCTTCAGGGTATGATCCGCCGTGTCCTGCTCAGCGTCGCAGTGGCAGCAACGCTCCGTCGGCTCCTTCCCTATCCGGCACAGGTATCTTCCGAAGCTGCCATGCCCGGAAAATACCTGTGCCAGCCGGTAGGTGAGGCTGCCATGGCCTCTGTCCAGCCACTCCTTCAGGAGTGGCCGAACAGCCCCGACAGTCCGGTGCCCCGCGGTTGGCAGAGCCAGCCGCTCCTGCCACGCGAGCAACACGGACTGCCGGGCCTGGCGCTTCAAATCGCCCCAAGCAGGTTCCTGCCCGCCCGGGACCGCCCCCACCCCCGCGCGACGGTCGACGCGGTGCCGGTACATCACCGCGTGCGACCGCGCGAGCAGGTCCATGGGCGGCATCCTCGCTAGAACCGTCGCCGCCTCATGTGACACGGTCCGATACCCGCGGACGACCCTGAGCGCCATGCGCCTCTGCACCCGACGCAGCATAGTCATGCTGCGCCGGGAGGCAGCCAGGTCGTCCGCCCAGACGGGGGCCCCGTATAGGGCCACCGACTGGACCATTGCCACATAGAGGCGACGAACTCGGCCCGCCGGGCCCCCCAGGTTGGGCAGGATCCGGCCCAGAGCCGCAACCATCCTTTCCAACCGGGGGACCAGGCAGCGGAAATGCTCCTCGAAACGCCAGTGGCTATCGAGGATCAGCCCCAGATACCTGCTCTGGGGCTTCACCTCGATGTCAGCCCCACCCACCCTCCCCCAGTGCGCCCTGACGGCCAGCACCAGTGTGTCATCCGCATAACACACCGTGCTGACGCCGTCGGGGAGGCCGGCCCGCAACACCGAGTCGTACGCGATGTTCCACAGGAGTGGCCCGAGGACCGACCCCTGCGGAACACCGCAGTACACCTCCCTCCGCATATCACCATCCCGGCCCGGATACTCGATCCACCTGCCGCGGAGATAATCCCCGACGACCGCCCTGAGACAAGGGGGGACTCGATGATATTCGAGTCCCCTCCTTATCTCTTCCCAGGGGAGGGTGTTAAAGGCATTGGCAATATCCAAGGATATTGCCAATGCCACCCCTCCCCGGGAGACGGCCGCCTCCGAGAGGGCCCTCACACGACCTATCGCGTCGATAGTCGATCGGCCCCCCCGGAAACCGAACTGGCAGTCGGCCAGACCGGGATCACCCCGCGACAGGTGCCCGACGAGGCGGGCAGCAATCACACGCTCGAAGAGCTTGCCCACCTCGTCGAGGAGACAAATGGGCCGGTATGCGGAGGGAGACTCCGCGGGCCGACCCTCCTTCCGGAGGAGGACCATCCTCGCCACCTTCCAACTGGGGGGGAATCGCCCGTCCCTCAGGCAGCGGTCGAACAACCGCCTGAGGTCGGCCCCAAGGACGCCCTGGGTCAAGACCCAAACCCGGCCGGGCACACCATCCGGACCCGGGGCCGTGTTACGAACCCCGAGCCGTCTGATGGCCGCTGCCAGCTCCTCCTGCGTGACCCCCAGCTCGGCCGTCCACTCCACTGGGACAGCCGCCGCCGCCGGAGGACGCGGTCCCCTCTCCCCAATTGGGAAGAGTGTATTGACCACGTCCTCCAGCAGCCGAGGGTCAAGACCCTCGGTGACGGGGGGCGCCCACGGGCGGAGCTTATTCAGCACCACCTTATATGGGCGCCCCCATGGATCGTCATCAAGGGTCTGGAGGAGCTCCTTCCATGCCTGGGTCTTGGCCCGTTTGATGGCGACCTGCAGAGCAACCCGCGCCACGCGGTATGCTCCATACAGGTCATCAGTTGCCCTCGCTCGCGCCACGCCGTCGCCTGTACGTTGACGACGGCGCGCGCGGGTGTACTGGCGTCGGGCGCGGACAGTCGCGACTCGCAACTCCGCGATCGCGTCCGACCACCAGTACACCGCCCGGCGAGGAGAAGCCCGCCCGACCCGAGGCATCGCCGCGTCGCAAATACCCGCGACCAATGCTCCGAGCCGGGCGACCTCCTCCTTTATGCTCGGCAACTCGGCCGCTCCCTGCGGCCAAGTTGCAGCGAGGGCAGCTGCCATCAGGGCGTCCTTGTCCAGGCGCCGAAGCGCCCAGCGGCGTGGTGGGGTGCCACGCAGGCGGCCGTGTCGGGATGCACTCGCGGCGGCAGAGACCTCCATCCGGATGTACCGGTGATCGGAGAGTGTCTCTGCCCCCGCGACCACGTGCCAACCCGACACCATGCGCACGGCGTTGGGGGTCGCGAATCCAACATCCACGATGGACCCCCCATATCGCCGCACGCATGTGTGCTCCGACCCCCGGTTCAATACCCGGAAGTCGAGCCCCGCCGCCCAATCGCCCAGGATCCCGCCGCGAACGGAGGTCCTGGGGGATCCCCAAGCCACCGACTTGGCATTAAAATCCCCCAGGACCAGCACCGGCCGGGCCGCGTAGCGCTGCACGCATGCCGCGACCTCGGCCAAGTACAGCTCGAACGCAGCGTGACCGCTACGGGGCAAAATGTAGCACCCCACCACAGCGACTCCCCCCCAGTCCACGGCGACGAATCCCCGACCGCGCTCCAACAAGGAGAACGGTGGGGACCCGTCGCCCCCTCCCCATACCGTCGCCACCAAGCCGTCCGCGTCGCCCACCCAATGTGGGTGATCAGGGACGCGGTACGGCTCGGCGGCGACCGCCAGGCCAACCCCCCACTCCGCGAGGACTTGGGACATCAAGCCCTGTGCCGCGCGGCAGTGGTTGAGGTTGGCCTGGAGGAGGAGGCGGGGCGGCATTAATTAATGGCCGCGCCAGCCTCCTCCCGGCCGTCCGTCCCCGTAGCACCGTCCACCTCCATGGAGGACGATGCCACCGCCCTCGGCACCGGAGCCGGTGCAGCCCGCCTCTTCCTCTCCTTCCGGGAGGGGGGGGAGCACTTCTTGCTCCCCACCCTGTGATCGGCTGGCCTCCCCATGTCCGCACACAGCGGGCAGTGGGGGGCCGCCGAGCACTGGCTCGCACGGTGCTCTTTGGCACCGCAGCGGTAACACTGACCGCTGCGGTCCACCGGCGAGGTGCACCACTGCCTCACGTGCCCCAATTCGAGGCAGCGGTGACACTGGAGCGGGCGCGGCGCGAGGATTTCCACTCGCGCCGAAACCCACCCCACCAACACCCTCCCGGATTCCGCCACCTTACGGGCGGCGGAGAGGGGGCACCGGGCCCACACCGACCCGAGGCCGGAGGGCGACCTGCGGATCTCTCCGATCCGCAGGTCCTCCACAGGACAGTCCCCCGCCCTCGCAAGGGCACGGGACACATCCTGTGCGCTGACCGAGTCGTCCAGCCCACAAACGCGCATCTCCGTGCGCTTCGTGGGCCGGGCGACCCGGACACCTCGCTCGCCCAGCTGCTCCCGGAGCCTCTGGGCGAGACGATCCGCCTTCGCGCCGCCTTCTGCACCGGGGATCTCCAGCAAGAGACCCCCGGTCACGGCCCTCTTCGCCCTCACGGAGGCGATGCCCAGCTCTTCCAGGGAGATATTCTCCCTGGCGAGCCGCATCGCCTCCGCGAGGGTCAGGTCGCCCCCCTGCGCAACGGTCAGCGCCACCGCTGCCGTTTTTGGGGGACGACCTGGTCGTGCCTTCCCGACCTTCGCGGCCTTTACCTTGGCCGCCGGCGGCGGAGGCGGAGGCCGCGGTTGCGAGGCCTTCCTCGCCGCCCGCTTCGCCTTCCGCCCCACCACCTCACTCCACGCCACCCCCCCTTGGGAGGGTGCTGTGGAGGACGCGACCACCGCGACCACGGGTACACCACCCCCCTTGGGGGTCGCGACCCGGGGCCCTGGTGCCGCAACGCTGGGCGGAGCCTTCACTCCGCCCTTCTTTGCCTTGCCCGACTGTACCGGAACAGGTCGGGGAGGCACCGCCTTCCTGCTGACCGCTCTTCCGGCGAGGAGCTCCTCCCGGAAGGCGGCCAGCTTGCCATCAATCATGTCCCCAATCCTCCTCAGAAGATCGTCTTCTGAGGAGGACGGGGACTTCTTCACGGGCGGAGTGCGGGTGGAGGGGCCCGCGGTGCCCCGCACCACTGCCGCCGCACTCCGCTTATTTACCTCCGCCGGGGGACGCGGCGGTGGAGGAGGAGGGAGGATGGGAGGGAGGGCCGCGCTGTTCCACAGCGCCTCTGCCCTCCTCCTCCCCTGTCGCTCCTCCTCCAACAGGAGCTGCAGACGGGCGTTCCGCCCTCTGAGCTCCCGCGCCGCCTCCCTCATTTCCTCCGCCGCGGCCTTCAGGGCCTCCGCGCCACCGCTTTTCTGCCCCTTAAAGGCGCAGGCAGCGGCGACTTTCTCCACCCGCCTCAGGGACGAGGAGATCCTCTCCGATATCTCCTCGGTCACCTGGTCCCTGAGGCAACTCAGCCTCACCGACGGGCTCATCGCCCCGCCCACCTCGACGACGGCCTGCCCCGTCCTCTTCCTCTTAGAGCCTATGTGGCTCGTGCTGGAGGAGAAGGACGAGACCGACGCCGTCTCGTCGTGCTCCTCCACCCTCCACGAAGCCGGACCTGGCGCTGAGTGGGGCGCGAGCGCCGCCACCCTAACCCCAACCCCGTCTCCGTCCTCCCCAACCGACAAAACCCGCCCCATCCCCATTTTATTTTCTGTGTCCATAAAAATCCCACGAGATGGTCGGAAATAAAGGTCCACCCGGGCAGAGCCGCCTTACCCGGGTAAGCCTAATACTCCGGGGGTTCGGCAGGTTCCCCGGAGGTGGTCGCTTGGGATTGGGCCTTCTCCCCCAACCATGCATCCCATCGCCGCGCACCATAGCTTAGGATTGGAGGGCGATTTTATAGAGTCGCCATACTCGTGGCCCAGGCGGTTAAGCCAAGACCCCCGTTCCTCCTGCCGTCACGTACCATTCACAAAAACCAATAGGGAATTGTGAATGGGTCGTTGTGACGACCAACAGGAGGCTTACGGTGTGTGTATGACTCGGGTACCCCGGGTTCGTTAAGCCCGTACTGCAGCTGAAAGGCTGGCAGCCCCTGAGGGAAAATTAAACCTGGTCTTGATAAATATTTTAGAGGATAACGCATGTTAGGTCTGGGTTAGGTCTGTGATTTGCCCTCATCAGGGTCATACTTTCGCAGTTTTAACATGCATGTTGACCTGATCGAGGGTTTTTTTTGCTTTGGATAACGTAGTAAAGTGGTACCACACTAAAACAATCAATTAAACCTGGTTTCGATCAATATTTTAGAGGATAACGCATGCTAGGTCTGGGATAGGTCTGGAATTAGCCCTCATCAGGGTCATACTGTCGCACACTTGACATACTCGTTGATCAGATCCTGGGTTTTTTTCTGGTTTGGATCACGTAGTAATGTGGTACCACACTGAAACAGTCGATTAAACCTGGTTTCGATCAATATTATTGAGGGTAACGCATGTTAGGTCTAGGTTAGGCCTGGGATTTTCACTCATCAGACTCATACTTTCGCATATTTCTCATACTTCATGGCTAGATCCTGGGCTATTTCTGGATTGGATCACGCAGTAATGTGGTACCACACTGAAACATTCAATTAAACCTGGTCTTGATAAATTTGTTAGAGGATAACGCATGTTAGGTTTGGGTTAGGTCTAGGATTTGCACTCATCAGGCTCATCCTTTCGCATATTTCTCATACTTCATGGCTAGATCCTGGGCTGTTTCTGGATTGTATCACGTAGTAATGTGGTACCACACTGAAACAGTCGATTAAACCTCGTTTCGATCAATATTTTAGAGGATAACGCAAGTTAGGTCTGGGATAGGTCTGGGATTTGACCTCATCAGACTCATACCTTCGCACCCTTCACATACTCGTTGAACAGATCCTGGGTTATTTTCTGGTTTGGATCACATAGTAATGTGGTACCACACTGAAACAGTCGATTAAACCAGGTTTCGATCAATATTTTTGAGGATAACGCATGTTAGGTCTAGGTTATGCCTGGGATTTTCACTCATCAGACTCATACGTTCGCATTCTTCACATACTTGTTGAACGGATCCTGGGTTTTTTCTGGTTTGGATCACGTAGCAATGTGGGACCACACTGAAACAGTCAATTAAACCTGGTTTCGATCAATATTTTAGAGAATAATTCATGTTAGGTCTAGGTTAGGTCTGGGATTTGCTCTTATCGGGCACATTCTTTCGCATATTTCTCATACTTGATGGCTAGATCCTGGGCTTTTTCTGGATTGCATAACGTAGTAATGAAGTACAACACTGAAACAGTCAATTAAACCTGGTTTCCATCAATATTTTAGAGGATAACGCAAGTTAGGTCTGGGATAGGTCTGGGATTCGCCCTAATCAGGCTCATACATTCGCGTTTTTCACGTACTTGTTGAACTGATCCTGGGTTTTTTCTGGTTTGGATCACGTAGTAATGTGGTACCACACTGAAACAGTCGATTAAACATCGTTTCGATCAATATTTTAGAGGATAACGCAAGTTAGGTCTGGGATAGGTCTGGGATTTGACCTCATCAGACTCATACCTTCGCACCCTTCACATACTCGTTGAACAGATCCTGGGTTATTTTCTGCTTTGGATCACGTAGTAAAGTGGTGCCACACTGAAACAGTCCATTAAACCTGGTTTCCATCAATATTTTAGAGGACAACGCATGTTAGGTCTGGGATAGGCCTGGGATTTGCCCTCATCAGGCTCATACTTTCGCGTTTTTCACATACTTGTTGAACAGATCCTGGGTTTTTTCTGGTTTGGATCACGCAGTAGTGTGGTACCACACAGAAACAGTCCATTAAACCTGGTTGCGATCAATATTTTAGTGGATAACGCATGTTAGGTCTGGGTTAGGACTAGGATTTGCCCTCATCAGGCTCATTCTTTCGCATATTTCTTATACTTGATGGCTAGATCCTAGGCTTTTTCTGGATTGCATCACGTAGTAATGTGCTACCACACTGAAACATTCAATTAAACCTGGTCTTGATAAATATTTTAGAGGATAACGCATGTTAGGTCTGGGATAGGTGTGGGATTTGCCATCATCAGGCTCATACTTTGGCAGTTTTAACATGCATGCTGACCAGATCGAGGGTTTTTTCAGCTTTGGATCACGTAGTAAAGTGGTACCACACTAAAACTGTCAATTAAACCTGGTTTCGATCAATATTTTAGAGGATATCGCAAATTAGGTCTGGGATAGGTCTGTGATTTGCCCTCATCAGACTCATACTTTCGCACGCTTCACATACTCGTTGATCAGATCCTGGGTTTTTTTCTGGTTTGGTTCACGTAGTAATGTGGTACCACACTGAAACATTCATTTAAACCTGGTCTTGATAAATATGTTAGAGGATAACGCATGTTAGGTCTGGGTTCGGTCTAGGATTTGCCCTCATCAGGCTCATGCTTTCACATATTTCTCATACTTCATGGCTAGATCCCGGGCTATTTCTGGATTGTATCACGTAGTAATGTGGTACCACGCTGAAACACTCAATTAAACCTGGTCTTGATAAATATTTTAGAGGATAACGCAAGTTAGGTCTGGGATAGGTCTGGGATTTGCCCTCATCAGACTCATACTTACGCACACTTCACATACTCGTTGAACAGATCCTGGGTTATTTTCTGCTTTGGATCACATAGTAATGTGGTACCAAACTGAAACAGTCGATTAAACCTGGTTTCGACCAATATTTTAGAGAATAATTCATGTTAGGTCTAGGTTAGGTCTGGGATTTGCTCTCATCAGGCTCATTCTGTCGCATATTTCTCATACTTGATGGCTAGATCCTGGGCTTTTTCTGGATTGCATCACGTAGTAATGAAGTACAACACTGAAACAGTCAATTAAACCTGGTTTCCATCAATACTTTAGAGGACAACGCAAGTTAGGTCTGGGATAGGCCTGGGATTTTCACTCATCACACTCATACTTTCGCATTCTTCACATACTTGTTGAACGGATCCTGCGTTTTTTCTGGTTTTGTATCACATAGTAATGTGGGTCCACACTGAAACAATCAATTAAACCTGGTCTTGATAAATATTTTAGAGGATAACGCATGTTAGGTGGGATAGGTCTGGGATTTGCCCTCATCAGACTCATACTTTCGCACACTTCACATACTCGTTGAACAGATCCTGGGTTATTTTCTGGTTTGGATCACATAGTAATGTGGTGCCACACTGAAACAGTCGATTAAACCAGGTTTCGATCAATATTTTTGAGGATAACGCATGTTAGGTCTAGGTTAGCCCTGGGATTTTCACTCATCAAACTTATACTTTCGCATTCTTCACATACTTGTTGAACGGATCCTGGGTTTTTTCTGGTTTGCATCACGTAGTAATGTGGGACCGCACTGAAACAGTCAATTAAACCTGGTTTCGATCAATATTTTAGAGGATAACGCAAGTTAGGTCTGGGATAGGTCTGGGTTTTGCCCTCATCAGGCTCATACTTTCGCGTTTTTCAGATACTTGTTGAACAGATCCTGGGTTTTTTCTGGTTTGGATCACGTAGTAGTATGGTACCACACAGAAACAGTCCATTAAACCTGGTTGCGATCAATATTTTAGAGGATAACGCATGTTAGGTCTGGGTTAGGTCTAGGATTTGCCCTCATCAGGCTCATTCTTTCGCATATTTCTTATACTTGATGGCTAGATCCTAGGCTTTTTCTGGATTGCATCACGTAGTAATGTGGTACCACACTGAAACATTCAGTTAAACCTGGTCTTGATAAATATTTTAGAGGATAACGCATGTTAGGTCTGGGACAGGTGTGGGATTTGCCATCATCAGGCTCATACTTTCGCAGTTTTAACATGCATGCTGACCTGATCGAGGGTTTTTTCTGCTTTGGATCACGTAGTAAAGTGGTACCACACTAAAACTGTCAATTAAACCTGGTTTCGATCAATATTTTAGAGGATATCGCAAGTTAGGTCTGGGATAGGTCTGTGATTTGCCCTCATCAGACTCATACTTTCGCACACTTCACATACTCGTTGATCAGATCCTGGGTTTTTTTCTGGTTTGGTTCACGTAGTAATGTGGTACCACGCTGAAACATTCATTTAAACCTGGTCTTGATAAATATTTTAGAGGATAACGCATGTTAGGTCTGGGTTAGGTCTAGGATTTGCCCTCATCAGGCTCATACTTTCGCATATTTCTCATACTTCATGGCTAGATCCTGGGCTATTTCTGGATTGTATCACGTAGTAATGTGGTACCACGCTGAAACACTCAATTAAACCTGGTCTTGATAAATATTTTAGAGGATAACGCAAGTTAGGTTTGGGATAGGTCTAAGATTTGCCCTCATCAGGCTCACAGTTTCGCGTTTTTTACATACTTGTTGAACGGATCCTGGGTTTTTTCTGGTTTGGATCACGTAGTAATGTGGGACCACACTGAAACAATCAATTAAACCTGGTCTTGATAAATATTTTAGAGGATAACGCATGTTAGGTCTGGGTTAGGTCTAGGATTTGCCCTCGTCAGGCTCATACTTTCGCATATTTCTCATTCTTCATGGCTATATCCTGGGCTATTTCTGGGTTGGATCACGTAGTAATGTGGTACCACACTGAAACTGTCAATTAAACCTGGTTTCGATCAATATTTTAGAGGATAACGCAAGTTAGGTCTGGGATAGGTCTAAGATTTGCCCTCATCAGGCTCACAGTTTCGCGTTTTTCACATACTTGTTGAACGGATCCTGGGTTTTTTCTGGTTTGGATTACGTAGTAGTGTGGTTCCACACTGAAACAGTCCATTAAAGCTGGTTTGGATCAATATCTTAGAGGATAACGCATGCTAGGTCTAGGTTAGGTCTGGGATTTTCACTCATCAGACCCACACTTTCGCATTCTTCACATACTTGTTGAACGGATCCTGGGTTTTTTCTGGTTTGGATCACGTAGTAATGTGGGACCATACTGAAACAATCAATTCGACCTGGTCTTGATAAATATTTTAGAGGATAACGCATGTTAGGTCTGGGTTAGGTCTAGGATTTGCCCTCATCAGGCTCATACTTTCGCATATTTCTCATACTTCATGGCTAGATCCTGGGCTATTTCTGGATTGTATCACGTAGTAATGTGGTACCACGCTGAAACATTCAATTAAACCTGGTCTTGATAAATATACTAGAGGATAACGCAAGTTAGGTCTGGGATAGGTCTGGGATTTGCCCTCATCAGTCTCATACTCACGCACACTTCACATACTCGTTGAACAGATCCTGAGTTATTTTCTGGTTTGGATCACATAGTAATGTGGTACCAAACTGAAAGAGTCGATTAAACCAGGTTTCGATCAATACTTTTGAGGATAGCGCATGTTTGGTCTAGGTTAGGCCTGGGATTTTCACTCATCAGACTCATACTTTCGCATTCTTCACATACTTGTTGAACGGATCCTGCGTTTTTTCTGGTTTGGATCACGTAGTAAAGTGGGACCACACTGAAACAGTCAATTAAACCTGGTTTCGACCAATATTTTAGAGAATAATTCATGTTAGGTCTAGGTTAGGTCTGGGATTTGCTCTCATCAGGCTCATTCTTTCGCATATTTCTCATACTTGATGGCTAGATCCTGGGCTTTTTCTGGATTGCATGAGGTAGTAATGAAGTACAACACTGAAACAGTCAATTAAACCTGGTTTCCGTCAATATTTTAGAGGATAACGCAAGTTACGTCTGGGATAGGTCTAAGATTTGCCCTCATCAGGCTCACAGTTTCGCGTTTTTCACATACTTGTTGAACCGATCCTGGGTTTTTTCTGGTTTGGATTACGTAGTAGTGTGGTTCCACACTGAAACAGTCCATTAAACCTGGTTTGGATCAATATCTTAGAGGATAACGCATGCTAGGTCTAGGTTAGGTCTGGGATTTTCACTCATCAGACCCACACTTTCGCATTCTTCACATACTTGTTGAACGGATCCTGGGTTTTTTCTGGTTTGGATCACGTAGTAATGTGGGACCACACTGAAACAATCAATTCGACCTGGTCTTGATAAATATTTTAGAGGATAACGCATGTTAGGTCTGGGATGGGTGTGGGATTTGCCATCATCAGGCTCATACTTTCGCAGTTTTAACATGCATGCTGACCTGATCGAGGGTTTTTTCTGCTTTGGATCACGTAGTAAAGTGGTAACACACTAAAACTGTCAATTACACCTGGTTTCGATCAATATTTTGGAGGATATCGCATGTTAGGTCTGGGATAGGTCTGTGATTTGCCCTCATCAGACTCATACTTTCGCACATTTCTCATACTTCATGGCTAGATCCTGGGCTATTTCTGGATTGGATCACGTAGTAATGTGGTACCACACTGAAACTGTCTATTAAACCTGGTATCGATCAATATTTTAGAGGATAACGCAAGTTAGGTCTGGGATAGGTCTGGGATTTGCCCTCATCAGGCTCATACTTTCGCGTTTTTCACATACTTGTTGAACAGATCCTGGGTTTTTTCTGGTTTGGATCACGTAGTAATATGGGTACACACTGATACAATCAACTAAACCTGGTCTTGATAAATATTTTAGAGGATAACGCATGTTAGGTCTAGGTTAGCCCTGGGATTTTCACTCATCAGACTCGTACTTTCACATTCTTCTCATACTTGTTGAACTGATCCTGGGTTTTTTCTGGTTTGGATCACGTAGTAATGTGGTACCGCACTGAAACAGTCGATTAAACCTGGTTTCGATCAATATTTTAGAGGAAAACGCAAGTTAAGTCTGGGATTGGTCTGGGATTTGACCTCATCAGACTCATACTTTCGCATATTTCTCATACTTCATGGCTAGATCCTGGGCTATTTCTGGATTGGATCACGTAGTAATGTGGTACCACACTGAAATAGTCAATTAAACCTGGTTTCGATCAATATTTTAGAGGATAACGCATGTTAGGTCTAGGTTAGCCCTGGGATTTTCACTCATCAGACTCATACTTTCGCATTCTTCTCATACTTGTTGAACTGGTCCTGGGTTTTTTCTGGTTTGGATCACGTAGTAATGTGGTACCGCACTGAAACAGTCGATTCAACCTGGTTTCGATCAATATTTTAGAGGAAAACGCAAGTTAAGTCTGGGATTGGTCTGGGATTTGACCTCATCAGACTCATACTTTCGCATATTTCTCATACCTCATGGCTAGATCCTGGGCTATTTCTGGATTGGATCACGTAGTAAGGTGGTACCACACTGAAACATTCAATGAAACCTGGTCTGGATAAATATTTTAGAGGACAACGCAAGTTAGGTCTTGGTAAGGCCAGAGATTTTCACTCATCAGGATCATACATTCGCATTCTTCACATACTTGTTGAACGGATCCTGGGTTTTTTCTGGTTTGGATCACGTAGTAATGTGGTACCACACTAAAACAGTCAATTAAACCTGGTTTCGATCAATATTTTAGAGGATATCGCATGTTAGGTCTGGGATAGGTCTGTGATTTGCCCTCATCAGACTCATACTTTCGCACATTTCTCATACTTCATGGCTAGATCCTGGGCTATTTCTGGATTGGAACACGTAGTAATGTGGTACCACACTGAAACTGTCTATTAAACCTGGTATCGATCAATATTTTAGAGGATAACGCAAGCTAGGTCTGGGATAGGTCTGGGATTAGCCCTCATCAGAGTCATACTTTCGCACAATTCACATACTCGTTGACAAGATCCTGGGTTTTTTTCTGGTTTGGATCACGTAGTAATGTAGTTCCACACTGAAACAGTCGATTAAACCTGGTTTCGATCAATATTTTAGAGGATAACGCAAGTTAGGTCTGGGATAGGTCTGGGATTTGCCCTCATCAGGCTCATACTTTCGCGTTTTTCACATACTAGTTGAACAGATCCTGGGTTTTTTCCTGGTTTGGATCCCGTAGTAGTGTGGTACCATACTGAAACAATCAATTAAACCTGGTTTTGATAAATATTTTAGAGGATAACGCATGTTAGGTCTGGGATAGGTCTGGGATTTGCCCTCATCAGACTCATACTTTCGCACACTTCACATACTCGTTGAACAGATCCTGGGTTATTTTCTGGTTGGGATCACATAGTAATGTGGTACCACACTGAAACAGTCGATTAAACCTGGTTTCGATGAATATTTTAGAGGATAACGCAAATTAGGTCTGGGATAGGTCCGGGATTTGCCCTCATCAGGCTCATACTTTCGCGTTTTTCACATACTTGTTGAACAGATCCTGGGTTTTTTCTGGTTTGGGTCACGTAGTAGTGTGATACTACACTGAAACATTCAATGAAACCTGGTCTGGATAAATATTTTAGAGGATAACGCATCTTAGGTCTGGGTTAGGTCTGGGGTTTGCTCTCATCAGGCTCATTCTTTCGCATATTTCTCATACTTGATGGCTAGATCCTGGGCTTTTTCTGGACTGCATCACGTAGTAATGTGGTACCACGCTGAAACAGTCAATTAAACCTGGTTTCGATCAATATTTTAGAGGATAACGCAAGTTAGGTCTGGGATAGGTCTGGGATTTGCCCTCATCAGGCTCATACTTTCGCACACTTCACATACTCGAAGAACAGATCCTGCGTTATTTTCTGGTTTGGATCACATAGTAATGTGGTACCACACTGAAACATTCAATTAAACCTGGTCTTGATAAATATTTTAGAGGATGACGCATGTTAGGTCTGGGTTAGGTCTAGGATTTGCCCTCATCAGAATCATACTTTTGCATTCTTCACATACTTGTTGAACGGATCCTGGGTTATTTTCTGGATTGGATCACATAGTAATGTGGTACCACACTGAAACATTCAATTAAACCTGGTCTTGATAAATATTTTAGAGGATGACGCATGTTAGGTCTGGGTTAGGTCTAGGATTTGCCCTCATCAGAATCATACTTTCGCATTCTTCACATACATGTTGAACGGATCCTGGGTTATTTTCTGGATTGGATCACATAGTAATGTGGTACCACACTGAAACAGTCGATTAAACCTGGTTTCGCTCATTATTTTAGAGGATAACGCATGTTAGGTCTAGGTTAGGTCTGGGATTTGCTCTCATCAGGCTCATTCTTTCGCATATTTCTCATACTTGATGGCTAGATCCTGGGCTTTTTCTGGATTGCATCACGTAGTAATGTGGTACCACGCTGAAACAGTCAATTAAACCTGGTTTCGATCAATATTTTAGAGGATAACGCAAGTTAGGTCTGGGATAGGTCTAGGATTTGCCCTCATCAGACTCATACTTTCGCATTCTTCACATACTTGTTGAACAGATCCTGCGATATTTTCTGGTTTGGATCACGTAGTAATGTGGGTCCACACTGAAACAATCAATTAAACCTGGTCTTGATAAATATTTTAGAGGATAACGCATGTTAGGTCTGGGATAGGTCTGGGATTTGCCCTCATCAGGCTCATACTTTCGCACACTTCACATACTCGAAGAACAGATCCTGCGTTATTTTCTGGTTTGGATCACATAGTAATGTGGTACCACACTGAAACATTCAATTTAACCTGGTCTTGATAAATATTTTAGAGGATGACGCATGTTAGGTCTGGGTTAGGTCTAGGATTTGCCCTCATCAGTATCATACTTTCGCATTCTTCACATACTTGTTGAACGGATCCTGGGTTATTTTCTGGATTGGATCACATAGCAATGTGGTACCACACTGAAACAGTCGATTAAACCTGGTTTCGAACAATATTTTTGAGGATAACGCATGTTAGGTCTAGGTTAGGCCTGGGATTTTCACTCATCAGACTCATACTTTCGCTTTCTTCACATACTTGTTGAACGGATCCTGGGTTTTTTCTGGTTTGGATCACGTAGTAATGTGGGTCCACACTGAAACAATCAATTAAACCTGGTGTTGATAAATATTTTAGAGGATAACGCATGTTAGGTCTGGGATAGGTCTGGGATTTGCCCTCATAAGACTCATACTTTCGCAAACTTCACATACTCGTTGAACAGATCCTGGGTTATTTTCTGGTTCGGATCACATAGTAATGTGGTACCACACTGAAACAGTCGATTAAACCTGGTTTCGCTCAATATTTTAGAGGATAACGCATGTTAGGTCTAGGTCAGGCCTGGGATTTTCACTCATCAGACTCATACTTTCGCAATCTTCACATACTTGTTGAACGGATCCTGGGTTTTCTCTGGTTTGGATCACGTAGTAATGTGGTACCACACTGAAACATTCAATTAAACCTGGTCTTGATAAATATTTTAGAGGAAAACACATGTTAGGTCTGGGTTAGGTCTAGGATTTGCCCTCATCAGGCTCATACTTTCGCATATTTCTCATACTTCATGGCTAGATCCTTGGCTATTTCTGGATTGGATCACGTAGTAAAGTGGTACCACACTGAAACATTCAATGAAACCTGGTCTGGATAAATATTTTAGAGGATAACGCATCTTAGGTCTGGGTTAGGTCTAAGATTTGCCCACATCAGACTCATACTTTCGCATATTTCTCATACTTCATGGCTAGATCCTTGGCTATTTCTGGGTTGGATCACGTAGTAATGTGGTACCACACTGAAACTGTCAATTAAACCTGGTTTCGATCAATATTTTAGAGGATAACGCAAGTTAGGTCTGGGATAGGTCTAAGATTTGCCCTCATCAGGCTCACAGTTTCGCGTTTTTCACATACTTGTTGAACGGATCCTGGGTTTTTTCTGGTTTGGATCACGTAGTAATGTGGGACCACACTGAAACAATCAATTCGACCTGGTCTTGATAAATATTTTAGAGGATAACGCATGTTAGGTCTGGGATAGGTATGGGATTTGCCATCATCAGGCTCATACTTTCGCAGTTTTAACATGCACGCTGACCTGATCGAGGGTTTTTTCTGCTTTGGATCACGTAGTAAAGTGGTAACACACTAAAACTGTCAATTAAACCTGGTTTCGATCAATATTTTAGAGGATAACGCAAGTTAGGTCTGGGATAGGTCTGGGATTTTCACTCATCAGACTCATACTTTCGCATTCTTCTCATACTTGTTGAACTGATCCTGGGTTTTTTCTGGTTTGGATCACGTAGTAATGTGGTACCGCACTGAAACAGTCGAATGAACCTAGTTTCGATCAATATTTTAGAGGAAAACGCAAGTTAAGTCTGGGATTGGTCTGGGATTTGACCTCATCAGACTCATACTTTCGCACATTTCTCATACTTCATGGCTAGATCCTGGGCTATTTCTGGATTGGATCACGTAGTAATGTGGTACCACACTGAAACTGTCTATTAAACCTGGTATCGATCAATATTTTAGAGGATAACGCAAGCTAGGTCTGGGATAGGTCTGGGATTAGCCCTCATCAGAGTCATACTTTCGCACAATTCACATACTCGTTGACAAGATCCTGGGTTTTTTTCTGGTTTGGATCACGTAGTAATGTAGTTCCACACTGAAACAGTCGATTAAACCTGGTTTCGATCAATATTTTAGAGGATAACGCAAGTTAGGTCTGGGATAGGTCTGGGATTTGCCCTCATCAGGCTCATACTTTCGCGTTTTTCACATACTAGTTGAACAGATCCTGGGTTTTTTCCTGGTTTGGATCCCGTAGTAGTGTGGTACCACACTGAAACAATCAATTAAACCTGGTTTTGATAAATATTTTAGAGGATAACGCATGTTAGGTCTGGGATAGGTCTGGGATTTGCCCTCATCAGACTCATACTTTCGCACACTTCACATACTCGTTGAACAGATCCTGGGTTATTTTCTGGTTGGGATCACATAGTAATGTGGTACCACACTGAAACAGTCGATTAAACCTGGTTTCGATGAATATTTTAGAGGATAACGCAAATTAGGTCTGGGATAGGTCCGGGATTTGCCCTCATCAGGCTCATACTTTCGCGTTTTTCACATACTTGTTGAACAGATCCTGGGTTTTTTCTGGTTTGGGTCACGTAGTAGTGTGATACTACACTGAAACATTCAATGAAACCTGGTCTGGATAAATATTTTAGAGGATAACGCATCTTAGGTCTGGGTTAGGTCTGGGGTTTGCTCTCATCAGGCTCATTCTTTCGCATATTTCTCATACTTGATGGCTAGATCCTGGGCTTTTTCTGGACTGCATCACGTAGTAATGTGGTACCACGCTGAAACAGTCAATTAAACCTGGTTTCGATCAATATTTTAGAGGATAACGCAAGTTAGGTCTGGGATAGGTCTGGGATTTGCCCTCATCAGGCTCATACTTTCGCACACTTCACATACTCGAAGAACAGATCCTGCGTTATTTTCTGGTTTGGATCACGTAGTAATGTGGTACCACACTGAAACTGTCTATTAAACCTGGTATCGATCAATATTTTAGAGGATAACGCAAGCTAGGTCTGGGATAGGTCTGGGATTAGCCCTCATCAGAGTCATACTTTCGCACAATTCACATACTCGTTGACAAGATCCTGGGTTTTTTTCTGGTTTGGATCACGTAGTAATGTAGTTCCACACTGAAACAGTCGATTAAACCTGGTTTCGATCAATATTTTAGAGGATAACGCAAGTTAGGTCTGGGATAGGTCTGGGATTTGCCCTCATCAGGCTCATACTTTCGCGTTTTTCACATACTAGTTGAACAGATCCTGGGTTTTTTCCTGGTTTGGATCCCGTAGTAGTGTGGTACCACACTGAAACAATCAATTAAACCTGGTTTTGATAAATATTTTAGAGGATAACGCATGTTAGGTCTGGGATAGGTCTGGGATTTGCCCTCATCAGACTCATACTTTCGCACACTTCACATACTCGTTGAACAGATCCTGGGTTATTTTCTGGTTGGGATCACATAGTAATGTGGTACCACACTGAAACAGTCGATTAAACCTGGTTTCGATGAATATTTTAGAGGATAACGCAAATTAGGTCTGGGATAGGTCCGGGATTTGCCCTCATCAGGCTCATACTTTCGCGTTTTTCACATACTTGTTGAACAGATCCTGGGTTTTTTCTGGTTTGGGTCACGTAGTAGTGTGATACTACACTGAAACATTCAATGAAACCTGGTCTGGATAAATATTTTAGAGGATAACGCATCTTAGGTCTGGGTTAGGTCTGGGGTTTGCTCTCATCAGGCTCATTCTTTCGCATATTTCTCATACTTGATGGCTAGATCCTGGGCTTTTTCTGGACTGCATCACGTAGTAATGTGGTACCACGCTGAAACAGTCAATTAAACCTGGTTTCGATCAATATTTTAGAGGATAACGCAAGTTAGGTCTGGGATAGGTCTGGGATTTGCCCTCATCAGGCTCATACTTTCGCACACTTCACATACTCGAAGAACAGATCCTGCGTTATTTTCTGGTTTGGATCACATAGTAATGTGGTACCACACTGAAACATTCAATTAAACCTGGTCTTGATAAATATTTTAGAGGATGACGCATGTTAGGTCTGGGTTAGGTCTAGGATTTGCCCTCATCAGAATCATACTTTCGCATTCTTCACATACTTGTTGAACGGATCCTGGGTTATTTTCTGGATTGGATCACATAGTAATGTGGTACCACACTGAAACAGTCGATTAAACCTGGTTTCGAACAATATTTTTGAGGATAACGCATGTTAGGTCTAGGTTAGGCCTGGGATTTTCACTCATCAGACTCATACTTTCGCTTTCTTCACATACTTGTTGAACGGATCCTGGGTTTTTTCTGGTTTGGATCACGTAGTAATGTGGGTCCACACTGAAACAATCAATTAAACCTGGTGTTGATAAATATTTTAGAGGATAACGCATGTTAGGTCTGGGATAGGTCTGGGATTTGCCCTCATAAGACTCATACTTTCGCAAACTTCACATACTCGTTGAACAGATCCTGGGTTATTTTCTGGTTCGGATCACATAGTAATGTGGTACCACACTGAAACAGTCGATTAAACCTGGTTTCGCTCAATATTTTAGAGGATAACGCATGTTAGGTCTAGGTCAGGCCTGGGATTTTCACTCATCAGACTCATACTTTCGCATTCTTCACATACTTGTTGAACGGATCCTGGGTTTTCTCTGGTTTGGATCACGTAGTAATGTGGTACCACACTGTAACATTCAATTAAACCTGGTCTTGATAAATATTTTAGAGGAAAACACATGTTAGGTCTGGGTTAGGTCTAGGATTTGCCCTCATCAGGCTCATACTTTCGCATATTTCTCATACTTCATGGCTAGATCCTTGGCTATTTCTGGATTGGATCACGTAGTAAAGTGGTACCACACTGAAACATTCAATGAAACCTGGTCTGGATAAATATTTTAGAGGATAACGCATCTTAGGTCTGGGTTAGGTCTAAGATTTGCCCACATCAGACTCATACTTTCGCATATTTCTCATACTTCATGGCTAGATCCTTGGCTATTTCTGGGTTGGATCACGTAGTAATGTGGTACCACACTGAAACTGTCAATTAAACCTGGTTTCGATCAATATTTTAGAGGATAACGCAAGTTAGGTCTGGGATAGGTCTAAGATTTGCCCTGATCAGGCTCACAGTTTCGCGTTTTTCACATACTTGTTGAACGGATCCTGGGTTTTTTCTGGTTTGGATCACGTAGTAATGTGGGACCACACTGAAACAATCAATTCGACCTGGTCTTGATAAATATTTTAGAGGATAACGCATGTTAGGTCTGGGATAGGTGTGGGATTTGCCATCATCAGGCTCATACTTTCGCAGTTTTAACATGCACGCTGACCTGATCGAGGGTTTTTTCTGCTTTGGATCACGTAGTAAAGTGGTAACACACTAAAACTGTCAATTAAACCTGGTTTCGATCAATATTTTAGAGGATAACGCAAGTTAGGTCTGGGATAGGTCTGGGATTTGCCCTCATCAGGCTCATACTTTCGCGTTTTTCAGATACTTGTTGAACAGATCCTGGGTTTTTTCTGGTTTGGATTACGTAGTAGTGTGGTTCCACACTGAAACAGTCCATTAAACCTGGTTTGGATCAATATCTTAGAGGATAACGAATGTTAGGTCTAGGTTAGGTCTGCGATTTTCACTCATCAGACCCATACTTTCGCATTCTTCACATACTTGTCGAACGGATCCTGGGTTTTTTCTGGTTTGGATCACGTAGTAACGTGGGACCACACTGAAACAATCAATTAAACCTGGTCTTGATAAATATTTTAGAGGATAACGCATGTTAGGTGGGATAGGTCTGGGATTTGCCCTCATCAGACTCATACTTTCGCACACTTCACATACTCGTTGAACAGATCCTGGGTTATTTTCTGGTTTGGATCACATAGTAATGTGGTGCCACACTGAAACAGTCGATTAAACCAGGTTTCGATCAATATTTTTGAGGATAACGCATGTTAGGTCTAGGTTAGCCCTGGGATTTTCACTCATCAAACTCATACTTTCGCATTCTTCACATACTTGTTGAACGGATCCTGGGTTTTTTCTGGTTTGCATCACGTAGTAATGTGGGACCACACTGAAACAGTCAATTAAACCTGGTTTCGATCAATATTTTAGAGGATAACGCAAGTTAGGTCTGGGATAGGTCTGGGTTTTGCCCTCATCAGGCTCATACTTTCGCGTTTTTCAGATACTTGTTGAACAGATCCTGGGTTTTTTCTGGTTTGGATCACGTAGTAAAGTGGGACCACACTGAAACAGTCAATTAAACCTGGTTTCGACCAATATTTTAGAGAATAATTCATGTTAGGTCTAGGTTAGGTCTGGGATTTGCTCTCATCAGGCTCATTCTTTCGCATATTTCTCATACTTGATGGCTAGATCCTGGGCTTTTTCTGGATTGCATGACGTAGTAATGAAGTACAACACTGAAACAGTCAATTAAACCTGGTTTCCGTCAATATTTTAGAGGATAACGCAAGTTAGGTCTGGGATAGGTCTAAGATTTGCCCTCATCAGGCTCACAGTTTCGCGTTTTTCACATACTTGTTGAACCGATCCTGGGTTTTTTCTGGTTTGGATTACGTAGTAGTGTGGTTCCACACTGAAACAGTCCATTAAACCTGGTTTGGATCAATATCTTAGAGGATAACGCATGCTAGGTCTAGGTTAGGTCTGGGATTTTCACTCATCAGACCCACACTTTCGCATTCTTCACATACTTGTTGAACGGATCCTGGGTTTTTTCTGGTTTGGATCACGTAGTAATGTGGGACCACACTGAAACAATCAATTCGACCTGGTCTTGATAAATATTTTAGAGGATAACGCATGTTAGGTCTGGGATAGGTGTGGGATTTGCCATCATCAGGCTCATACTTTCGCGTTTTTCAGATACTTGTTGAACAGATCCTGGGTTTTTTCTGGTTTGGATCACGTAGTAAAGTGGGACCACACTGAAACAGTCAATTAAACCTGGTTTCGACCAATATTTTAGAGAATAATTCATGTTAGGTCTAGGTTAGGTCTGGGATTTGCTCTCATCAGGCTCATTCTTTCGCATATTTCTCATACTTGATGGCTAGATCCTGGGCTTTTTCTGGATTGGATCACGTAGTAAAGTGGTACCACACTGAAACATTCAATGAAACCTGGTCTGGATAAATATTTTAGAGGATAACGCATCTTAGGTCTGGGTTAGGTCTAAGATTTGCCCACATCAGACTCATACTTTCGCATATTTCTCATACTTCATGGCTAGATCCTTGGCTATTTCTGGGTTGGATCACGTAGTAATGTGGTACCACACTGAAACTGTCAATTAAACCTGGTTTCGATCAATATTTTAGAGGATAACGCAAGTTAGGTCTGGGATAGGTCTAAGATTTGCCCTGATCAGGCTCACAGTTTCGCGTTTTTCACATACTTGTTGAACGGATCCTGGGTTTTTTCTGGTTTGGATCACGTAGTAATGTGGGACCACACTGAAACAATCAATTCGACCTGGTCTTGATAAATATTTTAGAGGATAACGCATGTTAGGTCTGGGATAGGTGTGGGATTTGCCATCATCAGGCTCATACTTTCGCAGTTTTAACATGCACGCTGACCTGATCGAGGGTTTTTTCTGCTTTGGATCACGTAGTAAAGTGGTAACACACTAAAACTGTCAATTAAACCTGGTTTCGATCAATATTTTAGAGGATAACGCAAGTTAGGTCTGGGATAGGTCTGGGATTTGCCCTCATCAGGCTCATACTTTCGCGTTTTTCAGATACTTGTTGAACAGATCCTGGGTTTTTTCTGGTTTGGATTACGTAGTAGTGTGGTTCCACACTGAAACAGTCCATTAAACCTGGTTTGGATCAATATCTTAGAGGATAACGAATGTTAGGTCTAGGTTAGGTCTGCGATTTTCACTCATCAGACCCATACTTTCGCATTCTTCACATACTTGTCGAACGGATCCTGGGTTTTTTCTGGTTTGGATCACGTAGTAACGTGGGACCACACTGAAACAATCAATTAAACCTGGTCTTGATAAATATTTTAGAGGATAACGCATGTTAGGTGGGATAGGTCTGGGATTTGCCTTCATCAGACTCATACTTTCGCACACTTCACATACTCGTTGAACAGATCCTGGGTTATTTTCTGGTTTGGATCACATAGTAATGTGGTGCCACACTGAAACAGTCGATTAAACCAGGTTTCGATCAATATTTTTGAGGATAACGCATGTTAGGTCTAGGTTAGCCCTGGGATTTTCACTCATCAAACTCATACTTTCGCATTCTTCACATACTTGTTGAACGGATCCTGGGTTTTTTCTGGTTTGCATCACGTAGTAATGTGGGACCACACTGAAACAGTCAATTAAACCTGGTTTCGATCAATATTTTAGAGGATAACGCAAGTTAGGTCTGGGATAGGTCTGGGTTTTGCCCTCATCAGGCTCATACTTTCGCGTTTTTCAGATACTTGTTGAACAGATCCTGGGTTTTTTCTGGTTTGGATCACGTAGTAAAGTGGGACCACACTGAAACAGTCAATTAAACCTGGTTTCGACCAATATTTTAGAGAATAATTCATGTTAGGTCTAGGTTAGGTCTGGGATTTGCTCTCATCAGGCTCATTCTTTCGCATATTTCTCATACTTGATGGCTAGATCCTGGGCTTTTTCTGGATTGCATCACGTAGTAATGAAGTACAACACTGAAACAGTCAATTAAACCTGGTTTCCGTCAATATTTTAGAGGATAACGCAAGTTAGGTCTGGGATAGGTCTAAGATTTGCCCTCATCAGGCTCACAGTTTCGCGTTTTTCACATACTTGTTGAACCGATCCTGGGTTTTTTCTGGTTTGGATTACGTAGTAGTGTGGTTCCACACTGAAACAGTCCATTAAACCTGGTTTGGATCAATATCTTAGAGGATAACGCATGCTAGGTCTAGGTTAGGTCTGGGATTTTCACTCATCAGACCCACACTTTCGCATTCTTCACATACTTGTTGAACGGATCCTGGGTTTTTTCTGGTTTGGATCACGTAGTAATGTGGGACCACACTGAAACAATCAATTCGACCTTGTCTTGATAAATATTTTAGAGGATAACGCATGTTAGGTCTGGGATAGGTGTGGGATTTGCCATCATCAGGCTCATACTTTCGCGTTTTTCAGATACTTGTTGAACAGATCCTGGGTTTTTTCTAGTTTGGATCACGTAGTAAAGTGGGACCACACTGAAACAGTCAATTAAACCTGGTTTCGACCAATATTTTAGAGAATAATTCATGTTAGGTCTAGGTTAGGTCTGGGATTTGCTCTCATCAGGCTCATTCTTTCGCATATTTCTCATACTTGATGGCTAGATCCTGGGCTTTTTCTGGATTGCATGACGTAGTAATGAAGTACAACACTGAAACAGTCAATTAAACCTGGTTTCCGTCAATATTTTAGAGGATAACGCAAGTTAGGTCTGGGATAGGTCTAAGATTTGCCCTCATCAGGCTCACAGTTTCGCGTTTTTCACATACTTGTTGAACCGATCCTGGGTTTTTTCTGGTTTGGATTACGTAGTAGTGTGGTTCCACACTGAAACAGTCCATTAAACCTGGTTTGGATCAATATCTTAGAGGATAACGCATGCTAGGTCTAGGTTAGGTCTGGGATTTTCACTCATCAGACCCACACTTTCGCATTCTTCACATACTTGTTGAACGGATCCAGGGTTTTTTCTGGTTTGGATCACGTAGTAATGTGGGACCACACTGAAACAATCAATTCGACCTGGTCTTGATAAATATTTTAGAGGATAACGCATGTTAGGTCTGGGATAGGTGTGGGATTTGCCATCATCAGGCTCATACTTTCGCAGTTTTAACATGCATGCTGACCTGATCGAGGGTTTTTTCTGCTTTGGATCACGTAGTAAAGTGGTAACACACTAAAACTGTCAATTACACCTGGTTTCGATCAATATTTTAGAGGATATCGCAAGTTAGGTCTGGGATAGGTCTGTGATTTGCCCTCATCAGACTCATACTTTCGCACATTTCTCATACTTCATGGCTAGATCCTGGGCTATTTCTGGATTGGATCACGTAGTAATGTGGTACCACACTGAAACTGTCTATTAAACCTGGTATCGATCAATATTTTAGAGGATAACGCAACTTAGGTCTGGGATAGGTCTGGGATTTGCCCTCATCAGGCTCTTCTTTCGCGTTTTTCACATACTTGTTGAACAGATCCTGGGTTTTTTCTGGTTTGGATCACGTAGTAATATGGGTACACACTGATACAATCAACTAAACCTGGTCTTGATAAATATTTTAGAGGATAACGCATGTTAGGTCAGGGATAGGTCTGGGATTTGCCCTCATCAGACTCATACTTTCGCACACTTCACATACTCGTTGAACAGATCCTGGGTTATTTTCTGGTTTGGATCACATAGTAATGTGGTACCAAACTGATACAGTCGATTAAACCATGTTTCGATCAATATTTTAGAGGATAACGCATGTTACGTCTAGGTTAGCCCTGGGATTTTCACTCATCAGACTCATACTTTCGCATTCTTCTCATACTTGTTGAACTGATCCTGGGTTTTTTCTGGTTTGGATCACGTAGTAATGTGGTACCGCACTGAAACAGTCGATTAAACCTGGTTTCGATCAATATTTTAGAGGAAAACGCAAGTTAAGTCTGAAATTGGTCTGGGATTTGACCTCATCAGACTCATACTTTCGCATATTTCTCATACTTCATGGCTAGATCCTGGGCTATTTCTGGATTGGATCACGTAGTAATGTGGTACCACACTGAAATAGTCAATTAAACCTGGTTTCGATCAATATTTTAGAGGATAACGCATGTTAGGTCTAGGTTAGCCCTGGGATTTTCACTCATCAGACTCATACTTTCGCATTCTTCTCATACTTGTTGAACTGATCCTGGGTTTCTTCTGGTTTGGATCACGTAGTAATGTGGTACCGCACTGAAACAGTCGATTGAACCTGGTTTCGATCAATATTTTAGAGGAAAACGCAAGTTAAGTCTGGGATTGGTCTGGGATTTGACCTCATCAGGCTCATACTTTCGCATATTTCTCATACCTCATGGCTAGATCCTGGGCTATTTCTGGATTGGATCACGTAGTAAGGTGGTACCACACTGAAACATTCAATGAAACCTGGTCTGGATAAATATTTTAGAGGACAACGCAAGTTAGGTCTTGGTAAGGCCTGAGATTTTCACTGATCAGACTCATACATTCGCATTCTTCACATACTTGTTGAACGGATCCTGGGTTTTTTCTGGTTTGGATCACGTAGTAATGTGGTACCACACTAAAACAGTCAATTAAACCTGGTTTCGATCAATAGTTTAGAGGATAACGCAAGCTAGGTCTGGGATAGGTCTGGGATTAGACCTCATCAGGCTCATACTTTCGCGTTTTTCACATACTAGTTAAACAGATCCTGGGTTTTTTCTGGTTTGGATCACGTAGTAGTGTGGTACCACACTGAAACAATCAATTAAACCTGGTTTCGATCAATATTTTAGAGGATAACGCAAGTTAGGTCTGGGATAGGTCTGGGATTTGCCCTCATCAGGCTCATACTTTCGCGTTTTTCACATACTAGTTGAACAGATCCTGGGTTTTTTCTGGTTTGGATCCCGTAGTAGTGTGGTACCACACTGAAACAGTCGATTAAACCTGGTTTCGATCAATATTTTAGAGGATAACGCAAGTTAGGTCTGGGATAGGTCTGGGATTTGCCCTCATCAGGCTCATACTTTCGCGTTTTTCACATACTTGTTGAACAGATCCAGGGTTTTTTCTGGTTTGGATCACGTAGTAATGTGGGTCCACACTGAAACAATCAATTAAACCTGGTCTGGATAAATATTTTAGAGGATAACGCATCTTAGGTCTGGGTTAGGTCTAAGATTTGCCCACATCAGGCTCATACTTTCGCATATTTCTCATACCTCATGGCTAGATCCTTGGCTATTTCTGGATTGGATCACGTAGTAAAGTGGTACCACACTGAAACATTCAATGAAACCTGGTCTGGATAAATATTTTAGAGGATAACGCATCTTAGGTCTGGGTTAGGTCTAAGATTTGCCCACATCAGACTCATACTTTCGCATATTTCTCATACTTCATGGCTAGATCCTTGGCTATTTCTGGGTTGGATCACGTAGTAATGTGGTACCACACTGAAACTGTCAATTAAACCTGGTTTCGATCAATATTTTAGAGGATAACGCAAGTTTGGTCTGGGATAGGTCTAAGATTTGCCCTCATCAGGCTCACAGTTTCGCGTTATTCACATACTTGTTGAACGGATCCTGGGTTTTTTCTGGTTTGGATCACGTAGTAATGTGGGACCACACTGAAACAATCAATTCGACCTGGTCTTGATAAATATTTTAGAGGATAACGCATGTTAGGTCTGGGATAGGTGTGGGATTTGCCATCATCAGGCTCATACTTTCGCAGTTTTAACATGCACGCTGACCTGATCGAGGGTTTTTTCTGCTTTGGATCACGTAGTAAAGTGGTAACACACTAAAACTGTCAATTAAACCTGGTTTCGATCAATATTTTAGAGGATATCGCAAGTTAGGTCTGGGATAGGTCTGTGATTTGCCCTCATCAGACTCATACTTTCGCACATTTCTCATACTTCATGGCTAGATCCTGGGCTATTTCTGGATTGGATCACGTAGTAATGTGGTACCACACTGAAACTGTCAATTAAACCTGGTATCGATCAATATTTTAGAGGATAACGCAAGTTAGGTCTGGGATAGGTCTGGGATTTGCCCTCATCAGGCTCATACTTTCGCGTTTTTCACATACTTGTTGAACAGATCCTGGGTTTTTTCTGGTTTGGATCACGTAGTAATATGGGTACACACTGATACAATCAACTAAACCTGGTCTTGATAAATATTTTAGAGGATAACGCATGTTAGGTCAGGGATAGTTCTGGGATTTGCCCTCATCAGACTCATACTTTCGCACACTTCATATACTCGTTGAACAGATCCTGGGTTATTTTCTGGTTTGGATCACATAGTAATGTGGTACCAAACTGAAACAGTCGGTTAAACCTAGTTTCGATCAATATTTTAGAGGATAACGCAAGTTAGGTCTGGGATAGGTGTGGGATTTGCCCTCATCAGACTCATACTTACGCACACTTCACATACTCGTTGAACAGATCCTGGGTTATTTTCTGGTTTGGATCACATAGTAATGTGGTACCAAACTGAAACAGTCGATTAAACCAGGTTTCGATCAATATTTTTGAGGATAACGCATGTTAGGTCTAGGTTAGGCCTGGGATTTTCACACATCAGACTCATACTTTCGCATTCTTCACATACTTGTTGAACGGATCCTGGGTTTTTTCTGGTTTGTATCACGTAGTAATGTGGTACCACACTGAAACATCCAATGAAACCTGGTCTGGATAAATATTTTAGAGGATAACGCATCTTAGGTCTGGGTTAGGTCTAAGATTTGCCCTCATCAGGCCCACAGATTCGCGTTTTTCACATACTTGTTGAACAGATCCTGGGTTTTTTCTGGTTTGGATCACGAAGTAGTGTGGTACCACACTGAAACAGTCCATTAAACCTGGTTTCGCTCATTATTTTAGAGGATAACGCATGTTAGGTCTAGGTTAGGTCTGGGATTTGCTCTCATCAGGCTCATTCTTTCGCATATTTCTCATACTTGATGGCTAGATCCTGGGCTCTTTCTGGATTGCATCACGTAGTAATGTGGTACCACGCTGAAACAGTCAATTAAACCTGGTTTCGATCAATATTTTAGAGGATAACGCAGGTTAGGTCTGGGATAGGTCCGGGCTTTGCCCTCATCAGGCTCATACTTTCGCATTCTTCTTATACTTGTTGAACTGATCCTGGGTTTTTTCTGGTTTGGATCACGTAGTAATGTGGGTCCACACTGAAACAATCAATTAAACCTGGTCTTGATAAATATTTTAGAGGATAACGCAAGTTAGGTCTAGGTAAGGCCTGGGATTTTCACTCATCAGACTCATACATTCGCATTCCTCACATACTTGTTGAACGGGTCCTGGGTTTTTTCTGGTTTGTATCACGTAGTAATGTGGTACCACACTGAAACAGTCCATTAAACCTGGTTTGGATCAATATTTTAGAGGATAACGCATGTTAGGTCTAGGTTAGCCCTGGGATTTTCACTCATCAGACTCATACTTTCGCATTCTTCTTATACTTGTTGAACTGATCCTGGGTTTTTTCTCGTTTGGATCACGTAGTAATGTGGTACCACACTGAAACAGTCGATTAAACCTGGTATCGATCAATATTTTGGAGGATAACGCAAGTTAAGTCTTGGATTGGTCTGGGATTTGACCTCATCAGACTCATACTTTCGCTCACTTCACATACTCGTTGAACAGATCCTGGGTTATTTTCTGGTTTGGATCACGTAGTAATGTGGGTCCACACTGAAACAATCAATTAAACCTGGTCTTGATAAATATTTTAGAGGATAACGCATGTTAGGTCTGGGATAGGTCTGGGATTTGCCCTCATCAGGCTCCTACTTTCGCACACTTCACATACTTGTTGAACGGATCCTGGGTTTTTTCTGGTTTGAATCACGTAGTAGTGTGGTAGTACACTGAAACAGTCCATTAACCCTGGTTTCGCTCAATATTTTAGACGATAACGCATGTTAGGTCTAGGTCAGGCCTGGGATTTTCACTCATCAGACTCATACTTTCGCATTCTTCACATACTTGTTGAACGGATCCTGGGTTTTTTCTGGTTTGGATCACGTAGTAATGTGGGTCCACACTGAAACAATCAATTAAACCTGGTCTTGATAAATATTTTAGAGGATAACGCATGTTAGGTCTGGGATAGGTCTGGGATTTGCCCTCATCAGGCTCCTACTTTCGCACACTTCACATACTCGTTGAACAGATCCTGCGTTATTTTCTGGTTTGGATCACATAGTAATGTGGTACCACACTGAAACATTCAATTAAACCTGGTCTTGATAAATATTTTAGAGGATGACGCATGTTAGGTCTAGGTTAGGTCTAGGATTTGCCCTCATCAGGCTCATACTTTCGCATATTTCTCATACTTCAAGGCTAGATCCTGGGCTATTTCTGAATTGGATCACGTAGTAAAGTGCTACCACACTGAAACATTCAATGAATCCTGGTCTGGATAAATATTTTAGAGGACAACGCATCTTAGGTCTGGGATAGGTCTGGGATTTGCCCTCATCAGACTCATACTTTCGCACACTTCACATACTCGTTGAACAGATCCTGGGTTTTTACTGGTTTGGATCACATAGTAATGTGGTACCACACTGAAACAGTCGATTAAACCAGGTTTCGATCAATATTTTTGAGGACAACGCATAGTAGGTCTAGGTTAGGCCTGGGATTTTCACTCATCAGACTCATACTTTCGCATTCCTCACATACTTGTTGAACGGATCCTGGGTTTTTGTCTGGTTTGGATCACGTAGTAATGTGGTACCACACTGAAACATTCAATTAAACCTGGTTTCGCTCAATATTTTAGAGGATAACGCATGTTAGGTCTAGGCCAGGCCTGGTTTTTTCACTCATCAGAATCATACTTTCGCATTCTTCACATACTTGTTGAACGGATCCTGGGTTACTTTCTGGATAGGATCACATAGTAATGTGGTACCACTCTGAAACAGTCGATTAAACCAGGTTTCGATCAATATTTTTGAGGATAACGCATGTTAGGTCTGGTATTGGTCTGGGATTTGACCTCATCAGACTCATACTTTCGCACACTTCACATACTTGTTGAACGGATCCTGGGTTATTTTCTGGTTTGGATCACATAGTAATGTGGTACCACACTGAAACGGTCGATTAAACCAGGTTTCGATTAATATTTTTGAGGATAACGCATGTTAGGTCTAGGTTAGGTCTGGGATTTGCTCTCATCAGGCTCATTCTTTCGCATATTTCTCATACTTGATGGCTAGATCCTGGGCTTTTTCTGGATTGCATCACGTAGTAATGTGGTACCACGCTGAAACAGTCAATTAAACCTGGTTTCGATCAATATTTTAGAGGATAACGCAGGTTAGGTCTGGGATAGGTCCGGGCTTTGCCCTCATCAGGCTCATACTTTCGCATTCTTCTTATACTTGTTGAACTGATCCTGGGTTTTTTCTGGTTTGGATCACGTAGTAATGTGGGTCCACACTGAAACAATCAATTAAACCTGGTCTTGATAAATATTTTAGAGGATAACGCAAGTTAGGTCTAGGTAAGGCCTGGGATTTTCACTCATCAGACTCATACATTCGTATTCCTCACATACTTGTTGAACGGGTCCTGGGTTTTTTCTGGTTTGTATCACGTAGTAATGTGGTACCACACTGAAACAGTCCATTAAACCTGGTTTGGATCAATATTTTAGAGGATAACGCATGTTAGGTCTAGGTTAGCCCTGGGATTTTCACTCATCAGACTCATACTTTCGCATTCTTCTTATACTTGTTGAACTGATCCTGGGTTTTTTCTCGTTTGGATCACGTAGTAATGTGGTATCACACTGAAACAGTCGATTAAACCTGGTATCGATCAATATTTTAGAGGATAACGCAAGTTAAGTCTTGGATTGGTCTGGGATTTGACCTCATCAGACTCATACTTTCGCACACTTCACATACTCGTTGAACAGATCCTGGGTTATTTTCTGGTTTGGATCACATAGTAATGTGGTACCACACTGAAACGGTCGATTAAACCAGGTTTCGATTAATATTTTTGAGGATAACGCATGTTAGGTCTAGGTTAGGCCTGGGATTTTCACTCATCAGACTCATACTTTCGCACACTTCACATACTTGTTGAACGGATCCTGGGTTTTTTCTGGTTTGAATCACGTAGTAGTGTGGTACCACACTGAAACAGTCCATTAACCCTGGTTTCGCTCAATATTTTAGACGATAACGCATGTTAGGTCTAGGTCAGGCCTGGGATTTTCACTCATCAGACTCATACTTTCGCATTCTTCACATACTTGTTGAACGGATCCTGGGTTTTTTCTGGTTTGGATCACGTAGTAATGTGGGTCCACACTGAAACAATCAATTAAACCTGGTCTTGATAAATATTTTAGAGGATAACGCATGTTAGGTCTGGGATAGGTCTGGGATTTGCCCTCATCAGGCTCCTACTTTCGCACACTTCACATACTCGTTGAACAGATCCTGCGTTATTTTCTGGTTTGGATCACATAGTAATGTGGTACCACACTGAAACATTCAATTAAACCTGGTCTTGATAAATATTTTAGAGGATGACGCATGTTAGGTCTGGGTTAGGTCTAGGATTTGCCCTCATCAGGCTCATACTTTCGCATATTTCTCATACTTCAAGGCTAGATCCTGGGCTATTTCTGAATTGGATCACGTAGTAAAGTGCTACCACACTGAAACATTCAATGAATCCTGGTCTGGATAAATATTTTAGAGGACAACGCATCTTAGGTCTGGGATAGGTCTGGGATTTGCCCTCATCAGACTCATACTTTCGCACACTTCACATACTCGTTGAACAGATCCTGGGTTTTTACTGGTTTGGATCACATAGTAATGTGGTACCACACTGAAACAGTCGATTAAACCAGGTTTCGATCAATATTTTTGAGGACAACGCATGTTAGGTCTAGGTTAGGCCTGGGATTTTCACTCATCAGACTCATACTTTCGCATTCCTCACATACTTGTTGAACGGATCCTGGGTTTTTGTCTGGTTTGGATCACGTAGTAATGTGGTACCACACTGAAATATTCAATTAAACCTGGTTTCGCTCAATATTTTAGAGGATAACGCATGTTAGGTCTAGGCCAGGCCTGGTTTTTTCACTCATCAGAATCATACTTTCGCATTCTTCACATACTTGTTGAACGGATCCTGGGTTATTTTCTGGATTGGATCACATAGTAATGTGGTACCACACTGAAACAGTCGATTAAACCAGGTTTCGATCAATATTTTTGAGGATAACGCATGTTAGGTCTGGGATTGGTCTGGGATTTGACCTCATCAGACTCATACTTTCGCACACTTCACATACTTGTTGAACGGATCCTGGGTTATTTCTGGTTTGGATCACGTAGTAATGTGGGTCCACACTGAAACAATCAATTAAACCTGGTCTTGATAAATATTTTAGAGGATAACGCATGTTAGGTCTGGGATAGGTCTGGGATTTGCCCTCATCAGACTCATACTTTCGCACACTTCACATACTCGTTGAACAGATCCTGGGTTATTTTCTAGTTTGGATCACATAGTAATGTGGTACCACACTGAAACAGTCGATTAAACCTGGTTTCGATGAATATTTCAGAGGATAACGCAAGTTAGGTCTGGGATAGGTCCGGGATTTGCCCTCATCAGGCTCATACTTTCGCGTTTTTCACATACTTGTTGAACAGATCCTGGGTTTTTTCTGATTTGGGTCACGTAGTAGTGTGATACTACACTGAAACATTCAATGAAACCTGGTCTGGATAAATATTTTAGAGGATAACGCATCTTAGGTCTGGGTTAGGTCTAAGATTTGCCCTCATCAGGCTCACAGTTTCGCGTTTTTCACATACTTGTTGAACAGATCCTGGGTTTTTTCTGGTTTGGATCAAGAAGTAGTGTGGTACCACACTGAAACAGTCCATTAAACCTGGTTTCGCTCATTATTTTAGAGGATAACGCATGTTAGGTCTAGGTTAGGTCTGGGATTTGCTCTCATCAGGCTCATTCTTTCGCATATTTCTCATACTTGATGGCTAGATCCTGGGCTTTTTCTGGATTGCATCACGTAGTAATGTGGTACCACGCTGAAACAGTCAATTAAACCTGGTTTCGATCAATATTTTAGAGGATAACGCAAGTTAGGTCTGGGATAGGTCTAGGATTTGCCCTCATCAGACTCATACTTTCGCATTCTTCACATACTTGTTGAACGGATCCTGGGTTTTTTCTGGTTTGGATCACATAGTAATGTGGTACCACACTGAAACAGTCGATTAAACCAGGTTTCGATCAATATTTTTGAGGATAACGCATGTTAGGTCTAGGTTAGGCATAGGATTTTCACTCATCAGACTCATACTTTCGCATTCTTCACATACTTGTTGAACGGATCCTGGGTTTTTTCTGGTTTGGATCACGTAGTAATGTGGGTCCACACCGAAACAATCAATTAAACCTGGTCTTGATAAATATTTTAGAGGATAACGCATGTTAGGTCTGGGATAGGTCTGGGATTTGCCCTCATCAGTCTCATACTTTCGCGTTTTTCACATACTTGTTGAACAGATCCTGGGTTTTTTCTGGTTTGGGTCACGTAGTAATGTAGTACCACACTGAAACATTCTATTAAACCTGGTCTTGATAAATATTTTAGAGGATAACGCATGTTAGGTCTGGGTTACGTCTAGGATTTGCCCTCATCAGGCTCATACTTTCGCATATTTCTCATACTTCATGGCTAGATCCTGGGCTGTTTCTGCATTGTATCACGTAGTAATGTGGTACCACGCTGATACAGTCAATTAAACCTGGTTTCGATCAATATTTTAGAGGATAACGCGAGTTAGGTCTGGGATAGGTCTAGGATTTGCCCTTATCAGGCTCTTACTATCGCATACTTCTCATACTTCATGGCTAGATCCTGGGCTATTTCTGGAATGGATCACGTAGTAAAGTGGTACCACACTGAAACATTCAATGAAACCTGTTCTGGATAAATATTTTTGAGGATAACGCATCTTAGGTCTGGGTTAGGTCTAAGATTTGCCCTCATCAGGCTTACAGATACGCATTTTTCACATACTTGTTAAACAGATCCTGGGTTTTTTCTGGTTTAGATCAGGTAGTAATGTGGTACCACACTAAAACAGTGAATTAAACCTGGTTTCGATCAATATTTTAGAGGATAACGCAAGCTAGGTCTGGGATAGGTCTGGGATTAGCCCTCATCAGACTCATACTTTCGCAAAATTCACACACTCGTTGACAAGATCCTGGGTTATTTTCTAGTTTGGATCACATAGTAATGTGGTACCACACTGAAAGATTCAATTAAACCTGGTCTTGATAAATATTTTAGAGGATAACGCATGTTAGGTCTGGGATAGGTCTGGGATTTGCCCTCATCAGACTCATACTTTCGCACACTTCACATACTCGTTGAACAGATCCTGGGTTATTTTCTGGTTTGGATCACGTAGTAATGTGGTACCACACTGAAACATTCAATTAAACCTGGTTTCGCTCAATATTTTAGAGGATAACGCATGTTAGGTCTAGGTCAGGCCTGGTTTTTTCACTCATCAGAATCATACTTTCGCATTCTTCACATACTTGTTGAACGGATCCTGGGTTATTTTCTGGATTGGATCACGTAGTAATGTGGTACCACACTGAAACATTCAATTAAACCTGGTTTCGCTCAATATTTTAGAGGATAACGCATGTTAGGTCTAGGTCAGGCCTGGTTTTTTCAATCATCAGAATCATACTATCGCTTTCTTCACATACTTGTTGAACGGATCCTGGGTTTTTTCTGGTTTGGATCACGTAGTAATGTGGGTCCACACTGAAACAATCAATTAAACCTGGTCTTGATAAATATTTTAGAGGATAACGCATGTTAGGTCTGGGATAGGTCTGGGATTTGCCCTCATCAGACTCATACTTTCGCACACTTCACATACTCGTTGAACAGATCCTGGGTTATTTTCTGGTTTGGATCACATAGTAATGTGGTACCACACTGAAACAGTCGATTAAACCTGGTTTCGATGAATATTTTAGAGGATAACGCAAGTTAGGTCTGGGATAGGTCCGGGATTTGCCCTCATCAGGCTCATACTTTCGCGTTTTTCACATACTTGTTGAACAGATCCTGGGTTTTTTCTGGTTTGGGTCACGTAGTAGTGTGATACTACACTGAAACATTCAATGAAACCTGGTCTGGATAAATATTTTAGAGGATAACGCATGTTAGGTCTGGGATAGGTCTGGGATTTGCTCTCATCAGGCTCATTCTTTCGCATATTTCTCATACTTGATGGCTAGATCCTGGGCTTTTTCTGGATTGCATCACGTAGTAATGTGGTACCACGCTGAAACAGTCAATTAAACCTGGTTTCGATCAATATTTTAGAGGATAACGCAAGTTAGGTCTGGGATAGGTCTAGGATTTGCCCTCATCAGACTCATACTTTCGCATTCTTCACATACTTGTTGAACAGATCCTGCGTTATTTTCTGGTTTGGATCCCGTAGTAATGTGGGTCCACACTGAAACAATCAATTAAACCTGGTCTTGATAAATATTTTAGAGGATAACGCAAGTTAGGTCTGGGATAGGTCCGGGATTTGCCCTCATCAGGCTCATACTTTCGCGTTTTTCACATACTTGTTGAACAGATCCTGGGTTTTTTCTGGTTTGGGTCACGTAGTAGTGTGATACTACACTGAAACATTCAATGAAACCTGGTCTGGATAAATATTTTAGAGGATAACGCATGTTAGGTCTGGGATAGGTCTGGGATTTGCTCTCATCAGGCTCATTCTTTCGCATATTTCTCATACTTGATGGCTAGATCCTGGGCTTTTTCTGGATTGCATCACGTAGTAATGTGGTACCACGCTGAAACAGTCAATTAAACCTGGTTTCGATCAATATTTTAGAGGATAACGCAAGTTAGGTCTGGGATAGGTCTAGGATTTGCCCTCATCAGACTCATACTTTCGCATTCTTCACATACTTGTTGAACAGATCCTGCGTTATTTTCTGGTTTGGATCCCGTAGTAATGTGGGTCCACACTGAAACAATCAATTAAACCTGGTCTTGACAAATATTTTAGAGGATAACGCATGTTAGGTCTGGGATAGGTCTGGGATTTGCCCTCATCAGGCTCATACTTTCGCACACTTCACATACTCGAAGAACAGATCCTGCGTTATTTTCTGGTTTGGATCACATAGTAATGTGGTACCACACTGAAACATTCAATTAAACCTGGTCTTGATAAATATTTTAGAGGATGACGCATGTTAGGTCTGGGTTAGGTCTAGGATTTGCCCTCATCAGGCTCATATTTTCGCACACTTCACATACTCGTTGAACAGATCCTGGGTTTTTACTGGTTTGGATCACATAGTAATGTGGTACCACACTGAAACAGTCGATTAAACCAGGTTTCGATCAATATTTTTGAGGACAACGCATGTTAGGTCTAGGTTAGGCCTGGGATTTTCACTCATCAGACTCATACTTTCGCATTCCTCACATACTTGTTGAACAGATCCTGGGTTTTTTCTGGTTTGGATCAAGAAGTAGTGTGGTACCACGCTGAAACAGTCAATTAAACCTGGTTTCGATCAATATTTTAGAGGATAACGCAAGTTAGGTCTGGGATAGGTCTAGGATTTGCCCTCATCAGACTCATACTTTCGCATTCTTCACATACTTGTTGAACGGATCCTGGGTTTTTTCTGGTTTGGATCACATACTAATGTGGTACCACACTGAAACAGTCGATTAAACCAGGTTTCGATCAATATTTTTGAGGATAACGCATGTTAGGTCTAGGTTAGGCCTAGGATTTTCACTCATCAGACTCATACTTTCGCATTCTTCACATACTTGTTGAACGGATCCTGGGTTTTTTCTGGTTTGGATCACGTAGTAATGTGGGTCCACACTGAAACAATCAATTAAACCTGGTCTTGATAAATATTTTAGAGGATAACGCATGTTAGGTCTCGGATAGGTCTGGGATTTGCCCTCATCAGGCTCATACTTTCGCACACTTCACATACTCGTTGAACAGATCCTGAGTTATTTTCTGGTTTGGATCACATAGTAATGTGGTACCACACTGAAACATTCAATTAAACCTGGTCTTGATAAATATTTTAGAGGATGACGCATGTTAGGTCTGGGTTAGGTCTAGGATTTGCCCTCATCAGGCTCATACTTTCGCATATTTCTCATACTTCAAGGCTAGATCCTGGGCTATTTCTGAATTGGATCACGTAGTAAAGTGGTACCACACTGAAACATTCAATGAAACCTGGTCTGGATAAATATTTTAGAGGACAACGCATCTTAGGTCTGGGATAGGTCTGGGATTTGCCCTCATCAGACTCATACTTTCGCACACTTCACATACTCGTTGAACAGATCCTGGGTTATTTTCTGGTTTGGATCACATAGTAATGTGGTACCACACTGAAACAGTCGATTAAACCAGGTTTCGATGAATATTTTTGAGGACAACGCATGTTAGGTCTAGGTTAGGCCTGGGATTTTCACTCATCAGACTCATACTTTCGCATTCCTCACATACTTGTTGAACGGATCCTGGGTTTTTGTCTGGTTTGGATCACGTAGTAATGTGGTACCACACTGAAACATTCAATTAATCCTGGTTTCGCTCAATATTTTGGAGGATAACGCATGTTAGGTCTAGGTCAGGCCTGGTTTTTTCACTCATCAGAATCATACTTTCGCATTCTTCACATACTTGTTGAACGGATCCTGGGTTATTTTCTGGATTGGATCACGTAGTAATGTGGTACCACACTGAAACATTCAATTAAACCTGGTTTCGCTCAATATTTTAGAGGATAACGCATGTTAGGTCTAGGTCAGGCCTGGTTTTTTCACTCATCAGAATCATACTTTCGCTTTCTTCACATACTTGTTGAACGGATCCTGGGTTTTTTCTGGTTTGGATCACGTAGTAATGTGGGTCCACACTGAAACAATCAATTAAACCTGGTCTTGATAAATATTTTAGAGGATAACGCATGTTAGGTCTGGGATAGGTCTGGGATTTGCCCTCATCAGACTCATACTTTCGCACACTTCACATACTCGTTGAACAGATCCTGGGTTATTTTCTAGTTTGGATCACATAGTAATGTGGTACCACACTGAAACAGTCGATTAAACCTGGTTTCGATGAATATTTCAGAGGATAACGCAAGTTAGGTCTGGGATAGGTCCGGGATTTGCCCTCATCAGGCTCATACTTTCGCGTTTTTCACATACTTGTTGAACAGATCCTGGGTTTTTTCTGATTTGGGTCACGTAGTAGTGTGATACTACACTGAAACATTCAATGAAACCTGGTCTGGATAAATATTTTAGAGGATAACGCATCTTAGGTCTGGGTTAGGTCTAAGATTTGCCCTCATCAGGCTCACAGTTTCGCGTTTTTCACATACTTGTTGAACAGATCCTGGGTTTTTTCTGGTTTGGATCAAGAAGTAGTGTGGTACCACACTGAAACAGTCCATTAAACCTGGTTTCGCTCATTATTTTAGAGGATAACGCATGTTAGGTCTAGGTTAGGTCTGGGATTTGCTCTCATCAGGCTCATTCTTTCGCATATTTCTCATACTTGATGGCTAGATCCTGGGCTTTTTCTGGATTGCATCACGTAGTAATGTGGTACCACGCTGAAACAGTCAATTAAACCTGGTTTCGATCAATATTTTAGAGGATAACGCAAGTTAGGTCTGGGATTGGTGGGGTGGGTTTCGGCGCGAGTGGAAATCCTCGCGCCGCGCCCACTCCAGTGTCACCGCTGCCTCGAATTGGGGCACGTGAGGCAGTGGTGCACCTCGCCGGTGGACCGCAGCGGTCAGTGTTACCGCTGCGGAGCCAAAGAGCACCGTGCGAGCCAGTGCTCGGCGGCCCCCCACTGCCCGCTGTGTGCGGACATGGGGAGGCCAGCCGATCACAGGGTGGGGAGCAAGAAGTGCTCCCCCCCCTCCCGGAAGGAGAGGAAGAGGCGGGCTGCACCGGCTCCGGTGCCGAGGGCGGTGGCATCGTCCTCCATGGAGGTGGACGGTGCTACGGGGACGGACGGCCGGGAGGAGGCTGGCGCGGCCATTAATTAATGCCGCCCCGCCTCCTCCTCCAGGCCAACCTCAACCACTGCCGCGCGGCACAGGACTTGATGTCCCAAGTCCTCGCGGAGTGGGGGGTTGGTCTGGCGGTCGCCGCCGAGCCGTACCGCGTCCCTGATCACCCTCATTGGGTGGGCGACGCGGACGGCTTGGTGGCGACGGTATGGGGAGGGGGCGACGGGTCGCCACCGTTCTCCTTGTTGGAGCGCGGTCGGGGATTCGTCGCCGTGGACTGGGGGGGAGTCGCTGTGGTGGGGTGCTACATTTCGCCCCGTAGCGGTCACGCTGCGTTCGAGCTGTACTTGGCCGAGGTCGCGGCATGCGTGCAGCGCTACGCGGCCCGGCCGGTGCTGGTCCTGGGGGATTTTAATGCCAAGTCGGTGGCTTGGGGATCCCCCAGGACCTCCGTTCGCGGCGGGATCCTGGGCGATTGGGCGGCGGGGCTCGACCTCCGGGTATTGAACCGGGGGTCGGAGAACACATGCGTGCGGCGATATGGGGGGTCCATCGTGGATGTTGGATTCGCGACCCCCAACGCCGTGCGCATGGTGTCGGGTTGGCACGTGGTCGCGGGGGCGGAGACACTCTCCGATCACCGGTACATCCGGATGGAGGTCTCTGCCGCCGCGAGTGCATCCCGACACGGCCGCCTGCGTGGCACCCCACCACGCCGCTGGGCGCTTCGGCGCCTGGACAAGGACGCCCTGATGGCAGCTGCCCTCGCTGCAACTTGGCCGCAGGGAGCGGCCGAGTTGCCGAGCATAGAGGAGGAGGTCGCCCGGCTCGGAGCATTGGTCGCGGGTATTTGCGACGCGGCGATGCCTCGGGTCGGGCGGGCTTCTCCTCGCCGGGCGGTGTACTGGTGGTCGGACGCGATCGCGGAGTTGCGAGTCGCGACTGTCCGCGCCCGACGCCAGTACACCCGCGCGCGCCGTCGTCAACGTACAGGCGACGGCGTGGCGCGAGCGAGGGCAGCTGATGACCTGTATGGAGCATACCGCGTGGCGCGGGTTGCTCTGCAGGTCGCCATCAAACGGGCCAAGACCCAGGCATGGAAGGAGCTCCTCCAGACCCTTGATGACGATCCATGGGGGCGCCCATATAAGGTGGTGCTGAATAAGCTCCGCCCGTGGGCGCCCCCCGTCACCGAGGGTCTTGACCCCCGGCTGCTGGAGGACGTGGTCAATACACTCTTCCCAATTGGGGAGAGGGGACCGCGTCCTCCGGCGGCGGCGGCTGTCCCAGTGGAGTGGACGGCCGAGCTGGGGGTCACGCAGGAGGAGCTGGCAGCGGCCATCAGACGGCTCGGGGTTCGTAACACGGCCCCGGGTCCGGATGGTGTGCCCGGCCGGGTTTGGGTCTTGACCCAGGGCGTCCTTGGGGCCGACCTCAGGCGGTTGTTCGACCGCTGCCTGAGGGACGGGCGATTCCCCCCCAGTTGGAAGGTGGCGAGGATGGTCCTCCTCCGGAAGGAGGGTCGGCCCGCGGAGTCTCCCTCCGCATACCGGCCCATTTGTCTCCTCGACGAGGTGGGCAAGCTCTTCGAGCGTGTGATTGCTGCCCGCCTCGTCGAGCACCTGTCGCGGGGTGATCCCGGTCTGGCCGACTGCCAGTTCGGTTTCCGGGGGGGCCGATCGACTATCGACGCGATAGGTCGTGTGAGGGCCCTCTCGGAGGCGGCCGTCTCCCGGGGAGGGGTGGCATTGGCAATATCCTTGGATATTGCCAATGCCTTTAACACCCTCCCCTGGGAAGAGATAAGGAGGGGACTCGAATATCATCGAGTCCCCCCTTGTCTCAGGGCGGTCGTCGGGGATTATCTCCGCGGCAGGTGGATCGAGTATCCGGGCCGGGATGGTGATATGCGGAGGGAGGTGTACTGCGGTGTTCCGCAGGGGTCGGTCCTCGGGCCACTCCTGTGGAACATCGCGTACGACTCGGTGTTGCGGGCCGGCCTCCCCGACGGCGTCAGCACGGTGTGTTATGCGGATGACACACTGGTGCTGGCCGTCGGGGCGCACTGGGGGAGGGCCATGCGTCGCGCGGAGGAGGGGTCGCAACGCGTCGTCGACCGGATCAGGGGGATGGGGATGACGGTGGCGGTCCATAAGACCGAGGTGATTGCGTTTCATTCACCTCGGCAGGATCCGCCACCCCCTCTGATTCGGGTGGGTGGGGCTGACATCGAGGTGAAGCCCCAGATCAGGTATCTAGGGCTGATCCTCGATAGCCACTGGCGTTTCGAGAAGCATTTCCGCTGCCTGGTCCCCCGGTTGGAAAGGATGGTTGCGGCTCTGGGCCGGATCCTGCCCAACCTGGGGGGCCCGGCGGGCCGAGTTCGTCGCCTCTATGTGGCAATGGTCCAGTCGGTGGCCCTATACGGGGCCCCCGTCTGGGCGGACGACCTGGCTGCCTCCCGGCGCAGCATGACTATGCTGCGTCGGGTGCAGAGGCGCATGGCGCTCAGGGTCGTCCGCGGGTATCGGACCATGTCACATGAGGCGGCGACGGTTCTAGCGGGGATGCCGCCCATGGACCTGCTCGCGCGGTCGCACGCGGTGATGTACCGGCACCGCGTCGACCGTCGCGCGGGGGTGGGGGCGGTCCCGGGCGGGCAGGAACCTGCTTGGGGCGATTTGAAGCGCCAGGCCCGGCAGTCCGTGTTGCTCGCGTGGCAGGAGCGGCTGGCTCTGCCAACCGCGGGGCACCGGACTGTCGGGGCTGTTCGGCCACTCCTGAAAGAGTGGCTGGACAGAGGCCATGGCAGCCTCACCTACCGGCTGGCACAGGTATTTTCCGGGCATGGCAGCTTCGGAAGATACCTGTGCCGGATAGGGAAGGAGCCGACGGCGCGTTGCTGCCACTGCGACGCTGAGCAGGACACGGCGGATCATACCCTGGAGGTATGCCCCGCGTGGGAGGGGGAGCGCCGTGTCCTGGTCGGCGTCGTCGGGCGGGATGTCTCGCTGCCGGGCGTGGTGCGCGCCATGCTCGGCAGCGAGGAGAAGTGGAGGGCCGTGGCCTCCTTCTGCGAGAACGTAATGTTGCAGAAGGAGGCCGCGGGGAGGGAGCGCGAGCTTCAGCGGCGTGCTGAAGCGCGCGCTCGTGCGGTGGCCCGAGGTCGTCGCCCGGTCGCGAGGCGTCGCGGGCGGCCGCCTCGGCGTGGCGGATGACCTAGGCTGGGAGGGGGGTCCTGAGGGGACCCTCCTCCCGCCAGGCGGCGCCGGGTCGGACCGGTTGGGGGTAGGAGTGCCTTCCCCTACCGGTCCGACGCAAGGGGAGGTACCCTCGGCGGTCTGGTGCGGCCATGAACGCCCGGCCGCCGAGGGATGGAAACGGGGTCGCGGGCGGTTGCGAGTTGGGGCTCGCAGCCGCCACTAAACGCGGCCCCGGGACGGATAGCGGCGGGATGGAGTGGCCCCGTCCCGCCGCTATGAGGCAGTGTGTCTACTGGGGGGACCGATTGTCCCCCCGGGGGATGGGCGCGAAAGCGCGGGCACGGGGAGGATACCGGAAGAATGCTTCGAGCGATTCCCGGTATCCTCCCAAAGCGTGCCGAAGGGTCACCGTGGGGTTTTTAGTGGGTAGGTCCCGCGCCTGTCGTTGTACGGGCGCGGGGAATCCCACACACGCCTCCCACCTCTCCCCAAGGAGGTGGGAGGGAGTCTTTCGAAGATTTTCCCCACGACAAAAAAAAAAAAAAAAAAAAAAAAAAAAGTTAGGTCTGGGATAGGTCTAGGATTTGCCCTCATCAGACTCATACTTTCGCATTCTTCACATACTTGTTGAACGGATCCTGGGTTTTTTCTGGTTTGGATCACATAGTAATGTGGTACCACACTGAAACAGTCGATTAAACCAGGTTTCGATCAATATTTTTGAGGATAACGCATGTTAGGTCTAGGTTAGGCCTAGGATTTTCACTCATCAGACTCATACTTTCGCATTCTTCACATACTTGTTGAACGGATCCTGGGTTTTTTCTGGTTCGGATCACGTAGTAATGTGGGTCCACACCGAAACAATCAATTAAACCTGGTCTTGATAAATATTTTAGAGGATAACGCATGTTAGGTCTGGGATAGGTCTGGGATTTGCCCTCATCAGTCTCATACTTTCGCGTTTTTCACATACTTGTTGAACAGATCCTGGGTTTTTTCTGGTTTGGGTCACGTAGTAATGTAGTACCACACTGAAACATTCTATTAAACCTGGTCTTGATAAATATTTTAGAGGATAACGCATGTTAGGTCTGGGTTACGTCTAGGATTTGCCCTCATCAGGCTCATACTTTCGCATATTTCTCATACTTCATGGCTAGATCCTGGGCTGTTTCTGCATTGTATCACGTAGTAATGTGGTACCACGCTGATACAGTCAATTAAACCTGGTTTCGATCAATATTTTAGAGGATAACGCGAGTTAGGTCTGGGATAGGTCTAGGATTTGCCCTCATCAGGCTCTTACTATCGCATACTTCTCATACTTCATGGCTAGATCCTGGGCTATTTCTGGATTGGATCACGTAGTAAAGTGGTACCACACTGAAACATTCAATGAAACCTGTTCTGGATAAATATTTTTGAGGATAACGCATCTTAGGTCTGGGTTAGGTCTAAGATTTGCCCTCATCAGGCTTACAGATACGCATTTTTCACATACTTGTTAAACAGATCCTGGGTTTTTTCTGGTTTAGATCACGTAGTAATGTGGTACCACACTAAAACAGTGAATTAAACCTGGTTTCGATCAATATTTTAGAGGATAACGCAAGCTAGGTCTGGGATAGGTCTGGGATTAGCCCTCATCAGACTCATACTTTCGCAAAATTCACACACTCGTTGACAAGATCCTGGGTTTTTTTCTGGTTTGGATCACGTAGTAATGTGGTTCCACACTGATACAGTCGATTAAACCTGGTTTCGATCAATATTTTAGAGGATAACGCAAGTTAGGTCTGGGATAGGTCTGGGATTTGCCCTCATCGGGCTCATACTTTCGCGTTTTTCACATACTAGTTGAACAGATCCTGGGTTTTTTCTGGTTTGGATCCCGCAGTAGTGTGGTACCACATTGAAACAGTCCATTAAACCTGGTTTCGCTCAATATTTTAGAGGATAACGCATGTTAGGTCTAGGTCAGGCCTGGTTTTTTCACTCATCAGACTCATACTTTCGCATTCTTCACATACTTGTTGAACGGATCCTGGGTTTTTTCTGGTTTGGATCACGTAGTAATGTGGGTCCACACTGAAACAATCAATTAAACCTGGTCTTGATAAATATTTTAGAGGATAACGCATGTTAGGTCTCGGATAGGTCTGGGATTTGCCCTCATCAGGCTCATACTTTCGCACACTTCACATACTCGTTGAACAGATCCTGAGTTATTTTCTGGTTTGGATCACATAGTAATGTGGTACCACACTGAAACATTCAATTAAACCTGGTCTTGATAAATATTTTAGAGGATGACGCATGTTAGGTCTGGGTTAGGTCTAGGATTTGCCCTCATCAGGCTCATACTTTCGCATATTTCTCATACTTCAAGGCTAGATCCTGGGCTATTTCTGAATTGGATCACGTAGTAAAGTGGTACCACACTGAAACATTCAATGAAACCTGGTCTGGATAAATATTTTAGAGGACAACGCATCTTAGGTCTGGGATAGGTCTGGGATTTGCCCTCATCAGACTCATACTTTCGCACACTTCACATACTCGTTGAACAGATCCTGGGTTATTTTCTGGTTTGGATCACATAGTAATGTGGTACCACACTGAAACAGTCGATTAAACCTGGTTTCGATGAATATTTTAGAGGATAACGCAAGTTAGGTCTGGGATAGGTCCGGGATTTGCCCTCATCAGGCTCATACTTTCGCGTTTTTCACATACTTGTTGAACAGATCCTGGGTTTTTTCTGGTTTGGGTCACGTAGTAGTGTGATACTACACTGAAACATTCAATGAAACCTGGTCTGGATAAATATTTTAGAGGATAACGCATCTTAGGTCTGGGTTAGGTCTAAGATTTGCCCTCATCAGGCTCACAGTTTCGCGTTTTTCACATACTTGTTGAACAGATCCTGGGTTTTTTCTGGCTTGGATCACGAAGTAGTGTGGTAGCACACTGAAACAGTCCATTAAACCTGGTTTGGCTCATTATTTTAGAGGATAACGCATGTTAGGTCTAGGTTAGGTCTGGGATTTGCTCTCATCAGGCTCATTCTTTCGCATATTTCTCATACTTGATGGCTAGATCCTGGGCTTTTTCTGGATTGCATCACGTAGTAATGTGGTACCACGCTGAAACAGTCAATTAAACCTGGTTTCGATCAATATTTTAGAGGATAACGCAAGTTAGGTCTGGGATAGGTCTAGGATTTGCCCTCATCAGACTCATACTTTCGCATTCTTCACATACTTGTTGAACAGATCCTGCGTTATTTTCTGGTTTGGATCCCGTAGTAATGTGGGTCCACACTGAAACAATCAATTAAACCTGGTCTTGATAAATATTTTAGAGGATAACGCATGTTAGGTCTGGGATAGGTCTGGGATTTGCCCTCATCAGGCTCATACTTTCGCACACTTCACATACTCGAAGAACAGATCCTGCGTTATTTTCTGGTTTGGATCACATAGTAATGTGGTACCACACTGAAACATTCAATTAAACCTGGTCTTGATAAATATTTTAGAGGATGACGCATGTTAGGTCTGGGTTAGGTCTAGGATTTGCCCTCATCAGGCTCATATTTTCGCACACTTCACATACTCGTTGAACAGATCCTGGGTTTTTACTGGTTTGGATCACATAGTAATGTGGTACCACACTGAAACAGTCGATTAAACCAGGTTTCGATCAATATTTTTGAGGACAACGCATGTTAGGTCTAGGTTAGGCCTGGGATTTTCACTCATCAGACTCATACTTTCGCATTCCTCACATACTTGTTGAACAGATCCTGGGTTTTTTCTGGTTTGGATCAAGAAGTAGTGTGGTACCACGCTGAAACAGTCAATTAAACCTGGTTTCGATCAATATTTTAGAGGATAACGCAAGTTAGGTCTGGGATAGGTCTAGGATTTGCCCTCATCAGACTCATACTTTCGCATTCTTCACATACTTGTTGAACGGATCCTGGGTTTTTTCTGGTTTGGATCACATACTAATGTGGTACCACACTGAAACAGTCGATTAAACCAGGTTTCGATCAATATTTTTGAGGATAACGCATGTTAGGTCTAGGTTAGGCCTAGGATTTTCACTCATCAGACTCATACTTTCGCATTCTTCACATACTTGTTGAACGGATCCTGGGTTTTTTCTGGTTTGGATCACGTAGTAATGTGGGTCCACACTGAAACAATCAATTAAACCTGGTCTTGATAAATATTTTAGAGGATAACGCATGTTAGGTCTCGGATAGGTCTGGGATTTGCCCTCATCAGGCTCATACTTTCGCACACTTCACATACTCGTTGAACAGATCCTGAGTTATTTTCTGGTTTGGATCACATAGTAATGTGGTACCACACTGAAACATTCAATTAAACCTGGTCTTGATAAATATTTTAGAGGATGACGCATGTTAGGTCTGGGTTAGGTCTAGGATTTGCCCTCATCAGGCTCATACTTTCGCATATTTCTCATACTTCAAGGCTAGATCCTGGGGTATTTCTGAATTGGATCACGTAGTAAAGTGGTACCACACTGAAACATTCAATGAAACCTGGTCTGGATAAATATTTTAGAGGACAACGCATCTTAGGTCTGGGATAGGTCTGGGATTTGCCCTCATCAGACTCATACTTTCGCACACTTCACATACTCGTTGAACAGATCCTGGGTTATTTTCTGGTTTGGATCACATAGTAATGTGGTACCACACTGAAACAGTCGATTAAACCAGGTTTCGATGAATATTTTTGAGGACAACGCATGTTAGGTCTAGGTTAGGCCTGGGATTTTCACTCATCAGACTCATACTTTCGCATTCCTCACATACTTGTTGAACGGATCCTGGGTTTTTGTCTGGTTTGGATCACGTAGTAATGTGGTACCACACTGAAACATTCAATTAATCCTGGTTTCGCTCAATATTTTGGAGGATAACGCATGTTAGGTCTAGGTCAGGCCTGGTTTTTTCACTCATCAGAATCATACTTTCGCATTCTTCACATACTTGTTGAACGGATCCTGGGTTATTTTCTGGATTGGATCACGTAGTAATGTGGTACCACACTGAAACATTCAATTAAACCTGGTTTCGCTCAATATTTTAGAGGATAACGCATGTTAGGTCTAGGTCAGGCCTGGTTTTTTCACTCATCAGAATCATACTTTCGCTTTCTTCACATACTTGTTGAACGGATCCTGGGTTTTTTCTGGTTTGGATCACGTAGTAATGTGGGTCCACACTGAAACAATCAATTAAACCTGGTCTTGATAAATATTTTAGAGGATAACGCATGTTAGGTCTGGGATAGGTCTGGGATTTGCCCTCATCAGACTCATACTTTCGCACACTTCACATACTCGTTGAACAGATCCTGGGTTATTTTCTAGTTTGGATCACATAGTAATGTGGTACCACACTGAAACAGTCGATTAAACCTGGTTTCGATGAATATTTCAGAGGATAACGCAAGTTAGGTCTGGGATAGGTCCGGGATTTGCCCTCATCAGGCTCATACTTTCGCGTTTTTCACATACTTGTTGAACAGATCCTGGGTTTTTTCTGATTTGGGTCACGTAGTAGTGTGATACTACACTGAAACATTCAATGAAACCTGGTCTGGATAAATATTTTAGAGGATAACGCATCTTAGGTCTGGGTTAGGTCTAAGATTTGCCCTCATCAGGCTCACAGTTTCGCGTTTTTCACATACTTGTTGAACAGATCCTGGGTTTTTTCTGGTTTGGATCAAGAAGTAGTGTGGTACCACACTGAAACAGTCCATTAAACCTGGTTTCGCTCATTATTTTAGAGGATAACGCATGTTAGGTCTAGGTTAGGTCTGGGATTTGCTCTCATCAGGCTCATTCTTTCGCATATTTCTCATACTTGATGGCTAGATCCTGGGCTTTTTCTGGATTGCATCACGTAGTAATGTGGTACCACGCTGAAACAGTCAATTAAACCTGGTTTCGATCAATATTTTAGAGGATAACGCAAGTTAGGTCTGGGATAGGTCTAGGATTTGCCCTCATCAGACTCATACTTTCGCATTCTTCACATACTTGTTGAACGGATCCTGGGTTTTTTCTGGTTTGGATCACATAGTAATGTGGTACCACACTGAAACAGTCGATTAAACCAGGTTTCGATCAATATTTTTGAGGATAACGCATGTTAGGTCTAGGTTAGGCCTAGGATTTTCACTCATCAGACTCATACTTTCGCATTCTTCACATACTTGTTGAACGGATCCTGGGTTTTTTCTGGTGCGGATCACGTAGTAATGTGGGTCCACACCGAAACAATCAATTAAACCTGGTCTTGATAAATATTTTAGAGGATAACGCATGTTAGGTCTGGGATAGGTCTGGGATTTGCCCTCATCAGTCTCATACTTTCGCGTTTTTCACATACTTGTTGAACAGATCCTGGGTTTTTTCTGGTTTGGGTCACGTAGTAATGTAGTACCACACTGAAACATTCTATTAAACCTGGTCTTGATAAATATTTTAGAGGATAACGCATGTTAGGTCTGGGTTACGTCTAGGATTTGCCCTCATCAGGCTCATACTTTCGCATATTTCTCATACTTCATGGCTAGATCCTGGGCTGTTTCTGCATTGTATCACGTAGTAATGTGGTACCACGCTGATACAGTCAATTAAACCTGGTTTCGATCAATATTTTAGAGGATAACGCGAGTTAGGTCTGGGATAGGTCTAGGATTTGCCCTCATCAGGCTCTTACTATCGCATACTTCTCATACTTCATGGCTAGATCCTGGGCTATTTCTGGATTGGATCACGTAGTAAAGTGGTACCACACTGAAACATTCAATGAAACCTGTTCTGGATAAATATTTTTGAGGATAACGCATCTTAGGTCTGGGTTAGGTCTAAGATTTGCCCTCATCAGGCTTACAGATACGCATTTTTCACATACTTGTTAAACAGATCCTGGGTTTTTTCTGGTTTAGATCACGTAGTAATGTGGTACCACACTAAAACAGTGAATTAAACCTGGTTTCGATCAATATTTTAGAGGATAACGCAAGCTAGGTCTGGGATAGGTCTGGGATTAGCCCTCATCAGACTCATACTTTCGCAAAATTCACACACTCGTTGACAAGATCCTGGGTTTTTTTCTGGTTTGGATCACGTAGTAATGTGGTTCCACACTGAAACAGTCGATTAAACCTGGTTTCGATCAATATTTTAGAGGATAACGCAAGTTAGGTCTGGGATAGGTCTGGGATTTGCCCTCATCGGGCTCATACTTTCGCGTTTTTCACATACTAGTTGAACAGATCCTGGGTTTTTTCTGGTTTGGATCCCGCAGTAGTGTGGTACCACACTGAAACAGTCCATTAAACCTGGTTTCGCTCAATATTTTAGAGGATAACGCATGTTAGGTCTAGGTCAGGCCTGGTTTTTTCACTCATCAGACTCATACTTTCGCATTCTTCACATACTTGTTGAACGGATCCTGGGTTTTTTCTGGTTTGGATCACGTAGTAATGTGGGTCCACACTGAAACAATCAATTAAACCTGGTCTTGATAAATATTTTAGAGGATAACGCATGTTAGGTCTCGGATAGGTCTGGGATTTGCCCTCATCAGGCTCATACTTTCGCACACTTCACATACTCGTTGAACAGATCCTGAGTTATTTTCTGGTTTGGATCACATAGTAATGTGGTACCACACTGAAACATTCAATTAAACCTGGTCTTGATAAATATTTTAGAGGATGACGCATGTTAGGTCTGGGTTAGGTCTAGGATTTGCCCTCATCAGGCTCATACTTTCGCATATTTCTCATACTTCAAGGCTAGATCCTGGGCTATTTCTGAACTGGATCACGTAGTAAAGTGGTACCACACTGAAACATTCAATGAAACCTGGTCTGGATAAATATTTTAGAGGACAACGCATCTTAGGTCTGGGATAGGTCTGGGATTTGCCCTCATCAGACTCATACTTTCGCACACTTCACATACTCGTTGAACAGATCCTGGGTTATTTTCTGGTTTGGATCACATAGTAATGTGGTACCACACTGAAACAGTCGATTAAACCTGGTTTCGATGAATATTTTAGAGGATAACGCAAGTTAGGTCTGGGATAGGTCCGGGATTTGCCCTCATCAGGCTCATACTTTCGCGTTTTTCACATACTTGTTGAACAGATCCTGGGTTTTTTCTGGTTTGGGTCACGTAGTAGTGTGATACTACACTGAAACATTCAATGAAACCTGGTCTGGATAAATATTTTAGAGGATAACGCATCTTAGGTCTGGGTTAGGTCTAAGATTTGCCCTCATCAGGCTCACAGTTTCGCGTTTTTCACATACTTGTTGAACAGATCCTGGGTTTTTTCTGGCTTGGATCACGAAGTAGTGTGGTAGCACACTGAAACAGTCCATTAAACCTGGTTTGGCTCATTATTTTAGAGGATAACGCATGTTAGGTCTAGGTTAGGTCTGGGATTTGCTCTCATCAGGCTCATTCTTTCGCATATTTCTCATACTTGATGGCTAGATCCTGGGCTTTTTCTGGATTGCATCACGTAGTAATGTGGTACCACGCTGAAACAGTCAATTAAACCTGGTTTCGATCAATATTTTAGAGGATAACGCAAGTTAGGTCTGGGATAGGTCTAGGATTTGCCCTCATCAGACTCATACTTTCGCATTCTTCACATACTTGTTGAACAGATCCTGCGTTATTTTCTGGTTTGGATCCCGTAGTAATGTGGGTCCACACTGAAACAATCAATTAAACCTGGTCTTGATAAATATTTTAGAGGTTAACGCATGTTAGGTCTGGGATAGGTCTGGGATTTGCCCTCATCAGGCTCATACTTTCGCACACTTCACATACTCGAAGAACAGATCCTGCGTTATTTTCTGGTTTGGATCACATAGTAATGTGGTACCACACTGAAACATTCAATTAAACCTGGTCTTGATAAATATTTTAGAGGATGACGCATGTTAGGTCTGGGTTAGGTCTAGGATTTGCCCTCATCAGGCTCATATTTTCGCACACCTCACATACTCGTTGAACAGATCCTGGGTTTTTACTGGTTTGGATCACATAGTAATGTGGTACCACACTGAAACAGTCGATTAAACCAGGTTTCGATCAATATTTTTGAGGACAACGCATGTTAGGTCTAGGTTAGGCCTGGGATTTTCACTCATCAGACTCATACTTTCGCATTCCTCACATACTTGTTGAACGGATCCTGGGTTTTTGTCTGGTTTGGATCACGTAGTAATGTGGTACCACACTGAAACATTCAATTAAACCTGGTTTCGCTCAATATTTTAGAGGATAACGCATGTTAGGTCTAGGTCAGGCCTGGTTTTTTCACTCATCAGAATCATACTTTCGCATTCTTCACATACTTGTTGAACGGATCCTGGGTTATTCTCTGGATTGGATCACATAGTAATGTGGTACCACACTGAAACAGTCGATTAAACCAGGTTTCGATCAATATTTTTGAGGATAACGCATGTTAGGTCTAGGTTAGGCCTGGGATTTTCACTCATCAGACTCATACTTTCGCTTTCTTCACATACTTGTTGAACGGATCCTGGGTTTTTTCCGGTTTGGATCACGTAGTAATGTGAGTCCACACTGAAACAATCAATTAAACCTGGTCTTGATAAATATTTTAGAGGATAACGCATGTTAGGTCTGGGATAGGTCTGGGATTTGCCCTCATCAGACTCATACTTTCGCGCACTTCACATACTCGTTGAACAGATCCTGGGTTATTTTCTGGTTTGGATCACATAGTAATGTGGTACCACACTGAAACAGTCGATTAAACCTGGTTTCGATGAATATTTTAGAGGATAACGCAAGTTAGGTCTGGGATAGGTCCGGGATTTGCCCTCATCAGGCTCATACTTTCGCGTTTTTCACATACTTGTTGAACAGATCCTGGGTTTTTTCTGGTTTGGGTCACGTAGTAGTGTGATACTACACTGAAACATTCAATGAAACCTGGTCTGGATAAATATTTTAGAGGATAACGCATCTTAGGTCTGGGTTAGGTCTAAGATTTGCCCTCATCAGGCTCACAGTTTCGCGTTTTTCACATACTTGTTGAACGGATCCTGGGTTTTTGTCTGGTTTGGATCACGTAGTAATGTGGTACCACACTGAAACAGTCCATTAAACCTGGTTTCGCTCATTATTTTAGAGGATAACGCATGTTAGGTCTAGGTTAGGTCTGGGATTTGCTCTCATCAGGCTCATTCTTTCGCATATTTCTCATACTTGATGGCTAGATCCTGGGCTTTTTCTGGATTGCATCACGTAGTAATGTGGTACCACGCTGAAACAGTCAATTAAACCTGGTTTCGATCAATATTTTAGAGGATAACGCAAGTTAGGTCTGGGATAGGTCTAGGATTTGCCCTCATCAGACTCATACTTTCGCATTCTTCACATACTTGTTGAACAGATCGTGGGTTTTTTCTGGTTTGGATCACGCAGTAGTGTGGTACCACACTGAAACCGTCCATTAAACCTGGTTTCGCTCAATATTTTAGAGGATAACACATGTTAGGTCTAGGTTAGGTCTGGGATTTGCTCTCATCAGGCTCATTCTTTCGCATATGTCTCATACTTGATGGCTAGATCCTGTGCTTTTTCTGGATTGCATCACGTAGTAACGTAGTACCACACTGAAACAGTCAACGAAACCTGGTTTCCATCAATATTTTAGAGGACAACGCAAGTTAGGTCTAGGTAAGGCCTGAGATTTTCACTGATCAGACTCATACATTCGCATTCTTCACATACTTGTTGAACGGATCCTGGGTTTTTTCTGGTTTGGATCACATAGTAATGTGGTACCACACTGAAACAGTCGATTAAACCAGGTTTCGATCAATATTTTGGAGGATAACGCATGTTAGGTCTGGGTTACGTCTAGGATTTGCCCTCATCAGGCTCATATTTTCGCATATTTCTCATACTTCATGGCTAGATCCTGGGCTGTTTCTGCATTGTTTCACGTAGTAATGTGGTACCACGCTGAAACAGTCAACTAAACCTGGTTTCGATCAATACTTTAGAGGATAACGCAAGTTAGGTCTGGGATAGGTCTAGGATTTGCCCTCATCAGGCTCTTACTATCGCATATTTCTCATACTTCAAGGCTAGATCCTGGGCTATTTCTGAATTGGATCACGTAGTAAAGTGGTACCACACTGAAACATCCAATGAAACCTGGTCTGGATAAATATTTTAGAGGACAACGCATCTTAGGTCTGGGATAGGTCTAAGATTTGCCCTCATCAGACTCACAGTTTCGCGTTTTTCACATACTTGTTGAACAGATCCTGGGTTTTTTCTGGTTGGATCACGTAGTAATGTGGTACCACACTAAAACAGTCAATTAAACCTGGTTTCGATCAATATTTTGGAGGATAACGCAAGTTAGGTCTGGGATAGGTCTGGGATTTGCTCTCATCAGGCTCATTCTTTCGCATATTTCTCATACTTGATGGCTAGATCCTGAGCTTTTTCTGGATTGCATCACGTAGTAATGAAGTACAGCACTGAAACAGTCAATTAAACCTGGTTTCCATCAATATTTTAGAGGACAACGCAAGTTAGGTCTGGGATAGGTCTGGGATTTGCCCCCATCGGGCTCATACTGTCGCGTTTTTCACATACTTGTTGAACAGATCCTGGGTTTTTTCTCGTTTGGATCACGTAGTAATGTGGTACCACACTGAAACAGTCGATTAAACCTGGTATCGATCAATATTTTAGAGGATAACGCAAGTTAAGTCTTGGATTGGTCTGGGATTTGACCTCATCAGACTCATACTTTCGCACACTTCACATACTCGTTGAACAGATCCTGGGTTATTTTCTGGTTTGGATCACATAGTAATGTGGTACCACACTGAAACGGTCGATTAAACCAGGTTTCGATTAATATTTTTGAGGATAACGCATGTTAGGTCTAGGTTAGGCCTGGGATTTTCACTCATCAGACTCATACTTTCGCACACTTCACATACTTGTTGAACGGATCCTGGGTTTTTTCTGGTTTGAATCACGTAGTAATGTGGGTCCACACTGAAACAATCAATTAAACCTGGTCTTGATAAATATTTTAGAGGATAACGCATGTTAGGTCTGGGATAGGTCTGGGATTTGCCCTCATCAGGCTCCTACTTTCGCACACTTCACATACTTGTTGAACGGATCCTGGGTTTTTTCTGGTTTGAATCACGTAGTAGTGTGGTACCACTCTGAAACAGTCCATTAACCCAGGTTTCGCTCAATATTTTAGACGATAACGCATGTTAGGTCTAGGTCAGGCCTGGGATTTTCACTCATCAGACTCATACTTTCGCATTCTTCACATACTTGTTGAACGGATCCTGGGTTTTTTCTGGTTTGGATCACGTAGTAATGTGGGTCCACACTGAAACAATCAATTAAACCTGGTCTTGATAAATATTTTAGAGGATAACGCATGTTAGGTCTGGGATAGGTCTGGGATTTTCACTCATCAGACTCATACTTTCGCATTCCTCACATACTTGTTGAACGGATCCTGGGTTTTTGTCTGGTTTGGATCACGTAGTAATGTGGTACCACACTGAAACATTCAATTAAACCTGGTTTCGCTCAATATTTTAGAGGATAACGCATGTTAGGTCTAGGCCAGGCCTGGTTTTTTCACTCATCAGAATCATACTTTCGCATTCTTCCCATACTTGTTGAACGGATCCTGGGTTATTTTCTGGATTGGATCACATAGTAATGTGGTACCACACTGAAACAGTCGATTAAACCAGGTTTCGATCAATATTTTTGAGGATAACGCATGTTAGGTCTGGGATTGGTCTGGGATTTGACCTCATCAGACTCATACTTTCGCACACTTCACATACTTGTTGAACGGATCCTGGGTTTTTTCTGGTTTGAATCACGTAGTAATGTGGGTCCACACTGAAACAATCAATTAAACCTGGTCTTGATAAATATTTTAGAGGATAACGCATGTTAGGTCTGGGATAGGTCTGGGATTTGCCCTCATCAGGCTCCTACTTTCGCACACTTCACATACTTGTTGAACGGATCCTGGGTTTTTTCTGGTTTGAATCACGTAGTAGTGTGGTACCACTCTGAAACAGTCCATTAACCCTGGTTTCGCTCAATATTTTAGACGATAACGCATGTTAGGTCTAGGTCAGGCCTGGGATTTTCACTCATCAGACTCATACTTTCGCATTCTTCACATACTTGTTGAACGGATCCTGGGTTTTTTCTGGTTTGGATCACGTAGTAATGTGGGTCCACACTGAAACAATCAATTAAACCTGGTCTTGATAAATATTTTAGAGGATAACGCATGTTAGGTCTGGGATAGGTCTGGGATTTTCACTCATCAGACTCATACTTTCGCATTCCTCACATACTTGTTGAACGGATCCTGGGTTTTTGTCTGGTTTGGATCACGTAGTAATGTGGTACCACACTGAAACATTCAATTAAACCTGGTTTCGCTCAATATTTTAGAGGATAACGCATGTTAGGTCTAGGCCAGGCCTGGTTTTTTCACTCATCAGAATCATACTTTCGCATTCTTCCCATACTTGTTGAACGGATCCTGGGTTATTTTCTGGATTGGATCACATAGTAATGTGGTACCACACTGAAACAGTCGATTAAACCAGGTTTCGATCAATATTTTTGAGGATAACGCATGTTAGGTCTGGGATTGGTCTGGGATTTGACCTCATCAGACTCATACTTTCGCACACGTCACATACTTGTTGAACGGATCCTGGGTTATTTTCTGGTTTGGATCACATAGTAATGTGGTACCACACTGAAACGGTCGATTAAACCAGGTTTCGATTAATATTTTTGAGGATAACGCATGTTAGGTCTAGGTTAGGTCTGGGATTTGCTCTCATCAGGCTCATTCTTTCGCATATTTCTCATACTTGATGGCTAGAGCCTGGGCTTTTTCTGGATTGCATCACGTAGTAATGTGGTACCACGCTGAAACAGTCAATTAAACCAGGTTTCGATCAATATTTTAGAGGATAACGCAGGTTAGGTCTGGGATAGGTCCGGGCTTTGCCCTCATCAGGCTCATACTTTCGCATTCTTCTTATACTTGTTGAACTGATCCTGGGTTTTTTCTGGTTTGGATCACGTAGTAATGTGGGTCCACACTGAAACAATCAATTAAACCTGGTCTTGATAAATATTTTAGAGGATGACGCAAGTTAGGTCTAGGTAAGGCCTGGGATTTTCACTCATCAGACTCATACATTCGCATTCCTCACATACTTGTTGAACGGGTCCTGGGTTTTTTCTGGTTTGTATGACGTAGTAATGTGGTACCACACTGAAGCAGTCCATTAAACCTGGTTTGGATCAATATTTTAGAGGATAACGCATGTTAGGTCTAGGTTAGCCCTGGGATTTTCACTCATCAGACTCATACTTTCGCATTCTTCTTATACTTGTTGAACTGATCCTGGGTTTTTTCTCGTTTGGATCACGTAGTAATGTGGTACCACACTGAAACAGTCGATTAAACCTGGTATCGATCAATATTTTAGACGATAACGCAAGTTAAGTCTTGGATTGGTCTGGGATTTGACCTCATCAGACTCATACTTTCGCACACTTCACATACTCGTTGAACAGATCCTGGGTTATTTTCTGGTTTGGATCACATAGTAATGTGGTACCACACAGAAACGGTCGATTAAACCAGGTTTCGATTAATATTTTTGAGGATAACGCATGTTAGGTCTAGGTTAGGCCTGGGATTTTCACTCATCAGACTCATACTTTCGCACACTTCACATACTTGTTGAACGGATCCTGGGTTTTTTCTGGTTTGAATCACGTAGTAATGTGGGTCCACACTGAAACAATCAATTAAACCTGGTCTTGATAAATATTTTAGAGGATAACGCATGTTAGGTCTGGGATAGGTCTGGGATTTGCCCTCATCAGGCTCCTACTTTCGCACACTTCACATACTTGTTGAACGGATCCTGGGTTTTTTCTGGTTTGAATCACGTAGTAGTGTGGTACCACTCTGAAACAGTCCATTAACCCTGGTTTCGCTCAATATTTTAGACGATAACGCATGTTAGGTCTAGGTCAGGCCTGGGATTTTCACTCATCAGACTCATACTTTCGCATTTTTCACATACTTGTTGAACGGATCCTGGGTTTTTTCTGGTTTGGATCACGTAGTAATGTGGGTCCACACTGAAACAATCAATTAAACCTGGTCTTGATAAATATTTTAGAGGATAACGCATGTTAGGTCTGGGATAGGTCTGGGATTTTCACTCATCAGACTCATACTTTCGCATTCCTCACATACTTGTTGAACGGATCCTGGGTTTTTGTCTGGTTTGGATCACGTAGTAATGTGGTACCACACTGAAACATTCAATTAAACCTGGTTTCGCTCAATATTTTAGAGGATAACGCATGTTAGGTCTAGGCCAGGCCTGGTTTTTTCACTCATCAGAATCATACTTTCGCATTCTTCCCATACTTGTTGAACGGATCCTGGGTTATTTTCTGGATTGGATCACATAGTAATGTGGTACCACACTGAAACAGTCGATTAAACCAGGTTTCGATCAATATTTTTGAGGATAACGCATGTTAGGTCTGGGATTGGTCTGGGATTTGACCTCATCAGACTCATACTTTCGCACACGTCACATACTTGTTGAACGGATCCTGGGTTATTTTCTGGTTTGGATCACATAGTAATGTGGTACCACACTGAAACGGTCGATTAAACCAGGTTTCGATTAATATTTTTGAGGATAACGCATGTTAGGTCTAGGTTAGGTCTGGGATTTGCTCTCATCAGGCTCATTCTTTCGCATATTTCTCATACTTGATGGCTAGAGCCTGGGCTTTTTCTGGATTGCATCACGTAGTAATGTGGTACCACGCTGAAACAGTCAATTAAACCAGGTTTCGATCAATATTTTAGAGGATAACGCAGGTTAGGTCTGGGATAGGTCCGGGCTTTGCCCTCATCAGGCTCATACTTTCGCATTCTTCTTATACTTGTTGAACTGATCCTGGGTTTTTTCTGGTTTGGATCACGTAGTAATGTGGGTCCACACTGAAACAATCAATTAAACCTGGTCTTGATAAATATTTTAGAGGATAACGCATGTTAGGTCTGGGATAGGTCTGGGATTTGCCCTCATCAGACTCATACTTTCGCACACTTCACATACTCGTTGAACAGATCCTGGGTTATTTTCTGGTTTGGATCACATAGTAATGTGGTACCACACTGAAACAGTCGATTAAACCTGGTTTCGATGAATATTTTAGAGGATAACGCAAGTTAGGTCTGGGATAGGTCCGGGATTTGCCCTCATCAGGCTCATATTTTCGCGTTTTTCACATACTTGTTGAACAGATCCTGGGTTTTTTCTGGTTTGGGTCACGTAGTAGTGTGATACTACACTGAAACATTCAATGAAACCTGGTCTGGATAAATATTTTAGAGGATAACGCATCTTAGGTCTGGTTTCGGTCTAAGATTTGCCCTCATCAGGCTCACAGTTTCGCGTTTTTCACATACTTGTTGAACAGATCCTGGGTTTTTTCTGGTTTGGATCACGAAGTAGTGTGGTACCACACTGAAACAGTCCATTAAACCTGGTTTGGCTCATTATTTTAGAGGATAACGCATGTTAGGTCTAGGTTAGGTCTGGGATTTGCTCTCATCAGACTCATACTTTCGCATTCTTCACATACTTGAAGAACAGATCCTGCGTTATTTTCTGGTTTGGATCACATAGTAATGTGGTACCACACTGAAACATTCAATTAAACCTGGTCTTGATAAATATTTTAGAGGATGACGCATGTTAGGTCTGGGATAGGTCTAGGATTTGCCCTCATCAGACTCATACTTTCGCATTCTTCACATACTTGTTGAACAGATCCTGGGTTTTTACTGGTTTGGATCACATAGTAATGTGGTACCACACTGAAACAGTCGATTAAACCAGGTTTCGATCAATATTTTTGAGGATAACGCATGTTAGGTCTAGGTTAGGCCTGGGATTTTCACTCATCAGACTCATACTTTCGCTTTCTTCACATACTTGTTGAACGGATCCTGGGTTTTTTCTGGTTTGGATCACGTAGTAATGTGAGTCCACACTGAAACAATCAATTAAACCTGGTCTTGATAAATATTTTAGAGGATAACGCATGTTAGGTCTGGGATAGGTCTGGGATTTGCCCTCATCAGACTCATACTTTCGCGCACTTCACATACTCGTTGAACAGATCCTGGGTTATTTTCTGGTTTGGATCACATAGTAATGTGGTACCACACTGAAACAGTCGATTAAACCTGGTTTCGATGAATATTTTAGAGGATAACGCAAGTTAGGTCTGGGATAGGTCCGGGATTTGCCCTCATCGGGCTCATACTTTCGCGTTTTTCACATACTTGTTGAACAGATCCTGGGTTTTTTCTGGTTTGGGTCACGTAGTAGTGTGATACTACACTGAAACATTCAATGAAACCTGGTCTGGATAAATATTTTAGAGGATAACGCATCTTAGGTCTGGGTTAGGTCTAAGATTTGCCCTCATCAGGCTCACAGTTTCGCGTTTTTCACATACTTGTTGAACGGATCCTGGGTTTTTGTCTGGTTTGGATCACGTAGTAATGTGGTACCACACTGAAACAGTCCATTAAACCTGGTTTCGCTGATTATTTTAGAGGATAACGCATGTTAGGTCTAGGTTAGGTATGGGATTTGCTCTCATCAGGCTCATTCTTTCGCATATTTCTCATACTTGATGGCTAGATCCTGGGCTTTTTCTGGATTGCATCACGTAGTAATGTGGTACCACGCTGAAACAGTCAATTAAACCTGGTTTCGATCAATATTTTAGAGGATAACGCAAGTTAGGTCTGGGATAGGTCTAGGATTTGCCCTCATCAGACTCATACTTTCGCATTCTTCACATACTTGTTGAACAGATCCTGCGTTATTTTCTGGTTTGGATCACGTAGTAATGTGGGTCCACACTGAAACAATCAATTAAACCTGGTCTTGATAAATATTTTAGAGGATAACGCATGTTAGGTCTGGGATAGGTCTGGGATTTGCCCTCATCAGGCTCATACTTTCGCACACTTCACATACTCGAAGAACAGATCCTGCGTTATTTTCTGGTTTGGATCACATAGTAATGTGGTACCACACTGAAACATTCAATTAAACCTGGTCTTGATAAATATTTTAGAGGATGACGCATGTTAGGTCTGGGTTAGGTCTAGGATTTGCCCTCATCAGGCTCATACTTTCGCATATTTCTCATACTTCAAGGCTAGATCCTGGGCTATTTCTGAATTGGATCACGTAGTAAAGTGGTACCACACTGAAACATTCAATGAAACCTGGTCTGGATAAATATTTTAGAGGACAACGCATCTTAGGTCTGGGATAGGTCTAAGATTTGCCCTCATCAGGCTCACAGTTTCGCGTTTTTCATATACTTGTTGAACAGATCGTGGGTTTTTTCTGGTTTGGATCACGAAGTAGTGTGGTACCACACTGAAACCGTCCATTAAACCTGGTTTCGCTCAATATTTTAGAGGATAACACATGTTAGGTCTAGGTTAGGTCTGGGATTTGCTCTCATCAGGCTCATTCTTTCGCATATGTCTCATACTTGATGGCTAGATCCTGTGCTTTTTCTGGATTGCATCACGTAGTAACGTAGTACCACACTGAAACAGTCAACGAAACCTGGTTTCCATCAATATTTTAAAGGACAACGCAAGTTAGGTCTCGGTAAGGCCTGAGATTTTCACTGATCAGACTCATACATTCGCATTCTTCACATACTTGTTGAACGGATCCTGCGTTATTTTCTGGTTTGGATCACGTAGTAATGTGGTACCACACTGAAACATTCTATTAAACCTGGTCTTGATAAATATTTTAGAGGATAACGCATGTTAGGTCTGGGATAGGTCTGGGATTTGCCCTCATCAGGCTCATACTTTCGCACACTTCACATACTCGAAGAACGGATCCTGCGTTATTTTCTGGTTTGGATCACGTAGTAATGTGGTACCACACTGAAACATTCTATTAAACCTGGTCTTGATAAATATTTTAGAGGATAACGCATGTTAGGTCTGGGTTACGTCTAGGATTTGCCCTCATCAGGCTCATATTTTCGCATATTTCTCATACTTCATGGCTAGATCCTGGGCTGTTTCTGCATTGTTTCACGTAGTAATGTGGTACCACGCTGAAACAGTCAACTAAACCTGGTTTCGATCAATACTTTAGAGGATAACGCAAGTTAGGTCTGGGATAGGTCTAGGATTTGCCCTCATCAGGCTCTTACTATCGCATATTTCTCATAATTCAAGGCTAGATCCTGGGCTATTTCTGAATTGGATCACGTAGTAAAGTGGTACCACACTGAAACATCCAATGAAACCTGGTCTGGATAAATATTTTAGAGGACAACGCATCTTAGGTCTGGGATAGGTCTAAGATTTGCCCTCATCAGACTCACAGTTTCGCGTTTTTCACATACTTGTTGAACAGATCCTGGGTTTTTTCTGGTTGGATCACGTAGTAATGTGGTACCACACTAAAACAGTCAATTAAACCTGGTTTCGATCAATATTTTGGAGGATAACGCAAGTTAGGTCTGGGATAGGTCTGGGATTTGCTCTCATCAGGCTCATTCTTTCGCATATTTCTCATACTTGATGGCTAGATCCTGAGCTTTTTCTGGATTGCATCACGTAGTAATGAAGTACAGCACTGAAACAGTCAATTAAACCTGGTTTCCATCAATATTTTAGAGGACAACGCAAGTTAGGTCTGGGATAGGTCTGGGATTTGCCCTCATCAGGCTCATACTGTCGCGTTTTTCACATACTTGTTGAACAGATCCTGGGCTTTTTCTGGTTTGGAGCCCGTAGTAGTGTGGTACCACACTGAAACAGTCCATTAAACCTGGTTTCGCTCAATATTTTAGAGGATAACGCATGTTAGGTCTAGGTCAGGCCTGGTTTTTTCACTCATCAGAATCATACTTTCGCATTCTTCACATACTTGTTGAACGGATCCTGGGTTTTTTCTGGTTTGGATCACGTAGTAATGTGGGTCCACACTGAAACAATCAATTAAACCTGGTCTTGATAAATATTTTAGAGGATGACGCATGTTAGGTCTGGGTTAGGTCTAGGATTTGCCCTCATCAGGCTCATACTTTCGCATATTTCTCATACATCAAGGCTAGATCCTGGGCTATTTCTGAATTGGATCACGTAGTAAAGTGGTACCACACTGAAACATTCAATGAAACCTGGTCTGGATAAATATTTTAGAGGACAACGCATCTTAGGTCTGGGATAGGTCTGGGATTTGCCCTCATCAGGCTCATACTTTCGCGTTTTTCACATACTTGTTGAACAGATCCTGGGTTTTTTCTGGTTTGGGTCACGTAGTAATGTAGTACCACACTGAAACATTCTATTAAACCTGGTCTTGATAAATATTTTAGAGGATAACGCATGTTAGGTTTGGGTTACGTCTAGGATTTGCCCTCATCAGGCTCATACTTTCGCATATTTCTCATACTTCATGGCTAGATCCTGGGCTGTTTCTGCATTGTATCACGTAGTAATGTGGTACCACGCTGAAACAGTCAATTAAACCTGGTTTCGATCAATATTTTAGAGGATAACGCATCTTAGGTCTGGGATAGGTCTGGGATTTGCCCTCATCAGGCTCATACTTTCGCACACTTCACATACTCGTTGAACAGATCCTGGGTTTTTACTGGTTTGGATCACATAGTAATGTGGTACCACACTGAAACAGTCGATTAAACCAGGTTTCGATCAATATTTTTGAGGACAACGCATGTTAGGTCTAGGTTAGGCCTGGGATTTTCACTCATCAGACTCTAACTTTCGCATTCCTCACATACTTGTTGAACGGATCCTGGGTATTTGTCTGGTTTGGATCACATAGTAATGTGGTACCACACTGAAACATTCAATTAAACCTGGTTTCGCTCAATATTTTAGAGGATAACGCATGTTAGGTCTAGGCCAGGCCTGGTTTTTTCACTCATCAGAATCATACTTTCGCATTCTTCACATACTTGTTGAACGGATCCTGGGTTATTTTCTGGATTGGATCACATAGTAATGTGGTACCACACTGAAACAGTCGATTAAACCAGGTTTCGGTCAATATTTTTGAGGATAACGCATGTTAGGTCTAGGTTAGGCCTGGGATTTTCACTCATCAGACTCATACTTTCGCTTTCTTCACATACTTGTTGAACGGATCCTGGGTTTTTTCTGGTTTGGATCACGTAGTAATGTGGGTCCACACTGAAACAATCAATTAAACCTGGTCTTGATAAATATTTTAGAGGATAACGCATGTTAGGTCTGGGATAGGTCTGGGATTTGCCCTCATCAGACTCATACTTTCGCACACTTCACATACTCGTTGAACAGATCCTGGGTTTTTACTGGTTTGGATCACATAGTAATGTGGTACCACACTGAAACAGTCGATTAAACCTGGTTTCGATGAATATTTTAGAGGATAACGCAAGTTAGGTCTGGGATAGGTCCGGGATTTGCCCTCATCAGGCTCATACTTTCGCGTTTTTCACATACTTGTTGAACAGATCCTGGGTTTTTTCTGGTTTGGGTCACGTAGTAGTGTGATACTACACTGAAACATTCAATGAAACCTGGTCTGGATAAATATTTTAGAGGATAACGCATCTTAGGTCTGGGTTAGGTCTAAGATTTGCCCTCATCAGGCTCACAGTTTCGCGTTTTTCACATACTTGTTGAACAGATCCTGGGTTTTTTCTGGTTTGGATCACGAAGTAGTGTGGTACCACACTGAAACAGTCCATTAAACCTGGTTTGGCTCATTATTTTAGAGGATAACGCATGTTAGGTCTAGGTTAGGTCTGGGATTTGCTCTCATCAGGCTCATTCTTTCGCATATTTCTCATACTTGATGGCTAGATCCTGGGCTTTTTCTGGATTGCATCACGTAGTAATGTGGTACCACGCTGAAACAGTCAATTAAACCTGGTTTCGATCAATATTTTAGAGGATAACGCAAGTTAGGTCTGGGATAGGTCTAGGATTTGCCCTCATCAGACTCATACTTTCGCATTCTTCACATACTTGTTGAACAGATCCTGCGTTATTTTCTGGTTTGGATCACGTAGTAATGTGGGTCCACACTGAAACAATCAATTAAACCTGGTCTTGGTAAATATTTTAGAGGATAACGCATGTTAGGTCTGGGATAGGTCTGGGATTTGCCCTCATCAGGCTCATACTTTCGCACACTTCACATACTCGAAGAACAGATCTTGCGTTATTTTCTGGTTTGGATCACATAGTAATGTGGTACCACACTGAAACATTCAATTAAACCTGGTCTTGATAAATATTTTAGAGGATGACGCATGTTAGGTCTGGGTTAGGTCTAGGATTTGCCCTCATCAGGCTCATACTTTCGCACACTTCACATACTCGTTGAACAGATCCTGGGTTTTTACTGGTTTGGATCACATAGTAATGTGGTACCACACTGAAACAGTCGATTAAACCAGGTTTCGATCAATATTTTTGAGGACAACGCATGTTAGGTCTAGGTTAGGCCTGGGATTTTCACTCATCAGACTCATACTTTCGCATTCCTCACATACTTGTTGAACGGATCCTGGGTTTTTTCTGGTTTGGGTCACGTAGTAGTGTGATACTACACTGAAACATTCAATGAAACCTGGTCTGGATAAATATTTTAGAGGATAACGCATCTTAGGTCTGGGTTAGGTCTAAGATTTGCCCTCATCAGGCTCACAGTTTCGCGTTTTTCACATACTTGTTGAACGGATCCTGGGTTTTTGTCTGGTTTGGATCACGTAGTAATGTGGTACCACACTGAAACAGTCCATTAAACCTGGTTTCGCTCATTATTTTAGAGGATAACGCATGTTAGGTCTAGGTTAGGTCTGGGATTTGCTCTCATCAGGCTCATTCTTTCGCATATTTCTCATACTTGATGGCTAGATCCTGGGCTTTTTCTGGATTGCATCACGTAGTAATGTGGTACCACGCTGAAACAGTCAATTAAACCTGGTTTCGATCAATATTTTAGAGGATAACGCAAGTTAGGTCTGGGATAGGTCTAGGATTTGCCCTCATCAGACTCATACTTTCGCATTCTTCACATACTTGTTGAACAGATCCTGCGTCATTTTCTGGTTTGGATCACGTAGTAATGTGGGTCCACACTGAAACAATCAATTAAACCTGGTCTTGATAAATATTTTAGAGGATAACGCATGTTAGGTCTGGGATAGGTCTGGGATTTGCCCTCATCAGGCTCATACTTTCGCACACTTCACATACTCGAAGAACAGATCCTGCGTTATTTTCTGGTTTGGATCACATAGTAATGTGGTACCACACTGAAACATTCAATTAAACCTGGTCTTGATAAATATTTTAGAGGATAACATATGTTAGGTCTAGGTTAGGTCTGGGATTTGCTCTCATCAGGCTCATTCTTTCGCATATGTCTCATACTTGATGGCTAGATCCTGGGCTATTTCTGAATTGGATCACGTAGTAAAGTGGTACCACACTGAAACATTCAATGAAACCTGGTCTGGATAAATATTTTAGAGGACAACGCATCTTAGGTCAGGGATAGGTCTGGGATTTGCCCTCATCAGACTCATACTTTCGCACACTTCACATACTCGTTGAACAGATCCTGGGTTTTTACTGGTTTGGATCACATAGTAATGTGGTACCACACTGAAACAGTCGATTAAACCAGGTTTCGATCTATATTTTTGAGGACAACGCATGTTAGGTCTAGGTTAGGCCTGGGATTTTCACTCATCAGACTCATACTTTCGCATTCCTCACATACTTGTTGAACGGATCCTGGGTTTTTGTCTGGTTTGGATCACGTAGTAATGTGGTACCACACTGAAACATTCAATTAAACCTGGTTTCGCTCAATATTTTAGAGGATAACGCATGTTAGGTCTAGGTCAGGCCTGGTTTTTTCACTCATCAGAATCATACTTTCGCATTCTTCACATACTTGTTGAACGGATCCTGGGTTATTTTCTGGATTGGATCACATAGTAATGTGGTACCACACTGAAACAGTCGATTAAACCAGGTTTCGATCAATATTTTTGAGGATAACGCATGTTAGGTCTAGGTTAGGCCTGGGATTTTCACTCATCAGACTCATACTTTCGCTTTCTTCACATACTTGTTGAACGGATCCTGGGTTTTTTCTGGTTTGGATCACGTAGTAATGTGGGTCCACACTGAAACAATCAATTAAACCTGGTCTTGATAAATATTTTAGAGGATAACGCATGTTAGGTCTGGGATAGGTCTGGGATTTGCCCTCATCAGACTCATACTTTCGCACACTTCACATACTCGTTGAACAGATCCTGGGTTTTTACTGGTTTGGATCACATAGTAATGTGGTACCCCACTGAAACAGTCGATTAAACCTGGTTTCGATGAATATTTTAGAGGATAACGCATCTTAGGTCTGGGTTAGGTCTAAGATTTGCCCTCATCAGGCTCACAGTTTCGCGTTTTTCACATACTTGTTGAACGGATCCTGGGTTTTTTCTGGTTTGGGTCACGTAGTAATGTAGTACCACGCTGAAACATTCTATTAAACCTGGTCTTGATAAATATTTTAGAGGATAACGCATGTTAGGTCTGGGTTACGTCTAGGATTTGCCCTCATCAGGCTCATACTTTCGCATATTTCTCATACTTCATGGCTAGATCCTGGGCTGTTTCTGCATTGTATCACGTAGTAATGTGGTACCACGCTGAAACAGTCAATTAAACCTGGTTTCGATCAATATTTTAGAGGATAACGCAAGTTAGGTCTGGGATAGGTCTAGGATTTGCCCTCATCAGGCTCTTACTATCGCATATTTCTCATACTTCATGGCTAGATCCTGGGCTATTTCTGGATTGGATCACGTAGTAAAGTGGTACCACACTGAAACATTCAATGAAACCTGTTCTGGATAAATATTTTAGAGGATAACGCATCTTAGGTCTGGGTTAGGTCTAAGATTTGCCCTTATCAGGCTCACAGATACGCATTTTTCACATACTTGTTAAACAGATCCTGGTTTTTTTCTGGTTTGGATCACGTAGTAATGTGGGTCCACATTGAAACAATCAATTAAACCTGGTCTTGATAAATATTTTAGAGGATAACGCATGTTAGGTCTGGGATAGGTCTGGGATTTGCCCTCATCAGGCTCACAGTTTCGCGTTTTTCACATACTTGTTGAACAGATCCTGGGTTTTTTCTGGTTCGGGTCACGTAGTAGTGTGATACTACACTGAAACATTCAATGAAACCTGGTCTGGATAAATATTTTGGAGGATAACGCATCTTAGGTCTGGGTTAGGTCTAAGATTTGCCCTCATCAGGCTCACAGTTTCGCGTTTTTCACATACTTGTTGAACAGATCCTGGGTTTTTTCTGGTTTGGATCACGAAGTAGTGTGGTACCACACTGAAACATTCAATTAAACCTGGTCTTGATAAATATTTTAGAGGATGACGCATGTTAGGTCTGGGTTAGGTCTAGGATTTGCCCTCATCAGGCTCATACTTTCGCATATTTCTCATACTTCAAGGCTAGATCCTGGGCTATTTCTGAATTGGATCACGTTGTAAAGTGGTACCACACTGAAACATTCAATGAAACCTGGTCTGGATAAATATTTTAGAGGACAACGCATCTTAGGTCTGGGATAGGTCTAAGATTTGCCCTCATCAAGCTCACAGTTTCGCGTTTTTCATATACTTGTTGAACAGATCCTGGGTTTTTTCTGGTTTGGATCACGAAGTAGTGTGGTACCACACTGAAACCGTCCATTAAACCTGGTTTCGCTCAATATTTTAGAGGATAACACATGTTAGGTCTAGGTTAGGTCTGGGATTTGCTCTCATCAGGCTCATTCTATCGCATATGTCTCATACTTGATGGCTAGATCCTGTGCTTTTTCTGGATTGCATCACGTAGTAACGTAGTACCACACTGAAACAGTCAACGAAACCTGGTTTCCATCAATATTTTAGAGGACAACGCAAGTTAGGTCTAGGTAAGGCCTGAGATTTTCACTGATCAGACTCATACATTCGCATTCTTCACATACTTGTTGAACGGATCCTGGGTTTTTTCTGGTTTGGATCACGTAGTAATGTGGTACCACACTGAAACATTCTATTAAACCTGGTCTTGATGAATATTTTAGAGGATAACGCATGTTAGGTCTGGGTTACGTCTAGGATTTGCCCTCATCAGGCTCATATTTTCGCATATTTCTCATACTTCATGGCTAGATCCTGGGCTGTTTCTGCATTGTTTCACGTAGTAATGTGGTACCACGCTGAAACAGTCACTTAAACCTGGTTTCGATCAATACTTTAGAGGATAACGCAAGTTAGGTCTGGGATAGGTCTAGGATTTGCCCTCATCAGGCTCTTACTATCGCATATTTCTCATACTTCATGGCTAGATCCTGGGCTATTTCTGGATTGGATCACGTAGTAAAGTGGTACCACACTGAAACATTCAATGAAACCTGGTCTGGATAAATATTTTAGAGGATAACGCATCTTAGGTCTGAGTTAGGTCTAAGATTTGCCCTCATCAGGCTCACAGTTTCGCGTTTTTCACATACTTGTTGAACAGATCCTGGGTTTTTTCTGGTTTGGATCACGTAGTAATGTGGTACCACACTAAAACAGTCAATTAAACCTGGTTTCGATCAATATTTTGGAGGATAACGCAAGTTAGGTCTGGGATAGCTCTCGGATTTGCTCTCATCAGGCTCATTCTTTCCCATATGTCTCATACTTGATGGCTAGATCCTGAGCTTTTTCTGGATTGCATCACGTAGTAATGAAGCACAGCACTGAAACAGTCAATTAAACCTGGTTTCCATCAATATTTTAGAGGACAACGCAAGTTAGGTCTGGGATAGGTCTGGGATTTGCCCTCATCAGGCTCATACTTTCGCGTTTTTCACATACTAGTTGAACAGATCCTGGTTTTTTTCTGGTTTGGATCCCGTAGTAGTGTGGTACCACACTGAAACAGTCCATTAAACCTGGTTTCGCTCAATATTTTAGAGGATAACGCATGTTAGGTCTAGGTCAGGCCTGGTTTTTTCACTCATCAGACTCATACTTTCGCATTCGTCACATACTTGTTGAACGGATCCTGGGTTTTTTCTGGTTTGGGTCACGTAGTAATGTGGGACCACACTGAAACAGTCAATTAAACCTGGTTTCGACCAATATTTTAGAGAATAATTCATGTTAGGTCTAGGTTAGGTCTGGGATTCGCTCTCATCAGGCTCATACTTTCGCACACTTCACATACTTGTTGAACGGATCCTGGGTTTTTTCTGGTTTGGATCACGTAGTAATGTGGGTCCACACTCAAACAATCAATTAAACCTATTCTTGATAAATATTTTAGAGGATAACGCATGTTAGGTCTGGGATAGGTCTGGGATTTGCCCTCATCAGGCTCATACTTTCGCACACTTCACATACTCGTTGAACAGATCCTGCGTTATTTTCTGGTTTGGATCACGTAGTAATGTGGGTCCACACTGAAACAATCAATTAAACCTGGTCTTGATAAATATTTTAGAGGATAACGCATGTTAGGTCTGAGATAGGTCTGGGATTTGCCCTCATCAGGCTCATACTTTCGCACACTTCACATACTCGTTGAACAGATCCTGCGTTATTTTCTGGTTTGGATCACATAGTAATGTGGTGCCACACTGAAACATTCAATTAAACCTGGTCTTGATAAATATTTTAGAGGATGACGCATGTTAGGTCTGGGTTAGGTCTAGGATTTGCCCTCATCAGGCTCATACTTTCGCATATTTCTCATACTTCAAGGCTAGATCCTGGGCTATTTCTGAATTGGATCACGTTGTAAAGTGGTACCACACTGAAACATTCAATGAAACCTGGTCTGGATAAATATTTTAGAGGACAACGCATCTTAGGTCTGGGATAGGTCTAAGATTTGCCCTCATCAGGCTCACAGTTTCGCATTCTTCACATACTTGTTGAACGGATCCTGGGTTTTTTCTGGTTTGGGTCACGTAGTAATGTGGGACCACACTGAAACAGTCAATTAAACCTGGTTTCGACCAATATTTTAGAGAATAATTCATGTTAGGTCTAGGTTAGTTCTGGGATTTGCTCTCATCAGGCTCATACTTTCGCACACTTCACATACTTGTTGAACGGATCCTGGGTTTTTTCTGGTTTGGATCACGTAGTAATGTGGGTCCACACTGAAACAATCAATTAAACCTATTCTTGATAAATATTTTAGAGGATAACGCATGTTAGGTCTGGGATAGGTCTGGGATTTGCCCTCATCAGGCTCATACTTTCGCACACTTCACATACTCGTTGAACAGATCCTGCGTTATTTTCTGGTTTGGATCACATAGTAATGTGGTACCACACTGAAACATTCAATTAAACCTGGTCTTGATAAATATTTTAGAGGATAACGCATGTTAGGTCTGGGTTAGGTCTAGGATTTGCCCTCATCAGGCTCATACTTTCGCATATTTCTCATACTTCAAGGCTAGATCCTGGGCTATTTCTGAATTGGATCACGTAGTAAAGTGGTACCACACTGAAACATTCAATGAAACCAGGTCTTGATAAATATTTTAGAGGATGACGCATGTTAGGTCTGGGTTAGGTCTAGGATTTGCCCTCATCAGGCTCATACTTTCGCATATTTCTCATACTTCAAGGCTAGATCCTGGGCTATTTCTGAATTGGATCACGTAGTAAAGTGGTACCACACTGAAACATTCAATGAAACCTGGTCTGGATAAATATTTTAGAGGACAACGCATCTTAGGTCTGGGATAGGTCTAAGATTTGCCCTCATCAGGCTCACAGTTTCGCGTTTTTCATATACTTGTTGAACAGATCCTGGGTTTTTTCTGGTTTGGATCACGAAGTAGTGTGGTACCACACTAAAACAGTGAATTAAACCTGGTTTCGATCAATATTTTAGAGGATAACGCAAGCTAGGTCTGGGATAGGTCTGGGATTAGCCCTCATCAGATTCATACTTTCGCAAAATTCACATACTCGTTGACATGATCCTGGGTTTTTTTCTGGTTTGGATCACGTAGTAATGTGGTACCACACTGAAACAGTCGATTAAACCTGGTTTCGATCAATATTTTAGAGGATAACGCAAGTTAGGTCTGGGATAGGTCTGGGATTTTCCCTCATCAGGCTCATACTTTCGCGTTTTTCACATACTAGTTGAACAGATCCTGGGTTTTTTCTGGTTTGGATCCCGCAGTAGTGTGGTACCACACTGAAACAGTCCATTAAACCTGGTTTCGCTGAATATTTTAGAGGATAACGCATGTTAGGTCTAGGTCAGGCCTGGTTTTTTCACTCATCAGACTCATACTTTCGCATTCTTCACAAACTTGTTGAACGGATCCTGGGTTTTTTCTGGTTTGGATCACGTAGTAATGTGGGTCCACACTGAAACAATCAATTAAACCTGGTCTTGATAAATATTTTAGAGGATAACGCATGTTAGGTCTGGGATAGGTCTGGGATTTGCCCTCATCAGGCTCATACTTTCGCACACTTCACATACTCGTTGAACAGATCCTGCGTTATTTTCTGGTTTGGATCACATAGTAATGTGGTACCACACTGAAACATTCAATTAAACCTGGTCTTGATAAATATTTTAGAGGATGACGCATGTTAGGTCTGGGTTAGGTCTAGGATTTGCCCTCATCAGGCTCATACTTTCGCATATTTCTCATACTTCAAGGCAGGATACTGGGCTATTTCTGAATTGGATCACGTAGTAAAGTGGTACCACACTGAAACATTCAATGAAACCTGGTCTGGATAAATATTTTAGAGGACAACGCATCTTAGGTCTGGGATAGGTCTGGGATTTGCCCTCATCAGACTCATACTTTCGCACACTTCACATACTCGTTGAACAGATCCTGGGTTTTTACTGGTTTGGATCACATAGTAATGTGGTACCACACTGAAACAGTCGATTAAACCAGGTTTCGATCAATATTTTTGAGGACAACGCATGTTAGGTCTAGGTTAGGCCTGGGATTTTCACTCATCAGACTCATACTTTCGCATTCCTCACATACTTGTTGAACGGATCCTGGGTTTTTGTCTGGTTTGGATCACGTAGTAATGTGGTACCACACTGAAACATTCAATTAAACCTGGTTTCGCTCAATATTTTAGAGGATAACGCATGTTAGGTCTAGGTCAGGCCTGGTTTTTTCACTCATCAGAATCATACTTTCGCATTCTTCACATACTTGTTGAACGGATCCTGGGTTATTTTCTGGATTGGATCACATAGTAATGTGGTACCACACTGAAACAGTCGATTAAACCAGGTTTCGATCAATATTTTTGCGGATAACGCATGTTAGGTCTAGGTTAGGCCTGGGATTTTCACTCATCAGACTCATACTTTCGCTTTCTTCACATACTTGTTGAACGGATCCTGGGTTTTTTCTGGTTTGGATCACGTAGTAATGTGGGTCCACACTGAAGCAATCAATTAAACCTGGTCTTGATAAATATTTTAGAGGATAACGCATGTTAGGTCTGGGTTAGGTCTAAGATTTGCCCTCATCAGGCTCACAGTTTCGCGTTTTTCACATACTTGTTGAACAGATCCTGGGTTTTTTCTGGTTTGGATCACGATGTAGTGTGGTACCACACTGAAACATTCAATTAAACCTGGTCTTGATAAATATTTTAGAGGATGACGCATGTTAGGTCTGGGTTAGGTCTAGGATTTGCCCTCATCAGGCTCATACTTTCGCATATTTCACATACTTCAAGGCTAGATCCTGTGCTTTTTCTGGATTGCATCACGTAGTAACGTAGTACCACACTGAAACAGTCAACGAAACCTGGTTTCCATCAATATTTTAGAGGACAACGCAAGTTAGGTCTAGGTAAGGCCTGAGATTTTCACTGATCAGACTCATACATTCGCATTCTTCACATACTTGTTGAACGGATCCTGGGTTTTTTCTGGTTTGGATCACGTAGTAATGTGGTACCACACTGAAACATTCTATTAAACCTGGTCTTGATGAATATTTTAGAGGATAACGCATGTTAGGTCTGGGTTACGTCTAGGATTTGCCCTCATCAGGCTCATATTTTCGCATATTTCTCATACTTCATGGCTAGATCCTGGGCTGTTTCTGCATTGTTTCACGTAGTAATGTGGTACCACGCTGAAACAGTCACTTAAACCTGGTTTCGATCAATACTTTAGAGGATAACGCAAGTTAGGTCTGGGATAGGTCTAGGATTTGTCCTCATCAGGCTCTTACTATCGCATATTTCTCATACTTCATGGCTAGATCCTGGGCTATTTCTGGATTGGATCACGTAGTAAAGTGGTACCACACTGAAACATTCAATGAAACCTGGTCTGGATAAATATTTTAGAGGATAACGCATCTTAGGTCTGAGTTAGGTCTAAGATTTGCCCTCATCAGGCTCACAGTTTCGCGTTTTTCACATACTTGTTGAACAGATCCTGGGTTTTTTCTGGTTTGGATCACGTAGTAATGTGGTACCACACTAAAACAGTCAATTAAACCTGGTTTCGATCAATATTTTGGAGGATAACGCAAGTTAGGTCTGGGATAGCTCTCGGATTTGCTCTCATCAGGCTCATTCTTTCCCATATGTCTCATACTTGATGGCTAGATCCTGAGCTTTTTCTGGATTGCATCACGTAGTAATGAAGAACAGCACTGAAACAGTCAATTAAACCTGGTTTCCATCAATATTTTAGAGGACAACGCAAGTTAGGTCTGGGATAGGTCTGGGATTTGCCCTCATCAGGCTCATACTTTCGCGTTTTTCACATACTAGTTGAACAGATCCTGGGTTTTTTCTGGTTTGGATCCCGTAGTAGTGTGGTACCACACTGAAACAGTCCATTAAACCTGGTTTCGCTCAATATTTTAGAGGATAACGCATGTTAGGTCTAGGTCAGGCCTGGTTTTTTCACTCATCGGACTCATACTTTCGCATTCGTCACATACTTGTTGAACGGATCCTGGGTTTTTTCTGGTTTGGGTCACGTAGTAATGTGGGACCACACTGAAACAGTCAATTAAACCTGGTGTCGACCAATATTTTAGAGAATAATTCATGTTAGGTCTAGGTTAGGTCTGGGATTTGCTCTCATCAGGCTCATACTTTCGCACACTTCACATACTTGTTGAACGGATCCTGGGTTTTTTCTGGTTTGGATCACGTAGTAATGTGGGTCCACACTGAAACAATCAATTAAACCTATTCTTGATAAATATTTTAGAGGATAACGCATGTTAGGTCTGGGATAGGTCTGGGATTTGCCCTCATCAGGCTCATACTTTCGCACACTTCACATACTCGTTGAACAGATCCTGCGTTATTTTCTGGTTTGGATCACGTAGTAATGTGGGTCCACACTGAAACAATCAATTAAACCTGGTCTTGATAAATATTTTAGAGGATAACGCATGTTAGGTCTGAGATAGGTCTGGGATTTGCCCTCATCAGGCTCATACTTTCGCACACTTCACATACTCGTTGAACAGATCCTGCGTTATTTTCTGGTTTGGATCACATAGTAATGTGGTGCCACACTGAAACATTCAATTAAACCTGGTCTTGATAAATATTTTAGAGGATGACGCATGTTAGGTCTGGGTTAGGTCTAGGATTTGCCCTCATCAGGCTCATACTTTCGCATATTTCTCATACTTCAAGGCTAGATCCTGGGCTATTTCTGAATTGGATCACGTTGTATAGTGGTACCACACTGAAACATTCAATGAAACCTGGTCTGGATAAATATTTTAGAGGACAACGCATCTTAGGTCTGGGATAGGTCTAAGATTTGCCCTCATCAGGCTCACAGTTTCGCATTCTTCACATACTTGTTGAACGGATCCTGGGTTTTTTCTGGTTTGGGTCACGTAGTAATGTGGGACCACACTGAAACAGTCAATTAAACCTGGTTTCGACCAATGTTTTAGAGAATAATTCATGTTAGGTCTAGGTTAGTTCTGGGATTTGCTCTCATCAGGCTCATACTTTCGCACACTTCACATACTTGTTGAACGGATCCTGGGTTTTTTCTGGTTTGGATCACGTAGTAATGTGGGTCCACACTGAAACAATCAATTAAACCTATTCTTGATAAATATTTTAGAGGATAACGCATGTTAGGTCTGGGATAGGTCTGGGATTTGCCCTCATCAGGCTCATACTTTCGCACACTTCACATACTCGTTGAACAGATCCTGCGTTATTTTCTGGTTTGGATCACATAGTAAAGTGGTACCACACTGAAACATTCAATGAAACCTGGTCTGGATAAATATTTTAGAGGACAACGCATCTTAGGTCTGGGATAGGTCTAAGATTTGCCCTCATCAGGCTCACAGTTTCGCGTTTTTCATATACTTGTTGAACAGATCCTGGGTTTTTTCTGGTTTGGATCACGAAGTAGTGTGGTACCACACTGAAACAGTCCATTAAACCTGGTTTCGCTCAATATTTTAGAGGATAACACATGTTAGGTCTAGGTTAGGTCTGGGATTTGCTCTCATTAGGCTCATTCTTTCGCATATATCTCATACTTGATGGCTAGATCCTGTGCTTTTTCTGGATTGCATCACGTAGTAACGTAGTACCACACTGAAACAGTCAACGAAACCTGGTTTCCATCAATATTTTAGAGGACAACGCAAGTTAGGTCTAGGTAAGGCCTGAGATTTTCATTGATCAGACTCATACATTCGCATTCTTCACATACTTGTTGAACGGATCCTGGGTTTTTTCTGGTTTGGATCACGTAGTAATGTGGTACCACACTGAAACATTCTATTAAACCTGGTCTTGATAAATATTTTAGAGGATAACGCATGTTAGGTCTGGGTTACGTCTAGGATTTGCCCTCATCAGGCTCATATTTTCGCATATTTCTCATACTTCATGGCTAGATCCTGGGCTATTTCTGGATTGGATCACGTAGTAAAGTGGTACCACACTGAAACATTCAATGAAACCTGGTCTGGATAAATATTTTAGAGGATAACGCATCTTAGGTCTGGGTTAGGTCTAAGATTTGTCCTCATCAGGCTCACAGTTTCGCTTTTTTCACATACTTGTTGAACAGATCCTGGGTTTTTTCTGGTTTGTATCACGTAGTAATGTGGTACCACACTGAAACAGTCCACTAAACCTGGTTTGGATCAATATTTTAGAGGATAACGCATGTTAGGTCTGGGTTAGCACTGGGATTTTCACTCATCAGACTCATACTTTCGCATTCTTCTTATACTTGTTGAACTGATGCTGGGTTTTTTCTCGTTTGGATCACGTAGTAATGTGGTACCACACTGAAACAGTCGATTAAACCTGGTTTCGATCAATATTTTAGAGGATAACGCAAGTTAAGTCTTGGATTGGTCTGGGATTTGACCTCATCAGACTCATTCTTTCGCACACTTCACATACTCGTTGAACAGATCCTGGGTTATTTTCTGGTTTGGATCACATAGTAATGTGGTACCACACTGAAACGGTCGATTAAACCAGGTTTCGATCAATACTTTTGAGGATAACGCATGTTAGGTCTAGGTTAGGCCTGGGATTTTCACTCATCAGACTCATACTTTCGCATTCTTCACATACTTGTTGAACGGATCCTGGGTTTTTTCTGGTTTGGATCACGTAGTAATGTGGGTCCACACTGAAACAATCAATTAAACCTGGTCTTGATAAATATTTTAGAGGATAACGCATGTTAGGTCTGGGATAGGTCTGGGATTTGCCCTCATCAGACTCATACTTTCGCACACTTCACATACTCGTTCAACAGATCCTGGGTTATTTTCTGGTTTGGATCACATAGTAATGTGGTACCACACTGAAACGGTCAATTAAACCTGGTTTCGATCAATATTTTAGAGGATAACGCAAGTTAGGTCTAGGTTAGGCCTAGGATTTGCACTCATCAGGGTCATACTTTCGCAGTTTTAACACACATGTTGACCTGATCGAGGGTTTATTCTGCTTTGGATCACGTAGTAAAGTGGTACCACACTGAAACATTCAATTAAACCTGGTCTTGATAAATATTTTAGAGGATAACGCATGTTAGGTCTAGGTTAGGTCTGGGATTTGCTCTCATCAGGCTCATTCTTTCGCATATTTCTCATACTTGATGGCTATATCCTGGGCTTTTTCTGGACTGCATCACGTAGTAATGAAGTACAACACTGAAATAGTCAATTAAACCTGGTTTCCATCAATATCTTAGAGGACAACGCAAGTTAGGTCTGGCATAGGTCTGGGATTCGCCCTCATCAGGCTCATACTTTCGCGTTTTTCACATATTTGTTGAACAGATCCTGGGTTTTTTCTGGTTTGTATCACGTAGTAATGAAGTACAACACTGAAACAGTCAATTAAACCTGGTTTCCATCAATATCTTAGAGGACAACGCAAGTTAGGTCTGGCATAGGTCTGGGATTCGCCCTCATCAGGCTCATACTTTCGCGTTTTTCACATACTTGTTGAACAGATCCTGGGTTTTTTCTGGTTTGGATCACGAAGTAGTGTGGTACCACACTGAAGCAGTCCATTAAACCTGGTTTCGCTCATTATTTTAGAGGATAACGCAAGTTAGGTCTGGGATAGGTCTGGGATTCGCCCTCATCAGGCTCATACTTTCGCGTTTTTCACATATTTGTTGAACAGTTCCTGGGTTTTTTCTGGTTTGTATCACGTAGTAATGTAGTACCACACTGAAACAGTCAATGAAACCTGGTATCGATCAATATTTTAGAGGATAACGCAAGTTAGGTCTGGGATAGGTCTGGGATTCGCCCTCATCAGGCTCATACTTTCGCGTTTTTCACATATTTGTTGAACAGTTCCTGGGTTTTTTCTGGTTTGTATCACGTAGTAATGAAGTACAACACTGAAACAGTCAATTAAACCTGGTTTCCATCAATATCTTAGAAGACATCGCAAGTTAGGTCTGGGATAGGTCTGGGATTTGCCCTCATCAGGCTCATACTTTCGTGTTCTTCACATACTTGTTGAACAGATCCTGGGTTTTCTCTGGTTTGGATCACGTAGTAGTGTGGTACCACACTGAAACAGTCCATTAAACCTGGTTTGGATCAATATTTTAGAGGATAACGCATGTTAGGTCTAGGTTAGGTCTGGAATTTTCACTCTTCAGACTCATACTTTCGCATTCTTCACATACTTGTTGAACGGATCCTGGGTTTTTGTCTGGTTTGGATCACGTAGTAATGTGGTACCACACTGAAACATTCAATTAAACCTGGTTTCGCTCAATATTTTAGAGGATAACGCATGTTAGGTCTAGGTCAGGCCTGGTTTTTTCACTCATCAGAATCATACTTTCGCATTCTTCACATACTTGTTGAACGGATCCTGGGTTATTTTCTGGATTGGATCACATAGTAATGTGGTACCACACTGAAACAGTCGATTAAACCAGGTTTCGATCAATATTTTTGCGGATAACGCATGTTAGGTCTAGGTTAGGCCTGGGATTTTCACTCATCAGACTCATACTTTCGCTTTCTTCACATACTTGTTGAACGGATCCTGGGTTTTTTCTGGTTTGGATCACGTAGTAATGTGGGTCCACACTGAAGCAATCAATTAAACCTGGTCTTGATAAATATTTTAGAGGATAACGCATGTTAGGTCTGGGATAGGTCTGGGATTTGCCCTCATCAGGCTCACAGTTTCACGTTTTTCACATACTTGTTGAACAGATCCTGGGTTTTTTCTGGTTCGTGTCACGTAGTAGTGTGATACTACACTGAAACATTCAATGAAACCTCGTCTGGATAAATATTTTGGAGGATAACGCATCTTAGGTCTGGGTTAGGTCTAAAATTTGCCCTCATCAGGCTCACACTTTCGCGTTTTTCACATACTTGTTGAACAGATCCTGGGTTTTTTCTGGTTTGGATCACGATGTAGTGTGGTACCACACTGAAACATTCAATTAAACCTGGTCTTGATAAATATTTTAGAGGATGACGCATGTTAGGTCTGGGTTAGGTCTAGGATTTGCCCTCATCAGGCTCATACTTTCGCATATTTCACATACTTCAAGGCTAGATCCTGTGCTTTTTCTGGATTGCATCACGTAGTAACGTAGTACCACACTGAAACAGTCAACGAAACCTGGTTTCCATCAATATTTTAGAGGACAACGCAAGTTAGGTCTAGGTAAGGCCTGAGATTTTCACTGATCAGACTCATACATTCGCATTCTTCACATACTTGTTGAACGGATCCTGGGTTTTTTCTGGTTTGGATCACGTAGTAATGTGGTACCACACTGAAACATTCTATTAAACCTGGTCTTGATGAATATTTTAGAGGATAACGCATGTTAGGTCTGGGTTACGTCTAGGATTTGCCCTCATCAGGCTCATATTTTCGCATATTTCTCATACTTCATGGCTAGATCCTGGGCTGTTTCTGCATTGTTTCACGTAGTAATGTGGTACCACGCTGAAACAGTCACTTAAACCTGGTTTCGATCAATACTTTAGAGGATAACGCAAGTTAGGTCTGGGATAGGTCTAGGATTTGTCCTCATCAGGCTCTTACTATCGCATATTTCTCATACTTCATGGCTAGATCCTGGGCTATTTCTGGATTGGATCACGTAGTAAAGTGGTACCACACTGAAACATTCAATGAAACCTGGTCTGGATAAATATTTTAGAGGATAACGCATCTTAGGTCTGAGTTAGGTCTAAGATTTGCCCTCATCAGGCTCACAGTTTCGCGTTTTTCACATACTTGTTGAACAGATCCTGGGTTTTTTCTGGTTTGGATCACGTAGTAATGTGGTACCACACTAAAACAGTCAATTAAACCTGGTTTCGATCAATATTTTGGAGGATAACGCAAGTTAGGTCTGGGATAGCTCTCGGATTTGCTCTCATCAGGCTCATTCTTTCCCATATGTCTCATACTTGATGGCTAGATCCTGAGCTTTTTCTGGATTGCATCACGTAGTAATGAAGCACAGCACTGAAACAGTCAATTAAACCTGGTTTCCATCAATATTTTAGAGGACAACGCAAGTTAGGTCTGGGATAGGTCTGGGATTTGCCCTCATCAGGCTCATACTTTCGCGTTTTTCACATACTAGTTGAACAGATCCTGGGTTTTTTCTGGTTTGGATCCCGTAGTAGTGTGGTACCACACTGAAACAGTCCATTAAACCTGGTTTCGCTCAATATTTTAGAGGATAACGCATGTTAGGTCTAGGTCAGGCCTGGTTTTTTCACTCATCAGACTCATACTTTCGCATTCGTCACATACTTGTTGAACGGATCCTGGGTTTTTTCTGGTTTGGGTCACGTAGTAATGTGGGACCACACTGAAACAGTCAATTAAACCGGGTGTCGACCAATATTTTAGAGAATAATTCATGTTAGGTCTAGGTTAGGTCTGGGATTTGCTCTCATCAGGCTCATACTTTCGCACACTTCACATACTTGTTGAACGGATCCTGGGTTTTTTCTGGTTTGGATCACGTAGTAATGTGGGTCCACACTGAAACAGTCAATTAAACCTATTCTTGATAAATATTTTAGAGGATAACGCATGTTAGGTCTGGGATAGGTCTGGGATTTGCCCTCATCAGGCTCATACTTTCGCACACTTCACATACTCGTTGAACAGATCCTGCGTTATTTTCTGGTTTGGATCACGTAGTAATGTGGGTCCACACTGAAACAATCAATTAAACCTGGTCTTGATAAATATTTTAGAGGATAACGCATGTTAGGTCTGAGATAGGTCTGGGATTTGCCCTCATCAGGCTCATACTTTCGCACACTTCACATACTCGTTGAACAGATCCTGCGTTATTTTCTGGTTTGGATCACATAGTAATGTGGTGCCACACTGAAACATTCAATTAAACCTGGTCTTGATAAATATTTTAGAGGATGACGCATGTTAGGTCTGGGTTAGGTCTAGGATTTGCCCTCATCAGGCTCATACTTTCGCATATTTCTCATACTTCAAGGCTAGATCCTGGGCTATTTCTGAATTGGATCACGTTGTAAAGTGGTACCACACTGAAACATTCAATGAAACCTGGTCTGGATAAATATTTTAGAGGACAACGCATCTTAGGTCTGGGATAGGTCTAAGATTTGCCCTCATCAGGCTCACAGTTTCGCATTCTTCACATACTTGTTGAACGGATCCTGGGTTTTTTCTGGTTTGGGTCACGTAGTAATGTGGGACCACACTGAAACAGTCAATTAAACCTGGTTTCGACCAATGTTTTAGAGAATAATTCATGTTAGGTCTAGGTTAGTTCTGGGATTTGCTCTCATCAGGCTCATACTTTCGCACACTTCACATACTTGTTGAACGGATCCTGGGTTTTTTCTGGTTTGGATCACGTAGTAATGTGGGTCCACACTGAAACAATCAATTAAACCTATTCTTGATAAATATTTTAGAGGATAACGCATGTTAGGTCTGGGATAGGTCTGGGATTTGCCCTCATCAGGCTCATACTTTCGCACACTTCACATACTCGTTGAACAGATCCTGCGTTATTTTCTGGTTTGGATCACATAGTAAAGTGGTACCACACTGAAACATTCAATGAAACCTGGTCTGGATAAATATTTTAGAGGACAACGCATCTTAGGTCTGGGATAGGTCTAAGATTTGCCCTCATCAGGCTCACAGTTTCGCGTTTTTCATATACTTGTTGAACAGATCCTGGGTTTTTTCTGGTTTGGATCACGAAGTAGTGTGGTACCACACTGAAACAGTCCATTAAACCTGGTTTCGCTCAATATTTTAGAGGATAACACATGTTAGGTCTAGGTTAGGTCTGGGATTTGCTCTCATTAGGCTCATTCTTTCGCATATGTCTCATACTTGATGGCTAGATCCTGTGCTTTTTCTGGATTGCATCACGTAGTAACGTAGTACCACACTGAAACAGTCAACGAAACCTGGTTTCCATCAATATTTTAGAGGACAACGCAAGTTAGGTCTAGGTAAGGCCTGAGATTTTCATTGATCAGACTCATACATTCGCATTCTTCACATACTTGTTGAACGGATCCTGGGTTTTTTCTGGTTTGGATCACGTAGTAATGTGGTACCACACTGAAACATTCTATTAAACCTGGTCTTGATAAATATTTTAGAGGATAACGCATGTTAGGTCTGGGTTACGTCTAGGATTTGCCCTCATCAGGCTCATATTTTCGCATATTTCTCATACTTCATGGCTAGATCCTGGGCTATTTCTGGATTGGATCACGTAGTAAAGTGGTACCACACTGAAACATTCAATGAAACCTGGTCTGGATAAATATTTTAGAGGATAACGCATCTTAGGTCTGGGTTAGGTCTAAGATTTGTCCTCATCAGGCTCACAGTTTCGCTTTTTTCACATACTTGTTGAACAGATCCTGGGTTTTTTCTGGTTTGGATCACGTAGTAATGTGGGTCCACACTGAAACAATCAATTAAACCTGGTCTTGATAAATATTTTAGAGGATAACGCAAGTTAGGTATAGGTAAGGCCTGGGATTTTCATTCATCAGACTCATCCATTCGCATTCCTCACATACTTGTTGAACGGATCCTGGGTTTTTTCTGGTTTGTATCACGTAGTAATGTGGTACCACACTGAAACAGTCCACTAAACCTGGTTTGGATCAATATTTTAGAGGATAACGCATGTTAGGTCTGGGTTAGCACTGGGATTTTCACTCATCAGACTCATACTTTCGCATTCTTCTTATACTTGTTGAACTGATGCTGGGTTTTTTCTCGTTTGGATCACGTAGTAATGTGGTACCACACTGAAACAGTCGATTAAACCTGGTTTCGATCAATATTTTAGAGGATAACGCAAGTTAAGTCTTGGATTGGTCTGGGATTTGACCTCATCAGACTCATTCTTTCGCACACTTCACATACTCGTTGAACAGATCCTGGGTTATTTTCTGGTTTGGATCACATAGTAATGTGGTACCACACTGAAACGGTCGATTAAACCAGGTTTCGATCAATACTTTTGAGGATAACGCATGTTAGGTCTAGGTTAGGCCTGGGATTTTCACTCATCAGACTCATACTTTCGCATTCTTCACATACTTGTTGAACGGATCCTGGGTTTTTTCTGGTTTGGATCACGTAGTAATGTGGGTCCACACTGAAACAATCAATTAAACCTGGTCTTGATAAATATTTTAGAGGATAACGCATGTTAGGTCTGGGATAGGTCTGGGATTTGCCCTCATCAGACTCATACTTTCGCACACTTCACATACTCGTTGAACAGATCCTGGGTTATTTTCTGGTTTGGATCACATAGTAATGTGGTACCACACTGAAACGGTCAATTAAACCTGGTTTCGATCAATATTTTAGAGGATAACGCAAGTTAGGTCTAGGTTAGGCCTAGGATTTGCACTCATCAGGGTCATACTTTCGCAGTTTTAACACACATGTTGACCTGATCGAGGGTTTATTCTGCTTTGGATCACGTAGTAAAGTGGTACCACACTGAAACATTCAATTAAACCTGGTCTTGATAAATATTTTAGAGGATAACGCATGTTAGGTCTAGGTTAGGTCTGGGATTTGCTCTCATCAGGCTCATTCTTTCGCATATTTCTCATACTTGATGGCTATATCCTGGGCTTTTTCTGGACTGCATCACGTAGTAATGAAGTACAACACTGAAATAGTCAATTAAACCTGGTTTCCATCAATATCTTAGAGGACAACGCAAGTTAGGTCTGGCATAGGTCTGGGATTCGCCCTCATCAGGCTCATACTTTCGCGTTTTTCACATATTTGTTGAACAGATCCTGGGTTTTTTCTGGTTTGTATCACGTAGTAATGAAGTACAACACTGAAACAGTCAATTAAACCTGGTTTCCATCAATATCTTAGAGGACAACGCAAGTTAGGTCTGGCATAGGTCTGGGATTCGCCCTCATCAGGCTCATACTTTCGCGTTTTTCACATACTTGTTGAACAGATCCTGGGTTTTTTCTGGTTTGGATCACGAAGTAGTGTGGTACCACACTGAAGCAGTCCATTAAACCTGGTTTCGCTCATTATTTTAGAGGATAACGCAAGTTAGGTCTGGGATAGGTCTGGGATTCGCCCTCATCAGGCTCATACTTTCGCGTTTTTCACATATTTGTTGAACAGTTCCTGGGTTTTTTCTGGTTTGTATCACGTAGTAATGTAGTACCACACTGAAACAGTCAATGAAACCTGGTATCGATCAATATTTTAGAGGATAACGCAAGTTAGGTCTGGGATAGGTCTGGGATTCGCCCTCATCAGGCTCATACTTTCGCGTTTTTCACATATTTGTTGAACAGTTCCTGGGTTTTTTCTGGTTTGTATCACGTAGTAATGAAGTACAACACTGAAACAGTCAATTAAACCTGGTTTCCATCAATATCTTAGAAGACATCGCAAGTTAGGTCTGGGATAGGTCTGGGATTTGCCCTCATCAGGCTCATACTTTCGTGTTCTTCACATACTTGTTGAACAGATCCTGGGTTTTCTCTGGTTTGGATCACGTAGTAGTGTGGTACCACACTGAAACAGTCCATTAAACCTGGTTTGGATCAATATTTTAGAGGATAACGCAAGTTAGGTCTAGGTTAGGCCTGGGATTTGCCCTCATCAGGGTCATACTTTCGCAGTTTTAACATACATGTTCACCTGACCGAGGGTTTTTTCTGCTTTGGATCACGTAGTAAAGTGGTACCACACTGAAACATTCAATTAAACCTGGTCTTGATAAATATTTTAGAGGACAACGCATGTTAGGTCTGGGATAGGTCTAGGATTTGCCCTCATCAGGCTCATACTTTCGCATATTTCTCATACTTCAAGGCTAGATCCTGGGCTATTTCTGAATTGGATCACGTAGTAAAGTGGTACCACACTGAAACATTCAATGAAACCTGGTCTGGATAAATATTTTAGAGGATGACGCATGTTAGGTCTGGGTTAGGTCTAGGATTTGCCCTCATCAGGCTCATACTTTCGCATATTTCTCATACTTCAAGGCTAGATCCTGGGCTATTTCTGAATTGGATCACGTAGTAAAGTGGTACCACACTGAAACATTCAATGAAACCTGGTCTGGATAAATATTTTAGAGGACAACGCATCTTAGGTCTGGGATAGGTCTGGGATTTGCCCTCATCAGGCTCATACTTTCGTGTTTTTCACATACTTGTTGAACAGATCCTGGGTTTTCTCTAGTTTGGATCACGTAGTAGTGTGGTACCACACTGAAACAGTCCATTAAACCTGGTTTCGCTCAATAATTTAGAGGATAACGCATGTTAGGTCTAGGTCAGGCCTGGTTTTTTCACTCATCAGACTCATACTTTCGCATTCTTCACAAACTTGTTGAACGGATCCTGGGTTTTTTCTGGTTTGGATCACGTAGTAATGTGGGTCCACACTGAAACAATCAATTAAACCTGGTCTTGATAAATATTTTAGAGGATAACGCATGTTAGGTCTGGGATAGGCCTGGGATTTTCACTCATCAGACTCATACTTTCGCTTTCTTCACATACTTGTTGAACGGATCCTGGGTTTTTTCTGGTTTGGATCACGTAGTAATGTGGGTCCACACTGAAACAATCAATTAAACCTGGTCTTGATACATATTTTAGAGGATAACGCATGTTAGGTCTGGGATAGGCCTGGGATTTTCACTCATCAGACTCATACTTTCGCTTTCTTCACATACTTGTTGAACAGATCCTGGGTTTTTTCTGGTTTGGATCACGAAGTAGTGTGGTACCACACTGAAACAGTCCATTAAACCTGGTTTCGCTCATTATTTTAGAGGATAACGCATGTTAGGTCTAGGTTAGGTCTGGGATTTGCTCTCATCAGGCTCATTCTTTCGCATATTTCTCATACTTGATGGCTAGATCCTGGGCTTTTTCTGGATTGCATCACGTAGTAATGTGGTACCACGCTGAAACAGTCAATTAAACCTGGTTTCGATCAATATTTTAGAGGATAACGCAAACTAGGTCTGGGATGGGTCTAGGATTTGCCCTCATCAGACTCATACTTTCGCATTCTTCACATACTTGTTGAACAGATCCTGCGTTATTTTCTGGTTTGGATCACGTAGTAATGTGGGTCCACACTGAAACAATCAATTAAACCTGGTCTTGATAAATATTTTAGAGGATAACGCATGTTAGGTCTGAGATAGGTCTGGGATTTGCCCTCATCAGGCTCATACTTTCGCACACTTCACATACTCGTTGAACAGATCCTGCGTTATTTTCTCGTTTGGATCACATAGTAATGTGGTGCCACACTGAAACATTCAATTAAACCTGGTCTTGATAAATATTTTAGAGGATGACGCATGTTAGGTCTGGGTTAGGTCTAGGATTTGCCCTCATCAGGCTCATACTTTCGCATATTTCTCATACTTCAAGGCTAGATCCTGGGCTATTTCTGAATTGGATCACGTTGTAAAGTGGTACCACACTGAAACATTCAATGAAACCTGGTCTGGATAAATATTTTAGAGGACAACGCATCTTAGGTCTGGGTTAGGTCTAAGATTTGCCCTCATCAGGCTCACAGTTTCGCGTTTTTCATATACTTGTTGAACAGATCCTGGGTTTTTTCTGGTTTGGATCACGAAGTAGTGTGGTACCACAATGAAACCGTCCATTAAACCTGGTTTCGCTCAATATTTTAGAGGATAACACATGTTAGGTCTAGGTTAGGTCTGGGATTTGCTCTCATCAGGCTCATTCTTTCGCATATGTCTCATACTTGATGGCTAGATCCTGTGCTTTTTCTGGATTGCATCACGTAGTAACGTAGTACCACACTGAAACAGTCAACGAAACCTGGTTTCCATCAATATTTTAGAGGACAACGCAAGTTAGGTCTAGGTAAGGCCTGAGATTTTCACTGATCAGACTCATACATTCGCATTCTTCACATACTTGTTGAACGGATCCTGGGTTTTTTCTGGTTTGGATCACGTAGTAATGTGGTACCACACTGAAACATTCTATTAAACCTGGTCTTGATAAATATTTTAGAGGATAACGCATGTTAGGTCTGGGTTACGTCTAGGATTTGCCCTCATCAGGCTCATATTTTCGCATATTTCTCATACTTCATGGCTAGATCCTGGGCTGTTTCTGCATTGTTTCACGTAGTAATGTGGTACCACGCTGAAACAGTCACTTAAACCTGGTTTCGATCAATACTTTAGAGGATAACGCAAGTTAGGTCTGGGATAGGTCTAGGATTTGCCCTCATCAGGCTCTTACTATCGCATATTTCTCATACTTCATGGCTAGATCCTGGCCTATTTCTGGATTGGATCACGTAGTAAAGTGGTACCACACTGAAACATTCAATGAAACCTGGTCTGGATAAATATTTTAGAGGATAACGCATCTTAGGTCTGGGTTACGTCTAAGATTTGCCCTCATCAGGCTCACAGTTTCGCGTTTTTCACATACTTGTCGAACAGATCCTGGGTTTTCTCTGGTTTGGATCACGTAGTAGTGTGGTACCACACTGAAACAGTCCATTAAACCTGGTTTCGCTCAATAATTTAGAGGATAACGCATGTTAGGTCTAGGTCAGGCCTGGTTTTTTCACTCATCAGACCCATACTTTCGCATTCTTCACAAACTTGTTGAACGGATCCTGGGTTTTTTCTGGTTTGGATCACGTAGTAATGTGGGTTCACACTGAAACAATCAATTAAACCTGGTCTTGATAAATATTTTAGAGGATAACGCATGTTAGGTCTGGGATAGGCCTGGGATTTTCACTCATCAGACTCATACTTTCGCTTTCTTCACATACTTGTTGAACGGATCCTGGGTTTTTTCTGGTTTGGATCACGTAGTAATGTGGGTCCACACTGAAGCAATCAATTAAACCTGGTCTTGATAAATATTTTAGAGGATAACGCATGTTAGGTCTGGGATAGGTCTGGGATTTGCCCTCATCAGGCTCACAGTTTCGCGTTTTTCACATACTTGTTGAACAGATCCTGGGTTTTTTCTGGTTTGGATCACGAAGTAGTGTGGTACCACTTTGAAACAGTCCATTAAACCTGGTTTCGCTCATTATTTTAGAGGATAACGCATGTTAGGTCTAGGTTAGGTCTGGGATTTGCTCTCATCAGGCTCATTCTTTCGCATATTTCTCATACTTGATGGCTAGATCCTGGGCTTTTTCTGGATTGCATCACGTAGTAATGTGGTACCACGCTGAAACAGTCAATTAAACCTGGTTTCGATCAATATTTTAGAGGATAACGCAAACTAGGTCTGGGATGGGTCTAGGATTTGCCCTCATCAGACTCATACTTTCGCATTCTTCACATACTTGTTGAACAGATCCTGCGTTATTTTCTGGTTTGGATCACGTAGTAATGTGGGTCCACACTGAAACAATCAATTAAACCTGGTCTTGATAAATATTTTAGAGGATAACGCATGTTAGGTCTGAGATAGGTCTGGGATTTGCCCTCATCAGGCTCATACTTTCGCACACTTCACATACTCGTTGAACAGATCCTGCGTTATTTTCTCGTTTGGATCACATAGTAATGTGGTGCCACACTGAAACATTCAATTAAACCTGGTCTTGATAAATATTTTAGAGGATGACGCATGTTAGGTCTGGGTTAGGTCTAGGATTTGCCCTCATCAGGCTCATACTTTCGCATATTTCTCATACTTCAAGGCTAGATCCTGGGCTATTTCTGAATAGGATCACGTTGTAAAGTGGTACCACACTGAAACATTCAATGAAACCTGGTCTGGATAAATATTTTAGAGGACAACGCATCTTAGGTCTGGGTTAGGTCTAAGATTTGCCCTCATCAGGCTCACAGTTTCGCGTTTTTCATATACTTGTTGAACAGATCCTGGGTTTTTTCTGGTTTGGATCACGAAGTAGTGTGGTACCACAATGAAACCGTCCATTAAACCTGGTTTCGCTCAATATTTTAGAGGATAACACATGTTAGGTCTAGGTTAGGTCTGGGATTTGCTCTCATCAGGCTCATTCTTTCGCATATGTCTCATACTTGATGGCTAGATCCTGTGCTTTTTCTGGATTGCATCACGTAGTAACGTAGTACCACACTGAAACAGTCAACGAAACCTGGTTTCCATCAATATTTTAGAGGACAACGCAAGTTAGGTCTAGGTAAGGCCTGAGATTTTCACTGATCAGACTCATACATTCGCATTCTTCACATACTTGTTGAACGGATCCTGGGTTTTTTCTGGTTTGGATCACGTAGTAATGTGGTACCACACTGAAACATTCTATTAAACCTGGTCTTGATAAATATTTTAGAGGATAACGCATGTTAGGTCTGGGTTACGTCTAGGATTTGCCCTCATCAGGCTCATATTTTCGCATATTTCTCATACTTCATGGCTAGATCCTGGGCTGTTTCTGCATTGTTTCACGTAGTAATGTGGTACCACGCTGAAACAGTCACTTAAACCTGGTTTCGATCAATACTTTAGAGGATAACGCAAGTTAGGTCTGGGATAGGTCTAGGATTTGCCCTCATCAGGCTCTTACTATCGCATATTTCTCATACTTCATGGCTAGATCCTGGGCTATTTCTGGATTGGATCACGTAGTAAAGTGGTACCACACTGAAACATTCAATGAAACCTGGTCTGGATAAATATTTTAGAGGATAACGCATCTTAGGTCTGGGTTACGTCTAAGATTTGCCCTCATCAGGCTCACAGTTTCGCGTTTTTCACATACTTGTCGAACAGATCCTGGGTTTTCTCTGGTTTGGATCACGTAGTAGTGTGGTACCATACTGAAACAGTCCATTAAACCTGGTTTCGCTCAATAATTTAGAGGATAACGCATGTTAGGTCTAGGTCAGGCCTGGTTTTTTCACTCATCAGACTCATACTTTCGCATTCTTCACAAACTTGTTGAACGGATCCTGGGTTTTTTCTGGTTTGGATCACGTAGTAATGTGGGTCCACACTGAAACAATCAATTAAACCTGGTCTTGATAAATATTTTAGAGGATAACGCATGTTAGGTCTGGGATAGGCCTGGGATTTTCACTCATCAGACTCATACTTTCGCTTTCTTCACATACTTGTTGAACGGATCCTGGGTTTTTTCTGGTTTGGATCACGTAGTAATGTGGGTCCACACTGAAGCAATCAATTAAACCTGGTCTTGATAAATATTTTAGAGGAAAACGCATGTTAGGTCTGGGATAGGTCTGGGATTTGCCCTCATCAGGCTCACAGTTTCGCGTTTTTCACATACTTGTTGAACAGATCCTGGGTTTTTTCTGGTTTGGATCACGAAGTAGTGTGGTACCACTTTGAAACAGTCCATTAAACCTGGTTTCGCTCATTATTTTAGAGGATAACGCATGTTAGGTCTAGGTTAGGTCTGGGATTTGCTCTCATCAGGCTCATTCTTTCGCATATTTCTCATACTTGATGGCTAGATCCTGGGCTTTTTCTGGATTGCATCACGTAGTAATGTGGTACCACGCTGAAACAGTCAATTAAACCTGGTTTCGATCAATATTTTAGAGGATAACGCAAACTAGGTCTGGGATGGGTCTAGGATTTGCCCTCATCAGACTCATACTTTCGCATTCTTCACATACTTGTTGAACAGATCCTGCGTTATTTTCTGGTTTGGATCACGTAGTAATGTGGGTCCACACTGAAACAATCAATTAAACCTGGTCTTGATAAATATTTTAGAGGATAACGCATGTTAGGTCTGAGATAGGTCTGGGATTTGCCCTCATCAGGCTCATACTTTCGCACACTTCACATACTCGTTGAACAGATCCTGCGTTATTTTCTCGTTTGGATCACATAGTAATGTGGTGCCACACTGAAACATTCAATTAAACCTGGTCTTGATAAATATTTTAGAGGATGACGCATGTTAGGTCTGGGTTAGGTCTAGGATTTGCCCTCATCAGGCTCATACTTTCGCATATTTCTCATACTTCAAGGCTAGATCCTGGGCTATTTCTGAATTGGATCACGTTGTAAAGTGGTACCACACTGAAACATTCAATGAAACCTGGTCTGGATAAATATTTTAGAGGACAACGCATCTTAGGTCTGGGTTAGGTCTAAGATTTGCCCTCATCAGGCTCACAGTTTCGCGTTTTTCATATACTTGTTGAACAGATCCTGGGTTTTTTCTGGTTTGGATCACGAAGTAGTGTGGTACCACAATGAAACCGTCCATTAAACCTGGTTTCGCTCAATATTTTAGAGGATAACACATGTTAGGTCTAGGTTAGGTCTGGGATTTGCTCTCATCAGGCTCATTCTTTCGCATATGTCTCATACTTGATGGCTAGATCCTGTGCTTTTTCTGGATTGCATCACGTAGTAACGTAGTACCACACTGAAACAGTCAACGAAACCTGGTTTCCATCAATATTTTAGAGGACAACGCAAGTTAGGTCTAGGTAAGGCCTGAGATTTTCACTGATCAGACTCATACATTCGCATTCTTCACATACTTGTTGAACGGATCCTGGGTTTTTTCTGGTTTGGATCACGTAGTAATGTGGTACCACACTGAAACATTCTATTAAACCTGGTCTTGATAAATATTTTAGAGGATAACGCATGTTAGGTCTGGGTTACGTCTAGGATTTGCCCTCATCAGGCTCATATTTTCGCATATTTCTCATACTTCATGGCTAGATCCTGGGCTGTTTCTGCATTGTTTCACGTAGTAATGTGGTACCACGCTGAAACAGTCACTTAAACCTGGTTTCGATCAATACTTTAGAGGATAACGCAAGTTAGGTCTGGGATAGGTCTAGGATTTGCCCTCATCAGGCTCTTACTATCGCATATTTCTCATACTTCATGGCTAGATCCTGGGCTATTTCTGGATTGGATCACGTAGTAAAGTGGTACCACACTGAAACATTCAATGAAACCTGGTCTGGATAAATATTTTAGAGGATAACGCATCTTAGGTCTGGGTTACGTCTAAGATTTGCCCTCATCAGGCTCACAGTTTCGCGTTTTTCACATACTTGTCGAACAGATCCTGGGTTTTTTCTGGTTTGGATCACGTAGTAATGTGGTACCACACTAAAACAGTCAATTAAACCTGGTTTCGATCAATATTTTGGAGGATAACGCAAGTTAGGTCTGGGATAGCTCTGGGATTTGCTCTCATCAGGCTCATTCTTTCGCATATGTCTCATACTTGATGGCTAGATCCTGAGCTTTTTCTGGATTGCATCACGTAGTAATGAAGTACAGCACTGAAACAGTCAATTAAACCTGGTTTCCATCAATATTTTAGAGGACAACGCAAGTTAGGTCTGGGATAGGTCTGGGATTTGCTCTCATCAGGCTCATTCTTTCGCATATTTCTCATACTTGATGGCTAGATCATGGGCTTTTTCTGGATTGCATCACGTAGTAATGTGGTACCACGCTGAAACAGTCAATTAAACCTGGTTTCGATCAATATTTTAGAGGATAACGCAAACTAGGTCTGGGATGGGTCTAGGATTTGCCCTCATCAGACTCATACTTTCGCATTCTTCACATACTTGTTGGACAGATCCTGCGTTATTTTCTGGTTTGGATCACGTAGTAATGTGGGTCCACACTGAAACAATCAATTAAACCTGGTCTTGATAAATATTTTAGAGGATAACGCATGTTAGGTCTGAGATAGGTCTGGGATTTGCCCTCATCAGGCTCATACTTTCGCACACTTCACATACTCGTTGAACAGATCCTGCGCTATTTTCTCGTTTGGATCACATAGTAATGTGGTGCCACACTGAAACATTCAATTAAACCTGGTCTTGATAAATATTTTAGAGGATGACGCATGTTAGGTCTGGGTTAGGTCTAGGATTTGCCCTCATCAGGCTCATACTTTCGCATATTTCTCATACTTCAAGGCTAGATCCTGGGCTATTTCTGAATTGGATCACGTTGTAAAGTGGTACCACACTGAAACATTCAATGAAACCTGGTCTGGATAAATATTTTAGAGGACAACGCATCTTAGGTCTGGGATAGGTCTAAGATTTGCCCTCATCAGGCTCACAGTTTCGCGTTTTTCATATACTTGTTGAACAGATCCTGGGTTTTTTCTGGTTTGGATCACGAAGTAGTGTGGTACCACAATGAAACCGTCCATTAAACCTGGTTTCGCTCAATATTTTAGAGGATAACACATGTTAGGTCTAGGTTAGGTCTGGGATTTGCTCTCCTCAGGCTCATTCTTTCGCACATGTCTCATACTAGATGGCTAGATCCTGTGCTTTTTCTGCATTGTTTCACGTAGTAATGTGGTACCACGCTGAAACAGTCACTTAAACCTGGTTTCGATCAATACTTTAGAGGATAACGCAAGTTAGGTCTGGGATAGGTCTAGGATTTGCCCCCATCAGGCTCTTACTATCGCATATTTCTCATACTTCATGGCTAGATCCTGGGCTATTTCTGGATTGGATCACGTAGTAAAGTGGTACCACACTGAAACATTCAATGAAACCTGGTCTGGATAAATATTTTAGAGGATAACGCATCTTAGGTCTGGGTTAGGTCTAAGATTTGCCCTCATCAGGCTCACAGTTTCGCGTTTTTCACATACTTGTCGAACAGATCCTGGGTTTTTTCTGGTTTGGATCACGTAGTAATGTGGTACCACACTAAAACAGTCAATTAAACCTGGTTTCGATCAATATTTTGGAGGATAACGCAAGTTAGGTCTGGGATAGCTCTGGGATTTGCTCTCATCAGGCTCATTCTTTCGCATATGTCTCATACTTGATGGCTAGATCCTGAGCTTTTTCTGGATTCCATCACGTAGTAATGAAGTACAGCACTGAAACAGTCAATTAAACCTGGTTTCCATCAATATTTTAGAGGACAACGCAAGTTAGGTCTGGGATAGGTCTGGGATTTGCCCTCATCAGGCTCATACTTTCGCGTTTTTCACATACTAGTTGAACAGATCCTGGGTTTTTTCTGGTTTGGATCCCGTAGTAGTGTGGTACCACACTGAAACAGTCCATTAAACCTGGTTTCGCTCAATATTTTAGAGGATAACGCATGTTAGGTCTAGGTCAGGCCTGGTTTTTTCACTCATCTGACTCATACTTTCGCATTCTTCACATACTTGTTGAACGGATCCTGGGTTTTTTCTGGTTTGGGTCACGTAGTAATGTGGGACCACACTGAAACAGTCAATTAAACCTGGTTTCGACAAATATTTTAGAGAATAATTCATGTTAGGTCTAGGTTAGGTCTGGGATTTGCTCTCATCAGGCTCATACTTTCGCACACTTCACATACTTGTTGAACGGATCCTGGGTTTTTTCTGGTTTGGATCACGTAGTAATGTGGGTCCACACTGAAACAATCAATTAAACCTATTCTTGATAAATATTTTAGAGGATAACGCATGTTAGGTCTGGGATAGGTCTGGGATTTGCCCTCATCAGGCTCATACTTTCGCATACTTCACATACTCGTTGAACAGATCCTGCGTTATTTTCTGGTTTGGATCACATAGTAATGTGGTACCACACTGAAACATTCAATTAAACCTGGTCTTGATAAATATTTTAGAGGATAACGCATGTTAGGTCTTGGTTAGGTCTAGGATTTGCCCTCATCAGGCTCATACTATCGCATATTTCTCATACTTCAAGGCTAGATCCTGGGCTATTTCTGAATTGGATCACGTAGTAAAGTGGTACCACACTGAAACATTCAATGAAACCTGGTCTTGATAAATATTTTAGAGGATGACGCATGTTAGGTCTGGGTTAGGTCTAGGATTTGCCCTCATCAGGCTCATACTTTCGCATATTTCTCATACTTCAAGGCTAGATCCTGGGCTATTTCTGAATTGGATCACGTAGTAAAGTGGTACCACACTGAAACATTCAATGAAACCTGGTCTGGATAAATATTTTAGAGGACAACGCATCTTAGGTCTGGGATAGGTCTAAGATTTGCCCTCATCAGGCTCACAGTTTCGCGTTTTTCATATACTTGTTGAACAGATCCTGGGTTTTTTCTGGTTTGGATCACGAAGTAGTGTGGTACCACACTGAAACAGTCCATTAAACCTGGTTTCGCTCAATGTTTTAGAGGGTAACACATGTTAGGTCTAGGTTAGGTCTGGGATTTGCTCTCATCAGGCTCATTCTTTCGCATATGTCTCATACTTGATGGCTAGATCCTGTGCTTTTTCTGGATTGCATCACGTAGTAACGTAGTACAACACTGAAACAGTCAACGAAACCTGGTTTCCATCAATATTTTAGAGGACAACGCAAGTTAGGTCTAGGTAAGGCCTGAGATTTTCATTGATCAGACTCATACATTCGCATTCTTCACATACTTGTTGAACGGATCCTGGGTTTTTTCTGGTTTGGATCACGTAGTAATGTGGTACCACACTGAAACATTCTATGAAACCTGGTCTTGATAAATATTTTAGAGGATAACGCATGTTAGGTCTGGGTTACGTCTAGGATTTGCCCTCATCAGGCTCATATTTTCGCATATTTCTCATACTTCATGGCTAGATCCTGGGCTATTTCTGGATTGGATCACGTAGTAAAGTGGTACCACACTGAAACATTCAATGAAACCTGGTCAGGATAAATATTTTAGAGGATAACGCATCTTAGGTCTGGGTTAGGTCTAAGATTTGTCCTCATCAGGCTCACAGTTTCGCATTCTTCTTATACTTGTTGAACTGATGCTGGGTTTTTTCTCGTTTGGATCACGTAGTAATGTGGTACCACACTGAAACAGTCGATTAAACCTGGTTTCGATCAATATTTTAGAGGATAACGCAAGTTAAGTCTTGGATTGGTCTGGGATTTGACCTCATCAGACTCATTCTTTCGCACACTTCACATACTCGTTGAACAGATCCTGGGTTATTTTCTGGTTTGGATCACATAGTAATGTGGGTCCACACTGAAACAATCAATTAAACCTGGTTTTGATAAATATTTTAGAGGATAACGCATGTTAGGTCTGGGATAGGTCTGGGATTTGCCCTCATCAGACTCATACTTTCGCACACTTCACATACTCGTTGAACAGATCCTGGGTTATTTTCTGGTTTGGATCACATAGTAATGTGGTACCACACTGAAACGGTCAATTAAACCTGGTTTCGATCAATATTTTAGAGGATAACGCAAGTTAGGTCTAGGTTAGGCCTAGGATTTGCACTCATCAGGGTCATACTTTCGCAGTTTTAACATACATGTTGACCTGATCGAGGGTTTATTCTGCTTTGGATCACGTAGTAAAGTGGTACCACACTGAAACATTCAATTAAACCTGGTCTTGATAAATATTTTAGAGGATAACGCATGTTAGGTCTAGGTTAGGTCTGGGATTTGCTCTCATCAGGCTCATTCTTTCGCATATTTCTCATACTTGATGGCTATATCCTGGGCTTTTTCTGGACTGCATCACGTAGTAATGAAGTACAACACTGAAATAGTCAATTAAACCTGGTTTCCATCAATATCTTAGAGGACAACGCAAGTTAGGTCTGGCATAGGTCTGGGATTCGCCCTCATCAGGCTCATACTTTCGCGTTTTTCACATATTTGTTGAATAGATCCTGGGTTTTTTCTGGTTTGTATCACGTAGTAATGAAGTACAACACTGAAACAGTCAATTAAACCTGGTTTCCATCAATATCTTAGAGGACAACGCAAGTTAGGTCTGGCATAGGTCTGGGATTCGCCCTCATCAGGCTCATACTTTCGCGTTTTTCACATACTTGTTGAACAGATCCTGGGATTTTTCTTGTTTGGATCACGAAGTAGTGTGGTACCACACTGAAGCAGTCCATTAAACCTGGTTTCGCTCATTATCTTAGAGAATAACGCATGTTAGGTCTAGGTTAGGTCTGGGATTTGCTCTCATCAGGCTCATTCTTTCGCATATTTCTCATACTTGTTGAACGGGTCCTGGGTTTTTTCTGGTTCGGATCACGTAGTAATGTGGTACCACACTGAAACATTCTATTAAACCTGGTCTTGATAAATATTTTAGTGGATAACGCAAGTTAGGTCTGGGATAGGTCTAGGATTTGCCCTCATCAGGCTCTTACTATAGCATATTTCTCATACTTCATGGCTAGATCCTGGGCTATTTCTGGATTGGATCACGTAGTAAAGTGGTACCACACTGAAACATTCAATGAAACCTGTTCTGGATAAATATTTTAGAGGATAACGCATCTTAGGTCTGGGTTAGGTCTAGGATTTGCCCTCATCAGGCTCATACTTTCGCATATTTCTCATACTTCATGGCTAGATCCTTGGCTATTTCTGGATTGGATCACGTAGTAAAGTGGTACCACACTGAAACATTCAATGAAACCTGGTCTGGATAAATATTTTAGAGGATAACGCATCTTTGGTCTGGGTTAGGTCTAAGATTTGCCCACATCAGACTCATACTTTCGCACATTTCTCATACTTCATGGCTAGATCCTGGGCTATTTCTGGATTGGATCACGTAGTAATGTGGTACCACACTGAAACAGTCAATTAAACCTGGTATCGATCAATATTTTAGAGGATAACGCAAGTTAGGTCTGGGATAGGTCTGGGATTTGCCCTCATCAGGCTCATACTTTCGCGTTTTTCACATACTTGTTGAACAGATCCTGGGTTTTTTCTGGTTTGGATCACGTAGTAATATGGGTACACACTGATACAATCAACTAAACCTGGTCTTGATAAATATTTTAGAGGATAACGCATGTTAGGTCTGGGATAGGTCTGGGATTTGCCCTCATCAGACTCATACTTTCGCACACTTCACATACTCGTTGAATAGATCCTGGGTTATTTTCTGGTTTGGATCACATAGTAATGTGGTACCAAACTGAAACAGTCGGTTAAACCTAGTTTCGATCAATATTTTAGAGGATAACGCAAGTTAGGTCTGGGATAGGTGTGGGATTTGCCCTCATCAGACTCATACTTACGCACACCTCACATACTTGTTGAACGGATCCTGGGTTTTTTCTGGTTTGTATCACGTAGTAATGTGGTACCACACTGAAACAGTCCATTAAACCTGGTTTGGATCAATATTTTAGAGGATAACGCATGTTAGGTCTAGGTTAGCCCTGGGATTTTCACTCATCAGACTCATACTTTCGCAATCTTCTCATACTTGTTGAACTGATCCTGGGTTTTTTCTGGTTTGGATCACGTAGTAATGTGGTACCGCACTGAAACAGTCGATTAAACCTGGTTTCGATCAATATTTTAGAGGAAAACGCAAGTTAAGTCTGGGATTGGTCTGGGATTTGACCTCATCAGACTCATACATTCGCATATTTCTCATACTTCATGGCTAGATCCTGGGCTATTTCTGGATTGGATCACGTAGTAATGTGGTACCACACTGAAACAGTCAATTAAACCTGGTTTCGATCAATATTTTAGAGGATAACGCATGTTAGGTCTGGGTTAGGTCTAGGATTTGCCCTCATCAGGCTCATACTTTCGCATATTTGCCATACTTCATGGCTAGATCCTGGGCTATTTCTGGATTGGATCACGTAGTAAGGTGGTACCACACTGAAACATTCAATGAAACCTGGTCTGGATAAATATTTTAGAGGACAACGCAAGTTAGGTCTTGGTAAGGCCTGAGATTTTCACTGATCAGAATCATACATTCGCATTCTTCACATACTTGTTGAACGGATCCTGGGTTTTTTCTGGTTTGGATCACGTAGTAATGTGGTACCACACTAAAACAGTCAATTAAACCTGGTTTCGATCAATATTTTAGAGGATAACGCAAGCTAGGTCTGGGATAGGTCTGGGATTAGCCCTCATCAGACTCATACTTACGCACACCTCACATACTTGTTGAACGGATCCTGGGTTTTTTCTGGTTTGTATCACGTAGTAATGTGGTACCACACTGAAACAGTCCATTAAACCTGGTTTGGATCAATATTTTAGAGGATAACGCATGTTAGGTCTAGGTTAGCCCTGGGATTTTCACTCATCAGACTCATACTTTCGCAATCTTCTCATACTTGTTGAACTGATCCTGGGTTTTTTCTGGTTTGGATCACGTAGTAATGTGGTACCGCACTGAAACAGTCGTTTAAACCTGGTTTCGATCAATATTTTAGAGGATAACGCAAGTTAGGTCTGGGATAGGTCTGGGATTTGCCCTCATCAGGCTCATACTTTCGCGTTTTTCACATACTAGTTGAACAGATCCTGGGTTTTTTCTGGTTTGGATCCCGTAGTAGTGTGGTACCACACTGAAACAGTCCATTAAACCTGGTTTCGCTCAATATTTTAGAGGATAACGCATGTTAGGTCTAGGTCAGGCCTGGTTTTTTCACTCATCAGACTCATACTTTCGCATTCTTCACATACTTGTTGAACGGATCCTGGGTTTTTTCTGGTTTGGGTCACGTAGTAATGTGGGACCACACTGAAACAGTCAATTAAACCTGGTTTCGACCAATATTTTAGAGAATAATTCATGTTAGGTCTAGGTTCGGTCTGGGATTTGCTCTCATCAGGCTCATACTTTCGCATATTTCTCATACTTCAAGGCTAGATCCTGGGCTATTTCTGAATTGGATCACGTAGTAATGTGGTACCACACTGAAACATTCAATGAAACCTGGTCTTGATAAATATTTTAGAGGATGACGCATGTTAGGTCTGGGTTAGGTCTAGGATTTGCCCTCATCAGGCTCATACTTTCGCATATTTCTCATACTTCAAGGCTAGATCCTGGGCTATTTCTGAATTGGATCACGTAGTAATGTGGTACCACACTGAAACATTCAATGAAACCTGGTCTTGATAAATATTTTAGAGGATGACGCATGTTAGGTCTGGGTTAGGTCTAGGATTTGCCCTCATCAGGCTCATACTTTCGCATATTTCTCATACTTCAAGGCTAGATCCTGGGTTTTTTCTGGTTTGGATCACATAGTAATGTGGTACCACACTGAAACATTCAATTAAACCTGGTCTTGATAAATATTTTAGAGGATAACGCATGTTAGGTCTGGGATAGGTCTGGGATTTGCCCTCATCAGGCTCATACTTTCGCACACTTCACATACTTGTTGAACGGATCCTGGGTTTTTTCTGGTTTGGATCACGAAGTAGTGTGGTACCACACTGAAACAGTCCATTAAACCTGGTTTCGCTCAATATTTTAGAGGATAACACATGTTAGGTCTAGGTTAGGTCTGGGATTTGCTCTCATCAGGCTCATTCTTTCGCATATGTCTCATACTTGATGGCTAGATCCTGTGCTTTTTCTGGATTGCATCACGTAGTAACGTAGTACCACACTGAAACAGTCAACGAAACCTGGTTTCCATCAATATTTTAGAGGACAACGCAAGTTGGGTCTAGGTAAGGCCTGAGATTTTCATTGATCAGACTCATACATTCGCATTCTTCACATACTTGTTGAACGGATCCTGGGTTTTTTCTGGTTTGGATCACGTAGTAATGTGGTACCACACTGAAACATTCTATTAAACCTGGTCTTGATAAATATTTTAGAGGATAACGCATGTTAGGTCTGGGTTACGTCTAGGATTTGCCCTCATCAGGCTCATATTTTCGCATATTTCTCATACCTCATGGCTAGATCCTGGGCTATTTCTGGATTGGATCACGTAGTAAAGTGGTACCACACTGAAACATTCAATGAAACCTGGTCTTGATAAATATTTTAGAGGATGACGCATGTTAGGTCTGGGTTAGGTCTAGGATTTGCCCTCATCAGGCTCATACTTTCGCATATTTCTCATACTTCAAGGCTAGATCCTGGGTTTTTTCTGGTTTGGATCACATAGTAATGTGGTACCACACTGAAACATTCAATTAAACCTGGTCTTGATAAATATTTTAGAGGATAACGCATGTTAGGTCTGGGATAGGTCTGGGATTTGCCCTCATCAGGCTCATACTTTCGCACACTTCACATACTTGTTGAACGGATCCTGGGTTTTTTCTGGTTTGGATCACGAAGTAGTGTGGTACCACACTGAAACAGTCCATTAAACCTGGTTTCGCTCAATATTTTAGAGGATAACACATGTTAGGTCTAGGTTAGGTCTGGGATTTGCTCTCATCAGGCTCATTCTTTCGCATATGTCTCATACTTGATGGCTAGATCCTGTGCTTTTTCTGGATTGCATCACGTAGTAACGTAGTACCACACTGAAACAGTCAATTAAACCTATTCTTGATAAATATTTTAGAGGATAACGCATGTTAGGTCTGGGATAGGTCTGGGATTTGCTCTCATCAGGCTCATACTTTCGCACACTTCACATACTTGTTGAACGGATCCTGGGTTTTTTCTGGTTTGGATCACGTAGTAGTGTGGTACCACACTGAAACAGTCCATTAACCCTGGTTTCGCTCAATATTTTAGACGATAACGCATGTTAGGTCTAGGTCAGGCCTGGGATTTTCACTCATCAGACTCATACTTTCGCATTCTTCACATACTTGTTGAACGGATCCTGGGTTTTTTCTGGTTTGGATCACGTAGTAATGTGGGTCCACACTGAAACAATCAATTAAACCTATTCTTGATAAATATTTTAGAGGATAACGCATGTTAGGTCTGGGATAGGTCTGGGATTTGCCCTCATCAGGCTCATACTTTCGCACACTTCACATACTCGTTGAACAGATCCTGCGTTATTTTCTGGTTTGGATCACATAGTAATGTGGTACCACACTGAAACATTCAATTAAACCTGGTCTTGATAAATATTTTAGAGGATAACGCATGTTAGGACTGGGTTAGGTCTAGGATTTGCCCTCATCAGGCTCATACTTTCGCATATTTCTCATACTTCATGGCTAGATCCTGGGCTGTTTATGCATTGTATCACGTAGTAATGTGGTACCACGCTGAAACAGTCAATTAAACCTGGTTTCGATCAATATTTTAGAGGATAACGCAAGTTAGGTCTGGGATAGGTCTAGGATTTGACCTCATCAGACTCATACTTTCGCACACTTCACATACTCGTTGAACAGATCCTGGGTTATTTTCTGGTTTGGATCACATAGTAATGTGGTACCACACTGAAACAGTCGATTAAACCAGGTTTCGATCAATATTTTTGAGGATAACGCATGTTAGGTCTGGGATAGGTCTGGGATTTGCCCTCATCAGACTCATACTTTCGCATATTTCTCATACTTCATGGCTAGATCCTGGGCTATTTCTGGATTGGATCACGTAGTAAAGTGGTACCACACTGAAACATTCAATGAAACCTGGTCTGGATAAAAATTTTAGAGGATAACGCATGTTAGGTCAAGGTTAGGTCTAAGATTTGCCCTCATCAGGCTCACAGTTTCGCGTTTTTCACATACTTGTTGAACAGATCCTGGGTTTTTTCTGGTTTGGATCCCGTAGTAGTGTGGTACCACACTGAAACAGTCCATTAAACCTGGTTTCGCTCAATATTTTAGAGGATAACGCATGTTAGGTCTAGGTCAGGCCTGGGATTTTCACTCATCAGACTCATACTTTCGCATTCTTCACATACTTGTTGAACGGATCCTGGGTTTTTTCTGGTTTGGATCACGTAGTAATGTGGGCCCACACTGAAACAATCAATTAAACCTGGTCTTGATAAATATTTTAGAGGATAACGCATGTTAGGTCTGGGATAGGTATGGGATTTGCCCTCATCAGACTCATACTTTCGCACACTTCACATACTCGTTGAACAGATCCTGGGTTATTTTCTGGTTTGGATCACATAGTAATGTGGTACCACACTGAAACAGTCGATTAAACCAGGTTTCGATCAATATTTTTGAGGACAACGCATGTTAGGTCTAGGTTAGGCCTGGGATTTTTACTCATCAGACTCATACTTTCGCATTCTTCACATACTTGTTGAACTGATCCTGGGTTTTTTCTGGTTTGGATCACGCAGTAATATGGTACCACACTGAAACGGACGATTATACCTGGTTTCGATCAATATCTTAGAGGATAACGAAAGTTAAGTCTGGGATTGGTCTGGGATTTGACCTCATCAGGCTCATACTTTCGCGTTTTTCACATACTTGTTGAACAGATCCTGGGTTTTTTCTGGTTTGGATCCCGTAGTAATGTGGTACCACACTGAAACATTCAATTAAACCTGGTCTTGATAAATATTTTAGAGGATAACGCATGTTAGGTCTGGGATAGGTCTGGGTTAGACTCATACTTTCTCACACTTCACATACTCGTTGACGAGATCCTGGGTTTTTTTCTAGTTTGGATCACGCAGTAATGTGGTACCACACTGAAACAGTCGATTAAACCTGGTTTCGATCAATATTTTTGAGGATAACGCATGTTAGGTCTGGGATAGGTCTGGCATTAGCCCTCATCAGACTCATACTTTCGCTTTCTTCACATACTTGTTGAACGGATCCTGGGCTTTTTCTGGATTGCATCACGTAGTAATGTAGTACCACACTGAAACAGTCAATGAAACCTGGTTTCCATCAATATTTTAGAGGACAACGCAAGTTAGGTCTAGGTAAGGCCTGAGATTTTCACTGATCAGACTCATAAATTCGCATTCTTCACATACTTGTTGAACGGATCCTGGGTTTTTGTCTGGTTTGGATCACGTAGTAATGTGGTACCACACTGAAACATTCAATTAAACCTGGTCTTGATAAATATTTTAGAGGATAACGCATGTTAGGTCTGGGTTACGTCTAGGATTTGCCCTCATCAGGCTCATACTATCGCATATTTCTCATACTTCATGGCTAGATCCTGGGATGTTTATGCATTGTATCACGTAGTAATGTGGTACCACGCTGAAACAGTCAAATAAACCTGGTTTCGATCAATATTTTAGAGGATAACGCAAGTTAGGTCTGGGATAGGTCTAGGATATGCCCTCATCAGGCTCTTACTATCGCATATTTCTCATACTTCATGGCTAGATCCTGGGCTATTTCTGGATTGGATCACGTAGTAAAGTGGTACCACACTGAAACATTCAATGAAACCTGTTCTGGATAAATATTTTAGAGGATAAAGCATCTTAGGTCTGGGTTAGGTCTAAGATTTGCCCTCATCAGGCTCACAGTTTCGCGTTTTTCACATACTTGTTAAACAGATCCTGGGTTTTTTCTGGTTTGGGTCACGTAGTAATGTGGCACCACACTAAAACAGTAAATTAAACCTGGTTTCGATCAATATTTTAGAGGATCACGCAAGCTAGGTCTGGGATAGGTCTGGGATTAGCCCTCATCAGACTCATACTTTCGCACACTTCACATACTCGTTGACAAGATCCTGGGTTTTTTTCTGGCTTGGATCACGTAGTAATGTGGTTCCACACTGAAACAGTCGATTAAACTTGGCTTCGATCAATATTTTAGAGGATAACGCAAGTTTGGTCTGGGATAGGTCTGGGATTTGCCCTCATCAGGCTCATACTTTCGCGTTTTTCACATACTTGTTGAACGGATCCTGGGTTTTTTCTGGTTTGGGTCACGTAGTAATGTGGGACCACACTGAAACAGTCAATTAAACCTGGTTTCGACCAATATTTTAGAGAATAATTCATGTTAGGTCTAGGTTAGGTCTGGGATTTGCTCTCATCAGGCTCATACTTTCGCATATTTCTCACACTTCATGTCTAGATCCTGGGCTATTTCTGGATTGGATCACGTAGTAAAGTGGTACCACACTGAAACATTCAATGAAACCTGGTCTGGATAAAAATTTTAGAGGATAACGCATGTTAGGTCAAGGTTAGGTCTGAGATTTGCCCTCATCAGGCTCACAGTTTCGCGTTTTTCACATACTTGTCGAACAGATCCTGGGTTTTTTCTGGTTTGGATCACGTAGTAATGTGGGTCCACACTGAACAATCAATTAAACCTGGTCTTGATAAATATTTTATAGGATAACGCATGTTAGGTCTGGGATAGGTCTGGGATTTGCCCTCATCAGACTCATACTTTCGCACACTTCACATACTCGTTGAACAGATCCTGCGTTATTTTCTGGTTTGGATCACATAGTAATGTGGTACCACACTGAAACATTCAATTAAACCTGGTCTTCATAAATATTTTAGAGGATAACGCATGTTAGGTCTGGGTTAGGTCAAGGATTTGCCCTCATCAGGCTCATACTTTCGCATATTTCTCATACTTCATGGCTAGATCCTGGGCTATTTCTGGATTGGATCACGTAGTAAAGTGGTACCACACTGAAACATTCAATGAAACCTGGTCTGGATAAATATTTTAGAGGACAACGCATCTTAGGTCTGGGTTAGGTCTAAGATTTGCCCTCATCAGGCTCACAGTTTCGCGATTTTCACATACTTGTTGAACAGATCCTGGGTTTTTTCTGGTTTGCATCACGAAGTAGTGTGGTACCACACTGAAACAGTCCATTAAACCTGGTTTCGCTCAAATTTTTAGAGGATAACGCATGTTAGGTCTAGATTAGGTCTGGGATTTGCTCTCATCAGGCTCATTCTTTCGCATATTTCTCATACTTGATGGCTATATCCTGGGCTTTTTCTGGATTGCATCACGTAGTAACGTAGTACAACACTGAAACAGTCAATGAAACCTGGTTTCCATCATTATTTTAGAGGACAACGGAAGTTAGGTCTAGGTAAGGCCTGAGATTTTCACTGATCAGACTCATACTTTCGCCTTCTCCACATACTTGTTGAACGGATCCTGGGTTTTTTCTGGTTTGGAACACGTAGTAATGTGGTACCACACTGAAACATTCAATTAAACCTGGTCTTGATAAATATTTTAGAGAATAACGCATGTTAGGTCTGGGTTAGGTCTAGGATTTGCCCTCATCAGGCTCATACTTTCGCATATTTCTCATACTTCATGGCTAGATCCTGGGCTATTTCTGGATTGGATCACGTAGCAAAGTGGTACCACACTGAAACATTCAATGAAACCTGGTCTGGATAAGAATTTTAGAGGATAACGCATGTTAGGTCAAGGTTAGGTCTAAGATTTGCCCTCATCAGGCTCACAGTTTCGCGTTTTTCACATACTTGTCGAACAGATCCTGGGTTTTTTGTGGTTTGGATCACGTAGTAATGTGGTACCACACTGAAACATTCAATTAAACCTGGTCTTGATAAATATTTTAGAGGATAACGCATGTTAGGTCAGGGATAGGTCTGGGATTAGCCCTTATCAGACTCATACTTTCGCACACTTCACATACTCGTTGACGAGATCCTGGGTTTTTTTCTAGTTTGGATCACGCAGTAATGTGGTACCACACTGAAACAGTCGATTAAACCTGGTTTCGATCAATATTTTAGAGGATAACGCATGTTAGGTCTGGGATAGGTCTGGGATTTGCCCTCATCAGACTCATACTTTCGCACACTTCACATACTCGCTGAACACATCCTGGGTTATTTTCTGGTTTGGATCACATAGTAATGTGGTACCACACTGAAACAGTCGATTAAACCAGGTTTCGATCAATATTTTTGAGGACAACGCAAGTTAGGTCTAGGTAAGGCCTGAGATTTTCACTGATCAGACTCATACTTTCGCCTTCTTCACATACTTCTTGAACTGATCCTGGGTTTTTTCCGGTTTGGATCACGTAGTAATGTGGTACCAAACTGAAACAGTCCATTAAACCTGGTTTGGATCAATATTTTAGAGGATAACGCATGTTAGGTCTAGGTTAGCCCTGGGATTTTCACCCATCAGACTCATACTTTCGCATTCTTCTTATACTTGTTGAACTGATCCTGGGTTTTTTCTGGTTTGGATCACGTAGTAATGTGGTACCACACTGAAACAGTCGATTAAACCTGGTTTCGATCAATATTTTAGAGGATAACGCAAGTTAGGTCTAGGTTAGGCCCGGGTTTTTCACTCATCAGGCTCATATTTCGCATTCTTCACATACTTGTTGAACGGATCCTGGGTTTTTTCTGGATTATATCACGTAGTAATGTGGTACCACACTGAAACAGTCCATTAAACCTGGTTTGGATCAATATTTTAGAGGATAACGCATGTTAGGTCTAGGTTAGGTCTGGGATTTTCGATCATGAGACTCATACTTTCGCATTGTTCACATACTTGTTGAACGGATCCTGGGTTTTTTCTGGTTTGGTTCATGTAGTAATGTGGTACCACAGTGAAACAGTCAATTAAACCTGGTTTGGATCCATATTTTAGAGGATAACGCATGTTAGGTCTAGGTTAGCCCTGGGATTTTCACCCATCAGACTCATACTTTCGCATTCTTCTTATACTTGTTGAACTGATCCTGGGTTTTTTCTGGTTTGGATCACGTAGTAATGTGGTACCAAACTGAAACAGTCGATTAAACCAGGTTTCGATCAATATTTTTGAGGATAACGCATGTTAGGTCTAGGTTAGGCCTGGGATTTTCACTCATCAGACTCATACTTTCGCATTCCTCACATACTTGTTGATCGGATCCTGGGTTTTCTCTGGTTTATATCACGTAGTAATGTGGTACCACACTGAAACAGTCCATTAAACCTGGTTTGGATCAATATTTTAGAGGATAACGCATGTTAGGTCTAGGTTAGCCCTGGGATTTTCACCCATCAGACTCATACTTTCGCATTCTTCTTATACTTGTTGAACTGATCCTGGGTTTTTTCTGGTTTGGATCACGTAGTAATGTGGTACCACACTGAAGCAGTCGATTAAACCTGGTTTCGATCAATATTTTAGAGGATAGCGCAAGTTAAGTCTGGGATTGGTCTGGGATTTGACCTCATCAGCCCCATACTTTCGCACACTTCACATTCTCGTTGAACAGATCCTGGGTTTTTTTTCTGGTTTGGACCACATAGTAATGTGGCACCACACTGAAACAGTCGATTAAACCACGTTTCGATCAATATTTTTGAGGATAACGCATGTTAGGTCTAGGTTAGGCCCGGGATTTTCACTCATCAGACACATACTTTCGCATACTTCACATACTTGTTGAACAGATCCTGGGTTTTTTCTGGTTTGGTTCATGTAGTAATGTGGTACCACACTGAAACAATCAATTAAACCTGGTCTTGATAAATATTTTAGAGGATAACGCATGTTAGGTCTGGGATAGGTCTGGGATTTGCCCTCATCAGACTCATACCTACGCATTCTTCACATACTTGTTGAACGGATCCTGGGTTTTTTCTGGTTTGGTTCATGTAGTAATGTGGTACCACACTGAAACAATCAATTAAACCTGGTCTTGACAAATATTTTAGAGGATAACGCATGTTAGGTTTGGCTTAGGTCTAGGATTTGCCCCCAGCAGGCTCATACTTTCGCATATTTCTCATACTTCATGGCTAGATCCTGGGCTGTTTCTGGTTTGTATCACGTAGTAATGTGGTATCACGCTGAAACAGTCAATTAAACCTGGTTTCGATCAATATTTTAGAGGATAACGCAAGTTAGGTCTGGCATAGGTCTGGGATTCGCCCTCATCAGGCTCATACTTTCGCGTTTTTCACATACTTGTTGAACAGATCCTGGGTTTTTTCTGGTTTGTATCACGTAGTAGTGTGGTACCACACTGAAACAGTCCATTAAAGCTGGTTTGGATCAATTGCTTAGAGGATAACGCATGTTAGGTCTAGGTTAGCCCTGGGATTTTCACTCATCAGACTCATACTTTCGCATTCTTCTCATACTTGTTGAACTGATCCTGGGTTTTTTCTGGTTTGGATCACGTAGTAATTTGGTACCACACTGAAGCAGTCGATTAAACCTGGTTTCGATCAATATCTTAGAGGATAACGCAAGTTAAGTCTGGGAATGGTCTGGGATTTGACCTCATCAGACTCATACTTTCGCACACTTCACATACTCGTTGAACAGATCCTGGGTTATTTTCTGGTTTGGATCACATAGTAATGTGGTACCACACTGAAACAGTCGATTAAACCAGGTTTCGATCTATATTTTTGAGGATAACGCATGTTAGGACTAGGTTAGGCCTGGGATTTTCACTCATCAGACTCATACTTTCGCATTCTTCACATACTTGTTGAACGGATCCTGGGTTTTTTCTGGTTTGGATCACGTTGTAATGTGGGACCACACTGAAACAATCAATTAAACCTGGTCTTGATAAATATTTTAGAGGATAACGCATGTTAGGCTTGGGTTTGGTCTAGGATTTGCCCTCAGCAGGCTCATACTTTCGCATATCTCTCATACTTCATGGCTAGATCCTGGGCTGTTTCTGGATTGTATCACGTAGTAATGTGGTACAACGCTGAAACAGTCAATTAAACCTGGTTTCGATCAATATTTTAGAGAAAAATTCATGTTAGGTCTAGGTTAGGTCTGGGATTTGCTCTCATCAGGCTCATTCTTTCGCATATTTCTCATACATGTTGAACAGATCCTGGGTTTTTTCTGGTTTGGATCACGTAGTAATGTGGGACCACACTGAAACAATCAACTAAACCTGGTTTCCATCAATATTTTAGAGGACAACGCAAGTTAGGTCTGGGATAGGTCTGGGATTTGCCCTCATCAGGCTCATACTTTCGCGTTTTTCACATACTTGTTGAACAGATCCTGGGTTTTTTCTGGTTTGGATCCCGTAGTAGTGTGGTACCACAATAAAACAGTCAATTAAACCTGGTTTCGATCAATATTTTAGAGAATATCGCAAGTTAGGTCTGGGATAGGTCTGGGATTAGCCCTCATCAGACTCATACTTTCGCTTTCTTCACATACTCGTTGAACAGATCCTGTGTCATTTTCTGGTTTGGATCACATAGTAATGTGGTACCACACTGAAACAGTCGATTAAACCTGGTTTCCATCAATGTTTTAGAGGACAACGCAAGTTAGGTCTGGGATAGGTCTGGGATTTGCTCTCATCAGGCTCATTCTTTCGCATATTTCTCATACTTGATGGCTAGATCCTGATCTTTTCTGGATTGCATCACGTAGTAATGAAGTACAACACTGAAACAGTCAATTAAACCTGGTTTCCATCAATATTTTAGAGGACAACGCAAGTTAGGTCTGGGATAGGTCTGGGATTTGCCCTCATCAGGCCCATACTGTCGCGTTTTTCACATACTTGTTGAACAGATCCTGGGTTTATTCTGGTTTGGATCCCGTAGTAGTGTGGTACCACACTGAAACAGTCCATTAAACCTGGTTTCGCTCAATATTTTAGAGGATAACGGATGTTAGGTCTAGGTCAGGCCTGGTTTTTTCACTCATCAGACTCATACTTTCGCATTCTTCACATACTTGTTGAACGGATCCTGGGTTTTTTCTGGTTTGGATCACGTAGTTATGTGGGTCCACACTGAAACAATCAATTAAACCTGGTCTTGATAAATATTTTAGAGGATAACGCATGTTAGGTCTGGGATAGGTCTGGGATTTGCGCTCATCAGACTCATACTTTCGCACACTTCACATACTCGTTGAACAGATCCTGGGTTATTTTCTGGTTTGGATCACATAGTAATGTGGTACCGCACTGAAACAGTCGATTAAACCAGGTTTCGATCAATATTTTTTAGGATAACGCATGTTAGGTCTAGGTTAGGCCTGGGATTTTCACTCATCAGACTCATACTTTCGCATTCTTCACATACCTGTTGAACGGATCCTGGGTTTTTTCTGGTTTGGATCACGTAGTAATGTGGGTCCACACTGAAACAATCAATTAAAGCTGGTCTTGATAAATATTTTAGAGGATAACGCATGTTAGGTCTGGGATAGGTCTGGGATTTGCCCTCATCAGACTCATACTTTAGCACACTTCACATACTCGTTGAACAGATCCTGGGTTTTTACTGGTTTGGATCACATAGTAATGTGGTACCACACTGAAACAGTCGATTAAACCAGGTTTCGATCAATATTTTTGAGGACAACGCATGTTAGGTCTAGGTTAGGCCTGGGATTTTCACTCATCAGACTCATACTTTCGCATTCCTCACATACTTCTTGAACGGATCCTGGGTTTTTGTCTGGTTTGGATCACGTAGTAATGTGGTACCACACTGAAACATTCAATTAAACCTGGTCTTGATAAACATTTTAGAGGATAACGCATGTTAGGTCTGGGTTACGTCTAGGATTTGCCCTCATCAGGCTCATACTTTCGCATATTTCTCATACTTCATGGCTAGATCCTGGGCTGTTTCTGCATTGTATCACGTACTAATGTGGTACCACGCTGAAACAGTCAATTAAACCTGGTTTCGATCAATATTTTAGAGGATAACGCAAGTTAGGTCTGGGATAGGTCTAGGATTTGCCCTCATCCGGCTCTTACTATCGCATATTTCTCATACTTCATGGCTAGATCCTGGGCTATTTCTGGATTGGATCACGTAGTAAAGTGGTACCACACTGAAACATTCAATGAAACCTGTTCTGGATAAATATTTTAGAGGATAAAGCATCTTAGGTCTGGGTTAGGCCTGGGATTTTCACTCATCAGACTCATACTTTCGCATTCTTCACATACTTGTTGAACGGATCCTGGGTTTTTTCTGGTTTGGATCACGTAGTAATGTGGGTCCACACTGAAACAATCAATTAAACCTGGTCTTGATAAATATTTTAGAGGATAACACATGTTAGGTCTGGGATAGGTCTGGGATTTGCCCTCATCAGACTCATACTTTCGCACACTTCACATACTCGTTGAACAGATCCCGGGTTATTTTCTGGTTTGGATCACATAGTAATGTGGTACCACACTGAAACAGTCGATTAAACCAGGTTTCGATCAATATTTTTGAGGACAACGCATGTTAGGTCTAGGTTAGGCCTGGGATTTTCACTCATCAGACTCATACTTTCGCATTCCTCACATACTTGTTGAACGGATCCTGGGTTTTTGTCTGGTTTGGATCACGTAGTAATGTGGTACCACACTGAAACATTCAATTAAACCTGGTCTTGATAAATATTTTAGAGGATAACGCATGTTAGGTCTGGGATAGGTCTAGGATTTGCCCTCATCAGGCTCTTACTATCGCATATTTCTCATACTTCATGGCTAGATCCTGGGCTATTTCTGGATTGGATCACGTAGTAAAGTCGTACCACACTGAAACATTCAATGAAACCTGTTCTGGATAAATATTTTAGAGGATAAAGCATCTTAGGTCTGGGTTAGGCCTGGGATTTTCACTCATCAGACTCATACTTTCGCATTCTTCACATACTTGTTGAACGGATCCTGGGTTTTTTCTGGTTTGGATCACGTAGTTATGTGGGTCCACACTGAAACAATCAATTAAACCTGGTCTTGATAAATATTTTAGAGGATAACGCATGTTAGGTCTGGGTAGGTCTGGGATTTGCGCTCATCAGACTCATTCTTTCGCACACTTCACATACTCGTTGAACAGATCCTGGGTTATTTTCTGGTTTGGATCACATAGTAATGTGGTACCACACTGAAACAGTCGATTAAACCAGGTTTCGATCTATATTTTTGAGGATAACGCATGTTAGGTCTAGGTTAGGTCTGGGATTTGCTCTCATCAGGCTCATTCTTTCGCATATTTCTCATACATGTTGAACAGATCCTGGGTTTTTTCTGGTTTGGATCACGTAGTAATGTGGGACCACACTGAAACAATCAACTAAACCTGGTTTCCATCAATATTTTAGAGGACAACGCAAGTTAGGTCTGGGATAGGTCTGGGATTTGCCCTCATCAGGCTCATACTTTCGCGTTTTTCACATACTTGTTGAACAGATCCTGGGTTTTTTCTGGTTTGGATCCCGTAGTAGTGTGGTACCACAATAAAACAGTCAATTAAACCTGGTTTCGATCCATATTTTAGAGAATATCGCAAGTTAGGTCTGGGATAGGTCTGGGATTAGCCCTCATCAGACTCATACTTTCGCTTTCTTCACATACTCGTTGAACAGATCCTGTGTCATTTTCTGGTTTGGATCACATAGTAATGTGGTACCACACTGAAACAGTCGATTAAACCAGGTTTCGAACAATATTTTTGAGGATAACGCATGTTAGGTCTGGGATAGGTCTGGGATTTGCTCTCATCAGGCTCATTCTTTCGCATATTTCTCATACTTGATGGCTAGATCCTGAGCTTTTTCTGGATTGCATCACGTAGTAATGAAGTACAACACTGAAACAGTCAATTAAACCTGGTTTCCATCAATGTTTTAGAGGACAACGCAAGTTAGGTCTGGGATAGGTCTGGGATTTGCTCTCATCAGGCTCATTCTTTCGCATATTTCTCATACTTGATGGCTAGATCCTGAGCTTTTCTGGATTGCATCACGTAGTAATGAAGTACAACACTGAAACAGTCAATTAAACCTGGTTTCCATCAATATTTTACAGGACAACGCAAGTTAGGTCTGGGATAGGTCTGGGATTTGCCCTCATCAGGCCCATACTGTCGCGTTTTTCACATACTTGTTGAACAGATCCTGGGTTTTTTCTGGTTTGGATCCCGTAGTAGTGTGGTACCACACTGAAACAGACCATTAAACCTGGTTTCGCTCAATATTTTAGAGGATAACGCATGTTAGGTCTAGGTCTGGCCTGGTTTTTTCACTCATCAGACTCATACTTTCGCATTCTTCACATACTTGTTGAACGGATCCTGGGTTTTTTCTGGTTTGGATCACGTAGTTATGTGGGTCCACACTGAAGCAATCAATTAAACCTGGTCTTGATAAATATTTTAGAGGATAACACATGTTAGGTCTGGGATAGGTCTGGGATTTGCCCTCATCAGACTCATACTTTCGCACACTTCACATACTCGTTGAACAGATCCCGGGTTATTTTCTGGTTTGGATCACATAGTAATGTGGTACCACACTGAAACAGTCGATTAAACCAGGTTTCGATCAATATTTTTGAGGACAACGCATGTTAGGTCTAGGTTAGGCCTGGGATTTTCACTCATCAGACACATACTTTCGCATTCCTCACATACTTGTTGAACGGATCCTGGGTTTTTGTCTGGTTTGGATCACGTAGTAATGTGGTACCACACTGAAACATTCAATTAAACCTGGTCTTGATAAATATTTTAGAGGATAACGCATGTTAGGTCTGGGATAGGTCTAGGATTTGCCCTCATCAGGCTCTTACTATCGCATATTTCTCATACTTCATGGCTAGATCCTGGGCTATTTCTGGATTGGATCACGTAGTAAAGTCGTAACACACTGAAACATTCAATGAAACCTGTTCTGGATAAATATTTTAGAGGATAAAGCATCTTAGGTCTGGGTTAGGCCTGGGATTTTCACTCATCAGACTCATACTTTCGCATTCTTCACATACTTGTTGAACGGATCCTGGGTTTTTTCTGGTTTGGATCACGTAGTTATGTGGGTCCACACTGAAACAATCAATTAAACCTGGTCTTGATAAATATTTTAGAGGATAACGCATGTTAGGTCTGGGTAGGTCTGGGATTTGCGCTCATCAGACTCATTCTTTCGCACACTTCACATACTCGTTGAACAGATCCTGGGTTATTTTCTGGTTTGGATCACATAGTAATGTGGTACCACACTGAAACAGTCGATTAAACCAGGTTTCGATCTATATTTTTGAGGATAACGCATGTTAGGTCTAGGTTAGGTCTGGGATTTGCTCTCATCAGGCTCATTCTTTCGCATATTTCTCATACATGTTGAACAGATCCTGGGTTTTTTCTGGTTTGGATCACGTAGTAATGTGGGACCACACTGAAACAATCAACTAAACCTGGTTTCCATCAATATTTTAGAGGACAACGCAAGTTAGGTCTGGGATAGGTCTGGGATTTGCCCTCATCAGGCTCATACTTTCGCGTTTTTCACATACTTGTTGAACAGATCCTGGGTTTTTTCTGGTTTGGATCCCGTAGTAGTGTGGTACCACAATAAAACAGTCAATTAAACCTGGTTTCGATCAATATTTTAGAGAATATCGCAAGTTAGGTCTGGGATAGGTCTGGGATTAGCCCTCATCAGACTCATACTTTCGCTTTCTTCACATACTCGTTGAACAGATCCTGTGTCATTTTCTGGTTTGGATCACATAGTAATGTGGTACCACACTGAAACAGTCGATTAAACCAGGTTTCGAACAATATTTTTGAGGATAACGCATGTTAGGTCTGGGATAGGTCTGGGATTTGCTCTCATCAGGCTCATTCTTTCGCATATTTCTCATACTTGATGGCTAGATCCTGAGCTTTTTCTGGATTGCATCACGTAGTAATGAAGTACAACACTGAAACAGTCAATTAAACCTGGTTTCCATCAATGTTTTAGAGGACAACGCAAGTTAGGTCTGGGATAGGTCTGGGATTTGCTCTCATCAGGCTCATTCTTTCGCATATTTCTCATACTTGATGGCTAGATCCTGAGCTTTTCTGGATTGCATCACGTAGTAATGAAGTACAACACTGAAACATTCAATTAAACCTGGTTTCCATCGATATTTTACAGGACAACGCATGTTAGGTCTGGGTTACGTCTAGGATTTGCCCTCATCAGGCTCATACTTTCGCATATTTCTCATACTTCATGGCTAGATCCTGGGCTGTTTCTGCATTGTATCACGTAGTAATGTGGTGCCACGCTGAAACAGTCAATTAAACCTGGTTTCGATCAATATTTTAGAGGATAACGCAAGTTAGGTCTGGGATAGGTCCGGGATTTGCCCTCATCAGGCTCATACTTTCGCGTTTTTCACATACTTGTTGAACAGATCCCGGGTTTTTTCTGGTTTGGGTCACGTAGTAGTGTGGTTCCACAGAGAAACAGTCGGTTAAACCTGGTTTCGATCAATATTTTTGAGGACAACGCATGTTAGGTCTAGGTTAGGCCTGGGATTTTCACTCATCAGACACATACTTTCGCATTCTTCACATACTTGTTGAACGGATCCTGGGTTTTTTCTGGTTTGGATCACGTAGTAATGTGGGTCCACACTGAAACAATCAATTAAACCTGGTCTTGATAAATATTTTAGAGGATAACACATGTTAGGTCTGGGATAGGTCTGGGATTTGCCCTCATCAGACTCATACTTTCGCACACTTCACATACTCGTTGACCAGATCCCGGGTTATTTTCTGGTTTGGATCACATAGTAATGTGGTACCACACTGAAACAGTCGATTAAACCAGGTTTCGATCAATATTTTTCAGGATAACGCATGTTAGGTCTAGGTTAGGCCTGGGATTTTCACTCATCAGACTCATACTTTCGCATTCTTCACATACTTGTCGAACGGATCCTGGGTTTTTACTGGTTTGGATCACGTAGTAATGTGGTACCACACAGAAACATTCAATTAAACCTGGTTTTGATCAATATTTTAGAGGATAACGCAAGTTAGGTCTGGGATAGGTCCGGGATTTGCCCTCATCAGGCTCATACTTTCGCGTTTTTCACATACTTGTTGAACAGATCCCGGGTTTTTTCTGGTTTGGGTCACGTAGTAGTGTGGTTCCACACTGAAACAGTCGGTTAAACCTGGTTTCGATCAATATTTTAGAGGATAACGCAAGTTAGGTCTGGGATAGGTCTGGGATTAGCCCTCATCATACTCATACTTTCGCACACTTCACATACTCGTTGAACAGATCCTGGGTTATTTTCTGGTTTGGATCACATAGTAATGTGGTACCAAACTGAGACAGTCGATTAAACCAGGTTTCGATCAATATTTTAGAGGATAACGCATGTTAGGTCTAGGTTAGCCCTGGGATTTTCACTCATCAGACTCATACTTTCGCATTCTTCTTATACTTGTTGAACTGATCCTGGGTTTTTTCTGGTTTGGATCACGTAGTAATGTGGTACCACACTGAAACAGTCGATTAAACCTGGTTTCGATCAATATTTTAGAGGATAACGCAAGTTAAGTCTGGGATTGGTCTGGGATTTGACCTCATCAGACTCATACTTTCGCACACTTCACATACTCGTTGAACAGATCCTGGGTTATTTTCTGGTTTGGATCACATAGTAATGTGGTACCACACTGAAACAGTCGATTAAACCAGGTTTCGATCAATATCTTTCAGGATAACGCATGTTAGGTCTAGGTTAGGCCTGGGATTTTCACTCATCAGACTCATACTTTCGCATTCTTCACATACTTGTTGAACGGATCCTGGGTTATTTTCTGGTTTGGATCACATAGTAATGTGGTACCACACTGAAACAGTCGATTAAACCAGGTTTCGATCAATATTTTTGAGGATAACGCATGTTAGGTCTAGGTTAGGCCTGGGATTTTCACTCATCAGACTCATACATTCGCATTCCGCACATACTTGTTATACGGATCATGGGTTTTTACTGGTTTGGATCACGTAGTTATGTGGTACCACACTGAAACAGTCGATTAAACCTGGTTTCGACCAATATTTTAGAGAATAATTCATATTAGGTCTGGGATTGGTCTGGGATTTGACCTCATCAGGCTCATACTTTCGCGTTTTTCACATACTTGTTGAACGGATCCTGGGTTTTTGTCTGGTTTGGATCACGTAGTAATGTGGTACCACACTGAAACATTCAATTAAACCTGGTCTTGATAAATATTTTAGAGGATAACGCATGTTAGGTCTGGGATAGGTCTAGGATTTGGCCTCATCAGGCTCTTACTATTGCATATTTCTCATACTTCATGGCTAGATCCTGGGCTATTTCTGGATTGGATCACGTAGTAAAGTCGTACCACACTGAAACATTCAATGAAACCTGTTCTGGATAAATATTTTAGAGGATAAAGCATCTTAGGTCTGGGTTAGGCCTGGGATTTTCACTCATCAGACTCATACTTTCGCATTCTTCACATACTTGTTGAACGGATCCTGGGTTTTTTCTGGTTTGGATTACGTAGTTATGTGGGTCCACACTGAAACAATCAATTAAACCTGGTCTTGATAAATATTTTAGAGGATAACGCATGTTAGGTCTGGGTAGGTCTGGGATTTGCGCTCATCAGACTCATTCTTTCGCACACTTCACATACTCGTTGAACAGATCCTGGGTTATTTTCTGGTTTGGATCACATAGTAATGTGGTACCACACTGAAACAGTCGATTAAACCAGGTTTCGATCTATATTTTTGAGGATAACGCATGTTAGGTCTAGGTTAGGTCTGGGATTTGCTCTCATCAGGCTCATTCTTTCGCATATTTCTCATACATGTTGAACAGATCCTGGGTTTTTTCTGGTTTGGATCACGTAGTAATGTGGGACCACACTGAAACAATCAACTAAACCTGGTTTCCATCAATATTTTAGAGGACAACGCAAGTTAGGTCTGGGATAGGTCTGGGATTTGCCCTCATCAGGCTCATACTTTCGCGTTTTTCACATACTTGTTGAACAGATCCTGGGTTTTTTCTGGTTTGGATCCCGTAGTAGTGTGGTACCACAATAAAACAGTCAATTAAACCTGGTTTCGATCAATATTTTAGAGAATATCGCAAGTTAGGTCTGGGATAGGTCTGGGATTAGCCCTCATCAGACTCATACTTTCGCTTTCTTCACATACTTGTTGAACGGATCCTGGGTTATTTTCTGGTTTGGATCACATAGTAATGTGGTACCACACTGAAACAGTCGATTAAACCAGATTTCGATCAATATTTTTGAGGATAACGCATGTTAGGTCTAGGTTAGGCCTGGGATTTTCACTCATCAGACTCATACATTCGCATTCCGCACATACTTGTTATACGGATCATGGGTTTTTACTGGTTTGGATCACGTAGTTATGTGGTACCACACTGAAACAGTCGATTAAACCTGGTTTCGACCAATATTTTAGAGAATAATTCATATTAGGTCTGGGATTGGTCTGGGATTTGACCTCATCAGGCTCATACTTTCGCGTTTTTCACATACTTGTTGAACGGATCCTGGGTTTTTGTCTGGTTTGGATCACGTAGTAATGTGGTACCACACTGAAACATTCAATTAAACCTGGTCTTGATAAATATTTTAGAGGATAACGCATGTTAGGTCTGGGATAGGTCTAGGATTTGGCCTCATCAGGCTCTTACTATCGCATATTTCTCATACTTCATGGCTAGATCCTGGGCTATTTCTGGATTGGATCACGTAGTAAAGTCGTACCACACTGAAACATTCAATGAAACCTGTTCTGGATAAATATTTTAGAGGATAAAGCATCTTAGGTCTGGGTAAGGCCTGGGATTTTCACTCATCAGACTCATACTTTCGCATTCTTCACATACTTGTTGAACGGATCCTGGGTTTTTTCTGGTTTGGATCACGTAGTTATGTGGGTCCACACTGAAACAATCAATTAAACCTGGTCTTGATAAATATTTTAGAGGATAACGCATGTTAGGTCTGGGTAGGTCTGGGATTTGCGCTCATCAGACTCATTCTTTCGCACACTTCACATACTCGTTGAACAGATCCTGGGTTATTTTCTGGTTTGGATCACATAGTAATGTGGTACCACACTGAAACAGTCGATTAAACCAGGTTTCGATCTATATTTTTGAGGATAACGCATGTTAGGTCTAGGTTAGGTCTGGGATTTGCTCTCATCAGGCTCATTCTTTCGCATATTTCTCATACATGTTGAACAGATCCTGGGTTTTTTCTGGTTTGGATCACGTAGTAATGTGGGACCACACTGAAACAATCAACTAAACCTGGTTTCCATCAATATTTTAGAGGACAACGCAAGTTAGGTCTGGGATAGGTCTGGGATTTGCCCTCATCAGGCTCATACTTTCGCGTTTTTCACATACTTGTTGAACAGATCCTGGGTTTTTTCTGGTTTGGATCCCGTAGTAGTGTGGTACCACAATAAAACAGTCAATTAAACCTGGTTTCGATCAATATTTTAGAGAATATCGCAAGTTAGGTCTGGGATAGGTCTGGGATTAGCCCTCATCAGACTCATACTTTCGCTTTCTTCACATACTCGTTGAACAGATCCTGTGTCATTTTCTGGTTTGGATCACATAGTAATGTGGTACCACACTGAAACAGTCGATTAAACCAGGTTTCGAACAATATTTTTGAGGATAACGCATGTTAGGTCTGGGATAGGTCTGGGATTTGCTCTCATCAGGCTCATTCTTTCGCATATTTCTCATACTTGATGGCTAGATCCTGAGCTTTTTCTGGATTGCATCACGTAGTAATGAAGTACAACACTGAAACAGTCAATTAAACCTGGTTTCCATCAATGTTTTAGAGGACAACGCAAGTTAGGTCTGGGATAGGTCTGGGATTTGCTCTCATCAGGCTCATTCTTTCGCATATTTCTCATACTTGATGGCTAGATCCTGAGCTTTTCTGGATTGCATCACGTAGTAATGAAGTACAACACTGAAACATTCAATTAAACCTGGTTTCCATCAATATTTTACAGGACAACGCATGTTAGGTCTGGGTTACGTCTAGGATTTGCCCTCATCAGGCTCATACTTTCGCATATTTCTCATACTTCATGGCTAGATCCTGGGCTGTTTCTGCATTGTATCACGTAGTAATGTGGTACCACACTGAAACAGTCGGTAAACCTGGTTTCGATCAATATTTTAGAGGATAACGCAAGTTAGGTCTGGGATAGGTCTGGGATTAGCCCTCATCAGACTCATACTTTCGCACACTTCACATACTCGTTGAACAGATCCTGGGTTATTTTCTGGTTTGGATCACATAGTAATGTGGTACCAAACTGAGACAGTCGATTAAACCAGGTTTCGATCAATATTTTAGAGGATAACGCATGTTAGGTCTAGGTTAGCCCTGGGATTTTCACTCATCAGACTCATACTTTCGCATTCTTCTTATACTTGTTGAACTGATCCTGGGTTTTTTCTGGTTTGGATCACGTAGTAATGCGGTACCACACTGAAACAGTCGATTAAACCTGGTTTCGATCAATATTTTAGAGGATAACGCAAGTTAAGTCTGGGATTGGTCTGGGATTTGACCTCATCAGACTCATACTTTCGCACACTTCACATACTCGTTGAACAGATCCTGGGTTATTTTCTTGTTTGGATCACATAGTAATGTGGTACCACACTGAAACAGTCGATTAAACCAGGTTTCGATCAATATCTTTCAGGATAACGCATGTTAGGTCTAGGTTAGGCCTGGGATTTTCACTCATCAGACTCATACTTTCGCATTCTTCACATACTTGTTGAACGGATCCTGGGTTATTTTCTGGTTTGGATCACATAGTAATGTGGTACCACACTGAAACAGTCGATTAAACCAGGTTTCGATCAATATTTTTGAGGATAACGCATGTTAGGTCTAGGTTAGGCCTGGGATTTTCACTCATCAGACTCATACATTCGCATTCCGCACATACTTGTTATACGGATCATGGGTTTTTACTGGTTTGGATCACGTAGTTATGTGGTACCACACTGAAACAGTCGATTAAACCTGGTTTCGACCAATATTTTAGAGAATAATTCATGTTAGGTCTGGGATTGGTCTGGGATTTGACCTCATCAGGCTCATACTTTCGCGTTTTTCACATACCTGTTGAACAGATCCTGGGTTTTTTCTGGTTTGGCTCCCGTAGTAGTGTGGTACCACACTGAAACAGTCCATCAAACCTGGTTTCGCTCAATATTTTAGAGGATAACGCATGTTAGGTCTAGGCTAGGTCTAAGATTTGCCCTCATCAGGCTCACAGTTTCGAGTTTTTCACATACCTGTTAAACAGATCCTGGGTTTTTTCCGGTTTGGATCACGAAGTAGTGTGGTACCACACTGAAACAGTCCATTAAACCTGGTTTCGCACAATATTTAGAGGATAACGCATGTTAGGTCTAGGTTAGGTCTGGGATTTGCTCTCATTAGGCTCATTCTTTCGCATATTTCTCATACTTGATGGCTAGATCATGGGCTTTTTCTGCATTGCATCACGTAGTTATGTAGTACCACACAGAAACAGTCAATGAAACCTGGTTTCCATCAATATTTTAGAGGACAACGCAAGTTAGGTCTAGGTAAGGCCTGAGATTTTCACTGATCAGACTCATAATTTCGCCTTCTTCACATACTTGTTGAACGGATCCTGGGTTTTTTCTGGTTTGGAACACGAAGTAATGTGGTACCACACTGAAACATTCAATTAAACCTGGTCTTGATAAATATTTTAGAGAATAACGCATGTTAGGTCAGGGTTAGGTCTAGGATTTGCCCTCATCAGGCTCGTACTTTCGCATATTTCTCATACTTCATGGCTATATCCTGGGCTATTTCTGGATTGGATCACGTAGTAAAGTGGTACCACACTGAAACATTCAATGAAACCTGGTCTGGATAAAAATTTTAGAGAATAACGCATGTTAGGTCAAGGTTAGGTCTAAGATTTGCCCTCATCAGGCTCACAGTTTCGCGTTTTTCGCATACTTGTTGAACAGATCCTGGGTTTTTTCTGGTTTGTATCACGCAGTAGTGTGGTACCACACTGAAACAGTCCAGTAAACCTGGTTTGGATGAATATTTTAGAGGATAACGCGTGTAAGGTCTAGGTTAGCCCTGGGATTTTCACTCATCAGACTCATACTTTCGCATTCTTCTCATACTTGATGGCTAGATCCTGGGCTTTTTCTGGATTGCATCACGTAGTAATGAAGTACAACACTGAAACAGTCAATTAAACCTGGTTTCCATCAATATCTTAGAGGACAACGCAAGTTAGGTCTGGGATTGGTCTGGGATTTGCCCTCATCAGGCTCATACTTTCGCGTTTTTCAAATACTTGTTGAACAGATCCTGGGTTTTTTCTGGTTTGGATCACGTAGTAGTGTGTTACCACACTGAAACAGTCCATTAAACCTGGTTTGGATCAATATTTTAGAGGATAACGCATGTTAGGTCTAGGTTAGGTCTGGGATTTTCGCTCATGAGACTCATACTTTCGCATTCTTCACATACTTGTTGAACGGATCCTGGGTTTTTTCTGGTTTGGTTCAGGTAGCAATGTGGTACCACACTGAAACATTCAATTAAACCTGGTCTTGATAAATATTTTTTGAGGATAACGCAAGTTATGTCTGGCATAGGTCTGGGATTCGCCCTCATCACGCCCATACTTTCGCGTTTTTCACATACTTGTTGAACAGATCCTGGGTTTTTTCTGGTCTGTATCACGTAGTAGTATGGTACCACACTGAGACAGTCAATGAAACCTGGTTTCCATCAATATTTTAGAGGACAACGCAAGTTAGGTCTAGGTAAGGCCTGAGATTTTCACTGATCAGACTCATACTTTCGCCTTCTTCACATACTTGTTGAACGGATCCTGGGTTTTTTCTGGTTTGGAACACGTAGTAATGTGGTACCACAATGAAACATTCAATTAAACCTGGTCTTGATAAATATTTTAGAGGATAACGCATGTTAGGTCTGGGATAGGTCTGGGATTAGCCCTCATCAGACTCATACTTTCGCACACTTCACATACACGTTGACGAGATCCTGGGTTTTTTTCTAGTTTGGATCACGCAGTAATGTGGTACCACACTGAAACAATTAATGAAACCTGTTCTGGATAAATATTTTAGAGGATAACGCATCTTAGGTCTGGGTTAGGTCTAAGATTTGCCCTCATCAGGCTCACAGTTTCGCGTCTTTCACATACTTGTTGAACGGATCCTGGGTTTTTCCTGGTTTGGGTCACGTAGTAATGTGGGACCACACTGAAACAGTCAATTAAACCTGGGTTCGACCAATATTTTAGAGAATAATTCATGTTAGGTCTAGGTTAGGTCTGGGATTTGCTCTCATCAGGCTCATACTTTCGCACACTTCACATACTTGTTGAACGGATCCTGGGTTTTTTCTAGTCTGGATCACGTAGTAGTGTGGTTCCACACTGAAACAGTCCATTAAACCTGGTATCCATCAATATTTTAGAGGATAACGCATGTTAGGTCTAGGTCAGTCCTGGGATTTTCACTCATCAGACTCATACTTTCGGATTCTTCACATACTTATTGAAAGGATCCTGGGATTTTTCTGGTTTGGTTCAGGTAGCAATGTGGTACCACACTGAAACATTCAATTAAACCTGGTCTTGATAAATATTTTAGAGGATAACGCAAGTTATGTCTGGCATAGGTCTGGGATTCGCCCTCATCACGCCCATACTTTCGCGTTTTTCACATACTTGTTGAACAGATCCTGGGTTTTTTCTGGTCTGTATCACGTAGTAGTGTGGTACCACACTGAAACAGTCAATGAAACCTGGTTTCCATCAATATTTTAGAGGATAACGCATGTTAGGTCTAGGTCAGTCCTGGGATTTTCACTCATCAGACTCATACTTTCGGATTCTTCACATACTTATTGAAAGGATCCTGGGATTTTTCTGGTTTGGATCACGTAGTAATGTGGGTCCACACTGAAACAATCAATTAAACCTGGTCTTGATAAATATTTTAGAGGATAACGCATGTTAGGTCTGGGATAGGTCTGGGATTTGCCCTCATCAGACTCATACTTTCGCACACTTCACATACTCGTTGAACAGATCCTGCGTTATTTTCTGGTTTGGATCACATAGTAATGTGGTACCACACTGAAACATTCAATTAAACCTGGTCTTGATAAATATTTTAGAGGATAACGCATGTTAGGTCTGGGATAGGTCTAGGATTTGCCCACATCAGGCTCATACTTTCGCATATTTCTCATACTTCATGGCTAGATCCTGGGCTATTTCTGGATTGGATCACGTAGTAAAGTGGTACCACACTGAAACATTCAATGAAACCTGGTCTGGATAAATATTTTAGAGGACAACGCATCTTAGGTCTGGGTTAGGTCTAAGATTTGCCCTCATCAGGCTCACAGTTTCGCGTTTTTCTCATACTTGTTGAACAGATCCTGTGTTTTTTCTCGTTTGGATCAGGTAGTAATGTGGTACCACACCAAAACAGTCAATTAAACCTGGTTTCGATCAATATTTTAGAGGATCACGCAAGCTAGGTCTGGGATAGGTCTGGGATTAGCCCTCATCAGACTCATACTTTCGCACGCTTCACATACTCGTTGACAAGATCCTGGGTTTTTTTCTGGCTTGGATCACGTAGTAATGTGGTTCCACACTGAAACAGTCGATTAAACATGGCTTCGATCAATATTTTAGAGGATAACGCAAGTTAGGTCTGGGATAGGTCTGGGATTTGCCCTCATCAGGCTCATACTTTCGCGTTTTTCACATACTTGTTGAACAGATCCTGGGTTTTTTCTGGTTTGGATCCCGTAGTAGTGTGGTATCACAATAAAACAGTCAATTAAACCTGGTTTCGATCAATATTTTAGAGGATATCGCAAGTTAGGTCTGGGATAGGTCTGGGATTAACCCTCATCAGACTCATACTTTCCCATTCTTCACATACTCGTTGAACAGATCCTGTGTCATTTTCTGGTTTGGATCACATAGTAATGTGGTACCACACTGAAACAGTCGATTAAACCAGGTTTCGAACAATATTTTTGAGGATAACGCATGTTAGGTCTGGGATAGGTCTGGGATTTGCTCTCATCAGGCTCATTCTTTCGCATATTTCTCATACTTGATGGCTAGATCCTGAGCTTTTCCGGTTTGGATCACGAAGTAGTGTGGTACCACACCGAAACAGTCCATTAAACCTGGTTTCGCACAATATTTAGAGGATAACGCATGTTAGGTCTAGGTTAGGTCTGTGATTTGCTCTCATTAGGCTCATTCTTTCGCATATTTCTCATACTTGATGGCTAGATCATGGGCTCTTTCTGCATTGCATCACGTAGTTATGTGGGTCCACACTGAAACAATCAATTAAACCTGGTCTTGATAAATATTTTAGAGGATAACGCATGTTAGGTCTGGGATAGGTCTGCGGATTTGCGCTCATCAGACTCATACTTTCGCACACTTCACATACTCGTTGAACAGATCCTGGGTTATTTTCTGGTTTGGATCACATAGTAATGTGCTACCGCACTGAAACAGTCGATTAAACCAGGTTTCGATCAATATTTTTTAGGATAACGCATGTTAGGTCTAGGTTAGGCCTGGGATTTTCACTCATCAGACTCATACTTTCGCATTCTTCACATACCTGTTGAACGGATCCTGGGTTTTTTCTGGTTTGGATCACGTAGTAATGTGGTACTACACTGAAACATTCAATTAAACCTGGTCTTGATAAATATTTTAGAGGATAACGCATGTTAGGTCTGGGTTACGTCTAGGATTTGCCCTCATCAGGCTCATACTTTCGCATATTTCTCATACTTCATGGCTAGATCCTGGGCTGTTTCTGCATTGTATCACGTAGTAATGTGGTACCACGCTGAAACAGTCAATTAAACCTGGTTTCGATCAATATTTTAGAGGATAACGCAAGTTAGGTCTGGGATAGGTCTAGGATTTGCCCTCATCAGGCTCTTACTATCGCATATTTCTCATACTTCATGGCTAGATCCTGAGCTATTTCTGGATTGGATCACGTAGTAAAGTGGTACCACACTGAAACATTCAATGAAACCTGTTCTGGATAAATATTTTAGAGGATAAAGCATCTTAGGTCTGGGTTAGGCCTGGGATTTTCACTCATCAGACTCATAATTTCGCATTCTTCACATACTTGTTGAACGGATCCTGGGTTTTTTCTGGTTTGGATCACGTAGTTATGTGGGTCCACACTGAAACAATCAATTAAACCTGGTCTTGATAAATATTTTAGAGGATAACACCTGTTAGGTCTGGGATAGGTCTGGGATTTGCCCTCATCAGACTCATACTTTCGCACACTTCACATACTCGTTGAACAGATCCCGGGTTATTTTCTGGTTTGGATCACATAGTAATGTGGAACCACACTGAAACAGTCGATTAAACCAGGTTTCGATCAATATTTTTGAGGACAACGCATGTTAGGCCTAGGTTAGGCCTGGGATTTTCACTCATCAGACTCATACTTTCGCATTCCTCACATACTTGTTGAACGGATCCTGGGTTTTTGACTGGTTTGGATCACGTAGTAATGTGGTACCACACTGAAACATTCAATTAAACCTCGTCTTGATAAATATTTTAGAGGATAACGCATGTTAGGTCTGGGTTACGTCTAGGATTTGCCCTCATCTGGCTCATACTTTCGCATATTTCTCATACTTCATGGCTAGATCCTGGGCTGTTTCTGCATTGTATCACGTAGTAATGTGGTACCACACTGAAACAGTCCATTAAACCTGGTTTCGATCAATATTTTAGAGGATAACGCATGTTAGGTCTAGGTCAGGCCTGGTTTTTTCACTCATCAGACTCATACTTTCGCATTCTTCACATACTTGTTGAACGGATCCTGGGTTTTTTCTGGTTTGGATCACGTAGTTATGTGGGTCCACACTGAAACAATCAATTAAACCTGGTCTTGATAAATATTTTAGAGGATAACGCATGTTAGGTCTGGGATAGGTCTGGGATTTGCGCTCATCAGACTCATACTTTCGCACACTTCACATACTCGTTGAACAGATCCTGGGTTATTTTCTGGTTCGGATCACATAGTAATGTGGTACCACACTGAAACAGTCGATTAAACCAGGTTTCGATCTATATTTTTGAGGATAACGCATGTTAGGTCTAGGTTAGGCCTGGGATTTTCACTCATCAGACTCATACTTTCGCATTCTTCACATACTTGTTGAACGGATCCTGGGTTTTTGTCTGGTTTGGATCACGTAGTAATGTGGTACCACACTGAAACATTCAATTAAACCTGGTCTTGATAAATATTTTAGAGGATAACGCATGTTAGGTCTGGGTTACGTCTTAGATTTGCCCTCATCAGGCTCATACTTTCGCATATTTCTCATACTTCATGGCTAGATCCTGGGCTGTTTCTGCATTGTATCACGTAGTAATGTGGTACCACGCTGAAACAGTCAATTAAGCCTGGTTTCGATCAATATTTTAGAGGATAACGCAAGTTAGGTCTGGGATAGGTCTAGGATTTGCCCTCATCAGGCTCTTATTATCGCATATTTCTCATTCTTCATGGCTAGATCCTGGGCTATTTCTGGATTGGATCACGTAGTAAAGTGGTACCACACTGAAACATTCAATGAAACCTGTTCTGGATAAATATTTTAGAGGATAAAGCATGTTAGGTCTGGGTTCGGCCTGGGATTTTCACTCATCAGACTCATACTTTCGCATTCTTCAGATACTTGTTGAACGGATCCTGGGTTTTTTCTGGTTTGGATCACGTAGTTATGTGGGTCCACACTGAAACAATCAATTAAACCTGGTTTCGATCAATATTTTAGAGGATAACGCAAGTTAAGTCTGGGATTGGTCTGGGATTTGACCTCATCAGACTCATACTTTGGCACACTTCACATACTCGTTGAACAGATCCTGGGTTATTTTCTGGTTTGGATCACATAGTAATGTGGTACCACACTGAAACAGTCGATTAAACCAGGTTTCGAACAATATCTTTCAGGATAACGCTTGTTAGGTCTAGGTTAGGTCTGGGATTTTCGCTCATGAGACTCATACTTTCGCATTCTTCACATACTTGTTGAACGGATCCTGGGTTTTTTCTGGTTTGGTTCAGGTAGCAATGTGGTACCACACTGAAACATTCAATTAAACCTGGTCTTGATAAATATTTTAGAGGATAACGCAAGTTATGTCTGGCATAGGTCTGGGATTCGCCCTCATCACGCTCATACTTTCGCGTTTTTCACATACTTGTTGAACAGATCCTGGGTTTTTTCTGGTCTGTATCACGTAGTAGTGTGGTACCACACTGAAACAGTCAATGAAACCTGGTTTCCATCAATATTTTAGAGGACAACGCAGGTTAGGTCTAGGTAAGGCCTGAGATTTTCACTGATCAGACTCATACTTTCGCCTTCTTCACATACTTGTTGAACGGATCCTGGGTTTTTTCTGGTTTGGAACACGTAGTAATGTGGTACCACACTGAAACATTCAATTAAACCTGGTCTTGATAAATATTTTAGAGGATAACGCATGTTAGGTCTGGGATAGGTCTGGGATTAGCCCTCATCAGACTCATACTTTCGCACACTTTACATACACGTTGACGAGATCCTGGGTTTTTTTCTAGTTTGGATCACGCAGTAATGTGGTACCACACTGAAACAATCAATGAAAGCTGTTCTGGATAAATATTTTAGAGGATAACGCATCTTAGGTCTGGGTTAGGTCTAAGATTTGCCCTCATCAGGCTCACAGTTTCGCGTTTTTCACATACTTGTTGAACGGATCCTGGGTTTTTCCTGGTTTGGGTCACGTAGTAATGTGGGACCACACTGAGACAGTCAATTAAACCTGATTTCGACCAATATTTTAGAGAATAATTCATGTTAGGTCTAGGTTAGGTCTGGGATTTGCTCTCATCAGGCTCATACTTTCGCACACTTCACATACTTGTTGAACGGATCCTGGGTTTTTTCTGGTTTGGATCACATAGTAATGTGGTACCACACTGAAACAGTCCATTAAACCAGGTTTCGATCAATATTTTTGAGGATAACGCATGTTAGGTCTAGGTTAGGCCTGGGATTTTCACTCATCAGACTCATACTTTCGCATTCTTCACATACTTGTTGAACGGATCCTGGGTTTTTTCTGGTTTGGATCACGTAGTAATGTGGGTCCACACTGAAACAATCAATTAAACCTGGTCTTGATAAATATTTTAGAGGATAACGCATGTTAGGTCTGGGATAGGTCTGGGATTTGTCCTCATCAGACTCATACTTTCGCACACTTCACATACTCGTTGAACAGATCCTGGGTTATTTTCTGGTTTGGATCACATAGTAATGTGGTACCAAACTGAAACAGTCGATTAAACCAGGTTTCGATCAATATTTTTGAGGATAACGCATGTTAGGTCTAGGTTAGGCCTGGGATTTTCACTCATCAGACTCATACTTTCCCATTCCTCACATACTTGTTGAACGGATCCTGTGTTTTGTCTGGCTTGTATCACGTAGTAATGTGGTACCACACTGAAACAGTCCATTAAACCTGGTTTGGATCAATATTTTAGAGGATAACGCATGTTAGGTCTAGGTTAGCCCTGGGATTTTCACTCATCAGACTCATACTTTCGCACACTTCACATACTCGTTGAACAGATCCTGGGTTATTTTCTGGTTTGGATCACATAGTAATGTGGCACCACACTGAAACAGACGATTAAACCACGTTTCGATCAATATTTTTGAGGATAACGCATGTTTGGTCTAGGTTAGGCCTGGGATTTTCACACATCACACTCATACTTTCGCATTCTTCACATACTTGTTGAACGGATCCTGGATTTTTTCTGGTTTGGATCACGTAGTAATGTGGGACCACACTGAATCAGTCAATTAAACCTGGTTTCGACCAATATTTTGGAGAATAATTCATGTTAGGTCTAGGTTAGGTCTGGGATTTTCTCTCATCAGGCTCATTCTTTCGCATATTTCTCATACTTGATGGCTAGATCCTGGGCTTTTTCTGGATTGGATCACGTAGTAATGAAGTACAACACTGAAACAGTCAATTAAACCTGGTTTCCATCAATATTTTAGAGGACAGCGCATGTTAGGTCTAGGTTAGCCCTGGGATTTTCACTCATCAGACTCATACTTTCGCAATCTTCTCATACTTGTTGAACAGATCCTGGGTTTTTTCTGGTTTGTATCACGTAGTAGTGTGGTACCACACTGAAACAGTCCATTAAACCTGGTTTGGATCAATTGTTTAGAGGATAACGCATGTTAGGTCTAGGTTAGCCCTGGGATTTTCACTCATCAGACTCATACTTTCGCATTCTTCTCATACATGTTGAACTGATCTTGGGGTTTTTCTGGATTGGATCACGTAGTAATGTGGTACCACACGGAAACAGTCGATTAAACCTGGTTTCGATCAATATCTTAGAGGATAACGCAAGTTAAGTCTGGGATTGGTCTGGGATTTGACCTCATCAGACTCATACTTTCGCACACTTCACATACTCGTTGAACAGATCCTGGGCTTTTTCTGGATTGCATCACGTAGTAATGAAGTACAACACTGAAACAGTCAATTAAACCTGGTTTCCATCAATATTTTAGAGGACAGCGCATGTTAGGTCTAGGTTAGGCCTGGGATTTGCCCTGATCAGGGTCATACTTTCGCAGTTTTAACATACATGTTGACCTGATCGAGGGTTTTTTCCGCTTTGGATCACGTAGTAAAGTGGTACCACACTGAAACAGTCCATTAAACCTGGTTTGGATCAATTGTTTAGAGGATAACGCATGTTAGGTCTAGGTTAGCCCTGGGATTTTCACTCATCAGACTCATACTTTCGCATTCTTCTCATACTTGTTCAACAGATCCTGGGTTTTTTCTGGTTTGGAACACGTAGTAGTGTGGTACCACACTGAAACAGTCCATAAAACCTGGTTTGGATCAATTGTTTAGAGGATAACGCATGTTAGGTCTAGGTTAGCCCTGGGATTTTCACTCATCAGACTCATACCTTCGCATTCTTCTCATACATGTTGAACTGATCTTGGGGTTTTTCTGGTTTGGATCACGTAGTAATGTGGTACCACACTGAAACAGTCGATTAAACCTGGTTTCGATCAATATCTTAGAGGATAACGCAAGCTAAGTCTGGGATTGGTCTGGGATTTGACCTCATCAGACTCATACTTTCGCACACTTCACATACTCGTTGAACAGATCCTGGGTTATTTTCTGGTTTGGATCACATAGTAATGTGGTACCACACTGAAACAGTCGATGAAACCAGGTTTCGATCAATATTTTTGAGGATAACGCATGTTAGGTCTAGGTTAGGCCTGGGATTTTCACTCATCAGACTCATACTTTCGCATTCTTCACATACTTGTTGAACGGATCCTGGGTTTTTTCTGGTTTGGATCACATAGTAATGTGGTACCACACTGAAACAGTCCATGAAACCTGGTTTGGATCAATATTTTAGAGGATAACGCATGTTAGGGCTAGGTTAGCCCTGGGATTTGCACTCATCAGACTCATACTTTCGCATTCTTCACATACTTGTTGAACTGAAACTGGGTTTTGCTGGTTTGGATCACGTAGTAATGTGGTTCCACACTGAAACAGTCGGTTAAACCAGGTTTCGATCAATATTTTTGAGGATAACGCATGTTAGGTCTAGGTTAGGCCTGGGATTTTCACTCATCGGACTCATACTTTCGCATTCTTCACATACTTGTTGAACGGATCCTGGGTTTTTTCTGGTTTGGATCACATAGTAATGTGGTACCACACTGAAACAGTCCATGAAACCTGGTTTGGATCAATATTTTAGAGGATAACGCATGTTAGGGCTAGGTTAGCCTTGGGATTTTCACTCATCAGACACATACTTTCGCATTCTTCACATACTTGTTGAACGGATCCTGGGTTTTTTCTGGTTTGGATCACGTAGTAATGTGGTACCACACTGAAACATTCAATTAAACCTGGTCTTGATAAATATTTTAGAGGATAACGCATGTTAGGTCTGGGTTACGTCTAGGATTTGCCCTCATCAGGCTCATACTTTCGCATATTTCTCATACTTCATGGCTAGATCCTGGGCTGTTTCTGCATTGTATCACGTAGTAATGTGGTACCACGCTGAAACAGTCAATAAAACCTGGTTTCGATCAATATTTTAGAGGATAACGCAAGTTAGGTCTGGGACAGGTCTAGGATTTGCCTTCATCGGGCTCTTACTATCGCATATTTCTCATACTTCATGGCTAGATCCTGGGCTATTTCTGGATTCGATCACGTAGTAAAGTGGTGCCACACTGAAACATTCAATGAAACCTGTTCTGGATAAATATTTTAGAGGATAACGCATCTTAGGTCTGGGTTAGGTCTAAGATCTGCCCTCATCAGGCTCACAGTTTCGCGTTTTTCACATACTTGTTAAACAGATCCTGGGTTTTTTCTGGTTTGGATCACGTAGTAATGTGGTACCACACTAAAACAGTCAATTAAACCTGGTTTCGATCAATATTTTACAGGATCACGCAAGCTAGGTCTGGGATAGGTCTGGGATTAGCCCTCATCAGACTCATACTTTCGCACACTTCACATACTCGTTGACAAGATCCTGGGTTTTTTTCTGGCTTGGATCACGTAGTAATGTGGTTCCACACTGAAACAGTCGATTAAACTTGGCTTCGATCAATATTTTAGAGGATAACGCAAGTTAGGTCTGGGATAGGTCTGGGATTTGCCCTCATCAGGCTCATACTTTCGCGTTTTTCACATACCTGTTGAACGGATCCTGGGGTTTATCTGGTTTGGTTCACTTAGTAATGTGGGTCCACACTGAAACAATCAATTAAACCTGGTCTTGATAAATATTTTAGAGGATAACGCATGTTAGGTCCGGGATAGGTCTGGGATTTGCCCTCATCAGACTCATACTTTCGCACACTTCACATACTCGTTGAACAGATCCTGCGTTATTTTCTGGTTTGGATCACATAGTAATGTGGTACCAAACTGAAACATTCAATTAAACCTGGCCTTGATAAATATTTTGGAGGATAACGCAAGTTAGGTCTGGGATAGGTCTGGGATTTGCTCTCATCAGGCTCATTCTTTCGCATATTTCTCATACTTGATGGCTAGATCCTGAGCTTTTTCTGGATTGCATCACGTAGTAATGTAGTACCACACTGAAACAGTCAATGAAACCTGGTTTCCATCAATATTTTAGAGGATAACGCGTGTTAGGTCTGGGATAGGTCTGGGATTTGCCCTCATCAGACTCATACTATCGCATTCTTCACATACTTGTTGAACTGAAACTGGGTTTTGCTGGTTTGGATCACGTAGTAATGTGGTTCCACACTGAAACAGTCGGTTAAACCTGGTTTCGATCAATATTTTAGTGGATAACGCAAGTTAGGTCTGGGATAGGTCTGGGATTTGCCCTCATCAGACTCATACCTACGCACACTTCACATACTCGTTGAACAGATCCTGGGTTTTTTCTGGAGTGGATCACGTAGTAATGAAGTACAACACTGAAACAGTCAATTAAACCTGGTTTCCATCAATATTTTAGAGGACAGCGCATGTTAGGTCTAGGTTAGGCCTGGGATTTGCCCTGATCAGGGTCATACTTTCGCAGTTTTAACATACATGTTGACCTGATCGAGGGTTTTTTCCGCTTTGGATCACGTAGTAAAGTGGTACCACACTGAAACAGTCCATTAAACCTGGTTTGGATCAATTGTTTAGAGGATAACGCATGTTAGGTCTAGGTTAGCCCTGGGATTTTCACTCATCAGACTCATACTTTCGCATTCTTCTCATACTTGTTCAACAGATCCTGGGTTTTTTCTGGTTTGGAACACGTAGTAGTGTGGTACCACACTGAAACAGTCCATTAAACCTGGTTTGGATCAATTGTTTAGAGGATAACGCATGTTAGGTCTAGGTTAGCCCTGGGATTTTCACTCATCAGACTCATACTTTCGCATTCTTCTCATACATGTTGAACTGATCTTGGGGTTTCTCTGGTTTGGATCACGTAGTAATGTGGTACCACACTGAAACAGTCGATTAAACCTGGTTTCGATCAATATCTTAGAGGATAACGCAAGTTAAGTCTGGGATTGGTCTGGGATTTGACCTCATCAGACTCATACTTTCGCACACTTCACATACTCGTTGAACAGATCCTGGGTTATTTTCTGGTTTGGATCACATAGTAATGTGGTACCACACTGAAACAGTCGATTAAACCAGGTTTCGATCAATATTTTTGAGGATAACGCATGTTAGGTCTAGGTTAGGCCTGGGATTTTCACTCATCAGACTCATACTTTCGCATTCTTCACATACTTGTTGAACGGATCCTGGGTTTTTTCTGGTTTGGATCACATAGTAATGTGGTACCACACTGAATCAGTCCATGAAACCTGGTTTGGATCAATATTTTAGAGGATAACGCATGTTAGGGCTAGGTTAGCCCTGGGATTTGCACTCATCAGACTCATACTTTCGCATTCTTCACATACTTGTTGAACTGAAACTGGGTTTTGCTGGTTTGGATCACGTAGTAATGTGGTTCCACACTGAAACAGTCGGTTAAACCTGGTTTCGATCAATATTTTAGTGGATAACGCAAGTTAGGTCTGGGATAGGTCTGGGATTTGCCCTCATCAGACTCATACCTACGCACACTTCACATACTCGTTGAACAGATCCTGGGTTTTTTCTGGAGTGGATCACGTAGTAATGAAGTACAACACTGAAACAGTCAATTAAACCTGGTTTCGATCAATATTTTAGAGGATAACGCAAGTTAGGTCTAGGGTAGTCCTGGGATTTGCCCTCATCAGGGTCATACTTTCGCAGTTTTAACATACATGTTGACCTGATCGACGGTTTTTTCTGCTTTGGATCACGTAGTAAAGTGGCACCACACTGAAACATTCAATTAAACCTGGTCTTGATAAATATTTTAGAGGATAACGCATGTTAGGTTTGGGTTAGGTCTAGGATTTGCCCTCATCAGGCTCATACTTTCGCATATTTCTCATACTTCATGGCTAGATCCTGGGCTGTTTCTGGATTGTATCACGTAGTACTGTGGTACCACGCTGAAACAGTCAATTAAACCTGGTTTCGATCAATATTTTAGAGGATAACGCAAGTTAGGTCTGGCACGAGCTTCAGCGGCGCGCTGAAGCTCGCGCTCGTGCGGTGGCCCGAGGTCGTCGCCCGGTCGCGAGGCGTCGCGGGCGGCCGCCTCGGCGTGGCGGATGACCTAGGCTGGGAGGGGGGTCCTGAGGGGACCCTCCTCCCGCCAGGCGGCGCCGGGTCGGACCGGTTGGGGGTAGGAGTGCCTCCCCCTACCAGTCCGACGCAAGGGGAGGCACCCTCGGCGGTCTGGTGCGGCCATGAACGCCCGGCCGCCGAGGGGTGGAAACGGGGTCGCGGGCGGTTGCGAGTTGGGGCTCGCAGCCGCCACTAAACGCGGCCCCGGGACGGATAGCGGCGGGATGGAGTGACCCCGTCCCGCCGCTATGAGGCAGTGTGTCTACTGGGGGGACCGATTGTCCCCCCGGGGGATGGGCGCGAAAGCGCGGGCACGGGGAGGATACCGGAAGAATGCTTCGAGCGATTCCCGGTATCCTCCCAAAGCGTGCCGAAGGGTCACCGTGGGGTTTTTAGTGGGTAGGTCCCGCGCCTGTCGTTGTACGGGCGCGGGGAATCCCACACACCCCTTCCACCTCTCCCCAAGGAGGTGGGAGGGAGTCTTTCGAAGATTTTCCCCACGACAAAAAAAAAAAAAAAAAAAAAAAAAAGTTAGGTCTGGCATAGGTCTGGGATTCGCCCTCATCAGGCTCATACTTTCGCGTTTTTCACATACTTGTTGAACAGATCCTGGGTTTTTTCTGGTTTGTATCACGTAGTAGTGTGGTACCACACTGAAACAGTCCATTAAACCTGGTTTGGATCAATATTTTAGAGGATAACGCATGTTAGGGCTAGGTTAGCCCTGGGATTTGCACTCATCAGACTCATACTTTCGCATTCTTCTCATACTTGTTGAACTGATCCTGGGTTTTTTCTGGTTTGGATCACGTAGTAATGTGGTACCACACTGAAACAGTCGATTAAACCTGGTTTCGATCAATATTTTAGAGGATAACGCAAGTTAAGTCTGGGATTGGTCTGGGATTTGACCTCATCAGACTCATACTTTCGTACACTTCACATACTCGTTGAACAGATCCTGGGTTACTTTCTGGTTTGGATCACATAGTAATGTGGTACCACACTGAAACAGTCGATTAAACCAGGTTTCGATCAATATTTTTGAGGATAACGCATGTTAGGTCTAGGTTAGGCCTGGGATTCTCACTCATCAGACTCATACTTTCGCATTCTTCACATACTTGTAGAACGGATCCCGGGTTTTTTCTGGTTTGGATCACGTAGTAATGTGGGACCACACTGAAACAGTCAATTAAACCTGGTCTTGATAAATATTTTAGAGGATAACGCATGTTAGGGCTAGGTTAGCCCTGGGATTTGCACTCATCAGACTCATACTTTCGCATACTTCTCATACTTGTTGAACTGATCCTGGGTTTTTTCTGGTTTGGATCACGTAGTAATGTGGTACCACACTGAAACAGTCGATTAAACCTGGTTTCGATCAATATTTTAGAGGATAACGCAAGTTAAGTCTGGGATTGGTCTGGGATTTGACCTCATCAGACTCATACTTTCGTACACTTCACATACTCGTTGAACAGATCCTGGGTTACTTTCTGGTTTGGATCACATAGTAATGTGGTACCACACTGAAACAGTCGATTAAACCAGGTTTCGATCAATATTTTTGAGGATAACGCATGTTAGGTCTAGGTTAGGCCTGGGATTCTCACTCATCAGACTCATACTTTCGCATTCTTCACATACTTGTAGAACGGATCCCGGGTTTTTTCTGGTTTGGATCACGTAGTAATGTGGGACCACACTGAAACAGTCAATTAAACCTGGTCTTGATAAATATTTTAGAGGATAACGCATGTTAGGGCTAGGTTAGCCCTGGGATTTGCACTCATCAGACTCATACTTTCGCATTCTTCACATACTTGTTGAACGGATGCTGGGTTTTTTCTGGTATGGATCACGTAGTAATGTGGGTCCGCACTGAAACAATCAATTAAACCTTGTCTTGATAAATATTTTAGAGGATAACGCATGTTAGGCTTGGGTTAGGTCTAGGATTTGCCCTCAGCAGGCTCATACTTTCGCATATCTCTCATACTTCATGGCTAGATCCTGGGCTATTTCTGGATTGTATCACGTAGTAATGTGGTACCATGCTGAAACAGTCAATTAAACCTGGTTTCGATCAATATTTTAGAGGATAACGCAAGTTAGGTCTGGCATAGGTCTGGGATTCGCCCTCATCAGGCTCATACTTTCGCGTTTTTCACATACTTGTTGAACAGATCCTGGGTTTTTTCTGGTTTGTATCACGTAGTAGTGTGGTACCACACTGAAACAGGCTATTAAACCTGGTTTGGATGAATATTTTAGAGGATAACGCATGTAAGGTCTAGGTTAGCCCTGGGATTTCCACTCATCAGACTCATACTTTCGCATTCTTCTCATATTTGTTGAACTGATCTTGGGTTTTTTCTGGTTTGGATCACGTAGTAATGTGGTACCACACTGAAACAGACGATTAAACCTGGTTTCGATCAATATCTTAGAGGATAACGCAAGTTAAGTCTGGGATTGGTCTGGGATTTGACCTCATCAGACTCATACTTTCGCACACTTCACATACTCGTTGAACAGATCCTGGGTTATTTTCTGGTTTGGATCACATAGTAATGTGGTACCACACTGAAACAGTCGATTAAACCAGGTTTCGATCAATATTTTAGAGGATAACGCATGTTAGGTCTAGGTTAGGCCTGGGATTTTCACTCATCAGATTCATACTTTCGCATTCTTCACATACTTGTTGAACGGATCCTGGGTTTTTTCTGGTTTGGATCACGTAGTAATGTGGGACCACACTGAAACAGTCAATTAAACCTGGTTTCGATCAATATTTTAGAGAATAATTCATGTTAGGTCTAGGTTAGGTCTGGGATTTGCTCTCATCAGGCTCATTCTTTCGTATATTTCTCATACATGTTGAACAGATCCTGGGTTTTTTCTGGTTTGGATCACGTAGTAATGTGGGACCACACTGAAACAATCAATTAAACCTGGTTTCCATCAATATTTTAGAGGACAACGCAATTTAGGTCTGGGATAGGTCTGGGATTTGCCCTCATCAGGCTCATACTTTCGCGTTATTCACATACTTGTTGAACAGATCCTGGGTTTTTTCTGGTTTGGATCCCGTAGTAGTGTGGTACCACAATAAAACAGTCAATTAAACCTGGTTTCGATCAATATTTTAGAGGATATCGCAAGTTAGGTCTGGGATAGGTCTGGGATTTGCCCTCATCAGACTCATACTTTCGCATATTTCTCATACTTCATGGCTTGATCCTGGGCTATTTCTGGATTGGATCACGTAGTAATGTGGTACCACACTGAAACAGTCGATTAAACCAGGTTTCGATCAATATTTTTGAGGATAACGCATGTTAGGTCTAGGTTAGGCCTGGGATTTTCACTCATCAGACTCATACTTTCGCATTCTTCACATACTTGTTGAACGGATCCTGGGTTTTTTCTGGTTTGGATCACGTAGTAATGTGGGACCACACTGAAACAATCAATTAAACCTGGTTTCCATCAATATTTTAGAGGACAACACAAGTTAGGTCTGGGATAGGTCTGGGATTTGCCCTCATCAGGCTCATACTTTCGCGTTTTTCACATACTTGTTGAACTGATCCTGGGTTTTTTCTGGTTTGGATCACGTAGTAATGTGGTACCACACTGAAACATTCAATGAAACCAGGTCTGGATAAATATTTTAGAGGATAACGCAAGTTAGGTCTGGGATAGGTCTGGGATTAGCCCTCATCAGACTCATACTTTCGCTTTCTTCACATACTCGTTGAACAGATCCTGGGTTTTTTTCTGGTTTGGATCACGTAGTAATGTGGTACCACACTGAAACAGTCGATTAAACCTGGTTTCGATCACTATTTTTGAGGATAACGCATGTTAGGTCTAGGTTAGGCCGAGGATTTTCACTCATCAGACTCATACTTTCGCATTCTTCACATACTTGTTGAACGGATCCTGGGTTTCTACTGGTTTGGATTACGTAGTAATGTGGTACCACACTGAAACAGTCAATTAAACCTGGTTTCGATCAATATTTTAGAGAATAATTCATGTTAGGTCCAGGTTAGGTCTGGGATTTGCTCTCATCAGGCTCAATCTTTCGCATATTTCTCATACTTGATGTCTAGATCCTGGCCTTTTTCTGGATTGCATCACGTAGTAATGAAGTACAACACTGAAACAGTCCATTAAACCTGGTTTCCATCAATATTTTTCAGGACAACGTATGTTAGGTCTAGGTTAGGCCAGGGATTTGCCCTCATCTTGGTCATACTTTCGCAGTTTTAACATACATGTTGACCTGATCGAGGGTTTTTTCCGCTTTGGATCACGTAGAAAAGTGGTACCACACTGAAGCAGTCCCTTAAACCCGGTTTGGATCAATATTATTGAGGATAACGCATGTTAGGTCTAGGTTAGGCCTGGGATTCTCACTCATCAGACTCATACTTTCGCATTCTTCACCTACTTGTAGAACGGATCCTGGGTTTTTTCTGGTTTGGATCACGTAGTAATGTGGGACCACACTGAAACAGTCAATTAAACCTGGTCTTGATAAATATTTTAGAGGATAACGCATGTTAGGGCTAGGTTAGCCCTGGGATTTGCACTCATCAGACTCATACTTTCGCATTCTTCTCATACTTGTTGAACGGATCCTGGGTTTTTTCTGGTTTGGATCACGTAGTAATGTGGGACCACACTGAAACAATCAATTAAACCTGGTCTTGATAAATATTTTGGAGGACAACGTATGTTAGGTCTGGGTTAGGTCTAGGATTTGCCCTCATCAGGCTCATACTTTCGCATATTTCTCATACTTCATGGCTAGATCCTGGGCTATTTCTGGATTGGATCACGTAGTAATGTGGTACTACACTGAAACAGTCAATTCAACCTGGTTTCGCTCAATATTTTAGAAGATAACGCATGTTAGGCCTAGGTTAGGCCTGGGATTTGCCTTATCGGGGTCATACTTTCGCATATTTCTCATACTTGATGGCTAGATCCTGGGCTTTTTCTGGATTGCATCACGTAGTAATGAAGTACAACACTGAAACAGTCAATTAAACCTGGTTTCCATCAATATTTTAGAGGACAACGCAAGTTAGGTCTAGGTAAGGTCTGGGATTTGCCCTCATCAGACTCATACTTTCGCACACTTCACATACTCGTTGGACAGATCCTGGGGTTTTTTCTGGTTTGGATCACGTAGTAATGTGGTAACACACTGAAACAGTCGATTAAACCTGGTTTCGATCAATATTATTGAGGATAACGCATGTTAGGTCTAGGTCAGGTCTAGGATTTGCCCTCATCAGGCCCATACTTTCTCATATTTCTCATACTTCATGGCTGGATCCTGGGCTATTTCTGGATTGGATAACGTAGTAATGTGGTACCACACTGAAACAGTCAATTAAACCTGGTTTCGATTAATATTTTAGAGAATAATTCATGTTAGGTCTGGGTTAGGTCTGGGATTTGCTCTCATCAGGCTCATTCTTTCGCATATTTTTCATACTTGATGGCTAGATCCTGGGCTTTTTCTGGATTGCATCACGTAGTAATGAAGTACAACACTGAAACAGTCGATTAAACCAGGTTTCGATCAATATTTTTGAGGATAACGCATGTTAGGTCTAGGTTAGGCCTGGGATTCTCACACATCAGACTCATACTTTCGCATTCTTCACATACTTGTAGAACGGATCCTGGGTTTTTTCTGGATTGGATAACGTAGTAATGTGGTACCACACTGAAACAGTCAATTAAACCTGGTTTCGATTAATATTTTAGAGAATAATTCATGTTAGGTCTGGGTTAGGTCTGGGATTTGCTCTCATCAGGCTCATTCTTTCGCATATTTTTCATACTTGATGGCTAGATCCTGGGCTTTTTCTGGATTGCATCACGTAGTAATGAAGTACAACACTGAAACAGTCGATTAAACCAGGTTTCGATCAATATTTTTGAGGATAACGCATGTTAGGTCTAGGTTAGGCCTGGGATTCTCACTCATCAGACTCATACTTTCGCATTCTTCACATACTTGTAGAACGGATCCTGGGTTTTTTCTGGTTTGGACCCCGTAGTAGTGTGGTACCACACTGAAAGAGTCCATTAAAACTGGTTTCGCTCAATATTTTAGAGGATAACGCATGTTAGGTCTAGGTCAGGCCTGGGATTTTCACTCATCAGACTCATACTTTCGCATTCTTCACATACTTGTTGAACGGATGCTGGGTTTTTTTCTGGTATGGATCACGTAGTAATGTGGGTCCGCACTGAAACAATCAATTAAACCTTGTCTTGATAAATATTTTAGAGGATAACGCATGTTAGGCTTGGGTTAGGTCTAGGATTTGCCCTCAGCAGGCTCATACTTTCGCATATCTCTCATACTTCATAGCTAGATCCTGGGCTGTTTCTGGATTGTATCACGTAGTAATGTGGTACCATGCTGAAACAGTCAATTAAACCAAGTTTCGATCAATATTTTAGAGGATAACGCAAGTTAGGTCTGGCATAGGTCTGGGATTCGCCCTCATCAGGCTCATACTTTCGCGTTTTTCACATACTTGTTGAACAGATCCTGGGTTTTTTCTGGTTTGTATCACGTAGTAGTGTGGTACCACACTGAAACTGGCTATTAAACCTGGTTTGGATGAATATTTTAGAGGATAACGCATGTAAGGTCTAGGTTAGCCCTGGGATTTCCACTCATCAGACTCATACTTTCGCATTCTTCTCATACTAGTTGAACTGATCTTGGGTTTTTTCTGGTTTGGATCACGTAGTAATGTGGTACCACACTGAAACAGACGATTAAACCTGGTTTCGATCAATATCTTAGACGATAACGCAAGTTAAGTCTGGGATTGGTCTGGGATTTGACCTCATCAGACTCATACTTTCGCACACTTCACATACTCGTTGAACAGATCCTGGGTTATTTTCTGGTTTGGATCACATAGTAATGTGGTACCACACTGAAACAGTCGATTAAACCAGGTTTCGATCAATATTTTAGAGGATAACGCATGTTAGGTCTAGGTTAGGCCTGGGATTTTCACTCATCAGACTCATACTTTCGCATTCTTCACATACTTGTTGAACGGATCCTGGGTTTTTTCTGGTTTGGATCACGTAGTAATGTGGGACCACACTGAAACAGTCAATTAAACCTGGTTTCGATCAATATTATAGAGAATAATTCATGTTAGGTCTAGGTTAGGTCTGGGATTTGCTCTCATCAGGCTCATTCTTTCGTATATTTCTCATACATGTTGAACAGATCCTGGGTTTTTTCTGGTTTGGATCACGTAGTAATGTGGGACCACACTGAAACAATCAATTAAACCTGGTTTCCATCAATATTTTAGAGGACAACACAAGTTAGGTCTGGGATAGGTCTGGGATTTGCCCTCATCAGGCTCATACTTGCGCGTTTTTCACATACTTGTTGAACAGATCCTGGGTTTTTTCTGGTTTGGATCCCGTAGTAGTGTGGTACCACAATAAAACAGTCAATTAAACCTGGTTTCGATCAATATTTTAGAGGATATCGCAAGTTAGGTCTGGGATAGGTCTGGGATTTGCCCTCATCAGACTCATACCTTCGGACACTTGACATACTCGTTGATCAGATCCTGGGTTTTTTTCTGGTTTGGATCACGTAGTAATGTGGTGCCACACTGAAACATTCAATGAAACCAGGTCTGGATAAATATTTTAGAGGATAACGCAAGTTAGGTCTGGGATAGGTCTGGGATTAGCCCTCATCAGACTCATACTTTCGCTTTCTTCACATACTCGTTGAACAGATCCTGTGTTATTTTCTGGTTTGGATCACATAGTAATGTGGTACTACACTGAAACAGTCACTTCAACCTGGTTTCGCTCAATATTTTAGAAGATAACGCATGTTAGGCCTAGGTTAGGCCTGGGATTTGCCTTATCGGGGTCATACTTTCGCATATTTCTCATACTTGATGGCTAGATCCCGGGCTTTTTCTGGATTGCATCACGTAGTAATGAAGTACAACACTGAAACAGTCGATTAAACCAGGTTTCGATCAATATTTTTGAGGATAACGCATGTTAGGTCTAGGTTAGGCCTGGGATTCTCACTCATCAGACTCATACTTTCGCATTCTTCACATACTTGTAGAACGGATCCTGGGTTTTTTCTGGGTTGGATCACGTAGTAATGTGGTAACACACTGAAACAGTCGATTAAACCTGGTTTCGATCAATATTATTGAGGATAACGCATGTTAGGTCTAGGTCAGGTCTAGGATTTGCCCTCATCAGGCTCATACTTTCTCATATTTCTCATACTTCATGGCTGGATCCTGGGCTATTTCTGGATTGGATAACGTAGTAATGTGGTACCACACTGAAACAGTCAATTAAACCTGGTTTCGATTAATATTTTAGAGAATAATTCATGTTAGGTCTGGGTTAGGTCTGGGATTTGCTCTCATCAGGCTCATTCTTTCGCATATTTTTCATACTTGATGGCTAGATCCTGGGCTTTTTCTGGATTGCATCACGTAGTAATGAAGTACAACACTGAAACAGTCGATTAAACCAGGTTTCGATCAATATTTTTGAGGATAACGCATGTTAGGTCTAGGTTAGGCCTGGGATTCTCACTCATCAGACTCATACTTTCGCATTCTTCACATACTTGTAGAACGGATCCTGGGTTTTTTCTGGTTTGGATCACGTAGTAATGTGGGACCACACTGAAACAATCAATTAAACCTGGTCTTGATAAATATTTTGGAGGACAACGTATGTTAGGTCTGGGTTAGGTCTAGGATTTGCCCTCATCAGGCTCATACTTTCGCATATTTCTCATACTTCATGGCTAGATCCTGGGCTATTTCTGGATTGGATCACGTAGTAATGTGGTACTACACTGAAACAGTCAATTCAACCTGGTTTCGCTCAATATTTTAGAAGATAACGCATGTTAGGCCTAGGTCAGGCCTGGGATTTGCCTTATCGGGGTCATACTTTCGCATATTTCTCATACTTGATGGCTAGATCCTGGGCTTTTTCTGGATTGCATCACGTAGTAATGAAGTACAACACTGAAACAGTCAATTAAACCTGGTTTCCATCAATATTTTAGAGGACAACGCAAGTTAGGTCTAGGTTAGGTCTGGGATTTGCCCTCATCAGACTCATACTTTCGCACACTTCACATACTCGTTGGACAGATCCTGGGTTTTTTTCTGGTTTGGATCACGTAGTAATGTGGTAACACACTGAAACAGTCGATTAAACCTGGTTTCGATCAATATTATTGAGGATAACGCATGTTAGGTCTAGGTCAGGTCTAGGATTTGCCCTCATCAGGCCCATACTTTCTCATATTTCTCATACTTCATGGCTGGATCCTGGGCTATTTCTGGATTGGATAACGTAGTAATGTGGTACCACACTGAAACAGTCAATTAAACCTGGTTTCGATTAATATTTTAGAGAATAATTCATGTTAGGTCTGGGTTAGGTCTGGGATTTGCTCTCATCAGGCTCATTCTTTCGCATATTTTTCATACTTGATGGCTAGATCCTGGGCTTTTTCTGGATTGCATCACGTAGTAATGAAGTACAACACTGAAACAGTCGATTAAACCAGGTTTCGATCAATATTTTTGAGGATAACGCATGTTAGGTCTAGGTTAGGCCTGGGATTCTCACACATCAGACTCATACTTTCGCATTCTTCACATACTTGTAGAACGGATCCTGGGTTTTTTCTGGATTGGATAACGTAGTAATGTGGTACCACACTGAAACAGTCAATTAAACCTGGTTTCGATTAATATTTTAGAGAATAATTCATGTTAGGTCTGGGTTAGGTCTGGGATTTGCTCTCATCAGGCTCATTCTTTCGCATATTTTTCATACTTGATGGCTAGATCCTGGGCTTTTTCTGGATTGCATCACGTAGTAATGAAGTACAACACTGAAACAGTCGATTAAACCAGGTTTCGATCAATATTTTTGAGGATAACGCATGTTAGGTCTAGGTTAGGCCTGGGATTCTCACTCATCAGACTCATACTTTCGCACACTTCACATACTTGTTGAACGGATCCTGGGCTTTTTCTGGTTTGGACCCCGTAGTAGTGTGGTACCACACTGAAAGAGTCCATTAAAACTGGTTTCGCTCAATATTTTAGAGGATAACGCATGTTAGGTCTAGGTCAGGCCTGGGATTTTCACTCATCAGACTCATACTTTCGCATTCTTCACATACTTGTTGAACGGATGCTGGGTTTTTTTCTGGTATGGATCACGTAGTAATGTGGGTCCGCACTGAAACAATCAATTAAACCTTGTCTTGATAAATATTTTAGAGGATAACGCATGTTAGGCTTGGGTTAGGTCTAGGATTTGCCCTCAGCAGGCTCATACTTTCGCATATCTCTCATACTTCATGGCTAGATCCTGGGCTGTTTCTGGATTGTATCACCTAGTAATGTGGTACCATGCTGAAACAGTCAATTAAACCTGGTTTCGATCAATATTTTAGAGGATAACGCAAGTTAGGTCTGGCATAGGTCTGGGATTCGCCCTCATCAGGCTCATACTTTCGCGTTTTTCACATACTTGTTGAACAGATCCTGGGTTTTTTCTGGTTTGTATCACGTAGTAGTGTGGTACCACACTGAAACTGGCTATTAAACCTGGTTTGGATGAATATTTTAGAGGATAACGCATGTAAGGTCTAGGTTAGCCCTGGGATTTCCACTCATCAGACTCATACTTTCGCATTCTTCTCATACTTGTTGAACTGATCTTGGGTTTTTTCTGGTTTGGATCACGTAGTAATGTGGTACCACACTGAAACAGACGATTAAACCTGGTTTCGATCAATATCTTAGAGGATAACGCAAGTTAAGTCTGGGATTCGTCTGGGATTTGACCTCATCAGACTCATACTTTCGCACACTTCACATACTCGTTGAACAGATCCTGGGTTATTTTCTGGTTTGGATCACATAGTAATGTGGTACCACACTGAAACAGTCGATTAAACCAGGTTTCGATCAATATTTTAGAGGATAACGCATGTTAGGTCTAGGTTAGGCCTGGGATTTTCACTCATCAGACTCATACTTTCGCATTCTTCACATACTTGTTGAACGGATCCTGGGTTTTTTCTGGTTTGGATCACGTAGTAATGTGGGACCACACTGAAACAGTCAATTAAACCTGGTTTCGATGAATATTTTAGAGAATAATTCATGTTAGGTCTAGGTTAGGTCTGGGATTTGCTCTCATCAGGCTCATTCTTTCGTATATTTCTCATACATGTTGAACAGATCCTGGGTTTTTTCTGGTTTGGATCACGTAGTAATGTGGGACCACACTGAAACAATCAATTAAACCTGGTTTCGATCAATATTTTAGAGAATAATTCATGTTAGGTCTAGGTTAGGTCTGGGATTTGCTCTCATCAGGCTCATTCTTTCGTATATTTCTCATACATGTTGAACAGATCCTGGGTTTTTTCTGGTTTGGATCACGTAGTAATGTGGGTCCGCACTGAAACAATCAATTAAACCTTGTCTTGATAAATATTTTAGAGGATAACGCATGTTAGGCTTGGGTTAGGTCTAGGATTTGCCCTCAGCAGGCTCATACTTTCGCATATCTCTCATACTTCATGGCTAGATCCTGGGCTGTTTCTGGATTGTATCACGTAGTAATGTGGTACCATGCTGAAACAGTCAATTAAACCTGGTTTCCATCAATATTTTAGAGGACAACACAAGTTAGGTCTGGGATAGGTCTGGGATTTGCCCTCATCAGGCTCATACTTTCGCGTTTTTCACATACTTGTTGAACAGATCCTGGGTTTTTTCTGGTTTGGATCCCGTAGTAGTGTGGTACCACAATAAAACAGTCAATTAAACCTGGTTTCGATCAATATTTTAGAGGATAACGCATGTTAGGGCTAGGTTAGCCCTGGGATTTGCACTCATCAGACTCATACTTTCGCATTCTTCTCATACTTGTTGAACGGATCCTGGGTTTTTTCTGGTTTGGATCACGTAGTAATGTGGGACCACACTGAAACAATCAATTAAACCTGGTCTTGATAAATATTTTGGAGGACAACGTATGTTAGGTCTGGGTTAGGTCTAGGATTTGCCCTCATCAGGCTCATACTTTCGCATATTTCTCATACTTCATGGCTAGATCCTGGGCTATTTCTGGATTGGATCACGTAGTAATGTGGTACTACACTGAAACAGTCAATTCAACCTGGTTTCGCTCAATATTTTAGAAGATAACGCATGTTAGGCCTAGGTTAGGCCTGGGATTTGCCTTATCAGGGTCATACTTTCGCATATTTCTCATACTTGATGGCTAGATCCTGGGCTTTTTCTGGATTGCATCACGTAGTAATGAAGTACAACACTGAAACAGTCAATTAAACCTGGTTTCCATCAATATTTTAGAGGACAACGCAAGTTAGGTCTAGGTTAGGTCTGGGATTTGCCCTCATCAGACTCATACTTTCGCACACTTCACATACTCGTTGGACAGATCCTGGGTTTTTTTCTGGTTTGGATCACGTAGTAATGTGGTAACACACTGAAACAGTCGATTAAACCTGGTTTCGATCAATATTATTGAGGATAACGCATGTTAGGTCTAGGTCAGGTCTAGGATTTGCCCTCATCAGGCTCATACTTTCTCATATTTCTCATACTTCATGGCTGGATCCTGGGCTATTTCTGGATTGGATAACGTAGTAATGTGGTACCACACTGAAACAGTCAATTAAACCTGGTTTCGATTAATATTTTAGAGAATAATTCATGTTAGGTCTGGGTTAGGTCTGGGATTTGCTCTCATCAGGCTCATTCTTTCGCATATTTTTCATACTTGATGGCTAGATCCTGGGCTTTTTCTGGATTGCATCACGTAGTAATGAAGTACAACACTGAAACAGTCGATTAAACCAGGTTTCGATCAATATTTTTGAGGATAACGCATGTTAGGTCTAGGTTAGGCCTGGGATTCTCACTCATCAGTCTCATACTTTCGCATTCTTCACATACTTGTAGAACGGATCCTGGGTTTTTTCTGGTTTGGATCACGTAGTAATGTGGGACCACACTGAAACAGTCAATTAAACCTGGTCTTGATAAATATTTTAGAGGATAACGCATGTTAGGGCTAGGTTAGCCCTGGGATTTGCACTCATCAGACTCATACTTTCGCATTCTTCTCATACTTGTTGAACGGATCCTGGGTTTTTTCTGGTTTGGATCACGTAGTAATGTGGGACCACACTGAAACAATCAATTAAACCTGGTCTTGATAAATATTTTGGAGGACAACGTATGTTAGGTCTGGGTTAGGTCTAGGATTTGCCCTCATCAGGCTCATACTTTCGCATATTTCTCATACTTCATGGCTAGATCCTGGGCTATTTCTGGATTGGATCACGTAGTAATGTGGTACTACACTGAAACAGTCAATTCAACCTGGTTTCGCTCAATATTTTAGAAGATAACGCATGTTAGGCCTAGGTTAGGCCTGGGATTTGCCTTATCGGGGTCATACTTTCGCATATTTCTCATACTTGATGGCTAGATCCTGGGCTTTTTCTGGATTGCATCACGTAGTAATGAAGTACAACACTGAAACAGTCAATTAAACCTGGTTTCCATCAATATTTTAGAGGACAACGCAAGTTAGGTCTAGGTTAGGTCTGGGATTTGCCCTCATCAGACTCATACTTTCGCACACTTCACATACTCGTTGGACAGATCCTGGGTTTTTTTCTGGTTTGGATCACGTAGTAATGTGGTAACACACTGAAACAGTCGATTAAACCTGGTTTCGATCAATATTATTGAGGATAACGCATGTTAGGTCTAGGTCAGGTCTAGGATTTGCCCTCATCAGGCCCATACTTTCTCATATTTCTTATACTTCATGGCTGGATCCTGGGCTATTTCTGGATTGGATAACGTAGTAATGTGGTACCACACTGAAACAGTCAATTAAACCTGGTTTCGATTAATATTTTAGAGAATAATTCATGTTAGGTCTGGGTTAGGTCTGGGATTTGCTCTCATCAGGCTCATTCTTTCGCATATTTTTCATACTTGATGGCTAGATCCTGGGCTTTTTCTGGATTGCATCACGTAGTAATGAAGTACAACACTGAAACAGTCGATTAAACCAGGTTTCGATCAATATTTTTGAGGATAACGCATGTTAGGTCTAGGTTAGGCCTGGGATTCTCACTCATCAGACTCATACTTTCGCATTCTTCACATACTTGTAGAACGGATCCTGGGTTTTTTCTGGTTTGGATCACGTAGTAATGTGGGACCACACTGAAACAGTCAATTAAACCTGGTCTTGATAAATATTTTAGAGGATAACGCATGTTAGGGCTAGGTTAGCCCTGGGATTTCCACTCATCAGACTCATACTTTCGCATTCTTCTCATACTTGTTGAACTGATCTTGGGTTTTTTCTGGTTTGGATCACGTAGTAATGTGGTACCACACTGAAACAGACGATTAAACCTGGTTTCGATGAATATCTTAGAGGATAACGCAAGTTAAGTCTGGGATTCGTCTGGGATTTGACCTCATCAGACTCATACTTTCGCACACTTCACATACTCGTTGAACAGATCCTGGGTTATTTTCTGGTTTGGATCACATAGTAATGTGGTACCACACTGAAACAGTCGATTAAACCACGTTTCGATCAATATTTTAGAGGATAACGCATGTTAGGTCTAGGTTAGGCCTGGGATTTTCACTCATCAGACTCATACTTTCGCATTCTTCACATACTTGTTGAACGGATCCTGGGTTTTTTCTGGTTTGGATCACGTAGTAATGTGGGACCACACTGAAACAGTCAATTAAACCTGGTTTTGATCAATATTTTAGAGAATAATTCATGTTAGGTCTAGGTTAGGTCTGGGATTTGCTCTCATCAGGCTCATTCTTTCGTATATTTCTCATACATGTTGAACAGATCCTGGGTTTTTTCTGGTTTGGATCACGTAGTAATGTGGGACCACACTGAAACAATCAATTAAACCTGGTTTCGATCAATATTTTAGAGAATAATTCATGTTAGGTCTAGGTTAGGTCTGGGATTTGCTCTCATCAGGCTCATTCTTTCGTATATTTCTCATACATGTTGAACAGATCCTGGGTTTTTTCTGGTTTGGATCACGTAGTAATGTGGGTCCGCACTGAAACAATCAATTAAACCTTGTCTTGATAAATATTTTAGAGGATAACGCATGTTAGGCTTGGGTTAGGTCTAGGATTTGCCCTCAGCAGGCTCATACTTTCGCATATCTCTCATACTTCATGGCTAGATCCTGGGCTGTTTCTGGATTGTATCACGTAGTAATGTGGTACCATGCTGAAACAGTCAATTAAACCTGGTTTCCATCAATATTTTAGAGGACAACACAAGTTAGGTCTGGGATAGGTCTGGGATTTGCCCTCATCAGGCTCATACTTTCGCGTTTTTCACATACTTGTTGAACAGATCCTGGGTTTTTTCTGGTTTGGATCCCGTAGTAGTGTGGTACCACAATAAAACAGTCAATTAAACCTGGTTTCGATCAATATTTTAGAGGATATCGCAAGTTAGGTCTGGGATAGGTCTGGGATTTGCCCTCATCAGACTCATACTTTCGGACACTTGACATACTCGTTGATCAGATCCTGGGTTTTTTTCTGGTTTGGATCACGTAGTAATGTGGTACCACACTGAAACATTCAATGAAACCAGGTCTGGATAAATATTTTAGAGGATAACGCAAGTTAGGTCTGGGATAGGTCTGGGATTAGCCCTCATCAGACTCATACTTTCGCTTTCTTCACATACTCGTTGAACAGATCCTGTGTTATTTTCTGGTTTGGATCACATAGTAATGTGGTACTACACTGAAACAGTCACTTCAACCTGGTTTCGCTCAATATTTTAGAAGATAACGCATGTTAGGCCTAGGTTAGGCCTGGGATTTGCATAATCGGGGTCATACTTTCGCATATTTCTCATACTTGATGGCTAGATCCTGGGCTTTTTCTGGATTGCATCACGTAGTAATGAAGTACAACACTGAAACAGTCAATTAAACCTGGTTTCCATCAATATTTTAGAGAACAACGCAAGTTAGGTCTAGGTTAGGCCTGGGATTTGCCCTCATCAGACTCATACTTTCGCACACTTCACATACTCGTTGGACAGATCCTGGGTTTTTTTCTGGTTTGGATCACGTAGTAATGTGGTAACACACTGAAACAGTCGATTAAACCTGGTTTCGATCAATATTATTGAGGATAACGCATGTTAGGTCTAGGTCAGGTCTAGGATTTGCCCTCATCAGGCTCATACTTTCTCATATTTCTCATACTTCATGGCTGGATCCTGGGCTATTTCTGGATTGGATAACGTAGTAATGTGGTACCACACTGAAACAGTCAATTAAACCTGGTTTCGATTAATATTTTAGAGAATAATTCATGTTAGGTCTGGGTTAGGTCTGGGATTTGCTCTCATCAGGCTCATTCTTTCGCATATTTTTCATACTTGATGGCTAGATCCTGGGCTTTTTCTGGATTGCATCACGTAGTAATGAAGTACAACACTGAAACAGTCGATTAAACCAGGTTTCGATCAATATTTTTGAGGATAACGCATGTTAGGTCTAGGTTAGGCCTGGGATTCTCACTCATCAGACTCATACTTTCGCATTCTTCACATACTTGTAGAACGGATCCTGGGTTTTTTCTGGTTTGGATCACGTAGTAATGTGGGACCACACTGAAACAGTCAATTAAACCTGGTCTTGATAAATATTTTAGAGGATAACGCATGTTAGGGCTAGGTTAGCCCTGGGATTTGCACTCATCAGACTCATACTTTCGCATTCTTCTCATACTTGTTGAACTGATCCTGGGTTTTTTCTGGTTTGGATCACGTAGTAATGTGGTACCACACTGAAACAGTCGATTAAACCTGGTTTCGATCAATATTTTAGAGGATAACGCAAGTTAAGTCTGGGATTGGTCTGTGATTTGACCTCATCAGACTCATACTTTCGCACACTTCACATACTTGTTGAACGGATCCTGGGTTTTTTCTGGTTTGGACCCCGTAGTAGTGTGGTACCACACTGAAAGAGTCCATTAAACCTGGTTCGCTCAATATTTTAGAGGATAACGCATGTTAGGTCTAGGTCAGGCCTGGGATTTTCACTCATCAGACTCATACTTTCGCATTCTTCACATACTTGTTGAACGGATGCTGCGTTTTTTCTGGTATGGATCACGTAGTAATGTGGGTCCGCACTGAAACAATCAATTAAACCTTGTCTTGATAAATATTTTAGAGGATAACGCATGTTAGGCTTGGGTTAGGTCTAGGATTTGCCCTCAGCAGGCTCATACTTTCGCATATCTCTCATACTTCATGGCTAGATCCTGGGCTGTTTCTGGATTGTATCACGTAGTAATGTGGTACCATGCTGAAACAGTCAATTAAACCTGGTTTCGATCAATATTTTAGAGGATAACGCTAGTTAGGTCTGGCATATGTCTGGGATTCGCCCTCATCAGGCTCATACTTTCGCGTTTTTCACATACTTGTTGAACAGATCCTGGGTTTTTTCTGGTTTGTATCACGTAGTAGTGTGGTACCACACTGAAACTGGCTATTAAACCTGGTTTGGATGAATATTTTAGAGGATAACGCATGTAAGGTCTAGGTTAGCCCTGGGATTTCCACTCATCAGACTCATACTTTCGCATTCTTCACATACTTGTTGAACGGATCCTGGGTTTTTTCTGGTTTGGATCACGTAGTAATGTGGGACCACACTGAAACAGTCAATTAAACCTGGTTTCGATCAATATTTTAGAGAATAATTCATGTTAGGTCTAGGTTAGGTCTGGGATTTGCTCTCATCAGGCTCATTCTTTCGTATATTTCTCATACATGTTGAACAGATCCTGGGTTTTTTCTGGTTTGGATCACGTAGTAATGTGGGACCACACTGAAACAATCAATTAAACCAGGTTTCCATCAATATTTTAGAGGACAACACAAGTTAGGTCTGGGATAGGTCTGGGATTTGCCCTCATCAGGCTCATACTTTCGCGTTTTTCACATACTTGTTGAACAGATCCTGGGTTTTTTCTGGTTTGGATCCCGTAGTAGTGTGGTACCACAATAACACAGTCAATTAAACCTGGTTTCGATCAATATTTTAGAGGATATCGCAAGTTAGGTCTGGGATAGGTCTGGGATTTGCCCTCATCAGACTCATACTATCGGACACTTGACATACTCGTTGATCAGATCCTGGGTTTTTTTCTGGTTTGGATCACGTAGTAATGTGGTACCACACTGAAACATTCAATGAAACCAGGTCTGGATAAATATTTTAGAGGATAACGCAAGTTAGGTCTGGGATAGGTCTGGGATTAGCCCTCATCAGACTCATACTTTCGCTTTCTTCACATACTCGTTGAACAGATCCTGGGTTTTTTTCTGGTTTGGATCACGTAGTAATGTGGTACCACACTGAAACAGTCGATTAAACCTGGTTTCGATCAATATTTTTGAGGATAACGCATGTTTGGTCTAGGTTAGGCCGAGGATTTTCACTCATCAGACTCATACTTTCGCATTCTTCACATACTTGTTGAACGGATCCTGGGTTTCTACTGGTTTGGATCACGTAGTAATGTGGTACCACACTGAAACAGTCAATTAAACCTGGTTTCGATCAATATTTTAGAGAATAATTCATGTTAGGTCTAGGTTAGGTCTGGGATTTGCTCTCATCAGGCTCATTCTTTCGCATATTTCTCATACTTGATGTCTAGATCCTGGGCTTTTTCTGGATTGCATCACGTAGTAATGAAGTACAACACTGAAACAGTCAATTAAACCTGGTGTCCATCAATATTTTTCAGGACAACGTATGTTAGGTCTAGGTTAGGCCAGGGATTTGCCCTCATCTTTGTCATACTTTCGCAGTTTTAACATACATGTTGACCTGATCGAGGGTTTTTTCCGCTTTGGATCACGTAGTAAAGTGGTACCACACTGAAGCAGTCCACTAAACCCGGTTTGGATCAATATTATTGAGGATAACGCATGTTAGGTCTAGGTCAGGTCTAGGATTTGCCCTCATCAGGCTCATACTTTCTCATATTTCTCATACTTCATGGCTGGATCCTGGGCTATTTCTGGATTGGATAACGTAGTAATGTGGTACCACACTGAAACAGTCAATTAAACCTGGTTTCGATTAATATTTTAGAGAATAATTCATGTTAGGTCTGGGTTAGGTCTGGGATTTGCTCTCATCAGGCTCATTCTTTCGCATATTTTTCATACTTGATGGCTAGATCCTGGGCTTTTTCTGGATTGCATCACGTAGTAATGAAGTACAACACTGAAACAGTCGATTAAACCAGGTTTCGATCAATATTTTTGAGGATAACGCATGTTAGGTCTAGGTTAGGCCTGGGATTCTCACTCATCAGACTCATACTTTCGCATTCTTCACATACTTGTAGAACGGATCCTGGGTTTTTTCTGGTTTGGATCACGTAGTAATGTGGGACCACACTGAAACAGTCAAAAAACCTGGTCTTGATAAATATTTTAGAGGATAACGCATGTTAGGGCTAGGTTAGCCCTGGGATTTGCACTCATCAGACTCATACTTTCGCATTCTTCTCATACTTGTTGAACTGATCCTGGGTTTTTTCTGGTTTGGATCACGTAGTAATGTGGTACCACACTGAAACAGTCGATTAAACCTGGTTTCGATCAATATTTTAGAGGATAACGCAAGTTAAGTCTGGGATTGGTCTGGGATTTGACCTCATCAGACTCATACTTTCGCACACTTCACATACTTGTTGAACGGATCCTGGGTTTTTTCTGGTTTGGACCCCGTAGTAGTGTGGTACCACACTGAAAGAGTCCATTAAACCTGGTTTCGCTCAATATTTTAGAGGATAACGCATGTTAGGTCTTGGTCAGGCCTGGGATTTTCACTCATCAGACTCATACTTTCGCATTCTTCACATACTTGTTGAACGGATGCTGGGTTTTTTCTGGTATGGATCACGTAGTAATGTGGGTCCGCACTGAAACAATCAATTAAACCTTGTCTTGATAAATATTTTAGAGGATAACGCATGTTAGGCTTGGGTTAGGTCTAGGATTTGCCCTCAGCAGGCTCATACTTTCGCATATCTCTCATTCTTCATGGCTAGATCCTGGGCTGTTTCTGGATTGTATCACGTAGTAATGTGGTACCATGCTGAAACAGTCAATTAAACCTGGTTTCGATCAATATTTTAGAGGATAACGCTATTTAGGTCTGGCATAGGTCTGGGATTCGCCCTCATCAGGCTCATGCTTTCGCGTTTTTCACATACTTGTTGAACAGATCCTGGGTTTTTTCTGGTTTGTATCACGTAGTAGTGTGGTACCACACTGAAACAGGCTATTAAACCTGGTTTGGATGAATATTTTAGAGGATAACGCATGTAAGGTCTAGGTTAGCCATGGGATTTCCACTCATCAGACTCATACTTTCGCATTCTTCTCATACTTGTTGAACTGATCTTTGGTTTTTTCTGGTTTGGATCACGTAGTAATGTGGTACCACACTGAAACAGACGATTAAACCTGGTTTCGATCAATATCTTAGAGGATAACGCAAGTTAAGTCTGGGATTGGTCTGGGATTTGACCTCATCAGACTCATACTTTCGCACACTTCACATACTCGTTGAACAGATCCTGGGTTATTTTCTGGTTTGGATCACATAGTAATGTGGTACCACACTGAAACAGTCGATTAAACCAGGTTTCGATCAATATTTTAGAGGATAACGCATGTTAGGTCTAGGTTAGGCCTGGGATTCTCACTCATCAGACTCATACTTTCGCATTCTTCACATACTTGTTGAACGGATCCTGGGTTTTTTCTGGTTTGGATCACGTAGTAATGTGGGACCACACTGAAACAGTCAATTAAACCTGGTTTCGATCAATATTTTAGAGAATAATTCATGTTAGGTCTAGGTTAGGTCTGGGATTTGCTCTCATCAGGCTCATTCTTTCGTATATTTCTCATACATGTTGAACAGATCGTGGGTTTTTTCTGGTTTGGATCACGTAGTAATGTGGGACCACACTGAAACAATCAATTAAACCTGGTTTCCATCAATATTTTAGAGGACAACACAAGTTAGGTCTGGGATAGGTCTGGGATTTGCCCTCATCAGGCTCATACTTTCGCGTTTTTCACATACTTGTTGAACAGATCTTGGGTTTTTTCTGGTTTGGATCCCGTAGTAGTGTGGTACCACAATAAAACAGTCAATTAAACCTGGTTTCGATCAATATTTTAGAGGATATCGCAAGTTAGGTCTGGGATAGGTCTGGGATTTGCCCTCATCAGACTCATACTATCGGACACTTGACATACTCGTTGATCAGATCCTGGGTTTTTTACTGGTTTGGATCACGTAGTAATGTGGTACCACACTGAAACATTCAATGAAACCAGGTCTGGATAAATATTTTAGAGGATAACGCAAGTTAGGTCTGGGATAGGTCTGGGATTAGCCCTCATCAGACTCATACTTTCGCTTTCTTCACATACTCGTTGAACAGATCCTGGGTTTTTTTCTGGTTTGGATCACGTAGTAATGTGGTACCACACTGAAACAGTCGATTAAACCTGGTTTCGATCAATATTTTAGAGGATAACGCATGTTAGGTCTGGGTTAGGTCTAGGATTTTCACTCATCAGACTCATACTTTCGCATTCTTCACATACTTGTTGAACGGATCCTGGGTTTCTACTGGTTTGGATCACGTAGTAATGTGGTACCACACTGAAACAGTCAATTAAACCTGGTTTCGATCAATATTTTAGAGAATAATTCATGTTAGGTCTAGGTTAGGTCTGGGATTTGCTCTCATCAGGCTCATTCTTTCGCATATTTCTCATACTTGATGTCTAGATCCTGGGCTTTTTCTGGATTGCATCACGTAGTAATGAAGTACAACACTGAAACAGTCAATTAAACCAGGTTTCCATCAATATTTTAGAGGACAACGCATGTTAGGTCTAGGTTAGGCCTGGGATTTGCCCTCATCAGGGTCATACTTTCGCAGTTTTAACATACATGTTGACCTGATCGAGGGTTTTTTCCGCTTTGGATCACGTAGCAAAGTGGTACCACACTGAAGCAGTCAATTAAACCCGGTTTGGATCAATATTTTAGAGGATAACGCATGTTAGGTTTGGGTTAGGTCTAGGATTTGCCCTCATCAGGCTCATACTTTCGCATATTTCTCATACTTCATGGCTAGATCCTGGGTTTTTTCTGGATTGTATCACGTAGTAATGTGGTACCACGCTGAAACTGTCAATTAAACCTGGTTTCGATCAATATTTTAGAGGATAACGCAAGTTAGGTCTGGGATAGGTCTGGGATTCGCCCTCATCAGGCTCATACTTTCGCGTTTTTCTCATACTTGTTGAACTGATCCTGGGTTTTTTCTGGTTTGGATCACGTAGCAATCTGGTACCGCACTGAAACAGTCGATTAAACCTGGTTTCGATCAATATTTTAGAGGATAACGCAAGTTTGGTCTGGGACAGGTCTGGGATTTGCCCTCATCAGGCTCATACTTTCGCGTTTTTCACATACTTGTTGAACAGGTCCTGGGTTTTTTCTGGTTTGAGTCACGTAGTAATGTGGTACTACACTGAAACAGTCGATTAAACCAGGTTTCGATCAATATTTTTGAGGATAACGCATGTTAGGTCCAGGTTAGGCCTGGGATTTTCACTCATCAGACTCATATTTTCGCATTCTTCACATACTTGTTGAACAGATCCTGGGTTTTTTCTGGTTTGAGTCACGTAGTAATGTGGTACTACACTGAAACAGTCGATTAAACCAGGTTTCGATCAATATTTTTGAGGATAACGCATGTTAGGTCCAGGTTAGGCCTGGGATTTTCACTCATCAGACTCATATTTTCGCATTCTTCACATACTTGTTGAACGGATCCTGGGCTTTTTCTGGATTGCATCACGTAGTAATGAAGTACAACACTGAAACAGTCAATTAAACCTGGTTTCCATCAATATCTTAGAGGACAACGCAAGTTAGGTCTGGGATAGGTCTGGGATTTGCCCTCATCAGACTCATACTTTCGCATTCTTCACATACTTGTTGAACGGATCCTGGGTTTTCTCTGGTTTGGATCACGAAGTAGTGAGGTACCACACTGAAACAGTCCATTAAACCTGGTTTCGCTCAATATCTTAGAAGATAACGCATGTTAGGTCTAGGTTAGGCCTGGGATTTGCCCTCATCAGGGTCATACTTTCGCAGTTTTAACATGCATGTTGACCTGATCGAGGGTTTTTTCTGCTTTCGATCACGTAGTAAAGTGGTACCACACTAAAACAGTCAATTAAACCTGGTTTCGACCAATATTTTAGAGGATAACGCAAGTTAGGCCTGGGATAGGTCTAGGATTTGCCCTCATCAGGCTCATTCTTTCGCATATTTCTCATACTTGATGGCTAGATCCTGGGCTTTTTCTGGATTGCATCACGTAGTAATGAAGTACAACACAGAAACAGTCAATTAAACCTGGTTTCCATCAATATTCTAGAGGACAACGCATGTTAGGTCTAGGTTAGGCCTGAGATTTGCCCTCATTAGGGTCATACTGTCGCAGTTTTAACATACTTGTTGAACGGATCCTGGGTTTTTTCTGGTTTGGTTCACGTAGTAATGTGGTACCACACTGAAACATTCAATTAAACCTATCCTTGATAAATATTTTAGAGGATAACGCATGTTAGGTTTGGGTTAGGTCTAGGATTTGCCCTCATCAGGCTCATACTTTCGCATATTTCTCATACTTCATGGCTAGATCCTGGGCTATTTCTGGATTGGATCAGGTAGTAATGTGGTACCACACTGAAACAGTCAAATAAACCTGGTTTTGATCAATATTTTAGAGAATAATTCATGTTAGGTCTAGGTTAGGTCTGGGATTTGCTCCCATCAGGCTCATTCTTTCGCATATTTCTCATACTTGATGGCTAGATCCTGGGCTTTTTCTGGATTGCATCACGTAGTAATGAAGTACAACACTGAAACAGTCAATTAAACCTGGTTTCCATCAATATTCTAGAGGACAACGCATGTTAGGTCTAGGTTAGGCCTGGGATTTGCCCTCATCAGGGTCATACTGTCGCAGTTTTAACATACTTGTTGAACGGATCCTGGGTTTTTTCTGGTTTGGTTCACGTAGTAATGTGTTACCACACTGAGACATTCAATTAAACCTGGTCTTGATAAATATTTTAGAGGATAACGCATGTTAGGTTTGGGTTAGGTCTAGGATTTGCCCTCATCAGGCTTATACTTTCGCATATTTCTCACACTTCATGGCTAGATCCTGGGCTGATTCTGGATTGTATCACGTAGTAATGTGGCACCACGCTGAAACAGTCGATTAAACCTGGTTTCGATCAATATTTTAGCGTACAACGCAAGTTAAGTCTAGGATAGGTCTGGGATTTGACCTCATCAGACTCATACTTTCGCGTTTTTCACATACTTGTTGAACAGATCCTGGGTTTTTTCTGGTTTGGATCACGTAGTAATGTGGGACCACACTGAAACAGTCAAGTAAACCTGGTTTCGATCAATATTTTAGAGAATATTTCATGTTAGGTCTAAGTTAGGTCTGGGATTTGCTCTCATCAGGCTCATTCTTTCGCATATTTCTCATTCATGTTGAACAGATCCTGGGTTTTTTCTGGTTTGAATCACGTAGTAATGTGGGACCACACTGAAACAATCAATTAAACCTGATCTTTATAAATATTTTAGAGGATAATGCATGCTAGGTCTGGGTTAGGTCTAGGATTTGCCCTCATCAGGCTCATACTTTCGCATATTTCTCATACTTCATGGCTAGATCCTGGGCTATTTCTGGATTGGATCACGTAGTAAAGTGGTACCACACTGAAACATTCAATGAAACCTGGTCTGGATAAATATTTCAGCGGATAACGCATCGTATGTCTGGGTTAGGTCTAAGATTTGCCCTCATCAGGCTCACAGTTTAGCGTTTTTCACATACTTGTTGAACAGATCCTGGGCTTTTTCAGGTTTGGATCACGAAGTAGTGTGGTACCTCACTGAAACAGTCCATTAAACCTGGTTTCGCTCAATATTTTAGAGGATAACGCATGTTAGGTCTAGGTTAGGTCTGGGATTAGCTCTCATCAGGCTCATTCTTTCGCATATTTCTCATACTTGATGGCTAGATCCTGGGCTTTTTCTGGATTGCATCACGTAGTAATGTAGTACCACACTGAAACAGTCAATGTAACCTGGTTTCCATCAATATTTTAGCGTACAACGCAAGTTAGGTCTAGGTAAGGCCTGAGATTTTCACTGATCAGACACATACTTTCGCATTCTTCACATAGTTGTTGAACGGATCCTGGGTTTTTTCTGGTTTGGTTCTCGTAGTAATGTGGTACCACACTGAAACATTCAATTAAACCTGGTCTTGATAAATATTTTAGAGGATAACGCATGTTAGGTTTGGGTTAGGTCTAGGATTTGCCCTCATCTGACTCATACTTTCGCATATTTCACATACTTCATGGCTAGATCCTGGGCTGTTTCTGGATTGTATCACGTAGTAATGTGGGACCACGCTGAAACAGTCGATTAAACCTGGTTTCGATCAATATTTTAGAGGATAACACAAGTTAAGTGTGGGATAGGTCTGGGATTTGAGCTCATCAGACTCATACTTTCGCGTTTTCCACATACTTGTTGAACAGATCCTGGATTATTTTCTGGCTTGGATCACATAGTAATGTGGTACCACACTGAAACAGTCGATTAAACCAGGTTTCGATCAATATTTTTGAGGATAACGCATGTTAGGTCTAGGTTAGGCCTGGGATTTGCCCTCATCAGGCTCATACTGTCGCAGTTTTAACATACTTGTTGAACGGATACTGGGTTTTTTCTGGTTTGGTTCACGTAGTAATGTGGTACCACACTGAAACATTCAATTAAACCTGGTCTTGATAAATATTTTAGAGGATAACGCATGTTAGGTTTGGGTTAGGTCTAGAATTTGCCCTCATCAGGCTCATACTTTCGCATATTTCTCATACTTCATGGCTAGATCCTGGGCTGTTTCTGGATTGTATCACGTAGTAATGTGGTACCACGCTGAAACAGTCGATTAAACCTGGTTTCGATCAATATTATAGAGGATAACGCAAGTTATGTCTGGGATAGGTCTAGGATTTGCCCTCATCAGGCTGTTACTTTCGCATATTTCTCATACTTCATGGCTAGATCCTGGGCTATTTCTGGATTGGATCACGTAGTAGAGTGGTACCACACTGAAACATTCAATGAAACCTGGTCTGGATAAATATTTTAGAGGATAACGCTTCTTAGGTCTGGGTTAGGTCTAAGATTTGCCCTCGTCAGGCTCACAGTTTAGCGTTTTTCACATACTTCTAAAACAGATCCTGGGCTTTCTCTGGTTTGGATCACGAAGTTGTGTGGTACCACACTGAAACAGTCCACTAAACCTGGTTTCGCTCAATATTTTAGAGCATAACGCAAGTTTGGTCTAGGTAAGGCCTGAGATTTTCACTGATCAGACTCATACTTTCGCATTCTTCACGTACTTGTCGAACGGATCCTGGGTTTTTTCTGGTTTTAGTCACGTAGTAATGTGGTACCACACTGAAACATTCAATTAAACCTGGTCTTGATAAATATTTTAGAGAATAACGCATGTTAGGTCTGGGTTAGGTCTAGGATTTGCCCTCATCAGGCTCATACTTTCGTATATTTCTCATACTTCATGGCTAGATCCTGGGCTATTTCTGGATTGGATCCCGTAGTAATGTGGTACTACACTGAAACAGTCAATTAAATCTGGTTTCGATCAATATTTTAGAGAATAATTCATGTTAGGTCTAGGTTAGGTCTGGGATTTGCTCTCATCAGGCTCATTCTTTCGCATATTTCTCATACTTGATGGCTAGATCCTGGGCTTTTTCAGGATTGCATCACGTAGTAATGAAGTACAACACTGAAACAGTCAATTAAACCTGGTTTCCATCAATATCTTAGAGGACAACGCAAGTTAGGCCTGGGATATGTCTGGGATTTGCCCTCATCAGGCTCATACTTTCGCGTTTTTCACATACTTGTTGAACAGATCCTGGGTTTTTTCTGGTTTGAATCACGTAGTAGTGTGGTACCACGCTGAAACAGTCCATTAAACCTGGTTTGGATCAATATTTTAGAGGATAACGCATGTTAGGTCTAGGTTAGGCCTGGGATTTTCACTCATCAGACTCATACTTTCGCATTCTTCACATACTTGTTGAACGGATCCTGGGTTATTTCTGGTTTGGATCACGTAGTAATGTGGGACCACACTGAAACAGTCAATTAAACCAGGTTTCGATCAATATTTTAGAGAATAATTCATGTTAGGTCTAGGTTAGGTCTGGGATTTGCTCTCATCAGGCTCATTCTTTCGCATATTTCTCATACTTCATGGCTAGATCCTGGGCTGTTTCTGGATTGTATCACGTAGAAATGTGGTACCACGCGGAAACAGTCAATTAAACCTGGTTTCGATCAATATTTCAGAGAATAATTCATGTTAGGTCTAGGTTAGGTCTGGGATTTGCTCTCATCAGGCTCATTCTTTCGCATATTTCTCATACTTGATGGCTGGATCCTGGGCTTTTTCTGGATTGCATCACGTAGTAATGAAGTACAACACTGAAACAGTCAATTAAACCTGGTTTCGATAAATATTTTAGAGAACAATTCATGTTAGGTATAGGTTAGGCCTGGGATTTGCCCTCATCAGGGTCATACTTTCGCAGTTTTAACATGCATGTTGACCTGATCGAGGGTTTTTTCTGCTTTGGATCACGTAGTAAAGTGGTACCACACTAAAACAGTCAATTAAACCTGGTTTCGACCAATATTTTAGAGGATAACGCAAGTTAGGCCTGGGATAGGTCTAGGATTTGCCCTCATCAGGCTCATTCTTTCGCATATTTCTCATACTTCATGGCTAGATCCTGGGCTTTTTCTGGATTGTATCACGTAGTAATGTGGTACCACGCTGAAACAGTCAATTAAACCTGGTTTCGATCAATATTTTAGAGGATAACGCATGTTAGGTCTGGGTTAGGTCTAGGATTTGCCCTCATCAGGCTCATACTTTCGCATATTTCTCATACTTCATGGCTGGATCCTGGGCTTTTTCTGGATTGCATCACGTAGTAATGAAGTACAACACTGAAACAGTCAATTAAACCTGGTTTCGAAAAATATTTTAGAGAACAATTCATGTTAGGTCTAGGTTAGGCCTGGGATTTGCCCTCATCAGGGTCATACTTTCGCAGTTCTAACATACATGTTGACCTGATCGAGGGTTTTTTCTGCTTTGGATCACGTAGTAAAGTGGTACCACACTGAAACATTCAGTTAAACCTGGTCTTGATAAATATTTTTGAGGACAACGCATGTTAGGTCTGGGTTAGGTCTAGGATTTGCCCTCATCAGGCTCATACTTTCGCATATTTCTTATACTTCATGGATAGATCCTGGGCTATTTTCTGGTTTGGATCACATAGTAATGTGGTACCACACTGAAACAGTTGATTAAACCAGGTTTCGATCAATATTCTTGAGGATAACGCATGTTAGGTCTAGGTAAGGCCTGGGATTTTCACTCATCAGACTCATTCTTTCGCATTCTTCACATACCTGTTGAACGGATCCTGGGTTTTTTCTGGTTTGGATCACGTAGTAATGTGGGACCACACTGAAACAATCAATTAAACCTGGTCATGATAAATATTTTAGAGGATAACGCATATTAGGTCTGGGTTATGTCTAGGATTTGCTCTCGTCAGGCTCATACTTTCGCATATTTCTCATACTTGATGGCTAGATCCTGGGCTTTTTCTGGATTCCATCACGTAGTAATGAAGTACAACACTGAAACAGTCAATTAAACCTGGATTCCATCAATATCTTAGAGGACAACGCAAGTTAGGTCTGGGATAGGTCTGGGATTCGCCCTCATCAGGCTCATACTTTCGCACACTTCACAGACTCGCTTAACAGATCCTGGGTTTTTTCTGGTTTGGTTCACGTAGTAATGTGGTACCACACTGAAACATTCAGTTAAACCTGGTCTTGATAAATATTTTTGAGGATAACGCATGTTAGGTCTGGGTTAGGTCTAGGATTTGCCCTCATCAGGCTCATACTTTCGCATATTTATTATACTTAATGGATAGATCCTGGGCTATTTTCTGGTTTCGATCACATAGTAATGTGGTACCACACTGAAACAGTCGATTAAACCAGGTTTCGATCAATATTCTTGAGGATAACGCATGTTAGGACTAGGTAAGGCCTGGGATTTTCACTCATCAGACTCATTCTTTCGCATTCTTCACATACTTGTTGAACGGATCCTGGGTTTTTTCTGGTTTGGATCACGTAGTAATGTGGTACCACACTGAAACATTCAAATAAACCTGGTCTTGATAAGTATTTTAGAGGATAACGCATGTTAGGTTTGGGTTAGGTCAAGGATATGCCCACATCAGGCTCATACTTTCGCATATTTCTCATACTTCATGGCTAGATCCTGGGCTGTTTCTGGAATGTATCACGTAGTAATGTGGTACCACGCTGAAACAGTCAATTAAACCTTGTTTCGATCAATATTTTAGAGGATAACGCAAGTTAGGTCTGGGATATGTCTGGGATTCGCCCTCATCAGGCTCATACTTTCGCACACTTCACGTACTCGTTTAACAGATCCTGGGTTTTTTCAGGTTTGGTTCATATAGAAATGTGGTACCACACTGAAACATTCAATTAAACCTGGTCTTGATAAATATTTTAGAGGATAACGCATGTTAGGTTTGGGTTAGGTCTAGGATTTGCCCGCATCAGGCTCATGCTTTCGCATATTTCTCATACTTCATGGCTAGATCCTGGGCTGTTTCTGGATTGTATCACGTAGTAATGTGGTACCACGCTGAAACAGTCAATTAAACCTGGTCTGGATAAATATTTTAGAGGCTAACGCATCTTAGGTCTGTGTTAGGTCTAAGATTTGCTCTCCTCAGGCTCACAGCTTCGCGTTTTTCGCATACTTGTTGAACAGATCCTGGGTTTTCTCTGGTTTGGATCACGAAGTAGTGAGGTACCACACTGAAACAGTCCATTAAACCTGGTTTCGCTCAATATCTTAGAAGATAACGCATGTTAGGTCTAGGTTAGGCCTGGGATTTGCCCTCATCAGGGTCATACTTTCGCAGTTTTAACATGCATGTTGACCTGATCGAGGGTTTTCTCTGCTTTGGATCACGTTGTAAAGTGGTACCACACTAAAACAGTCAATTAAACCTGGTTTCGATCAATATTTTAGAGGATAACGCAAGTTAGGCCTGGGATAGGTCTAGGATTTGCCCTCATCTGGCTCATTCTTTCGCATATTTCTCATACTTGATGGCTAGATCCTGGCCTTTTTCTGGTTTGGATCCCGTAATAATGACGTTCCACACTGAAACAGTCAATAAAAACTGGTTCCGATTAGTGTTTTAGAGGATAACGCTGGTTATGTCTGGGTTAGTTCTGGTATTTGCAATCATCTTGCTCATACTTTCGCTTTTTTCGCATACTTGTTGGCCAGATGCTGGGTTTTTTCTGGTTTGGACCACGTAGTAATGAGGTACCTCACTGAAACGGTCAATAAAAGCTGGCTCCGATTAGTGTTTTAGAGGATAACGCCGGTTATATCTCGGTTAGGTCTCGGATTTGTCCTCATCTGGCTCGTACCTTCGCATTTTTCCCATACTTGTTGGCCAGATCCTGGCCTTTTTCTGGCTTGGACCAAGTAGTAATGTGGAACCACACAGAAACAGTCAATTAAACCTGGTTGCGATTAATATTTTAGAGGATAACGCCGCTTATGTCTCGGTTAGGTCTGGGATTTGCCCCCATCTGGCTCGTACTTTCGCATTTTTCACATACTTGTTGGCCAGATCCTGGCCTTTTTCTGGTTTGTATCACGTAGTAATGAGGTACCTCACTGAAACAGTCAATAAAAGCTGGTTCCGAATAGTATTTTAGAGGATAACTCTGGTTATGTCTGGGTTCGTTCTGGTATTTGCAATCATCTTGCTCATACTTTCGCTTTTTTCGCATACTTGTTGGCCAGATGCTGGGTTTTTTCTGGTTTGGACCATGTAGTAATGAGGTACCTCACTGAAACAGTCAATAAAAGCTGGTTCCGATTAGTGTTTTAGAGGATAACGCCGGTTATATCTCGGTTAGGTCTGGGATTTGCACTCATCTGGTTCGTACCTTCGCATTTTTCGCATACTTGTTGGCCAGATCCTGGCCTTTTTCTGGTTTGTATCACGTAGTAATGTGGTACCACACTGAAACAGTCAATAGAAGCTGGTTCCGAATAGTATTTCAGAGGATAACGCTGGCTATGTCTGGGTTAGTTCTGGTATTTGCAATCATCTGGCTCATACTTTCGCGATTTTCGCATATTTGTTGGCCAGATCCTGGGTTTTTTCTGGTTTGGATCCCGTAATAATGACGTTCCACACCGAAGCAGTCAATTAAACCTGGTTTCGATTAATACTTTAGAGGATATTGCCGTTTATGTCTCGGTTAGGTCTGGGATTTGCCCTCATCTGGCTCGTACTTTCGCATTTTTCGCATACTTGTTGGCCAGATCCTGGGCTTTTTCTGGTTTGGATCACGTAGTAATGTGGTACCACACTGAAACAGTCAATAAAAACTGGTTCCGATTAGTGTTTTAGAGTATAACGCTGGTTATGTCTGGGTTAGTTCTGGTATTTGCAATCATCTTGCTCATACTTTCGCTTTTTTCGCATACTTGTTGGCCAGATGCTGGGTTTTTTCTGGTTTGGACAACGTAGTAATGAGGTACCTCACTGAAACAGTCAATAAAAGCTGGTTCCGATTAGTGTTTTAGAGGATAACGCCGGTTATATCTCGGATAGGTCTGGGATTTGCACTCATCTGGTTCGTACCTTCGCATTTTTCGCATACTTGTTGGCCAGATCCTGGCCTTTTTCTGGTTTTTATCACGTAGTAATGTGGTACCACACTGAAACAGTCAATAGAAGCTGGTTCCGAATAGTATTTTAGAGGATAACGCTGGCTATGTCTGGGTTAGTTCTGGTATTTGCAATCATCTTGCTCATACTTTCGCGTTTTTCGCATATTTGTTGGCCAGATCCTGGGTTTTTTCTGGTTTGGATCCCGTAGTAATGAGGTTCCACACCTGAAGAGTCAATTGAACCTGTTTGCGATTAATATTTTAGAGGATAACGCCGGTTATGTCTCGGTTAGGTCTGGGATTTGCCCTCATCTGGCTCGTACTTTCGCATTTTTCGCATACTTGTTGGCCAGATCCTGGGTTTTTTTCTGGTTTGGACCACGTAGTAATGAGGTACCTCACTGAAACAGTCAATAAAAACTGGTTCCGATTAGTGTTTTAGAGGATAACGCCGGTTATGTCTCGGTTAGGTCTGGGATTTGCCCTCATCTGGCTCGTACTTTCGCATTTTTCGCATACTTGTTCGCAAGATCCTGGGCTATTTCTGGTTTGTGTCACGTAGTAATGCGGTACCACACCGAAACAGTCAATTAAACCTTGGTTGCGATTAATATTTTAGAGAATAATGCAGGTTATGTCTCGGTTAGGTCTGGTATTTGCAATCATCTTGCTCATACTTTCGCTTTCTTCGCATACTTGTTGGCCAGATGCTGGGTTTTTTCTGGTTTGGACCACGTAGTAATGAGGTACCTCACTGAAACGGTCAATAAAAGCTGGTTCCGATTAGTGTTTTAGAGGATAACGCCGGTTATATCTCGGTTATGTCTCGGATTTGCCCTCATCTGGCTCGTACCTTCGCATTTTTCCCATACTTGTTGGCCAGATCCTGGCCTTTTTCTGGCTTGGACCAAGTAGTAATGTGGGACCACACTGAAACAGTCAATGAAACCTGGTTGCGATTAATATTTTTGAGGATAACGCCGTTTATGTCTCGGTTAGGTCTGGGATTTGCCCTCATCTGGCTCGTACTTTCGCATTTTTCGCATACTTGTTGGCCAGATCCTGGCCTTTTTCTGGTTTGTATCACGTAGTAATGAGGTACCTCACTGAAACAGTCAATAAAAGCTGGTTCCGAATAGTATTTTAGAGGATAACTCTGGTTATGTCTGGGTTCGTTCTGGTATTTGCAATCATCTTGCTCATACTTTCGCTTTTTTCGCATACTTGTTGGCCAGATGCTGGGTTTTTTCTGGTTTGGACCACGTAGTAATGAGGTACCTCACTGAAACAGTCAATAAAAGCTGGTTCCGATTAGTGTTTTAGAGGATAACGCCGGTTATATCTCGGTTAGGTCTGGGATTTGCACTCATCTGTTTCGTACCTTCGCATTTTTCGCATACTTGTTGGCCAGATCCTGGCCTTTTTCTGGTTTGTATCACGTAGTAATGTGGTACCACACCTGAAGAGTCAATTGAACCTGTTTGCGATTAATATTTTAGAGGATAACGCCGGTTATCTCTCGGTTAGGTCTGGGATTTGCCCTCATCTGGCTCGTACTTTCGCATTTTTCGCATACTTGTTGGCCAGATCCTGGCCTTTTTCTGGTTTGTATCACGTAGTAATGAGGTACCTCACTGAAACAGTCAATAAAAGCTGGTTCCGAATAGTATTTTACAGGATAACTCTGGTTATGTCTGGGTTCGTTCTGGTATTTGCAATCATGTGGCTCATACTTTCGCGTTTTTCGCATATTTGTAGGCCAGATCCTGGGTTTTTTCTGGTTTGGATTCCGTAGTAATGAGGTGCCACACCGAAACAGTCAATTAAACCTGGTTGCGATTAATATTTTAGAGGATAACGCCGGTTATGTCTCGGTTAGGGCTGAGATTTGCCCTCATCTGGCTCGTACTTTCGCATTTCTCGCATACTTGTTGGCCAGATGCTGGGTTTTTTCTGGTTTGGATCACGTAATAATGACGTTCCACACCGAAACAGTCAATTAAACCTGGTTTCTATTAATATTTTAGAGGATAACGCCGGTTTTGTCTCGGTTAGGTCTGGGATTTGCCCTCATCTGGCTCGTACTTTCGCATTTCTCGCATACTTGTTGGCCAGATCCTGGCCTTTTTCTGGTTTGTATCACGTAGTAATGTGGTACCACACTGAAACAGTCAATAGAAGCTGGTTCCGAATAGTATTCTAGAGGATAACGCTGCCTATGTCTGGGTTAGTTCTGGTATTTGCAATCATCTTGCTCATACTTTCGCTTTTTTCGCATACTTGTTGGCCAGATGCTGGGTTTTTTCTGGTTTGGACAACGTAGTAATGAGGTACCTCACTGAAACAGTCAATAAAAGCTGGTTCCGATTAGAGTTTTAGAGGATAACGCTGGTTATGTCTGGGTTAGTTCTGGTATTTGCAATCATCTGGCTCATGCTTTGGCGTTTTTCTCATATTTCTTGGCCAGATCCTGGGTTTTTTCTGGTTTGGATTCCGTAGTAATGAGGTGCCACAGCGAAACAGTCAATTAAACCTGGTTGCGAATAATATTTTAGAGGATAACGCAGGTTATGTCTCGGTTAGTTCTGGAATTTGCCGTCATCTGGCCCGTACTTTCGCGTTTCTCGCATACTTGTTCGCAAGATCCTGGGCTATTTCTGGTTTGTGTCACGTAGTAATGCGGTACCACACCGAAACAGTCAATTAAACCTTGGTTGCGATTAATATTTTAGAGGATAATGCAGGTTATGTCTCGGTTAGGTCTGGTATTTGCAATCATCTTGCTCATACTTTCGCTTTCTTCGCATACTTGTTGGCCAGATGCTGGGTTTTTTCTGGTTTGTATCACGTAGTAATGTGGTACCACACTGAAACAGTCAATAGAAGCTGGTTCCGAATAGTATTTTAGAGGATAACGCTGGCTACGTCTGGGTTAGTTCTGGTATTTGCAATCATCTGGCTCATACTTTCGCGTTTTTCGCATATTTGTTGGCCAGATCCTGGGTTTTTTCTGGTGTGGATCCCGTAGTAAGTTGGTTCCACACCTGAATAGTCAATTAAACCTGGTTGCGATTAATATTTTAGAGGATATCGCCGGTTATGTCTCGGTTAGGTCTGGGTTTTGCCCTCATCTGGCTCGTACTTTCGCAATTTTCGCATACTTGTTGGCCAGATCCTGGGCTTTTTCTGGTTTGGATCACGTAGTAATGTGGTACCACACTGAAACAGTCAATAAAAACTGGTTCCGATTAGTGTTTTAGAGGAAAACGCTGGTTATGTCTGGGTTAGTTCTGGTATTTGCAATCATCATGCTCATACTTTCGCTTTTTTCGCATACTTGTTGGCCAGATGCTGGATTTTTCTGGTTAGGATCCCGTAGTAATGAGGTTCCACACCGAAACAGTCAATTAAACCTGGTTGCGATTAATATTTTAAAGGATAACGCCGGTTATGTCTCGGTTAGGTCTGGGATTTGCCCTCATCTGGCTCGTACATTCGCATTTTTCGCATACTTGTTGGCCAGATCCTGGCCTTTTTCTGGTTTGTATCACGTAGTAATGTGGTACCACACTGAAACAGTCAATAGAAGTTGGTTCCGAATAGTATTTTAGAGGATAACGCTGGCTATGTCTGGGTTAGTTCTGGTATTTGCAATCATCTTGCTCATACTTTCGCATTTCTCGCATACTTGTTGGCGAGATCCTGGCCTTTTTCTGGTTTGTATCACGTAGTAATGTGGTACCACACTGAAACAGTCAATAGAAGCTGGTTCCGAATAGTATTCTAGAGGATAACACTGGCTATGTCTGGGTTAGTTCTGGTATTTGCAATCATCTTGCTCATACTTTCGCTTTTTTCGCTTACTTGTTGGCCAGATGCTGGGTTTTTTCTGGTCTGGACAACGTAGTAATGAGGTACCTCACTGAAACAGTCAATAAAAGCTGGTTCCGATTAGAGTTTTAGAGGATAACGCTGGTTATGTCTGGGTTAGTTCTGGTATTTGCAATCATCTGGCTCATGCTTTCGCGTTTTTCTCATATTTGTTGGCCAGATCCTGGGTTTTTTCTGGTTTGGATTCCGTAGTAATGAGGTGCCACACCGAAACAGTCAATTAAACCTGGTTGCGAATAATATTTTAGAGGATAACGCCGGTTATGTCTCGGTTAGGGCTGGGATTTGCCCTCATCTGGCTCGTACCAATCGCATTTCTCGCATACTTGTTGGCCAGATCCTGGGCTTTTTCTGGTTCGGATCACGTAGTAATGTGGTACCACACTGAGACAGTCAATAAAAGCTGGTCCCGATTAGTATTTTAGAGCTGGTTATGTTTCGGTTAGGTCTGGCATTTGCCCTCATCTGGCTCGTACTTTCGCATTTTTGCATACTTGTTGGCCAGATCCTGGGTTTTTCCTGGTTTGGATCCCGTAATAATGACATTCCACACCGAAACAGTCAATTAAACCTGGTTTCTATTAATATTTTAGAGGATATTGCCGGTTATATCTCGGTTAGGTCTGGGATTTGCCCTCATCTGGCCCGTACTTCCGCATTTTTCGCATACTTGAATGGCAAGATCCTGGCCATTTTCAGGTTTGTATCACGTAGTAATGCGGTACTACACAGAAACTGTCAATTAAATCTGGTTGCGATTAATATTCTAGAGGATAACGCTGGTTATGTCTGGGTTAGTAATGGTATTTGCAATCATCTGGCTCATGCTTTCGCGTTTTTCTCATATTTGTTGGCCAGATCCTGGGTTTCTTCTGGTTTGGATAACGTAGTAATGTGGGACCACACTGAAACAGTCAATTAAACCTGGTTTCGATTAATATTTTAGAGGATAACTCCGGTTATTTCTCGGTTAGGTCTGGGATTTGCCCTCATCTGTCTCGTACTTCCGCAATTTTCGCATACTTATTGGCAAGATCCTGGCCTTTTTCAGGTTTGTATCACGTAGTAATGCGGTACTACACCGAAACTGTCAATTAAATCTGGTTGCGATTAATATTCTAGAGGATAACGCTGGTTATGTCTCGGTTAGGTCTGGGATTTGCCCTCATCTGATCCGTACTTTCGCATTTTTCGCATACTTGTTGGCCAGATCCTGGCCTTTTTCTGGCTTGGACCAAGTAGTAATGTGGGACCACACTGAAACAGTCAATTAAACCTGGTTGCGATTAATATTTTAGAGGATAACGCCGGTTATGTCTCGGTTAGCTCTGGGATTTGTCCTCATCTGGCTCGTACATTCGCATTTTTCGCATGCTTGTTGGCCAGATCCTGGGTTTCTTCTGGTTTGGATAACGTAGTAATGTGGGACCACACTGAAACAGTCAATTAAATCTGGTTTCGATTAATATTTTAGAGGATAACTCCGGTTATTTCTCGGTTAGGTCTGGGATTTGCCCTCATCTGTCTCGTACTTTCGCATTTTTCGCATACTTGAATGGCCAGATCCTGTGTTTTTCTATTGTTAGGATCACGTAGTAATGTGGTACCACACTGAAACAGTCAATTAAACCTGGTTGCGACTAAAATTTTTGAGGATAACGCCGTTTATGTCTCGGTTAGGTCTGGGATTTGCCCTCATCTGGCTCGTACTTTCGCATTTTTCGCATACTTGTTGGCCAGATCCTGGCCTTTTTCTGGTTTGTATCACGTAGTAATGAGGTACCTCACTGAAACAGTCAATAAAAGCTGGTTCCGAATAGTATTTTAGAGGATAACTCTGGTTATGTCTGGGTTCGTTCTGGTATTTGCAATCATCTCGCTCATACTTTCGCTTTTTTCGCATACTTGTTGGCCAGATGCTGGGTTTTTTCTGGTTTGGACCACGTAGTAATGAGGTACCTCACTGAAACAGTCAATAAAAGCTGGTTCCGATTAGTGTTTTAGAGGATAACGCCGGTTATATCTCGGTTAGGTCTGGGATTTGCACTCATCTGGTTCGTACCTTCGCATTTTTCGCATACTTGTTGGCCAGATCCTGGCCTTTTTCTGGTTTGTATCACGTAGTAATGTGGTACCACACCTGACGAGTCAATTGAACCTGTTTGCGATTAATATTTTAGAGGATAGCGCCGGTTATGTCTCGGTTAGGTCTGGGATTTGCCCTCATCTGGCTCGTACTTTCGCATTTTTCGCATACTTGTTGGCCAGATCCTGGCCTTTTTCTGGTTTGTATCACGTAGTAATGAGGTACCTCACTGAAACAGTCAATAAAAGCTGGTTCCGAATAGTATTTTACAGGATAACTCTGGTTATGTCTGGGTTCGTTCTGGTATTTGCAATCATGTGGCTCATACTTTCGCGTTTTTCGCATATTTGTAGGCCAGATCCTGAGTTTTTTCTGGTTTGGATTCCGTAGTAATGAGGTGCCACACCGAAACAGTCAATTAAACCTGGTTGCGATTAATATTTTAGAGGATAACGCTGGTTATGTCTCGGTTAGGGCTAAGATTTGCCCTCATCTGGCTCGTACTTTCGCATTTCTCGCATACTTGTTGGCCAGATGCTGGGTTTTTTCTGGTTTGGATCACGTAATAATGACGTTCCACACCGAAACAGTCGATTAAACCTGGTTTCTATTAATATTTTAGAGGATAACGCCGGTTTTGTCCCGGTTAGGTCTGGGATTTGCCCTCATCTGGCTCGTACTTTCGCATTTCTCGCATACTTGTTGGCCAGATCCTGGCCTTTTTCTGGTTTGTATCACGTAGTAATGTGGTACCACACTGAAACTGTCAATAGAAGCTGGTTCCGAATAGTATTCTAGAGGATAACGCTGCCTATGTCTGGGTTAGTTCTGGTATTTGCAATCATCTTGCTCATACTTTCGCTTTTTTCGCATACTTGCTGGCCAGATGCTGGGTTTTTTCTGGTTTGGACAACGTAGTAATGAGGTACCTCACTGAAACAGTCAATAAAAGCTGGTTCCGATTAGAGTTTTAGAGGATAGCGCTGGTTATGTCTGGGTTAGTTCTGGTATTTGCAATCATCTGGCTCATGCTTTGGCGTTTTTCTCATATTTGTTGGCCAGATCCTGGGTTTTTTCTGGTTTGGATTCCGTAGTAATGAGGTGCCACACCGAAACAGTCAATTAAACCTGGTTGCGAATAATATTTTAGAGGATAACGCAGGTTATGTCTCAGTTAGTTCTGGGATTTGCCGTCATCTGGCCCGTACTTTCGCGTTTCTCGCATACTTGTTCGCAAGATCCTGGGCTATTTCTGGTTTGTGTCACGTAGTAATGCGGTACCACACCGAAACAGTCAATTAAACCTTGGTTGCGATTAATATTTTAGAGGATAATGCAGGTTATGTCTCGGTTAGGTCTGGTATTTGCAATCATCTTGCTCATACTTTCGCTTTCTTCGCATACTTGTTGGCCAGATGCTGGGTTTTTTCTGGTTTGGACCACGTAGTAATGAGGTACCTCACTGAAACGGTCAATAAAAGCTGGTTCCGATTAGTGTTTTAGAGGATAACGCCGGTTATATCTCGGTTATGTCTCGGATTTGCCCTCATCTGGCTCGTACCTTCGCATTTTTCCCATACTTGTTGGCCAGATCCTGGCCTTTTTCTGGCTTGGACCAAGTAGTAATGTGGGACCACACTGAAACAGTCAATTAAACCTGGTTGCGATTGTTATTTTTGAGGATAACGCCGTTTATGTCTCGGTTAGGTCTGGGATTTGCCCTCATCTGGCTCGTACTTTCGCATTTTTCGCATACTTGTTGGCCAGATTCTGGCCTTTTTCTGGTTTGTATCACGTAGTAATGAGGTACCTCACTGAAACAGTCAATAAAAGCTGGTTCCGAATAGTATTTTAGAGGATAACTCTGGTTATGTCTGGGTTCGTTCTGGTATTTGCAATCATCTCGCTCATACTTTCGCTTTTTTCGCATACTTGCTGGCCAGATGCTGGGTTTTTTCTGGTTTGGACAACGTAGTAATGAGGTACCTCACTGAAACAGTCAATAAAAGCTGGTTCCGATTAGTGTTTTAGAGGATAACGCCGGTTATATCTCGGTTAGGTCTGGGATTTGCACTCATCTGGTTCGTACCTTCGCATTTTTCGCATACTTGTTGGCCAGATCCTGGCCTTTTTCTGGTTTGTATCACGTAGTAATGTGGTACCACACCTGACGAGTCAATTGAACCTGTTTGCGATTAATATTTTAGAGGATAACGCCGGTTATGTCTCGGTTAGGTCTGGGATTTGCCCTCATCTGGCTCGTACTTTCGCTTTTTTCGCATACTTGTTGGCCAGATCCTGGCCTTTTTCTGGTTTGTATCACGTAGTAATGAGGTACCTCACTGAAACAGTCAATAAAAGATGGTTCCGAATAGTATTTTACAGGATAACTCTGGTTATGTCTGGGTTCGTTCTGGTATTTGCAATCATGTGGCTCATACTTTCGCGTTTTTCGCATATTTGTAGGCCAGATCCTGGGTTTTTTCTGGTTTGGATTCCGTAGTAATGAGGTGCCACACCGAAACAGTCTATTAAACCTGGTTGCGATTAATATTTTAGAGGATAACGCCGGTTATGTCTCGGTTAGGGCTGAGATTTGCCCTCATCTGGCTCGTACTTTCGCATTTCTCGCATACTTGTTGGCCAGATGCTGGGTTTTTTCTGGTTTGGATCACGTAATAATGACGTTCCGCACCGAAACAGTCAATTAAACCTGGTTTCTATTAATATTTTAGAGGATAACGCCGGTTTTGTCTCGGTTAGGTCTGGGATTTGCCCTCATCTGGCTCGTACTTTCGCATTTCTCGCATACTTGTTGGCCAGATCCTGGCCTTTTTCTGGTTTGTATCACGTAGTAATGTGGTACCACACTGAAACAGTCAATAGAAGCTGGTTCCGAATAGTATTCTAGAGGATAACGCTGCCTATGTCTGGGTTAGTTCTGGTATTTGCAATCATCTTGCTCATACTTTCGCTTTTTTCGCATACTTGTTGGCCAGATGCTGGGTTTTTTCTGGTTTGGGCAACGTAGTAATGAGGTACCTCACTGAAACAGTCAATAAAAGCTGGTTCCGATTAGAGTTTTAGAGGATAGCGCTGGTTATGTCTGGGTTAGTTCTGGTATTTGCAATCATCTGGCTCATGCTTTGGCGTTTTTCTCATATTTGTTGGCCAGATCCTGGGTTTTGTCTGGTTTGTGTCACGTAGTAATGCGGTACCTCACCGAAACAGTTAATTAAACCTTGGTTGCGATTAATATTTTAGAGGATAATGCAGGTTATGTCTCGGTTAGGTCTGGTATTTGCAATCATCTTGCTCATACTTTCGCTTTCTTCGCATACTTGTTGGCCAGATGCTGGGTTTTTTCTGGTTTGGACCACGTAGTAATGAGGTACCTCACTGAAACGGTCAATAAAAGCTGGTTCCGATTAGTGTTTTAGAGGATAACGCCGGTTATATCTCGGTTATGTCTCGGATTTGCCCTCATTTGGCTCGTACCTTCGCATTTTTCCCATACTTGTTGGCCAGATCCTGGCCTTTTTCTGGCTTGGACCAAGTAGTAATGTGGGACCACACTGAAACAGTCAATTAAACCTGGTTGCGATTAATATTTTTGAGGATAACGCCGTTTGTGTCTCGGTTAGGTCTGGGATTTGCCCTCATCTGGCTCGTACTTTCGCATTTTTCGCATACTTGTTGGCCAGATCCTGGGTTTTTCCTGGTTTGGATCCCGTAATAATGACATTCCACACCGAAACAGTCAATTAAACCTGGTTTCTATTAATATTTTAGAGGATATTGCCGGTTATATCTCGGTTAGGTCTGGGATTTGCCCTCATCTGGCCCGTACTTTCGCATTTTTCGCATACTTGAATGGCCAGATCCTGTGTTCTTCTATTGTTAGGATCACGTAGTAATGTGGTACCACACTGAAACAGTCAATAAAAGCTGGTTCCGAATAGTATTTTAGAGGATAACGCTGGCTATGTCTGGGTTAGTAATGGTATTTGCAATCATCTGGCTCATACTTTCGCGTTTTTCGCATATATGTTGGCCAGATCCTGGGTTTTTTCTGGTTAGGATCCCGTAGTAATGAGGTTCCACACCGAAACAGTCAATTAAACCTGGTTACGATTAATATTTTAGAGGATAACGCCGGTTATGTCTCGGTTAGGTCTGGGATTTGCCATCATCTGGCTCGTACATTCGCATTTTTCGCATACTTGTTGGCCAGATCCTGGGTTTCTTCTGGTTTGGATAACGTAGTAATGTGGGACCACACTGAAACAGTCAATTAAACCTGGTTTCGATTAATATTTTAGAGGATAACTCCGGTTATTTCTCGGTTAGGTCTGGGATTTGCCCTCATCTGTCTCGTACTTCCGCAATTTTCGCATACTTATTGGCAAAATCCTGGCCTTTTTCTGGCTTGGACCAAGTAGTAATGTGGGACCACACTGAAACAGACAATTAAACCTGGTTGCGATTAATATTTTAGAGGATAACGCCGGTTATGTCTCGGTTAGGTCTGGGATTTGCCATCATCTGGCTCGTACATTCGCATTTTTCGCATACTTGTTGGCCAGATCCTGGGTTTCTTCTGGTTTGGATAACGTAGTAATGTGGGACCACACTGAAACAGTCAATTAAACCTGGTTTCGATTAATATTTTAGAGGATAACGCTGGTTATGTCTGGGTTAGTTCTGGTATTTGCAATCATCTTGCTCATACTTTCGCATTTCTCGCATACTTGTTGGCGAGATCCTGGCCTTTTTCTGGTTTGTATCACGTAGTAATGTGGTACCACACTGAAACAGTCAATAGAAGCTGGTTCCGAATAGTATTCTAGAGGATAACGCTGGCTATGTCTGGGTTAGTTCTGGTATTTGCAATCATCTTGCTCATACTTTCGCTTTTTTCCCATACTTGTTGGCCAGATGCTGGGTTTTTTCTGGTTTGGACAACGTAGTAATGAGGTACCTCACTGAAACAGTCAATAAAAGCTGGTTCCGATTAGAGTTTTAGAGGATAACGCTGGTTATGTCTGGGTTAGTTCTGGTATTTGCAATCATCTGGCTCATGCTTTCGCGTTTTTCTCATATTTGTTGGCCAGATCCTGGGTTTTTTCTGGTTAGGGTCCCGTAGTAATGAGGTTCCACACCGAAACAGTCAATTAAACCTGGTTGCGATTAAAATTTTAGAGGATAACGCCGGTTATGTCTCGGTTAGGTCTGGGATTTGCCCTCATCTGGCTCGTACTTTCGCATTTTTCGCATACTTGTTGGCCAGATCCTGGGCTTTTTCTGGTTTGGATCACGCAGTAATGTGGTACCACACTGAAACAGTCAATAAAAGCTGGTTGCGATTAATATTTTAGAGGATAACGCCGGTTATGTCTCGGTTAGGTCTGGGATTTGCCCTCATCTGGCTCGTACATTCGCTTTTTTCGCATACTTGTTGGCCAGATGCTGGGTTTCTTCTAGTTTGGACCACGTAGTAATGAGGTACCTCACTGAAACAGTCAATAAAAGCTGGTTCCGATTAGTGTTTTAGAGGATAACGCTGGTTATGTCTGGGTTAGTTCTGGTATTTGCAATCATCTTGCTCATACTTTCGCATTTCTCGCATACTTGTTGGCGAGATCCTGGCCTTTTTCTGGTTTGTATCACGTAGTAATGTGGTACCACACTGAAACAGTCAATAGAAGCTGGTTCCGAATAGTATTCTAGAGGATAACGCTGGCTATGTCTGGGTTAGTTCTGGTATTTGCAATCATCTTGCCCATACTTTCGCTTTTTTCGCATACTTGTTGGCCAGATGCTGGGTTTTTTCTGGTTTGGACAACGTAGTAATGAGGTACCTCACTGAAACAGTCAATAAAAGCTGGTTCCGATTAGAGTTTTAGAGGATAACGCCGGTTATGTCTCGGTTAGGGCTGGGATTTGCCCTCATCTGGCTCGTACCAATCGCATTTCTCGCATACTTGTTGGCCAGATCCTGGGCTTTTTCTGGTTCGGATCACGTAGTAATGTGGTACCACACTGAGACAGTCAATAAAAGCTGGTCCCGATTAGTATTTTAGAGCTGGTTATGTTTCGGTTAGGTCTGGCATTTGCCCTCATCTGGCTCGTACTTTCGCATTTTTCGCATACTTGTTGGCCAGATCCTGGGTTTTTCCTGGTTTGGATCCCGTAATAATGACATTCCACACCGAAACAGTCAATTAAACCTGGTTTCTATTAATATTTTAGAGGATATTGCCGGTTATATCTCGGTTAGGTCTGGGATTTGCCCTCATCTGGCCCGTACTTCCGCATTTTTCGCATACTTGAATGGCAAGATCCTGGCCATTTTCAGGTTTGTATCACGTAGTAATGCGGTACTACACAGAAACTGTCAATTAAATCTGGTTGCGATTAATATTCTAGAGGATAACGCTGGTTATGTCTGGGTTAGTAATGGTATTTGCAATCATCTGGCTCATACTTTCGCGTTTTTCGCATATATGTTGGCCAGATCCTGGGTTTTTTCTGGTTAGGATCCCGTAGTAATGAGGTTCCACACCGAAACAGTCAATTAAACCTGGTTCCGATTAATATTTTAGAGGATAACGCCGGTTATGTCTCGGTTAGGTCTGGGATTTGCCCTCATCTGGCTCGTACATTCGCATTTTTCGCATACTTGTTGGCCAGATCCTGGGTTTCTTCTGGTTTGGATAACGTAGTAATGTGGGACCACACTGAAACAGTCAATTAAACCTGGTTTCGATTAATATTTTAGAGGATAACTCCGGTTATTTCTCGGTTAGGTCTGGGATTTGCCCTCATCTGTCTCGTACTTCCGCAATTTTCGCATACTTATTGGCAAGATCCTGGCCTTTTTCAGGTTTGTATCACGTAGTAATGCGGTACTACACCGAAACTGTCAATTAAATCTGGTTGCGATTAATATTCTAGAGGATAACGCTGGTTATGTCTCGGTTAGGTCTGGGATTTGCCCTCATCTGATCCGTACTTTCGCATCTTTCGCATACTTGTTGGCCAGATCCTGGCCTTTTTCTGGCTTGGACCAAGTAGTAATGTGGGACCACACTGAAGCAGTCAATTAAACCTGGTTGCGATTAATATTTTAGAGGATAACGCCGGTTATGTCTCGGTTAGGTCTGGGATTTGTCCTCATCTGGCTCGTACATTCGCATTTTTCGCATGCTTGTTGGCCAGATCCTGGGTTTCTTCTGGTTTGGATAACGTAGTAATGTGGGACCACACTGAAACAGTCAATTAAACCTGGTTTCGATTAATATTTTAGAGGATAACGCGGGTTATGTCTCGGTTAGGTCTGGGTTTTGCCCCCATCTGACTTGTACTTTCGCATTTCTCGCATACTTGTTGGCCAGATCCTGGGCTTTTTCTGGTTTGGGTCACGTAGTAATGTACCACCACACTGAAACAGTCAATAAAAGCTGGACCCGAATAGTATTTTAGAGGATAACGCTGGCTATGTCTGGGTTAGTTCTGGTATTTGCCGTCATCTGGCCCGTACTTTCGCGTTTTTCGCATATTTGTTGGCCAGATCCTGGGTTTTTTCTGGTTAGGATCCCGTAGTAACGAGGTTCCACACCGAAACAGTCAATTAAACCTGGTTGCGATTAATATTTTAGAGGATAACGCCGGTTATGTCTCGGTTATGTCTGGGATTTGCCCTCATCTGGCTCGAACTTTCGCATTTTTCGCATACCTGTTGGCCAGATCCTGCGTTTTTTCTGGTTTGTATCACGTAGTAATGAGGTACCTCACTGAAACAGTCAATAAAAGCTGGTTCCGAATAGTATTTTACAGGATAACTCTGGTTATGTCTGGGTTCGTTCTGGTATTTGCAATCATGTGGCTCATACTTTCGGGTTTTTCGCATATTTGTAGGCCAGATCCTGGGTTTTTTCTGGTTTGGATTCCGTAGTAATGAGGTGCCACACCGAAACAGTCAATTAAACCTGGTTGCGATTAATATTTTAGAGGATAACGCCGGTTATGTCTCGGTTAGGGCTAAGATTTGCCCTCATCTGGCTCGTACTTTCGCATTTCTCGCATACTTGTTGGCCAGATGCTGGGTTTTTTCTGGTTTGTATCACGTAGTAATGAGGTACCTCACTGAAACAGTCAATAAAAGCTGGTTCCGAATAGTATTTTACAGGATAACTCTGGTTATGTCTGGGTTCGTTCTGGTATTTGCAATCATGTGGCTCATACTTTCGCGTTTTTCGCATATTTGTAGGCCAGATCCTGGGTTTTTTCTGGTTTGGATTCCGTAGTAATGAGGTGCCACACCGAAACAGTCTATTAAACCTGGTTGCGATTAATATTTTAGAGGATAACGCCGGTTATGTCTCGGTTAGGGCTGAGATTTGCCCTCATCTGGCTCGTACTTTCGCATTTCTCGCATACTTGTTGGCCAGATGCTGGGTTTTTTCTGGTTTGGATCACGTAATAATGACGTTCCACACCGAAACAGTCAATTAAACCTGGTTTCTATTAATATTTTAGAGGATAACGCCGGTTTTGTCTCGGTTAGGTCTGGGATTTGCCCTCATCTGGCTCGTACTTTCGCATTTCTCGCATACTTGTTGGCCAGATCCTGGCCTTTTTCTGGTTTGTATCACGTAGTAATGTGGTACCACACTGAAACAGTCAACAGAAGCTGGTTCCGAATAGTATTCTAGAGGATAACGCTGCCTATGTCTGGGTTAGTTCTGGTATTTGCAATCATCTTGCTCATACTTTCGCTTTTTTCGCATACTTGTTGGCCAGATGCTGGGTTTTTTCTGGTTTGGACAACGTAGTAATGAGGTACCTCACTGAAACAGTCAATAAAAGCTGGTTCCGATTAGAGTTTTAGAGGATAGCGCTGGTTATGTCTGGGTTAGTTCTGGTATTTGCAATCATCTGGCTCATGCTTTGGCGTTTTTCTCATATTTGTTGGCCAGATCCTGGGTTTTTTCTGGTTTGGATTCCGTAGTAATGAGGTGCCACACCGAAACAGTCAATTAAACCTGGTTGCGAATAATATTTTAGAGGATAACGCAGGTTATGTCTCAGTTAGTTCTGGGATTTGCCGTCATCTGGCCCGTACTTTCGCGTTTCTCGCATACTTGTTCGCAAGATCCTGGGCTATTTCTGGTTTGTGTCACGTAGTAATGCGGTACCACACCGAAACAGTCAATTAAACCTTGGTTGCGATTAATATTTTAGAGGATAATGCAGGTTATGTCTCGGTTAGGTCTGGTATTTGCAATCATCTTGCTCATACTTTCGCTTTCTTCGCATACTTGTTGGCCAGATGCTGGGTTTTTTCTGGTTTGGACCACGTAGTAATGAGGTACCTCACTGAAACGGTCAATAAAAGCTGGTTCCGATTAGTGTTTTAGAGGATAACGCCGGTTATATCTCGGTTATGTCTCGGATTTGCCCTCATTTGGCTCGTACCTTCGCATTTTTCCCATACTTGTTGGCCAGATCCTGGCCTTTTTCTGGCTTGGACCAAGTAGTAATGTGGGACCACACTGAAACAGTCAATTAAACCTGGTTGCGATTAATATTTTTGAGGATAACGCCGTTTGTGTCTCGGTTAGGTCTGGGATTTGCCCTCATCTGGCTCGTACTTTCGCATTTTTCGCATACTTGTTGGCCAGATCCTGGGTTTTTCCTGGTTTGGATCCCGTAATAATGACATTCCACACCGAAACAGTCAATTAAACCTGGTTTCTATTAATATTTTAGAGGATATTGCCGGTTATATCTCGGTTAGGTCTGGGATTTGCCCTCATCTGGCCCGTACTTTCGCATTTTTCGCATACTTGAATGGCCAGATCCTGTCTTCTTCTATTGTTAGGATCACGTAGTAATGTGGTACCACACTGAAACAGTCAATAAAAGCTGGTTCCGAATAGTATTTTAGAGGATAACGCTGGCTATGTCTGGGTTAGTAATGGTATTTGCAATCATCTGGCTCATACTTTCGCGTTTTTCGCATATATGTTGGCCAGATCCTGGGTTTTTTCTGGTTAGGGTCCCGTAGTAATGAGGTTCCACACCGAAACAGTCAATTAAACCTGGTTGCGATTAATATTTTAGAGGATAACGCCGGTTATGCCTCGGTTAGGTCTGGGATTTGCCCTCATCTGGCTCGTACTTTCGCGTTTTTCGCATATATGTTGGCCAGATCCTGGGTTTTTTCTGGTTAGGATCCCGTAGTAATGAGGTTCCACACCGAAACAGTCAATTAAACCTGGTTGCGATTAATATCTTAGAGGATAACGCCGGTTATGTCTCGGTTAGGTCTGGGATTTGCCATCATCTGGCTCGTACATTCGCATTTTTCGCATACTTGTTGGCCAGATCCTGGGTTTCTTCTGGTTTGGATAACGTAGTAATGTGGGACCACACTGAAACAGTCAATTAAACCTGGTTTCGATTAATATTTTAGAGGATAACGCTGGTTATGTCTGGGTTAGTTCTGGTATTTGCAATCATCTTGCTCATACTTTCGCATTTCTCGCATACTTGTTGGCGAGATCCTGGCCTTTTTCTGGTTTGTATCACGTAGTAATGTGGTACCACACTGAAACAGTCAATAGAAGCTGGTTCCGAATAGTATTCTAGAGGATAACGCTGGCTATGTCTGGGTTAGTTCTGGTATTTGCAATCATCTTGCTCATACTTTCGCTTTTTTCCCATACTTGTTGGACAGATGCTGGGTTTTTTCTGGTTTGGACAACGTAGTAATGAGGTACCTCACTGAAACAGTCAATGAAAGCTGGTTCCGATTAGAGTTTTAGAGGATAACGCTGGTTATGTCAGGGTTAGTTCTGGTATTTGCAATCATCTGGCTCATGCTTTCGCGTTTTTCTCATATTTGTTGGCCAGATCCTGGGTTTTTTCTGGTTAGGGTCCCGTAGTAATGAGGTTCCACACCGAAACAGTCAATTAAACCTGGTTGCGATTAATATTTTAGAGGATAACGCCGGTTATGTCTCGGTTAGGTCTGGGATTTGCCCTCATCTGGCTCGTACTTTCGCATTTTTCGCATACTTGTTGGCCAGATCCTGGGCTTTTTCTGGTTTGGATCACGCAGTAATGTGGTACCACACTGAAACAGTCAATAAAAGCTGGTTGCGATTAATATTTTAGAGGATAACGCCGGTTATGTCTCGGTTAGGTCTGGGATTTGCCCTCATCTGGCTCGTACATTCGCTTTTTTCGCATACTTGTTGGCCAGATGCTGGGTTTCTTCTAGTTTGGACCACGTAGTAATGAGGTACCTCACTGAAACAGTCAATAAAAGCTGGTTCCGATTAGTGTTTTAGAGGATAACGCTGGTTATGTCTGGGTTAGTTCTGGTATTTGCAATCATCTGGCTCATACTTTCGCGTTTCTCGCATACTTGTTGGCCAGATCCTGGCCTTTTTCTGGTTTGTATCACGTAGTAATGTGGTACCACACTGAAACAGACAATAGAAGCTGGTTCCGAATAGTATTCTAGAGGATAACGCTGGCTATGTCTGGGTTAGGTCTGGTATTTGCAATCATCTTGCTCATACTTTCGCTTTTTTCGCATACTTGTTGGCCAGATGCTGGGTTTTTTCTGGTTTGGACAACGTAGTAATGAGGTACCTCACTGAAACAGTCAATAAAAGCTGGTTCCGATTAGAGTTTTAGAGGATAACGCTGGTTATGTCTGGGTTAGTTCTGGTATTTGCAATCATCTGGCTCATGCTTTCGCGTTTTTCTCATATTTGTTGGCCAGATCCTGGGTTTTTTCTGGTTTGGATTCCTTAGTAATGAGGTGCCACACCGAAACAGTCAATTAAACCTGGTTGCGAATAATATTTTAGAGGATAACGCCGGTTATGTCTCGGTTAGGGTTGGGAGTTGCCCTCATCTGGCTCGTACCAATCGCATTTCTCGCATACTTGTTGGCCAGATCCTGGGCTTTTTCTGGTTCGGATCACGTAGTAATGTGGTACCACACTGAGACAGTCAATAAAAGTTGGTCCCGATTAGTATTTTAGAGGATAACGCTGGTTATGTTTCGGTTAGGTCTGGGATTTGCCCTCATCTGGCTCGTACTTTCGCATTTTTCGCATATATGTTGGCCAGATCCTGGGTTTTTTCTGGTTAGGATCCCGTAGTAGTGAGGTTCCACACCGAAACAGTCAATTAAACCTGGTTGCGAATAATATTTTAGAGGATAACGCCGGTTATGTCTCGGTTAGGTCTGGGATTTGCCCTCATCTGGCTCGTACATTCGCATTTTTCGCATACTTGTTGGGCAGATCCTGGGTTTCTTCTGGTTTGGATAACGTAGTAATGTGGGACCACACTGAAACAGTCAATTAAACCTGGTTTCGAATAATATTTTAGAGGATAACTCCGGTTATTTCTCGGTTACGTCTGGGATTTGCCCTCATCTGTCTCGTACTTTCGCATTTTTCGCATACTTGAATGGCCAGATCCTGTGTTTTTCTATTGTTAGGATCACGTAGTAATGTGGTACCACACTGAAACAGTCAATTAAACCTGGTTGCGACTAAAATTTTAGAGGATAACGCAGGTTATGTCTCGGTTAGTTCTGGTATTTGCAATCATCTGGCTCATACTCGTTCGCAAGATCCTGGGCTTTTTCTGGTTTGTGTCACGTAGTAATGCGGTACCACACCGAAACAGTCAATTAAACCTGGTTGCGATTAATATTTTAGGGGATAACGCGGGTTATGTCTCGGTTAGGTCTGGATTTTGCTCTCATCTGGCTCGTACTTTCGCATTTTTCGCATACTTGTTGGCCAGATCCTGGGTTTTTTCTGGTTTGTATCACGTAGTAATGTGGTACCACACTGAAACAGTCAATAGAAGCTGGTTCCGAATAGTATTTTAGAGGATAACGCCGGTATATATCTCGGTTAGGTCTGGGATTTGCCCTCATCTGGCTCGTACCTTCGCATTTTTCGCGTACTTGTTGGCCAGATCCTGGCCTTTTTCTGGCTCGGACCACGTAGTAATGTGGTACCACACCGAAAGAGGGTATTAATCCCGGTTGCAATTAATATTTTAGAGGATAACGCCGGTTATGTCTCGGTTGGGGCTGGGATTTGCCCTCATCTGGCTCGTACTTTCGCATTTCTCGCATACTTGTTGGCCAGATCCTGGGCTTTTTCTGGTTTGGGTCACGTAGTAATGTGGTACCACACTGAAACAATCAATAAAAGCTGGACCCGAATAGTATTTTAGAGGATAACGCTGGCTATGTCTGGGTTAGTTCTGGTATTTGCAATCATCTGGCTCATACTTTCGCGTTTTTCGCATATTTGTTGGCCAGATCCTGGGTTTTTTCTGGTTAGGATCCCGTAGTAACGAGGTTCCACACCGAAACAGTCAATTGAACCTGGTTGCGATTAATATTTTAGAGGATAACGCCGGTTATGTCTCGGTTAGGTCTGGGATTTGCCCTCATCTGGCTCGTACCTGCGCATTTTTCGCATACTTGTTGGCCATATCCTGGCCTTATTCTGGTTTGTATCACGTAGTAAGGTGGTACCACACTGAAACAGTCAATAGAAGCTGGTTCCGAATAGTATTTTAGAGGATAACGCTGGCTATGTCTGGGTTAGTAATGGTATTTGCAATCATCTGGCTCATACTTTCGCGTTTTTCGCATATATGTTGGCCAGATCCTGGGTTTCTTCTGGTTAGGATCCCGTAGTAATGAGGTTCCACACCGAAACAGTCAATTAAACCTGGTTGCGATTAATATTTTAGAGGATAACGCCGGTTATGCCTCGGTTAGGTCTGGGATTTGCCCTCATCTGGCTCGTACTTTCGCATTTTTCGCATACTTGTTGACCAGATCCTGGGCTTTTTCTGGTTTGGATCACGCAGTAATGTGGTACCACACTGAAACAGTCAATAAAAGCTGGTTGCGATTAATATTTTAGAGGATAACGCCGGTTATGTCTCGGTTAGGTCTGGGATTTGCCCTCATCTGGCTCGTACATTCGCTTTTTTCGCATACTTGTTGGCCAGATGCTGGGTTTCTTCTAGTTTGGACCACGTAGTAATGGGGTACCTCACTGAAACAGTCAATAAAAGCTGGTTCCGATTAGTGTTTTAGAGGATAACGCTGGTTATGTCTGGGTTAGTTCTGGTATTTGCAATCATCTTGCTCATACTTTCGCATTTCTCGCATACTTGTTGGCGAGATCCTGGCCTTTTTCTGGTTTGGATTCCGTAGTAATGAGGTGCCACACCGAAACAGTCAATTAAACCTGGTTGCGAATAATATTTTAGAGGATAACGCCGGTTATGTCTCGGTTAGGGCTGGGATTTGCCCTCATCTGGCTCGTACCAATCGCATTTCTCGCATACTTGTTGGCCAGATCCTGGGCTTTTTCTGGTTCGGATCACGTAGTAATGTGGTACCACACTGAGACAGTCAATAAAAGCTGGTCCCGATTAGTATTTTAGAGCTGGTTATGTTTCGGTTAGGTCTGGCATTTGCCCTCATCTGGCTCGTACTTTCGCATTTTTCGCATACTTGTTGGCCAGATCCTGGGTTTTTCCTGGTTTGGATCCCGTAATAATGACATTCCACACCGAAACAGTCAATTAAACCTGGTTTCTATTAATATTTTAGAGGATATTGCCGGTTATATCTCGGTTAGGTCTGGGATTTGCCCTCATCTGGCCCGTACTTCCGCATTTTTCGCATACTTGAATGGCAAGATCCTGGCCATTTTCAGGTTTGTATCACGTAGTAATGCGGTACTACACAGAAACTGTCAATTAAATCTGGTTGCGATTAATATTCTAGAGGATAACGCTGGTTATGTCAGGGTTAGTAATGGTATTTGCAATCATCTGGCTCATACTTTCGCGTTTTTCGCATATATGTTGGCCAGATCCTGGGTTTTTTCTGGTTAGGATCCCGTAGTAATCAGGTTCCACACCGAAACAGTCAATTAAACCTGGTTCCGATTAATATTTTAGAGGATAACGCCGGTTATGTCTCGGTTAGGTCTGGGATTTGCCCTCATCTGGCTCGTACATTCGCATTTTTCGCATACTTGTTGGCCAGATCCTGGGTTTCTTCTGGTTTGGATAACGTAGTAATGTGGGACCACACTGAACCAGTCAATTAAACCTGGTTTCGATTAATATTTTAGAGGATAACTCCGGTTATTTCTCGGTTAGGTCTGGGATTTGCCCTCATCTGTCTCGTACTTCCGCAATTTTCGCATACTTATTGGCAAGATCCTGGCCTTTTTCAGGTTTGTATCACGTAGTAATGCGGTACTACACCGAAACTGTCAATTAAATCTGGTTGCGATTAATATTCTAGAGGATAACGCTGGTTATGTCTCGGTTAGGTCTGGGATTTGCCCTCATCTGATCCGTACTTTCGCATTTTTCGCATACTTGTTGGCCAGATCCTGGCCTTTTTCTGGCTTGGACCAAGTAGTAATGTGGGACCACACTGAAACAGTCAATTAAACCTGGTTGCGATTAATATTTTAGAGGATAACGCCGGTTATGTCTCGGTTAGGTCTGGGATTTGTCCTCATCTGGCTCGTACATTCGCATTTTTCGCATGCATGTTGGCCAGATCCTGGGTTTCTTCTGGTTTGGATAACGTAGTAATGTGGGACCACACTGAAACAGTCAATTAAACCTGGTTTCGATTAATATTTTAGAGGATAACTCCGGTTATTTCTCGGTTAGGTCTGGGATTTGCCCTCATCTGTCTCGTACTTTCGCATTTTTCGCATACTTGAATGGCCAGATCCTGTGTTTTTCTATTGTTAGGATCACGTAGTAATGTGGTACCACACTGAAACAGTCAATTAAACCTGGTTGCGACTAAAATTTTAGAGGATAACGCAGGATATGTCTCGGTTAGTTCTGGTATTTGCAATCATCTGGCTCATACTTGTTCGCAAGATCCTGGGCTTTTTCTGGTTTGTGTCACGTAGTAATGCGGTACCACACCGAAACAGTCAATTAAACCTGGTTGCGATTAATATTTTAGAGGATAACGCGGGTTATGTCTCGGTTAGGTCTGGGTTTTGCCCCCATCTGGCTCGTACTTTCGCATTTTTCGCATACTTGTTGGCCAGATCCTGGGCATTTTCTGGTTTGTATCACGTAGTAATGTGGTACCACACTGAAACAGTCAATAGAAGCTGGTTCCGAATAGTATTTTAGAGGATAACGCTGGCTATGTCTGGGTTAGTTCTGGTATTTGCAATCATCTGGCTCATACTTTCGCGTTTCTCGCATACTTGTTGGCCAGATCCTGGCCTTTTTCTGGTTTGTATCACGTAGTAATGTGGTACCACACTGAAACAGTCAATAGAAGCTGGTTCCGAATAGTATTCTAGAGGATAACGCTGGTTATGTCTGTGTTAGTTCTGGTATTTGCAATCATCTGGCTCATGCTTTCGCGTTTTTCTCATATTTGTTGGCCAGATCCTGGGTTTTTTCTGGTTTGGATTCCTTAGTAATGAGGTGCCACACCGAAACAGTCAATTAAACCTGGTTGCGAATAATATTTTAGAGGATAACGCAGGTTATGTCTCAGTTAGTTCTGGGATTTGCCGTCATCTGGCCCGTACTTTCGCGTTTCTCGCATACTTGTTCGCAAGATCCTGGGCTATTTCTGGTTTGTGTCACGTAGTAATGCGGTACCACACCGAAACAGTCAATTAAACCTTGGTTGCGATTAATATTTTAGAGGATAATGCAGGTTATGTCTCGGTTAGGTCTGGTATTTGCAATCATCTTGCTCATACTTTCGCTTTCTTCGCATACTTGTTGGCCAGATGCTGGGTTTTTTCTGGTTTGGACCACGTAGTAATGAGGTACCTCACTGAAACGGTCAATAAAAGCTGGTTCCGATTAGTGTTTTAGAGGATAACGCCGGTTATATCTCGGTTATGTCTCGGATTTGCCCTCATTTGGCTCGTACCTTCGCATTTTTCCCATACTTGTTGGCCAGATCCTGGCCTTTTTCTGGCTTGGACCAAGTAGTAATGTGGGACCACACTGAAACAGTCAATTAAACCTGGTTGCGATTAATATTTTTGAGGATAACGCCGTTTGTGTCTCGGTTAGGTCTGGGATTTGCCCTCATCTGGCTCGTACTTTCGCATTTTTCGCATACTTGTTGGCCAGATCCTGGGTTTTTCCTGGTTTGGATCCCGTAATAATGACATTCCACACCGAAACAGTCAATTAAACCTGGTTTCTATTAATATTTTAGAGGATATTGCCGGTTATATCTCGGTTAGGTCTGGGATTTGCCCTCATCTGGCCCGTACTTTCGCATTTTTCGCATACTTGAATGGCCAGATCCTGTGTTCTTCTATTGTTAGGATCACGTAGTAATGTGGTACCACACTGAAACAGTCAATAAAAGCTGGTTCCGAATAGTATTTTAGAGGATAACGCTGGCTATGTCTGGGTTAGTAATGGTATTTGCAATCATCTGGCTCATACTTTCGCGTTTTTCGCATATATGTTGGCCAGATCCTGGGTTTTTTCTGGTTATGGTCCCGTAGTAATGAGGTTCCACACCGAAACAGTCAATTAAACCTGGTTGCGATTAATATTTTAGAGGATAACGCCGGTTATGCCTCGGTTAGGTCTGGGATTTGCCCTCATCTGGCTCGTACTTTCGCGTTTTTCGCATATATGTTGGCCAGATCCTGGGTTTTTTCTGGTTAGGATCCCGTAGTAATGAGGTTCCACACCGAAACAGTCAATTAAACCTGGTTGCGATTAATATTTTAGAGGATAACGCCGGTTATGTCTCGGTTAGGTCTGGGATTTGCCATCATCTGGCTCGTACATTCGCATTTTTCGCATACTTGTTGGCCAGATCCTGGGTTTCTTCTGGTTTGGATAACGTAGTAATGTGGGACCACACTGAAACAGTCAATTAAACCTGGTTTCGATTAATATTTTAGAGGATAACGCTGGTTATGTCTGGGTTAGTTCTGGTATTTGCAATCATCTTGCTCATACTTTCGCATTTCTCGCATACTTGTTGGCGAGATCCTGGCCTTTTTCTGGTTTGTATCACGTAGTAATGTGGTACCACACTGAAACAGTCAATAGAAGCTGGTTCCGAATAGTATTCTAGAGGATAACGCTGGCTATGTCTGGGTTAGTTCTGGTATTTGCAATCATCTTGCTCATACTTTCGCTTTTTTCCCATACTTGTTGGACAGATGCTGGGTTTTTTCTGGTTTGGACAACGTAGTAATGAGGTACCTCACTGAAACAGTCAATGAAAGCTGGTTCCGATTAGAGTTTTAGAGGATAACGCTGGTTATGTCTGGGTTAGTTCTGGTATTTGCAATCATCTGGCTCATGCTTTCGCGTTTTTCTCATATTTGTTGGCCAGATCCTGGGTTTTTTCTGGTTAGGGTCCCGTAGTAATGAGGTTCCACACCGAAACAGTCAATTAAACCTGGTTGCGATTAATATTTTAGAGGATAACGCCGGTTATGTCTCGGTTAGGTCTGGGATTTGCCCTCATCTGGCTCGTACCTGCGCATTTTTCGCATACTTGTTGGCCATATCCTGGCCTTATTCTGGTTTGTATCACGTAGTAAGGTGGTACCACACTGAAACAGTCAATAGAAGCTGGTTCCGAATAGTATTTTAGAGGATAACGCTGGCTATGTCTGGGTTAGTAATGGTATTTGCAATCATCTGGCTCATACTTTCGCGTTTTTCGCATATATGTTGGCCAGATCCTGGGTTTCTTCTGGTTAGGATCCCGTAGTAATGAGGTTCCACACCGAAACAGTCAATTAAACCTGGTTGCGATTAATATTTTAGAGGATAACGCCGGTTATGCCTCGGTTAGGTCTGGGATTTGCCCTCATCTGGCTCGTACTTTCGCATTTTTCGCATACTTGTTGACCAGATCCTGGGCTTTTTCTGGTTTGGATCACGCAGTAATGTGGTACCACACTGAAACAGTCAATAAAAGCTGGTTGCGATTAATATTTTAGAGGATAACGCCGGTTATGTCTCGGTTAGGTCTGGGATTTGCCCTCATCTGGCTCGTACATTCGCTTTTTTCGCATACTTGTTGGCCAGATGCTGGGTTTCTTCTAGTTTGGACCACGTAGTAATGAGGTACCTCACTGAAACAGTCAATAAAAGCTGGTTCCGATTAGTGTTTTAGAGGATAACGCTGGTTATGTCTGGGTTAGTTCTGGTATTTGCAATCATCTTGCTCATACTTTCGCATTTCTCGCATACTTGTTGGCGAGATCCTGGCCTTTTTCTGGTTTGGATTCCGTAGTAATGAGGTGCCACACCGAAACAGTCAATTAAACCTGGTTGCGAATAATATTTTAGAGGATAACGCCGGTTATGTCTCGGTTAGGGCTGGGATTTGCCCTCATCTGGCTCGTACCAATCGCATTTCTCGCATACTTGTTGGCCAGATCCTGGGCTTTTTCTGGTTCGGATCACGTAGTAATGTGGTACCACACTGAGACAGTCAATAAAAGCTGGTCCCGATTAGTATTTTAGAGCTGGTTATGTTTCGGTTAGGTCTGGCATTTGCCCTCATCTGGCTCGTACTTTCGCATTTTTCGCATACTTGTTGGCCAGATCCCGGGTTTTTCCTGGTTTGGATCCCGTAATAATGACATTCCACACCGAAACAGTCAATTAAACCTGGTTTCTATTAATATTTTAGAGGATATTGCCGGTTATATCTCGGTTAGGTCTGGGATTTGCCCTCATCTGGCCCGTACTTCCGCATTTTTCGCATACTTGAATGGCAAGATCCTGGCCATTTTCAGGTTTGTATCACGTAGTAATGCGGTACTACACAGAAACTGTCAATTAAATCTGGTTGCGATTAATATTCTAGAGGATAACGCTGGTTATGTCTGGGTTAGTAATGGTATTTGCAATCATCTGGCTCATACTTTCGCGTTTTTCGCATATATGTTGGCCAGATCCTGGGTTTTTTCTGGTTAGGATCCCGTAGTAATGAGGTTCCACACCGAAACAGTCAATCAAACCTGGTTCCGATTAATATTTTAGAGGATAACGCCGGTTATGTCTCGGTTAGGTCTGGGATTTGCCCTCATCTGGCTCGTACATTCGCATTTTTCGCATACTTGTTGGCCAGATCCTGGGTTTCTTCTGGTTTGGATAACGTAGTAATGTGGGACCACACTGAAACAGTCAATTAAACCTGGTTTCGATTAATATTTTAGAGGATAACTCCGGTTATTTCTCGGTTAGGTCTGGGATTTGCCCTCATCTGTCTCGTACTTCCGCAATTTTCGCATACTTATTGGCAAGATCCTGGCCTTTTTCAGGTTTGTATCACGTAGTAATGCGGTACTACACCGAAACTGTCAATTAAATCTGGTTGCGATTAATATTCTAGAGGATAACGCTGGTTATGTCTCGGTTAGGTCTGGGATTTGCCCTCATCTGATCCGTACTTTCGCATTTTTCGCATACTTGTTGGCCAGATCCTGGCCTTTTTCTGGCTTGGACCAAGTAGTAATGTGGGACCACACTGAAACAGTCAATTAAACCTGGTTGCGATTAATATTTTAGAGGATAACGCCGGTTATGTCTCGGTTAGGTCTGGGATTTGTCCTCATCTGGCTCGTACATTCGCATTTTTCGCATGCATGTTGGCCAGATCCTGGGTTTCTTCTGGTTTGGATAACGTAGTAATGTGGGACCACACTGAAACAGTCAATTAAACCTGGTTTCGATTAATATTTTAGAGGATAACTCCGGTTATTTCTCGGTTAGGTCTGGGATTTGCCCTCATCTGTCTCGTACTTTCGCATTTTTCGCATACTTGAATGGCCAGATCCTGTGTTTTTCTATTGTTAGGATCACGTAGTAATGTGGTACCACACTGAAACAGTCAATTAAACCTGGTTGCGACTAAAATTTTAGAGGATAACGCAGGATATGTCTCGGTTAGTTCTGGTATTTGCAATCATCTGGCTCATACTTGTTCGCAAGATCCTGGGCTTTTTCTGGTTTGTGTCACGTAGTAATGCGGTACCACACCGAAACAGTCAATTAAACCTGGTTGCGATTAATATTTTAGAGGATAACGCGGGTTATGTCTCGGTTAGGTCTGGGTTTTGCCCCCATCTGGCTCGTACTTTCGCATTTTTCGCATACTTGTTGGCCAGATCCTGGGCATTTTCTGGTTTGTATCACGTAGTAATGTGGTACCACACTGAAACAGTCAATAGAAGCTGGTTCCGAATAGTATTTTAGAGGATAACGCTGGCTATGTCTGGGTTAGTTCTGGTATTTGCAATCATCTGGCTCATACTTTCGCGTTTCTCGCATACTTGTTGGCCAGATCCTGGCCTTTTTCTGGTTTGTATCACGTAGTAATGTGGTACCACACTGAAACAGTCAATAGAAGCTGGTTCCGAATAGTATTCTAGAGGATAACGCTGGTTATGTCTGTGTTAGTTCTGGTATTTGCAATCATCTGGCTCATGCTTTCGCGTTTTTCTCATATTTGTTGGCCAGATCCTGGGTTTTTTCTGGTTTGGATTCCTTAGTAATGAGGTGCCACACCGAAACAGTCAATTAAACCTGGTTGCGAATAATATTTTAGAGGATAACGCAGGTTATGTCTCAGTTAGTTCTGGGATTTGCCGTCATCTGGCCCGTACTTTCGCGTTTCTCGCATACTTGTTCGCAAGATCCTGGGCTATTTCTGGTTTGTGTCACGTAGTAATGCGGTACCACACCGAAACAGTCAATTAAACCTTGGTTGCGATTAATATTTTAGAGGATAATGCAGGTTATGTCTCGGTTAGGTCTGGTATTTGCAATCATCTTGCTCATACTTTCGCTTTCTTCGCATACTTGTTGGCCAGATGCTGGGTTTTTTCTGGTTTGGACCACGTAGCAATGAGGTACCTCACTGAAACGGTCAATAAAAGCTGGTTCCGATTAGTGTTTTAGAGGATAACGCCGGTTATATCTCGGTTATGTCTCGGATTTGCCCTCATTTGGCTCGTACCTTCGCATTTTTCCCATACTTGTTGGCCAGATCCTGGCCTTTTTCTGGCTTGGACCAAGTAGTAATGTGGGACCACACTGAAACAGTCAATTAAACCTGGTTGCGATTAATATTTTTGAGGATAACGCCGTTTGTGTCTCGGTTAGGTCTGGGATTTGCCCTCATCTGGCTCGTACTTTCGCATTTTTCGCATACTTGTTGGCCAGATCCTGGGTTTTTCCTGGTTTGGATCCCGTAATAATGACATTCCACACCGAAACAGTCAATTAAACCTGGTTTCTATTAATATTTTAGAGGATATTGCCGGTTATATCTCGGTTAGGTCTGGGATTTGCCCTCATCTGGCCCGTACTTTCGCATTTTTCGCATACTTGAATGGCCAGATCCTGTGTTCTTCTATTGTTAGGATCACGTAGTAATGTGGTACCACACTGAAACAGTCAATAAAAGCTGGTTCCGAATAGTATTTTAGAGGATAACGCTGGCTATGTCTGGGTTAGTAATGGTATTTGCAATCATCTGGCTCATACTTTCGCGTTTTTCGCATATATGTTGGCCAGATCCTGGGTTTTTTCTGGTTAGGGTCCCGTAGTAATGAGGTTCCACACCGAAACAGTCAATTAAACCTGGTTGCGATTAATATTTTAGAGGATAACGCCGGTTATGCCTCGGTTAGGTCTGGGATTTGCCCTCATCTGGCTCGTACTTTCGCGTTTTTCGCATATATGTTGGCCAGATCCTGGGTTTTTTCTGGTTAGGATCCCGTAGTAATGAGGTTCCACACCGAAACAGTCAATTAAACCTGGTTGCGATTAATATTTTAGAGGATAACGCCGGTTATGTCTCGGTTAGGTCTGGGATTTGCCATCATCTGGCTCGTACATTCGCATTTTTCGCATACTTGTTGGCCAGATCCTGGGTTTCTTCTGGTTTGGATAACGTAGTAATGTGGGACCACACTGAAACAGTCAATTAAACCTGGTTTCGATTAATATTTTAGAGGATAACGCTGGTTATGTCTGGGTTAGTTCTGGTGTTTGCAATCATCTTGCTCATACTTTCGCATTTCTCGCATACTTGTTGGCGAGATCCTGGCCTTTTTCTGGTTTCTATCACGTAGTAATGTGGTACCACACTGAAACAGTCAATAGAAGCTGGTTCCGAATAGTATTCTAGAGGATAACGCTGGCTATGTCTGGGTTAGTTCTGGTATTTGCAATCATCTTGCTCATACTTTCGCTTTTTTCCCATACTTGTTGGACAGATGCTGGGTTTTTTCTGGTTTGGACAACGTAGTAATGAGGTACCTCACTGAAACAGTCAATGAAAGCTGGTTCCGATTAGAGTTTTAGAGGATAACGCTGGTTATGTCTGGGTTAGTTCTGGTATTTGCAATCATCTGGCTCATGCTTTCGCGTTTTTCTCATATTTGTTGGCCAGATCCTGGGTTTTTTCTGGTTAGGGTCCCGTAGTAATGAGGTTCCACACCGAAACAGTCAATTAAACCTGGTTGCGATTAATATTTTAGAGGATAACGCCGGTTATGTCTCGGTTAGGTCTGGGATTTGCCCTCATCTGGCTCGTACTTTCGCATTTTTCGCATACTTGTTGGCCAGATCCTGGGCTTTTTCTGGTTTGGATCACGCAGTAATGTGGTACCACACTGAAACAGTCAATAAAAGCTGGTTGCGATTAATATTTTAGAGGATAACGCCGGTTATGTCTCGGTTAGGTCTGGGATTTGCCCTCATCTGGCTCGTACATTCGCTTTTTTCGCATACTTGTTGGCCAGATGCTGGGTTTCTTCTAGTTTGGACCACGTAGTAATGAGGTACCTCACTGAAACAGTCAATAAATGCTGGTTCCGATTAGTGTTTTAGAGGATAATGCTGGTTATGTCTGGGTTAGTTCTGGTATTTGCAATCATCTGGCTCATACTTTCGCGTTTCTCGCATACTTGTTGGCCAGATCCTGGCCTTTTTCTGGTTTGTATCACGTAGTAATGTGGTACCACACTGAAACAGACAATAGAAGCTGGTTCCGAATAGTATTCTAGAGGATAACGCTGGCCATGTCTGGGTTAGGTCTGGTATTTGCAATCATCTTGCTCATACTTTCGCTTTTTTCGCATACTTGTTGGCCAGATGCTGGGTTTTTTCTGGTTTGGACAACGTAGTAATGAGGTACCTCACTGAAACAGTCAATAAAAGCTGGTTCCGATTAGAGTTTTAGAGGATAACGCTGGTTATGTCTGGGTTAGTTCTGGTATTTGCAATCATCTGGCACATGCTTTCGCGTTTTTCTCATATTTGTTGGCCAGATCCTGGGTTTTTTCTGGTTTGGATTCCTTAGTAATGAGGTGCCACACCGAAACAGTCAATTAAACCTGGTTGCGAATAATATTTTAGAGGATAACGCCGGTTATGTCTCGGTTAGGGTTGGGAGTTGCCCTCATCTGGCTCGTACTTTCGCGTTTTTCGCATATATGTTGGCCAGATCCTGGGTTTTTTCTGGTTAGGATCCCGTAGTAATGAGGTTCCACACCGAAACAGTCAATTAAACCTGGTTGCGATTAATATTTTAGAGGATAACGCCGGTTATGTCTCGGTAAGGTCTGGGATTTGCCATCATCTGGCTCGTACATTCGCATTTTTCGCATACTTGTTGGCCAGATCCTGGGTTTCTTCTGGTTTGGATAACGTAGTAATGTGGGACCACACTGAAACAGTCAATTAAACCTGGTTTCGATTAATATTTTAGAGGATAACGCTGGTTATGTCTGGGTTAGTTCTGGTGTTTGCAATCATCTTGCTCATACTTTCGCATTTCTCGCATACTTGTTGGCGAGATCCTGGCCTTTTTCTGGTTTCTATCACGTAGCAATGTGGTACCACACTGAAACAGTCAATAGAAGCTGGTTCCGAATAGTATTCTAGAGGATAACGCTGGCTATGTCTGGGTTAGTTCTGGTATTTGCAATCATCTTGCTCATACTTTCGCTTTTTTCCCATACTTGTTGGACAGATGCTGGGTTTTTTCTGGTTTGGACAACGTAGTAATGAGGTACCTCACTGAAACAGTCAATGAAAGCTGGTTCCGATTAGAGTTTTAGAGGATAACGCTGGTTATGTCTGGGCTAATTCTGGTATTTGCAATCATCTGGCTCATGCTTTCGCATTTTTCGCATACTTGTTGGCCAGATCCTGGGTTTTTTCTGGTTAGGGTCCCGTAATAATGACATTCCACACCGAAACAGTCAATTAAACCTGGTTTCTATTAATATTTTAGAGGATATTGCCGGTTATATCTCGGTTAGGTCTGGGATTTGCCCTCATCTGGCCCGTACTTTCGCATTTTTCGCATACTTGAATGGCCAGATCCTGTGTTCTTCTATTGTTAGGATCACGTAGTAATGTGGTACCACACTGAAACAGTCAATAAAAGCTGGTTCCGAATAGTATTTTAGAGGATAACGCTGGCTATGTCTGGGTTAGTAATGGTATTTGCAATCATCTGGCTCATACTTTCGCGTTTTTCGCATATATGTTGGCCAGATCCTGGGTTTTTTCTGGTTAGGGTCCCGTAGTAATGAGGTTCCACACCGAAACAGTCAATTAAACCTGGTTGCGATTAATATTTTAGAGGATAACGCCGGTTATGCCTCGGTTAGGTCTGGGATTTGCCCTCATCTGGCTCGTACTTTCGCGTTTTTCGCATATATGTTGGCCAGATCCTGGGTTTTTTCTGGTTAGGATCCCGTAGTAATGAGGTTCCACACCGAAACAGTCAATTAAACCTGGTTGCGATTAATATTTTAGAGGATAACGCCGGTTATGTCTCGGTTAGGTCTGGGATTTGCCATCATCTGGCTCGTACATTCGCATTTTTCGCATACTTGTTGGCCAGATCCTGGGTTTCTTCTGGTTTGGATAACGTAGTAATGTGGGACCACACTGAAACAGTCAATTAAACCTGGTTTCGATTAATATTTTAGAGGATAACGCTGGTTATGTCTGGGTTAGTTCTGGTGTTTGCAATCATCTTGCTCATACTTTCGCATTTCTCGCATACTTGTTGGCGAGATCCTGGCCTTTTTCTGGTTTCTATCACGTAGTAATGTGGTACCACACTGAAACAGTCAATAGAAGCTGGTTCCGAATAGTATTCTAGAGGATAACGCTGGCTATGTCTGGGTTAGTTCTGGTATTTGCAATCATCTTGCTCATACTTTCGCTTTTTTCCCATACTTGTTGGACAGATGCTGGGTTTTTTCTGGTTTGAACAACGTAGTAATGAGGTACCTCACTGAAACAGTCAATGAAAGCTGGTTCCGATTAGAGTTTTAGAGGATAACGCTGGTTATGTCTGGGTTAGTTCTGGTATTTGCAATCATCTGGCTCATGCTTTCGCGTTTTTCTCATATTTGTTGGCCAGATCCTGGGTTTTTTCTGGTTAGGGTCCCGTAGTAATGAGGTTCCACACCGAAACAGTCAATTAAACCTGGTTGCGATTAATATTTTAGAGGATAACGCCGGTTATGTCTCGGTTAGGTCTGGGATTTGCCCTCATCTGGCTCGTACTTTCGCATTTTTCGCATACTTGTTGGCCAGATCCTGGGCTTTTTCTGGTTTGGATCACGCAGTAATGTGGTACCACACTGAAACAGTCAATAAAAGCTGGTTGCGATTAATATTTTAGAGGATAACGCCGGTTATGTCTCGGTTAGGTCTGGGATTTGCCCTCATCTGGCTCGTACATTCGCTTTTTTCGCATACTTGTTGGCCAGATGCTGGGTTTCTTCTAGTTTGGACCACGTAGTAATGAGGTACCTCACTGAAACAGTCAATAAATGCTGGTTCCGATTAGTGTTTTAGAGGATAATGCTGGTTATGTCTGGGTTAGTTCTGGTATTTGCAATCATCTGGCTCATACTTTCGCGTTTCTCGCATACTTGTTGGCCAGATCCTGGCCTTTTTCTGGTTTGTATCACGTAGTAATGTGGTACCACACTGAAACAGACAATAGAAGCTGGTTCCGAATAGTATTCTAGAGGATAACGCTGGCTATGTCTGGGTTAGGTCTGGTATTTGCAATCATCTTGCTCATACTTTCGCTTTTTTCGCATACTTGTTGGCCAGATGCTGGGTTTTTTCTGGTTTGGACAACGTAGTAATGAGGTACCTCACTGAAACAGTCAATAAAAGCTGGTTCCGATTAGAGTTTTAGAGGATAACGCTTGTTATGTCTGGGTTAGTTCTGGTATTTGCAATCATCTGGCACATGCTTTCGCGTTTTTCTCATATTTGTTGGCCAGATCCTGGGTTTTTTCTGGTTTGGATTCCTTAGTAATGAGGTGCCACACCGAAACAGTCAATTAAACCTGGTTGCGAATAATATTTTAGAGGATAACGCCGGTTATGTCTCGGTTAGGGTTGGGAGTTGCCCTCATCTGGCTCGTACTTTCGCGTTTTTCGCATATATGTTGGCCAGATCCTGGGTTTTTTCTGGTTAGGATCCCGTAGTAATGAGGTTCCACACCGAAACAGTCAATTAAACCTGGTTGCGATTAATATTTTAGAGGATAACGCCGGTTATGTCTCGGTTAGGTCTGGGATTTGCCATCATCTGGCTCGTACATTCGCATTTTTCGCATACTTGTTGGCCAGATCCTGGGTTTCTTCTGGTTTGGATAACGTAGTAATGTGGGACCACACTGAAACAGTCAATTAAACCTGGTTTCGATTAATATTTTAGAGGATAACGCTGGTTATGTCTGGGTTAGTTCTGGTGTTTGCAATCATCTTGCTCATACTTTCGCATTTCTCGCATACTTGTTGGCGAGATCCTGGCCTTTTTCTGGTTTCTATCACGTAGTAATGTGGTACCACACTGAAACAGTCAATAGAAGCTGGTTCCGAATAGTATTCTAGAGGATAACGCTGGCTATGTCTGGGTTAGTTCTGGTATTTGCAATCATCTTGCTCATACTTTCGCTTTTTTCCCATACTTGTTGGACAGATGCTGGGTTTTTTCTGGTTTGGACAACGTAGTAATGAGGTACCTCACTGAAACAGTCAATGAAAGCTGGTTCCGATTAGAGTTTTAGAGGATAACGCTGGTTATGTCTGGGTTAATTCTGGTATTTGCAATCATCTGGCTCATGCTTTCGCGTTTTTCTCATATTTGTTGGCCAGATCCTGGGTTTTTTCTGGTTAGGGTCCCGTAGTAATGAGGTTCCACACCGAAACAGTCAATTAAACCTGGTTGCGATTAATATTTTAGAGGATAACGCCGGTTATGTCTCGGTTAGGTCTGGGATTTGCCCTCATCTGGCTCGTACTTTCGCATTTTTCGCATACTTGTTGGCCAGATCCTGGGCTTTTTCTGGTTTGGATCACGCAGTAATGTGGTACCACACTGAAACAGTCAATAAAAGCTGGTTGCGATTAATATTTTAGAGGATAACGCCGGTTATGTCTCGGTTAGGTCTGGGATTTGCCCTCATCTGGCTCGTACATTCGCTTTTTTCGCATACTTGTTGGCCAGATGCTGGGTTTCTTCTAGTTTGGACCACGTAGTAATGAGGTACCTCACTGAAACAGTCAATAAATGCTGGTTCCGATTAGTGTTTTAGAGGATAATGCTGGTTATGTCTGGGTTAGTTCTGGTATTTGCAATCATCTGGCTCATACTTTCGCGTTTCTCGCATACTTGTTGGCCAGATCCTGGCCTTTTTCTGGTTTGTATCACGTAGTAATGTGGTACCACACTGAAACAGACAATAGAAGCTGGTTCCGAATAGTATTCTAGAGGATAACGCTGGCTATGTCTGGGTTAGGTCTGGTATTTGCAATCATCTTGCTCATACTTTCGCTTTTTTCGCATACTTGTTGGCCAGATGCTGGGTTTTTTCTGGTTTGGACAACGTAGTAATGAGGTACCTCACTGAAACAGTCAATAAAAGCTGGTTCCGATTAGAGTTTTAGAGGATAACGCTGGTTATGTCTGGGTTAGTTCTGGTATTTGCAATCATCTGGCACATGCTTTCGCGTTTTTCTCATATTTGTTGGCCAGATCCTGGGTTTTTTCTGGTTTGGATTCCTTAGTAATGAGGTGCCACACCGAAACAGTCAATTAAACCTGGTTGCGAATAATATTTTAGAGGATAACGCCGGTTATGTCTCGGTTAGGGTTGGGAGTTGCCCTCATCTGGCTCGTACCAATCGCATTTCTCGCATACTTGTTGGCCAGATCCTGGGCTTTTTCTGGTTCGGATCACGTAGTAATGTGGTACCACACTGAGACAGGCAACAAAAGTTGGTCCCGATTAGTATTTTAGAGGATAACGCTGGTTATGTTTCGGTTAGGTCTGGGATTTGCCCTCATCTGGCTCGTACTTTCGCATTTTTCGCATATATGTTGGCCAGATCCTGGGTTTTTTCTGGTTAGGATCCCGTAGTAATGAGGTTCCACACCGAAACAGTCAATTAAACCTGGTTGCGAATAATATTTTAGAGGATAACGCCGGTTATGTCTCGGTTAGGTCTGGGATTTGCCCTCATCTGGCTCGTACATTCGCATTTTTCGCATACTTGTTGGGCAGATCCTGGGTTTCTTCTGGTTTGGATAACGTAGTAATGTGGGACCACACTGAAACAGTCAATTAAACCTGGTTTCGAATAATATTTTAGAGGATAACTCCGGTTATTTCTCGGTTACGTCTGGGATTTGCCCTCATCTGTCTCGTACTTTCGCATTTTTCGCATACTTGAATGGCCAGATCCTGTGTTTTTCTATTGTTAGGATCACGTAGTAATGTGGTACCACACTGAAACAGTCAATTAAACCTGGTTGCGACTAAAATTTTAGAGGATAACGCAGGTTATGTCTCGGTTAGTTCTGGTATTTGCAATCATCTGGCTCATACTCGTTCGCAAGATCCTGGGCTTTTTCTGGTTTGTGTCACGTAGTAATGCGGTACCACACCGAAACAGTCAATTAAACCTGGTTGCGATTAATATTTTAGGGGATAACGCGGGTTATGTCTCGGTTAGGTCTGGATTTTGCTCTCATCTGGCTCGTACTTTCGCATTTTTCGCATACTTGTTGGCCAGATCCTGGGCTTTTTCTGGTTTGTATCACGTAGTAATGTGGTACCACACTGAAACAGTCAATAGAAGCTGGTTCCGATTAGTGTTTTAGAGGATAATGCTGGTTATGTCTGGGTTAGTTCTGGTATTTGCAATCATCTGGCTCATACTTTCGCGTTTCTCGCATACTTGTTGGCCAGATCCTGGCCTTTTTCTGGTTTGTATCACGTAGTAATGTGGTACCACACTGAAACAGACAATAGAAGCTGGTTCCGAATAGTATTCTAGAGGATAACGCTGGCTATGTCTGGGTTAGGTCTGGTATTTCCAATCATCTTGCTCATACTTTCGCTTTTTTCGCATACTTGTTGGCCAGATGCTGGGTTTTTTCTGGTTTGGACAACGTAGTAATGAGGTACTTCACTGAAACAGTCAATAAAAGCTGGTTCCGATTAGAGTTTTAGAGGATAACGCTGGTTATGTCTGGGTTAGTTCTGGTATTTGCAATCATCTGGCACATGCTTTCGCGTTTTTCTCATATTTGTTGGCCAGATCCTGGGTTTTTTCTGGTTTGGATTCCTTAGTAATGAGGTGCCACACCGAAACAGTCAATTAAACCTGGTTGCGAATAATATTTTAGAGGATAACGCCGGTTATGTCTCGGTTAGGGTTGGGAGTTGCCCTCATCTGGCTCGTACCAATCGCATTTCTCGCATACTTGTTGGCCAGATCCTGGGCTTTTTCTGGTTCGGATCACGTAGTAATGTGGTACCACACTGAGACAGGCAATAAAAGTTGGTCCCGATTAGTATTTTAGAGGATAACGCTGGTTATGTTTCGGTTAGGTCTGGGATTTGCCCTCATCTGGCTCGTACTTTCGCATTTTTCGCATATATGTTGGCCAGATCCTGGGTTTTTTCTGGTTAGGATCCCGTAGTAATGAGGTTCCACACCGAAACAGTCAATTAAACCTGGTTGCGAATAATATTTTAGAGGATAACGCCGGTTATGTCTCGGTTAGGTCTGGGATTTGCCCTCATCTGGCTCGTACATTCGCATTTTTCGCATACTTGTTGGGCAGATCCTGGGTTTCTTCTGGTTTGGATAACGTAGTAATGTGGGACCACACTGAAACAGTCAATTAAACCTGGTTTCGAATAATATTTTAGAGGATAACTCCGGTTATTTCTCGGTTACGTCTGGGATTTGCCCTCATCTGTCTCGTACTTTCGCATTTTTCGCATACTTGAATGGCCAGATCCTGTGTTTTTCTATTGTTAGGATCACGTAGTAATGTGGTACCACACTGAAACAGTCAATTAAACCTGGTTGCGACTAAAATTTTAGAGGATAACGCAGGTTATGTCTCGGTTAGTTCTGGTATTTGCAATCATCTGGCTCATACTCGTTCGCAAGATCCTGGGCTTTTTCTGGTTTGTGTCACGTAGTAATGCGGTACCACACCGAAACAGTCAATTAAACCTGGTTGCGATTAATATTTTAGGGGATAACGCGGGTTATGTCTCGGTTAGGTCTGGATTTTGCTCTCATCTGGCTCGTACTTTCGCATTTTTCGCATACTTGTTGGCCAGATCCTGGGCTTTTTCTGGTTTGTATCACGTAGTAATGTGGTACCACACTGAAGCAGTCAATTAAACCTGGTTTCTATTAATATTTTAGAGGATAACGCCGGTATATATCTCGGTTAGGTCTGGGATTTGCCCTCATCTGGCTCGTACCTTCGCATTTTTCGCGTACTTGTTGGCCAGATCCTGGCCTTTTTCTGGCTCGGACCACGTAGTAATGTGGTACCACACCGAAAGAGGGTATTAATCCCGGTTGCAATTAATATTTTAGAGGATAACGCCGGTTATGTCTCGGTTGGGGCTGGGATTTGCCCTCATCTGGCTCGTACTTTCGCATTTCTCGCATACTTGTTGGCCAGATCCTGGGCTTTTTCTGGTTTGGGTCACGTAGTAATGTGGTACCACACTGAAACAATCAATAAAAGCTGGACCCGAATAGTATTTTAGAGGATAACGCTGGCTATGTCTGGGTTAGTTCTGGTATTTGCAATCATCTGGCTCATACTTTCGCGTTTTTCGCATATTTGTTGGCCAGATCCTGGGTTTTTTCTGGTTAGGATCCCGTAGTAACGAGGTTCCACACCGAAACAGTCAATTAAACCTGGTTGCGATTAATATTTTAGAGGATAACGCCGGTTATGTCTCGGTTTGGTCTGGGATTTGCCCTCATCTGGCTCGTACCTGCGCATTTTTCGCATACTTGTTGGCCATATCCTGGCCTTATTCTGGTTTGTATCACGTAGTAAGGTGGTACCACACTGAAACAGTCAATAGAAGCTGGTTCCGAATAGTATTTTAGAGGATAACGCTGGCTATGTCTGGGTTAGTAATGGTATTTGCAATCATCTGGCTCATACTTTCGCGTTTTTCGCATATATGTTGGCCAGATCCTGGGTTTCTTCTGGTTAGGATCCCGTAGTAATGAGGTTCCACACCGAAACAGTCAATTAAACCTGGTTGCGATTAATATTTTAGAGGATAACGCCGGTTATGCCTCGGTTAGGTCTGGGATTTGCCCTCATCTGGCTCGTACTTTCGCATTTTTCGCATACTTGTTGACCAGATCCTGGGCTTTTTCTGGTTTGGATCACGCAGTAATGTGGTACCACACTGAAACAGTCAATAAAAGCTGGTTGCGATTAATATTTTAGAGGATAACGCCGGTTATGTCTCGGTTAGGTCTGGGATTTGCCCTCATCTGGCTCGTACATTCGCTTTTTTCGCATACTTGTTGGCCAGATGCTGGGTTTCTTCTAGTTTGGACCACGTAGTAATGAGGTACCTCACTGAAACAGTCAATAAAAGCTGGTTCCGATTAGTGTTTTAGAGGATAACGCCGGTTATGTCTGGGTTAGTTCTGGTATTTGCAATCATCTTGCTCATACTTTCGCATTTCTCGCATACTTGTTGGCGAGATCCTGGCCTTTTTCTGGTTTGGATTCCGTAGTAATGAGGTGCCACACCGAAACAGTCAATTAAACCTGGTTGCGAATAATATTTTAGAGGATAACGCCGGTTATGTCTCGGTTAGGGCTGGGATTTGCCCTCATCTGGCTCGTACCAATCGCATTTCTCGCATACTTGTTGGCCAGATCCTGGGCTTTTTCTGGTTCGGATCACGTAGTAATGTGGTACCACACTGAGACAGTCAATAAAAGCTGGTCCCGATTAGTATTTTAGAGCTGGTTATGTTTCGGTTAGGTCTGGCATTTGCCCTCATCTGGCTCGTACTTTCGCATTTTTCGCATACTTGTTGGCCAGATCCTGGGTTTTTCCTGGTTTGGATCCCGTAATAATGACATTCCACACCGAAACAGTCAATTAAACCTGGTTTCTATTAATATTTTAGAGGATATTGCCGGTTATATCTCGGTTAGGTCTGGGATTTGCCCTCATCTGGCCCGTACTTCCGCATTTTTCGCATACTTGAATGGCAAGATCCTGGCCATTTTCAGGTTTGTATCACGTAGTAATGCGGTACTACACAGAAACTGTCAATTAAATCTGGTTGCGATTAATATTCTAGAGGATAACGCTGGTTATGTCTGGGTTAGTAATGGTATTTGCAATCATCTGGCTCATACTTTCGCGTTTTTCGCATATATGTTGGCCAGATCCTGGGTTTTTTCTGGTTAGGATCCCGTAGTAATGAGGTTCCACACCGAAACAGTCAATTAAACCTGGTTCCGATTAATATTTTAGAGGATAACGCCGGTTATGTCTCGGTTAGGTCTGGGATTTGCCCTCATCTGGCTCGTACATTCGCATTTTTCGCATACTTGTTGGCCAGATCCTGGGTTTCTTCTGGTTTGGATAACGTAGTAATGTGGGACCACACTGAAACAGTCAATTAAACCTGGTTTCGATTAATATTTTAGAGGATAACTCCGGTTATTTCTCGGTTAGGTCTGGGATTTGCCCTCATCTGTCTCGTACTTCCGCAATTTTCGCATACTTATTGGCAAGATCCTGGCCTTTTTCAGGTTTGTATCACGTAGTAATGCGGTACTACACCGAAACTGTCAATTAAATCTGGTTGCGATTAATATTCTAGAGGATAACGCTGGTTATGTCTCGGTTAGGTCTGGGATTTGCCCTCATCTGATCCGTACTTTCGCATTTTTCGCATACTTGTTGGCCAGATCCTGGCCTTTTTCTGGCTTGGACCAAGTAGTAATGTGGGACCACACTGAAACAGTCAATTAAACCTGGTTGCGATTAATATTTTAGAGGATAACGCCGGTTATGTCTCGGTTAGGTCTGGGATTTGTCCTCATCTGGCTCGTACATTCGCATTTTTCGCATGCATGTTGGCCAGATCCTGGGTTTCTTCTGGTTTGGATAACGTAGTAATGTGGGACCACACTGAAACAGTCAATTAAACCTGGTTTCGATTAATATTTTAGAGGATAACTCCGGTTATTTCTCGGTTAGGTCTGGGATTTGCCCTCATCTGTCTCGTACTTTCGCATTTTTCGCATACTTGAATGGCCAGATCCTGTGTTTTTCTATTGTTAGGATCACGTAGTAATGTGGTACCACACTGAAACAGTCAATTAAACCTGGTTGCGACTAAAATTTTAGAGGATAACGCAGGATATGTCTCGGTTAGTTCTGGTATTTGCAATCATCTGGCTCATACTTGTTCGCAAGATCCTGGGCTTTTTCTGGTTTGTGTCACGTAGTAATGCGGTACCACACCGAAACAGTCAATTAAACCTGGTTGCGATTAATATTTTAGAGGATAACGCGGGTTATGTCTCGGTTAGGTCTGGGTTTTGCCCCCATCTGGCTCGTACTTTCGCATTTTTCGCATACTTGTTGGCCAGATCCTGGGCATTTTCTGGTTTGTATCACGTAGTAATGTGGTACCACACTGAAACAGTCAATAGAAGCTGGTTCCGAATAGTATTTTAGAGTATAACGCTGGCTATGTCTGGGTTAGTTCTGGTATTTGCAATCATCTGGCTCATACTTTCGCGTTTCTCGCATACTTGTTGGCCAGATCCTGGCCTTTTTCTGGTTTGTATCACGTAGTAATGTGGTACCACACTGAAACAGTCAATAGAAGCTGGTTCCGAATAGTATTCTAGAGGATAACGCTGGTTATGTCTGTGTTAGTTCTGGTATTTGCAATCATCTGGCTCATGCTTTCGCGTTTTTCTCATATTTGTTGGCCAGATCCTGGGTTTTTTCTGGTTTGGATTCCTTAGTAATGAGGTGCCACACCGAAACAGTCAATTAAACCTGGTTGCGAATAATATTTTACAGGATAACGCCGGTTATGTCTCGGTTAGGGCTGGGATTTGCCCTCATCTGGCTCGTACCAATCGCATTTCTCGCGTACTTGTTGGCCAGATCCTGGCCATTTTCTGGCTCGGACCACGTAGTAATGTGGTACCACACCGAAACAGGGTATTAATCCCGGTTGCAATTAATATTTTAGAGGATAACGCCGGTTATGTCTCGGTTAGGGCTGGGATTTGCCCTCATCTGGCTCGTACTTTCGCATTTTTCGCATATTTGTTGGCCAGATCCTGGGTTTTTTCTGGTTAGGATCCCGTAGTAACGAGGTTCCACACCGAAACAGTCAATTAAACCTGGTTGCGATTAATATTTTAGAGGATAACGCAGGTTATGTCTCGGTTAGGTCTGGGATTTGCCCTCACCTGGCTCGTACCTGCGCATTTTTCGCATACTTGTTGGCCATATCCTGGCCTTATTCTGGTTTGTATCACGTAGTAATGTGGTACCACACTGAAACAGTCAATAGAAGCTGGTTCCGAATAGTATTTTAGAGGATAACGCTGGCTATGTCTGGGTTAGTTCTGGTATTTGCAATCATCTGGCTCATACTTTCGCGTTTTTCGCATATTTGTTGGCCAGATCCTGGGTTTTTTCTGGTTTGGATCCCGTAGTAACGAGGTTCCACACCGAAACAGTCAATTAAACCTGGTTGCGATTAATATTTTAGAGGATAACGCCGGCTATGTCTCGGTTAGGTCTGGGATTTGCCCTCATCCGGCTCGAACTTTCGCATTTTTCGCATACTGGCATGGCCAGATCCTGTGTTTTTCTATTGTTAGGATCACGTAGTAATGTGGTACCACACTGAAACAGTCAATTAAACCTGGTTGCGACTAAAATTTTAGAGGATAACGCAGGTTATGTCTCGGTTAGTTCTGGTATTTGCAATCATCTGGCTCATACTTTCGCGTTTCTCGCATACTTGTTCGCACGATCCTGGGCTTTTTCTGGTTTGTGTCACGTAGTAATGCGGAACCACACCGAAACAGTCAATTAAACCTGGTTGCGATTAATATTTTAGTGGATAACGCTGGCTATGTCTGGGTTAGTTCTGGTATTTGCAATCATCTGGCTCATACTTTCGCGTTTTTCGCATATTTGTTGGTCAGATCCTGGGTTTTTTCTGGTTAGGATCCCGTAGTAACGAGGTTCCACACCGAAACAGTCAATTAAACCTGGTTGCGATTAATATTTTAGAGGATAACGCCGGTTACGTCTCGGTAAGGTCTGGGATTTGCCCTCATCCGGCTCGTACTTTCGCATTTTTCGCATACTTGTTGGCCAGATCCTGGGCTTCTTCTGGTTCGGATCACGTAGTAATGTGGGGCCACACTGAAACAGTCAATTAAACCTGGACCCGAATAGTATTTGAGAGGATAACGCTGGCTATGTCTGGGTTAGTTCTGGTATTTGCAATCATCTGGCCCATACTTTCCCGTTTTTCGCATATTTGTTGGCCAGATGCTGGGTTTTTTTCTGGTTTGGATCCCGTAATAATGACGTTCCACACCGAAACAGCCAATTAAACCTGGTTTCGATTAATATGTTAGAGGATAACGCCGGTTATATCTCGGTTAGATCCGGGATTTGCCCTCATGTGGCTCGTAGCTGCGCATTTTTCGCATACTTGTTGGCCATATCCTGGCCTTATTCTGGTATGCATCACGTAGTAATGTGGTACCACACTGAAACAGTCAATAGAAGCTGGTTCCGAATAGTATTTTAGAGGATAACGCTGGCTATGTCTGGGTTAGTTCTGGTATTTGCAATCATCTGGCTCATACTTTCGCTTTTTTCGCATACTTGTTGGCCAGATGCTGGGTTTTTTCTAGTTTGGACCACGTAGTAATGAGGTACCTCACTGAAACAGTCAATAAAACCTGGTTCCGATTAGTGTTTTAGAGGATAATGCTGGTTATGTCTGGGTTAGTTCTGGTATTTGCAATCATCTGGCTCATACTTTCGCTTTTTTCGCATACTTGTTTGCCAGATGCTGGGTTTTTTCTGGTTTGGATCCCGTAGTAATGAGGTGCCACACCGAAACAGTCAATTAAACCTGGTTGCGATTAATATTTTAGAGGATAACGATGGTTATGTCTCGGTTAGGGCTGAGATTTGCCCTCATCTGTCCCGTACCTTCGCATTTCTCGCATACTTGTTGGCCAGATCCTGGCCTTGTTCTGGCTTGGACCAAGTAGTAATGTGGGACCACACTGAAACAGTCAATTAAACCTGGTTGCGATTAATATTTTAGAGGATAACGCCGGTTATGTCTCGGTTAGGTCTGGGATTTGGGCTCATCTGGCCCGTACTTTCGCATTTTTCGCATACTTAAATGGCCAGATCCTGTGTTTTTCTATTGTTAGGATCACGTAGTAATGTGGTACTACACTGAAACAGTCAATTAAACCTGGTTGCGATTAAAATTTTAGAGGATGACGCAGGTTATGTCTCGGTTAGTTCTGGTATTTGCAATCATCTGGCTCGTACCTTCGCATTTTTCGCGTATTTGTTGGCCAGATTTTGGGCTTTTTCTGGTTTGGATCACGTAGTAATGTGGGACCACACTGAAACAGTCAATAAAAGCTGGACCCGAATAGTATTTTAGAGGATAACGCTGGCTATTCCCGCGTTAGTTCTGGTATTTGCAATCATCTGGCTCATACTTTCGCGTTTTTCGCATATTTGTTGGCCAGATCCTGGGTTTTTTCTGGTTAGGATCCCGTAGTAACGAGGGTCCACACCGAAACAGTCAATTAAACCTGGTTGCGATTAATATTTTAGAGGATAACGCCGGTTATGTCTCGGTAAGGACTGGGATTTGCCCTCATCTGGCTCGTACTTTCGCAATTTTCGCATACTTATTGGCAAGCTCCTGGCCTTTTTCTGGTTTGTATCACGTAGTAATGCGGTACTACACCGAAACAGTCAATTAAACCTGGATGCGATTAATATTTTAGAGGATAACGCTGGTTATGTCTCGGTTAGGTCTGGGATTTGCCCTCACCTGGCCCGTAGTTTCGCATTTTTGCATTCTTGTTGGCCAGATCCTAGGCTTTTTGCTGATTTGGATCACGTAGTAATGTGGTACCACACTGAAACAGTCAATAGAAGCTGGTTCCGAATAGTATTTTAGAGGATAACGCTGGCTATGTCTGGGTTAGTTCTGGTATTTGCAATCATCTGGCCCATACTTTCGCTTTTTCGCATATTTATTGGCCAGATCCTGGGTTTTTTCTGGCTTGGATCCCGTAATAATGACGTTCCACACCGAAACAGCCAATTAAACCTGGTTTCGATTAATATGTAAGAGGATAACGCCGGTTATATCTCGGTTAGATCCGGGATTTGCCCTCATCTGGCTCGTACCTGCGCATTTTTCGCATACTTGTTGGCCATATCCTGGCCTTTTTCTGGTTTGTATCACGTAGTAATGTGGTACCACACTGAAACAGTCAATAGAATCTGGTTCCGAATAGTATTTTAGAGGATAACGCTGGCTATGTCTGGGTTAGTTCTGGTATTTGCAATCATCTGGCTCATACTTTCGCGTCTTTCGCATATTTGTTGGCCAGATCCTGGGCTTTTTCTGGGTTGGATCCCGTAGTAATGAGGTTCCACACCGAAACAGTCAATTAAACCTGGTTGCGATTAATATTTTAGAGGATAACGCCGGTTATGTCTCGGTTAGGTCTGGGATTTGCCCTCATCTGGCTCGTACTTTCGCATTTTTCGCATACTTGTTGGCCAGATCCTGGGCTTTTTCTGGTTTGTATCACGTAGTAATGTGGTACCACACTGAAGCAGCCAATAGAAGCTAGTTCCGAATAGTATTTTAGAGGATAACGCTGGTTATCTCTCGGTTAGGTCTGGGATTTGCCCTCATCTGGCCCGTACTTTTGACTTTTTCGCATACTTGTTGGCCAGATCCTGGGCTTCTTCTGGTTTGGATCACGTAGTAATGTGGTACCTCACTGAAACAGTCAATAAACCTGGATCCGATTAGTGTTTTAGAGTATAACGCTGGTTATGTCTGGGTTAGTTCTGGTATTTGCAATCATCTGGCTCATACTTTCGCTTTTTTCGCATACTTGTTTGCCAGATGCTGGGTTTTTTCTGGTTTGGACCACGTAGTAATGAGGTACCTCACTGAAACGGTCAATAAAAGCTGGTTCCGATTAGTGTTTTACAGGATTACGCCGGGTATATCTCGGTTAGGACTCGGATTTGCCCCCATCTGGCTCGTACCTTCGCATTTTTCCCATACTTGTTGGCCAGATCCTGGCCTTTTTCTGGCTTGGACCAAGTAGTAATGTGGGACCACACTGAAACAGTCAATTAAACCTGGTTGCGATTAATATTTTAGAGGATAACGCTGTTTATGTCTCGGTTAGGTCTGGGATTTGCCCTCATCTGGCTCGTACTTTCGCATTTTTCGCATACTTGTTGGCCAGATCCTGGCCTTTTTCTGGTTTGTATCACGTAGTAATGAGGTACCTCACTGAAACAGTCAATAAAAGCTGGTTGCGAATAGTATTTTAGAGGATAACGCTGGCTATGGCTGGGTTAGTTCTGGTATTTGCAATCATCTGGCTCATACTTTCGCTTTTTTCGCACACTTGTTTGCCAGATGCTGGGTTTTTTCTGGTTTGGATCCCGTAGTAATGAGGTACCTCACTGAAACGGTCAATAAAAGCTGGTTCCGATTAGTGTTTTACAGGATTACGCCGGGTATATCTCGGTTAGGACTCGGATTTGCCCCCATCTGGCTCGTACCTTCGCATTTTTCCCATACTTGTTGGCCAGATCCTGGCCTTTTTCTGGCTTGGACCAAGTAGTAATGTGGGACCACACTGAAACAGTCAATTAAACCTGGTTGCGATTAATATTTTAGAGGATAACGATGGTTATGTCTCGGTTAGGTCTGGGATTTGCCCTCATCTGTCCCGTACCTTCGCATTTCTCGCATACTTGTTGGCCAGATCCTGGCCTTGTTCTGGCTTGGACCAAGTAGTAATGTGGGACCACACTGAAACAGTCAATTAAACCTGGTTGCGAAAAATATTTTAGAGGATAACGCCGGTTATGTCTCGGTTAGGTCTGGGATTTGGGCTCATCTGGCCCGTACTTTCGCATTTTTCGCATACTTAAATGGCCAGATCCTGTGTTTTTCTATTGTTAGGATCACGTAGTAATGTGGTACTACACTGAAACAGTCAATTAAACCTGGTTGCGATTAAAATTTTAGAGGATGACGCAGGTTATGTCTCGGTTAGTTCTGGTATTTGCAATCATCTGGCTCGTACCTTCGCATTTTTCGCGTACTTGTTGGCCAGATTTTGGGCTTTTTCTGGTTTGGATCACGTAGTAATGTGGTACCACACTGAAACAGTCAATAAAAGCTGGACCCGAATAGTATTTTAGAGGATAACGCTGGCTATTCCCGCGTTAGTTCTGGTATTTGCAATCATCTGGCTCATACTTTCGCGTTTTTCGCATATTTGTTGGCCAGATCCTGGGTTTTTTCTGGTTAGGATCCCGTAGTAACGAGGGTCCACACCGAAACAGTCAATTAAACCTGGTTGCGATTAATATTTTAGAGGATAACGCCGGTTATGTCTCGGTTAGGTCTGGGATTTGCCCTCATCTGGCTCGTACTTTCGCAATTTTCGCATACTTATTGGCAAGCTCCTGGCCTTTTTCTGGTTTGTATCACGTAGTAATGCGGTACTACACCGAAACAGTCAATTAAACCTGGATGCGATTAATATTTTAGAGGATAACGCTGGTTATGTCTCGGTTAGGTCTGGGATTTGCCCTCACCTGGCCCGTAGTTTCGCATTTTTGCATTCTTGTTGGCCAGATCCTAGGCTTTTTGCTGATTTGGATCACGTAGTAATGTGGTACCACACTGAAGCAGTCAATAGAAGCTGGTTCCGAATAGTATTTTAGAGGATAACGCTGGCTATGTCTGGGTTAGTTCTGGTATTTGCAATCATCTGGCCCATACTTTCGCTTTTTTCGCATATTTATTGGCCAGATCCTGGGTTTTTTCTGGCTTGGATCCCGTAATAATGACGTTCCACACCGAAACAGCCAATTAAACCTGGTTTCGATTAATATGTAAGAGGATAACGCCGGTTATATCTCGGTTAGATCCGGGATTTGCCCTCATCTGGCTCGTACCTGCGCATTTTTCGCATACTTGTTGGCCATATCCTGGCCTTTCTCTGGTTTGTATCACGTAGTAATGTGGTACCACACTGAAACAGTCAATAGAATCTGGTTCCGAATAGTATTTTAGAGGATAACGCTGGCTATGTCTGGGTTAGTTCTGGTATTTGCAATCATCTGGCTCATACTTTCGCGTTTTTCGCATATTTGTTGGCCAGATGCTGGGTTTTTTCTGGTTTGGACCACGTAGTAATGAGGTACCTCACTGAAACGGTCAATAAAAGCTGGTTCCGATTAGTGTTTTACAGGATTACGCCGGTTATATCTCGGTTAGGACTCGGATTTGCCCCCATCTGGCTCGTACCTTCGCATTTTTCGCATACTTGTTGGCCAGATCCTGGGGTTTTCCTGGTTTGTATCCCGTAATAATGACATTCCACACCGAAACAGTCAATTAAACCCGGTTTCGATTAATATTTTAGAGGATATTGCCTGTTATATCTCGGTTAGATCCGGGATTTGCCCTCATCTGGCTCGTACCTGCGCATTGTTCGCATACTTGAATGGCCAGATCCTGTGTTCTTCTATTGTTAGGATCACGTAGTAATGGGGTACCACACTGAAACAGTCAATTAAACCTGGTTGCGACTTAAATTTTACAGGATAACGCAGGTTATGTCTCGGTTAGTTCTGGGATTTGCCCTCATCTGGCCCGTACTTTCGCGTTTCTCGCATACTTGTTCGCAAGATCCTGGGCTTTTTCTGGTTTGTGTCACGTTGTAATGCGGTACCACACCGAAACAGTCAATTAAACCTTGGTTGCGATTAATATTTTAGAGGATAACGCAGGTTATGTCTCGGTTAGGTCTGGGTTTTGCCCTCATCTGGCTCGTACTTTCGCATTTTTCGCATACTTGAATGGCCAGATCCTGTGTTCTTCTATTGTTAGGATCACGTAGTAATGGGGTACCACACTGAAACAGTCAATTAAACCTGGTTGCGACTTAAATTTTACAGGATAACGCAGGTTATGTCTCGGTTAGTTCTGGGATTTGCCCTCATCTGGCCCGTACTTTCGCGTTTCGATTAATATGTAAGAGGATAACGCCGGGTATGTCGCGGTTAGGTCTGGGTTTTGCCCTCATCTGGCTCGTACTTTCGCATTTTTCGCATACTTGTTGGCCAGGTCCTGGGCTTTTTCTGGCTGGATCACGTAGTAATGTGGTACCACACTGAAACAGTCAATAAAAACTGGTTCCGATTAGTGTTTTAGAGGATAACGCTGTTAATGTCTGGGTTAGTTCTGGTATTTGCAATCATCTTGCTCATACTTTCGCTTTTTTCGCATACTTGTTGGCCAGATGCTGGGTTTTTTCTGGTTTGGACCACGTAGTAATGAGGTACCTCACTGAAACGGTCAATAAAAGCTGGTTCCGATTAGTGTTTTACAGGATTACGCCGGTTATATCTCGGTTAGGACTCGGATTTGCCCCCATCTGGCTCGTACCTTCGCATTTTTCGCATACTTGTTGGCCAGATCCTGGGGTTTTCCTGGTTTGTATCCCGTAATAATGACATTCCACACCGAAACAGTCAATTAAACCCGGTTTCGATTAATATTTTAGAGGATATTGCCTGTTATATCTCGGTTAGGTCTGGGATTTGCCCTCATCTGGCCCGTACTTTCGCATTGTTCGCATACTTGAATGGCCAGATCCTGTGTTCTTCTATTGTTAGGATCACGTAGTAATGGGGTACCACACTGAAACAGTCAATTAAACCTGGTTGCGACTTAAATTTTACAGGATAACGCAGGTTATGTCTCGGTTAGTTCTGGGATTTGCCCTCATCTGGCCCGTACTTTCGCGTTTCTCGCATACTTGTTCGCAAGATCCTGGGCTTTTTCTGGTTTGTGTCACGTTGTAATGCGGTACCACACCGAAACAGTCAATTAAACCTTGGTTGCGATTAATATTTTAGAGGATAACGCAGGTTATGTCTCGGTTAGGTCTGGGTTTTGCCCTCATCTGGCTCGTACTTTCGCATTTTTCGCATACTTGAATGGCCAGATCCTGTGTTCTTCTATTGTTAGGATCACGTAGTAATGGGGTACCACACTGAAACAGTCAATTAAACCTGGTTGCGACTTAAATTTTACAGGATAACGCAGGTTATGTCTCGGTTAGTTCTGGGATTTGCCCTCATCTGGCCCGTACTTTCGCGTTTCGATTAATATGTAAGAGGATAACGCCGGGTATGTCGCGGTTAGGTCTGGGTTTTGCCCTCATCTGGCTCGTACTTTCGCATTTTTCGCATACTTGTTGGCCAGGTCCTGGGCTTTTTCTGGCTGGATCACGTAGTAATGTGGTACCACACTGAAACAGTCAATAAAAACTGGTTCCGATTAGTGTTTTAGAGGATAACGCTGTTAATGTCTGGGTTAGTTCTGGTATTTGCAATCATCTTGCTCATACTTTCGCTTTTTTCGCATACTTGTTGGCCAGATGCTGGGTTTTTTCTGGTTTGGACCACGTAGTAATGAGGTACCTCACTGAAACGGTCAATAAAAGCTGGTTCCGATTAGTGTTTTACAGGATTACGCCGGTTATATCTCGGTTAGGACTCGGATTTGCCCCCATCTGGCTCGTACCTTCGCATTTTTCGCATACTTGTTGGCCAGATCCTGGGGTTTTCCTGGTTTGTATCCCGTAATAATGACATTCCACACCGAAACAGTCAATTAAACCCGGTTTCGATTAATATTTTAGAGGATATTGCCTGTTATATCTCGGTTAGGTCTGGGATTTGCCCTCATCTGGCCCGTACTTTCGCATTGTTCGCATACTTGAATGGCCAGATCCTGTGTTCTTCTATTGTTAGGATCACGTAGTAATGGGGTACCACACTGAAACAGTCAATTAAACCTGGTTGCGACTTAAATTTTACAGGATAACGCAGGTTATGTCTCGGTTAGTTCTGGGATTTGCCCTCATCTGGCCCGTACTTTCGCGTTTCTCGCATACTTGTTCGCAAGATCCTGGGCTTTTTCTGGTTTGTGTCACGTTGTAATGCGGTACCACACCGAAACAGTCAATTAAACCTTGGTTGCGATTAATATTTTAGAGGATAACGCAGGTTATGTCTCGGTTAGGTCTGGGTTTTGCCCTCATCTGGCTCGTACTTTCGCATTTTTCGCATACTTGAATGGCCAGATCCTGTGTTCTTCTATTGTTAGGATCACGTAGTAATGGGGTACCACACTGAAACAGTCAATTAAACCTGGTTGCGACTTAAATTTTACAGGATAACGCAGGTTATGTCTCGGTTAGTTCTGGGATTTGCCCTCATCTGGCCCGTACTTTCGCGTTTCTCGCATACTTGTTCGCAAGATCCTGGGCTTTTTCTGGTTTGTGTCACGTTGTAATGCGGTACCACACCGAAACAGTCAATTAAACCTTGGTTGCGATTAATATTTTAGAGGATAACGCAGGTTATGTCTCGGTTAGGTCTGGGGTTTGCCCTCATCTGGCTCGTACTTTCGCATTTTTCGCATACTTGTTGGCCAGATCCTGGCCTTTTTCTGGTTTGTATCACGTAGTAATGAGGTACCTCACTGAAACAGTCAATAAAAGCTGGTTGCGAATAGTATTTTAGAGGATAACTCTGGTTATGTCTGGGTTCGTTCTGGTATTTGCAATCATCTTGCTCATACTTTCGCTTTTTTCGCATACTTGTTAGCCAGATGCTGGGTTTTTTCTGGTTTGGATCCCGTAATAATGAAGTTCCACACCGAAGCAGTCAATTAAACCTGGTTTCGATTAATACTTTAGAGGATATTGCCGGTTATATCTCGGTTAGGTCTGGGATTTGCCCTCATCTGGCTCGTACTTTCGCATTTCTCGCATACTTGTTGGCCAGATGCTGGGTTTTTTCTGGTTTGGATCACGTAATAATGACGTTCCACACCGAAACAGTCAATTAAACCTGGTTTCTATTAATATTTTAGAGGATAACGCCGGTTTTGTCTCGGGAAGGTCTGGGATTTGCCCTCATCTGGCTCGTACTTTCGCATTTCTCGCATACTTGATGGCCAGATCCTGGCCTATTTCTGGTTTGTATCACGTAGTAATGTGGTACCACACTGAAACAGTCAATAGAAGCCGGTTCCGAATAGTATTCTAGAGGATAACGCTGGCTATGTCTGGGTTAGTTCTGGTATTTGCAATCATCTTGCTCATACTTTCGCTTTTTTCGCATACTTGTTGGCCAGATGCTGGGTTTTTTCTGGTTTGGACAACGTAGTAATGAGGTACCTCACTAAAACAGTCAATAAAAGCTAGTTCCGATTAGAGTTTTAGAGGATAACGCTGGTTATGTCTGGGTTAGTTCTGGTATTTGCAACCATCTGGCTCATGCTTTCGCGTTTTTCTCATATTTGTTGGCCAGATCCTGGGTTTTTTCTGGTTTGGATTCCGTAGTAATGAGGTGCCACACCGAAACTGTCAATTAAACCTGGTTGCGAATAATATTTTAGAGGATAACGCCGGTTATGTCTCGGTTAGGGCTGGGATTTGCCCTCATCTGTCTCGTACCAATCGCATTTCTCGCATACTTGTTGGCCAGATCCTGGGCTTTTTCTGGTTCGGATCACGTAGTAATGTGGTACCACACTGAGACAGTCAATAAAAGTTGGTCCCGATTAGTATTTTAGAGGATAACGCTGGTTATGTTTCGGTTAGGTCTGGGATTTGCCCTCATCTGGCTCGTACTTTCGCATTTTTCGCATACTTGTTGGCCAGATCCTGGGTTTTTCCTGGTTTGGATCCCGTAATAATGACAGTCCACACCGAAACAGTCAAGTAAACCTGGTTTCTATTAATATTTTAGAGGATAGTGCCGGTTATATCTTGGTTAGGTCTGGGATTTGCCCTCATCTGGCCCGTACATTCGCATTTTTCGCATACTTGTTGGCCAGATCCTGGGTTTCTTCTGGTTTGGATAACGTAGTAATGTGGGACCACACTGAAACAGTCAATTAAACCTGGTTTCGATTAATATTTTAGAGGATTACTCCGGTTATTTCTCGGTTAGGTCTGGGATTTGCCCTCATCTGTCACGTACTTCCGCAATTTTCGCATACTTATTGGCAGGATCCTGGCCTTTTTCAGGTTTGTATCACGTAGTAATGCGGTACTACACCGAAACTGTCACTTAAATCTGGTTGCGATTAATATTCTAGAGGATAACGCTGGTTATGTCTCGGTTAGGTCTGGGATTTGCCCTCATCTGATCCGTTCTTTCGCATTTTTCGCATACTTGTTGGCCAGATCCTGGCCTTTTTCTGGGTTGGACCAAGTAGTAATGTGGGACCACACTGAAACAGTCAATTAAACCTGGTTTCGGTTAATATTTTAGAGGATAACTCCGGTTATTTCTCGGTTAGGTCTGGGATTTGCCCTCATCTGTCTCGTACTTCCGCAATTTTCGCATACTTATTGGCAAGTTCCTGGCCTTTCTCTGGTTTGTATCACGTAGTAATGTGGTACCACACTGAAACAGTCAATAGAAGCTAGTTCCGAATAGTATTTTAGAGGATCACGCTGGTTATGTCTCGGTTAGGTCTGGGATTTGCCCTCACCTGGCCCGTAGTTTCGCAATTTTCGCATACTTATTGGCAAGTTCCTGGCCTTTCTCTGGTTTGTATCACGTAGTAATGTGGTACTACACCGAAACAGTCAATTAAACCTGGTGGCGATTAATATGTTAGAGGATAACGCTGGTTATGTCTCGGTTAGGTCTGGGATTTGCCCTCACCTGGCCCGTAGTTTCGCATTTTTGCATTCTTGTTGGCCAGATCCTAGGCTTTTTGCTGATTTGGATCACGTAGTAATGTGGTACCACACTGAAACAGTCAACAGAAGCTGGTTCCGAATAGTATTTTAGAGGATAACGCTGGCTATGTCTGAGTTAGTTCTGGTATTTGCAATCATCTGGCCCATACTTTCGCGTTTTTCGCATATTTATTGGCCAGATCCTGGGTTTTTTCTGGTTAGGATCCCGTAGTAATGACGTTCCACACCGAAACAGCCAATTAAACCTGGTTTCGATTAATATGTTAGAGGATAACGCCGGTTATATCTCGGTCAGATCCGGGATTTGCCCTCATCTGGCTCGTAACTGCGCATTTTTCGCATACTTGTTGGCCATATCCTGGCCTTATCCTGGTTTGTATCACGTAGTAATGTGGTACTACACTGAAACTGTCAATAGAAGCTGGTTCCGAATAGTATTTTAGAGGATAACGCTGGCTATGTCTGGGTTAGTTCTGGTATTTGCAATCATCTTGCTCATACTTTCGCTTTTTTCGCATACTTGTTGGCCAGATGCTGGGTTTTTTCTAGTTTGGACCACGTAGTAAAGAGGTACCTCACTGAAACAGTCAATAAAAGCTGGTTCCGATTAGTGTTTTAGAGGATAACGCTGGTTATGTCTGGGTTAGTTCTGGTATTTGCAATCATCTGGCTCATACTTTCGCTTTTTTCGCATACTTGTTTGCCAGGGGCTGGGTTTTTTCTGGTTTGGATCCCGTAGTAATGAGGTGCCACACCGAAACAGTCAATTAAACCTGGTTGCGATTAATATTTTAGAGGATAACGCTGGTTATGTCTCGGTTAGGGCTGGGATTTGCCCTCATCTGGCTCGTACTTTCGCATTTCTCGCATACTTGTTGGCCAGCTGGGTTTTTTCTGGTTTGGATCACGTAATAATGACGTTCCACACCGAAACAGTCAATTAAACCTAGTTTCGATTAATATTTTAGAGGATATTGCCGGTTATATCTCGGTTAGGTCTGGGATTTGCCCTCATCTGGCTCGTACCTTCGCATTTCTCGCATACTTGTTGGCCAGATCCTGGCCTTGTTCTGGCTTGGACCAAGTAGTAATGTGGTACTACACTGAAACAGTCAATAGAAGCAGGTTCCGAATAGTATTTTAGAGGATAACGCTGGCTATGTCTGGGTTAGTTCTGGTATTTGCAATCATCTTGCTCATACTTTCGCTTTTTTCGCATACTTGTTGGCCAGATGCTGGGTTTTTTCTAGTTTGGACCACGTAGTAATGAGCTACCTCACTGAAACAGTCAATAAAAGCTGGACCCGAATAGTATTTTAGAGGATAACGCTGGCTATTCCCGCGTTAGTTCTGGTATTTACAATCATCTGGCTCATACTTTCGCGTTTTTCGCATATTTGTTGGCCAGATCCTGGGTTTTTTCTGGTTAGGATCCCGTAATAACGAGGTTCCTCACCGAAACAGTCAATTAAACCTGGTTGCGATTAATATTTTAGAGGATAACGCCGGTTATGTCTCGGTTAGGTCTGGGATTTGCCCTCATCTGGCTCGTACTTTCGCAATTTTCGCATACTTATTGGCAAGATCCTGGCCTTCTTCTGGTTTGTATCACGTAGTAATGCGGTACTACACCGAAACAGTCAATTAAACCTGGTTGCGATTAATAGTTTAGAGGATAACGCTGGTTATGTCTCGGTTAGGTCTGGGATTTGCCCTCACCTCGCCCGTAGTGTCGCATTTTTGCATTCTTGTTGGCCAGATCCTAGGCTTTTTGCTGATTTGGATCACGTAGTAATGTGGTACCACACTGAAACAGTCAATAGAAGCTGGTTCCGAATAGTATTTTAGAGGATAACGCTGGCTATGTCTGGGTTAGTTCTGGTATTTGCAATCATCTGGCCATACTTTCGCGTTTTTCGCATATTTATTGGCCAGATCCTGGGTTTTTTCTGGTTAGGATCCCGTAGTAATGAGGTTCCACACCGAAACGGTCAATTAAACCTGGTTGCGATTAATATTTTAGAGGATAACGCCGGTTATATCTCGGTTAGGTCTGGAATTTGCCCTCATCTGGCCCGTACTTTCGCATTTTTGCATTGTTGTTGGCCAGATCCTAGGCTTTTTGCTGATTTGGATCACGTAGTTATGTGGTACCACACTGAAACAGTCAATAGAAGCTGGTTCCGAATAGTATTTTAGAGGATAACGCTGGCTATGTCTGGGTTAGTTCTGGTATTTGCAATCATCTGGCCCATACTTTCGCGTTTTTCGCATATTTGTTGGCCAGATGCTGGGTTTTTTCTGGTTTGGATCCCGTAATAATGACGTTCCACAACGAAACAGCCAATTAAACCTGGTTTCGATTAATATGTTAGAGGATAACGCCGGTTATATCTCGGTTAGATCCGGGATTTGCCCTCATCTGGCTCGTACCTGCGCATTTTTCGCAAACTTGTTGGCCATATCCTGGCCTTATTCTGGTTTGTATCACGTAGTAATGTGGTACCACACTGAAACAGTCAGTAGAAGCTGGTTCCGAATAGTATTTTAGAGGATAACGCTGGCTATGTCTCGGTTAGTTCTGGTATTTGCAATCATCTGGCTCGTACTTTCGCAATTTTCGCATACTTATTGGCAAGATCCTGGCCTTCTTCTGGTTTGTATCACGTAGTAATGCGGTACTACACCGAAACAGTCAATTAAACCTGGTTGCGATTAATATTTTAGAGGATAACGCTGGTTATGTCTCGGTTAGGTCTGGGATTTGCCCTCATCTGGCTCGTACTTTCGCATTTTTCGCATACTTGTTGGCCAGATCCTGGGCTTTTTCTGGTTTGTATCACGTAGTAATGTGGTACCACACTGAAACAGTCTATAGAAGCTAGTTCCGAATAGTATTTTAGAGGACAACGCTGGTTATGTCTCGGTTAGGTCTGGGATTGGCCCTCATCTGGCCCGTACTTTCGCATTTTTCGCATACTTGTTGGCCAGATCCTGGGCTTTTTCTGGTTTGGATCACGTAGTAATGTGGTACCACACTGAAACAGTGAATAGAAGCTAGTTCCGAATAGTATTTTAGAGGACAACGCTGGTTATGTCTTGGTTAAGTCTGGGATTGGCCCTCATCTGGCCCGTACTTTCGCATTTTTCGCATACTTGTTGGCCAGATCCTGGGTTTTTTCTGGTTTGGACCACGTAGTAATGAGGTACCTCACTGAAACGGTCAATAAAAGCTGGTTCCGATTAGTGTTTTAGAGGATAACGCTGGTTATGTCTGGGTTAGTTCTGGTATTCGCAATCATCTGGCTCATACTTTCGCTTTTTTCGCATACTTGTTTGCCAGATGCTGGGTTTTTTCTGGTTTGGATCCCGTAGTAATGAGGTTCCACACCTGAACAGTCAATTAAACCTGGTTGCGATTAATATTTTAGAGGATAACGCCGGTTTTGTCTCGGTTAGGTCTGGGATTTGCCCTCATCTGGTTCGTACTTTCGCATTTCTCGCATACTTGTTGGCCAGATCCTGGCCTTTTTCTGGTTTGTATCACGTAGTAATGTGGTACTACACTGAAACAGTCAATAGAAGCTGGTTCCGAATAGTATTTTAGAGGATAACGCTGGCTATGACTGGGTTAGTTCTGGTATTCGCAATCATCTGGCTCATACTTTCGCTTTTTTCGCATACTTGTTTGCCAGATGCTGGGTTTTTTCTGGTTTGGATCCCGTAGTAATGAGGTTCCACACCTGAACAGTCAATTAAACCTGGTTGCGATTAATATTTTAGAGGATAACGCCGGTTTTGTCTCGGTTAGGTCTGGGATTTGCCCTCATCTGGTTCGTACTTTCGCATTTCTCGCATACTTGTTGGCCAGATCCTGGGCTTTTTCAGGTTTGTATCACGTAGTAATGTGGTACCACATTGAAACAGTCTATAGAAGCTAGTTCCGAATAGTATTTTAGAGGACAACGCTGGTTATGTCTCGGTTAGGTCTGGGATTGGCCCTCATCTGGCCCGTACTTTCGCATTTTTCGCATACTTGTTGGCCAGATGCTGGGTTTTTTCTGGTTTGGATCACGTAATAATTACGTTCCACACCGAAACAGTCAATTAAACCTAGTTTCGATTAATATTTTAGAGGATATTGCCGGTTATATCTGGGTTAGGTCTGGGATTTGCCCTCATCTGGCTCGTACCTTCGCATTTCTCGCATACTTGTTGGCCAGATCCTCGCCTTTTTCTGGTTTGTATCACGTAGTAATGTGGTACTACACTGAAACAGTCAATAGAAGCTGGTTCCGATTAGTGTTTTAGAGGATAACGCTGGTTATGTCTGGGTTAGTTCTGGTATTTGCAATCATCTGGCTCGTACCTTCGCATTTTTCGCGTACTTGTTGGCCAGATTCTGGGCTTTTTCTGGTTTGTATCACGTAGTAATGCGGTACTACACCGAAACAGTCAATTAAACCTGGTTGCGATTAATATTTTAGAGGATAACGCTGGTTATGTCTCGGTTAGGTCTGGGATTTGCCCTCATCTGGCTCGTACTTTCGCATTTTTCGCATACTTGTTGGCCAGATCCTGGGCTTTTTCTGGTTTGTATCACGTAGTAATGTGGTACCACACTGAAACAGTCTATAGAAGCTAGTTCCGAATAGTATTTTAGAGGACAACGCTGGTTATGTCTCGGTTAGGTCTGGGATTGGCCCTCATCTGGCCCGTACTTTCGCATTTTTCGCATACTTGTTGGCCAGATCCTGGGCTTTTTCTGGTTTGGATCACGTAGTAATGTGGTACCACACTGAAACAGTGAATAGAAGCTAGTTCCGAATAGTATTTTAGAGGACAACGCTGGTTATGTCTTGGTTAAGTCTGGGATTGGCCCTCATCTGGCCCGTACTTTCGCATTTTTCGCATACTTGTTGGCCAGATCCTGGGTTTTTTCTGGTTTGGACCACGTAGTAATGAGGTACCTCACTGAAACGGTCAATAAAAGCTGGTTCCGATTAGTGTTTTAGAGGATAACGCTGGTTATGTCTGGGTTAGTTCTGGTATTCGCAATTATCTGGCTCATACTTTCGCTTTTTTCGCATACTTGTTTGCCAGATGCTGGGTTTTTTCTGGTTTGGATCCCGTAGTAATGAGGTTCCACACCTGAACAGTCAATTAAACCTGGTTGCGATTAATATTTTAGAGGATAACGCCGGTTTTGTCTCGGTTAGGTCTGGGATTTGCCCTCATCTGGTTCGTACTTTCGCATTTCTCGCATACTTGTTGGCCAGATCCTGGCCTTTTTCTGGTTTGTATCACGTAGTAATGTGGTACTACACTGAAACAGTCAATAGAAGCTGGTTCCGAATAGTATTTTAGAGGATAACGCTGGCTATGACTGGGTTAGTTCTGGTATTCGCAATCATCTGGCTCATACTTTCGCTTTTTTCGCATACTTGTTTGCCAGATGCTGGGTTTTTTCTGGTTTGGATCCCGTAGTAATGAGGTTCCACACCTGAACAGTCAATTAAACCTGGTTGCGATTAATATTTTAGAGGATAACGCCGGTTTTGTCTCGGTTAGGTCTGGGATTTGCCCTCATCTGGTTCGTACTTTCGCATTTCTCGCATACTTGTTGGCCAGATCCTGGGCTTTTTCAGGTTTGTATCACGTAGTAATGTGGTACCACATTGAAACAGTCTATAGAAGCTAGTTCCGAATAGTATTTTAGAGGACAACGCTGGTTATGTCTCGGTTAGGTCTGGGATTGGCCCTCATCTGGCCCGTACTTTCGCATTTTTCGCATACTTGTTGGCCAGATGCTGGGTTTTTTCTGGTTTGGATCACGTAATAATTACGTTCCACACCGAAACAGTCAATTAAACCTAGTTTCGATTAATATTTTAGAGGATATTGCCGGTTATATCTGGGTTAGGTCTGGGATTTGCCCTCATCTGGCTCGTACCTTCGCATTTCTCGCATACTTGTTGGCCAGATCCTCGCCTTTTTCTGGTTTGTATCACGTAGTAATGTGGTACTACACTGAAACAGTCAATAGAAGCTGGTTCCGATTAGTGTTTTAGAGGATAACGCTGGTTATGTCTGGGTTAGTTCTGGTATTTGCAATCATCTGGCTCGTACCTTCGCATTTTTCGCGTACTTGTTGGCCAGATTCTGGGCTTTTTCTGGTTTGTATCACGTAGTAATGCGGTACTACACCGAAACAGTCAATTAAACCTGGTTGCGATTAATATTTTAGAGGATAACGCTGGTTATGTCTCGGTTAGGTCTGGGATTTGCCCTCACCTGGCCCGTAGTTTCGCATTTTTGCATTCTTGTTGGCCAGATCCTCGCCTTTTTCTGGTTTGTATCACGTAGTAATGTGGTACCACACTGAAACAGTCAGTAGAAGCTGGTTCCGAATAGTATTTTAGAGGATAACGCTGGCTATGTCTCGGTTAGTTCTGGTATTTGCAATCATCTGGCTCGTACTTTCGCAATTTTCGCATACTTATTGGCAAGATCCTGGCCTTCTTCTGGTTTGTATCACGTAGTAATGCGGTACTACACCGAAACAGTCAATTAAACCTGGTTGCGATTAATATTTTAGAGGATAACGCTGGTTATGTCTCGGTTAGGTCTGGGATTTGCCCTCATCTGGCTCGTACTTTCGCATTTTTCGCATACTTGTTGGCCAGATCCTGGGCTTTTTCTGGTTTGTATCACGTAGTAATGTGGTACCACACTGAAACAGTCTATAGAAGCTAGTTCCGAATAGTATTTTAGAGGACAACGCTGGTTATGTCTCGGTTAGGTCTGGGATTGGCCCTCATCTGGCCCGTACTTTCGCATTTTTCGCATACTTGTTGGCCAGATGCTGGGTTTTTTCTGGTTTGGATCACGTAATAATTACGTTCCACACCGAAACAGTCAATTAAACCTAGTTTCGATTAATATTTTAGAGGATATTGCCGGTTATATCTCGGTTAGGTCTGGGATTTGCCCTCATCTGGCTCGTACCTTCGCATTTCTCGCATACTTGTTGGCCAGATCCTCGCCTTTTTCTGGTTTGTATCACGTAGTAATGTGGTACTACACTGAAACAGTCAATAGAAGCTGGTTCCGATTAGTGTTTTAGAGGATAACGCTGGTTATGTCTGGGTTAGTTCTGGTATTTGCAATCATCTGGCTCGTACTTTCGCATTTCTCGCATACTTGTTGGCCAGATGCTGGGTTTTTTCTGGTTTGGATCACGTAATAATGACGTTCCACACCGAAACAGTCAATTAAACCTAGTTTCGATTAATATTTTAGAGGATATTGCCGGTTATATCTCGGTTAGGTCTGGGATTTGCCCTCATCTGGCTCGTACCTTCGCATTTCTCGCATACTTGTCGGCCAGATCCTGGCCTTGTTCTGGCTTGGACCAAGTAGTAATGTGGGACCACACTGAAACAGTCAATTAAACCTGGATGCGATTAATATTTTAGAGGATAACGCTGGTTATGTCTCGGTTAGGTCTGGGATTTGCCCTCATCTGGCCCGTACTTTCGCATTTTTCGCATACTTGAATGGCCAGATCCTGTGTTTTCCTATTGTTAGGATCACGTAGTAATGTGGTACTACACTGAAACAGTCAATTAAACCTGGTTGCGATTAAAATTTTAGAGGATAACGCAGGTTATGTCTCGGTTAGTTCTGGTATTTCCAATCATCTGGCTCGTACCTTCGCATTTTTCGCGTACTTGTTGGCCAGATTCTGGGCTTTTTCTGGTTTGTATCACGTAGTAATGCGGTACTACACCGAAACAGTCAATTAAACCTGGTTGCGATTAATATTTTAGAGGATAACGCTGGTTATGTCTCGGTTAGGTCTGGGATTTGCCCTCACCTGGCCCGTAGTTTCGCATTTTTGCATTCTTGTTGGCCAGATCCTCGCCTTTTTCTGGTTTGTATCACGTAGTAATGTGGTACCACACTGAAACAGTCAGTAGAAGCTGGTTCCGAATAGTATTTTAGAGGATAACGCTGGCTATGTCTCGGTTAGTTCTGGTATTTGCAATCATCTGGCTCGTACTTTCGCAATTTTCGCATACTTATTGGCAAGATCCTGGCCTTCTTCTGGTTTGTATCACGTAGTAATGCGGTACTACACCGAAACAGTCAATTAAACCTGGTTGCGATTAATATTTTAGAGGATAACGCTGGTTATGTCTCGGTTAGGTCTGGGATTTGCCCTCATCTGGCTCGTACTTTCGCATTTTTCGCATACTTGTTGGCCAGATCCTGGGCTTTTTCTGGTTTGTATCACGTAGTAATGTGGTACCACACTGAAACAGTCTATAGAAGCTAGTTCCGAATAGTATTTTAGAGGACAACGCTGGTTATGTCTCGGTTAGGTCTGGGATTGGCCCTCATCTGGCCCGTACTTTCGCATTTTTCGCATACTTGTTGGCCAGATCCTGGGCTTTTTCTGGTTTGGATCACGTAGTAATGTGGTACCACACTGAAACAGTCAATAGAAGCTAGTTCCGAATAGTATTTTAGAGGACAACGCTGGTTATGTCTTGGTTAAGTCTGGGATTGGCCCTCATCTGGCCCGTACTTTCGCATTTTTCGCATACTTGTTGGCCAGATCCTGGGTTTTTTCTGGTTTGGACCACGTAGTAATGAGGTACCTCACTGAAACGGTCAATAAAAGCTGGTTCCGATTAGTGTTTTAGAGGATAACGCTGGTTATGTCTGGGTTAGTTCTGGTATTCGCAATCATCTGGCTCATACTTTCGCTTTTTTCGCATACTTGTTTGCCAGATGCTGGGTTTTTTCTGGTTTGGATCCCGTAGTAATGAGGTTCCACACCTGAACAGTCAATTAAACCTGGTTGCGATTAATATTTTAGAGGATAACGCCGGTTTTGTCTCGGTTAGGTCTGGGATTTGCCCTCATCTGGTTCGTACTTTCGCATTTCTCGCATACTTGTTGGCCAGATCCTGGGCTTTTTCAGGTTTGTATCACGTAGTAATGTGGTACCACATTGAAACAGTCTATAGAAGCTAGTTCCGAATAGTATTTTAGAGGACAACGCTGGTTATGTCTCGGTTAGGTCTGGGATTGGCCCTCATCTGGCCCGTACTTTCGCATTTTTCGCATACTTGTTGGCCAGATGCTGGGTTTTTTCTGGTTTGGATCACGTAATAATTACGTTCCACACCGAAACAGTCAATTAAACCTAGTTTCGATTAATATTTTAGAGGATATTGCCGGTTATATCTCGGTTAGGTCTGGGATTTGCCCTCATCTGGCTCGTACCTTCGCATTTCTCGCATACTTGTTGGCCAGATCCTCGCCTTTTTCTGGTTTGTATCACGTAGTAATGTGGTACTACACTGAAACAGTCAATAGAAGCTGGTTCCGATTAGTGTTTTAGAGGATAACGCTGGTTATGTCTGGGTTAGTTCTGGTATTTGCAATCATCTGGCTCGTACTTTCGCATTTCTCGCATACTTGTTGGCCAGATGCTGGGTTTTTTCTGGTTTGGATCACGTAATAATGACGTTCCACACCGAAACAGTCAATTAAACCTAGTTTCGATTAATATTTTAGAGGATATTGCCGGTTATATCTCGGTTAGGTCTGGGATTTGCCCTCATCTGGCTCGTACCTTCGCATTTCTCGCATACTTGTCGGCCAGATCCTGGCCTTGTTCTGGCTTGGACCAAGTAGTAATGTGGGACCACACTGAAACAGTCAATTAAACCTGGATGCGATTAATATTTTAGAGGATAACGCTGGTTATGTCTCGGTTAGGTCTGGGATTTGCCCTCACCTGGCCCGTAGTTTCGCATTTTTGCATTCTTGTTGGCCAGATCCTCGCCTTTTTCTGGTTTGTATCACGTAGTAATGTGGTACCACACTGAAACAGTCTATAGAAGCTAGTTCCGAATAGTATTTTAGAGGACAACGCTGGTTATGTCTCGGTTAGGTCTGGGATTGGCCCTCATCTGGCCCGTACTTTCGCATTTTTCGCATACTTGTTGGCCAGATCCTGGGCTTTTTCTGGTTTGGATCACGTAGTAATGTGGTACCACACTGAAACAGTCAATAGAAGCTAGTTCCGAATAGTATTTTAGAGGACAACGCTGGTTATGTCTTGGTTAAGTCTGGGATTGGCCCTCATCTGGCCCGTACTTTCGCATTTTTCGCATACTTGTTGGCCAGATCCTGGGTTTTTTCTGGTTTGGACCACGTAGTAATGAGGTACCTCACTGAAACGGTCAATAAAAGCTGGTTCCGATTAGTGTTTTAGAGGATAACGCTGGTTATGTCTGGGTTAGTTCTGGTATTCGCAATCATCTGGCTCATACTTTCGCTTTTTTCGCATACTTGTTTGCCAGATGCTGGGTTTTTTCTGGTTTGGATCCCGTAGTAATGAGGTTCCACACCTGAACAGTCAATTAAACCTGGTTGCGATTAATATTTTAGAGGATAACGCCGGTTTTGTCTCGGTTAGGTCTGGGATTTGCCCTCATCTGGTTCGTACTTTCGCATTTCTCGCATACTTGTTGGCCAGATCCTGGGCTTTTTCAGGTTTGTATCACGTAGTAATGTGGTACCACACTGAAACAGTCTATAGAAGCTAGTTCCGAATAGTATTTTAGAGGACAACGCTGGTTATGTCTCGGTTAGGTCTGGGATTGGCCCTCATCTGGCCCGTACTTTCGCATTTTTCGCATACTTGTTGGCCAGATGCTGGGTTTTTTCTGGTTTGGATCACGTAATAATTACGTTCCACACCGAAACAGTCAATTCAACCTAGTTTCGATTAATATTTTAGAGGATATTGCCGGTTATATCTCGGTTAGGTCTGGGATTTGCCCTCATCTGGCTCGTACCTTCGCATTTCTCGCATACTTGTTGGCCAGATCCTCGCCTTTTTCTGGTTTGTATCACGTAGTAATGTGGTACTACACTGGAACAGTCAATAGAAGCTGGTTCCGATTAGTGTTTTAGAGGATAACGCTGGTTATGTCTGGGTTAGTTCTGGTATTTGCAATCATCTGGCTCGTACTTTCGCATTTCTCGCATACTTGTTGGCCAGATGCTGGGTTTTTTCTGGTTTGGATCACGTAATAATGACGTTCCACACCGAAACAGTCAATTAAACCTAGTTTCGATTAATATTTTAGAGGATATTGCCGGTTATATCTCGGTTAGGTCTGGGATTTGCCCTCATCTGGCTCGTACCTTCGCATTTCTCGCATACTTGTCGGCCAGATCCTGGCCTTGTTCTGGCTTGGACCAAGTAGTAATGTGGGACCACACTGAAACAGTCAATTAAACCTGGATGCGATTAATATTTTAGAGGATAACGCTGGTTATGTCTCGGTTAGGTCTGGGATTTGCCCTCATCTGGCCCGTACTTTCGCATTTTTCGCATACTTGAATGGCCAGATCCTGTGTTTTCCTATTGTTAGGATCACGTAGTAATGTGGTACTACACTGAAACAGTCAATTAAACCTGGTTGCGATTAAAATTTTAGAGGATAACGCAGGTTATGTCTCGGTTAGTTCTGGTATTTGCAATCATCTGGCTCGTACCTTCGCATTTTTCGCGTACTTGTTGGCCAGATTCTGGGCTTTTTCTGGTTTGTATCACGTAGTAATGCGGTACTACACCGAAACAGTCAATTAAACCTGGTTGCGATTAATATTTTAGAGGATAACGCTGGTTATGTCTCGGTTAGGTCTGGGATTTGCCCTCTCCTGGCCCGTAGTTTCGCATTTTTGCATTCTTGTTGGCCAGATCCTCGCCTTTTTCTGGTTTGTATCACGTAGTAATGTGGTACCACACTGAAACGGTCAATAAAAGCTGGTTCCGATTAGTGTTTTAGAGGATAACGCTGGTTATGTCTGGGTTAGTTCTGGTATTCGCAATCATCTGGCTCATACTTTCGCTTTTTTCGCATACTTGTTTGCCAGATGCTGGGTTTTTTCTGGTTTGGATCCCGTAGTAATGAGGTTCCACACCTGAACAGTCAATTAAACCTGGTTGCGATTAATATTTTAGAGGATAACGCCGGTTTTGTCTCGGTTAGGTCTGGGATTTGCCCTCATCTGGTTCGTACTTTCGCATTTCTCGCATACTTGTTGGCCAGATCCTGGCCTTTTTCCGGTTTGTATCACGTAGTAATGTGGTACTACACTGAAACAGTCAATAGAAGCTGGTTCCGAATAGTATTTTAGAGGATAACGCTGGCTATGTCTGGGTTAGTTCTGGTATTTGCAATCATCTTGCTCATACTTTCGCATTTTTCGCATACTTGTTGGCCAGATGCTGGGTTTTTTCTGGTTTGGATCACGTAATAATTACGTTCCACACCGAAACATTCAATTAAACCTAGTTTCGATTAATATTTTAGAGGATATTGCCGGTGATATCTCGGTTAGGTCTGGGATTTGCCCTCATCTGGCTCGTACTTTCGCATTTTTCGCATACTTGTTGGCCAGATCCTGGGCTTTTTCAGGTTTGTATCACGTAGTAATGTGGTACCACACTGAAACAGTCTATAGAAGCTAGTTCCGAATAGTATTTTAGAGGACAACGCTGGTTATGTCTCGGTTAGGTCTGGGATTGGCCCTCATCTGGCCCGTACTTTCGCATTTTTCGCATACTTGTTGGCCAGATGCTGGGTTTTTTCTGGTTTGGATCACGTAATAATTACGTTCCACACCGAAACAGTCAATTAAACCTAGTTTCGATTAATATTTTAGAGGATATTGCCGGTTATATCTCGGTTAGGTCTGGGATTTGCCCTCATCTGGCTCGTACCTTCGCATTTCTCGCATACTTGTTGGCCAGATCCTCGCCTTTTTCTGGTTTGTATCACGTAGTAATGTGGTACTACACTGAAACAGTCAATAGAAGCTGGTTCTGATTAGTGTTTTAGAGGATAACGCTGGTTATGTCTGGGTTAGTTCTGGTATTTGCAATCATCTGGCTCGTACTTTCGCATTTCTCGCATACTTGTTGGCCAGATGCTGGGTTTTTTCTGGTTTGGATCACGTAATAATGACGTTCCACACCGAAACAGTCAATTAAACCTAGTTTCGATTAATATTTTAGAGGATATTGCCGGTTATATCTCGGTTAGGTCTGGGATTTGCCCTCATCTGGCTCGTACCTTCGCATTTCTCGCATACTTGTCGGCCAGATCCTGGCCTTGTTCTGGCTTGGACCAAGTAGTAATGTGGGACCACACTGAAACAGTCAATTAAACCTGGATGCGATTAATATTTTAGAGGATAACGCTGGTTATGTCTCGGTTAGGTCTGGGATTTGCCCTCATCTGGCCCGTACTTTCGCATTTTTCGCATACTTGAATGGCCAGATCCTGTGTTTTCCTATTGTTAGGATCACGTAGTAATGTGGTACTACACTGAAACAGTCAATTAAACCTGGTTGCGATTAAAATTTTAGAGGATAACGCAGGTTATGTCTCGGTTAGTTCTGGTATTTGCAATCATCTGGCTCGTACCTTCGCATTTTTCGCGTACTTGTTGGCCAGATTCTGGGCTTTTTCTGGTTTGTATCACGTAGTAATGCGGTACTACACCGAAACAGTCAATTAAACCTGGTTGCGATTAATATTTTAGAGGATAACGCTGGTTATGTCTCGGTTAGGTCTGGGATTTGCCCTCACCTGGCCCGTAGTTTCGCATTTTTGCATTCTTGTTGGCCAGATCCTAGGCTTTTTGCTGATTTGGATCACGTAGTAATGTGGTACCACACTGAAACAGTCAATAGAAGCTGGTTCCGAATAGTATTTTAGAGGATAACGCTGGCTATGTCTGGGTTAGTTCTGGTATTTGCAATCATCTGGCCCATACTTTCGCGTTTTTCGCATATTTATTGGCCAGATCCTGGGTTTTTTCTGGTTAGGATCCCGTAGTAATGAGGTTCCACACCGAAACAGTCAATTAAACCTGGTTGCGATTAATATTTTAGAGGATAACGCCGGTTATATCTCGGTTAGGTCTGGGATTTGCCCTCATCTGGCCCGTACTTTCGCATTTTTGCATTCTTGTTGGCCAGATCCTAGGCTTTTTGCTGATTTGGATCACGTAGTTATGTGGTACCACACTGAAACAGTCAATAGAAGCTGGTTCCGAATAGTATTTTAGAGGATAACGCTGGCTATGTCTGGGTTAGTTCTGGTATTTGCAATCATCTGGCCCATACTTTCGCGTTTTTCGCATATTTGTTGGCCAGATGCTGGGTTTTTTCTGGTTTGGATCCCGTAATAATGACGTTCCACACCGAAACAGCCAATTAAACCTGGTTTCGATTAATATGTTAGAGGATAACGCCGGTTATATCTTGGTTAGATCCGGGATTTGCCCTCATCTGGCTCGTACCTGCGCATTTTTCGCATACATGTTGGCCATATCCTGGCCTTATTCTGGTTTGTATCACGTAGTAATGTGGTACCACACTGAAACAGTCAATAGAAGCTGGTTCCGAATAGTATTTTAGAGGATAACGCTGGCTATGTCTGGGTTAGTTCTGGTATTTGCAATCATCTGGCTCATACTTTCGCGTTTTTCGCATATTTGTTGGCAAGATCCTGGGTTTTTTCTGGTTTGGATCCCGTAGTAATGAGGTTCCACACCGAAACAGTCAATTAAACCTGGTTGCGATTAATATTTTAGAGGATAACGCCGGTTATGTCTTGGTTAGGTCTGGGATTTGCCCTCATCTGGCTCGTACTTTCGCATTTTTCGCATACTTGTTGGCCAGATCCTGGGCTTTTTCTGGTTTGTATCACGTAGTAATGTGGTACCACACTGAAACAGTCAATAGAAGCTAGTTCCGAATAGTATTTTAGAGGACAACGCTGGTTATGTCTCGGTTAGGTCTGGGATTGGCCCTCATCTGGCCCGTACTTTCGCATTTTTCGCATACTTGTTGGCCAGATCCTGGGCTTTTTCTGGTTTGGATCACGTAGTAATGTGGTACCACACTGAAACAGTCAATAGAAGCTAGTTCCGAATAGTATTTTAGAGGACAACGCTGGTTATGTCTCGGTTAGGTCTGGGATTGGCCCTCATCTGGCCCGTACTTTCGCATTTTTCGCATACTTGTTGGCCAGATCCTGGGCTTTTTCTGGTTTGGATCACGTAGTAATGTGGTACCACACTGAAACAGTCAATAGAATCTAGTTCCGAATAGTATTTTAGAGGACAACGCTGGTTATGTCTCGGTTAGGTCTGGCATTGGCCCTCATCTGGCCCGTACTTTCGCATTTTTCGCATACTTGTTGGCCAGATCCTGGGCTTTTTCTGGTTTGGATCCCGTAATAATGACGTTCCACACCGAAACAGCCAATTAAACCTGGTTTCGATTAATATGTTAGAGGATAACGCCGATTATATCTTGGTTAGATCCGGGAATTGCCCTCATCTGGCTCGTACCTGCGCATTTTTCGCATACTTGTTTGCCATATCCTGGCCTTATTCTGGTTTGGATCACGTAGTAATGTGGTACCACACTAAAACAGTCAATAAAAGCTGGACCCGAATAGTATTTTAGAGGACAACGCTGGCTATTCCCGCGTTAGTTCTGGTATTTGCAATCATCTGGCTCATACTTTCGCGTTTTTCGCATATTTGTTGGCCAGATCCTGGGTTTTTTCTGCTTAGGATCCCGTAGTAACGAGGTTCCACACCGAAACAGTCAATTGAACCTGGTTGCGATTAATATTTTAGAGGATAACGCCGGTTATGTCTCGGTTAGGTCTGGGATTTGCCCTCATCTGGCTCGTACTTTCGCAATTTTCGCATACTTATTGGCAAGATCCTGGCCTTTTTCTGGTTTGTATCACGTAGTAATGCGGTACTACACCGAAACAGTCAATTAAACCTGGTTGCGATTAATATTTTAGAGGATAACGCTGGCTATGTCTCGGTTAGGTCTGGGATTTGCCCTCACCTGGCCCGTAGTTTCGCATTTTTGCATTCTTGCTGGCCAGATCCTAGGCTTTTTGCTGATTTGGATCGCGTAGTAATGTGGTACCACACTGAAACAGTCAATAGAAGCTGGTTCCGAATAGTATTTTAGAGGATAACGCTGGCTATGTCTGGGTTAGTTCTGGTATTTGCAATCATCTGGCCCATACTTTCGCGTTTTTCGCGTATTTATTGGCCAGATCCTGGGTTTTTTCTGGTTAGGATCCCGTAGTAATGCGGTACTACACCGAAACAGTCAATTAAACCTGGTTGCGATTAATATTTTCGAGGATAACGCTGGTTATGTCTCGGTTAGGTCTGGGATTTGCCCTCACCTGGCCCGTAGTTTCGCATTTTTGCATTCTTGTTGGCCAGATCCTAGGCTTTTTGCTGATTTGTATCACGTAGTAATGTGGTACCACACTGAAACAGTCAATAGAAGCTGGTTCCGAATAGTATTTTAGAGGATAACGCTGGCTATGTCTGGGTTAGTTCTGGTATTTGCAATCATCTGGCTCATACTTTCGCGTTTTTCGCATATTTGTTGGCAAGATCCTGGGTTTTTTCTGGTTTGGATCCCGTAGTAATGAGGTTCCACACCGAAACAGTCAATTAAACCTGGTTGCGATTAATATTTTAGAGGATAACGCCGGTTATGTCTTGGTTAGGTCTGGGATTTGCCCTCATCTGGCTCGTACTTTCGCATTTTTCGCATACTTGTTGGCCAGATCCTGGGCTTTTTCTGGTTTGTATCACGTAGTAATGTGGTACCACACTGAAACAGTCAATAGAAGCTAGTTCCGAATAGTATTTTAGAGGACAACGCTGGTTATGTCTCGGTTAGGTCTGGGATTGGCCCTCATCTGGCCCGTACTTTCGCATTTTTCGCATACTTGTTGGCCAGATCCTGGGCTTTTTCTGGTTTGGATCACGTAGTAATGTGGTACCACACTGAAACAGTCAATAGAAGCTAGTTCCGAATAGTATTTTAGAGGACAACGCTGGTTATGTCTCGGTTAGGTCTGGGATTGGCCCTCATCTGGCCCGTACTTTCGCATTTTTCGCATACTTGTTGGCCAGATCCTGGGCTTTTTCTGGTTTGGATCACGTAGTAATGTGGTACCACACTGAAACAGTCAATAGAATCTAGTTCCGAATAGTATTTTAGAGGATAACGCCGGTTATATCTCGGTTAGATCCGGGATTTGCCCTCATCTGGCTCGTACCTGCGCATTTTTCGCATACTTGATGGCCATATCCTGGCCTTATTCTGGTTTGTATCACGTAGTAATGTGGTGCCACACTGAAACAGTCAATAGAAGCTGGTTCCGAATAGTATTTTAGAGGATAACGCTGGCTATGTCTGGCTTAGTTCTGGTATTTGCAATAATCTTCCTCATACTTTCGCGTTTTTCGCATATTTGTTGGGAAGATCCTGGGTTTTTTCTGGTTTGGATCCCGTAGTAATGAGGTTCCACACCGAAACAGTCAATTAAACCTGGTTGCGATTAATATTTTAGAGGATAACGCCGGTTTTGTCTCGGTTAGGTCTGGGATTTGCCCTCATCTGGTTCGTACTTTCGCATTTCTCGCATACTTGTTGGCCAGATCCTGGCCTTTTTCTGGTTTGTATCACGTAGTAATGTGGTACTACACTGAAACAGTCAATAGAAGCTGGTTCCGAATAGTATTTTAGAGGATAACGCTGGTTATGTCTGGGTTAGTTCTGGTATTTGCAATCATCTGGCTCGTACTTTCGCATTTCTCGCACACTTGTTGGCCAGATGCTGGGTTTTTTCTGGTTTGGATCACGTAATAATGACGTTCCACACCGAAACAGTCAATTAAACCTAGTTTCGATTAATATTTTAGAGGATATTGCCGGTTATATCTCGGTTAGGTCTGGGATTTGCCCTCATCTGGCTCGTACCTTCGCATTTCTCGCATACTTGTCGGCCAGATCCTGGCCTTGTTCTGGCTTGGACCAAGTAGTAATGTGGGACCACACTGAAACAGTCAATTAAACCTGGTTGCGATTAATATTTTAGAGGATAACGCTGGTTATGTCTCGGTTAGGTCTGGGATTTGCCCTCTTCTGGCCCGTACTTTCGCATTTTTCGCATACTTGAATGGCCAGATCCTGTGTTTTCCTATTGTTAGCATCACGTAGTAATGTGGTACTACACTGAAACAGTCAATTAAACCTGGTTGCGATTAAAATTTTAGGGGATAACGCAGGTTATGTCTCGGTTAGTTCTGGTATTTGCAATCATCTGGCTCGTACCTTCGCATTTTTCGCGTACTTGTTGGCCAGATTCTGGGCTTTTTCTGGTTTGGATCACGTAGTAATGTGGTACCACACTGAAACAGTCAATAAAAGCTGGACCCGAATAGTATTTTAGAGGACAACGCTGGATACTCCCGCGTTAGTTCTGGTATTTGCAATCATCTGGCTCATACTTTCGCGTTTTTCGCATATTTGTTGGCCAGATCCTGGGTTTTTTCTGGTTAGGATCCCGTAGTAACGAGGTTCCACACCGAAACAGTCAATTGAACCTGGTTGCGAACAATATTTTAGAGGATAACGCCGGTTATGTCTCGGTTAGGTCTGGGATTTGCCCTCATCTGGCTCGTTCTTTCGCAATTTTCGCTTACTTATTGGCAAGATCCTGGCCTTTTTCTGGTTTGTATCACGTAGTTATGCGGTACTACACCGAAACAGTCAATTAAACCTGGTTGCGATTAATATTTTAGAGGATAACGCTGGTTATGTCTCGGTTAGGTCTGGCATTGGCCCTCATCTGGCCCGTACTTTCGCATTTTTCGCATACTTGTTGGCCAGATCCTGGGCTTTTTCTGGTTTGGATCCCGTAATAATGACGTTCCACACCGAAACAGCCAATTAAACCTGGTTTCGATTAATATGTTAGAGGATAACGCCGATTATATCTTGGTTAGATCCAGGATTTGCCCTCATCTGGCTCGTACCTGCGCATTTTTCGCATATTTGTTGGCCAGATCCTGGGTTTTTTCTGCTTAGGATCCCGTAGTAACGAGGTTCCACACCGAAACAGTCAATTGAACCTGGTTGCGATTAATATTTTAGAGTATAACGCCGGTTATGTCTCGGTTAGGTCTGGGATTTGCCCTCATCTGGCTCGTACTTTCGCAATTTTCGCATACTTATTGGCAAGATCCTGGCCTTTTTCTGGTTTGTATCACGTAGTAATGCGGTACTACACCGAAACAGTCAATTAAACCTGGTTGCGATTAATATTTTAGAGGATAACGCTGGTTATGTCTCGGTTAGGTCTGGGATTTGCCCTCACCTGGCCCGTAGTTTCGCATTTTTGCATTCTTGTTGGCCAGATCCTAGGCTTTTTGCTGATTTGGATCGCGTAGTAATGTGGTACCACACTGAAACAGTCAATAGAAGCTGGTTCCGAATAGTATTTTAGAGGATAACGCTGGCTATGTCTGGGTTAGTTCTGGTATTTGCAATCATCTGGCCCATACTTTCGCGTTTTTCGCATATTTATTGGCCAGATCCTGGGTTTTTTCTGGTTAGGATCCCGTAGTAATGCGGTACTACACCGAAACAGTCAATTAAACCTGGTTGCGATTAATATTTTAGAGGATAACGCTGGTTATGTCTCGGTTAGGTCTGGGATTTGCCCTCACCTGGCCCGTAGTTTCGCATTTTTGCATTCTTGTTGGCCAGATCCAAGGCTTTTTGCTGATTTGGATCACGTAGTAATGTGGTACCACACTGAAACAGTCAATAGAAGCTGGTTCCGAATAGTATTTTAGAGGATAACGCTGGCTATGTCTGGGTTAGTTCTGGTATTTGCAATCATCTGGCCCATACTTTCGCGTTTTTCGCATATTTATTGGCCAGATCCTGGGTTTTTTCTGGTTAGGATCCCGTAGTAATGAGGTTCCACACCGAAACAGTCAATTAAACCTGGTCGCGATTAATATTTTAGAGGATAACGCCGGTTATGTCTCGGTTAGGTCTGGGATTTGCCCTCACCTGGCCCGTAGCTTCGCATTTTTCGCATACTTGTTGGCCAGATCCTGGGTTTTTTCTGGTTTGGACCACGTAGTAATGAGGTACCTCACTGAAACGGTCAATAAAAGCTGGTTCCGATTAGTGTTTTAGAGGATAACGCTGGTTATGTCTGGGTTAGTTCTGGTATTCGCAATCATCTGGCTCATACTTTCGCTTCTTTCGCATACTTGTTGGCCAGATTCTGGGCTTTTTCTGGTTTGGATCACGTAGTAATGTGGTACCACACTGAAACAGTCAATAAAAGCTGGACCCGAATAGTATTTTAGAGGACAACGCTGGCTATTCCCGCGTTAGTTCTGGTATTTGCAATCATCTGGCTCATACTTTCGCGTTTTTCGCATATTTGTTGGCCAGATCCTGGGTTTTTTCTGGTTAGGATCCCGTAGTAACGAGGTTCCACACCGAAACAGTCAATTGAACCTGGTTGCGATTAATATTTTAGAGGATAACGCCGGTTATGTCTCGGTTAGGTCTGGGATTTGCCCTCATCTGGCTCGTTCTTTCGCAATTTTCGCTTACTTATTGGCAAGATCCTGGCCTTTTTCTGGTTTGTATCACGTAGTAATGCGGTACTACACCGAAACTGTCAATTAAACCTGGTTGCGATTAATATTTTAGAGGATAGCGCTGGTTATGTCTCGGTTAGGTCTGGGATTTGCCCTCACCTGGCCCGTAGTTTCGCATTTTTGCATTCTTGTTGGCCAGATCCTATGCTTTTTGCTGATTTGGATCACGTAGTAATGTGGTACCACACTGAAACAGTCAATAGAAGCTGGTTCCGATTAGTATTTTAGAGGATAACTCTGGCTATGTCTGGGTTAGTTCTGGTATTTGCAATCATCTGGCCCATACTTTCGCGTTTTTCGCATATTTATTGGCCAGATCCTGGGTTTTTTCTGGTTAGGATCCCGTAGTAATGAGGTTCCACACCGAAACAGTCAATTAAACCTGGTTGCGATTAATATTTTAGAGGATAACGCCGGTTATATCTCGGTTAGGTCTGGGATTTGCCCTCATCTGGCCCGTACTTTCGCATTTTCGCATTCTTGTTGGCCAGATCCTAGGCTTTTTGCTGATTTGGATCACGTAGTTATGTGGTACCACACTGAAACAGTCAATAGAAGCTGGTTCCGAATAGTATTTTAGAGGATAACGCTGGCTATGTCTGGGTTAGTTCTGGTATTTGCAATCATCTGGCCCATACTTTCGCGTTTTTCGCATATTTGTTGGCCAGATGCTGGGTTTTTTCTGGTTTGGATCCCGTAATAATGACGTTCCACACCGAAACAGCCAATTAAACCTGGTTTCGATTAATATGTTAGAGGATAACGCCGGTTATATCTTGGTTAGATCCGGGATTTGCCCTCATCTGGCTCGTACCTGCGCATTTTTCGCATACTTGTTGGCCATATCCTGGCCTTATTCTGGTTTGTATCACGTAGTAATGTGGTACCACACTGAAACAGTCAATAGAAGCTGGTTCCGAATAGTATTTTAGAGGATAACGCTGGCTATGTCTGGGTTAGTTCTGGTATTTGCAATCATCTGGCCCATACTTTCGCGTTTTTCGCATATTTGTTGGCCAGATGCTGGGTTTTTTCTGGTTTGGATCCCGTAATAATGACGTTCCACACCGAAACAGCCAATTAAACATGGTTTCGATTAATATGTTAGAGGATAACGCCGGTTATGTCTTGGTTAGGTCTGGGATTGGCCCTCATCTGGCTCGTACTTTCGCATTTTTCGCATACTTGTTGGCCAGATCCTGGGCTTTTTCTGGTTTGGATCACGTAGTAATGTGGTACCACACTGAAACAGTCAATAGAATCTAGTTCCGAATAGTATTTTAGAGGACAGCGCTGGTTATGTCTCGGTTAGGTCTGGCATTGGCCCTCATCTGGCCCGTACTTTCGCATTTTTCGCATACTTGTTGGCCAGATCCTGGGCTTTTTCTGGTTTGGATCCCGTAATAATGACGTTCCACACCGAAACAGCCAATTAAACCTGGTTTCGATTAATATGTTAGAGGATAACGCCGATTATATCTTGGTTAGATCCGGGATTTGCCCTCATCTGGCTCGTACCTGCGCATTTTTCGCATACTTGTTGGCCATATCCTGGCCTTATTCTGGTTTGGATCACGTAGTAATGTGGTACCACACTAAAACAGTCAATAAAAGCTGGACCCGAATAGTATTTTAGAGGACAACGCTGGCTATTCCCGCGTTAGTTCTGGTATTTGCAATCATCTGGCTCATACTTTCGCGTTTTTCGCATATTTGTTGGCCAGATCCTGGGTTTTTTCTGCTTAGGATCCCGTAGTAACGAGGTTCCACACCGAAACAGTCAATTGAACCTGGTTGCGATTAATATTTTAGAGGATAACGCCGGTTATGTCTCGGTTAGGTCTGGGATTTGCCCTCATCTGGCTCGTACTTTCGCAATTTTCGCATACTTATTGGCAAGATCCTGGCCTTTTTCTGGTTTGTATCACGTAGTAATGCGGTACTACACCGAAACAGTCAATTAAACCTGGTTGCGATTAATATTTTAGAGGATAACGCTGGTTATGTCTCGTTTAGGTCTGGGATTTGCCCTCACCTGGCCCGTAGTTTCGCATTTTTGCATTCTTGTTGGCCAGATCCTAGGCTTTTTGCTGATTTGGATCGCGTAGTAAAGTGGTACCACACTGAAACAGTCAATAGAAGCTGGTTCCGAATAGTATTTTAGAGGATAACGCTGGCTATGTCTGGGTTAGTTCTGGTATTTGCAATCATCTGGCCCATACTTTCGCGTTTTTCGCATATTTATTGGCCAGATCCTGGGTTTTTTCTGGTTAGGATCCCGTAGTAATGCGGTACTACACCGAAACAGTCAATTAAACCTGGTTGCGATTAATATTTTAGAGGATAACGCTGGTTATGTCTCGGTTAGGTCTGGGATTTGCCCTCACCTGGCCCGTAGTTTCGCATTTTTGCATTCTTGTTGGCCAGATCCTAGGCTTTTTGCTGATTTGGATCACGAAGTAATGTGGTACCACACTGAAACAGTCAATAGAATCTGGTTCCGAATAGTATTTTAGAGGATAACGCTGGCTATGTCTGGGTTAGTTCTGGTATTTGCAATCATCTGGCCCATACTTTCGCGTTTTTCGCATATTTATTGGCCAGATCCTGGGTTTTTTCTGGTTAGGATCCCGTAGTAATGAGGTTCCACACCGAAACAGTCAATTAAACCTGGTTGCGATTAATATTTTAGAGGATAACGCCGGTTATGTCTCGGTTAGGTCTGGGATTTGCCCTCATCTGGCCCGTACTTTCGCATTTTTGCATTCTTGTTGGCCAGATCCTAGGCTTTTTGCTGATTTGGATCACGTAGTTATGTGGTACCACACTGAAACAGTCAATAGAAGCTGGTTCCGAATAGTATTTTAGGGGATAACGCTGGCTATGTCTGGGTTAGTTCTGGTATTTGCAATCATCTGGCCCATACTTTCGCGTTTTTCGCATATTTGTTGGCCAGATGCTGGGTTTTTTCTGGTTTGGATCCCGTAATAATGACGTTCCACACCGAAACAGCCAATTAAACCTGGTTTCGATAAATATGTTAGAGGATAACGCCGGTTATATCTCGGTTAGATCCGGGATTTGCCCTCATCTGGCTCGTACCTGCGCATTTTTCGCATACTTGATGGCCATATCCTGGCCTTATTCTGGTTTGTATCACGTAGTAATGTGGTACTACACTGAAACAGTCAATAGAAGCTGGTTCCGAATAGTATTTTAGAGGATAACGCTGGTTATGTCTGGGTTAGTTCTGGTATTTGCAATCATCTGGCTCGTACTTTCGCATTTCTCGCACACTTGTTGGCCAGATGCTGGGTTTTTTCTGGTTTGGATCACGTAATAATGACGTTCCACACCGAAACAGTCAATTAAACCTAGTTTCGATTAATATTTTAGAGGATATTGCCGGTTATATCTCGGTTAGGTCTGGGATTTGCCCTCATCTGGCTCGTACCTTCGCATTTCTCGCATACTTGTCGGCCTCATCCTGACCTTGTTCTGGCTTGGACCAAGTAGTAATGTGGGACCACACTGAAACAGTCAATTAAACCTGGTTGCGATTAATATTTTAGAGGATAACGCTGGTTATGTCTCGGTTAGGTCTGGGATTTGCCCTCATCTGGCCCGTACTTTCGCATTTTTCGCATACTTGAATGGCCAGATCCTGTGTTTTCCTATTGTTAGGATCACGTAGTAATGTGGTACTACACTGAAACAGTCAATTAAACCTGGTTGCGATTAAAATTTTAGAGGATAACGCAGGTTATGTCTCGGTTAGTTCTGGTATTTGCAATCATCTGGCTCGTACCTTCGCATTTTTCGCGTACTTGTTGGCCAGATTCTGGGCTTTTTCTGGTTTGGATCACGTAGTAATGTGATACCACACTGAAACAGTCAATAAAAGCTGGACCCGAATAGTATTTTAGAGGACAACGCTGGCTATTCCCGCGTTAGTTCTGGTATTTGCAATCATCTGGCTCATACTTTCGCGTTTTTCGCATATTTGTTGGCCAGATCCTGGGTTTTTTCTGGTTAGGATCCCGTAGTAACGAGGTTCCACACCGAAACAGTCAATTGAACCTGGTTGCGAACAATATTTTGGAGGATAACGCCGGTTATGTCTCGGTTAGGTCTGGGATTTGCCCTCATCTGGCTCGTTCTTTCGCAATTTTCGCTTACTTATTGGCAAGATCCTGGCCTTTTTCTGGTTTGTATCACGTAGTTATGCGGTACTACACCGAAACAGTCAATTAAACCTGGTTGCGATTAATATTTTAGAGGATAACGCTGGTTATGTCTCGGTTAGGTCTGGGATTTGCCCTCACCTGGCCCGTAGTTTCGCATTTTTCGCATACTTGTTGGCCAGATCCTGGGCTTTTTCTGGTTTGGATCACGTAGTAATGTGGTACCACACTGAAACAGTCAATAGAATCTAGTTCCGAATAGTATTTTAGAGGACAACGCTGGTTATGTCTCGGTTAGGTCTGGCATTGGCCCTCATCTGGCCCGTACTTTCGCATTTTTTGCATACTTGTTGGCCAGATCCTGGGCTTTTTCTGGTTTGGATCCCGTAATAATGACGTTCCACACCGAAACAGCCAATTAAACCTGGTTTCGATTAATATGTTAGAGGATAACGCCGGTTATATCTTGGTTAGATCCGGGATTTGCCCTCATCTGGCTCGTACCTGCGCATTTTTCGCATACTTGTTGGCCATATCCTGGCCTTATTCTGGTTTGTATCTCGTAGTAATGTGGTACCACACTGAAACAGTCAATAGAAGCTGGTTCCGAATAGTATTTTAGAGGATAACGCTGGCTATGTCTGGGTTAGTTCTGGTATTTGCAATCATCTGGCTCAGACTTTCGCGTTTTTCGCATATTTGTTGGGAAGATCCTGGGTTTTTTCTGGTTTGGATCCCGTAGTAATGAGGTTCCACACCGAAACAGTCAATTAAACCTGGTTGCGATTAATATTTTAGAGGATAACGCCGGTTATGTCTTGGTTAGGTCTGGGATTTGCCCTCATCTGGCTCGTACTTTCGCATTTTTCGCATACTTGTTGGCCAGATCCTGGGCTTTTTCTGGTTTGTATCACGTAGTAATGTGGTACCACACTGAAACAGTCAATAGAAGCTAGTTCCGAATAGTATTTTAGAGGACAACGCTGGTTATGTCTCGGTTAGGTCTGGGATTGGCCCTCATCTGGCCCGTACTTTCGCATTTTTCGCATACTTGTTGGCCAGATCCTGGGCTTTTTCTGGTTTGGATCACGTAGTAATGTGGTACCACACTGAAACAGTCAATAGAAGCTAGTTCCGAATAGTATTTTAGAGGACATCGCTGGTTATGTCTCGGTTAGGTCTGGGATTGGCCCTCATCTGGCCCGTACTTTCGCATTTTTCGCATACTTGTTGGCCAGATCCTGGGCTTTTTCTGGTTTGGATCACGTAGTAATGTGGTACCACACTGAAACAGTCAATAGAATCTAGTTCCGAATAGTATTTTAGAGGACAACGCTGGTTATGTCTCGGTTAGGTCTGGCATTGGCCCTCATCTGGCCCGTACTTTCGCATTTTTCGCATACTTGTTGGCCAGATCCTTGGGCTTTTTCTGGTTTGGATCCCGTAATAATGACGTTCCACACCGAAACAGCCAATTAAACCTGGTTTCGATTAATATGTTAGAGGATAACGCCGATTATATCTTGGTTAGATCCAGGATTTGCCCTCATCTGGCTCGTACCTGCGCATTTTTCGCATACTTGTTGGCCATATCCGGGCCTTATTCTGGTTTGGATCACGTAGTAATGTGGTACCACACTAAAACAGTCAATAAAAGCTGGACCCGAATAGTATTTTAGAGGACAACGCTGGCTATTCCCGCGTTAGTTCTGGTATTTGCAATCATCTGGCTCATACTTTCGCGTTTTTCGCATATTTGTTGGCCAGATCCTGGGTTTTTTCTGCTTAGGATCCCGTAGTAACGAGGTTCCACACCGAAACAGTCAATTGAACCTGGTTGCGATTAATATTTTAGAGTATAACGCCGGTTATGTCTCGGTTAGGTCTGGGATTTGCCCTCATCTGGCTCGTACTTTCGCAATTTTCGCATACTTATTGGCAAGATCCTGGCCTTTTTCTGGTTTGTATCACGTAGTAATGCGGTACTACACCGAAACAGTCAATTAAACCTGGTTGCGATTAATATGTTAGAGGATAACGCTGGTTATGTCTCGGTTAGGTCTGGGATTTGCCCTCACCTGGCCCGTAGTTTCGCATTTTTGCATTCTTGTTGGCCAGATCCTAGGCTTTTTGCTGATTTGGATCGCGTAGTAATGTGGTACCACACTGAAACAGTCAATAGAAGCTGGTTCCGAATAGTATTTTAGAGGATAACGCTGGCTATGTCTGGGTTAGTTCTGGTATTTGCAATCATCTGGCCCATACTTTCGCGTTTTTCGCACATTTATTGGCCAGATCCTGGGTTTTTTCTGGTTAGGATCCCGTAGTAATGCGGTACTACACCGAAACAGTCAATTAAACCTGGTTGCGATTAATATTTTAGAGGATAACGCTGGTTATGTCTCGGTTAGGTCTGGGATTTGCCCTCACCTGGCCCGTAGTTTCGCATTTTTGCATTCTTGTTGGCCAGATCCTAGGCTTTTTGCTGATTTGGATCACGTAGTAATGTGGTACCACACTGAAACAGTCAATAGAAGCTGGTTCCGAATAGTATTTTAGAGGATAACGCTGGCTATGTCTGGGTTAGTTCTGGTATTTGCAATCATCTGGCCCATACTTTCGCGTTTTTCGCATATTTATTGGCCAGATCCTGGGTTTTTTCTGGTTAGGATCCCGTAGTAATGAGGTTCCACACCGAAACAGTCAATTAAACCTGGTTGCGATTAATATTTTAGAGGATAACGCCGGTTATGTCTCGGTTAGGTCTGGGATTTGCCCTCACCTGGCCCGTAGTTTCGCATTTTTGCATTCTTGTTGGCCAGATCCTAGGCTTTTTGCTGACTTGGATCACGTAGTAATGTGGTACCACACTGAAACAGTCAATAGAAGCTGGTTCCGAATAGTATTTTAGAGGATAACGCCGGCTATGTCTGGGTTAGTTCTGGTATTTGCAATCATCTGGCTCATACTTTCGCGTTTTTCGCATATTTGTTGGGAAGATCCTGGGTTTTTTCTGGTTTGGATCCCGTAGTAATGAGGTTCCACACCGAAACAGTCAATTAAACCTGGTTGCGATTAATATTTTAGAGGATAACGCCGGTTATGTCTTGGTTAGGTCTGGGATTTGCCCTCATCTGGCTCGTACTTCCGCATTTTTCGCATACTTGTTGGCCAGATCCTGGGCTTTTTCTGGTTTGTATCACGTAGTAATGTGGTACCACACTGAAACAGTCAATAGAAGCTAGTTCCGAATAGTATTTTAGAGGACAACGCTGGTTATGTCTCGGTTAGGTCTGGGATTGGCCCTCATCTGGCCCGTACTTTCGCATTTTTCGCATACTTGTTGGCCAGATCCTGGGCTTTTTCTGGTTTGGATCACGTAGTAATGTGGTACCACACTGAAACAGTCAACAGAAGCTAGTTCCGAATAGTATTTTAGAGGACAACGCTGGTTATGTCTCGGTTAGGTCTGGGATTGGCCCTCATCTGGCCCGTACTTTCGCATTTTTCGCATACTTGTTGGCCAGATCCTGGGTTTTTTCTGGTTTGGACCACGTAGTAATGAGGTACCTCACTGAAACGGTCAATAAAAGCTGGTTCCGATTAGTGTTTTAGAGGATAACGCTGGTTATGTCTGGGTTAGTTCTGGTATTCGCAATCATCTGGCTCATACTTTCGCTTTTTTCGCATACTTATTGGCAAGATCCTGGCCTTTTTCTGGTTTGTATCACGTAGTAATGCGGTACTACACCGAAACAGTCAATTAAACCTGGTTGCGATTAATATTTTAGAGGATAACGCTGGCTATGTCTCGGTTAGGTCTGGGATTTGCCCTCATCTGGCCCGTACTTTCGCATTTTTCGCATACTTGTTGGCCAGATCCTGGGCTTTTTCTGGTTTGGATCACGTAGTAATGTGGTACCACACTGAAACAGTCAACAAAAGCTGGTTCCGATTAGTGTTTTAGAGGATAACGCTGGTTATGTCTGGGTTAGTTCTGGTATTCGCAATCATCTGGCTCATACTTTCGCATTTTTCGCATACTTGTTTGCCAGATGCTGGGTTTTTTCTGGTTTGGATCACGTAATAATGACGTTCCACACCGAAACAGTCAATTAAACCTAGTTTCGATTAATACTTTAGAGGATAACGCTGGTTATGTCTCGGTTAGGTCTGGGATTTGCCCTCATCTGGCTCGTACCTTCGCAATTCTCGCATACTTGTTGGCCAGATCCTGGCCTTTTTCTGGTTTGTATCACGTAGTAATGTGGTACTAAGCTGAAACAGTCAATAGAAGCTGGTTCCGAATGGTATTTTAGAGGATAACGCTGGCTATGTCTGGGTTAGTTCTGGTATTTGCAATCATCTTGCTCATACTTTCGCTTTTTTCGCATACTTGTTGGCCAGATGCTGGGTTTTTTCTAGTTTGGACCACGTAGTAATGAGGTACCTCACTGAAACAGTCAATAAAAGCTGGTTCCGATTAGTGTTTTAGAGAATAACGCTGGCTATGTCTCGGTTAGGTCTGGGATTTGCCCTCATCTGGCCCGTACTTTCGCATTTTTCGCATACTTGAATGGCCAGATCCTGTGTTTTCCTATTGTTAGGATCACGTAGTAATGTGGTACCACACTGATACAGTCAATAGAAGCTGGTTCCGAATAGTATTTTAGAGGATACCGCTGGCTATGTCTGGGTTAGTTCTGGTATTTGCAATCATCTGGCTCATACTTTCGCTTTTTTCGCATACTTGTTTGCCAGATGCTGGGTTTTTTCTGGTTTGGATCCCGTAGTAATGAGGTGCCACACCGAAACAGTCAATTAAACCTGGTTGCGATTAATATTTTAGAGGATAACGCTGGTTATGTCTCCGTTAGGGCTGAGATTTGCCCTCATCTGACTCGTACTTTCGCATTTCTCGTATACTTGTTGGCCAGATGCTGGGTTTTTTCTGGTTTGAATCACGTAATAATGACGTTCCACACCGAAACAGTCAATTAAACCTAGTTTCGATTAATATTTTAGAGGATATTGCCGGTTATATCGCGGTTATGTCTGGGATTTGCCCTCATCTGGCTCGTACCTTCGCATTTCTCGTATACTTGTTGGCCAGATCCTGGCCTTGTTCTGGCTTGGACCAAGTAGTAATGTGGGACCACACTGAAACAGTCAATTAAACCTGGTTGCGATTAATATTTTAGAGGATAACGCCGGTTATGTCTCGGTTAGGTCTGGGATTTGCCCTCATCTGGCTCGTACTTTCGCAATTTTCGCATACTTATTGGCAAGATCCTGGCCTTTTTCTGGTTTGTATCACGTAGTAATGCGGTACTACACCGAAACAGTCAATTAAACCTGGTTGCGATTAATATTTTAGAGGATAACGCTGGCTATGTCTCGGTTAGGTCTGGGATTTGCCCACACCTGGCCCGTAGTTTCGCATTTTTGCATTCTTGTTGGCCAGATCCTAGGCTTTTTGCTGATTTGGATCACGTAGTAATGTGGTACCACACTGAAACAGTCAATAGAAGCTGGTTCCGAATAGTATTTTAGAGGATAACGCTGGCTATGTCTGGGTTAGTTCTGGTATTTGCAATCATCTGGTTCATACTTTCGCGTTTTTCTCATATTTGTTGGCCAGATCCTGGGTTTTTTCTGGATTGGATTCCGTAGTAATGAGGTGCCACACCGAAACAGTCAATTAAACCTGGTTACGATTAATATTTTAGAGGATGACGCCGGTTATGTCTCGGTTAGGTCTGGGATTTGCCCTCATCTGGCCCGTACTTTCGCATTTTTCGCATACTTGAATGGCCAGATCCTGTGTTTTCCTATTGTTAGGATCACGTAGTAATGTGGTACCACACTGAAACAGTCGATAGAAGCTGGTTCCGAATAGTATTTTAGAGGATAACGCTGGCTATGTCTGGGTTAGTAATGGTATTTGCAATCATCTGGCTCATACTTTCGCGTTTTTCGCATATATGTTGGCCAGATACTGGGTTTTTTCTGGTTAGGATCCCGTAGTAATGAGGTTCCACACCGAAACAGTCAATTAAACCTGGTTGCGATTAATATTTTAGAGGATAACGCTGGTTATGTCTCGGTTAGGTCTGGGATTTGCCCTCATCTGGCCCGTACTTTCGCAATTTTCGCATACTTGTTGGCCAGATCCTGGGCTTTTTCTGGTTTGGATCACGTAGTAATGTGGTACCACACTGAAACAGTCAATAAAAGCTGGTTCCGATTAGTGTTTTAGAGGATAACGCTGGCTATGTCTAGGTTAGTTCTGGTATTTGCAATCATCTGGCTCATACTTTCGCTTTTTTCGCATACTTGTTTGCCAGATGCTGGGTTTTTTCTGGTTTGGATCCCGTAGTAATGAGGTTCCACACCTGAACGGTCAATTAAACCTGGTTGCGATTAATATTTTAGAGGATAACGCCGGTTTTGTCTCGGTTAGGGCTGGGATTTGCCCTCATCTGGTTCGTACTTTCGCATTTCTCGCATACTTGTTGGCCAGATCCTGGCCTTTTTCTGGTTTGTATCACGTAGTAATGTGGTACTACACTGAAACAGTCAATAGCAGCTGGTTCCGAACAGTATTTTAGAGGATAACGCTGGCTATGTCTGGGTTAGTTCTGGTATTTGCAATCATCTTGCTCATACTTTCGTTTTTTTCGCATACTTGTTGGCCAGATGCTGGGTTTTTTCTGGTTTGGATCACGTAATAATGACGTTCCACACCGAAACAGTCAATTAAACCTAGTTTCGATTAATATTTTAGAGGATATTGCCGGTTATATCTCGGTTAGGTCTGGGATTTGCCCTCATCTGGCTCGTACCTTCGCATTTCTCGCATACTTGTTGGCCAGATCCTGGCCTTTTTCTGGTTTGTATCACGTAGTAATGTGGTACTACACTGAAACAGTCAATAGAAGCTGGTTCCGAATAGTATTTTAGAGGATAACGCTGGCTATGTCTGGGTTAGTTCTGGTATTTGCAATCATTTGGCTCATACTTTCGCTTTTTTCGCATACTTGTTTGCCAGATGCTGGGTTTTTTCTGGTTTGGATCCCGTAGTAATGAGGTGCCACACCGAAACAGTCAATTAAACCTGGTTGCGATTAATATTTTAGAGGATAACGCTGGTTATGTCTCGGTTAGGGCTGAGATTTGCCCTCATCTGGCTCGTACTTTCGCATTTCTCGCATACTTGTTGGCCAGATGCTGGGTTTTTTCTGGTTTGGATCACGTAATAATGACGTTCCACACCGAAACAGCCAATTAAACCTAGTTTCGATTAATATTTTAGAGGATATTGCCGGTTATATCTCGGTTAGGTCTGGGATTTGCCCTCATCTGGCCCGTACTTTCGCATTTTTGCATTCTTGTTGGCCAGATCCTAGGCTTTTTGCTGATTTGGATCACGTAGTTATGTGGTACCACACTGAAACAGTCAATAGAAGCTGGTTCCGAATAGTATTTTAGAGGATAACGCTGGCTATGTCTGGGTTAGTTCTGGTATTTGCAATCATCTGGCCCATACTTTCGCGTTTTTCGCATATTTGTTGGCCAGATGCTAGGTTTTTTCTGGTTTGGATCCCGTAATAATAACGTTCCACACCGAAACAGCCAATTAAACCTGGTTTCGATTAATATGTTAGAGGATAACGCCGGTTATATCTCGGTTAGATCCGGGATTTGCCCTCATCTGGCTCGTACCTGCGCATTTTTCGCATACTTGTTGGCCATATCCTGGCCTTATTCTGGTTTGTATCACGTAGTAATGTGGTACCACACTGAAACAGTCAATAGAAGCTGGTTCCGAATAGTATTTTAGAGGATAACGCTGGCTATGTCTGGGTTAGTTCTGGTATTTGCAATCATCTGGCTCATACTTTCGCGTTTTTCGCATATTTGTGGCAAGATCCTGGGTTTTTTCTGGTTTGGATCCCGTAGTAATGAGGTTCCACACCTGAACAGTCAATTAAACCTGGTTGCGATTAATATTTTAGAGGATAACGCCGGTTTTGTCTCGGTTAGGTCTGGGATTTGCCCTCATCTGGTTCGTACTTTCGCATTTCTCGCATACTTGTTGGCCAGATCCTGGCCATTTTCTGGTTTGTATCACGTAGTAATGTGGTACTACACTGAAACAGTCAATAGAAGCTGGTTCCGAATAGTATTTTAGAGGATAACGCTGGCTATGTCTGGGTTAGTTCTGGTATTTGCAATCATCTTGCTCATACTTTCGCTTTTTTCGCATACTAGTTGGCCAGATGCTGGGTTTTTTCTGGTTTGGATCACGTAATAATGACGTTCCACACCGAAACAGTCAATTAAACCTAGTTTCGATTAATATTTTAGAGGATATTGCCGGTTATATCTCGGTTAGGTCTGGGATTTGCCCTCATCTGGCTCGTACCTTCGCATTTCTCGCATATTTGTTGGCCAGATCCTGGGCTTTTTCTGGGTTGGATCCCGTAGTAATGAGGTTCCACACCGAAACAGTCAGTTAAACCTGGTTGCGATTAATATTTTAGAGGATAACGCCGGTTATGTCTCGGTTAGGTCTGGGATTTGCCCTCATCTGGCTCGTACTTTCGCATTTTTCGCATACTTGTTGGCCAGATCCTGGGCTTTTTCTGGTTTGTATCACGTAGTAATGTGGTACCACACTGAAACAGTCAATTAAACCTAGTTTCGATTAATACTTTAGAGGATATTGCCGGTTATATCTCGGTTAGGTCTGGGATTTGCCCTCATCTGGCTCGTACCTTCGCAATTCTCGCATACTTGTTGGCCAGATCCTGGCCTTTTTCTGGTTTGTATCACGTAGTAATGTGGTACTACACTGAAACAGTCAATAGAAGCTGGTTCCGAATGGTATTTTAGAGGATAACGCTGGCTATGTCTGGGTTAGTTCTGGTATTTGCAATCATCTTGCTCATACTTTCGCTTTTTTCGCATACTTGTTGGCCAGATGCTGGGTTTTTTCTAGTTTGGACCACGTAGTAATGAGGTACCTCACTGAAACAGTCAATAAAAGCTGGTTCCGATTAGTGTTTTAGAGGATAACGCTGGCTATGTCTGGGTTAGTTCTGGTATTTGCAATCATCTTGCTCATACTTTCGCTTTTTTCGCATACTTGTTGGCCAGATGCTGGGTTTTTTCTGGTTTGGATCACGTAATAATGACGTTCCACACCGAAACAGTCAATTAAACCTAGTTTCGATTAATATTTTAGAGGATATTGCCGGTTATATCTCGGTTAGGTCTGGGATTTGCCCTCATCTGGCTCGTACCTTCGCATTTCTCGCATACTTGTTGGCCAGATCCTGGCCTTTTTCTGGTTTGTATCACGTAGTAATGTGGTACTACACTGAAACAGTCAATAGAAGCTGGTTCCGAATAGTATTTTAGAGGATAACGCTGGCTATGTCTGGGTTAGTTCTGGTATTTGCAATCATCTGGCTCATACTTTCGCTTTTTTCGCATACTTGTTTGCCAGATGCTGGGTTTTTTCTGGTTTGGATCCCGTAGTAATGAGGTGCCACACCGAAACAGTCAATTAAACCTGGTTGCGATTAATATTTTAGAGGATAACGCTGGTTATGTCTCGGTTAGGGCTGAGATTTGCCCTCATCTGGCTCGTACTTTCGCATTTCTCGCATACTTGTTGGCCAGATGCTGGGTTTTTTCTGGTTTGGATCACGTAATAATGACGTTCCACACCGAAACAGTCAATTAAACCTAGTTTCGATTAATATTTTAGAGGATATTGCCGGTTATATCTCGGTTAGGTCTGGGATTTGCCCTCATCTGGCCCGTACTTTCGCATTTTTGCATTCTTGTTGGCCAGATCCTAGGCTTTTTGCTGATTTGGATCACGTAGTTATGTGGTACCACACTGAAACAGTCAATAGAAGCTGGTTCCGAATAGTATTTTAGAGGATAACGCTGGCTATGTCTGGGTTAGTTCTGGTATTTGCAATCATCTGGCCCATACTTTCGCGTTTTTCGCATATTTGTTGGCCAGATGCTAGGTTTTTTCTGGTTTGGATCCCGTAATAATAACGTTCCACACCGAAACAGCCAATTAAACCTGGTTTCGATTAATATGTTAGAGGATAACGCCGGTTATATCTCGGTTAGATCCGGGATTTGCCCTCATCTGGCTCGTACCTGCGCATTTTTCGCATACTTGTTGGCCATATCCTGGCCTTATTCTGGTTTGTATCACGTAGTAATGTGGTACCACACTGAAACAGTCAATAGAAGCTGGTTCCGAATAGTATTTTAGAGGATAACGCTGGCTATGTCTGGGTTAGTTCTGGTATTTGCAATCATCTGGCTCATACTTTCGCGTTTTTCGCATATTTGTGGCAAGATCCTGGGTTTTTTCTGGTTTGGATCCCGTAGTAATGAGGTTCCACACCTGAACAGTCAATTAAACCTGGTTGCGATTAATATTTTAGAGGATAACGCCGGTTTTGTCTCGGTTAGGTCTGGGATTTGCCCTCATCTGGTTCGTACTTTCGCATTTCTCGCATACTTGTTGGCCAGATCCTGGCCATTTTCTGGTTTGTATCACGTAGTAATGTGGTACTACACTGAAACAGTCAATAGAAGCTGGTTCCGAATAGTATTTTAGAGGATAACGCTGGCTATGTCTGGGTTAGTTCTGGTATTTGCAATCATCTTGCTCATACTTTCGCTTTTTCGCATACTAGTTGGCCAGATGCTGGGTTTTTTCTGGTTTGGATCACGTAATAATGACGTTCCACACCGAAACAGTCAATTAAACCTAGTTTCGATTAATATTTTAGAGGATATTGCCGGTTATATCTCGGTTAGGTCTGGGATTTGCCCTCATCTGGCTCGTACCTTCGCATTTCTCGCATATTTGTTGGCCAGATCCTGGGCTTTTTCTGGGTTGGATCCCGTAGTAATGAGGTTCCACACCGAAACAGTCAATTAAACCTGGTTGCGATTAATATTTTAGAGGATAACGCCGGTTATGTCTCGGTTAGGTCTGGGATTTGCCCTCATCTGGCTCGTACTTTCGCATTTTTCGCATACTTGTTGGCCAGATCCTGGGCTTTTTCTGGTTTGTATCACGTAGTAATGTGGTACCACACTGAAACAGTCAATTAAACCTAGTTTCGATTAATACTTTAGAGGATATTGCCGGTTATATCTCGGTTAGGTCTGGGATTTGCCCTCATCTGGCTCGTACCTTCGCAATTCTCGCATACTTGTTGGCCAGATCCTGGCCTTTTTCTGGTTTGTATCACGTAGTAATGTGGTACTACACTGAAACAGTCAATAGAAGCTGGTTCCGAATGGTATTTTAGAGGATAACGCTGGCTATGTCTGGGTTAGTTCTGGTATTTGCAATCATCTTGCTCATACTTTCGCTTTTTTCGCATACTTGTTGGCCAGATGCTGGGTTTTTTCTAGTTTGGACCACGTAGTAATGAGGTACCTCACTGAAACAGTCAATAAAAGCTGGGTCCGATTAGTGTTTTAGAGGATAACGCTGGCTATGTCTGGGTTAGTTCTGGTATTTGCAATCATCTTGCTCATACTTTCGCTTTTTTCGCATACTTGTTGGCCAGATGCTGGGTTTTTTCTGGTTTGGATCACGTAATAATGACGTTCCACACCGAAACAGTCAATTAAACCTAGTTTCGATTAATATTTTAGAGGATATTGCCGGTTATATCTCGGTTAGGTCAGGGATTTGCCCTCATCTGGCCCGTACTTTCGCATTTTTCGCATACTTGAATGGCCAGATCCTGTGTTTTTCTATTGTTAGGATCACGTAGTAATGTTGTTCCACACCGAAACAGTCAATTAAACCTGGTTGCGATTAATATTTTAAAGGATAACGCCGGTTATGTCTCGGTTAGGTCTGGGATTTGCCCTCATCTGGCTCGTACTTTCGCAATTTTCGCATACTTATTGGCAAGATCCTGGCCTTTTTCTGGTTTGTATCACGTAGTAATGCGGTACTACACCGAAACAGTCAATTAAACCTGGTTGCGATTAATATTTTAGAGGATATCGCTGGTTATGTCTCGGTTAGGTCTGGGATTTGCCCTCACCTGGCCCGTAGTTTCGCATTTTTGCATTCTTGTTGGCCAGATCCTAGGCTTTTTGCTGATTTGGATCACGTAGTTATGTGGTACCACACTGAAACAGTCAATAGAAGCTGGTTCCGAATAGTATTTTAGAGGATAACGCTGGCTATGTCTGGGTTAGTTCTGGTATTTGCAATCATCTGGCCCATACTTTCGCGTTTTTCGCATATTTGTTGGCCAGATGCTAGGTTTTTTCTGGTTTGGATCCCGTAATAATAACGTTCCACACCGAAACAGCCAATTAAACCTGGTTTCGATTAATATGTTAGAGGATAACGCCGGTTATATCTCGGTTAGATCCGGGATTTGCCCTCATCTGGCTCGTACCTGCGCATTTTTCGCATACTTGTTGGCCATATCCTGGCCTCATTCTGGTTTGTATCACGTAGTAATGTGGTACCACACTGAAACAGTCAATAGAAGCTGGTTCCGAATAGTATTTTAGAGGATAACGCTGGCTATGTCTGGGTTAGTTCTGGTACTTGCAATCATCTGGCTCATACTTTCGCGTTTTTCGCATATTTGTGGCAAGATCCTGGGTTTTTTCTGGTTTGGATCCCGTTGTAATGAGGTTCCACACCTGAACAGTCAATTAAACCTGGTTGCGATTAATATTTTAGAGGATAACGCCGGTTTTGTCTCGGTTAGGTCTGGGATTTGCCCTCATCTGGTTCGTACTTTCGCATTTCTCGCATACTTGTTGGCCAGATCCTGGCCATTTTCTGGTTTGTATCACGTAGTAATGTGGTACTACACTGAAACAGTCAATAGAAGCTGGTTCCGAATAGTATTTTAGAGGATAACGCTGGCTATGTCTGGGTTAGTTCTGGTATTTGCAATCATCTTGCTCATACTTTCGCTTTTTTCGCATACTAGTTGGCCAGATGCTGGGTTTTTTCTGGTTTGGATCACGTAATAATGACGTTCCACACCGAAACAGTCAATTAAACCTAGTTTCGATTAATATTTTAGAGGATATTGCCGGTTATATCTCGGTTAGGTCTGGGATTTGCCCTCATCTGGCTCGTACCTTCGCATTTCTCGCATACTTGTTGGCCAGATCCTGGGCTTTTTCTGGTTTGTATCACGTAGTAATGTGGTACCACACTGAAACAGTCAATTAAACCTAGTTTCGATTAATACTTTAGAGGATATTGCCGGTTATATCTCGGTTAGGTCTGGGATTTGCCCTCATCTGGCTCGTACCTTCGCAATTCTCGCATACTTGTTGGCCAGATCCTGGCCTTTTTCTGGTTTGTATCACGTAGTAATGTGGTACTACACTGAAACAGTCAATAGAAGCTGGTTCCGAATGGTATTTTAGAGGATAACGCTGGCTATGTCTGGGTTAGTTCTGGTATTTGCAATCATCTTGCTCATACTTTCGCTTTTTTCGCATACTTGTTGGCCAGATGCTGGGTTTTTTCTAGTTTGGACCACGTAGTAATGAGGTACCTCACTGAAACAGTCAATAAAAGCTGGTTCCGATTAGTGTTTTAGAGGATAACGCTGGCTATGTCTGGGTTAGTTCTGGTATTTGCAATCATCTTGCTCATACTTTCGCTTTTTTCGCATACTTGTTGGCCAGATGCTGGGTTTTTTCTGGTTTGGATCACGTAATAATGACGTTCCACACCGAAACAGTCAATTAAACCTAGTTTCCATTAATATTTTAGAGGATATTGCCGGTTATATCTCGGTTAGGTCTGGGATTTGCCCTCATCTGGCCCGTACTTTCGCATTTTTCGCATACTTGAATGGCCAGATCCTGTGTTTTTCTATTGTTAGGATCACGTAGTAATGTTGTTCCACACCGAAACAGTCAATTAAACCTGGTTGCGATTAATATTTTAGAGGATAACGCTGGTTATGTCTCGGTTAGGTCTGGGATTTGCCCTCACCTGGCCCGTAGTTTCGCATTTTTGCATTCTTGTTAGCCAGATCCTAGGCTTTTTGCTGATTTGGATCACGTAGTAATGTGGTACCACACTGAAACAGTCAATAGAAGCTGGTTCCGAATAGTATTTTAGAGGATAACGCTGGCTATGTCTGGGTTAGTTCTGGTATTTGCAATCATCTGGTTCATACTTTCGCGTTTTTCTCATATTTGTTGGTCAGATCCTGGGTTTTTTCTGGATTGGATTCCGTAGTAATGAGGTGCCACACCGAAACAGTCAATTAAACCTGGTTACGATTAATATTTTAGAGGATGACGCCGGTTATGTCTCGATTAGGTCTGGGATTTGCCCTCATCTGGCCCGTACTTTCGCATTTTTCGCATACTTGAATGGCCAGATCCTGTGTTTTCCTATTGTTAGGATCACGTAGTAATGTGGTACCACACTGAAACAGTCGATAGAAGCTGGTTCCGAATAGTATTTTAGAGGATAACGCTGGCTATGTCTGGGTTAGTAATGGTATTTGCAATCATCTGGCTCATACTTTCGCGTTTTTCGCATATATGTTGGCCAGATACTGGGTTTTTTCTGGTTAGGATCCCGTAGTAATGAGGTTCCACACCGAAACAGTCAATTAAACCTGGTTGCGATTAATATTTTAGAGGATAACGCTGGTTATGTCTCGGTTAGGTCTGGGATTTGCCCTCATCTGGCCCGTACTTTCGCAATTTTCGCATACTTGTTGGCCAGATCCTGGGCTTTTTCTGGTTTGGATCACGTAGTAATGTGGTACCACACTGAAACAGTCAATAAAAGCTGGTTCCGATTAGTGTTTTAGAGGATAACGCTGGTTATGTCTGGGTTAGTTCTGGTATTCGCAATCATCTGGCTCATACTTTCGCTTTTTTCGCATACTTGTTTGCCAGATGCTGGGTTTTTTCTGGTTTGGATCCCGTAGTAATGAGGTTCCACACCTGAACGGTCAATTAAACCTAGTTTCGATTAATATTTTAGAGGATATTGCCGGTTATATCTCGGTTAGGTCTGGGATTTGCCCTCATCTGGCTCGTACCTTCGCATTTCTCGCATACTTGTTGGCCAGATCCTGGCCTTTTTCTGGTTTGTATCACGTAGTAATGTGGTACTACACTGAAACAGTCAATAGAAGCTGGTTCCGAATAGTATTTTAGAGGATAACGCTGGCTATGTCTGGGTTAGTTCTGGTATTTGCAATCATCTGGCTCATACTTTCGCTTTTTTCGCATACTTGTTTGCCAGATGCTGGGTTTATTCTGGTTTGGATCCCGTAGTAATGAGGTGCCACACCGAAACAGTCAATTAAGCCTGGTTGCGATTAATATTTTAGAGGATAACGCTGGTTATGTCTCGGTTAGGGCTGAGATTTGCCCTCATCTGGCTCGTACTTTCGCATTACTCGCATACTTGTTGGCCAGATGCTGGGTTTTTTCTGGTTTGGATCACGTAATAATGACGTTCCACACCGAAACAGTCAATTAAACCTAGTTTCGATTAATATTTTAGAGGATAACGCCGGTTATGTCTTGGTTAGGTCTGGTATTTGCCCTCATCTGGCTCGTACTTTCGCAATTTTCGCATACTTATTGGCAAGATACTGGCCTTTTTCTGGTTTGTATCACGTAGTAATACGGTACTACACCGAAACAGTCAATTAAACCTGGTTGCGATTAATATTTTAGAGGATAAGGCTGGTTATGTCTCGGTTAGGTCTGGGATTTGCCCTCACCTGGCCCGTAGTTTCGCATTTTTGCATTCTTGTTGGCCAGATCCTAGGCTTTTTGCTGATTTGGATCACGTAGTAATGTGGTACCACACTGAAACAGTCAATAGAAGCTGGTTCCGAATAGTATTTTAGAGGATAACGCTGGCTATGTCTGGGTTAGTTCTGGTATTTGCAATCATCTGGTTCATACTTTCGCGTTTTTCTCATATTTGTTGGTCAGATCCTGGGTTTTTTCTGGATTGGATTCCGTAGTAATGAGGTGCCACACCGAAACAGTCAATTAAACCTGGTTACGATTAATATTTTAGAGGATGACGCCTGTTATGTCTCGGTTAGGTCTGGGATTTGCCCACATCTGGCCCGTACTTTCGCATTTTTCGCATACTTGAATGGCCAGATCCTGTGTTTTCCTATTGTTAGGATCACGTAGTAATGTGGTACCACACTGAAACAGTCGATAGAAGCTGGTTCCGAATAGTATTTTAGAGGATAACGCTGGCTATGTCTGGGTTAGTAATGGTATTTGCAATCATCTGGCTCATACTTTCGCGTTTTTCGCATATATGTTGGCCAGATACTGGGTTTTTTCTGGTTAGGATCCCGTAGTAATGAGGTTCCACACCGAAACAGTCAATTAAACCTGGTTGCGATTACTATTTTAGAGGATAACGCTGGTTATGTCTCGGTTAGGTCTGGGATTTGCCCTCATCTGGCCCGTACTTTCGCAATTTTCGCATACTTGTTGGCCAGATCCTGGGCTTTTTCTGGTTTGGATCACGTAGTAATGTGGTACCACACTGAAACAGTCAATAAAAGCTGGTTCCGATTAGTGTTTTAGAGGATAACGCTGGTTATGTCTGGGTTAGTTCTGGTATTCGCAATCATCTGGCTCATACTTTCGCTTTTTTCGCATACTTGTTTGCCAGATGCTGGGTTTTTTCTGGTTTGGATCCCGTAGTAATGAGGTTCCACACCTGAACGGTCAATTAAACCTAGTTTCGATTAATATTTTAGAGGATATTGCCGGTTATATCTCGGTTAGGTCTGGGATTTGCCCTCATCTGGCTCGTACCTTCGCATTTCTCGCATACTTGTTGGCCAGATCCTGGCCTTTTTCTGGTTTGTATCACGTAGTAATGTGGTACTACACTGAAACAGTCAATAGAAGCTGGTTCCGAATAGTATTTTAGAGGATAACGCTGGCTATGTCTGGGTTAGTTCTGGTACTTGCAATCATCTGGCACATACTTTCGCTTTTTTCGCATACTTGTTTGCCAGATGCTGGGTTTTTTCTGGTTTGGATCCCGTAGTAATGAGGTTCCACACCTGAACGGTCAATTAAACCTGGTTGCGATTAATATTTTAGAGGATAACGCCGGTTTTGTCTCGGTTAGGGCTGGGATTTGCCCTCATCTGGTTCGTACTTTCGCATTTCTCGCATACTTGTTGGCCAGATCCTGGCCTTTTTCTGGTTTGTATCACGTAGTAATGTGGTACTACACTGAAACAGTCAATCGCAGCTGGTTCCGAACAGTATTTTAGAGGATAACGCTGGCTATGTCTGGGTTAGTTCTGGTATTTGCAATCATCTTGCTCATACTTTCGCTTTTTTCGCATACTTGTTGGCCAGATGCTGGGTTTTTTCTGGTTTGGATCACGTAATAATGACGTTCCACACCGAAACAGTCAATTAAACCTAGTTTCGATTAATATTTTAGAGGATATTGCCGGTTATATCACGGTTAGGTCTGGGATTTGCCCTCATCTGGCTCGTACCTTCGCATTTCTCGCATACTTGTTGGCCAGATCCTGGCCTTTTTCTGGTTTGTATCACGTAGTAATGTGGTTCTACACTGAAACAGTCAATAGAAGCTGGTTCCGAATAGTATTTTAGAGGATAACGCTGGCTATGTCTGGGTTAGTTCTGGTATTTGCAATCATCTGGCTCATACTTTCGCTTTTTTCGCATACTTGTTTGCCAGATGCTGGGTTTTTTCTGGTTTGGATCCCGTAGTAATGAGGTGCCACACCGAAACAGTCAATTAAACCTGGTTGCGATTAATATTTTAGAGGATAACGCTGGTTATGTCTCGGTTAGGGCTGAGATTTGCCCTCATCTGGCTCGTACTTTCGCATTTCTCGCATACTTGTTGGCCAGATGCTGGGTTTTTTCTGGTTTGGATCACGTAATAATGACGTTCCACACCGAAACAGTCAATTAAACCTAGTTTCGATTTATATTTTAGAGGATATTGCCGGTTATATCTCGGTTAGGTCTGGGATTTGCCCTCATCTGGCTCGTACCTTCGCATTTCTCACATACTTGTTGGCCAGATCCTGGCCTTGTTCTGGCTTGGACCAAGTAGTAATGTGGGACCACACTGAAACAGTCAATTAAACCTGGTTGCGATTAATATTTTAGAGGATAACGCTGGTTATGTCTCGGTTAGGTCTGGGATTTGCCCTCATCTGGCCCGTACTTTCGCATTTTTCGCATACTTGAATGGCCAGATCCTGTGTTTTTCTATTGTTAGGATCACGTAGTAATGTGGTACTACACTGAAACAGTCCATTAAACCTGGTTGCGATTAAAATTTTAGAGGATAACGCAGGTTATGTCTCGGTTAGTTCTGTTATTTGCAATCATCTGGCTCGTACCTTCGCATTTTTCGCGTACTTGTTGGCCAGATTCTGGGCTTTTTCTGGTTTGGATCACGTAGTAATGTGGTACCACACTGAAACAGTCAATAAAAGCTGGACCCGAATAGTATTTTAGAGGATAACGCTGGCTATTCCCGCGTTAGTTCTGGTATTTGCAATCATCTGGCTCATACTTTCGCGTTTTTCGCAAATTTGTTGGCCAGATCCTGGGTTTTTTCTGGTTAGGATCCCGTAGTAACGAGGTTCCACACCGAAACAGTCAATTAAACCTGGTTGCGATTAATATTTTAGAGGATAACGCCGGTTATGTCTTGGTTAGGTCTGGTATTTGCCCTCATCTGGCTCGTACTTTCGCAATTTTCGCATACTTATTGGCAAGATACTGGCCTTTTTCTGGTTTGTATCACGTAGTAATACGGTACTACACCGAAACAGTTAATTAAACCTGGTTGCGATTAATATTTTAGAGGATAACGCTGGTTATGTCTCGGTTAGGTCTGGGATTTGCCCTCACCTGGCCCGTAGTTTCGCATTTTTGCATTCTTGTTGGCCAGATCCTAGGCTTTTTGCTGATTTGGATCACGTAGTAATGTGGTACCACACTGAAACAGTCAATAGAAGCTGGTTCCGAATAGTATTTTAGAGGATAACGCCGGTTTTGTCTCGGTTAGGGCTGGGATTTGCCCTCATCTGGTTCGTACTTTCGCATTTCTCGCATACTTGTTGGCCAGATCCTGGCCTTTTTCTGGTTTGTATCACGTAGTAATGTGGTACTACACTGAAACAGTCAATCGCAGCTGGTTCCGAACAGTATTTTAGAGGATAACGCTGGCTATGTCTGGGTTAGTTCTGGTATTTGCAATCATCTTGCTCATACTTTCGCTTTTTTCGCATACTTGTTGGCCAGATGCTGGGTTTTTTCTGGTTTGGATCACGTAATAATGACGTTCCACACCGAAACAGTCAATTAAACCTAGTTTCGATTAATATTTTAGAGGATATTGCCGGTTATATCACGGTTAGGTCTGGGATTTGCCCTCATCTGGCTCGTACCTTCGCATTTCTCGCATACTTGTTGGCCAGATCCTGGCCTTTTTCTGGTTTGTATCACGTAGTAATGTGGTTCTACACTGAAACAGTCAATAGAAGCTGGTTCCGAATAGTATTTTAGAGGATAACGCTGGCTATGTCTGGGTTAGTTCTGGTATTTGCAATCATCTGGCTCATACTTTCGCTTTTTTCGCATACTTGTTTGCCAGATGCTGGGTTTTTTCTGGTTTGGATCCCGTAGTAATGAGGTGCCACACCGAAACAGTCAATTAAACCTGGTTGCGATTAATATTTTAGAGGATAACGCTGGTTATGTCTCGGTTAGGGCTGAGATTTGCCCTCATCTGGCTCGTACTTTCGCATTTCTCGCATATTTGTTGGCCAGATGCTGGGTTTTTTCTGGTTTGGATCACGTAATAATGACGTTCCACACCGAAACAGTCAATTAAACCTAGTTTCGATTTATATTTTAGAGGATATTGCCGGTTATATCTCGGTTAGGTCTGGGATTTGCCCTCATCTGGCTCGTACCTTCGCATTTCTCACATACTTGTTGGCCAGATCCTGGCCTTGTTCTGGCTTGGACCAAGTAGTAATGTGGGACCACACTGAAACAGTCAATTAAACCTGGTTGCGATTAATATTTTAGAGGATAACGCTGGTTATGTCTCGGTTAGGTCTGGGATTTGCCCTCATCTGGCCCGTACTTTCGCATTTTTCGCATACTTGAATGGCCAGATCCTGTGTTTTTCTATTGTTAGGATCACGTAGTAATGTGGTACTACACTGAAACAGTCCATTAAACCTGGTTGCGATTAAAATTTTAGAGGATAACGCAGGTTATGTCTCGGTTAGTTCTGTTATTTGCAATCATCTGGCTCGTACCTTCGCATTTTTCGCGTACTTGTTGGCCAGATTCTGGGCTTTTTCTGGTTTGGATCACGTAGTAATGTGGTACCACACTGAAACAGTCAATAAAAGCTGGACCCGAATAGTATTTTAGAGGATAACGCTGGCTATTCCCGCGTTAGTTCTGGTATTTGCAATCATCTGGCTCATACTTTCGCGTTTTTCGCAAATTTGTTGGCCAGATCCTGGGTTTTTTCTGGTTAGGATCCCGTTGTAACGAGGTTCCACACCGAAACAGTCAATTAAACCTGGTTGCGATTAATATTTTAGAGGATAACGCCGGTTATGTCTTGGTTAGGTCTGGTATTTGCCCTCATCTGGCTCGTACTTTCGCAATTTTCGCATACTTATTGGCAAGATACTGGCCTTTTTCTGGTTTGTATCACGTAGTAATACGGTACTACACCGAAACAGTTAATTAAACCTGGTTGCGATTAATATTTTAGAGGATAACGCTGGTTATGTCTCGGTTAGGTCTGGGATTTGCCCTCACCTGGCCCGTAGTTTCGCATTTTTGCATTCTTGTTGGCCAGATCCTAGGCTTTTTGCTGATTTGGATCACGTAGTAATGTGGTACCACACTGAAACAGTCAATAGAAGCTGGTTCCGAATAGTATTTTAGAGGATAACGCTGGCTATGTCTGGGTTAGTTCTGGTATTTGCAATCATCTGGCCCATACTTTCGCGTTTTTCGCATATTTGTTGGCAAGATCCTGGGTTTTTTCTGTTTTGGATCCCGTAGTAATGAGGTTCCACACCGAAACAGTCAATTAAACCTGGTTGCGATTAATATTTTAGAGGATAACGCTGGTTATGTCTCGGTTAGGTCTGGGATTTGCCCTCACCTGGCCCGTAGTTTCGCATTTTTGCATTCTTGTTGGCCAGATCCTAGGCTTTTTGCTGATTTGGATCACGTAGTTATGTGGTACCACACTGAAACAGTCAATTGAAGCTGGTTCCGAATAGTATTTTAGAGGATAACGCTGGCTATGTCTGGGTTAGTTCTGGTATTTGCAATCATCTGGCTCATACTTTCGCGTTTTTCGCATATTTGTTGGCAAGATCCTGGGTTTTTTCTGGTTTGGATCCCGTAGTAATGAGGTTCCACACCTGAACAGTCAATTAAACCTGGTTGCGATTAATATTTTAGAGGATAACGCCGCTTTTGTCTCGGTTAGGTCTGGGATTTGCCCTCATCTGGTTCGTACTTTCGCATTTCTCGCATACTTGTTGGCCAGATCCTGGCCTTTTTCTGGTTTGTATCACGTAGTAATGAGGTACTACACTGAAACAGTCAATAGAAGCTGGTTCCGAATAGTATTTTAGAGGATAACGCTGGCTATGTCTGGGTTAGTTCTGGTATTTGCAATCATCTTGCTCATACTTTCGCTTTTTTCGCATACTTGTTGGCCAGATGCTGGGTTTTTTCTAGTTTGGACCACGTAGTAATGAGGTACCTCACTGAAACAGTCAATAAAAGCTGGTTCCGATTAGTGTTTTAGAGGATAACGCTGGCTATGTCTGGGTTAGTTCTGGTATTTGCAATCATCTTGCTCATACTTTCGCTTTTTTCGCATACTTGTTGGCCAGATGCGGGGTTTTTTCTGGTTTGGATCACGTAATAATGACGTTCCACACCGAAACAGTCAATTAAACCTAGTTTCGATTAATACTTTAGAGGATATTGCCGATTATATCTCGGTTAGGTCTGGGATTTGCCCTCATCTGGCTCGTACCTTCGCATTTCTCGCATACTTGTTGGCCAGATCCTGGCCTTTTTCTGGTTTGTATCACGTAGTAATGTGGTACTACACTGAAACAGTCAATAGAAGCTCGTTCCGAATGGTATTTTAGAGGATAACGCTGGCTATGTCTGGGTTAGTTCTGGTATTTGCAATCATCTTGCTCATACTTTCGCTTTTTTCGCATACTTGTTGGCCAGATGCTGGGTTTTTTCTAGTTTGGACCACGTAGTAATGAGGTACCTCACTGAAACAGTCAATAAAAGCTGGTTCCGATTAGTGTTTTAGAGGATAACGCTGGCTATGTCTGGGTTAGTTCTGGTATTTGCAATCATCTTGCTCATACTTTCGCTTTTTTCGCATACTTGTTGGCCAGATGCTGGGTTTTTTCTGGTTTGGATCACGTAATAATGACGTTCCAAACCGAAACAGTCAATTAAACCTAGTTTCGATTAATATCTTAGAGGATATTGCCGGTTATATCTCGGTTAGGTCTGGGATTTGCCCTCATCTGGCCCGTACTTTCGCATTTTTCGCATACTTGAATGGCCAGATCCTGTGTTTTTCTATTGTTAGGATCACGTAGTAATGTTGTTCCACACCGAAACAGTCAATTAAACCTGGTTGCGATTAATATTTTAAAGGATAACGCCTGTTATGTCTCGGTTAGGTCTGGGATTTGCCCTCATCTGGCTCGTACTTTCGCAATTTTCGCATACTTGTTTGCCAGATGCTGGGTTTTTTCTGGTTTGGATCCCGTAGTAGTGAGGTTCCACACCTGAACAGTCAATTAAACCTGGTTGCGATTAATATTTTAGAGGATAACGCCGGTTTTGTCTCGGTTAGGTCTGGGATTTGCCCTCATCTGGTTCGTACTTTCGCATTTCTCGCATACTTGTTGGCCAGATCCTGGCCATTTTCTGGTTTGTATCACGTAGTAATGTGGTACTACACTGAAACAGTCAATAGAAGCTGGTTCCGAATAGTATTTTAGAGGATAACGCTGGCTATGTCTGGGTTAGTTCTGGTATTTGCAATCATCTTGCTCATACTTTCGCTTTTTTCGCATACTAGTTGGCCAGATGCTGGGTTTTTTCTGGTTTGGATCACGTAATAATGACGTTCCACACCGAAACAGTCAATTAAACCTAGTTTCGATTAATATTTTAGAGGATATTGCCGGTTATATCTCGGTTAGGTCTGTGATTTGCCCTCATCTGGCTCGTACCTTCGCATTTCTCGCATACTTGTTGGCCAGATCCTGGCCTTTTTCTGGTTTGAATCACGTAGTAATGTGGTACCACACTGAAACAGTCAATAAAAGCTGGTTCCGATTAGTGTTTTAGAGGATAACGCTGGTTATGTCTGGGTTAGTTCTGGTATTCGCAATCATCTGGCTCATACTTTCGCTTTTTTCGCATACTTGTTTGCCAGATGCTGGGTTTTTTCTGGTTTGGATCCCGTAGTAATGAGGTTCCACACCTGAACGGTCAATTAAACCTAGTTTCGATTAATATTTTAGAGGATATTGCCGGTTATATCTCGGTTAGGTCTGGGATTTGCCCTCATCTGGCTTGTACCTTCGCATTTCTCGCATACTTGTTGGCCAGATCCTGGCCTTTTTCTGGTTTGTATCACGTAGTAATGTGGTACTACACTGAAACAGTCAATAGAAGCTGGTTCCGAATAGTATTTTAGAGGATAACGCTGGCTATGTCTGGGTTAGTTCTGGTATTTGCAATCATCTGGCTCATACTTTCGCTTTTTTCGCATACTTGTTTGCCAGATGCTGGGTTTTTTCTGGTTTGGATCCCGTAGTAATGAGGTTCCACACCTGAACGGTCAATTAAACCTGGTTGCGATTAATATTTTAGAGGATAACGCCGGTTTTGTCTCGGTTAGGGCTGGGATTTGCCCTCATCTGGTTCGTACTTTCGCATTTCTCGCATACTTGATGGCCAGATCCTGGCCTTTTTCTGGTTTGTATCACGTAGTAATGTGGTACTACACTGAAACAGTCAATAGCTGCTGGTTCCGAACAGTATTTTAGAGGATAACGCTGGCTATGTCTGGGTTAGTTCTGGTATTTGCAATCATCTTGCTCATACTTTCGCTTTTTTCGCATACTTGTTGGCCAGATGCTGGGTTTTTTCTGGTTTGGATCACGTAATAATGACGTTCCAAACCGAAACAGTCAATTAAACCTAGTTTCGATTAATATTTTAGAGGATATTGCCGGTTATATCTCGGTTAGGTGTGGGATTTGCCCTCATCTGGCTCGTACCTTCGCATTTCTCGCATACTTGTTGGCCAGATCCTGGCCTTTTTCTGGTTTGTATCACGTAGTAATGTGGTACTACACTGAAACAGTCAATAGAAGCTGGTTCCGAATAGTATTTTGGAGGATAACGCTGGCTATGTCTGGGTTAGTTCTGGTATTTGCAATCATCTGGCTCATACTTTCGCTTTTTTCGCATACTTGTTTGCCAGATGCTGGGTTTTTTCTGGTTTGGATCCCGTAGTAATGAGGTGCCACACCGAGACAGTCAATTAAACCTGGTTGCGATTAATATTTTAGAGGATAACGCTGGTTATGTCTCGGTTAGGGCTGAGATTTGCCCTCATCTGGCTCGTACTTTCGCATTTCTCGCATACTTGTTGGCCAGATGCTGGGTTTTTTCTGGTTTGGATCACGTAATAATGACGTTCCACACCGAAACAGTCAATTAAACCTAGTTTCGATTAATATTTTAGAGGATATTGCCGGTTATATCTCGGTTAGGTCTGGGATTTGCCCTCATCTGGCTCGTACCTTCGCATTTCTCGCATACTTGTTGGCCAGATCCTGGCCTTGTTCTGGCTTGGACCAAGTAGTAATGTGGGACCACACTGAAACAGTTAATTAAACCCGGTTGCGATTAATATTTTAGAGGATAACGCTGGTTATGTCTCGGTTAGGTCTGGGATTTGCCCTCATCTGGCCCGTACTTTCGCATTTTTCGCATACTTGAATGGCCAGATCCTGTGTTTTTCTATTGTTAGGATCACGTAGTAATGTGGTACTACACTGAAACAGTCCATTAAACCTGTTTGCGATTAAAATTTTAGAGGATAACGCAGGTTATGTCTCGGTTAGTTCTGGTATTTGCAATCATCTGGCTCGTACCTTCGCATTTTTCGCGTACTTGTTGGCCAGATTCTGGGCTTTTTCTGGTTTGGATCACGTAGAAATGTGGTACCACACTGAAACAGTCAATAAAATCTGGACCCGAATAGTATTTTAGAGGATAACGCTGGCTATTCCCGCGTTAGTTCTGGTATTTGCAATCATCTGGCTCATACTTTCGCGTTTTTCGCATATTTGTTGGCCAGATCCTGGGTTTTTTCTGGTTAGGATCCCGTAGTAATGAGGTTCCACACCGAAACAGTCAATTAAACCTGGTTGCGATTAATATTTTAGAGGATAACGCCGGTTATGTCTTGGTTAGGTCTGGTATTTGCCCTCATCTGGCTCGTACTTTCGCAATTTTCGCATACTTATTGGCAAGATACTGGCCTTTTTCTGGTTTGTATCACGTAGTAATCCGGTACTACACCGAAACAGTCAATTAAACCTGGTTGCGATTAATATTTTAGAGGATAACGCTGGTTATGTCTCGGTTAGGTCTGGGATTTGCCCTCACCTGGCCCGTAGTTTCGCATTTTTGCATTCTTGTTGGCCAGATCCTAGGCTTTTTGCTGATTTGGATCACGTAGTAATGTGGTACCACACTGAAACAGTCAATAGAAGCTGGTTCCGAATAGTATTTTAGAGGATAACGCTGGCTATCTCTGGGTTAGTTCTGGTATTTGCAATCATCTGGCCCATACTTTCGCGTTTTTCGCATATTTATTGGCCAGATCCTGGGTTTTTTCTGGTTAGGATCCCGTAGTAATGAGGTTCCACACCGAAACGGTCAATTAAACCTGGTTGCGATTAATATTTTAGAGGATAACGCCGGTTATATCTCGGTTAGGTCTGGGATTTGCCCTCATCTGGCCCGTACTTTCGCATTTTTGCATTCTTGTTGGCCAGATCCTAGGCTTTTTGCTGATTTGGATCACGTAGTTATGTGGTACCACACTGAAACAGTCAATAGAAGCTGGTTCCGAATAGTATTTTAGAGGATAACGCTGGCTATGTCTGGGTTAGTTCTGGTATTTGCAATCATCTGGCCCATACTTTCGCGTTTTTCGCATATTTGTTGGCCAGATGCTGGGTTTTTTCTGGTTTGGATCCCGTAGTAATGAGGTTCCACTCCGAAACAGTCAATTAAACCTTGTTGCGATTAATATTTTAGAGGATAACGCTGGTTATGTCTCGGTTAGGTCTGGGATTTGCCCTCACCTGGCCCGTAGTTTCGCATTTTTGCATTCTTGTTGGCCAGATCCTAGGCTTTTTGCTGATTTGGATCACGTAGTTATGTGGTACCACACTGAAACAGTCAATTGAAGCTGGTTCCGAATAGTATTTTAGAGGATAACGCTGGCTATGTCTGGGTTAGTTCTGGTATTTGCAATCATCTGGCTCATACTTTCGCGTTTTTCGCATATTTGTTGGCAAGATCCTGGGTTTTTTCTGGTTTGGATCCCGTAGTAATGAGGTTCCACACCTGAACAGTCAATTAAACCTGGTTGCGATTAATATTTTAGAGGATAGCGCCGCTTTTGTCTCGGTTAGGTCTGGGATTTGCCCTCATCTGGTTCGTACTTTCGCATTTCTCGCATACTTGTTGGCCAGATCCTGGCCTTTTTCTGGTTTGTATCACGTAGTAATGTGGTACTACACTGAAACAGTCAATAGAAGCTGGTTCCGAATAGTATTTTAGAGGATAACGCTGGCTATGTCTGGGTTAGTTCTGGTATTTGCAATCATCTTGCTCATACTTTCGCTTTTTTCGCATACTTGTTGGCCAGATGCTGGGTTTTTTCTGGTTTGGATCACGTAATAATTACATTCCACACCGAAACAGTCAATTAAACCTAGTTTCGATTAATATTTTAGAGGATATTGCCGGTTATATCTCGGTTAGGTCTGGGATTTGCCCTCATCTGGCTCGTACCTTCGCATTTCTCGCATACTTGTTGGCCAGATCCTCGCCTTTTTCTGGTTTCTATCACGTAGTAATGTGGTACCACACTGAAACAGGCAATAGAAGCTAGTTCCGAATAGTATTTTAGAGGACAACGCTGGTTATGTCTCGGTTATGTCTGGGATTTGCCATCATCTGGCCCGTACTTTCGCATTTTTCGCATACTTGTTGGCCAGATCCTGGGCTTTTTCTGGTTTGGATCACGTAGTAATGTGGTATCACACTGAAACAGTCAATAAAAGCTGGTTCCGATTCGTGTTTTAGAGGATAACGCTGGTTATGTCTGGGTTAGTTCTGGTATTCGCAATCATCTGGCTCATACTTTCGCTTTTTTCGCATACTTGTTTGCCAGATGCTGGGTTTTTTCTGGTTTGGATCCCGTAGTAATGAGGTTCCACACCTGAACAGTCAATTAAACCTGGTTGCGATTAATATTTTAGAGGATAACGCCGGTTTTGTCTTGGTTAGGTCTGGGATTTGCCCTCATCTGGCTCGTACTTTCGCATTTTTCGCATACTTGTTGGCCAGATCCTGGGCTTTTTCTGGTTTGTATCACGTAGTAATGTGGTACCACACTGAAACAGTCAATAGAAGCTAGTTCCGAATAGTATTTCAGAGGACAACGCTGGTTATGTCTCGGTTAGGTCTGGGATTTGCCATCATCTGGCCCGTACTTTCGCATTTTTCGCATACTTGTTGGCCAGATCCTGGGCTTTTTCTGGTTTGGATCTCGTAGTAATGTGGTACCACACTGAAACAGTCAATAAAAGCTGGTTCCGATTAGTGTTTTAGAGGATAACGCTGGTTATGTCTGGGTTAGTTCTGGTATTCGCAATCATCTGGCTCATACTTTCGCTTTTTTCGCATACTTGTTTGCCAGATGCTGGGTTTTTTCTGGTTTGGATCCCGTAGTAATGAGGTTCCACACCTGAACAGTCAATTAAACCTGGTTGCGATTAATATTTTAGAGGATAACGCCGGTTTTGTCTCGGTTAGGTCTGGGATTTGCCCTCATCTGGTTCGTACCTTCGCATTTCTCGCATACTTGTTGGCCAGATCCTGGCCTTTTTCTGGTTTGTATCACGTAGTAATGTGGTACTACACTGAAACAGTCAATAGAAGCTGGTTCCGAATAGTATTTTAGAGGATAACGCTGGCTATGTCTGGGTTAGTTCTGGTATTTGCAATCATCTTGCTCGTACTTTCGCTTTTTTCGCATACTAGTTGGCCAGATGCTGGGTTTTTTCTGGTTTGGATCACGTAATAATTACGTTCCACACCGAAACAGTCAATTAAACCTAGTTTCGATTAATATTTTAGAGGATATTGCCGGTTATATCTCGGTTAGGTCTGGGATTTGCCCTCATCTGGCTCGTACCTTCGCATTTCTCGCATACTTGTTGGCCAGATCCTCGCCTTTTTCTGGTTTGTATCACGTAGTAATGTGGTACTACACTGAAACAGTCAATAGAAGCTGGTTCCGATTAGTGTTTTAGAGGATAACGCTGGTTATGTCTGGGTTAGTTCTGGTATTTGCGATCATCTGGCTCATACTTTCGCTTTTTTCGCATACTAGTTGGCCAGATGCTGGGTTTTTTCTGGTTTGGATTACGTAATAATTACGTTCCACACCGAAACAGTCAATTAAACCTAGTTTCGATTAACATTTTAGAGGATATTGCCGGTTATATCTCGGTTAGGTCTGGGATTTGCAATCATCTGGCTCGTACCTTCGCATTTTTGCATTCTTGTTGGCCAGATCCTAGGCTTTTTGCTGATTTGGATCACGTAGTAATGTGGTACCACACTGAAACAGTCAATAGAAGCTGGTTCCGAATAGTATTTTAGAGGATAACGCTGGCTATGTCTGGGTTAGTTCTGGTATTTGTAATCATCTGGCTCATACTTTCGCGTTTTTCGCATATTTGTTGGCAAGATCCTGGGTTTTTTCTGGCTTGGAACCCGTAGTAATGAGGTTCCACACCGAAACAGTCAATTAAACCTGGTTGCGATTAATATTTTAGAGGATAACGCCGGTTATGTCTTGGTTAGGTCTGGGATTTGCCCTCATCTGGCTCGTACTTTCGCATTTTTCGCATACTTGTTGGCCAGATCCTGGGCTTTTTCTGGTTTGTATCACGTAGTAATGTGGTACCACACTGAAACAGTCAATAGAAGCTAGTTCCGAATAGTATTTTAGAGGACAACGCTGGTTATGTCTCGGTTAGGTCTGGGATTTGCCCTCATCTGGCCCCTACTTTGGCATTTTTCGCATACTTGTTGGCCAGATCCTGGGCTTTTTCTGGTTTGGATCACTTAGTAATGTGGTACCACACTGAAACAGTCAATAAAAGCTGGTTCCGATTAGTGTTTTAGAGGATAACGCTGGTTATGTCTGGGTTAGTTCTGGTATTCGCAATCATCTGGCTCATACTTTCGCATTTTTCGCGTACTTGTTTGCCAGATGCTGGGTTTTTTCTGGTTTGGATCCCGTAGTAATGAGGTTCCACACCGAAACAGTCAATTAAACCTAGTTTCGATTAATATTTTAGAGGATATTGCCGGTTATATCTCGGTTAGGTCTGGGATTTGCCCTCATCTGGCTCGTACCTTCGCATTTCTCGCATACTTGTTGGCCAGATCCTGGCCTTTTTCTGGTTTTTATCACGTAGTAATGTGGTACTACACTGAAACAGTCAATAGAAGCTGGTTCCGAATAGTATTTTAGAGGATAACGCTGGCTATGTCTGGGTTAGTTCTGGTATTTGCAATCATCTGGCTCATACTTTCGCTTTTTTCGCATACTTGTTTGCCAGATGCTGGGTTTTTTCTGGTTCGGATCACGTAATAATGACGTTCCACACCGAAACAGTCAATTAAACCTAGTTTCGATTAATATTTTAGAGGATATTGCCGGTTATATCTCGGTTAGGTCTGGGATTTGCCCTCATCTGGCTCGTACCTTCGCATTTCTCGCATACTTGTTGGCCAGATCCTGGCCATGTTCTGGCTTGGACCAAGTAGTAATGTGGGACCACACTGAAACAGTCAATTAAACCTGGTTGCGATTAATATTTTAGAGGATAACGCCGGTTATGTCTCGGTTAGGTCTGGGATTTGCCCTCATCTGGCCCGTACTTTCGCATTTTTCGCATACTTGAATGGCCAGTTCCTGTGTTTTTCTATTGTTAGGATCACGTAGTAATGTGGTACTACACTGAAACATTCAATTAAACCTGGTTGCGATTAAAATTTTAGAGGATAACGCAGGTTATGTCTCGGTTAGTTCTGGTATTTGCAATCATCTGGCTCGTACCTTCGCATTTTTCGCGTACTTGTTGGCCAGATTCTAGGCTTTTTCTGGTTTGGATCACGTAGTAATGTGGTACCACACTGAAACAGTCAATAAAAGCTGGACCCGAATAGTATTTTAGAGGATAACGCTGGCTATTCCCGCGTTAGTTCTGGTATTTGTAATCATCTGGCTCATACTTTCGCGTTTTTCGCATATTTGTTGGCCAGATCCTGGGTTTTTTCTGGTTAGGATCCCGTAGTAACGAGGTTCCACACCGAAACAGTCAATTAAACCTGGTTGCGATTAATATTTTAAAGGATAACGCCGGTTATGTCTCGGTTAGGTCTGGGATTTGCCCTCATCTGGCTCGTACTTTCGCAATTTTCGCATACTTATTGGCAAGATCCTGGCCTTTTTCTGGTTTGTATCACGTAGTAATGCGGTACTACACCGAAACAGTCAATTAAACCTGGTTGCGATTAATATTTTAGAGGATAACACTGGTTATGTCTCGGTTAGGTCTGGGATTTGCCCTCACCTGGCCCGTAGTTTCGCATTTTTGCATTCTTGTTGGCCAGATCCTAGGCTTTTTGCTGATTTGGATCACGTAGTAATGTGGTACCACACTGAAACAGTCAATAGAAGCTGGTTCCGAATAGTACTTTAGAGGATAACGCTGGCTATGTCTCGGTTAGTTCTGGTATTTGCAATCATCTGGCTCGTACCTTCGCATTTTTCGCGTACTTGTTGGCCAGATGGTGGGTTTTTTCTGGTTTGGATCCCGTAATAATGACGTTCCACACCGAAACAGCCAATTAAACCTGGTTTCGATTAATATGTTAGAGGATAACGCCGGTTATATCTCCGTTAGGTCTGGGGTTTGCCCTCATCTGGCTCGTACTTTCGCATTTTTCGCATACTTGTTGGCCAGATCCTGGGCTTTTTCTGGTTTGTATCACGTAGTAATGTGGTACTACACCGAAACAGTTAATTAAATCTGGTTGCGATTAATATTTTAGAGGATAACGCCGGTTATGTCTCGGTTAGGTCTGGGATTTGTCCTCTTCTGGCTCGTACTTTCGCATTTTTCGCATACTTGTTGGCCAGATCCTGGGCTTTTTCTGGTTTGAATCACGTAGTAATGTGGTACCACACTGAGACAGTCAATAAAAGTTGGTCCCGATTAGTATTTTAGAGGATAACGCTGGTTATGTCTCGGTTAGGTCTGGGAATTGCCCTCATCGGGTCCGTACTTTCGCATTTTTCGCATACTTGCTGGCCAGATCCTGGGCTTTTTCTGGCTTGGACCAAGTAGTAATGTGGGACCACACTGAAACAGTCAATTAAACCTGGTTGCGATTAATATTTTAGAGAATAACGCCGGTTATGTCTCGGTTAGGTCTGGGATTTGCCCTCATCTGGCCCGTACCTTCGCATTTTTCGCATACTTGTTGGCCAGATGCTGGGTTTTTTCTGGTTTGGATCACGTAATAATGACGTTCCACACCGAAACAGTCAATTAAACCTGGTTTCGATTAATGTTTTAGAGGATATTGCCAGTTATATCTCGGTTAGGTCTGGGATTTGCCCTCATCTGGCTCGTACCTTCGCATTTCTCGCATACTTGTTGGCCAGATCCTGGCCTTGTTCTGGCTTGGACCAAGTAGTAACGTGGGACCACACTGAAGCAGTCAATTAAACCTGGTTGCGATTAATACTTTAGAGGATAACGCCGGTTATGTCTCGGTTAGGTCTGGGATTTGCCCTCATCTGGCCCGTACTTTCGCAGTTTTCGCATACTTGAATGGCCAGATCCTGTGTGTTTCTATTGTTAGGATCACGTAGTAATGTGGTACCACACTGAAACAGTCAATTAAACCTGGTTGCGATTAATATTTTAGAGGATAACGCCGGTTATGTCTCGGTTAGTTCTGGGATTTGCCCTCACCTGGCTCGTACCTTCGCATTTTTCGCATACTTGTTGGCCAGATGCTGGGTTTTTTCTGGTTTGGATCACGTAGTAATGTGGGACCACACTGAAACAGTCAATTAAACCTGGTTTCGATTAATATTTTAGAGGATAACTCCGGTTATATCTCGGTTAGGTCTGGGATTTGCCCTCATCTGGCCCGTACTTTCGCATATTTCGCATACTTGAATGGCCAGATCCTGTGTGTTTCTATTGTTAGGATCACGTAGTAATGTGGTACCACACTGAAACAGTCAATTAAACCTGGTTGCGATTAATATTTTAGAGGATAACGCCGGTTATGTCTCGGTTAGTTCTGGGATTTGCCCTCATCTGGCTCGTACCTTCGCATTTTTCGCATACTTGTTGGCCAGATGCTGGGTTTTTTCTGGTTTGGGTCACGTAATAATGACGTTCCACACCGAAACAGTAAATTAAACCTGGTTTCGATTAATATTTTAGAGGATATTGCCGGTTATATCTCGGTTAGGTCTGGGATTTGCCCTCATCTGGCTCGTACCTTCGCATTTCTCGCATACTTGTTGGCCAGATCCTGGCCTTGTTCTGGCTTGGACCAAGTAGTAATGTGGGACCACACTGAAACAGTCAATTAAACCTGGTTGCGATTAATACTTTAGAGGATAACGCCGGTTATGTCTCGGTTAGGTCTGGGATTTGCCCTCATCTGGCTCGTACCTTCGCATTTCTCGCATACTTGTTGGCCAGATCCTGGCCTTGTTCTGGCTTGGACCAAGTAGTAATGTGGGACCACACTGAAGCAGTCAATTAAACCTGGTTGCGATTAATACTTTAGAGGATAACGCCGGTTATGTCTCGGTTAGGTCTGGGATTTGCCCTCATCTGGCCCGTACTTTCGCATTTTTCGCATACTTGAATGGCCAGATCCTGTGTGTTTCTATTGTTAGGATCACGTAGTAATGTGGTACCACACTGAAACAGTCAATTAAACCTGGTTGCGATTAATATTTTAGAGGATAACGCCGGTTATGTCTCGGTTAGTTCTGGGATTTGCCCTCACCTGGCTCGTACCTTCGCATTTTTCGCGTACTTGTTGGCCAGATTCTAGGCTTTTTCTGGTTTGGATCACGTAGTAATGTGGTACCACACTGAAACAGTCAATAAAAGCTGGACCCGAATAGTATTTTAGAGGATAACGCTGGCTATTCCCGCGTTAGTTCTGGTATTTGCAATCATCTGGCTCATACTTTCGCGTTTTTCGCATATTTGTTGGCCAGATCCTGGGTTTTTTCTGGTTAGGATCCCGTAGTAACGAGGTTCCACACCGAAACAGTCAATTAAACCTGGTTGCGATTAATATTTTAAAGGATAACGCCGGTTATGTCTCGGTTAGGTCTGGGATTTGCCCTCATCTGGCTCGTACTTTCGCAATTTTCGCATACTTATTGGCAAGATCCTGGCCTTTTTCTGGTTTGTATCACGTAGTAATGCGGTACTACACCGAAACAGTCAATTAAACCTGGTTGCGATTAATATTTTAGAGGATAACACTGGTTATGTCTCGGTTAGGTCTGGGATTTGCCCTCACCTGGCCCGTAGTTTCGCATTTTTGCATTCTTGTTGGCCAGATCCTAGGCTTTTTGCTGATTTGGATCACGTAGTAATGTGGTACCACACTGAAACAGTCAATAGAAGCTGGTTCCGAATAGTACTTTAGAGGATAACGCTGGCTATGTCTCGGTTAGTTCTGGTATTTGCAATCATCTGGCTCGTACCTTCGCATTTTTCGCGTACTTGTTGGCCAGATGGTGGGTTTTTTCTGGTTTGGATCCCGTAATAATGACGTTCCACACCGAAACAGCCAATTAAACCTGGTTTCGATTAATATGTTAGAGGATAACGCCGGTTATATCTCCGTTAGGTCTGGGGTTTGCCCTCATCTGGCTCGTACTTTCGCATTTTTCGCATACTTGTTGGCCAGATCCTGGGCTTTTTCTGGTTTGTATCACGTAGTAATGTGGTACTACACCGAAACAGTTAATTAAATCTGGTTGCGATTAATATTTTAGAGGATAACGCCGGTTATGTCTCGGTTAGGTCTGGGATTTGTCCTCTTCTGGCTCGTACTTTCGCATTTTTCGCATACTTGTTGGCCAGATCCTGGGCTTTTTCTGGTTTGAATCACGTAGTAATGTGGTACCACACTGAGACAGTCAATAAAAGTTGGTCGCGATTAGTATTTTAGAGGATAACGCTGGTTATGTCTCGGTTAGGTCTGGGAATTGCCCTCATCGGGTCCGTACTTTCGCATTTTTCGCATACTTGTTGGCCAGATCCTGGGCTTTTTCTGGCTTGGACCAAGTAGTAATGTGGGACCACACTGAAACAGTCAATTAAACCTGGTTGCGATTAATATTTTAGAGAATAACGCCGGTTATGTCTCGGTTAGGTCTGGGATTTGCCCTCATCTGGCCCGTACCTTCGCATTTTTCGCATACTTGTTGGCCAGATGCTGGGTTTTTTCTGGTTTGGATCACGTAATAATGACGTTCCACACCGAAACAGTCAATTAAACCTGGTTTCGATTAATGTTTTAGAGGATATTGCCAGTTATATCTCGGTTAGGTCTGGGATTTGCCCTCATCTGGCTCGTACCTTCGCATTTCTCGCATACTTGTTGGCCAGATCCTGGCCTTGTTCTGGCTTGGACCAAGTAGTAACGTGGGACCACACTGAAGCAGTCAATTAAACCTGGTTGCGATTAATACTTTAGAGGATAACGCCGGTTATGTCTCGGTTAGGTCTGGGATTTGCCCTCATCTGGCCCGTACTTTCGCATTTTTCGCATACTTGAATGGCCAGATCCTGTGTGTTTCTATTGTTAGGATCACGTAGTAATGTGGTACCACACTGAAACAGTCAATTAAACCTGGTTGCGATTAATATTTTAGAGGATAACGCCGGTTATGTCTCGGTTAGTTCTGGGATTTGCCCTCACCTGGCTCGTACCTTCGCATTTTTCGCATACTTGTTGGCCAGATGCTGGGTTTTTTCTGGTTTGGATCACGTAGTAATGTGGGACCACACTGAAACAGTCAATTAAACCTGGTTTCGATTAATATTTTAGAGGATAACTCCGGTTATATCTCGGTTAGGTCTGGGATTTGCCCTCATCTGGCCCGTACTTTCGCATTTTTCGCATACTTGAATGGCCAGATCCTGTGTGTTTCTATTGTTAGGATCACGTAGTAATGTGGTACCACACTGAAACAGTCAATTAAACCTGGTTGCGATTAATATTTTAGAGGATAACGCCGGTTATGTCTCGGTTAGTTCTGGGATTTGCCCTCATCTGGCTCGTACCTTCGCATTTTTCGCATACTTGTTGGCCAGATGCTGGGTTTTTTCTGGTTTGGGTCACGTAATAATGACGTTCCACACCGAAACAGTAAATTAAACCTGGTTTCGATTAATATTTTAGAGGATATTGCCGGTTATATCTCGGTTAGGTCTGGGATTTGCCCTCATCTGGCTCGTACCTTCGCATTTCTCGCATACTTGTTGGCCAGATCCTGGCCTTGTTCTGGCTTGGACCAAGTAGTAATGTGGGACCACACTGAAACAGTCAATTAAACCTGGTTGCGATTAATACTTTAGAGGATAACGCCGGTTATGTCTCGGTTAGGTCTGGGATTTGCCCTCATCTGGCTCGTACCTTCGGATTTCTCGCATACTTGTTGGCCAGATCCTGGCCTTGTTTTGGCTTGGACCAAGTAGTAATGTGGGACCACACTGAAACAGTCAATTAAACCTGGTTGCGATTAATATTTTAGCGGATAACGCCGGTTATGTCTCGGTTAGGTCTGGGATTTGCCCTCATCTGGCTCGTACATTCGCATTTTTCGCATACTTGTTGGCCAGGTCCTGGGTTTCTTCTGGTTTGGATCACGTAGTAATGTGGGACCACAAAGAAACAGTCAATTAAACCTGGTTTCGATTAATATTTTAGAGGATAACTCCGGTTATTTCTCGGTTAGGTCTGGGATTTGCCCTCATCTGTCTCGTACTTCCGCAATTTTCGCATACTTATTGGCAAGATCCTGGCCTTTTTCAGGTTTGTATCACGTAGTAATGCGGTACTACACCGAAACAGTCAATTAAATCTGGTTGCGATTAATATTTTAGAGGATAACGCTGGCTATGTCTGGGTTAGTTCTGGTATTTGCAATCATCTGGCTCATACATTCGCGTTTTTCGCATATTTGTTGGCCAGATCCTGGGTTTTTTCTGGCTTGGATCCCGTAGTAATGAGGTTCCACACCTGAACAGTCAATTAAATCTGGTTGCGGTTAATATTTTAGAGGATAACGCCGGTTATGTCTCGGTTAGGTCTGGGATTTGTCCTCTTCTGGCTCGTACTTTCGCATTTTTCGCATACTTGTTGGCCAGATCCTGGGCTCTTTCTGGTTTGTATCACGTAGTAATGTGGTGCCACACTGAAACAGTCAATAGAAGCTGGTTACGAATAGTATTTTAGAGGATAACGCTGGTTATGTCTGGGTTCGTTCTGGTATTTGCAATCATCTGGCTCATACTTTCGCGTTTTTCGCATATTTGTTGGCCAGATTCTGGGTTTTTTCTGGTTTGGATCCCGTAGTAATGAGGTTCCACACCTGAACAGTCAATTAAATCTGGTTGCGGTTAATATTTTAGAGGATAACGCCGGTTATGTCTCGGTTAGGTCTGGGATTTGTCCTCTTCTGGCTCGTACTTTCGCATTTTTCGCATACTTGTTGGCCAGATCCTGGGCTCTCTCTGGTTTGTATCACGTAGTAATGTGGTGCCACACGGAAACAGTCAATAGAAGCTGGTTACGAATAGTATTTTAGAGGATAACGCTGGTTATGTCTGGGTTCGTTCTGGTATTTGCAACCATCTGGCTCATACTTTCGCGTTTTTCGCATATTTGTTGGCCAGATCCTGGGTTTTTTCTGGTTTGGATTCCGTAGTAATGAGGTGCCACACCGAAACAGTCGATTAAACCTGGTTGCGATTAATATTTTAGAGGATAACGCCGGTTATGTCTCGGTTAGGGCTGAGATTTGCCCTCATCTGGCTCGTACTTTCGCATTTCTCGCATACTTGTTGGCCAGATCCTTGGCTTTTTCTGGTTTGAATCACGTAGCAATGTGGTACCACACTGAGACAGTCAATAAAAGTTGGTCCTGATTAGTATTTTAGAGGATAACGCTGGTTATGTCTCGGTAAGGTCTGGGAATTGCCCTCATCTGGCCCGTACTTTCGCATTTTTCGCATACTTGTTGGCCAGATCCTGGGCTTTTTCTGGTTTGTATCACGTAGTAATGTGGTGCCACACAGAAACAGTCAATAGAAGCTGGTTACGAATAGTATTTTAGAGGATAACGCTGGTTATGTCTGGGTTCGTTCTGGTATTTGCAATCATCTGGCTCATACTTTCGCGTTTTTCGCATATTTGTTGGCCAGATACTGGGTTTTTTCTGGTTTGGATTCCGTAGTAATGAGGTGCCACACCGAAACAGTCGATTAAACCTGGTTGCGATTAAGATTTTAGAGGATAACGCCGGTTATGTCTCGGTTAGGGCTGAGATTTGCCCTCATCTGGCTCGTACTTTCGCATTTTTCGCATACTTGTTGGCCAGATCCTGGGTTTCTTCTGGTTTGGATCACGTAGTAATGTGGGACCACACTGAAACAGTCAATTAAACCTGGTTTCGATTAATATTTTAGAGGATAACTCAGGTTATTTCTCGGTTAGGTCTGGGATTTGCCCTCATCTGGCTCGTACTATCGCATTTCTCGCATACTTGTTGGCCAGATCCTGGCTTTTTTCTGGGTTGGACCACGTAGTAATGTGGTATCACACTGAAACAGACAATTAAACCTGGTTGCGAGTAATATTTCAGAGGATAACGCCGGATATGTCTGGGTTAGGTCCGGGATTTACCCTCATCTGGCTCGTACTTTCGCGTTTTTCGCATACTGGTTGGCCAGGTCCTCGCCTTTTTCTGGTTTGTCTCACGCTGTAATGCGGTACCACACCGAAATAGTGAATTGAACCTGATTGCGAGTAATATTTTCGAGGATAACGCCGGTTATGTCTGGGTTAGGTCTGATATTTGCCCTCATCTGGCTCGTACTTTCGCATTCTTCGCATACTTCTTGGCCATATCCTGGCCTTTTTCTGGTTTGGAACACGCAGTAATGCGGTACCACACCGAAACAGTCAATTAAACCTGGTTGCGATTATTATTTAAGAGGATAGCGCCGGTTATGTCTCGGTTAGGTCTGGGGTTTGCCCTCATCTGGCTCGTAATTTCGCATTTTTCGCATACTTGTTGGCCAGATGCTGGGTTTTTTCTGGTTTGGACCACGTAGTAATGACGTACCACACTGAAGCAGTCAATAAAACCTGGTTCCGATTAGTGTTTTAGAGGATAACGCTGGTTATGTCTCGGTTAGGTCTGGGATTTGCCCTCATCTGGCCCGTAATTTCGCATTTTACGCATACCTGTTGGCAAGATCCTGGCCTTTTTCAGGTTTGTATCACGTAGTAATGCGGTACTACACCGAAACAGTCAATTAAATCTGGTTGCGATTAATATTTTAGAGGATAACGCTGGGTCTGGGTTAGTTCTGGTATTTGCAATCATCTGGCTCATACTTTCGCGTTTTTCGCACATTTGTTGGCCAGATCCTGGGTTTTTTCTGGTTTGGATTCCGTAGTAATGAGGTGCCACACCGAAACAGTCGATTAAACCTGGTTGCGATTAATATTTTAGAGGATAACGCCGGTTATGTCTCGGTTAGGGCTGAGATTTGCCCTCATCTGGCTCGTACTTTCGCATTTCTCGCATACTTGTTGGCCAGATCCTGGGCTTTTTCTGGTTTGAATCACGTAGTAATGTGGTACCACACTGAGACAGTCAATAAAAGTTGGTCCCGATTAGTATTTTAGAGGATAACGCTGGTTATGTCTCGGTTAGGGCTGAGATTTGCCCTCACCTGGCTCGCACTTTCGCATTTTTCGCATACTTGTTGGCCTGATCCTGGGTTTCTTCTGGTTTGGATCACGTAGTAATGTGGGACCACACTGAAACAGTCGATTAAACCTGGTTTCGATTAATATTTTAGAGGATAACTCAGGTTATTTCTCGGTTAGGTCTGGGATTTGCCCTCATCTGTCTCGTACTTCCGCAATTTTCGCATACTTGTTGGCCAGATCCTGGCCTTTTCTGGCTTGGACCAAGTAGTAATGTGGGACCACACTGAAACAGTCAATTAAACCTGGTTGCGTTTAATATTTTAGAGGATAACGCCGGTTATGTCTCGGTTAGGTCTGGGATTTGCCCTCATCTGGCTCGTACTTTCGCATTTTTCGCATACTTGTTGGCCAGATCCTGGGTTTTTCCTGGTTTGTATCCCGTAATAATGACATTCCACACCGAAACAGTCAATTAAACCCGGTTGCGATTAATATTTTAGAGGATAACGCCGGTTATGTCTCGGTTAGGTCTGGGTTTTGCCCTCATCTGGCTCGTACTTTCGCATTTTTCGCATACTTGTTGGCCAGATCCTGGGCTTTTTCTGGTTTGTATCACGTAGTAATGTGGTACCACACTGAAACAGTCAATAGAAGCTGGTTCCGAATAGTATTTTAGAGGATAACGCTGGCTATGTCTGCGTTAGTTCTGGTATTTGCAATCATCTGGCTCATACTTACGAGTTTTTCGCATACTTGTTGGCCAGTTCCTGGGCTTCTTCTGGTTTGGATCACGTAGTAATGTGGGGCCACGCTGAAACAGTCAATTAAACCTGGTTTCGATTAATATTTTAGAGGATAACTCCGGTTATTTCTCGGTTAGGTCTGGGATTTGCCCTCATCTGTCTCGTACTTCCGCAATTTTCGCATACTTATTGGCAAGATCCTGGCCTTTTTCAGGTTTGTATCACGTAGTAATGCGGTACTACACCGAAACAGTCAATAGAAGCTGGTTACGAATAGTATTTTAGAGGATAACGCTGGTTATATCTCGGTTAGGTCTGGGTTTTGCCCTCATCTGGCTCGTACTTTCGCATTTTTCGCATACTTGTTGGCCAGATCCTGGGCTTTTTCTGGCTTGTATCACGTAGTAATGTGGGACCACACTGAAACAGTCAATTAAACCTGGTTGCGATTAATATTTTAGAGGATAACGCCGGTTATGTCTCGGTTAGGTCTGGGATTTGCCCTCATCTGGCCCGTACCTTCGCATTTTTCGCATACTTGTTGGCCAGATGCTGGGTTTTTTCTGGTTTGGATCACGCAATAATGACATTCCACACCGAAACAGTCAATTAAACCTGGTTTCGATTAATATTTTAGAGGATATTGCCGGTTATATCTCGGTTAGGTCTGGGATTTGCCCTCATCTGGCCCGTACTTTCGCAATTTTCGCGTACTTGTTGGCCAGATCCTGGCCTTTTTCTGGCTCGGACCACGTAGTAATGTGGTACCACACCGAAACAGTCAATTAAACCTGGTTTCGATTAATATTTTAGACGATATTGCCGGTTATATCTCGGTTAGGTCTGGGATTTGCCCTCATCTGGCTCGTACCTTCGCATTTCTCGCATACTTGTTGGCCAGATCCTGGCCTTGTTCTGGCTTGGACCAAGTAGTAATGTGGGACCACACTGAAACAGTCAATTAAACCTGGTTGCGATTAATATTTTAGAGGATAACGCCGGTTATGTCTCGGTTAGGTCTGGGATTTGCCCTCATCTGGCTCGTACCTTCGCATTTCTCGCATACTTGTTGGCCAGTTCCTGGGCTTCTTCTGGTTTGGATCAGGTAGTAATGTGGTACCACACTGAAACAGTCAATAAAGGCTGGTTCCGATTAGTGTTTTAGCGGATAACGCTGGCTATGTCTGGGCTAGTTCTGGTATTTGCAATCATCTGGCTCATACTTTCGCGTTTTTCGCATATTTGTTGGCCAGATCCTGGGTTTTTTCTGGTTTGGATCCCGTAGTAATGAGGTTCCACACCTGAACAGTCAATTAAACCTGGTTGCGATTAATATTTTAGAGGATAACGCCGGTTATGTCTCGGTTAGGTCTGGGATTTGCCCTCATCTGGCCCGTAGTTTCGCATTTTTGCATACTTGTTGGCCAGATCCAAGGATTTTTGCTGGTTTGGATCAGGTAGTAATGTGGTACCACACTGAAACAGTCAATAAAAGCTGGTTCCGATTAGTGTTTTAGAGGATAACGCTGGTTATGTCTGGGTTAATTCTGGTATTTGCAATCATCTGGCTCATACTTTCGCTTGTTTCGCATACTTGTTGGCCAGATGCTGGGTTTTTTCTGGTTTGGATCCCGTAATAATGACGTTCCACACCGAAACAGCCAATTAAACCTGGTTTCGATTAATATTTTAGAGGATAACTCCGGTTATGTCTCGGTTAGGTCCGGGATTTGCTCTCATCTGGCTCGTACTTTTGCATTTTTCGCATACTTGAATGGCCAGATCCTGTGTTTTTCTATTGTTAGGATCACGTAGTAATGTGGTACCACACTGAAACAGTCAAATAAACCTGGTTGCGATTAAAATTTTAGAGGATAACGCAGGTTATGTCTCGGTCAGTTCTGGTATTTACAATCATCTGGCTCATACTTTCGCGTTTCTCGCATACTTGTTGGCCAGATCCTGGGCTTTTTCTGGTTTGTATCACGTAGTAATGTGGTACCACACTGAAGCAGTCAATAGAAGCTGGTTCCGAATAGTATTTTAGAGGATAACGCTGGCTATGTCTGGGTAAGTTCTGGTATTTGCAATCATCTGGCTCATACTTTCGCGTTTTTCGCATATTAGTTGGCCAGATCCTGGGTTTTTTCTGGTTAGGATCCCGTAGTATCGAGGTTCCACACCGAAACAGTCAATTAAACCTGGTTGTGATTAATATTTTAGAGGATAACGCCGGTTATGTCTCGGTTAGGTCTGGGATTTGCCCTCATCTGGCTCGTACTTTCGCATTTTTCGCATACTTGTTGGCCAGATCCTGGGCTTCTTCTGGTTTGGATCACGTAGCAATGTGGGACCACACTGAAACAGTCACTTAAACCTGGTTTCGATTAATATTTTTGAGGATAACTCCGGTTATTTCTCGGTTAGGTCTGGGATTTGCCCTCATCTGTCTCGTACTTCCGCAATTTTCGCATACTTATTGGCAAGATCCTGGCCTTTTTCTGGTTTGTATCACGTAGTAATGCGGTACTACACCGAAACAGTCAATTAAACCTGGTTGTGATTAATATTTTAGAGGATAGCGCCGGTTATGTCTCGGTTAGGTCTGGGAGATGCCCTCATCTGGCTCGTACTTTCGCATTTTTCTCCTACTTGTTTGCCAGATCCTAGGCTTTTTGCTGGTTTGGATCACGTAGTAATGTGGTACCACACTGAAACAGTCAATAAAAGCTGGTTCCGATTTTGTGTTTTACAGGATAACGCTGGTTATGTCTGGGTTAGTTCTAGTATTTGCAATCATCCGGCTCATACTTTCGCTTTTTTCGCATACTTGAAGGCCAGATCCTGGGTTTTTTCTGGTTTGGATTCCCTAGTAATGAGGTGCCACACCGAAACAGTCAATTAAACCTGGTTGCGATTAATATTTTAGAGGATAGCGCCGGTTATGTCTCGGTTAGGTCTGGGATTTGCCCTCATCTGGCTCGTACTTTCGCATTTATCGCATACTTGTTGGCCAGATACTGGGTTTTTTCTGGTTTGGATCCCGTAATAATGACATTCCACACCGAAACAGTCAATTAAACCTGGTTTCGATTAATATTTTAGAGGATATTGCCGGTTATATCTCGGTTAGGTCTGGGATTTGCCCTCATCTGGCCCGTACTTTTGCATTTTTCTCCTACTTGTTGGCCAGATCCTAGGCTTTTTGCTGGTTTGGATCACGTAGTAATGTGGTACCACACTGAAACAGTCAATAAAAGCTGGTTCCGATTTTGTGTTTTAGAGGATAACGCTGGTTATGTCTCGGTTAGTTCTGGTATTTGCAATCATCTGGCTCATACTTTCGCGTTGCTCGCATACTTGTTGGCAAGATCCTGGGCTTTTCCTGGTTTGGATCCCGTAATAATGACGATCCACACCGAAACAGTCAATTAAACCTGGTTGCGATTAATATTTTAGAGGATAGCGCCGGTTATGTCTCGGTTAGGTCTGGGATTTGCAATCATCTGGCTCATACTTTCGCGTTGCTCGCATACTTGTAGGCAAGATCCTGGGCTTTTTCTGGTTTGTGTCACGTAGTAATGCGGACCCACACCGAAACAGTCAATTAAACCTGGTTGCGATTAAGATTTTAGAGGATAACGCCGGTTATGTCTCGGTTAGGTCTGGAATTTGCCCTCATCTGTCTCGTACTTCCGCATTTTTGCATACTTGTTGGCCAGATCCTAGGCTCTTTGCTGGTTTGGATCACGTAGTAATGTGGTACCACACTGAAACAGTCAATTAAACCTGGTTGCGATTAATATTTTAGAGGATAACGCTGCTTATGTCTCGGTTAGGTCTGGGATTTGCCCTCATCTGGCCCGTACTTTCGCATTTTTGCATACTTGTTGGCCAGATCCTAGGCTCTTTGCTGGTTTGGATCACGTAGTAATGTGGTACCACACTGAAACAGTCAATAAAAGCTGGTTCCGATTAGTGTTTTAGAGGATAACGCTGGTTATGTCTGGGTTAGTTCTGGTATTTGCAATCATCTGGCTCATACTTTCGCTTTTTTCGCATACTTGATGGCCAGATGCTGGGTTTTTTCTGGTTTGGATCCCGTAATAATGACGATCCACACCGAAACAGCCTGGTTTCGATTAATATTTTAGAGGATAATGCCGGTTATATCTCGGTTAGGTCTGGGAGTTGCCCTCATCTGGCTCATACTTTCGCGTTTTTCGCATATTTGTTGGCCAGATCCTGGGTTTTTTCTGGTTAGGATCCCGTCGTATCGAGGTTCCACACCGAAACAGTCAACTAAACCTGGTTGCGATTAATATTTTAGAGGATAACGCTGCTTATGTCTCGGTTAGGTCTGGGATTTGCCCTCATCTGGCCCGTACCTTCGCATTTTTCGCGTACTTGTTGGCCAGATCCTTGCCTTTTTGTGGCTCGGACCACGTAGTAATGTGGTACCACACCGAAACAGTCAATGAAACCTGGTTGCGATTAATATTTTAGAGGATAACGCCGGTTATGTCTCGGTTAGGGCTGGGATTTGCCCTCATCTGGCTCGTACTTTCGCATTTCTCGCATACTTGTTGGCCAGATCCTGGGCTTTTTCTGGTTTGGATCACGTAGTAATGTGGTACCACACTGAAACAGTCAATAAAAGCTGGACCCGAATTGTATTTCAGAGGATAATGCTGGCTATGTCTGGGTTAGTTCTGGTATTTGCAATCATCTGGCTCATACTTTCGCTTTTTTCGCATACTTGATGGCCAGATCCTGGGTTTTATCTGGTTTGGATTCCGTACTAATGAGGTGCCACACCGAAACAGTCAATTAAACCTGGTTGCGATTAATATTTTAGAGGATAGCGCCGGTTATGTCTCGGTTAGGGCTGAGATTTGCCCTCATCTGGCTCGTAATTCCGCATTTCTCGCATACTTGTTGGCCAGATCCTGGGCTTTTTCTGGTTTGAATCACGTAGTAAAGTGGTACCACACTAAGACAGTCAATAGAAGTTGGTCCCGATTAGTATTTTAGATGATAACGCTGGTTATGTCTCGGTTAGGTCTGGGAATTGCCCTCATCTGGCCCGTACTTTCGCATTTTTCGCATACTTGTTGGCCAGATCCTGGCCTTTTTCTGGCTTGGACCAAGTAGTAATGTGGGACCACCCTGAAACAGTCAATTAAACCTGGTTTCGATTAATATTTTAAAGGATAACTCCGGTTATTTCTCGGTTAGGTCTGGGATTTGCCCTCATCTGTCTCGTACTTCCGCAATTTTCGCATACTTATTGGCAAGATCCTGAGCCTTTTTCAGGTTTGTATCACGTAGTAATGCGGTACTACACCGAAACAGTCAATTAAACCTGGTTGCGAGTAATATTTTAGAGGGTAACGCCGGTTTTGCCTCGGTTAGGTCTGGGAGATGCCCTCATCTGGCTCGTACTTTCGCGTTTTTCTCCTACTTGTTGGCCAGATCCTAGGCTTTTTGCTGGTTTGGATCACGTAGTAATGTGGTACCACACTGAAACAGTCAATAAAAGCTGGTTCCGATTTTGTGTTTTACAGGATAACGCTGGTTGTGTCTGGGTTAGTTCTGGTATTTGCAATCATCCGGCTCATACTTTCGCTTTTTTCGCATACTTGATGGCCAGATCCTGGGTTTTTTCTGGTTTGGATTCCGTAGTAATGAGGTGCCACACCGAAACAGTCAATTAAACCTGGTTGCGATTAATATTTTAGAGGATAGCGCCGGTTATGTCTCGGTTAGGTCTGGGATTTGCCCTCATCTGGCTCGTACTTTCGCATTTATCGCATACTTGTTGGCCAGATACTGGGTTTTTCCTGGTTTGGATCCCGTAATAATGACATTCCACACCGAAACAGTCAATTAAACCTGGTTTCGATTAATATTTTAGAGGATATTGCCGGTTATATCTCGGTTAGGTCTGGGATTTGCCCTCATCTGGCCCGTACTTTCGCATTTTTCTCCTACTTGTAGGCCAGATCCTAGGCTTTTTGCTGGTTTGGATCACGTAGTAATGTGGTACCACACTGAAACAGTCAATAAAAGCTGGTTCCGATTTTGTGTTTTAGAGGATAACGCTGGTTATGTCTCGGTTAGTTCTGGTATTTGCAATCATCTGGCTCATACTTTCGCGTTGCTCGCATACTTGTTGGCAAGATCCTGGGCTTTTCCTGGTTTGTGTCACGTAGTAATGCGGTACCACACCGAAACAGTCAATTAAACCTGGTTGCGATTAATATTTTAGAGGATAACGCCGGTTATGTCTCGGTTAGGTCTGGAATTTGCCCTCATCTGTCTCGTACTTCCGCAATTTTCGCATACTTATTGGCAAGATCCTGGCCTTTTTCTGGTTTGTATCACGTAGTAATGCGGCACTACACCGAAACAGTCAATTAAACCTGGTTGCGATTAATATTTTAGAGGATAACTCTGGTTATGTCTCGGTTAGGTCTGGGTTTTGCCCTCATCTGGCCCGTACTTTCGCATTTTTGCATACTTGTTGGCCAGATCCTAGGCTTTTTGACGGTTTGGATCACGTAGTAATGTGGTACCACACTGAAACAGTCAATAAAAGCTGGTTCCGATTAGTGTTTTAGAGGATAACGCTGGTTATGTCTGGGTTAGTTCTGGTATTTGCAATCATCTGGCTCATACTTTCGCTTTTTTCGCATACTTGATGGCCAGATGCTGTGTTTTTTCTGGTTTGGATCCCGTAATAATGACGATCCACACCGAAACAGTCAATTAAACCTGGTTGCGATTAATATTTTAGAGGATAGCGCCGGTTATGTCTCGGTTAGGTCTGGGATTTGCAATCATCTGGCTCATACTTTCGCGTTTCTCGCATACTTGTTCGCAAGATCCTGGGCTTTTTCTGGTTTGTGTCACGTGGTAATGCGGTACCACACCGAAACAGTCAATTAAACCTGGTTGCGAGTAATATTTAAGAGGATAGCACCGGTTCTGTCTCGGTTAGGTCTGGGATTTGCCCACATCTGGCTCGTACTTTCGCATTTTTCGCATACTTGTTGGCAAGATCCTGGGCTTTTTCCGGTTTGGAATACGTAGTAATGAGGTTCCACACCGAAACAGTCAATTAAACCTGGTTGCGATTAATATTTTAGAGGATAACGCCGGTTATGTCACGGTTAGGTCTGGGTTTTGCCCTCATCTGGCTCGTACTTTCGCATTTTTCGCATACTTGTTGGCCAGATCCTGGCCTTTTTCTGGTTTGTATCACGTAGTAATGTGGTACAACACTGAAACAGTCAATACAAGCTGGTCGCGAATAGTATTTTAGAGGATAACGCTGGTTATGTCTGGGTCAGTTCTGGTATTTGCAATCATCTGGCTCATACTTTTTGCGTTTTTCGCATATTTGTTGGCCAGATCCTGGGTTTTTTCAGGTTTGGATCCCGTAGTAATGAGGTTCCACACCGAAACAGTTCATTAAACCTGGTTGCGATTAATATTTTAGAGGATAACGCCGGTGATGTCTCGGTTAGGTCTAGGATTTGCCCTGATCTGGCTCGTACTTTCGCATTTTTCGCATACTTGAATGGCCAGATCCTGGGTTTTTCAATTGTTAGGATCACGTAGTAATGTGGTACCACACTGAGACAGTCAATAAAAGCTGGTTCCGATTAGTATTTTAGACGATAACGCTGGTTATGTCTTGGTTAGGTCTGGAATTTGCCCTCATCTGGCCCGTACTTTCGCATTTTTCGCATACTTGAATGGCCAGATCCTGGGTTTTTTTCTGGTTTGGATCCCGTAATAATGACGTTCCACACCGAAACAGTCAATTAAACCTGGTTGCGATTAATATTTTAGAGGATAGCGCCGGTTATGTCTCGGTTAGGGCTGAGATTTGCCCTCATCTGGCTCGTAATTCCGCATTTCTCGCATACTTGTTGGCCAGATCCTGGGCTTTTTCTGGTTTGAATCACGTAGTAATGTGGTACCACACTGAGACAGTCAATAAAAGTTGGTCCCGATAAGTATTTTAGATGATAACGCTGGTTATGTCTCGGTTAGGTCTGGGAATTGCCCGCATCTGGCCCCTACTTTCGCATTTTTCGCATACTTGTTGGCCAGATCCTGGCCTTTTTCTGGCTTGGACCAAGTAGTAATGTGGGACCACCCTGAAACAGTCAATTACACCTGGTTTCGATTTATATTTTAGAGGATACCTCAGGTTATTTCTCGGTTAGGTCTGGGATTTGCCCTCATCTGGCCCGTACTTTCGCATTTTTGCATACTTGTTGGCCAGATACTAGGCTTTTTGACGGTTTGGATCACGTAGTAATGTGGTACCACACTGAAACAGTCAATAAAAGCTGGTTTCGATTTTGTGTTTTAGAGGATAACGCTGGTTATGTCTGGGTTAGTTCTGGTATTTGCAATCACCCGGCTCATACTTTCGCTTTTTTCGCATACTTGATGGCCAGATCCTGGGTTTTTTCTGGTTTGGATTCCGTAGTAATGAGGTGCCACACCGAAACAGTCAATTAAACCTGGTTGCGATTAATATTTTAGAGGATAGCGCCGGTTATGTCTCGGTTAGGTCTGGGATTTGCCCTCATCTGGCTCATACTTTCGCATTTTTCGCATACTTGTTGGCCAGATCCTGGGTTTTTCCTGGTTTGGATCCCGTAATAATGACATTCCACACCGAAGCAGTCAATTAAACCTGGTTTCGATTAATATTTTAGAGGATATTGCCGGTTATATCTCGGTTATGTCTGGGATTTGCCCTCATCTGCCCAGTACTTTCGCATTTTTCGCACACTTGAATGGCCAGATCATGTGTTTTTCTGTTGTTAGGATCACGTAGTAATGTGGTACCACACAGAAACAGTCAATTAAACCTGGTTGCGATTAAAATTTTAGAGGATAACGCAGGTTATGTCTCGGTTAGTTCTGGTATTTGCAATCATCTGGCTCATACTTTCGCGTTGCTCGCATACTTGTAGGCAAGATCCTGGGCTTTTTCTGGTTTGTGTCACGTGGTAATGCGGTACCACACCGAAACAGACAATTAAACCTGGTTGCGATTAATATTTTAGAGGATAACGCTGGCTATGTCTGGGTTAGTTCTGGTATTTGCAATCATCTGGCTCATACTTTCGCGTTTTTCGCATATTTGTTGGCCAGATCCTGGGTTTTTTCTGGTTAGGATCCCGCAGTAACGAGGTTCCACACCGAAACAGCCAATTAAACCTGGTTTCGATAAATATTTTAGAGGATAACGCCGGTTATATCTCGGTTAGGTCTGGGATTTGCCCTCATCTGGCTCGTACCTTCGCATTTTTCGCTTACTTGTTGGCCAGATCCTGGCCTTTTTCTGGCTCGGACCACGTAGTAATGTGGTGCCACACCGGAACAGTCAATTAAACCTGGTTGCGATAAATATTTTAGAGGATAACGCCGGTTATGTCTCGGTTAGGGCTGGGATTTGCCCTCATCTGGCTCGTACTTTCGCATTTCTCGCATACTTATTGGCAAGATCCTGGCCTTTTTCTGGTATGTATCACGTAGTAATGCGGCACTACACCGAAACAGTCAATTAAACCTGGTTGCGATTAATATTTTAGAGGATAACGCAGGTTATGTCTCGGTTAGTTCTGGTATTTGCAATCATCTGGCTCATACTTTCGCGTTGCTCGCATACTTGTAGGCAAGATCCTGGGCTTTTTCTGGTTTGTGTCACGTAGTAATGCGGTACCACACCGAAACAGACAATTAAACCTGGTTGCGATTAATATTTTAGAGGATAACGCCGGTTATGTCTCGGTTAGGTCTGGAATTTGCCCTCATCTGTCTCGTACTTCCGCAATTTTCGCATACTTATTGGCAAGATCCTGGCCTTTTTCTGGTATGTATCACGTAGTAATGCGGCACTACACCGAAACAGTCAATTAAACCTGGTTGCGATTAATATTTTAGAGGATAACTCTGGTTATGTCTCGGTTAGGTCTGGGATTTGCCCTCATCTGGCCCGTAATTTCGCATTTTTGCATACTTGTGGCCAGATACTAGGCTTTTTGACGGTCTGGATCACGTAGTAATGTGGTACCACACTGAAACAGTCAATAAAAGCTGGTTCCGATTAGTGTTTTAGAGGATAACGCAGGTTATGTCTCGGTTAGTTCTGGTATTTGCAATCATCTGGCTCATACTTTCACTTTTTTCGCATACTTGATGGCCAGATCCTGGGCTTTTTCTGGTTTGTGTCACGTAGTAATGCGGTACCACACCGAAACAGTCAATTAAACCTGGTTCCGATTAGTATTTTAGACGATAACGCTGGTTATGTCTTGGTTAGGTCTGGAATTTGCCCTCATCTGGCCCGTACTTTCGCATTTTTCGCATACTTGAATGGCCAGATCCTGGGTTTTTTTCTGGTTTGGATCCCGTAATAATGACGTTCCACACCGAAACAGTCAATTAAACCTGGTTGCGATTAATATTTTAGAGGATAGCGCCGGTTATGTCTCGGTTAGGGCTGAGATTTGCCCTCATCTGGCTCGTAATTCCGCATTTCTCGCATACTTGTTGGCCAGATCCTGGGCTTTTTCTGGTTTGAATCACGTAGTAATGTGGTACCACACTGAGACAGTCAATAAAAGTTGGTCCCGATAAGTATTTTAGATGATAACGCTGGTTATGTCTCGGTTAGGTCTGGGAATTGCCCGCATCTGGCCCCTACTTTCGCATTTTTCGCATACTTGTTGGCCAGATCCTGGCCTTTTTCTGGCTTGGACCAAGTAGTAATGTGGGACCACCCTGAAACAGTCAATTACACCTGGTTTCGATTTATATTTTAGAGGATACCTCAGGTAATTTCTCGGTTAGGTCTGGGATTTGCCCTCATCTGGCCCGTACTTTCGCATTTTTGCATACTTGTTGGCCAGATACTAGGCTTTTTGACGGTTTGGATCACGTAGTAATGTGGTACCACACTGAAACAGTCAATAAAAGCTGGTTTCGATTTTGTGTTTTAGAGGATAACGCTGGTTATGTCTGGGTTAGTTCTGGTATTTGCAATCACCCGGCTCATACTTTCGCTTTTTTCGCATACTTGATGGCCAGATCCTGGGTTTTTTCTGGTTTGGATTCCGTAGTAATGAGGTGCCACACCGAAACAGTCAATTAAACCTGGTTGCGATTAATATTTTAGAGGATAACGCCGGTTATGTCACGGTTAGGTCTGGGTTTTGCCCTCATCTGGCTCGTACTTTCGCATTTTTCGCATACTTGTCGGCCAGATCCTGGGCTTTTTCTGGTTTGTATCACGTAGTAATGTGGTACCACACCGAAACAGTCAGTAAAAGCTGGTTCCGAATAGTATTTTAGAGGATAACGCTGGCTATGTCTGGGTTAGTTCTGGTATTTGCAATCATCTGGCTCATACTTTCGCGTTTTTCGCATATTTGTTGGCCAGATCCTGGGTTTTTTCTGGTTAGGATCCCGTAGTAACGAGGTTCCACACCGAAACAGTCAATTAAACCTGGTTGCGATAAATATTTTAGAGGATAACGCCGGTTATGTCTCGGTTAGGGCTGGGATTTGCCCTCATCTGGCTCGTACTTTCGCATTTCTCGCATACTTGTTGGCCAGATCCAGTGCTTTTCTATTGTTAGGATCACGTAGTAATGTGGTACCACACTGAAACAGTCAATTAAACCTGGTTGCGATTAATATTTTAGAGGATAACGCCGGTTATGTCACGGTTAGGTCTGGGTTTTGCCCTCATCTGGCTCGTACTTTCGCATTTTTCGCATACTTGTTGGCCAGATCCTGGGCTTTTTCTGGTCTGTATCACGTAGTAATGTGGTACCACACCGAAACAGTCAGTAAAAGCTGGTTCCGAATAGTATTTTAGAGGATAACGCTGGCTATGTCTGGGTTAGTTCTGGTATTTGCAATCATCTGGCTCATACTTTCGCGTTTTTCGCATATTTGTTGGCCAGATCCTAGGCTTTTTGCTGGTTTGGATCACGTAGTAATGTGGTACCACACTGAAACAGTCAATGAAAGGTGGTTCCGATTAGTATTTTAGAGGATAACGCTGGCTATGTCTGGGTTAGTTCTGGTATTTGCAATCATCTGGCTCATACTTTCGCGTTTTTCGCATATTTGTTGGCCAGATCCTGGGTTTTTTCTGGTTAGGATCCCGTAGTAACGAGGTTCCACACCGAAACAGCCAATTAAACCTGGTTTCGATAAATATTTTAGAGGATAACGCCGGTTATATCTCGGTTAGGTCTGGGATTTGCCCTCATCTGGCTCGTACCGTCGCATTTTTCGCTTACTTGTTGGCCAGATCCTGGCCTTTTTCTGGCTCGGACCACGTAGTAATGTGGTGCCACACCGAAACAGTCAATTACACCTGGTTGCGATAAATATTTTAGAGGATAACGCCGGTTATGTCTCGGTTAGGGCTGGGATTTGCCCTCATCTGGCTCGTACTTTCGCATTTCTCGCATACTTGTTGGCCAGATCCAGTGCTTTTCTATTGTTAGGATCACGTAGTAATGTGGTACCACACTGAAACAGTCAATTAAACCTGGTTGCGATTAATATTTTAGGGGATAACGCCGGTTATGTCTCGGTTAGGTCTGGGATTTGCCCTCATCTGGCCCGTACTTTCGCTTTTTTCGCATATTTGTTGGCCAGATGCTGGGTTTTTTCTGGTTTGGACCACGTAGTAATAACGTACCACACTGAAACAGTCAATAAAAGCTGGTTCCGATTAGTGTTTTAGAGGATAACGCTGGTTATGTCTGGGTTAGTTCTGGTATTTGCAATCATCTGGCACATACTTTCGCTTTTTTGGCATACTTGTTGGCCAGATGCTGGTTTTTTTCTGGTTTGGATCCCGTAATAATGACTGTCCACACCGAAACATCCAATTAAACCTGGTTTCGATTAATATTTTAGAGGATAACGCCGGTTATATCTCGGTGAGGTCTGGGATTTGCCCTCATCTGGCTCGTACCTTCGCATTTTTCGCATACTTGTTGGCCAGATCCTGGCCTTTTTCTGGTTCGTATCACGTAGTAATGTGGTACAACACTGAAACAGTCAATACAAGCTGGTTCCGAATAGTATTTTAGAGGATAACGCTGGTTATGTCTCGGTTAGGTCTGGGATTTGCCCTCATCTGGCTCGTACTTTCGCATTTTTCGCATACTTGTTGGCCAGATCCTGGGCTTCTTCTGGTTTGTATCACATAGTAATGTGGTACCACACTGAAACAGTCAATTAAACCCGGTTGCGATTAATATTTTAGAGGATAACGCCGGTTATGTCTCGGTTAGGGCTGGGATTTGCCCTCATCTGGCTCGTACTTTCGCATTTCTCGCATACTTGTTGGCCAGATCCTGGGCTTTTTCTGGTTTGGATCACGTAGTAATGTGGTGCCACACTGAGACAGTCAATAAAAGTTGGTCCCGATTAGTATTGTCGAGGATGTCGCTGGTTATGTCTCGGTAAGGTCTGGGATTTGCCCTCATCTGGCCCGTACTTTCGCATTTTTCGCATACTTGTTGGCCAGATCCTGGGTTTTTGTGGTTTGGATCCCGTAATAATGACGTTCCACACCGAAACAGTCAATTAAACCTGGTTGCGATTAATATTTTAGGGGATAACGCCGGTTATGTCTCGGTTAGGTCTGGGATTTGCCCTCATCTGGCCCGTACTTTCGCACTTTTCGCATACTTGAATGGCCAGATCCAGTGCTTTTCTATTGTTAGGATCACGTAGTAATGTGGTACCACACTGAAACAGTCAATTAAACCTGGTTGCGATTAAAATTTTAGAGGATAACGCAGGTTATGTCTCGGTTAGGTCTGGGACTTGCCCTCATCTGGCCCGTACTTTCGCATTTTTCGCATACTTGAATGGCCAGATCCTGGGTTTTTCTATTGTTAGGATCACGTAGTAATGTGGTACCACACTGAGACAGTCAATAAAAGCTGGTTCCGATTAGTATTTTAGACGATAACGCTGGTTATGTCTCGGTTAGGTCTGGGATTTGCCCTCACCTGGCTCGTACTTTCGCATTTTTCGCATACTTGTTGGCCAGATCCTGGGCTGCTTCTGGTTTGGATCACGTAGTAATGTGGGACCACACTGAAACAGTCAATGAAACCTGGTTTCGATTAATATTTTAGAGGATAACTCCGGTTATTTCTCGGTTAGGTCTTGGATTTGCCCTCATCTGTCTCGTACTTCCGCTATTTTCGCATACTTATTGGCAAGATCCTGGTCTTTTTCTGGTTTGTATCACGTAGTAATGCGGTACAACACCGAAACAGTCAATTACACCTGGTTGCGATTAATATTTTAGAGGATAACGCTGGTTATGTCTCGGTTAGGTCTGGGATTTGCCCCCACCTGGCTCGTACTTTCGCTTTTTTCGCATACTTGTTGGCCAGATGCTGGGTTTTTTCTGGTTTGGATCCCGTAATAATGACGTTCCACACTGAAACAGTCAATTAAACCAGGTTACGATTAATATTTCAGAGGCTAACGCCGGCTATGTCTCGGTTAGGTCTGGGATTTGCCCTCATCTGGCTCGTACTTTCGCATTTCTCGCATACTTGTTGGCCAGATCCTGGGCTTTTTCTGGTTTGGATCACGTAGTAATGTGGTTCCACACTGAGACAGTCAATAAAAGCTGGTTCCGAATAGTATTTTAGAGGATAACGCTGGTTATGTCTGGGTTCGTTCTGGTATTTGCCCTCATCTGGCTCGTACTTTCGCATTTTTCGCATACTTGTTGGCCAGATCCTGGGCTTCTTCTGGTTTGGATCACGTAGTAATGTGGGACCACACTGAAACAGTCAATTAAACCCGGTTTCGATTAATATTTTAGAGGATAGCGCCGGTTATGTCTCGGTTAGGGCTGAGATTTGCCCTCATCTGGCTCGTACTTTCGCATTTCTCGCATACTTGTTGGCCAGATCCTGGCCTTTTTCTGGTTTGGATCACGTTGTAATGTGGTACCACACTGAAACAGTCAATAAAAGCTGGTTCCGATTAGTGTTTTAGAGGATAACGCTGGTTATGTCTGGGTTAGTTCTGGTATTTGCAATCATCTGGCTCATACTTTCGCTTTTTTCGCATACTTGATGGACAGATGCTGGGTTTTTTCTGGTTTGGATCCCGTAATAATGACGATCCACACCGAAACAGCCTGGTTTCGATTAATATTTTAGAGGGTAATGCCGGTTATATCTCGGTTAGGTCTGGGATTTGCCCTCATCTGGCTCGTACCTTCGCATTTTTCGCGTACTTGTTGGCCAGATCCTGGCCTTTTTGTGGCTCGGACCACGTAGTAATGTGGTACCACACCGAAACAGTCAATGAAACCTGGTTGCGATTAATATTTTAGAGGATAACGCCGGTTATGTCTCGGTTAGGGCTGGGATTTGCCCTCATCTGGCTCGTACTTTCGCATTTCTCGCATACTTGTTGGCCAGATCCTGGGCTTTTTCTGGTTTGGATCACGTAGTAATGTGGTGCCACACTGAAACAGTCAATAAAAGCTGGACCCGAATAGTATTTTAGAGGATAATGCTGGCTATGTCTGGGTTAGTTCTGGTATTTGCAGTCATCTGGCTCATACTTTAGCTTTTTTCGCATACTTGATGGCCAGATCCTGGGTTTTATCTGGTTTGGATTCCGTAGTAATGAGGTGCCACACCGAAACAGTCAATTAAACCTGGTTGCGATTTATATTTTAGAGGATAGGGCCGGTTATGTCTCGGTTAGGGCTGAGATTTGCCCTCATCTGGCTCGTAATTCCGCATTTCTCGCATACTTGTTGGCCAGATCCTGGGCTTTTTCTGGTTTGAATCACGTAGTAATGTGGTACCACACTGAGACAGTCAATAGAAGTTGGTCCCGATTAGTATTTTAGATGATAACGCTGGTTATGTCTCGGTTAGGTCTGGGAATTGCCCTCATCTGGCCCGTACTTTCGCATTTTTCTCCTACTTGTTGGCCAGATCCTAGGCTTTTTGATGGTTTGGATCACGTAGTAATGTGGTACCACACTGAAACAGTCAATAAAAGCTGGTTCCGATTAGTGTTTTAGAGGATAACGCTGGTTATGTCTGGGTTAGTTCTGGTATTTGCAATCATCTGGCTCATACTTTCGCTTTTTTCGCATACTTAATGGCCAGATGCTGGGTTTTTTCTGGTTTGGATCCCGTAATAATGACGATCCACACCGAAACAGTCAATTAAACCTGGTAGCGATTAATATTTAGAGGATAGCGCTGGTTATGTCTCGGTTAGGGCTGGGATTTGCCCTCATCTGGCTCGTACCTTCGCATTTTTCGCATACTTGTTGGCCAGATCCTGGCCTTTTTCTGGTTTGTATCACGTAGTAATGTGGTACAACACTGAAACAGTCAATTAAACCTGGTTGCGAGTAATATTTTAGAGGGTAACGCCGGTTTTGTCTCGGTTAGGTCTGGGAAATGCCCTCATCTGGCTCGTACTTTCGCATTTTTCTCCTACTTGTTGGCCAGATCCTAGGCTTTTTGCTGGTTCGGATCACGTAGTAATGTGGTACCACACTGAAACAGTCAATAAAAGCTGGTTCCGATTTTGTGTTTTAGAGGATAACGCTGGTTATGTCTGGGTTAGTTCTGGTATTTGCAATCATCCGGCTCATACTTTCGCTTTTTTCGCATACTTGATGGCCAGATCCTGGGTTATTTCTGGTTTGGATTCCGTAGTAATGAGGTGCCACACCGAAACAGTCAATTAAACCTGGTTGCGATTAATATTTTAGAGGATAGCGCCGGTTATGTCTCGGTTAGGTCTGGGATTTGCCCTCATCTGGCTCATACTTTCGCATTTTTCGCATACTTGTTGGCCAGATCCTGGATTTTTCCTGGTTTGGATCCCGTAATAATGACGATCCACACCGAAACAGCCTGGTTTCGATTAATATTTTAGAGGATAATGCCGCTTATATCTCGGTTAGGTCTGGGATTGGCCCTCATCTGGCTCGTACCTTCGCATTTTTCGCGTACTTGTTGGCCAGATCCTGGCCTTTTTGTGGCTCGGACCACGTAGTAATGTGGTACCACACCGAAACAGTCAATGAAACCTGGTTGCGATTAATATTTTAGAGGATAACGCCGGTTATGTCTCGGTTAGGGCTGGGATTTGCCCTCATCTGGCTCGTACTTTCGCATTTCTCGCATACTTGTTGGCCAGATCCTGGGCTTTTTCTGGTTTGGATCACGTAGTAATGTGGTACCACACTGAAACAGTCAATAAAAGCTGGACCCGAATAGTATTTTAGAGGATAATGCTGGCTATGTCTGGGTTAGTTCTGGTATTTGCAATCATCTGGCTCATACTTTCGCTTTTTTCGCATACTTGATGGCCAGATCCTGGGTTTTATCTGGTTTGGATTCCGTAGTAATGAGGTGCCACACCGAAACAGTCAATTAAACCTGGTTGCGATTAATATTTTAGAGAATAGCGCCGGTTATGTCTCGGTTAGGGCTGAGATTTGCCCTCATCTGGCTCGTAATTCCGCATTTCTCGCATACTTGTTGGCCAGATCCTGGGCTTTTTCTGGTTTGAATCACGTAGTAATGTGGTACCACACTGAGACAGTCAATAGAAGTTGGTCCCGATTAGTATTTTAAAGGATAACTCCGGTTATTTCTCGGTTAGGTCTGGGATTTGCCCTCATCTGTCTCGTACTTTCGCTTTTTTCGCATACTTGATGGCCAGATGCTGGGTTTTTTCTGGTTTGGATCCCGTAGTAATGAGGTTCCACACCGAAACAGTTAATTAAACCTGGTTGCGATTAATATTTTAGAGGATAACGCCGGTGATGTCTCGGTTTGGTCTAGGATTTGCCCTGATCTGGCTCGTACTTTCGCATTTTTCGCATACTTGAATGGCCAGATCCTGTGCTTTTCTATTGTTAGGATCACGTAGTAATGTGGTACCACACTGAAACAGTCAATTAAACCTGGTTGCGATTAAAATTTTAGAGGATAACGCAGGTTATGTCTCGGTTACGTCTGGGATTTGTCCTCATCTGGCCCGTACTTTCGCATATTTCGCATACTTGAATGGCCAGATCCTGGGTTTTTCAATTGTTAGGATCACGTAGTAATGTGGTACCACACTGAGACAGTCAATAAAAGCTGGTTCCGATTAGTATTTTAGACGATAACGCTGGTTATGTCTTGGCTAGGTCTGGGATTTGCCCTCATCTGGCCCGTATTTTCGCATTTTTCGCATACTTCAATGGCCAGATCCTGGGTTTTTTTCTGGTTTGGATCCCGTAATAATGACGTTCCACACCGAAACAGTCAATTAAACCTGGTTGCGATTAATATTTTAGAGGAAAACGCTGGTTATGTCTGTGTTAGTTCTGGTATTTGCAATCATCCGGCTCATACTTTCGCTTTTTTCGCATACTTGATGGCCAGACCCTGGGTTTTTTCTGGTTTGGATTCCGTAGTATTGAGGTGCCACACCGAAACAGTCAATTAAACCTGGTTGCGATTAATATTTTAGAGGATATCGCCGGTTATGTCTCGGTTAGGGCTGAGATTTGCCCTCATCTGGCTCGTAATTCCGCATTTCTCGCATACTTGTTGGCCAGATCCTGGGCTTTTTCTGGTTTGAATCACGTAGTAATGTGGTACCACTCTGAGACAGTCAATAAAAGTTGGTCCCGATAAGTATTTTAGAGGATAACTCCGGTTATTTCTCGGTTAGGTCTGGGATTTGCCCTCATTTGTCTCGTACTTCCGCAATTTTCGCATACTTATTGGCAAGATCCTGGCCTTTTTCAGGTTTGTATCACGTAGTAATGCGGTACTACACCGAAACAGTCAATTAAACCTGGTTGCGAGTAATATTTTAGAGGGTAACGCCGGTTTTGTCTCGGTTAGGTCTGGGAAATGCCCTCATCTGGCTCGTACTTTCGCATTTTTCTCCTACTTGTTGGCCAGATCCTAGGCTTTTTGCTGGTTTGGATCACGTAGTAATGTGGTACCACACTGAAACAGTCAATAAAAGCTGGTTCCGATTTTGTGTTTTAGAGGATAACGCTGGTTATGTCTGGGTTAGTTCTGGTATTTGCAATCATCCGGCTCATACTTTCGCTTTTTTCGCATACTTGATGGCCAGATCCTGGGTTATTTCTGGTTTGGATTCCGTAGTAATGAGGTGCCACACCGAAACAGTCAATTAAACCTGGTTGCGATTAATATTTTAGAGGATAGCGCCGGTTATGTCTCGGTTAGGTCTGGGATTTGCCCTCATCTGGCTCATACTTTCGCATTTTTCGCATACTTGTTGGCCAGATCCTGGATTTTTCCTGGTTTGGATCCCGTAATAATGACATTCCACGCCGAAACAGTCAATTAAACCTGGTTTCGATTAATATTTTAGAGGATATTGCCGGTTATATCTCGGTTATGTCTGGGATTTGCCCTCATCTGGCCAGTACTTTCGCATTTTTCGCATACTTGAATGGCCAGATCATGTGTTTTTCTATTGTTAGGATCACGTAGTAATATGGTACCACACTGAAACAGTCAATTAAACCTGGTTGCGATTAAAATTTTAGAGGATAACGCAGGTTATGTCTCGGTTAGTTCTGGTATTTGCAATCATCTGGCTCATACTTTCGCGTTGCTCGCATACTTGTAGGCAAGATCCTGGGCTTTTTCTGGTTTGTGTCACGTAGTAATGCGGACCCACACCGAAACAGTCAATTAAACCTGGTTGCGATTAATATTTTAGAGGATAACGCCGGTTATGTCTCGGTTAGGTCTGGAATTTGCCCTCATCTGTCTCGTACTTCCGCAATTTTCGCATACTTATTGGCAAGATCCTGGCCTTTTTCTGGTTTGTATCACGTAGTAATGCGGCACTACACCGAAACAGTCAATTAAACCTGGTTGCGATTAATATTTTAGAGGATAACTCTGGTTATGTCTCGGTTAGGTCTGGGATTTGCCCTCATCTGGCCCGTACTTTCGCATTTTTGCATACTTGTTGGCCAGATCCTAGGCTTTTTGACGGTTTGGATCACGTAGTAATGTGGTACCACACTGAAACAGTCAATAAAAGCTGGTTCCGATTAGTGTTTTAGAGGATAACGCTGGTTATGTCTGGGTTAGTTCTGGTATTTGCAATCATCTGGCTCATACTTTCGCTTTTTTCGCATACTTGATGGCCAGATGCTGGGTTTTTTATGGTTTGGATCCCGTGATAATGACGTTCCACACCGAAACAGTCAATTAAACCTGGTTCCGATTAATATTTTAGAGGATAACGCCGTTCATGTCTCGGTTAGGTCTGGGATTTGCCCCCATCTGGCTCGTACTTTCGCATTTTTCGCATACTTGAATGGCCAGATCATGTGTTTTTCTATTGTTAGGATCACGTAGTAATGTGGTACCACACTGAAACAGTCAATTAAACCTGGTTGCGATTAAAATTTTAGAGGATAACGCAGATTATGTCTCGGTTAGTTCTGGCATTTGCAATCATCTGGCTCATACTTTCGCGTTGCTCACATACCTGTTGGCAAGATCCTGGGCTTTTTCTGGTTTGTGTCACGTAGTAATGCGGTACCACACCGAAACAGTCAATTAAACCTGGTTGCGATTAATATTTTAGAGGATAACGCCGGTTATGTCTCGGTTAGGTCTGAAATTTGCCCTCATCTGTCTCGTACTTCCGCAATTTTCGCATACTTATTGGCAAGATCCTGGCCTTTTTCTGGTTTGTATCACGTAGTAATGCGGTACTACACCGAAACAGTCAATTAAGCCTGGTTGCGATTAATATTTTACAGGATAAATCTGGTTATGTCTCGGTTAGGTCTGGGATTTGCCCTCATCTGGCCCGTACATTCGCATTTTTGCATACTTGTTGGCCAGATCCTAGGCTTTTTGCTGGTTTGGATCACGTAGTAATGTGGGACCACCCTGAAACAGTCAATTACACCTGGTTTCGATTTATATTTTAGAGGATAACTCCGGTTATTTCTCGGTTAGGTCTGGGATTTGCCCTTATCTGTCTCGTACTTCCGCAATTTTCGCATACTTATTGGCAAGATCCTGGCCTTTTTCAGGTTTGTATCATGTAGTAATGCGGTACTACACCGAAACAGTCAATTAAACCTGGTTGCGAGTAATATTTTAGAGGGTAACGCCGGTTTTGTCTCGGTTAGGTCTGGGAAATGCCCTCGTCTGGCTCGTACTTTCGCATTTTTCTCCTACTTGTTGGCCAGATCCTGGGCTTTTTCTGGTTTGGATTCCGTAGTAATGAGGTGCCACACCAAAACAGTCAATTAAACCTGGTTGCGATTAATATTTTATAGGATAACGCCGGTTATGTCTCGGTTAGGGCTGGGATTTGCCCTCATCTGGCTCGTACTTTCGCATTTCTCGCATACTTGTTGGCCAGATCCTGGGCTTTTTCTGGTTTGGATCACGTAGTAATGTGGTTCCACACTGAGACAGTCAATAAAAGCTGGTTCCGAATAGTATTTTAGAGGATAACGCTGGTTATGTCTGGGTTCGTTCTGGTATTTGCCCTCATCTGGCTCGTACTTTCGCATTTTTAGCATACTTGTTGGCCAGATCCTGGGCTTCTTCTGGTTTGTATCACATAGTAATGTGGTACCACACTGAAACAGTCAATTAAACCCGGTTGCGATTAATATTTTAGAGGATAACGCCGGTTATGTCTCGGCTAGGGCTGGGATTTGCCCTCATCTGACTCGTACTTTCGCATTTCTCGCATACTTGTTGGCCAGATCCTGGGCATTTTCTGGTTTGGATCACGTAGTAATGTGGTGCCACACTGAGACAGTCAATAAAAGCTGGTTCCGATTAGCGTTTCAGAGGATAACGCTGGTTATGTCTGGGTTAGTTCTGGTATTTGCAATCATCCTGCTCATACTTTCGCTTTTTTCGCATATTTGTTGGCCAGATGCTGGGTTTTTTCTGGTCTGGACCACGTAGTAATAACGTACCACACTGAAACAGTCAATAAAAGCTGGTTCCGATTAGTGTTTTAGAGGATAACGCTGGTTATGTCTGGGTTCGTTCTGGTATTTGCCCTCATATGGCTCGTACTTTCGCATTTTTCGCATACTTGTTGGCCAGATCCTGGGCTTCTTCTGGTTTGTATCACGTAGTAATGCGGTACTACACCGAAACAGTCAATTAAACCTGGTTGCGATTAATATTTTAGAGGATAACGCTGCTTATGTCTCGGTTAGGTCTGGGATTTGCCTTCATCTGGCTCGTACCTTCGCATTTTTCGCATACTTGTTGGCCAGATCCTGGCCTTTTTCTGGTTTGTATCACGTAGTAATGTGGTACCACACTGAAACAGTCAATAGAAGCTGGTTCCGAATAGTATTTTAGAGGATAACGCTGGCTATGTCTGGGTCAGTTCTGGTATTTGCAATCATCTGGCACATACTTTTTGCGTTTTTCGCATATTAGTTGGCAAGATCCTGGGTTTTTTCTGCTTTGTATCACGTAGTAATGTGGTACCACACTGAAACAGTCAATAGAAGCTGGTTCCCAATAGTATTTTAGAGGATAACGCTGGTTATGTCTCGGTTAGGTCTGGGATTTGCCCTCATCTGGCTCGTACTTTCGCATTTTTCGCATACTTGTTGGCCAGATCCTGGGTTTTTGTGGTTTCGATTCCGTAGTAATGAGGTGCCACACCGAAACAGTCAATTAAACCTGGTTGCGATTAATATTTTAGAGGATAACGCCAGTTATGTCTCGGTTAGGTCTGGGATTTGCCCTCATCTGGCTCGTACTTTCGCATTTTTCGCATACTTGTTAGCCAGATCCTGGGCTTCTTCTGGTTTGTATCACATAGTAATGTGGTACCACACTGAAACAGTCAATTAAACCCGGTTGCGATTAATATTTTAGAGGATAACGCCGGTTATGTCTCGGTTAGGGCTGGGATTTGCCCTCATCTGGCTCGTACTTTCGCATTTCTCGCATACTTGTTGGCCAGATCCTGGGCCTTTTCTGGTTTGGATCACGTAGTAATGTGGTGCCACACTGAGACAGTCAATAAAAGTTGGTCCCGATTAGTATTGTCGAGGATGTCGCTGGTTATGTCTCGGTTAGGTCTGGGATTTGCCCTCATCTGGCCCGTACTTTCGCATTCTTCGCATACTTGAATGGCCAGTTCCTGGGTTTTTTCTGGTTTGGATCCCGTAGTAATGACGTTCCACACCGAAACAGTCAATTAAACCTGGTTGCGATTAATATTTTAGAGGATAACGCTGGTTATGTCTCGGTTAGGTCTGGGATTTGCCCTCACCTGGCTCGTACTCTCGCTTTTTTCGCATACTTGTTGGCCAGATGCTGGGTTTTTTCTGGTATGGATCCCGTAATAATGTCGTTCCACACCGAAACAGTCAATTAAACCTGGTTCCGATTAATATTTTAGAGGATAACGCCGGTTATGTCTCGGATAGGTCTGGGATTTGCCCTCATCTGGCTCGTACTTTCGCATTTTTCGCATACTTGTTGGCCAGATCCTGGGCTTCTTCTGGTTTGTATCACGTAGTAATGTGGTACCACACTGAAACAGTCAATAGAAGCTGGTTCCGAATAGTATTTTAGAGGATAACGCTGGTTATGTCTGGGTTCGTTCTGGTATTTGCAATCATCTGGCTCAAACTTTCGCGTTTTTCGCATATTTGTTGGCCAGATCCTGGGCTTTTTCTGGTTTGGATTCCGTAGTAATGAGGTGCCACACCAAAACAGTCAATTAAACCTGGTTGCGATTAATATTTTAGAGGATAACGCCGGTTATGTCTCGGTTAGGGCTGGGATTTGCCCTCATCTGGCTCGTACTTTCGCATTTCTCGCATACTTGTTGGCCAGATCCTGGGCTTTTTCTGGTTTGGATCACGTAGTAATGTGGTTCCACACTGAGACAGTCAATAAAAGCTGGTTCCGAATAGTATTTTAGAGGATAACGCTGGTTATGTCTGGGTTCGTTCTGGTATTTGCCCTCATCTGGCTCGTACTTTCGCATTTTTCGCATACTTGTTGGCCAGATCCTGGGCTTCTTCTGGTTTGGATCACGTAGTAATGTGGGACCACACTGAAACAGTCAATTAAACCTGGTTTCGATTAATATTTTAGAGGATAGCGCCGGTTATGTCTCGGTTAGGTCTGGGATTTGCCCTCATCTGGCTCATACTTTCGCATTTTTCGCATACTTGTTGGCCAGATCCTGGATTTTTCCTGGTTTGGATCCCGTAATAATGACATTCCACGCCGAAACAGTCAATTAAACCTGGTTTCGATTAATATTTTAGAGGATATTGCCGGTTATATCTCGGTTATGTCTGGGATTTGCCCTCATCTGGCCAGTACTTTCGCATTTTTCGCATACTTGAATGGCCAGATCATGTGTTTTTCTATTGTTAGGATCACGTAGTAATATGGTACCACACTGAAACAGTCAATTAAACCTGGTTGCGATTAAAATTTTAGAGGATAACGCAGGTTATGTCTCGGTTAGTTCTGGTATTTGCAATCATCTGGCTCATACTTTCGCGTTGCTCGCATACTTGTAGGCAAGATCCTGGGCTTTTTCTGGTTTGTGTCACGTAGTAATGCGGACCCACACCGAAACAGTCAATTAAACCTGGTTGCGATTAATATTTTAGAGGATAACGCCGGTTATGTCTCGGTTAGGTCTGGAATTTGCCCTCATCTGTCTCGTACTTCCGCAATTTTCGCATACTTATTGGCAAGATCCTGGCCTTTTTCTGGTTTGTATCACGTAGTAATGCGGCACTACACCGAAACAGTCAATTAAACCTGGTTGCGATTAATATTTTAGAGGATAACTCTGGTTATGTCTCGGTTAGGTCTGGGATTTGCCCTCATCTGGCCCGTACTTTCGCATTTTTGCATACTTGTTGGCCAGATCCTAGGCTTTTTGACGGTTTGGATCACGTAGTAATGTGGTACCACACTGAAACAGTCAATAAAAGCTGGTTCCGATTAGTGTTTTAGAGGATAACGCTGGTTATGTCTGGGTTAGTTCTGGTATTTGCAATCATCTGGCTCATACTTTCGCTTTTTTCGCATACTTGATGGCCAGATGCTGGGTTTTTTATGGTTTGGATCCCGTGATAATGACGTTCCACACCGAAACAGTCAATTAAACCTGGTTCCGATTAATATTTTAGAGGATAACGCCGTTCATGTCTCGGTTAGGTCTGGGATTTGCCCCCATCTGGCTCGTACTTTCGCATTTTTCGCATACTTGAATGGCCAGATCATGTGTTTTTCTATTGTTAGGATCACGTAGTAATGTGGTACCACACTGAAACAGTCAATTAAACCTGGTTGCGATTAAAATTTTAGAGGATAACGCAGATTATGTCTCGGTTAGTTCTGGCATTTGCAATCATCTGGCTCATACTTTCGCGTTGCTCACATACCTGTTGGCAAGATCCTGGGCTTTTTCTGGTTTGTGTCACGTAGTAATGCGGTACCACACCGAAACAGTCAATTAAACCTGGTTGCGATTAATATTTTAGAGGATAACGCCGGTTATGTCTCGGTTAGGTCTGAAATTTGCCCTCATCTGTCTCGTACTTCCGCAATTTTCGCATACTTATTGGCAAGATCCTGGCCTTTTTCTGGTTTGTATCACGTAGTAATGCGGTACTACACCGAAACAGTCAATTAAGCCTGGTTGCGATTAATATTTTACAGGATAAATCTGGTTATGTCTCGGTTAGGTCTGGGATTTGCCCTCATCTGGCCCGTACATTCGCATTTTTGCATACTTGTTGGCCAGATCCTAGGCTTTTTGCTGGTTTGGATCACGTAGTAATGTGGGACCACCCTGAAACAGTCAATTACACCTGGTTTCGATTTATATTTTAGAGGATAACTCCGGTTATTTCTCGGTTAGGTCTGGGATTTGCCCTTATCTGTCTCGTACTTCCGCAATTTTCGCATACTTATTGGCAAGATCCTGGCCTTTTTCAGGTTTGTATCATGTAGTAATGCGGTACTACACCGAAACAGTCAATTAAACCTGGTTGCGAGTAATATTTTAGAGGGTAACGCCGGTTTTGTCTCGGTTAGGTCTGGGAAATGCCCTCGTCTGGCTCGTACTTTCGCATTTTTCTCCTACTTGTTGGCCAGATCCTGGGCTTTTTCTGGTTTGGATTCCGTAGTAATGAGGTGCCACACCAAAACAGTCAATTAAACCTGGTTGCGATTAATATTTTATAGGATAACGCCGGTTATGTCTCGGTTAGGGCTGGGATTTGCCCTCATCTGGCTCGTACTTTCGCATTTCTCGCATACTTGTTGGCCAGATCCTGGGCTTTTTCTGGTTTGGATCACGTAGTAATGTGGTTCCACACTGAGACAGTCAATAAAAGCTGGTTCCGAATAGTATTTTAGAGGATAACGCTGGTTATGTCTGGGTTCGTTCTGGTATTTGCCCTCATCTGGCTCGTACTTTCGCATTTTTAGCATACTTGTTGGCCAGATCCTGGGCTTCTTCTGGTTTGTATCACATAGTAATGTGGTACCACACTGAAACAGTCAATTAAACCCGGTTGCGATTAATATTTTAGAGGATAACGCCGGTTATGTCTCGGCTAGGGCTGGGATTTGCCCTCATCTGACTCGTACTTTCGCATTTCTCGCATACTTGTTGGCCAGATCCTGGGCATTTTCTGGTTTGGATCACGTAGTAATGTGGTGCCACACTGAGACAGTCAATAAAAGCTGGTTCCGATTAGCGTTTCAGAGGATAACGCTGGTTATGTCTGGGTTAGTTCTGGTATTTGCAATCATCCTGCTCATACTTTCGCTTTTTTCGCATATTTGTTGGCCAGATGCTGGGTTTTTTCTGGTCTGGACCACGTAGTAATAACGTACCACACTGAAACAGTCAATAAAAGCTGGTTCCGATTAGTGTTTTAGAGGATAACGCTGGTTATGTCTGGGTTCGTTCTGGTATTTGCCCTCATATGGCTCGTACTTTCGCATTTTTCGCATACTTGTTGGCCAGATCCTGGGCTTCTTCTGGTTTGTATCACGTAGTAATGCGGTACTACACCGAAACAGTCAATTAAACCTGGTTGCGATTAATATTTTAGAGGATAACGCTGCTTATGTCTCGGTTAGGTCTGGGATTTGCCTTCATCTGGCTCGTACCTTCGCATTTTTCGCATACTTGTTGGCCAGATCCTGGCCTTTTTCTGGTTTGTATCACGTAGTAATGTGGTACCACACTGAAACAGTCAATAGAAGCTGGTTCCGAATAGTATTTTAGAGGATAACGCTGGCTATGTCTGGGTCAGTTCTGGTATTTGCAATCATCTGGCACATACTTTTTGCGTTTTTCGCATATTAGTTGGCAAGATCCTGGGTTTTTTCTGCTTTGTATCACGTAGTAATGTGGTACCACACTGAAACAGTCAATAGAAGCTGGTTCCCAATAGTATTTTAGAGGATAACGCTGGTTATGTCTCGGTTAGGTCTGGGATTTGCCCTCATCTGGCTCGTACTTTCGCATTTTTCGCATACTTGTTGGCCAGATCCTGGGTTTTTGTGGTTTCGATTCCGTAGTAATGAGGTGCCACACCGAAACAGTCAATTAAACCTGGTTGCGATTAATATTTTAGAGGATAACGCCAGTTATGTCTCGGTTAGGTCTGGGATTTGCCCTCATCTGGCTCGTACTTTCGCATTTTTCGCATACTTGTTAGCCAGATCCTGGGCTTCTTCTGGTTTGTATCACATAGTAATGTGGTACCACACTGAAACAGTCAATTAAACCCGGTTGCGATTAATATTTTAGAGGATAACGCCGGTTATGTCTCGGTTAGGGCTGGGATTTGCCCTCATCTGGCTCGTACTTTCGCATTTCTCGCATACTTGTTGGCCAGATCCTGGGCCTTTTCTGGTTTGGATCACGTAGTAATGTGGTGCCACACTGAGACAGTCAATAAAAGTTGGTCCCGATTAGTATTGTCGAGGATGTCGCTGGTTATGTCTCGGTTAGGTCTGGGATTTGCCCTCATCTGGCCCGTACTTTCGCATTCTTCGCATACTTGAATGGCCAGTTCCTGGGTTTTTTCTGGTTTGGATCCCGTAGTAATGACGTTCCACACCGAAACAGTCAATTAAACCTGGTTGCGATTAATATTTTAGAGGATAACGCTGGTTATGTCTCGGTTAGGTCTGGGATTTGCCCTCACCTGGCTCGTACTCTCGCTTTTTTCGCATACTTGTTGGCCAGATGCTGGGTTTTTTCTGGTATGGATCCCGTAATAATGTCGTTCCACACCGAAACAGTCAATTAAACCTGGTTCCGATTAATATTTTAGAGGATAACGCCGGTTATGTCTCGGATAGGTCTGGGATTTGCCCTCATCTGGCTCGTACTTTCGCATTTTTCGCATACTTGTTGGCCAGATCCTGGGCTTCTTCTGGTTTGTATCACGTAGTAATGTGGTACCACACTGAAACAGTCAATAGAAGCTGGTTCCGAATAGTATTTTAGAGGATAACGCTGGTTATGTCTGGGTTCGTTCTGGTATTTGCAATCATCTGGCTCAAACTTTCGCGTTTTTCGCATATTTGTTGGCCAGATCCTGGGCTTTTTCTGGTTTGGATTCCGTAGTAATGAGGTGCCACACCAAAACAGTCAATTAAACCTGGTTGCGATTAATATTTTAGAGGATAACGCCGGTTATGTCTCGGTTAGGGCTGGGATTTGCCCTCATCTGGCTCGTACTTTCGCATTTCTCGCATACTTGTTGGCCAGATCCTGGGCTTTTTCTGGTTTGGATCACGTAGTAATGTGGTTCCACACTGAGACAGTCAATAAAAGCTGGTTCCGAATAGTATTTTAGAGGATAACGCTGGTTATGTCTGGGTTCGTTCTGGTATTTGCCCTCATCTGGCTCGTACTTTCGCATTTTTCGCATACTTGTTGGCCAGATCCTGGGCTTCTTCTGGTTTGGATCACGTAGTAATGTGGGACCACACTGAAACAGTCAATTAAACCTGGTTTCGATTAATATTTTTGAGGATAACTCCGGTTATTTCTCGGTTAGGTCTGGGATTTGCCCTCATCTGTCTCGTACTTCCGCAATTTTCGCATACTTATTGGCAAGATCCTGGCCTTTTTCTGGTTTGTATCACGTAGTAATGCGGTACTACACCGAAACAGTCAATTAAACCTGGTTGCGATTAATATTGTTGCGCCGGGGAGTATTGCTCGTCGCTCGCCTCATATTGTCTCAACACAATTAAAACAGCACAACGTAACAAACTAATGTAAACTGGGAACTTTATTAACAACAGTGCTTTTCAATACGTCTGTTCGCCTTGCGATCTGTCGTAATTCTAATCTTCAAAACGTTGCCGGTTTCTCAGCAACCGGAAGGCTCGGGATCTCGCATCCGCTCGTTTTTGTGTGGCAGCTTCACCTCATCGCGAAGCCTCTTCACACCATTGCGACGATGCAATTTCGCGGTATTGCGCGGAATCTTCATACCGTCGCAACACTGCTTCCTCTTCCTTCAGAGCGGTCGTCCCGACCGCTGCAAATTCCGTTCGAACAGCCAACTTCACCCGTAGTCTCCTAACCTCCGGGTTGTCACGAAGCTGCGTCGAACCTGTACACCTCTGTCTGTAAAGTAGATAAACTAATAGGTCGAACATTTACCTGAGTGGCCTTTATCAGACAGTCTGCGCCTTGACATTCGTCCTTCGTCCCAAGGAAAACCACTCAAAAACCTTGAGCAAGGCGCCGGTGTAAGTCCTTTGTGCGATTCCTCTGGATGGAACTTAAATCCCGACCGATCCTCGCCCTCCTCTTGACTCTTACGACTTGCGTACTTCTTTCTTGATGTCTTCCCGGATGCGGATTCCCCCCCAGCCTCACGAGAGAACTTCCCATGGGATGTTCCCCAATCTCCAAGGAGAATTTCCTCGAAGATCGGTTGTGGAACATACCACAATTCCGCCGTCCGACCGTCTGTGCCCCACTCCGCTATTAGAGTCGAGCATGACTGGGGGGCGACCCTCCCCGGGGAGAATCGCACTTCCCCGGCCGTTCTGATCTGCGGAAATGGAGAGTCCTCCGCGGCCGATAAGAAAACCCGATCCTCGCCTTCTGCGATGAAACGTCCTCTTCTTGGGCGAAGATGTCGGCCATCTTTCTCAATCCTCACCTCGCAGTTTCTTCGCAGGGGGCCTCTCGTGAATCGTACCGGGCCAGTCGATTCACATGCACCACCCTTGGTTTGGACTTCGGGGAACGGACTATCCGGTAGATCAACTCATTCAGCCGATTTTTCACCTCGTAGGGCCCTTCCCAGTCGTATTGGAGCTTCGGGCATCTTCCTTTCGTCCTTCGAGGATTGTATAACCACACCTTCTCTCCTGGAGCAAAGGAAATTGATCTCGAGAACGAATCATACCACGATTTCGTCCTCTCCGAACAAATTCGCATCCGCTGTCGAACGAATTTGTGAACTTCTTCAATCCTTTTCTTGGTTTCCTCAATGAAATCATCTTCATCCTTTCTCTCAGCAGGAACAGCTCCCCTTAGAAGATCCAGAGGAAGGCGCAGCTCCCGTCCCGTGAGGACCATTGACGGAGTATTCTGTGTCACTTCATGTTGCGAGGAACGATAAGCAAGCAAGAACGTTGGAATCCATTCGTCCCAGTCCTTTTGATGTTCTGCAACAAACTGAGACAAATATCGCAACAAGGTTCTAATCATCCGCTCAACGAGCCCGTCCGACTGAGGGTGTAATGGAGTTGTCCTTGTCTTCTTAATTCCAAGCATCTTCATCAGTTCCCTGAAGATGCTTGATTCGAAACTCCGACCCTGATCAGAATGCAGCTCTAGCGGAACTCCATGTCGGCTTATCACTTCCTTCAGCAACGCCGTGGAAATCGTTGTCGCCCGCTGGTTGGGAAGTGGAATAACCTCTGGCCACTTCGAAAAATAATCCATCACAACCAGCGCGAATCTGTTCCCAGCGAAAGACCTCGGCAGGGGACCAACAACGTCGAGCGCTACCCTCTCAAAAGGTGCTCCTACGTTATAAACCTTCATGGTTCCTCTTCCCTTCTCCGCAGGTCCTTTCCTCGCAGAACAGCTATGGCACCGGCGACACCAATCTTCCACGTCCCGACGGTGGTTCGGCCAAAAGAAGCGCTGTCGAATTTTCGCCAATGTCTTCCTCACCCCAAAGTGTCCTCCAGAAGGCGCATCATGGCATTCCTGAAGGGCTTCGGCAATTTTGCTTTTCGGTACAACCAATAACCGATTGAACTCATTTCCATCAGCAGATTCCCACCTTCGGAACAATAATCCACGTTGTACTTCCAAGGAATCCCACGTTTTCCAGAAGTACTTCGCTTCAGGAGAAAGTGCTGAAACATCCTGCCAAGTAGGCTTATTCTCTTCAATCTTCGCTTGTCGAATAAATCGCAGATCCTCATCCTCTTCCTGGGCCTTAATCCAATCTTCCGTCTTCGCAGATACGCAGGTGGTCCTGAGAACAAGATGCTCTTCTTCGCGATCTTGCTCCAGACGTAAGCAGCGTTTGCATTGCAAAGCTTCGCATGGTCTCCGGGAAAGGCTGTCTGCATTCCCGTGGTTCTTTCCTTCACGATGTTTGATCTCGAACTCGTACTGTTGAAGACGCTCTATCCATCTTGCAGTTTGTCCTTCGGGATTCTTGAAAGAGAGGAGCCATCTTAAGGAAGCATGATCCGTCCTCACCAAGAACTTGCGGCCATAGAGGTAATGGTGGAAATGCTCAATGGATTTTACGATGGCTAATAGTTCCCTTCTTGTCACACAATAATTTCTTTCCGCCTTTCCCAGCACCTTCGAGAAATACGCAATCACCTTTTCTTGCCCACCTTGAATCTGGGAAAGGACTGCACCAATTCCATTGCTCGATGCGTCGGTGTCCAAGATGAAATCCGCATCAGGCAAGGGGTAAGCCAAGATAGGGGACTTCGCAAGATGTGTCTTCAAGTCTTCGAATACCTTCTGGCATTCCTCTGTCCATTGGAACGAAATCTTACTCTCCGTCAAACGATACAAGGGCTTTGCAATCGCTGAAAAGTTTCGGACAAATTTCCTGTAATAAGTGCAAAGTCCTAAGAAACTTCGCAGTTCCGTCTGATTTTTGGGTACAGGCCATTCTCGTACCGCGGCTATCTTCTCGGGGTCCGTCTTAACGCCTTGCTCGGAAACCATGTGACCGAGGTATTTAACTTCCCGGCAAAAGAAATTGCATTTCTTCGGGCTCATGACCAATTTCGCCTTGCGCAGGCGGGTGAAAACTTTCCTCAAATTTTCAATTTCCTCCTCGAAACTTCTTCCGAAAATTATAACATCGTCCAGGTATACCAGACAGATTTTCCAGTTTAAATCCGTCAATACTGTATCCATAAGACGTTCGAAAGTAGCAGGGGCATTGCAGAGTCCAAACGGCATCACCTTGAATTGCCAAAGACCAGCACCAACACAGAAGGCGGTTTTCTCCCTATCCTCTTCGTGTACAGCAATTTGCCAGTAACCACTTTGCAAATCTATCGTCGAGAACCAGGTTGCACCAGCCAGGGCATCCAGCGTGTCCTCAATCCTGGGAAGCGGATAGGAGTCCTTCTTCGAGACTTCGTTAAGACGACGATAGTCTACACAGAATCGGGTGCTTCCATCCTTCTTCTTCACCAGTACAATTGGAGAAGACCACGGACTTCCTGATTTCTCAATTACTCCCTGCCTTTCCATTTTCGCAAGCAGCTCTTCAACTTCACCACGACGATGTATAGGCAAACGCCGCGGTGGTTGTTTAATCGGACGATGATCCCCAGTGTCAATTCTGTGTTGAACGACATCGCATCTTCCTACTTGATCGGGATCCCTTGCGAAAACGTCTTGAAATTCGTTTAATAACTTTCGGAATTCAGTCTTCTGCTGTTCGGAAAGGTCGACAGAACAACGTCCATACAGATCTTGAAGAAATTCCGGAGTAGAAGCTTCGTTCTTCATTTCCGCAAGCCTCAAGACCCGGTCTTCAGGATGATTCCTCTTCAAATCCATATCTTGATGTCCTTTAATCCGGAGTTTTCCTAGGATGAAATCCAGCTGGCAAGAATGCTTTCGGAGAAAGTTCGTTCCTAAAATGCATTCTTCAACCATTCCAATCAAAAGAAAATCTTCCTCGGTTCGGAGGCTACCAATGGTAACAGAGAAACATTGTTTTCCTAGAATTTGTAACTTTTCACCGGAAACAGAGTAAATGTTAATGTTTTCTTGTACTCCCGCCGCGCAAGACTTGTCATTCTTGTGAAATTTCATTAAGTTCACACTTGAGCCCGTGTCGATGACGAACCGACACCTCCTTCCCTCGACGGTTCCCTCGACGCTAGTCGAATCTTCTGACAAGTTTGTCTTCCTTACGACGGGGGTAGAAGAAAACGAAGCCGGAGTCTCCCCCTCTACGCCGACTTCTTCAAGTTTCCCTTCTTCGAGGGGGCCTCTTCTCTCCTCCTCTTCTTCGGGCAGTTCCGCTGTAAATGTCCCTCCTGTCCGCAGTTCCAGCACTCCGAGACCGGCTTCCCAGCAGTCCTCTTCTCCAACTTTCCCTTGGGAAAACAAGTGACACCCTGAATGCAGTCCTTAACACGGCAAGGACCAGGGGCCACAGACTCGACGGCCTCAATCTCCAGGGCTCTGATCACAGCCGCCCTGAGAGTATTGAAACCGCCTAGCCTCAGCGTCCTCCTCATTTCCTCATTGGCCAGGGCGGAGACGAACTGAGAGGCGGCCAGCTTATCCCTGACTTCCATTGGACAATCACCAAAGGAAGCCTGCGCCAACCTCTCAATCTCCGAAGCCAAATCAGAAATCGACTCCCCCTTCCGTTGAGTATAATTTTGGAATTTCACGTAATTTAGATTCGCGAAATTCTTGGTTCCGAAACGGAACTCCAAAGCGGAAACCAAGACACCAAAATCACAACGCGACTCCTCGGAAAGAGTAGTCAAAACACTCCGAGCGGGCCCCTCCAGACATGCGACCAAGGCCAACGCTTTCCTTGGTGCATCCCATCCATTCGCCTTCGCAATCGCCTCGAATTGCACCCGGTACTCCTCCCAACAAGCTCTTCCATCAAACGCTGGTGGTTTTAGGACGTACCCCAGAAATCCACCAGTCGCTTCCAACGGAGGAGCCGACTGCGAAGTGGAAGGCATCGCGAGTCCAGCAACAACAGGATTATCCCTAACAAAATTATTAACAAGGCTGGACTCGCGATCCTCGCTACGGAACGCCGCGGCCGACAGGTTATCGATCACACTTTTAAAATTCTCCGCAAGCACCTGATAACGGTCTTCCATGGCCCTTATCCTTCCTTCCACAGCAGCCTCCTTCGCCGAAGCGGCAGCCTCCTTCGCGGCCTGCCTCTCTTCGGTCCGCTTCCGATCCTCTTCCCACCTGGACTCGAAAGTTCTCTGCTGCTCCTGGAACTGCGCCGCGAGGCTCCTCTGCAGGCCCTCGAACAACAGTTCCAAGGAAGGAACGGCCTCTCCCTCCCCGGCGGTAGATCGGGTCGACATCCCGCTTCTGGCACCACTGTTGCGCCGGGGAGTATTGCTCGTCGCTCGCCTCATATTGTCTCAACACAATTAAAACAGCACAACGTAACAAACTAATGTAAACTGGGAACTTTATTAACAACAGTGCTTTTCAATACGTCTGTTCGCCTTGCGATCTGTCGTAATTCTAATCTTCAAAACGTTGCCGGTTTCTCAGCAACCGGAAGGCTCGGGATCTCGCATCCGCTCGTTTATGTGTGGCAGCTTCACCTCATCGCGAAGCCTCTTCACACCATTGCGACGATGCAATTTCGCGGTATTGCGCGGAATCTTCATACCGTCGCAACAATATTTTAGAGGATAACGCTGCTTATGTCTCGGTTAGGTCTGGGATTTGCCCTCATCTGGCCCGTACTTTCGCATTTTTGCATACTTGTTGGCCAGATCCTAGGCTATTTGCTGGTTTGGATCACGTAGTAATGTGGTACCACACTGAAACAGTCAATAAAAGCTGGTTCCGATTAGTGTTTTAGAGGATAACGCTGGTTATGTCTCGGTTAGGTCTGGGATTTGCCCTCACCTGGCTCGTACTCTCGCTTTTTTCGCATACTTGTTGGCCAGATGCTGGGTTTTTTCTGGTATGGATCCCGTAATAATGTCGTTCCACACCGAAACAGTCAATTAAACCTGGTTCCGATTAATATTTTAGAGGATAACGCCGGTTATGTCTCGGATAGGTCTGGGATTTGCCCTCATCTGGCTCGTACTTTCGCATTTTTCGCATACTTGTTGGCCAGATCCTGGCTTCTTCTGGTTTGTATCACGTAGTAATGTGGTACCACACTGAAACAGTCAATAGAAGCTGGTTCCGAATAGTATTTTAGAGGATAACGCTGGTTATGTCTGGGTTCGTCCTGGTATTTGCAATCATCTGGCTCAAACTTTCGCGTTTTTCGCATATTTGTTGGCCAGATCCTGGGCTTTTTCTGGTTTGGATTCCGTAGTAATGAGGTGCCACACCAAAACAGTCAATTAAACCTGGTTGCGATTAATATTTTAGAGGATAACGCCGGTTATGTCTCGGTTAGGGCTGGGATTTGCCCTCATCTGGCTCGTACTTTCGCATTTCTCGCATACTTGTTGGCCAGATCCTGGGCTTTTTCTGGTTTGGATCACGTAGTAATGTGGTTCCACACTGAGACAGTCAATAAAAGCTGGTTCCGAATAGCATTTTAGAGGATAACGCTGGTTATGTCTGGGTTCGTTCTGGTATTTGCCTTCATCTGGCTCGTACTTTCGCATTTTTCGCATACTTCTTGGCCAGATCCTGGGCTTCTTCTGGTTTGGATCACGTAGTAATGTGGGACCACACTGAAACAGTCAATTAAACCTGGTTTCGATTAATATTTTTGAGGATAACTCCGGTTATTTCTCGGTTAGGTCTGGGATTTGCCCTCATCTGTCTCGTACTTCCGCAATTTTCGCATACTTATTGGCAAGATCCTGGCCTTTTTCTGGTTTGTATCACGTAGTAATGCGGTACTACACCGAAACAGTCAATTAAACCTGGTTGCGATTAATATTTTAGAGGATAACGCTGCTTATGTCTCGGTTAGGTCTGGGATTTGCCCTCATCTGGCCCGTACTTTCGCATTTTTGCATACTTGTTGGCCAGATCCTAGGCTTTTTGCTGGTTTGGATCACGTAGTAATGTGGTACCACACTGAAACAGTCAATAAAAGCTGGTTCCGATTAGTGTTTTAGAGGATAACGCTGGTTATGTCTGGGTTAGTTCTGGTATTTGCAATCATCTGGCTCATACTTTCGCTTTTTTCGCATACTTGATGGCCAGATGCTGGGTTTTTTCTGGTTTGGATCCCGTAATAATGACGATCCACACCGAAACAGCCTGGTTTCGATTAATATTTTAGAGGATAATGCCGGTTATATCTCGGTTAGGTCTGGGATTTGCCCTCATCTGGCTCGTACCTTCGCATTTTTCGCGTACTTGTTGGCCAGATCCTGGCCTTTTTGTGGCTCGGACCACGCAGTAGTGTGGTACCACACCGAAACAGTCAATGAAACCTGGTTGCGATTAATATTTTAGAGAATAACGCCGGTTATGTCTCGGTTAGGGCTGGGATTTGCCCTCATCTGGCTCGTACTTTCGCATTTCTCGCATACTTGTTGGCCAGATCCTGGGCTTTTTCTGGTTTGGATCACGTAGTAATGTGGTACCACACTGAAACAGTCAATAAAAGCTGGACCCGAATAGTATTTTAGAGGATAATGCTGGCTATGTCTGGGTTAGTTCTGGTATTTGCCCTCATCTGGCTCGTAATTCCGCATTTCTCGCATACATGTTGGCCAGATCCTGGGCTTTTTCTGGTTTGAATCACGTAGTAATGTGGTACCACACTGAGACAGTCAACAGAAGTTGGTCCCGATTAGTATTTTAGATGATAACGCTGGTTATGTCTCGGTTAGGTCTGGGAATTGCCCTCATCAGGCCCGTACTTTCGCATTTTTCGCATACTTGTTGGCCAGATCCTGGCCTTTTTCTGGCTTGGACCAAGTAGTAATGTGGGACCACCCTGAAACAGTCAATTAAACCTGGTTTCGATTAATATTTTAAAGGATAACTCCGGTTATTTCTCAGTTAGGTCTGGGATTTGCAATCATCTGGCTCATACTTTCGCGTTTCTCGCATACTTGTTCGCAAGATCCTGGGCTTTTTCTGGTTTGTGTCACGTGGTAATGCGGTACCACACCGAAACAGTCAATTAAACCTGGTTGCGATTAATATTTTAGAGGATAACGCCGGTTATGTCTCGGTTAGTTCTGGTATTTGCAATCATCGGGCTCATACTTTCGCGTTGCTCGCATACTTGTTGGCCAGATCCTGGGCTTTTTCTGGTTAGGATCCCGTAGTAACGAGGTTCCACACCGAAACAGTCAATTAAACCTGGTTGCGATTAATATTTTAGAGGATAGCGCCGGTTATGTCTCGGTTAGGGCTGGGATTTGCCCTCATCTGGCTCGTACTTTCGCATTTTTCGCATACTTGTTGGCCAGATCCTGGGCTTTTTCTGGTTTGTATCACGTAGTAATGTGGTACCACACCGAAACAGTCAGTAGAAGCTGGTTCCGAATAGTATTTTAGAGGATAACGCTGGCTATGTCTGGGTTAGTTCTGGTATTTGCAATCATCTGGCTCATACTTTCGCGTTTTTCGCATATTTGTTGGCCAGATCCTGGGTTTTTTCTGGTTAGGTTCCCGTAGTAACGAGGTTCCACACCGAAACAGTCAATTAAACCTGGTTGCGATTAATATTTTAGAGGATAACGCCGGTTATGTCTCGGTTAGGTCTGAAATTTGCCCTCATCTGTCTCGTACTTCCGTAATTTTCGCATACTTATTGGCAAGATCCTGGCCTTTTTCTGGTTTGTATCACGTAGTAATGCGGTACTACACCGAAACAGTCAATTAAGCCTGGTTGCGATTAATATTTTAGAGGATAAATCTGGTTATGTCTCGGTTAGGTCTGGGATTTGCCCTCATCTGGCCCGTACACTCGCATTTTTGCATACTTGTTGGCCAGATCCTAGGCTTTTTGCTGGTTTGGATCACGTAGTAATGTGGTACCACACTGAAACAGTCAATGAAAGCTGGTTCCGATTAGTGTTTTAGAGGATAACGCTGGTTATGTCTGGGTTAGTTCTGGTATTTGCAATCATCTGGCTCATACTTTCGCTTTTTTCGCATACTTGATGGCCAGATGCTGGGTTTTTTCTGGCTTGGATCCCGTAATAATGACGATCCACACCGAAACAGCCAATTAAACCTGGTTTCGATAAATATTTTAGAGGATAACGCCGGTTATATCTCGGTTAGGTCTGGGATTTGCCCTCATCTGGCTCGTACCTTCGCATTTTTCGCGTACTTGTTGGCCAGATCCTGGCCTTTTTCTGGCTCGGACCACGTAGTAATGTGGTACCACACCGAAACAGTCAATTAAACCTGGTTGCGATAAATATTTTAGAGGATAACGCCGGTTATGTCTCGGTTAGGGCTGGGATTTGCCCTCATCTGGCTCGTACTTTCGCATTTCTCGCATACTTGTTGGCCAGATCCAGTGCTTTTCTATTGTTAGGATCACGTAGTAATGTGGTACCACACTGAAACAGTCAATTAAACCTGGTTACGATTAATATTTTAGGGGATAACGCCGGTTATGTCTCGGTTAGGGCTGGGATTTGCCCTCATCTGGCTCGTACTTTTTTTTTTTTTTTTTTTTTTTTTTTTTTTGTCGTGGGGAAAATCTTCGAAAGACTCCCTCCCACCTCCTTGGGGAGAGGATGGGAGGGGTGTGTGGGATTCCCCGCGCCCGTACAACGACAGGCGCGGGACCTACCCACTAAAAACCCCACGGTGACCCTTCGGCACGCTTTGGGAGGATACCGGGAATCGCTCGAAGCATTCTTCCGGTATCCTCCCCGTGCCCGCGCTTTCGCGCCCATCCCCCGGGGGGACAATCGGTCCCCCCAGTAGACACACTGCCTCATAGCGGCGGGACGGGGCCACTCCATCCCGCCGCTATCCGTCCCGGGGCCGCGTTTAGTGGCGGCTGCGAGCCCCAACTCGCAACCGCCCGCGACCCCGTTTCCACCCCTCGGCGGCCGGGCGTTCATGGCCGCATCAGACCGCCGAGGGTGCCTCCCCTTGCGTCGGACCGGTAGGGGGAGGCACTCCTACCCCCAACCGGTCCGACCCGGTGCCGCCTGGCGGGAGGAGGGTCCCCTCAGGACCCCCCTCCCAGCCTAGGTCATCCGCCACGCCGAGGCGGCCGCCCGCGACGCCTCGCGACCGGGCGACGACCTCGGGCCACCGCACGAGCGCGAGCTTCAGCGCGCCGCTGAAGCTCGCGCTCCCTCCCCGCGGCCTCCTTCTGCAACATTACGTTCTCGCAGAAGGAGGCCACGGCCCTCCACTTCTCCTCGCTGCCGAGCATGGCGCGCACCACGCACGGCAGCGAGACATCCCGCCCGACGACGCCGACCAGGACACGGCGCTCACCCTCCCACGCGGGGCATACCTCCAGGGTATGATCCGCCGTGTCCTGCTCAGCGTCGCAGTGGCAGCAACGCGCCGTCGGCTCCTTCCCTATCCGGCACAGGTATCTTCCGAAGCTGCCATGCCCGGAAAATACCTGTGCCAGCCGGTAGGTGAGGCTGCCATGGCCTCTGTCCAGCCACTCCTTCAGGAGTGGCCGAACAGCCGCGACAGTCCGGTGCCCCGCGGTTGGCAGAGCCAGCCGCTCCTGCCACGCGAGCAACACGGACTGCCGGGCCTGGCGCTTCAAATCGCCCCAAGCAGGTTCCTGCCCGCCCGGGACCGCCCCCACCCCCGCGCGACGGTCGACGCGGTGCCGGTACATCACCGCGTGCGACCGCGCGAGCAGGTCCATGGGCGGCATCCCCGCTAGAACCGTCGCCGCCTCATGTGACATGGTCCGATACCCGCGGACGACCCTGAGCGCCATGCGCCTCTGCACCCGACGCAGCATAGTCATGCTGCGCCGGGAGGCAGCCAGGTCGTCCGCCCAGACGGGGGCCCCGTATAGGGCCACCGACTGGACCATTGCCACATAGAGGCGACGAACTCGGCCCGCCGGGCCCCCCAGGTTGGGCAGGATCCGGCCCAGAGCCGCAACCATCCTTTCCAACCGGGGGACCAGGCAGCGGAAATGCTTCTCGAAACGCCAGTGGCTATCGAGGATCAGCCCTAGATACCTGATCTGGGGCTTCACCTCGATGTCAGCCCCACCCACCCGAATCAGAGGGGGTGGCGGATCCTGCCGAGGTGAATGAAACGCAATCACCTCGGTCTTATGGACCGCCACCGTCATCCCCATCCCCCTGATCCGGTCGACGACGCGTTGCGACCCCTCCTCCGCGCGACGCATGGCGCTCCCCCAGTGCGCCCCGACGGCCAGCACCAGTGTGTCATCCGCATAACACACCGTGCTGACGCCGTCGGGGAGGCCGGCCCGCAACACCGAGTCGTACGCGATGTTCCACAGGAGTGGCCCGAGGACCGACCCCTGCGGAACACCGCAGTACACCTCCCTCCGCATATCACCATCCCGGCCCGGATACTCGATCCACCTGCCGCGGAGATAATCCCCGATGACCGCCCTGAGACAAGGGGGGACTCGATGATATTCGAGTCCCCTCCTTATCTCTTCCCAGGGGAGGGTGTTAAAGGCATTGGCAATATCCAAGGATATTGCCAATGCCACCCCTCCCCGGGAGACGGCCGCCTCCGAGAGGGCCCTCACACGACCTATCGCGTCGATAGTCGATCGGCCCCCCCGGAAACCGAACTGGCAGTCGGCCAGACCGGGATCACCCCGCGACAGGTGCTCGACGAGGCGGGCAGCAATCACACGCTCGAAGAGCTTGCCCACCTCGTCGAGGAGACAAATGGGCCGGTATGCGGAGGGAGACTCCGCGGGCCGACCCTCCTTCCGGAGGAGGACCATCCTCGCCACCTTCCAACTGGGGGGGAATCGCCCGTCCCTCAGGCAGCGGTCGAACAACCGCCTGAGGTCGGCCCCAAGGACGCCCTGGGTCAAGACCCAAACCCGGCCGGGCACACCATCCGGACCCGGGGCCGTGTTACGAACCCCGAGCCGTATCTGGCCCGTACTTTCGCATTTTTGCATACTTGTTAGCCAGATCCTAGGCTTTTTGCTGGTTTGGATCACGTAGTAATGTGGTACCACACTGAAACAGTCAATAAAAGCTGGTTCCGATTAGTGTTTTAGAGGATAACGCTGGTTATGTCTGGGTTAGTTCTGGTATTTGCAATCATCTGGCTCATACTTTCGCTTTTTTCGCATACTTGATGGCCAGATGCTGGGTTTTTTCTGGTTTGGATCCCGTAATAATGACGATCCACACCGAAACAGCCTGGTTTCGATTAATATTTTAGAGGATAATGCCGGTTATATCTCGGTTAGGTCTGGGATTTGCCCTCATCTGGCTCGTACCTTCGCATTTTTCGCGTACTTGTTGGCCAGATCCTGGCCTTTTTGTGGCTCGGACCACGTAGTAATGTGGTACCACACCGAAACAGTCAATGAAACCTGGTTGCGATTAATATTTTAGAGGATAACGCCGGTTATGTCTCGGTTAGGGCTGGGATTTGCCCTCATCTGGCTCGTACTTTCGCATTTCTCGCATACTTGTTGGCCAGATCCTGGGCTTTTTCTGGTTTGGATCACGTAGTAATGTGGTACCACACTGAAACAGTCAATAAAAGCTGGACCCGAATAGTATTTTAGAGGATAATGCTGGCTATGTCTGGGTTAGTTCTGGTATTTGCAATCATCTGGCTCATACTTTCGCTTTTTTCGCATACTTGATGGCCAGATCCTGGGTTTTATCTGGTTTGGATTCCGTAGTAATGAGGTGCCACACCGAAACAGTCAATTAAACCTGGTTGCGATTAATATTTTAGAGAATAGCGCCGGTTATGTCTCGGTTAGGGCTGAGATTTGCCCTCATCTGGCTCGTAATTCCGCATTTCTCGCATACTTGTTGGCCAGATCCTGGGCTTTTTCTGGTTTGAATCACGTAGTAATGTGGTACCACACTGAGACAGTCAATAGAAGTTGGTCCCGGTTAGTATTTTAGATGATAACGCTGGTTATGTCTCGGTTAGGTCTGGGAATTGCCCTCATCTGGCCCGTACTTTCGCATTTTTCGCATACTTGTTGGCCAGATCCTGGCCTTTTTCTGGCTTGGACCAAGTAGTAATGTGGGACCACCCTGAAACAGTCAATTAAACCTGGTTTCGATTAATATTTTAAAGGATAACTCCGGTTATTTCTCGGTTAGGTCTGGGATTTGCCCTCATCTGTCTCGTACTTCCGGTATGTTCGCATACTTATTGGCAAGATCCTGGCCTTTTTCAGGTTTGTGTCACGTAGTAATGCGGTACTACACCGAAACAGTCAATTAAACCTGGTTGCGAGTAATATTTTAGAGGGTAACGCCGGTTTTGTCTCGGTTAGGTCTGGGAGATGCCCTCATCTGGCTCGTACTTTCGCATTTTTCTCCTACTTGTTGGCCAGATCCTAGGCTTTTTGCTGGTTTGGATCACGTAGTAATGTGGTACCACACTGAAACAGTCAATAAAAGCTGGTTCCGATTTTGTGTTTTAGAGGATAACGCTGGTTATGTCACGGTTAGTTCTGGTATTTGCAATCATCTGGCTCATACTTTCGCGTTGCTCGCATACTTGTTGGCAAGGTCCTGGGCTTTTTCTGGTTTGTGTCACGTAGTAATGCGGTACCACACCGAAACAGTCAATTAAACCTGGTTGCGATTAATATTTTAGAGGATAGCGCCGGTTATGTCTCGGTTAGGACTGGGATTTGCAATCATCTGGCTCATACTTTCGCGTTTCTCGCATACTTGTTCGCAAGATCCTGGGCTTTTTCTGGTTTGTGTCACGTGGTAATGCGGTACCACACCGAAACAGTCAATTAAACCTGGTTGCGATTAATATTTTAGAGGATAACGCCGGTTATGTCTCGGTTAGTTCTGGTATTTGCAATCATCGGGCTCATACTTTCGCGTTGCTCGCATACTTGTTGGCCAGATCCTGGGCTTTTTCTGGTTAGGATCCCGTAGTAACGAGGTTCCACACCGAAACAGTCAATTAAACCTGGTTGCGATTAATATTTTAGAGGATAGCGCCGGTTATGTCTCGGTTAGGGCTGGGATTTGCCCTCATCTGGCTCGTACTTTCGCATTTTTCGCATACTTGTTGGCCAGATCCTGGGCTTTTTCTGGTTTGTATCACGTAGTAATGTGGTAGCACACTGAAACAGTCAATGAAAGCTGGTTCCGATTAGTGTTTTAGAGGATAACGCTGGTTATGTCTGGGTTAGTTCTGGTATTTGCAATCATCTGGCTCATACTTTCGCTTTTTTCGCATACTTGATGGCCAGATGCTGGGTTTTTTCTGGCTTGGATCCCGTAATAATGACGATCCACACCGAAACAGCCAATTAAACCTGGTTTCGATAAATATTTTAGAGGATAACGCCGGTTATATCTCGGTTAGGTCTGGGATTTGCCCTCATCTGGCTCGTACCTTCGCATTTTTCGCGTACTTGTTGGCCAGATCCTGGCCTTTTTCTGGCTCGGACCACGTAGTAATGTGGTACCACACCGAAACAGTCAATTAAACCTGGCTGCGATAAATATTTTAGAGGATAACGCCGGTTATGTCTCGGTTAGGACTGGGATTTGCCCTCATCTGGCTCGTACTTTCGCATTTCTCGCATACTTGTTGGCCAGATCCAGTGCTTTTCTATTGTTAGGATCACGTAGTAATGTGGTACCACACTGAAACAGTCAATAAAAGCTGGTTCCGATTAGTGTTTTAGAGGATAACGCTGGTTATGTCTGGGTTAGTTCTGGTATTTGCAATCATCTGGCTCATACTTTCGCTTTTTTCGCATACTTGATGGCCAGATGCTGGGTTTTTTCTGGTTTGGATCCCGTAATAATGACGATCCACACCGAAACAGCCTGGTTTCGATTAATATTTTAGAGGATAATGCCGGTTATATCTCGGTTAGGTCTGGGATTTGCCCTCATCTGGCTTGTACCTTCGCATTTTTCGCGTACTTGTTGGCCAGATCCTGGCCTTTTTGTGGCTCGGACCACGTAGTAATGTGGTACCACACCGAAACAGTCAATGAAACCTGGTTGCGATTAATATTTTAGAGGATAACGCCGGTTATGTCTCGGTTAGGGCTGGGATTTGCCCTCATCTGGCTCGTACTTTCGCATTTCTCGCATACTTGTTGGCCAGATCCTGGGCTTTTTCTGGTTTGGATCACGTAGTAATGTGGTACCACACTGAAACAGTCAATAAAAGCTGGACCCGAATAGTATTTTAGAGGATAATGCTGGCTATGTCTATGATCCTGGGTTTTATCTGGTTTGGATTCCGTAGTAATGAGGTGCCACACCGAAACAGTCAATTAAACCTGGTTGCGATTAATATTTTAGAGAATAGCGCCGGTTATGTATCGGTTAGAGCTGAGATTTGCCCTCATCTGGCTCGTAATTCCGCATTTCTCGCATACTTGTTGGCCAGATCCTGGGCTTTTTCTGGTTTGAATCACGTAGTAATGTGGTACCACACTGAGACAGTCAATAGAAGTTGGTCCCGATTAGTATTTTAGATGATAACGCTGGTTATGTCTCGGTTAGGTCTGGGAATTGCCCTCATCTGGCCCGTACTTTCGCATTTTTCGCGTACTTGTTGGCCAGATCCTGGCCTTTTTCTGGCTTGGACCAAGTAGTAATGTGGGACCACCCTGAAACAGTCAATTAAACCTGGTTTCAATTAATATTTTAAAGGATAACTCCGGTTATTTCTCGGTTAGGTCTGGGATTTGCAATCATCCGGCTCATACTTTCGCTTTTTTCGCATACTTGATGGCCAGATCCTGGGTTTTTTCTGGTTTGGATTCCGTAGTAATGAGGTGCCACACCGAAACAGTCAATTAAACCTGTTTGCGATTAATATTTTAGAGGATAGCGCCGGTTATGTCTCGGTTAGGTCTGGGATTTGCCCTCATCTGGCTCGTACTTTCGCATTTATCGCATACTTGTTGGCCAGATCCTGGGTTTTTCCTGGTTTGTATCACGTAGTAATGTGGTACCACACCGAAACAGTCAGTAGAAGCTGGTTCCGAATAGTATTTTAGAGGATAACGCTGGCTATGTCTGGGTTAGTTCTGGTATTTGCAATCATCTGGCTCATACTTTCGCGTTTTTCGCATATTTGTTGGCCAGATCCTGGGTTTTTTCTGGTTAGGATCCCGTAGTAACGAGGTTCCACACAGAAACAGTCAATTAAACCTGGTTGCGATTAATATTTTAGAGGATAACGCCGGTTATGTCTCGGTTAGGTCTGAAATTTGCCCTCATCTGTCTCGTACTTCCGCAATTTTCGCATACTTATTGGCAAGATCCTGGCCTTTTTCTGGTTTGTATCACGTAGTAATGCGGTACTACACCGAAACAGTCAATTAAGCCTGGTTGCGATTAATATTTTAGAGGATAAATCTGGTTATGTCACGGTTAGGTCTGGGATTTGCCCTCATCTGGCCCGTACATTCGCATTTTTGCATACTTGTTGGCCAGATCCTAGGCTTTTTGATGGTTTGGATCACGTAGTAATGTGGTACCACACTGAAACAGTCAATGAAAGCTGGTTCCGATTAGTGTTTTAGAGGATAACGCTGGTTATGTCTGGGTTAGTTCTGGTATTTGCAATCATCTGGCTCATACTTTCGCTTTTTTCGCATACTTGATGGCCAGATGCTGGGTTTTTTCTGGCTTGGATCCCGTAATAATGACGATCCACACCGAAACAGCCAATTAAACCTGGTTTCGATAAATATTTTAGAGGATAACGCCGGTTATATCTCGGTTAGGTCTGGGATTTGCCCTCATCTGGCTCGTACCTTCGCATTTTTCGCATACTTATTGGCAAGATCCTGGCCTTTTTCTGGTTTGTATCACGTAGTAATGCGGTACTACACCGAAACAGTCAATTAAGCCTGGTTGCGATTAATATTTTAGAGGATAAATCTGGTTATGTCACGGTTAGGTCTGGGATTTGCCCTCATCTGGCCCGTACATTCGCATTTTTGCATACTTGTTGGCCAGATCCTAGGCTTTTTGATGGTTTGGATCACGTAGTAATGTGGTACCACACTGAAACAGTCAATGAAAGCTGGTTCCGAATAGTATTTTAGAGGATAACGCTGGCTATGTCTGGGTCAGTTCTGGTATTTGCAATCATCTGGCACATACTTTTTGCGTTTTTCGCATATTAGTTGGCAAGATCCTGGGTTTTTTCTGCTTTGTATCACGTAGTAATGTGGTACCACACTGAAACAGTCAATAGAAGCTGGTTCCCAATAGTATTTTAGAGGATAACGCTGGTTATGTCTCGGTTAGGTCTGGGATTTGCCCTCATCTGGCTCGTACTTTCGCATTTTTCGCATACTTGTTGGCCAGATCCTGGGTTTTTGTGGTTTGGATTCCGTAGTAATGAGGTGCCACACCGAAACAGTCAATTAAACCTGGTTGCGATTAATATTTTAGAGGATAACGCCAGTTATGTCTCGGTTAGGTCTGGGATTTGCCCTCATCTGGCTCGTACTTTCGCATTTTTCGCATACTTGTTGGCCAGATCCTGGGCTTCTTCTGGTTTGTATCACATAGTAATGTGGTACCACACTGAAACAGTCAATTAAACCCGGTTGCGATTAATATTTTAGAGGATAACGCCGGTTATGTCTCGGTTAGGGCTGGGATTTGCCCTCATCTGGCTCGTACTATCGCATTTCTCGCATACTTGTTGGCCAGATCCTGGGCTTTTTCTGGTTTGGATCACGTAGTAATGTGGTGCCACACTGAGACAGTCAATAAAAGTTGGTCCCGATTAGTATTGTCGAGGATGTCGCTGGTTATGTCTCGGTTAGGTCTGGGATTTGCCCTCATCTGGCCCGTACTTTCGCATTCTTCGCATTCTTGAATGGCCAGATCCAGGGTTTTTTCTGGTTTGGATCCCGTAATAATGACGTTCCACACCGAAACAGGCAATTAAACCTGGTTGCGATTAATATTTTAGAGGATAACGCCAGTTATGTCTCGGTTGGGTCAGGGATTTGCCCTCATCTGGCTCGTACTTTCGCATTTTTCGCATACTTGTTGGCCAGATCCTGGGTTTTTTCTGGTTTGGATCCCGTAATAATGACGTTCCACATCGAAACAGTCAATTAAACCTGGTTGCGATTAATATTTTAGGGGATAACGCCGGTTATGTCTCGGTTAGGTCTGGGATTTGCCCTCATCTGGCCCGTACTTTCGCACTTTTCGCATACTTGAATGGCCAGATCCAGTGCTTTTCTATTGTTAGGATCACGTAGTAATGTGGTACCACACTGAAACAGTCAATTAAACCTGGTTGCGATTAAAATTTTAGAGGATAACGCAGGTTATGTCTCGGTTAGGTCTGGGACTTGCCCTCATCTGGCCCGTACTTTCGCATTCTTCGCATTCTTGAATGGCCAGATCCAGGGTTTTTTCTGGTTTGGATCCCGTAATAATGACGTTCCACATCGAAACAGTCAATTAAACCTGGTTGCGATTAATATTTTAGAGGATAACGCCGGTTATGTCTCGGTTAGGGCTGGGATTTGCCCTCATCTGGCTCGTACTTTCGCATTTCTCGCAAACTTGTTGGCCAGATCCTGGGCTTTTTCTGGTTTGGATCACGTAGTAATGTGGTTCCACACTGAGACAGTCAATAAAAGTTGGTCCCGATTAGTATTTTAGAGGATAACGCTGGTTATGTCTCGGTTAGGTCTGGGATTTGTCCTCATCTGGCCCGTACTTTCGCATTTTTCGCATACTTGAATGGCCAGATCCTGGGTTTTTTCTGGTTTGGATCCCGTAATAATGACGTTCCACACCGAAACAGTCAATTAAACCTGGTTGCGATTAATATTTTAGAGGATAACGCCGGTTATGTCTCGGTTAATCTGGTATTTGCACTCATCTGGCTCGTACTTTCGCATTTTTCGCATACTTGTTGGCCAGATCCTGGGTTTTTTCTGGTTTGGATCCCGTAATAATGACGTTCCACACCGAAGCAGTCAATTAAACCTGGTTTCGATTAATATTTAAGAGGATACTGCCGGTTATATCTCGGTTAGGTCTGGGATTTGCCCTCATCTGGCCCGTACTTTCGCATTTTTCGCGTACTTGAATGGCCAGATCCTGTGCTTTTCCATTGTTAGGATCCCGTAATAATGACGTTCCACACCGAAAAAGTCAATTAAACCTGGTTGCGATTAATATTTTAGAGGATAACGCCGGTTATGTCTCGGTTAGATCTGGGATTTGGCCTCATCTGGCCGATACTTTCGCATTTTTCGCATACTTGAATGGCCAGATCCTGGGTTTTTTCTGGTTTGGATCCCGTAATAATGACACTCCACACTGAAACAGTCAATTAAACCTGGTTTCGATTAATATTTTAGAGAATAACGCCGGTTATGTCTCGGTTAGGACTGGGATTTGCCCTCATCTGGCTCGTACTTTCGCATTTTTCGCGTACTTGAATGGCCAGATCCAGGCCTTTTTTTGGTTTGTATCACGTAGTAATGCGGTACTACACCGAAACAGTCAATGAACCCCGGTTGCGATTAATATTTTAGAGGATAACGCCGGTTATGTCTCGGTTAGGGCTGGGATTTGCCCTCATCTGGCTCGTACTTTCACATTTCTCGCATACTAGTTGGCCAGATCCTGGGCTTTTTCTGGTTTGGATCACGTAGTAAGGTGGTGCCACACTGAGACAGTCAATAAAAGTTGGTCCCGATTAGTATTGTCGAGGATGTCGCTGGTTATGTCTCGGTTAGGTCTGGGATTTGCCTTCATCTGGCCCGTACTTTCGCATTTTTCGCATACTTGAATGGCCAGATCCTGGGTTTTTTCTGGTTTGGATCCCGTTATAATGACGGTCCACACCGAAACAGCCAATTAAACCTGGGTTCGATTAATATTTTAGAGGATAACGCCGGTTATATCTCGGTTAGGTCTGGGATTTGCTCTCATCTGGCTCGTACCTTCACATTTTTCGCATACTTGTTGGCCAGATGCTGGGCATTTCTGGTTTGGATCACGTAGTAATGTGGTACCACACTGAAACAGTCAATAAAAGCTGGTTCCGGTTAGTGTTTTAGAGGATAACGCTGGTTATGTCTGGGTTAGTTCTGGTATTTGCAATCATCTTGCTCATACATTCGCTTGTTTCGCATACTTGTTGGCCAGATGCTGGGTTTCTTCTGGTTTGGATCCCGTAATAATGACGGTCCACACCGAAAAAGCCAATTAAACCTGGTTTCGATTAATATTTTAGAGGATAACGGCGTTTATATCTCGGTTAGGTCTGGGATTTGCCCTCATCTGGCTCGTACTTTCGCATTTCTCGCATTCTTGTTGGCCAGATCCTGGGCTTTTTCTGGTTTGGATCACGTAGTAATGTGGTACCACACTGAGACAGTCAATAAAAGTTGGTCCAGATTAGTATTTTAGAGGATAACGCTGGTTATGTCTCGGTTAGGTCTGGGATTTGCCCTCATCTGGCCCGTAATTTCGCATTTTTCGCATACCTGTTGGCCAGATCCTGGGCATTTCTGGTTTGGATCACGTAGTAATGTGGTACAACACTGAAACAGTCAATAAAAGCTGGTTCCGATTAGTGTTTTAGAGGATAACGCTGGTTATGTCTGGGTTAGTTCTGGTATTTGCAATCATCTTGCTCATACTTTCGCTTTTTTCGCATACTTGTTGGCCAGATGCTGGGTTTTTTCTGGTTTGCACCACGTAGTGATGACGTACCACACTGAAGCAGTCAATAAAAGCTTGTTCCGATTAGTGTTTTAGAGGACAACGCTGGTTTTGTCTGGGTTAGTTCTGGTATTTGCAATCATCTGGCACATACTTTCGCTATTTTCGCATACTTGTTGGCCAGATGCTGGGTTTTTTCTGGTTTGGATCCCGTAATAATGACCGTCCACACCGAAACAGCCAATTAAACCTGGTTTCGATTAATATTTTGGAGGGTAACGCCGGTTATATCTCGGTTAGGTCTGGGATTTGCCCTCATCTGGCTCGTACCTTCGCATTTTTCACATACTTGTTGGCCAGATCCTGGCCTTTTTCTGATTTGTGTCACGTAGTAATGTGATACCACACTGAAACAGTCAATAGAAGCTGGTTCCGAATAGTACTTTAGAGGATAACGCTGGCTATGGCTGGGTTAGTTCTGGTATTTGCAATCATCTGGCTCATACTTTCGCGTTTTTCGCATATGTGTTGGCCAGATCCTGGGTTTTTTCTGGTTTGGATCCCGTAGTGATGAGGTTCCACAACGAAACAGTCAATTAAACCTGGTTGGGATTAATATTTTAGAGGATAACGCCGGTTATGTCTCGGTTAGGACTGGGATTTGCCCCCATCTGGCTCGTACTTTCGCTTTTTTCGCATACTTGTTGGCCAGATGCTGGGTTTTTTCTGGTTTGGATCCCGTAATAATGGCGGTCCACACCGAAACAGCCAATTAAACCTGGTTTCGATTAATATTTTAGAGGATAACGCCGGTTATATCTCGGTTAGGTCTGGGATTAGCCCTCATCTGGCTCGTACCTTCGCATTTTTCGCATACTTTTTGGCCAGATCCTGGCCATTTTCTGGCTCGGACCACGTAGAAATGTGGTACCACACCGAAACAGTCAATTAAACCTGGTTGCGACTAATATTTTACAGGATAACGCCGGTTATGTCTCGGTTAGGTCTGGGATTTGCCCTCATCTGGCTCGTACTTTCGCATTTCTCCCATACTTGTTGGCCAGATCCTGGGCTATTTCTGGTTTGGATCACGTAGTAATGTGGTACCACACTGAAACAGTCAATAAAAGCTGGTTCCGAATAGTATTTTAGAGGGTAACGCTGGCTATGTCTGGCTTAGTCCTGGTATTTGCAATCATCTTGCTCATACTTTCGCTTTTTTCGCATACTTGTTGTCCAGATGCTGGGTTTTTTTCTGGTTTGGACCACGTAGTAATGACGTACCACACTGATGCAGTCAATAAAACCTGGTTCCGATTAGTGTTTTAGAGGATAACGCTGGTTATGTCTGGGTTTGTTCTCGTATTTACAATCATCTGGCACATACTTTCGCTTTTTTCGCATACTTGTTGGCCAGGTGCTGGGTTTTTCTGGTTTGGATCCCGTAATAATGACGATCCACACCGAAACAGCCAATTAAACCTGGTTTCGATTAATATTTTAGAGGATAACGGCGTTTATATCTCGGTTAGGTCTGGGATTTGCCCTCATCTGGCTCGTACCTTCGCATCTTTCGCATACTTGTTGGCCAGATGCTGGGTTTTCTCTGGTTTGGACCACGTTGTAATGACGTACCACACTGAACCAGTCAATAAAAGCTGGTTCCGATTAGTGTTTTAGAGGACAACGCTGGTTATGTCTGGGTTAGTTCTGGTATTTGCAATCATCTGGCACATACTTTCGCTTTTTTCGCATACTTGTTGGTCAGATGCTGGGTTTTTTCTGGTTTGGATCCCGTAATAATGACGGTCCACACCGAAACAGCCAATTAAACCTGGTTTCGATTAATACCTTAGAGGATAACCCCGGTTATATCTCGGTTAGGTCTGGGATTTGCCCTCATCTGGCTCGTACCTTCGCATTTTTCGCATACTTCTTGGCCAGATCCTGGCCTTTTTCTGATTTGTGTCACGTAGTAATGTGATACCACACTGAAACAGTCAATAGAAGCTGGTTCCGAATAGTATTTTAGAGAATAACGCTGGCTATGGCTGGGTTAGTTCTGGTATTTGTAATCATCTGGCTCATACTTTTGCGTTTTTCGCATATTTGTTGGCCAGATCCTGGGTTTTTTCTGGTTTGGATCCCGTAGTAATGAGGTTCCACACCGAAACAGTCAATTAATCCTGGTTGCGATTAATATTTTAGGGGATAACGCCGGTTTTTTCTCTGTTAGGACTGGGATTTGCCCTCATCTGGCCCGTACTTTCGCATTTTTGCATACTTGTTGGCCAGATCCTAGGCTTTTTGCAGGTTTGGATCACGTAGTAATGTGGTACGACACTGATACAGTCAATAAAAGCTGGTTCCGATATGTGTTTTAGAGGATAACGCTGGTTATGTCTGGGTTAGTTCTGGTATTTGCAATCATCTGGCTCATACTTTGGCCTTTTTCGCATACTTGATGGCCAGATGCTGGGTTCCTTCTGGTTTGGATCCCGTAATAATGACGATCCACACCGAAACAGCCAACTAAACCTGGTTTCGATTAATATTTTAGAGGATAACGCCGGTTATATTTCGGTTAGGTCTGGGATTTGCCCTCATCTGGCTCGTGCCTTCGCATTTTTCGCATACTTGTTGGCCAGATCCTGGCCTTTTTCTGGCTCGGACCACGTAGTAATGTGGTACCACACCGAAACAGTCAATTAAACCTGGTTGCGATTAATATTTTAGAGGATAACGCCGGTTATGTCTCGGCAAGGGCTGGGATTTGCCCTCATCTGGCTCGTACTTTCGCATTTCTCGCATACTTGTTGGCCAGATCCTGGGCTTTTTCTGGTTTGGATCACGTAGTAATGTGGTACCACACTGAAACAGTCAATAAAAGCTGGTTCCAAATAGTATTTTAGAGGATAACGCTGGCTATGTCTGGCTTAGTTCTGGTATTTGCAATCATCTGGCTCATACTTTCGCGTTTTTCGCATATTTGTTGGCCAGATCCTGGGTTTTTTCTGGTTTGGATTTCGTAGTAATGAGGTGCCACACCGAAGAAGTCAATTAAACCTGGTAGCGATTAATATTTTAGAGGATAACGCCGGTTATGTCTCGGTTAGGGCTGGGATTTGCCCTCATCTGGCTCGTACTTTCGCATTTCTCGCATACTTGTTGGCCAGATCCTGGGCTTTTTCTGGTTTGGATCACGTAGTAATGTGGTGCCACACTGAGACAGTCAATAAAAGTTGGTCCAGATTAGTATTTTAGAGGATAACGCTGGTTATGTCTCGGTTAGGTCTGGGATTTGTCCTCATCTGGCCAGTAATTTCGCATTTTTCGCATACTTGTTGGCCAGATCCTGGGCATTTCTGGTTTGGATCACGTAGTAATGTGGTACCACACTGAAACAGTCAATAAACGCTGGTTCCGAATAGTATTTTAGTGGATAACGCTGGTTATGTCTGGGTTAGTTCTGGTATTTGCAATCATCTTGCTCATACTTTCGCTTTTTTTGCATAAATGTTGGCCAGATGTTGGGTTTTTTCTGGTTTGGACCACGTAGTAATGACGTACCGCACTGAAGCAGTCAATAAAAGCTGGTTCCGATTAGTGTTTTAGAGGACAACTCTGGTTACGTCTGGGTTAGTTCTGGTATTTGCAATCATCTGGCACATACTTTCGCTTTTTTCGCATATTTGTTGGCCAGATGCTGGGCTTTCTGGTTTGGATCCCGTAATAATGACGGTCCACACCGAAACAGCCAATTAAACCTGGTTTCGATTAATATTTTAGAGGATAACGCCGGTTACATCTCGGTTATGTCTGGGATTTGCCCTCATCTGGCTCGTACCTGCGCATTTTTCGCATACTTGTTGGCCAGATCCTGGCCTTTTTCTGATTTGTGACACGTAGTAATGTGATACCACACTGAAACAGTCAATAGAAGCTGGTTCCGAATAGTATTTTAGAGGATAACGCTGGCTATGGCTGGGTTAGTTCTGGTATTTGCAATCATCTGGCTCATACTTTCGCATTCTTCGCATACTTCTTGCCCGAGATGCTGGCCTTTTTCTGGTTTGGAACACGTAGTAATGCGGTACCACACCGAAACAGTCAATTATACCTGGTTACGATTAATATTTAAGAGGCTAACCCCGGTTATATCTCGGTTAGGTCTGGGATTTGCCCTCATCTGGCTCGTACTTTCGCATTTTTGCATACTTGTTGGCCAGATCCTAGGCTTTTTGCAGGTTTGGATCACGTAGTAATGCGGTACCACACCGAAACAGTCAATTAAACCTGGTTGCGAATAATATTTTAGAGGATAACGCCGGTTATGTCTGGGTTAGTTCTGGTATTTGTAATCATCTGTCTCATACTTTCGCGTTTTTCGCATACTTGTTGGCCAGATCCTGGCCTTTTTCTGGTTTGGATCACGTAGTAATGCTGTACCACACCGAAACAGTCAATTAAACCTGGTTGCGATTAATATTTAAGAGGATAGCGCCGGTTATGTCTCGGATAGGTCTGGGATTTGCCCTCATCTGGCTCGTACTTTCGCATTTTTCGCATACTTGTTGGCCAGATCCTGGCCTTTTTCCGGCTTGGACCACGTAGTAATGTGGTACCACACCGAAATAGTGAAATAAACCTGATTGCGTGTAATATTTAAGAGGATAGCGCCGGTTCTGTCTCGGTTAGGTCAGGGATTTGCCCTCATCTGGCTCGTACATTCGCATTTTTCGCATACTTGTTGGCCAGATCCTGGCCTTTTTCTGGTTTGGAACACGTAGTAATGCGGTACCACACCGAAACAGTCAATTATACCTGGTTACGATTAATATTTAAGAGGATAACGCCGGTTATGTCTCGGTTAGGTCTGGGATTTGCCCTCATCTGGCTCGTACCTTCGCATTTCTCGCATACTTGTTGGCCAGATCCTGGGTTTTTTCTGGTTTGGATCACGTAATAATGTGGTACCACACTGAAACAGTCAATAAAAGCTGGTTCCGAATAGTGTTTTAGAGGATAACGCTGGCTATGTCTGGCTTAGTTCTGGTATTTGCAATCATCTGGCTCATACTTTCGCGTTTTTCGCATATTTGTTGGCCAGATCCTGGGTTTTTTCTGGTTTGGATTCCGTAGTAATGAGGTGCCACACCGAAACAGTCAACTAAACCTGGTTGCGATTAATATTTTAGAGGATAACGCCGGTTATATCTCGGTTAGGACTGGGATTTGCCCTCATCTGGCTCGTACTTTCGCTTTTTTCGCATACTTGTTGGCCAGATGCTGGGGTTTTTCTCGTTTCGATCCCGTAATAATGACGTTCCACACCGAAACAGTCAATTAAACCTGGTTTCGATTAATATTTTAGAGGATAACTCCGGTTATTTCTCGTGTAGGTCTGGGATTTGCCCTCAGCTGTCTCGTACTTCCGCAATTTTCGCATACTTGTTGGCCAGATCCTGGCCTTTTTCTGGCTCGGACCACGTAGTAATGTGGTACCACACCGAAACAGTCAATTAAACCTGGTTGCGATTAATATTTTAGAGGATAACGCCGGTAATGTCTCGGTTAGGGCTGGGATTTGCCCTCATCTGGCTCGTACTTTCGCATTTCTCGCATACTTGTTGGCCAGATCCTGGGCTTTTTCTGGTTTGGATCACGTAGTAATATGGTACGACACTGAAACAGTCAATAAAAGCTGGTTCCGAATAGTATTTCAGAGGATAACGCTGGCTATGTCTGGCTTAGTTCTGGTATTTGCAATCATCTGGCTCATACTTTCGCGTTTTTCGCATATTTGTTGGCCAGATCCTGGGTTTTTTCTGGTTTGGATTCCGTAGTAATGAGGTGCCACACCGAAACAGTCAACTAAACCTGGTTGCGATTAATATTTTAGAGGATAACGCCGGTTATGTCTCGGGTAGGGCTGGGATTTGCCCTCATCTGGCTCGTACCTTCGCATTTCTCGCATACTTGTTGGCCAGATCCTGGGCTTTTTCTGGTTTGGATCACGTAGTAATATGGTACGACACTGATGTAGTCAATAAAACCTGGTTCCGATTAGTGTTTTAGAGGATAACGCTGGTTATGTCTGGGTTTGTTCTGGTATTTGCAATCATCTGGCACATACTTTCGCTTTTTTCGCATACTTGTTGGCCAGATGCTGGGTTTTTTTCTGGTTTGGATCCCGTAATAATGACGGTCCACACCGAAACAGCCAATTAAACCTGGGTTCGATTAATATTTTAGAGGATAACGCCGGTTATATCTCGGTTAGGTCTGGGATTTGCTCTCATCTGGCTCGTACCTTCACATTTTTCGCATACTTGTTGGCCAGATGCTGGGTTTTTTCTGGTTTGGACCACGTAGTAATGACGTACCACACTGAAGCAGTCAATAAAACCTGGTTCCGATTAGTGTTTTAGAGGATAACGCTCGTTATGTCTGGGTTTGTTCTGGTATTTGCCCTCGTCTGGCTCGTACTTTCGCATTTCTCGCATACTTGTTGGCCAGATCCTGGGCTTTTTCTGGTTTGGATCACGTAGTAATGTGGTACCACACTGAGACAGTCAATAAAAGTTGGTCCAGATTAGTATTTTAGAGGATAACGCTGGTTATGTCTCGGTTAGGTCTGGGATTTGCCCTCATCTGGCCCGTAATTTCGCATTTTTCGCATACCTGTTGGCCAGATACTGGGCATTTCTGGTTTGGATCACGTAGTAATGTGGTACCACACTGAAACAGTCAATAAAAGCTGGTTCCGGTTAGTGTTTTAGAGGATAACGCTGGTTATGTCTGGGTTAGTTCTGGTATTTGCAATCATCTTGCTCATACATTCGCTTGTTTCGCATACTTGTTGGCCAGATGCTGGGTTTCTTCTGGTTTGGATCCCGTAATAATGACGGTCCACACCGAAAAAGCCAATTAAACCTGGTTTCGATTAATATTTTAGAGGATAACGGCGTTTATATCTCGGTTAGGTCTGGGATTTGCCCTCATCTGGCTCGTACTTTCGCATTTCTCGCATTCTTGTTGGCCAGATCCTGGGCTTTTTCTGGTTTGGATCACGTAGTAATGTGGTACCACACTGAGACAGTCAATAAAAGTTGGTCCAGATTAGTATTTTAGAGGATAACGCTGGTTATGTCTCGGTTAGGTCTGGGATTTGCCCTCATCTGGCCCGTAATTTCGCATTTTTCGCATACCTGTTGGCCAGATCCTGGGCATTTCTGGTTTGGATCACGTAGTAATGTGGTACAACACTGAAACAGTCAATAAAAGCTGGTTCCGATTAGTGTTTTAGAGGATAACGCTGGTTATGTCTGGGTTAGTTCTGGTATTTGCAATCATCTTGCTCATACTTTCGCTTTTTTCGCATACTTGTTGGCCAGATGCTGGGTTTTTTCTGGTTTGCACCACGTAGTGATGACGTACCACACTGAAGCAGTCAATAAAAGCTTGTTCCGATTAGTGTTATAGAGGACAACGCTGGTTTTGTCTGGGTTAGTTCTGGTATTTGCAATCATCTGGCACATACTTTCGCTATTTTCGCATACTTGTTGGCCAGATGCTGGGTTTTTTCTGGTTTGGATCCCGTAATAATGACCGTCCACACCGAAACAGCCAATTAAACCTGGTTTCGATTAATATTTTGGAGGGTAACGCCGGTTATATCTCGGTTAGGTCTGGGATTTGCCCTCATCTGGCTCGTACCTTCGCATTTTTCACATACTTGTTGGCCAGATCCTGGCCTTTTTCTGATTTGTGTCACGTAGTAATGTGATACCACACTGAAACAGTCAATAGAAGCTGGTTCCGAATAGTACTTTAGAGGATAACGCTGGCTATGGCTGGGTTAGTTCTGGTATTTGCAATCATCTGGCACATACTTTCGCTATTTTCGCATACTTGTTGGCCAGATGCTGGGTTTTTTCTGGTTTGGATCCCGTAATAATGACCGTCCACACCGAAACAGCCAATTAAACCTGGTTTCGATTAATATTTTGGAGGGTAACGCCGGTTATATCTCGGTTAGGTCTGGGATTTGCCCTCATCTGGCTCGTACCTTCGCATTTTTCACATACTTGTTGGCCAGATCCTGGCCTTTTTCTGATTTGTGTCACGTAGTAATGTGATACCACACTGAAACAGTCAATAGAAGCTGGTTCCGAATAGTACTTTAGAGGATAACGCTGGCTATGGCTGGGTTAGTTCTGGTATTTGCAATCATCTGGCTCATACTTTCGCGTTTTTCGCATATGTGTTGGCCAGATCCTGGGTTTTTTCTGGTTTGGATCCCGTAGTGATGAGGTTCCACAACGAAACAGTCAATTAAACCTGGTTGGGATTAATATTTTAGAGGATAACGCCGGTTATGTCTCGGTTAGGACTGGGATTTGCCCCCATCTGGCTCGTACTTTCGCTTTTTTCGCATACTTGTTGGCCAGATGCTGGGTTTTTTCTGGTTTGGATCCCGCAATAATGGCGGTCCACACCGAAACAGCCAATTAAACCTGGTTTCGATTAATATTTTAGAGGATAACGCCGGTTATATCTCGGTTAGGTCTGGGATTAGCCCTCATCTGGCTCGTACCTTCGCATTTTTCGCATACTTTTTGGCCAGATCCTGGCCTTTTTCTGGCTCGGACCACGTAGAAATGTGGTACCACACCGAAACAGTCAATTAAACCTGGTTGCGACTAATATTTTACAGGATAACGCCGGTTATGTCTCGGTTAGGTCTGGGATTTGCCCTCATCTGGCTCGTACTTTCGCATTTCTCCCATACTTGTTGGCCAGATCCTGGGCTATTTCTGGTTTGGATCACGTAGTAATGTGGTACCACACTGAAACAGTCAATAAAAGCTGGTTCCGAATAGTATTTTAGAGGGTAACGCTGGCTATGTCTGGCTTAGTCCTGGTATTTGCAATCATCTTGCTCATACTTTCGCTTTTTTCGCATACTTGTTGTCCAGATGCTGGGTTTTTTTCTGGTTTGGACCACGTAGTAATGACGTACCACACTGATGCAGTCAATAAAACCTGGTTCCGATTAGTGTTTCAGAGGATAACGCTGGTTATGTCTGGGTTTGTTCTCGTATTTGCAATCATCTGGCACATACTTTCGCTTTTTTCGCATACTTGTTGGCCAGGTGCTGGGTTTTTCTGGTTTGGATCCCGTAATAATGACGGTCCACACCGAAACAGCCAATTAAACCTGGTTTCGATTAATATTTTAGAGGATAACGGCGTTTATATCTCGGTTAGGTCTGGGATTTGCCCTCATCTGGCTCGTACCTTCGCATTTTTCGCATACTTGTTGGCCAGATGCTGGGTTTTCTCTGGTTTGGACCACGTAGTAATGACGTACCACACTGAACCAGTCAATAAAAGCTGGTTCCGATTAGTGTTTTAGAGGACAACGCTGGTTATGTCTGGGTTAGTTCTGGTATTTGCAATCATCTGGCACATACTTTCGCTTTTTTCGCATACTTGTTGGTCAGATGCTGGGTTTTTTCTGGTTTGGATCCCGTAATAATGACGGTCCACACCGAAACAGCCAATTAAACCTGGTTTCGATTAATACCTTAGAGGATAACCCCGGTTATATCTCGGTTAGGTCTGGGATTTGCCCTCATCTGGCTCGTACTTTCGCATTTTTGCATACTTGTTGGCCAGATCCTAGGCTTTTTGCAGGTTTGGATCACGTAGTAATGTGGTACGACACTGATACAGTCAATAAAAGCTGGTTCCGATATGTGTTTTAGAGGATAACGCTGGTTATGTCTGGGTTAGTTCTGGTATTTGCAATCATCTGGCTCATACTTTCGCCTTTTTCGCATACTTGATGGCCAGATGCTGGGTTCCTTCTGGTTTGGATCCCGTAATAATGACGATCCACACCGAAACAGCCAACTAAACCTGGTTTCGATTAATATTTTAGAGGATAACGCCGGTTATATTTCGGTTAGGTCTGGGATTTGCCCTCATCTGGCTCGTGCCTTCGCATTTTTCGCATACTTGTTGGCCAGATCCTGGCCTTTTTCTGGCTCGGACCACGTAGTAATGTGGTACCACACCGAAACAGTCAATTAAACCTGGTTGCGATTAATATTTTAGAGGATAACGCCGGTTATGTCTCGGCAAGGGCTGGGATTTGCCCTCATCTGGCTCGTACTTTCGCATTTCTCGCATACTTGTTGGCCAGATCCTGGGCTTTTTCTGGTTTGGATCACGTAGTAATGTGGTACCACACTGAAACAGTCAATAAAAGCTGGTTCCGAATAGTATTTTAGAGGATAACGCTGGCTATGTCTGGCTTAGTTCTGGTATTTGCAATCATCTGTTTCATACTTTCGCGTTTTTCGCATATTTGTTGGCCAGATCCTGGGTTTTTTCTGGTTTGGATTTCGTAGTAATGAGGTGCCACACCGAAGAAGTCAATTAAACCTGGTAGCGATTAATATTTTAGAGGATAACGCCGGTTATGTCTCGGTTAGGGCTGGGATTTGCCCTCATCTGGCTCGTACTTTCGCATTTCTCGCATACTTGTTGGCCAGATCCTGGGCTTTTTCTGGTTTGGATCACGTAGTAATGTGGTGCCACACTGAGACAGTCAATAAAAGTTGGTCCAGATTAGTATTTTAGAGGATAACGCTGGTTATGTCTCGGTTAGGTCTGGGATTTGTCCTCATCTGGCCAGTAATTTCGCATTTTTCGCATACTTGTTGGCCAGATCCTGGGCATTTCTGGTTTGGATCACGTAGTAATGTGGTACCACACTGAAACAGTCAATAAACGCTGGTTCCGAATAGTATTTTAGTGGATAACGCTGGTTATGTCTGGGTTAGTTCTGGTATTTGCAATCATCTTGCTCATACTTTCGCTTTTTTTGCATAAATGTTGGCCAGATGTTGGGTTTTTTCTGGTTTGGACCACGTAGTAATGACGTACCGCACTGAAGCAGTCAATAAAAGCTGGTTCCGATTAGTGTTTTAGAGGACAACTCTGGTTACGTCTGGGTTAGTTCTGGTATTTGCAATCATCTGGCACATACTTTCGCTTTTTTCGCATATTTGTTGGCCAGATGCTGGGCTTTCTGGTTTGGATCCCGTAATAATGACGGTCCACACCGAAACAGCCAATTAAACCTGGTTTCGATTAATATTTTAGAGGATAACGCCGGTTATATCTCGGTTATGTCTGGGATTTGCCCTCATCTGGCTCGTACCTGCGCATTTTTCGCATACTTGTTGGCCAGATCCTGGCCTTTTTCTGATTTGTGTCACGTAGTAATGTGATACCACACTGAAACAGTCAATAGAAGCTGGTTCCGAATAGTATTTTAGAGGATAACGCTGGCTATGGCTGGGTTAGTTCTGGTATTTGCAATCATCTGGCTCATACTTTCGCATTCTTCGCATACTTCTTGGCCAGATGCTGGCCTTTTTCTGGTTTGGAACACGTAGTAATGCGGTACCACACCGAAACAGTCAATTATACCTGGTTACGATTAATATTTACGAGGCTAACGCCGGTTATGTCTCGGTTAGGTCTGGGATTTGCCCTCATCTGGCTCGTACTTTCGCATTTTTCGCATAATTGTTGGCCAGATCCAGGGCTTCTTCGGGCTTGCATCACGTAGTAATGCGGTACCACACCGAAACAGTCAATTAAACCTGGTTGCGAATAATATTTTAGAGGATAACGCCGGTTATGTCTGGGTTAGTTCTGGTATTTGTAATCATCTGTCTCATACTTTCGCGTTTTTCGCATACTTGTTGGCCAGATCCTGGCCTTTTTCTGGTTTGGATCACGTAGTAATGTGGAACCACACTGAAACAGTAATGCGGTACCACACCGAAACAGTCAATTAAACCTGGTTGCAATTAATATTTTAGAGGATAACGCCGGTTATGTCTCGGTTAGGTCTGGGATTTGCCCTCATCTGGCACGTACTTTCGCATTTTTCGCAATCTTGTTGGCCAGAACCAGGGCTTTTTCTGGCTTGCATCACGTAGTAATGCGGTACCACACCGAAACAGTCAATTAAACCTGGTTGCGATTATTATTTAGGAGGATAGCGCCGGTTACGTCTCGGTTAGGTCTGGGGTTTGCCCTCATCTGGCTCGTACTTTCGCATTTTTCGCATACTTGTTGGCCAGATCCTGGCCTTTTTCAGGTTTGGATCACGTAGTAATGCGGTACCACACCGAAGCAGTCAATTAAACCTGGTTGCGGTTAATATTTCCGAGGATAACGCCGGTTATGTCTGGGTTAGGTCTGATATTTGCCCTCATCTGGCTCGTTCTTTCGCATTCTTCGCATACTTCTTGGCCAGACCCTGGCCTTTTTCTGGTTTGAAACACGTAGTAATGCTGTACCACACCGAAACAGTCAATTAAACCTGGTTGCGATTAATATTTAAGAGGATAGCGCCGGTTATGTCTCGGATAGGTCTGGGATTTGCCCTCATCTGGCTCGTACTTTCGCATTTTTCGCATACTTGTTGGCCAGATCCTGGCCTTTTTCCGGCTTGGACCACGTAGTAATGTGGTACCACACCGAAATAGTGAAATAAACCTGATTGCGTGTAATATTTAAGAGGATAGCGCCGGTTCTGTCTCGGTTAGGTCAGGGATTTGCCCTCATCTGGCTCGTACATTCGCATTTTTCGCATACTTGTTGGCCAGATCCTGGCCTTTTTCTGGTTTGGAACACGTAGTAATGCGGTACCACACCGAAACAGTCAATTATACCTGGTTACGATTAATATTTAAGAGGATAACGCCGGTTATGTCTCGGTTAGGTCTGGGATTTGCCCTCATCTGGCTCGTACTTTCGCATTTTTCGCATAATTGTTGGCCAGATCCAGGGCTTTTTCGGGCTTGCATCACGTAGTAATACGGTACCACACCGAAACAGTCAATTAAACCTGGTTGCGATTAATATTTTAGAGGATAACGCCGGTTATGTCTGGGTTAGTTCTGGTATTTGTAATTATCTGTCTCATACTTTCGCGTTTTTCGCATACTTGTTGGCCAGATCCTGGCCTTTTTCTGGTTTGGATCACGTAGTAATGTGGAACCACACTGAAACAGTAATGCGGTACCACACCGAAATAGTGAAATAAACCTGATTGCGAGTAATATTTAAGAGGATAGCGCCGGTTCTGTCTCGGTTAGGTCTGGGATTTGCCCTCATCTGGCTCGTACTTTCGCATTTTTCGCATACTTGATGGCCAGATCCTGGGCTTTTTCTGGTTTGGATCACGTAGTAATGTGGTACCACACTGAAACAGTCAATAAAAGCTGGTTCCGAATAGTATTTTAGAGGATAACGCTGGCTATGTCTGGCTTAGTTCTGGTATTTGCAATCATCTGGCTCATACTTTCGCGTTTTTCGCATATTTGTTGGCCAGATCCTGGGTTTTTTCTGGTTTGGATTTCGTAGTAATGAGGTGCCACACCGAAGAAGTCAATTAAACCTGGTAGCGATTAATATTTTAGAGGATAACGCCGGTTATGTCTCGGTTAGGGCTGGGATTTGCCCTCATCTGGCTCGTACTTTCGCATTTCTCGCATACTTGTTGGCCAGATCCTGGGCTTTTTCTGGTTTGGATCACGTAGTAATGTGGTGCCACACTGAGACAGTCAATAAAAGTTGGTCCAGATTAGTATTTTAGAGGATAACGCTGGTTATGTCTCGGTTAGGTCTGGGATTTGTCCTCATCTGGCCAGTAATTTCGCATTTTTCGCATACTTGTTGGCCAGATCCTGGGCATTTCTGGTTTGGATCACGTAGTAATGTGGTACCACACTGAAACAGTCAATAAACGCTGGTTCCGAATAGTATTTTAGTGGATAACGCTGGTTATGTCTGGGTTAGTTCTGGTATTTGCAATCATCTTGCTCATACTTTCGCTTTTTTTGCATAAATGTTGGCCAGATGTTGGGTTTTTTCTGGTTTGGACCACGTAGTAATGACGTACCGCACTGAAGCAGTCAATAAAAGCTGGTTCCGATTAGTGTTTTAGAGGACAACTCTGGTTACGTCTGGGTTAGTTCTGGTATTTGCAATCATCTGGCACATACTTTCGCTTTTTTCGCATATTTGTTGGCCAGATGCTGGGCTTTCTGGTTTGGATCCCGTAATAATGACGGTCCACACCGAAACAGCCAATTAAACCTGGTTTCGATTAATATTTTAGAGGATAACGCCGGTTATATCTCGGTTATGTCTGGGATTTGCCCTCATCTGGCTCGTACCTGCGCATTTTTCGCATACTTGTTGGCCAGATCCTGGCCTTTTTCTGATTTGTGTCACGTAGTAATGTGATACCACACTGAAACAGTCAATAGAAGCTGGTTCCGAATAGTATTTTAGAGGATAACGCTGGCTATGGCTGGGTTAGTTCTGGTATTTGCAATCATCTGGCTCATACTTTCGCATTCTTCGCATACTTCTTGGCCAGATGCTGGCCTTTTTCTGGTTTGGAACACGTAGTAATGCGGTACCACACCGAAACAGTCAATTATACCTGGTTACGATTAATATTTAAGAGGCTAACGCCGGTTATGTCTCGGTTAGGTCTGGGATTTGCCCTCATCTGGCTCGTACTTTCGCATTTTTCGCATAATTGTTGGCCAGATCCAGGGCTTCTTCGGGCTTGCATCACGTAGTAATGCGGTACCACACCGAAACAGTCAATTAAACCTGGTTGCAATTAATATTTTAGAGGATAACGCCGGTTATGTCTCGGTTAGGTCTGGGATTTGCCCTCATCTGGCACGTACTTTCGCATTTTTCGCAATCTTGTTGGCCAGAACCAGGGCTTTTTCTGGCTTGCATCACGTAGTAATGCGGTACCACACCGAAACAGTCAATTAAACCTGGTTGCGATTATTATTTAGGAGGATAGCGCCGGTTACGTCTCGGTTAGGTCTGGGGTTTGCCCTCATCTGGCTCGTACTTTCGCATTTTTCGCATACTTGTTGGCCAGATCCTGGCCTTTTTCAGGTTTGGATCACGTAGTAATGCGGTACCACACCGAAGCAGTCAATTAAACCTGGTTGCGGTTAATATTTCCGAGGATAACGCCGGTTATGTCTGGGTTAGGTCTGATATTTGCCCTCATCTGGCTCGTTCTTTCGCATTCTTCGCATACTTCTTGGCCAGACCCTGGCCTTTTTCTGGTTTGAAACACGTAGTAATGCTGTACCACACCGAAACAGTCAATTAAACCTGGTTGCGATTAATATTTAAGAGGATAGCGCCGGTTATGTCTCGGATAGGTCTGGGATTTGCCCTCATCTGGCTCGTACTTTCGCATTTTTCGCATACTTGTTGGCCAGATCCTGGCCTTTTTCCGGCTTGGACCACGTAGTAATGTGGTACCACACCGAAATAGTGAAATAAACCTGATTGCGTGTAATATTTAAGAGGATAGCGCCGGTTCTGTCTCGGTTAGGTCAGGGATTTGCCCTCATCTGGCTCGTACATTCGCATTTTTCGCATACTTGTTGGCCAGATCCTGGCCTTTTTCTGGTTTGGAACACGTAGTAATGCGGTACCACACCGAAACAGTCAATTATACCTGGTTACGATTAATATTTAAGAGGATAACGCCGGTTATGTCTCGGTTAGGTCTGGGATTTGCCCTCATCTGGCTCGTACTTTCGCATTTTTCGCATAATTGTTGGCCAGATCCAGGGCTTTTTCGGGCTTGCATCACGTAGTAATACGGTACCACACCGAAACAGTCAATTAAACCTGGTTGCGATTAATATTTTAGAGGATAACGCCGGTTATGTCTGGGTTAGTTCTGGTATTTGTAATTATCTGTCTCATACTTTCGCGTTTTTCGCATACTTGTTGGCCAGATCCTGGCCTTTTTCTGGTTTGGATCACGTAGTAATGTGGAACCACACTGAAACAGTAATGCGGTACCACACCGAAATAGTGAAATAAACCTGATTGCGAGTAATATTTAAGAGGATAGCGCCGGTTCTGTCTCGGTTAGGTCTGGGATTTGCCCTCATCTGGCTCGTACTTTCGCATTTTTCGCATACTTGATGGCCAGATCCTGGCTTTTTTCCGGCTTGGACCACGTAGTAATGTGGTACCACACCGAAATAGTGAATTAAACCTGATTGCGTGTAATATCTAAGAGGATAGCGCCGGTTCTGTCTCGGTTAGGTCTGGGATTTGCCCTCATCTGGCTCGTACATTCGCATTTTTCGCATACTTGTTGGCCTGATCCTGGCCTTTTTCTGGTTTGGAACACGTAGTAATGCGGTACCACACCGAAACAGTCAATTATACCTGGTTACGATTAATATTTAAGAGGATAACGCCGGTTATGTCTCGGTTAGGTCTGGGATTTGCCCTCATCTGGCTCGTACTTTCGCATTTTTCGCATAATTGTTGGCCAGAACCGGGGCTTTTTCGGGCTTGCATCACGTAGTAATGCGGTACCATATCGAAACAGTTAATTAAACCTGGTTGCGATTAATATTTTAGAGGATAACGCCGGTTATGTCTGGGTTAGTTCTGGTATTTGTAATTATCTGTCTCATACTTTCGCGTTTTTCGCATACTTGTTGGCCAGATCCTGGCCTTTTTCTGGTTTGGATCACGTAGTAATGTGGAACCACACTGAAACAGTAATGCGGTACCACACCGAAATAGTGAAATAAACATGATTGCGAGTAATATTTAAGAGGATAGCGCCGGTTCTGTCTCGGTTAGGTCTGGGATATGCCCTCATCTGGCTCGTACATTCGCATTTTTCGCATACTTGTTGGCCAGATCCTGGCCTTTTTCTGGTTTGGAACACGTAGTAATGCGGTACCACACCGAAACAGTCAATTATACCTGGTTACGATTAATATTTTAGAGGATAACGCCGGTTATATCTCCGTTAGGTCTGGGATTTGCCCTCATCTGGCTCGTACCTTCGCATTTTTCGCATACTTGTTGGCCAGATGCTGGGTTTTTTCTGGTTTGGAACACGTAGTAATGACGTACCACACTGAAGCAGTCAATAAAACCTGGTTCCGATTAGTGTTTTAGAGGATAACGCTGGTTATGTCTGGGTTTGTTCTGGTATTTGCCCTCATCTGGCTCGGACTTTCGCATTTCTCGCATACTTGTTGGCCAGATCCTGGGCTTTTTCTGGTTTGGATCACGCAGTAATGTGGTACCACACTGAGACAGTCAATAAAAGTTGGTCCAGATTAGTATTTTAGAGGATAACGCTGGTTATGTCTCGGTTAGGTCTGGGATTTGCCCTCATCTGGCCCGTAATTTCGCATTTTACGCATACCTGTTGGCCAGATCCTGGGCATTTCTGGTTTGGATCACGTAGTAGTGTGGTACCACACTGAAACAGTCAATAAAAGCTGGTTCCGATTAGTGTTTTAGAGGATAACGCTGGTTATGTCTGGGTTAGTTCTGGAATTTGCAATCATCATTCTCATACTTTCGCTTTTTTCGCATACTTGTTGGCCAGATCCTGGGTTTTTTCTGGTTTGGACCACGTAGTAATGACGTACCACACTGAAGCAGTCAATAAAAGCTGGTTTCGATTAGTGTTTTAGAGGACAACGCTGGTTATGTCTGGGTTAGTTCTGGTATTTGCAATCATCTGGCACATACTTTCGCTTATTTCGCATACTTGTTGGCCAGATGGTGGGTTTTTTCTGGTTTGGATCCCGTAATAATGACGGTCCACACCGAAACAGCCAATTAAACATGGTTTCGATTAATATTTTAGAGGATAACGCCGGTTATGTCTCGGTTAGGTCTGGGATTTGCCCTCATCTGGCTCGTACATTCGCATTTTTCGCATACTTGTTGGCCAGATCCTGGCCTTTTTCAGGCTTGGACCACGTAGTAATGTGGTACCACACCGAAACAGCCAATTAAACCTGGTTTCGATTAATATTTTAGAGGATAACGCCGGTTATATCTCGGTTATGTCTGGGTTTTGCCCTCATCTGGCTCGTACCCTCGCATTTTTCGCATACTTGTTGGCCAGATCCTGGCCTTTTTCTGATTTGTGTCACGTAGTAATGTGATACCACACTGAAACAGTCAATAGAAGCTGGTTCCGAATAGTATTTTAGAGGACAACGCTGGCTATGGCTGGGTTAGTTCTGGTATTTGCAATCATCTGGCTCATACTTTCGCATTCTTCGCATACTTCTTGGCCAGATCCTGTCCTTTTTCCGGGTTGAAACACGTAGTAATGCGGTACCACACCGAAACAGTCAATTAAACCTGGTTGCGATTAATATTTAAGAGGATAGCGCCGGTTATGTCTCGGTTAGGTCTGGGATTTGCCCTCATCTGGCTCGTACTTTCGCATTTTTCGCATACTTGTTGGCCAGATCCTGGCCTTTTTCCGGCTTGGACCACGTAGTAATGTGGTACCACACCGAAACAGCCAATTAAACCTGGTTTCGATTAATATTTTAGAGGATAACGCCGGTTATATCTCGGTTATGTCTGGGATTTGCCCTCATCTGGCACGTACCCTCGCATTTTTCGCATACTTGTTGGCCAGATCCTGGCCTTTTTCTGATTTGAGTCACGTAGTAATGTGATACCACACTGAAACAGTCAATTGAAGCTGGTTCCGAATAGTATTTTAGAGGACAACGCTGGCTATGCCTGGGTTAGTTCTGGTATTTGCAATCATCTGGCTCATACTTTCGCATTCTTCGCATACTTCTTGGCCAGATCCTGGCCTTTTTCCGGTTTGAAACACGTAGTAATGCGGTACCACACCGAAACAGTCAATTAAACCTGGTTGCGATTAATATTTAAGGGGATAGCGCCGGTTATGTCTCGGTTAGGTCTGGGATTTGCCCTCATCTGGCTCGTACTTTCGCATTTTTCGCATACTTGTTGGCCAGATCCTGGCCTTTTTCCGGCTTGGACTTAGTAGTAATGTGGTACCACACCGAAACAGCCAATTAAACCTGGTTTCGATTAATATTTTGGAGGATAACGCCGGTTATATCTCGGTTAGGTCTGGGATTTGCCCTCATCTGGCCCGTAATTTCGCATTTTACGCATACCTGTTGGCCAGATCCTGGGCATTTCTGGTTTGGATCACGTAGTAATGTGGTACCACACTGAAACAGTCAATGAAAGCTGGTTCCGATTAGTGTTTTAGAGGATAACGCTGGTTATGTCTGGGTTAGTTCTGGAATTTGCAATCATCATTCTCATACTTTCGCTTTTTTCGCATACTTGTTGGCCAGATCCTGGGTTTTTTCTGGTTTGGACCACGTAGTAATGACGTACCACACTGAAGCAGTCAACAAAAGCTGGTTTCGATTAGTGTTTTAGAGGACAACGCTGGTTATGTCTGGGTTAGTTCTGGTATTTGCAATCATCTGGCACATACTTTCGCTTATTTCGCATACTTGTTGGCCAGATGCTGGGTTTTTTCTGGTTTGGATCCCGTAATAATGACGGTCCACACCGAAACAGCCAATTAAACATGGTTTCGATTAATATTTTAGAGGATAACGCCGGTTATGTCTCGGTTAGGTCTGGGATTTGCCCTCATCTGGCTCGTACTTTCGCATTTTTCGCATACTTGTTGGCCAGATCCTGGCCTTTTTCAGGCTTGGACCAGGTAGTAATGTGGTACCACACCGAAACAGCCAATTAAACCTGGTTTCGATTAATATTTTAGAGGATAACGCCGGTTATATCTCGGTTATGTCTGGGATTTGCCCTCATCTGGCTCGTACCCTCGCATTTTTCGCATACTTGTTGGCCAGATCCTGGCCTTTTTCTGATTTGTGTCACGTAGTAATGTGATACCACACTGAAACAGTCAATAGAAGCTGGTTCCGAATAGTATTTTAGAGGACAACGCTGGCTATGGCTGGGTTAGTTCTGGTATTTGCAATCATCTGGCTCATACTTTCGCATTCTTCGCATACTTCTTGGCCAGATCCTGGCCTTTTTCCGGTTTGAAACACGTAGTAATGCGGTACCACACCGAAACAGTCAATTAAACCTGGTTGCGATTATTATTTAGGAGGATAGCGCCGGTTACGTCTCGGTTAGGTCTGGGGTTTGCCCTCATCTGGCTCGTACTTTCGCATTTTTCGCATACTTGTTGGCCAGATCCTGGCCTTTTTCCGGCTTGGACCACGTAGTAATGTGGTACCACACCGAAATAGTGAATTAAACCTGATTGCGAGTAATATTTAAGAGGATAGCGCCGGTTCTGTCTCGGTTAGGTCTGGGATTTGCCCTCATCTGGCTCGTACATTCGCATTTTTCGCATACTTGTTGGCTAGATCCTGGCCTTTTTCTGGTTTGGAACACGTAGTAATGCGGTACCACACCGAAACAGTACCTGGTTACGATTGATATTTAAGAGGATAACGCCGGCTATGTCTGGGTTAGGTCTGGTATTTGCCCTCATCTGGCTCGTACTTTCGGATTCTTCGCATACTTCTTGGCCAGATCCTGGCCTTTTTCTGGTTTGAAACACGTAGTAATGCGGTACCACACCGAAACAGTCAATTAAACCTGGTTGCGACTAATATTTAAGAGGATAGCGCCGGTTATGTCTCGGATAGGTCTGGGATTTGCCCTCATCTGGCTCGTACTTTCGCATTTTTCGCATACTTGTTGGCCAGATCCTGGCCTTTTTCCGGCTTGGACCACGTAGTAATGTGGTACCACACCGAAATAGTGAAATAAACCTGATTGCGAGTAATATTTAAGAGGATAGCGCCGGTTATGTCTCGGTTAGGTCTGGGATTTGCCCTCATCTGGCACGTACTGTCGCATTTTTCGCATTCTTGTTGGCCAGAACCAGGGCTTTTTCTGGCTTGCATCACGTAGTAATGCGGTACCACACCGAAACAGTCAATTAAACCTGATTGCGATTAATATTTTGGAGGATAACGCCGGTTATGTCTCTGTTAGGTCTGGGATTTGCCACCATCTGGCCCGTACTATCGCATTTTTCGCATACTTGTTGGCCAGATCCTGGCCTTTTTCCGGCTTGGACCACGTAGTGATGTGGTATCACACCGAAACTGTCAATTATACCTGGTTGCGGTTAATATTTTCGAGGATAACGCCGGCTATGTCTGGGTTAGGTCTGGTATTTGCCCTCATCTGGCTCGTACTTTCGCATTTTTCGCATACTTGTTGGCAAGATCCTGGGCTTTTTCCGGTTTGGAACACGTAGTAATGCGGTACCACTCCGAAACAGTCAATTAAACCTGGTTGCGATTATTATTTAAGAGGATAGCGCCGGTTATGTCTCGGTTAGGTCTGGGATTTGCCCTCATCTGGCTCGTACATTCGCATTTTTCGCATACTTGTTGGCCAGATCCTGGCCTTTTTCTGGTTTGGAACACGTAGTAATGCGGTACCACACCGAAACAGTCAATTATACCTGGTTACGATTAATATTTAAGAGGATAACGCCGGTAATGTCTCGGTTAGGTCTGGGATTTGCCCTCATCTGGCTCGTACTTTCGCATTTTTCGCATAATTGTTGGCCAGATCCAGGGCTTTTTCGGGCTTCCATCACGTAGTAATGCGGTACCACACCGAAACAGTCAATTAAACCTGATTGCGATTAATATTTTGGAGGATAACGCCGGTTATGTCTCTGTTAGGTCTGGGATTTGCCACCATCTGGCCCGTACTATCGCATTTTTCGCATACTTGTTGGCCAGATCCTGGCCTTTTTCTGGTTTGGATCACGTAGTAATGTAGAACCACACTGCAACAGTAATGCGGTACCACACCGAAACAGTCAATTAAACCTGGTTGCAATTAATATTTTAGAGGATAACGCCGGTTATGTCTCGGTTAGGTCTGGGATTTGCCCTCATCTGGCACGTACTGTCGCATTTTTCGCATTCTTGTTGGCCAGAACCAGGGCTTTTTCTGGCTTGCATCACGTAGTAATGCGGTACCACACCGAAACAGTCAACTAACCCTGGTTGCGATTAATATTTTGGAGGATAACGCCGGTTATGTCTTGGTTAGGACTGGGATTTGTCCTCATCTGGCTCGTACTTTCGCATTTTTCGCATACTTGTTGGCAAGATCCTGGGCTTTTTCCGGTTTGGAACACGTAGTAATGCGGTACCACACCGAAACAGTCAATTAAACCTGGTTGCGATTATTATTTAAGAGGATAGCGCCGGTTATGTCTCGGTTAGGTCTGGGATTTGCCCTCATCTGGCTCGTACTTTCGCATTTTTCGCATAATTGTTGGCCAGATCCAGGGCTTTTTCGGGCTTGCATCACGTAGTAATGCGGTACCACACCGAGACAGTCAATTAAACCTGATTGCGATTAATATTTTGGAGGATAACGCCGGTTATGTCTCTGTTAGGTCTGGGATTTGCCACCATCTGGCCCGTACTATCGCATTTTTCGCATACTTGTTGGCCAGATCCTGGCCTTTTTCCGGCTTGGACCACGTAGTGATGTGGTATCACACCGAAACTGTCAATTAAACCTGGTTGCGATTAATATTTTAGAGGATAACGCCGGTTATGTCTCGGTTAGGTCTGGGATTTGCCCTCATCTGGCTCGTACTTTCGCATTTTTCGCATAATTGTTGGCCAGATCCAGGGCTTTTTCGGGCTTGCATCACGTAGTAATGCGGTACCACACCGAAACAGTCCATTAAACCTGATTGCGATTAATATTTTGGAGGATAACGCCGGTTATGTCTCTGTTAGGTCTGGGATTTGCCACCATCTGGCCCGTACTTTCGCATTTATCGCATACTTGTTGGCCAGATCCTGGCCTTTTTCCGGCTTGGACCACGTAGTAATGTGGCACCACACTGAAACAGTCAATAGAAGCTTGTTCCGATTAGTATTTTAGAGGTAAACCCTGGTTATGTCTGGGTTAGTTCTGGTATTTGCAATCATCTGGCTCATACTTTCGCGTTTTTCGCATACTTGTTGGCCAGATCCAGCGCTGTTTCTGGTTTGGGTCACGTAGTAATGTGGTACCACACTGAAACAGTCAATTAAAGCTTGTTCCGATAAGTATTTTAGAGGAAAACTCTGGTTATGTCTGGGTTAGTTCTGGTATTTGTAATCATCTGTCTCATACTTTCGCGTTTTTCGCATACTCGTTGGCCAGATCCTGGCCTTTTTCTGGATTGGATCACGTAGTAATGTAGAACCACACTGCAACAGTAATGCGGTACCACACCGAAACAGTCAATTAAACCTGGTTGCAATTAATATTTTAGAGGATAACGCCGGTTATGTCTCGGTTAGGTCTGGGATTTGTCCTCATCTGGCTCGTACTTTCGCACTTTTCGCATACTTGTTGGCAAGATACTGGGCTTTTTCCGGTTTGGAACACGTAGTAATGCGGTACCACACCGAAACAGTCAATTAAACCTGGTTGCGATTATTATTTAAGAGGATAGCGCCGGTTATGTCTCGGTTAGGTCTGGGATTTGCCCTCATCTGGCTCGTACATTCGCATTTTTCGCATACTTGTTGGCCAGATCCTGGCCTTTTTCTTGTTTGGAACACGTAGTAATGCGGTACCACACCGAAACAGTCAATTATACCTGTTTACGATTAATATTTAAGAGGATAACGCCGGTAATGTCTCGGTTAGGTCTGGGATTTGCCCTCATCTGGCTCGTACTTTCGCATTTTTCGCATAATTGTTGGCCAGATCCAGGGCTTTTTCGGGCTTGCATCACGTAGTAATGCGGTACCACACCGAGACAGTCAATTAAACCTGATTGCGATTAATATTTTGGAGGATAACGCCGGTTATGTCTCTGTTAGGTCTGGGATTTGCCACCATCTGGCCCGTACTATCGCATTTTTCGCATACTTGTTGGCCAGATCCTGGCCTTTTTCCGGCTTGGACCACATAGTGATGTGGTATCACACCGAAACTGTCAATTAAACCTGGTTGCGATTAATATTTTAGAGGATAACGCCGGTTATGTCTCGGTTAGGTCTGGGATTTGCCCTCATCTGGCTCGTACTTTCGCATTTTTCGCATAATTGTTGGCCAGATCCAGGGCTTTTTCGGGCTTGCATCACGTAGTAATGCGGTACCACACCGAAACAGTCAATTAAACCTGATTGCGATTAATATTTTGGAGGATAACGCCGGTTATGTCTCGGTTAGGTCTGGGATTTGCCACCATCTGGCCCGTACTTTCGCATTTATCGCATACTTGTTGGCCAGATCCTGGCCTTTTTCCGGCTTGGACCACGTAGTAATGTGGTACCACACTGAAACAGTCAATAGAAGCTTGTTCCGATTAGTATTTTAGAGGTAAACCCTGGTTATGTCTGGGTTAGTTCTGGTATTTGCAATCATCTGGCTCATACTTTCGCGTTTTTCGCATACTTGTTGGCCAGATCCAGCGCTGTTTCTGGTTTGGGTCACGTAGTAATGTGGTACCACACTGAAACAGTCAATTAAAGCTTGTTCCGATAAGTATTTTAGAGGAAAACTCTGGTTATGTCTGGGTTAGTTCTGGTATTTGTAATCATCTGTCTCATACTTTCGCGTTTTTCGCATACTTGTTGGCCAGATCCTGGCCTTTTTCTGGTTTGGATCACGTAGTAATGTAGAACCACACTGCAACAGTAATGCGGTACCACACCGAAACAGTCAATTAAACCTGGTTGCAATTAATATTTTAGAGGATAACGCCGGTTATGTCTCGGTTAGGTCTGGGATTTGTCCTCATCTGGCTCGTACTTTCGCATTTTTCGTATACTTGTTGGCCAGGTCCTCGCCTTTTTCTGGTTTGGATCACGCTGTAATGCGGTACCACACCGAAATAGTGCATTAAACCTGATTGCGAGTAATATTTAAGAGGATAGCACCGGTTCTGTCTCGGTTAGGTCTGGGATTTGCCACCATCTGGCCCGTACTATCGCATTTTTCGCATTCTTGTTGGCCAGAACCAGGGCTTTTTCTGGCTTGCATCACGTAGTAATGCGGTACCACACCGAAACAGTCAACTAAACCTGGTTGCGATTAATATTTTGGAGGATAACGCCGGTTATGTCTTGGTTAGGACTGGGATTTGTCCTCATCTGGCTCGTACTTTCGCATTTTTCGTATACTTGTTGGCCAGGTCCTCGCCTTTTTCTGGTTTGGATCACGCTGTAATGCGGTACCACACCGAAATAGTGCATTAAACCTGATTGCGAGTAATATTTAAGAGGATAGCACCGGTTCTGTCTCGGTTAGGTCTGGGATTTGCCCACATCTGGTTCGTACTTTCGCATTTTTCGCATACTTGTTGGCAAGATCCTGGGCTTTTTCCGGTTTGGAATACGTAGTAATGCGGTACCACACCGAAACAGTCAATTAAACCTGGTTGCGATTAATATTTTGGAGGATAACGCCGGTTATGTCTTGGTTAGGTCTGGGATTTGCCCTCATCTGGCTCGTACTTTCGCATTTTTCGCATAATTGTTGGCCAGATCCAGGGCTTCTTCGGGCTTGCATCACGTAGTAATGCGGTACCACACCGAAACAGTCAATTAAACCTGGTTGCGAATAATATTTTAGAGGATAACGCCGGTTATGTCTGGGTTAGTTCTGGTATTTGTAATCATCTGTCTCATACTTTCGCGTTTTTCGCATACTTGTTGGCCAGATCCTGGCCTTTTTCTGGTTTGGATCACGTAGTAATGTGGAACCACACTGAAACAGTAATGCGGTACCACACCGAAACAGTCAATTAAACCTGGTTGCAATTAATATTTTAGAGGATAAGGCGGTTATGTCTCGGTTAGGTCTGGGATTTGCCCTCATCTGGCACGTACTTTCGCATTTTTCGCATTCTTGTTGGCCAGAACCAGGGCTTTTTCTGGCTTGCATCACGTAGTAATGCGGTACCACACCGAAACAGTCAACTAAACCTGGTTGCGATTAATATTTTGGAGGATAACGCCGGTTATGTCTTGGTTAGGACTGGGATTGGTCCTCATCTGGCTCGTACTTTCGCATTTTTCGCATACTTGTTGGCAAGATCCTGGGCTTCTTCCGGTTTGGATCACGTAGTAATGCGGTACCACACCGAAACAGTCAATTAAACCTGGTTGTGATTATTATTTAAGAGGATAGCGCCGGTTCTGTCTCGGTTAGGTCTGGGGTTTGCCCTCATCTGGCTCGTACTTTCGCATTTTTCGCATACTTGTTGGCCAGATCCTGGCCTTTTTCAGGTTTGGATCACGTAGTAATGCGGTACCACACCGAAGCAGTCAATTAAACCTGGTTGCGGTTAATATTTTCGAGGATAACGCCGGTTATGTCTGGGTTAGGTCTGATATTTGCCCTCATCTGGCTCGTACTTTCGCATTTTTCGCATACTGGTTGGCCAGATCCTGGCCTTTTTCCGGCATGGACCACGTAGTAATGTGGTACCACACCGAAATAGTGGAATAAACCTGATTGCGAGTAATATTTAAGAGGATAGCGCCGGTTCTGTCTCGGTTAGGTCAGGGATTTGCCACCATCTGGCTCGTACATTCGCATTTTTCGCATACTTGTTGGCCAGATCTTGGCCTTTTTCTGGTTTGGAACACGTAGTAATGCGGTACCACACCGAAACAGTCAATTATACCTGGTTACGATTAATATTTAAGGGCATAACGCCGGTTATGTCTCGGTTAGGTCTGGGATTTGCCCTCATCTGGCTCGTGCTTTAGCATTTTTCGCATAATTGTTGCACAGATCCAGGGCTTTTTCGGGCTTGCATGACGAAGTAATGCGGTACCACACCGAAACAGTCAATTAAACCTGGTTGCGATTAATATTTAAGAGGATAGCGCCGGTTATGTCTCGGTTAGGTCTGGGATTTGCCCTCATCTGGCTCGTACTTTCGCATTTTTCGCATACTTGTTGGCCAGATCCTGGCTTTTTTCCGGCTTGGACCACGTATTAATGTGGTACCACACCGAAATAGTGAATTAAACCTGATTGCGAGTAATATCTAAGAGGATAGCGCCGGTTCTGTCTCGGTTATGTCTGGGATTTGCCCTCATCTGGCTCGTACATTCGCATTTTTCGCATACTTGTTGGCCATATCCTGGCCTTTTTCTGGTTTGGAACACGTAGTAATGCGGTACCACACCGAAACAGTCAATTATACCTGGTTACGATTAATATTTAAGAGGATAACGCCGGTTATGTCTCGGTTAGGTCTGGGATTTGCCCTCATCTGGCTCGTACTTTCGCATTTTTCGCATAATTGTTGGCCAGATCCAGGGCTTTTTCGGGCTTGCATCACGTAGTAATGCGGTACCACACCGAAACAGTCAATTAAACCTGGTTGCGATTAATATTTAAGAGGATAGCGCCGGTTATGTCTCGGTTAGGTCTGGGATTTGCCCTCATCTGGCTCGTACATTCGCATTTTTCGCATACTTGTTGGCCAGATCCTGGCCTTTTTCTGGTTTGGATCACGTAGTAATGTAGAACCACACTGCAACAGTAATGCTGTACCACACCGAAACAGTCAATTAAACCTGGTTGCGATTATTATTTAAGAGGATAGCGCCGGTTATGTCTCGGTTAGGTCTGGGATTTGCCCTCATCAGGCTCGTACTTTCGCATTTTTCGCATAATTGTTGGCCAGATCCAGGGCTTTTTCGGGCTTGCATCACGTAGTAATGCGGTACCACACCGAGACAGTCAATTAAACCTGATTGCGATTAATATTTTGGAGGATAACGCCGGTTATGTCTCTGTTAGGTCTGGGATTTGCCACCATCTGGCCCGTACTATCGCATTTTTCGCATACTTGTTGGCCAGATCCTGGCCTTTTTCCGGCTTGGACCACGTAGTGATGTGGTATCACACCGAAACTGTCAATTAAACCTGGTTGCGATTAATATTTTAGAGGATAACGCCGGTTATGTCTCGGTTAGGTCTGGGATTTGCCCTCATCTGGCTCGTACTTTCGCATTTTTCGCATAATTGTTGGCCAGATCCAGGGCTTTTTCGGGCTTGCATCACGTAGTAATGCGGTACCACACCGAAACAGTCAATTAAACCTGATTGCGATTAATATTTTGGAGGATAACGCCGGTTATGTCTCGGTTAGGTCTGGGATTTGCCACCATCTGGCCCGTACTTTCGCATTTATCGCATACTTGTTGGCCAGATCCTGGCCTTTTTCCGGCTTGGACCACGTAGTAATGTGGCACCACACTGAAACAGTCAATAGAAGCTTGTTCCGATTAGTATTTTAGAGGTAAACCCTGGTTATGTCTGGGTTAGTTCTGGTATTTGCAATCATCTGGCTCATACTTTCGCGTTTTTCGCATACTTGTTGGCCAGATCCAGCGCTGTTTCTGGTTTGGGTCACGTAGTAATGTGGTACCACACTGAAACAGTCAATTAAAGCTTGTTCCGATAAGTATTTTAGAGGAAAACTCTGGTTATGTCTGGGTTAGTTCTGGTATTTGTAATCATCTGTCTCATACTTTCGCGTTTTTCGCATACTCGTTGGCCAGATCCTGGCCTTTTTCTGGATTGGATCACGTAGTAATGTAGAACCACACTGCAACAGTAATGCGGTACCACACCGAAACAGTCAATTAAACCTGGTTGCAATTAATATTATAGAGGATAACGCCGGTTATGTCTCGGTTAGGTCTGGGATTTGTCCTCATCTGGCTCGTACTTTCGCACTTTTCGCATACTTGTTGGCAAGATCCTGGGCTTTTTCCGGTTTGGAACACGTAGTAATGCGGTACCACACCGAAACAGTCAATTAAACCTGGTTGCGATTATTATTTAAGAGGATAGCGCCGGTTATGTCTCGGTTAGGTCTGGGATTTGCCCTCATCTGGCTCGTACATTCGCATTTTTCGCATACTTGTTGGCCAGATCCTGGCCTTTTTCTTGTTTGGAACACGTAGTAATGCGGTACCACACCGAAACAGTCAATTATACCTGGTTACGATTAATATTTAAGAGGATAACGCCGGTAATGTCTCGGTTAGGTCTGGGATTTGCCCTCATCTGGCTCGTACTTTCGCATTTTTCGCATAATTGTTGGCCAGATCCAGGGCTTCTTCGGGCTTGCATCACGTAGTAATGCGGTACCACACCGAAACAGTCAATTAAACCTGGTTGCGAATAATATTTTAGAGGATAACGCCGGTTATGTCTGGGTTAGTTCTGGTATTTGTAATCATCTGTCTCATACTTTCGCGTTTTTCGCATACTTGTTGGCCAGATCCTGGCCTTTTTCTGGTTTGGATCACGTAGTAATGTGGAACCACACTGAAACAGTAATGCGGTACCACACCGAAACAGTCAATTAAACCTGGTTGCAATTAATATTTTAGAGGATAACGCCGGTTATGTCTCGGTTAGGTCTGGGATTTGCCCTCATCTGGCACGTACTTTCGCATTTTTCGCATTCTTGTTGGCCAGAACCAGGGCTTTTTCTGGCTTGCATCACGTAGTAATGCGGTACCACACCGAAACAGTCAACTAAACCTGGTTGCGATTAATATTTTGGAGGATAACGCCGGTTATGTCTTGGTTAGGACTGGGATTTGTCCTCATCTGGCTCGTACTTTCGCATTTTTCGCATACTTGTTGGCAAGATCCTGGGCTTTTTCCGGTTTGGATCACGTAGTAATGCGGTACCACACCGAAACAGTCAATTAAACCTGGTTGTGATTATTATTTAAGAGGATAGCGCCGGTTCTGTCTCGGTTAGGTCTGGGGCTTGCCCTCATCTGGCTCGTACTTTCGCATTTTTCGCATACTTGTTGGCCAGATCCTGGCCTTTTTCAGGTTTGGATCACGTAGTAATGCGGTACCACACCGAAGCAGTCAATTAAACCTGGTTGCGGTTAATATTTTCGAGGATAACGCCGGTTATGTCTGGGTTAGGTCTGATATTTGCCCTCATCTGGCTCGTACTTTCGCATTTTTCGCATACTGGTTGGCCAGATCCTGGCCTTTTTCCGGCATGGACCACGTAGTAATGCGGCACCACACCGAAACAGTCAATTATACCTGGTTACGATTAATATTTAAGGGCATAACGCCGGTTATGTCTCGGTTAGGTCTGGGATTTGCCCTCATCTGGCTCGTGCTTTAGCATTTTTCGCATAATTGTTGCCCAGATCCAGGGCTTTTTCGGGCTTGCATGACGAAGTAATGCGGTACCACACCGAAACAGTCAATTAAACCTGGTTGCGATTAATATTTAAGAGGATAGCGCCGGTTATGTCTCGGTTAGGTCTGGGATTTGCCCTCATCTGGCTCGTACTTTCGCATTTTTCGCATACTTGTTGGCCAGATCCTGGCTTTTTTCCGGCTTGGACCACGTATTAATGTGGTACCACACCGAAATAGTGAATTAAACCTGATTGCGAGTAATATCTAAGAGGATAGCGCCGGTTCTGTCTCGGTTATGTCTGGGATTTGCCCTCATCTGGCTCGTACATTCGCATTTTTCGCATACTTGTTGGCCATATCCTGGCCTTTTTCTGGTTTGGAACACGTAGTAATGCGGTACCACACCGAAACAGTCAATTATACCTGGTTACGATTAATATTTAAGAGGATAACGCCGGTTATGTCTCGGTTAGGTCTGGGATTTGCCCTCATCTGGCTCGTACTTTCGCATTTTTCGCATAATTGTTGGCCAGATCCAGGGCTTTTTCGGGCTTGCATCACGTAGTAATGCGGTACCACACCGAAACAGTCAATTAAACCTGGTTGCGATTAATATTTTAGAGGATAATGCCGGTTATGTCTGGGTTAGTTCTGGTATTTGTAATTATCTGTCTCATACTTTCGCGTTTTTCGCATACTTGTTGGCCAGATCCTGGCCTTTTTCTGGTTTGTATCACGTAGTAATGTGGAACCACACTGAAACAGTAATGCGGTACCACACCGAAATAGTGAAATAAACCTGATTGCGAGTAATATTTAAGAGGATAGCGCCGGTTCTGTCTCGGTTAGGTCTGGGATATGCCCTCATCTGGCTCGTACATTCGCATTTTTCGCATACTTGTTGGCCAGATCCTGGCCTTTTTCTGGTTTGGAACACGTAGTAATGCGGTACCACACCGAAACAGTCAATTATACCTGGTTACGATTAATATTTTAGAGGATAACGCCGGTTATATCTCGGTTAGGTCTGGGATTTGCCCTCATCTGGCTCGTACCTTCGCATTTTTCGCATACTTGTTGGCCAGATGCTGGGTTTTTTCTGGTTTGGACCACGTAGTAATGACGTACCACACTGAAGCAGTCAATAAAACCTGGTTCCGATTAGTGTTTTAGAGGATAACGCTGGTTATGTCTGGGTTTGTTGTGGTATTTGCCCTCATCTGGCCCGGACTTTCGCATTTCTCGCATACTTGTTGGCCAGATCCTGGGCTTTTTCTGGTTTGGATCACGTAGTAATGTGGTACCACACTGAGACAGTCAATAAAAGTTGGTCCAGATTAGTATTTTAGAGGATAACGCTGGTTATGTCTCGGTTAGGTCTGGGATTTGCCCTCATCTGGCCCGTAATTTCGCATTTTACGCATACCTGTTGGCCAGATCCTGGGCATTTCTGGTTTGGATCACGTAGTAATGTGGTACCACACTGAAACAGTCAATAAAAGCTGGTTCCGATTAGTGTTTTAGAGGATAACGCTGGTTATGTCTGGGTTAGTTCTGGAATTTGCAATCATCGTTCTCATACTTTCGCTTTTTTCGCATACTTTGTTGGCCAGATGCTGGGTTTTTTCTGGTTTGGACCACGTAGTAATGACGTACCACACTGAAGCAGTCAATGAAAGCTGGTTCCGATTAGTGTTTTAGAGGACAACGCTGGTTATGTCTGGGTTAGTTCTGGTATTTGCAATCATCTGGCACATACTTTCGCTTTTTTCGCATACTTGTTGGCCAGATGCTGGGTTTTTTCTGGTTTGGATCCCGTAATAATGACGGTCCACACCGAAACAGCCAATTAAACCTGGTTTCGATTAATATTTTAGAGGATAACGCCGGTTATGTCTCGGTTAGGTCTGGGATTTGCCCTCATCTGGCTCGTACTTTCGCATTTTTCGCATACTTGTTGGCCAGATCCTGGCCTTTTTCCGGCTTGGACCACGTAGTAATGTGGTACCACACCGAAACAGCCAATTAAACCTGGTTTCGATTAATATTTTAGAGGATAACGCCGGTTATATCTCGGTTATGTCTGGGATTTGCCCTCATCTAGCTCGTACCCTCGCATTTTTCGCATACTTGTTGGCCAGATCCTGGCCTTTTTCTGATTTGTGTCACGTAGTAATGTGATACCACACTGAAACAGTCAATAGAAGCTGGTTCCGAATAGTATTTTAGAGGACATCGCTGGCTGTGGCTGGGTTAGTTCTGGTATTTGCAATCATCTGGCTCATACTTTCGCATTCTTCGCATACTTCTTGGCCAGATCCTGGCCTTTTTCCGGTTTGAAACACGTAGTAATGCGGTACCACACCGAAACAGTCAATTAAACCTAGTTGCTATTAATATTTAAGAGGATAACGCCGGTTATGTCTCGGTTAGGTCTGGGATTTGCCCTCATCTGGCTCATACTTTCGCATTTTTCGCATAATTGTTGGCCAGATCCAGGGCTTTTTCGGGCTTGCATTTCGTAGTAATGCGGTACCACACCGAAACAGTCAATTAAACCTGGTTGCGATTAATATTTTAGAGGATAACGCCGGTTATGTCTCGGTTAGTTCTGGTATTCGTAATCATCTGTCTCATACCTTCGCGTTTTTCGCATACTTGTTGGCCAGATCCTGGCCTTTTTCTGGTTTGGATCACGTAGTAATGTGGAACCACACTGAAACAGTAATGCGGTACCACACCGAAACAGTCAATTAAACCTGGTTGCAATTAATATTTTAGAGGATAACGCCGGTTATGTCTCGGTTAGGTCTGGGATTTACCCTCATCTGGCACGTACTTTCGCATTTTTCGCATTCTTGTTGGCCAGAACCAGGGCTTTTTCTGGCTTGCATCACGTAGTAATGCGGCCCCACACCGAAACAGTCAACTAAACCTGGTTGCGATTAATATTTTAGAGGATAACGCCGGTTATGTCTTGGTTAGGACTGGGATTTGTCCTCATCTGGCTCGTACTTTCGCATTTTTCGCATACTTGTTGGCAAGATCCTGGGCTTTTTCCGGTTTGGAACACGTAGTAATGCGGTACCACACCGAAACAGTTAATTAAACCTGGTTGCGATTATTATTTAAGAGGATAGCGCCGGTTATGTCTCGGTTAGGTCTGGGGTTTGCCCTCATCTGGCTCGTACTTTCGCATTTTTCGCATACTTGTTGGCCAGGTCCTCGCCTTTTTCTGGTTTGTCTCACGCTGTAATGCGGTACCACACCGAAATAGGGAATGAAACCTGATTGCGAGTAATATTTTCAAGGATAATGCAGGCTATGTCTCGGTTAGGTCTGGGATTTGCCCTCATCTGGCTCGTACTTTCGCATTTTTCGCATACTTGTTGGCCAGATCCTGGCCTTTTTCCGGCTTGGACCACGTAGTAATGTGGTACCACACCGAAACAGCCAATTAAACCTGGTTTCGATTAATATTTTAGAGGATAACGCCGGTTATATCTCGGTTATGTCTGGGATTTGCCCTCATCTGGCTCGTACCCTCGCATTTTTCGCATACTTGTTGGCCAGATCCTGGCCTTTTTCTGATTTGTGTCACGTAGTAATGTGATACCACACTGAAACAGTCAATAGAAGCTGGTTCCGAATAGTATTTTAGAGGACAACGCTGGCTATGGCTTGGTTAGTTCTGGTATTTGCAATCATCTGGCTCGTTCTTTCGCATTCTTCGCATACTTCTTGGCCAGATCCTGGCCTTTTTCTGGTTTGAAACACGTAGTAATGCGGTACCACACCGAAACAGTCAATTAAACCTGGTTGCGATTAATATTTTGGAGGATAACGCCGGTTATGGCTTGGTTAGGACTGGGATTTGTCCTCATCTGGCTCGTACTTTCGCATTTTTCGCATACTTGTTGGCAAGATCCTGGGCTTTTTCCGGTTTGGAACACGTAGTAATGCGGTACCACACCGAAACAGTCAATTAAACCTGGTTGCGATTATTATTTAAGAGGATAGCGCCGGTTATGTCTCGGTTAGGTCTGGGATTTGCCCTCATCTGGCCCGTACTTTCGCATTTTTCGCATACTTGTTGGCCAGATCCTGGCCTTTTTCCGGCTTGGACCACGTAGTGATGTGGTATCACACCGAAACTGTCAATTAAACCTGGTTGCGATTAATATTTTAGAGGATAACGCCGGTTATGTCTCGGTTAGGTCTGGGATTTGCCCTCATCTGGCTCGTACTTTCGCATTTTTCGCATAATTGTTGGCCAGATCCAGGGCTTTTTCGGGCTTGCATCACGTAGTAATGCGGTACCACACCGAAACAGTCAATTAAACCTGATTGCGATTAATATTTTGGAGGATAACGCCGGTTATGTCTCGGTTAGGTCTGGGATTTGCCACCATCTGGCCCGTACTTTCGCATTTTTCGCATACTTGTTGGCCAGATCCTGGCCTTTTTCCGGCTTGGACCACGTAGTAATGTGGTACCACACTGAAACAGTCAGTAGAAGCTTGTTCCGATTAGTATTTTAGAGGTAAACCCTGGTTATGTCTGGGTTAGTTCTGGTATTTGCAATCATCTGGCTCATACTTTCGCGTTTTTCGCATACTTGTTGGCCAGATCCAGCGCTGCTTCTGGTTTGGGTCACGTAGTAATGTGGTACCACACTGAAACAGTCAATTAAAGCTTGTTCCGATAAGTATTTTAGAGGAAAACTCTGGTTATGTCTGGGTTAGTTCTGGTATTTGTAATCATCTGTCTCATACTTTCGCGTTTTTCGCATACTTGTTGGCCAGATCCTGGCCTTTTTCTGGTTTGGATCACGTAGTAATGTAGAACCACACTGCAACAGTAATGCGGTACCACACCGAAACAGTCAATTAAACCTGGTTGCGATTATTATTTAAGAGGATAGCGCCGGTTATGTCTCGGTTAGGTCTGGGATTTGCCCTCATCTGGCACGTACTTTCGCATTTTTCGCATTCTTGTTGGCCAGAACCAGGGCTTTTTCTGGCTTGCATCACGTAGTAATGCGGTACCACACCGAAACAGTCAACTAAACCTGGTTGCGATTAATATTTTGGAGGATAACGCCGGTTATGTCTTGGTTAGGACTGGGATTTGTCCTCATCTGGCTCGTACTTTCGCATTTTTCGTATACTTGTTGGCCAGGTCCCCGCCTTTTTCTGGTTTGGATCACGCTGTAATGCGGTACCACACCGAAATAGTGCATTAAACCTGATTGCGAGTAATATTTAAGAGGATAGCACCGGTTCTGTCTCGGTTAGGTCTGGGATTTGCCCACATCTGGTTCGTACTTTCGCATTTTTCGCATACTTGTTGGCAAGATCCTGGGCTTTTTCCGGTTTGGAATACGTAGTAATGCGGTACCACACCGAAACAGTCAATTAAACCTGGTTGCGATTAATATTTTGGAGGATAACGCCGGTTATGTCTTGGTTAGCACTGGGATTTGCCCTCATCTGGCTCGAACTTTCGCATTCTTCGCATACTTGTTGGCCAGATCCAGGTCTTTTTCTGGCTTGCATCACGTAGTAATGCGGTACCACACCGAAACAATCAATTAAACCTGGTTGCGATTAATATTTTGGAGGATAACGCCGGTTATGTCATGGTTAGCACTGAGATTTGCCCTCATCTGGCTCGTACTTTCGCAGTTTTCGCATACTTGTTGGACAGATCCAGGTCTTTTTCTGGCTTGCACCCCGTAGTAATGCGGTACCACACCGAAACAGTCAATTAAACCTGGTTGCGATTAATATTTTCGAGGATAACGCCGGTTATGTCTTGGTTAGCTCTGGGATTTGCCCTCATCTGGCTCGTACTTTCGCATTCTTCGCATACTTCTTGGCCAGATCCTGGCTTTTTTCTGGGTTGGACCACGTAGTAATGTGGTATCACACTGAAACAGACAATTAAACCTGGTTGCGAGTAATATTTCAGAGGATAACGCCGGATATGTCTGGGTTAGGTCCGGGATTTACCCTCATCTGGCTCGTACTTTCGCATTTTTCGCATACTGGTTGGCCAGGTCCTCGCCTTTTTCTGGTTTGTCTCACGCTGTAATGCGGTACCACACCGAAATAGTGAATTAAACCTGATTGCGAGTAATATTTTCGAGGATAACGCCGGTTATGTCTGGGTTAGGTCTGATATTTGCCCTCATCTGGCTCGTACTTTCGCATTCTTCGCATACTTCTTGGCCATATCCTGGCCTTTTTCTGGTTTGGAACACGTAGTAATGCGGTACCACACCGAAACAGTCAATTAAACCTGGTTGCGATTATTATTTAAGAGGATAGCGCCGGTTATGTCTCGGTTAGGTCTGGGGTTTGCCCTCATCTGGCTCGTAATTTCGCATTTTTCGCATACTTGTTGGCCAGATCCTGGCCTTTTTCTCGTTTGGAACACGTAGTAATGCGGTACCACACCAAAACAGTCAATTACACCTGGTTACGATTAATATTTTAGAGGATAACGCCGGTTATATCTCGGTTAGGTCTGGGATATGCCCTCATCTGGCTCGTACCTTCGCATTTTTCGCATACTTGTTGGCCAGATGCTGGGTTTTTTCTGGTTTGGACCACGTAGTAATGACGTACCACACTGAAGCAGTCAATAAAACCTGGTTCCGATTAGTGTTTTAGAGGATAACGCTGGTTATGTCTCGGTTATGTCTGGGATTTGCCCTCATCTGGCTCGTACTTTCGCATTTTTCGCATACTTGTTGGCAAGATCCTGGGCTTCTTCCGGTTTGGAACACGTAGTAATGCGGTACCACACCGAAACAGTCAATTAAACCTGGTTGCGATTATTATTTAAGAGGATAGCGCCGGTTATGTCTGGGTTAAGTCTGATATTTGCCCTCATCTGGCTCGTTCTTTCGCATTCTTCGCATACTTCTTGGCCAGATCCTGGCCTTTTTCTGGTTTGAAACACGTAGTAATGCGGTACCACACCGAAACAGTCAATTAAACCTGGTTGCGATTAATATTTAAGAGGATAGCGCCGGTTATGTCTCGGATAGGTCTGGGATTTGCCCTCATCTGGCTCGTACTTTCGCATTTTTCGCATACTTGTTGGCCAGATCCTGGCCTTTTTCCGGCTTGGACCACGTAGTAATGTGGTACCACACCGAAATAGTGAAATAAACCTGATTGCGAGTAATATTTAAGAGGATAGCGCCGGTTATGTCTCGGTTAGGTCTGGGATTTGCCCTCATCTGGCACGTACTGTCGCATTTTTCGCATTCTTGTTGGCCGGAACCAGGGCTTTTTCAGGCTTGCATCACGTAGTAGTGCGGTACCACACCGAAACAGTCAACTAAACCTGGTTGCGATTAATATTTTGGAGGATAACGCCGGTTATGTCTTGGTTAGGACTGGGATTTGTCCTCATCTGGCTCGTACTTTCGCATTTTTCGCATACTTGTTGGCAAGATCCTGGGCTTTTTCCGGTTTGGAACACGTAGTAATGCGGTACCACACCGAAACAGTCAATTAAACCTGGTTGCGATTATTATTTAAGAGGATAGCGCCGGTTATGTCTCGGTTAGGTCTGGGATTTGCCCTCATCTGGCCCGTACTATCACATTTTTCGCATACTTGTTGGCCAGATCCTGGCCTTTTTCCGGCTTGGACCACGTAGTGATGTGGTATCACACCGAAACTGTCAATTAAACCTGGTTGCGATTAATATTTTAGAGGATAACGCCGGTTATGTCTCGGTTAGGTCTGGGATTTGCCCTCATCTGGCTCGTACTTTCGCATTTTTCGCATAATTGTTGGCCAGATCCAGGGCTTTTTCGGGCTTGCATCACGTAGTAATGCGGTACCACACCGAAACAGTCAATTAAACCTGATTGCGATTAATATTTTGGAGGATAACGCCGGTTATGTCTCGGTTAGGTCTGGGATTTGCCACCATCTGGCCCGTACTTTCGCATTTTTCGCATACTTGTTGGCCAGATCCTGGCCTTTTTCCGGCTTGGACCACGTAGTAATGTGGTACCACACTGAAACAGTCAGTAGAAGCTTGTTCCGATTAGTATTTTAGAGGTAAACCCTGGTTATGTCTGGGTTAGTTCTGGTATTTGCAATCATCTGGCTCATACTTTCGCGTTTTCGCATACTTGTTGGCCAGATCCAGCGCTGCTTCTGGTTTGGGTCACGTAGTAATGTGGTACCTCACTGAAACAGTCAATTAAAGCTTGTTCCGATAAGTATTTTAGAGAAAAACTCTGGTTATGTCTGGGTTAGTTCTGGTATTTGTAATCATCTGTCTCATACTTTCGCGTTTTTCGCATACTTGTTGGCCAGACCCTGGCCTTTTTCTGGTTTGGATCACGTAGTAATGTAGAACCACACTGCAACAGTAATGCGGTACCACACCGAAACAGTCAACTAATCCTGGTTGCGATTAATATTTTGGAGGATAACGCCGGTTATGTCTTGGTTAGGACTGGGATTTGTCCTCATCTGGCTCGTACTTTCGCATTCTTCGCATACTTGTTGGCCAGATCCAGGTCTTTTTCTGGCTTGCATCACGTAGTAATGCGGTACCACACCGAAACAATCAATTAAACCTGGTTGCGATTAATATTTTGGAGGATAACGCCGGTTATGTAATGGTTAGCATTGAGATTTGCCCTCATCTGGCTCGTACTTTCGCAGTTTTCGCATACTTCTTGGCCAGATCCAGGTCTTTTTCTGGCTTGCACCCCGTAGTAATGCGGTACCACACCGAAACAGTCAATTAAACCTGGTTGCGAGTAATATTTTGGAGGATAACGCCGGTTATGTCTTGGTTAGCACTGGGATTTGCCCTCATCTGGCTCGTACTTTCGCATTTTTCGCATACTTGTTGGCCAGGTCCTCGCCTTTTTCTGGTTTGTCTCACGCTGTAATGCGGTACCACACCGAAATAGTGAATTAAACCTGATTGCGAGTAATATTTTCAAGGATAACGCCGGCTATGTCTGGGTTAGGTCTGGTATTTGCCCTCATCTGGCTCGTACTTTCGCATTCTTCGCATACTTCTTGGCCAGATCCTGGCGTTTTTCTGGTTTGGATCACGTAGTAATGCGGTACCACACCGAAGCAGTCAATAAAAGCTGGTTGCGATTAATATTTTCGAGGATAACGCCGGTTATGTCTGGGTTAGGTCTGGTATTTGCCATCATCTGGCTCGTACATTCGCATTTTTCGCATACTTGTTGGCCAGATCCTGGCCGTTTTCTGGTTTGGAACACGTAGTAATGCGGTACCACACCGAAATAGTCAATTATACCTGGTTGCGATTAATATTTAAGAGGATAACGCCGGTTATGTCTCGGTTAGGTCTGGGATTTGCCCTCGTCTGGCTCGTACTTTCGCATTTTTCGCATAATTGTTGGCCAGATCCAGGGCTTTTTCGGGCTTGCATCACGTAGTAACGCGGTATCACACCGAAACAGTCAATTAAACCTGATTGCGATTAATATTTTGGAGGATAACGCCGGTTATGTCTCAGTTAGGTCTGGGATTTGCCAGCATCTGGCCCGTACTTTCGCATTTTTCGCATACTTGTTGGCCAGATCCTGGCCTTTTTCCGGCTTGGACCACGTAGTAGTGTGGTACCACACCGAAACAGTCAATTGAACCTGGTTGCGATTAATATTTTAGAGGATAACGCCGGTTATGTCTCGGTTAGGTCTGGGATTTGCCCTCATCTGGCTCGTACTTTCGCATTTTTCGCATACTTGTTGGCCAGATCCTGGCCTTTTTCCGGCTTAGACCATGTAGTAATGTGGTACCACACCGAAATAGTGAATTAAACCTGATTGCGAGTAATATTTAAGAGGATAGCGCCTGTTCTGTCTCGGTTAGGTCTGGGATTTGCCCTCATCTGGCTCGTACATTCGCATTTTTCCCATACTTGTTGGCCAGATCCTCGCCTTTTTCCGGCTTGGACCACGTAGTAATGTGGTACCACACCGAAACAGTCAATTAAACCTGGTTGCGATTAATATTTTAGAGGATAACGCCGGATATGACTGGGATAGGTCTGGTATTTGCCCTCATCTGGCTCGTACTTTCGCATTCTTCGCATACTTCTTGACCAGATCCTGGCCTTTTTCTTGTTTGGATCACGTAGTAATGCGGTATCACACCGATGCAGTCAATTAAACCTGGTTGCGATTAATATTTAAGAGGATAGCGCCGGTTATGTCTCGGTCAGGTCTGGGATTTGCCCTCATCTGGCTCGTACTTTCGCATTTTTCGCATACTTGTTGGCCAGATCCAGGGCTTTTTCGGGCTTGCATCACGTAGTAATGCAGTACCACACCGAAACAGTCAATTAAACCTGATTGCGATTAATATTTTGGAGGATAACGCCGGTTATGTCTCGGTAAGGTCTGGGATTTGCCACCACCTGGCCCGTACTTTCGCATTTTTCGCATACTCGTTGGCCAGATCCTGGCCTTTTTCCGTCTTGGACCACGTAGTAATGTGGTACCACACCGAAACAGTCAATTAAACCTGGTTGCGATTAATATTTTGGAGGATAACGCCGGTTATGTCTTGGTTAGCACTGGGATTTGCCCTCATCTGGCTCGTACTTTCGCATTTTTCGCATACTTGTTGGCCATATCCTGGCTTTTTTCTGGCTTGGACCACGTAGTAATGTGGTGTCACACTGAAACAGTCTATTAAACCTGGTTGCGAGTAATATTTTAGAGGATAACGCCGGATATGACTGGGATAGGTCTGGTATTTGCCCTCATCTGGCTCGTACTTTCGCATTCTTCGCATACTTCTTGACCAGATCCTGGCCTTTTTCTTGTTTGGATCACGTAGTAATGCGGTATCACACCGATGCAGTCAATTAAACCTGGTTGCGATTAATATTTAAGAGGATAGCGCCGGTTATGTCTCGGTTAGGTCTGGGATTTGCCCTCATCTGGCTCGTACTTTCGTATTTTTCGCATACTTGTTGGCCAGATCCAGGGCTTTTTCTGGCTTGCATCACGTAGTAATGCGGTACCACACCGAAACAGTCAGTTAAACCTGGTTGCGATTAATATTTTGGAGGATAACGCCGGTTATGTCTTGGTTAGGACTGGGATTTGTCCTCATCTGGCTCGTACTTTCGCATTTTTCGCATACATGTTGGCAAGATCCTGGGCTTTTTCCGGTTTGGAACACGTAGTAATGCGGTACCTCACCGAAACAGTCAATTAAACCTGGATGCGATTATTATTTAAGAGGATAGCGCCGGTTATGTCTCGGTTAGGTCTGGGGTTTGCCCTCATCTGGCTCGTACTTTCGCATTTTTCGCATACTTGTTGGCCAGGTCCTCGCCTTTTTCTGGTTTGTCTCACGCTGTAATGCGGTACCACACCGAAATAGTGAATTAAACCTGATTGCGAGTAATATTTTCAAGGATAACGCCGGCTATGTCTGGGTTAGGTCTGGTATTTGCCCTCATCTGGCTCGTACTTTCGCATTCTTCGCATACTTCTTGGCCAGATCCTGGCGTTTTTCTGGTTTGGATCACGTAGTAATGCGGTACCACACCGAAGCAGTCAATAAAAGCTGGTTGCGATTAATATTTTCGAGGATAACGCCGGTTATGTCTGGGTTAGGTCTGGTATTTGCCATCATCTGGCTCGTACATTCGCATTTTTCGCATACTTGTTGGCCAGATCCTGGCCGTTTTCTGGTTTGGAACACGTAGTAATGCGGTACCACACCGAAACAGTCAATTATACCTGGTTGCGATTAATATTTAAGAGGATAACGCCGGTTATGTCTCGGTTAGGTCTGGGATTTGCCCTCGTCTGGCTCGTACTTTCGCATTTTTCGCATAATTGTTGGCCAGATCCAGGGCTTTTTCGGGCTTGCATCACGTAGTAACGCGGTACCACACCGAAACAGTCAATTAAACCTGATTGCGATTAATATTTTGGAGGATAACGCCGGTTATGTCTCAGTTAGGTCTGGGATTTGCCAGCATCTGGCCCGTACTTTCGCATTTTTCGCATACTTGTTGGCCAGATCCTGGCCTTTTTCCGGCTTGGACCACGTAGTAGTGTGGTACCACACCGAAACAGTCAATTGAACCTGGTTGCGATTAATATTTTAGAGGATAACGCCGGTTATGTCTCGGTTAGGTCTGGGATTTGCCCTCATCTGGCTCGTACTTTCGCATTTTTCGCATACTTGTTGGCCAGATCCTGGCCTTTTTCCGGCTTAGACCATGTAGTAATGTGGTACCACACCGAAATAGTGAATTAAACCTGATTGCGAGTAATATTTAAGAGGATAGCGCCTGTTCTGTCTCGGTTAGGTCTGGGATTTGCCCTCATCTGGCTCGTACATTCGCATTTTTCCCATACTTGTTGGCCAGATCCTCGCCTTTTTCCGGCTTGGACCACGTAGTAATGTGGTACCACACCGAAACAGTCAATTAAACCTGGTTGCGATTAATATTTTAGAGGATAACGCCGGTTATGTCTCGGTTAGGTCTGGGGTTTGCCCTCAACTGGCTCGTACTTTCGCATTTTTCGCACATTTGTTGGCCAGATCCAGGTCTTTTTCTGGCTTGCATCACGTAGTAATGCGGTACCACACCGAAACAGTCAATTAAACCTGGTTGCGATTAATATTTTGGAGGATAACGCCGGTTATGTCTTGGTTAGCACTGGGATTTGCCCTCATCTGGCTCGTACTTTCGCATTTTTCGCATACTTGTTGGCCAGATCCTGGCTTTTTTCTGGCTTGGACCACGTAGTAATGTGGTGTCACACTGAAACAGTCTATTAAACCTGGTTGCGAGTAATATTTTAGAGGATAACGCCGGATATGACTGGGATAGGTCTGGTATTTGCCCTCATCTGGCTCGTACTTTCGCATTCTTCGCATACTTCTTGACCAGATCCTGGCCTTTTTCTTGTTTGGATCACGTAGTAATGCGGTATCACACCGATGCAGTCAATTAAACCTGGTTGCGATTAATATTTAAGAGGATAGCGCCGGTTATGTCTCGGTCAGGTCTGGGATTTGCCCTCATCTGGCTCGTACTTTCGCATTTTTCGCATACTTGTTGGCCAGATCCAGGGCTTTTTCGGGCTTGCATCACGTAGTAATGCAGTACCACACCGAAACAGTCAATTAAACCTGATTGCGATTAATATTTTGGAGGATAACGCCGGTTATGTCTCGGTAAGGTCTGGGATTTGCCACCACCTGGCCCGTACTTTCGCATTTTTCGCATACTCGTTGGCCAGATCCTGGCCTTTTTCCGTCTTGGACCACGTAGTAATGTGGTACCACACCGAAACAGTCAATTAAACCTGGTTGCGATTAATATTTTGGAGGATAACGCCGGTTATGTCTTGGTTAGCACTGGGATTTGCCCTCATCTGGCTCGTACTTTCGCATTTTTCGCATACTTGTTGGCCATATCCTGGCTTTTTTCTGGCTTGGACCACGTAGTAATGTGGTACCACACCGAAATAGTGAAATAAACCTGATTGCGAGTAATATTTAAGAGGATAGCGCCGGTTATGTCTCGGTTAGGTCTGGGATTTGCCCTCATCTGGCACGTACTTTCGCATTTTTCGCATTCTTGTTGGCCAGAACCAGGGCTTTTTCTGGCTTGCATCACGTAGTAATGCGGTACCACACCGAAACAGTCAACTAAACCTGGTTGCGATTAATATTTTGGAGGATAACGCCGGTTATGTCTTGGTTAGGACTGGGATTTGTCCTCATCTGGCTCGTACTTTCGCATTTTTCGCATACATGTTGGCAAGATCCTGGGCTTTTTCCGGTTTGGAACACGTAGTAATGCGGTACCTCACCGAAACAGTCAATTAAACCTGGTTGCGATTATTATTTAAGAGGATAGCGCCGGTTATGTCTCGGTTAGGTCTGGGGTTTGCCCTCATCTGGCTCGTACTTTCGCATTTTTCGCATACTTGTTGGCCAGGTCCTCGCCTTTTTCTGGTTTGTCTCACGCTGTAATGCGGTACCACACCGAAATAGTGAATTAAACCTGATTGCGAGTAATATTTTCAAGGATAACGCCGGCTATGTCTGGGTTAGGTCTGGTATTTGCCCTCATCTGGCTCGTACTTTCGCATTCTTCGCATACTTCTTGGCCAGATCCTGGCCTTTTTCTGGTTTGGATCACGTAGTAATGCGGTACCACACCGAAGCAGTCAATAAAAGCTGGTTGCGATTAATATTTTGGAGGATAACGCCGGTTATGTCTCGGTTAGGTCTGGGATTTGCCACCACCTGGCTCGTACTTTCGCATTTTTCGCATACTTGTTGGCCAGATCCTGGCCTTTTTCCGGCTTGGACCACGTAGTAATGTGGTACCACACCGAAATAGTGAAATAAACCTGATTGCGAGTAATATTTAAGAGGATAGCGCCGGTTATGTCTCGGTTAGGTCTGGGATTTGCCCTCATCTGGCACGTACTTTCGCATTTTTCGCATTCTTGTTGGCCAGAACCAGGGCTTTTTCTGGCTTGCATCACGTAGTAATGCGGTACCACACCGAAACAGTCAACTAAACCTGGTTGCGATTAATATTTTGGAGGATAACGCCGGTTATGTCTTGGTTAGGACTGGGATTTGTCCTCATCTGGCTCGTACTTTCGCATTTTTCGCATACATGTTGGCAAGATCCTGGGCTTTTTCCGGTTTGGAACACGTAGTAATGCGGTACCTCACCGAAACAGTCAATTAAACCTGGTTGCGATTATTATTTAAGAGGATAGCGCCGGTTATGTCTCGGTTAGGTCTGGGGTTTGCCCTCATCTGGCTCGTACTTTCGCATTTTTCGCATACTTGTTGGCCAGGTCCTCGCCTTTTTCTGGTTTGTCTCACGCTGTAATGCGGTACCACACCGAAATAGTGAATTAAACCTGATTGCGAGTAATATTTTCAAGGATAACGCCGGCTATGTCTGGGTTAGGTCTGGTATTTGCCCTCATCTGGCTCGTACTTTCGCATTCTTCGCATACTTCTTGGCCAGATCCTGGCGTTTTTCTGGTTTGGATCACGCAGTAATGCGGTACCACACCGAAGCAGTCAATAAAAGCTGGTTGCGATTAATATTTTCGAGGATAACGCCGGTTATGTCTGGGTTAGGTCTGGTATTTGCCATCATCTGGCTCGTACATTCGCATTTTTCGCATACTTGTTGGCCAGATCCTGGCCGTTTTCTGGTTTGGAACACGTAGTAATGCGGTACCACACCGAAATAGTCAATTATACCTGGTTGCGATTAATATTTAAGAGGATAACGCCGGTTATGTCTCGGTTAGGTCTGGGATTTGCCCTCGTCTGGCTCGTACTTTCGCATTTTTCGCATAATTGTTGGCCAGATCCAGGGCTTTTTCGGGCTTGCATCACGTAGTAACGCGGTACCACACCGAAACAGTCAATTAAACCTGATTGCGATTAATATTTTGGAGGATAACGCCGGTTATGTCTCAGTTAGGTCTGGGATTTGCCAGCATCTGGCCCGTACTTTCGCATTTTTCGCATACTTGTTGGCCAGATCCTGGCCTTTTTCCGGCTTAGACCATGTAGTAATGTGGTACCACACCGAAATAGTGAATTAAACCTGATTGCGAGTAATATTTAAGAGGATAGCGCCTGTTCTGTCTCGGTTAGGTCTGGGATTTGCCCTCATCTGGCTCGTACATTCGCATTTTTCCCATACTTGTTGGCCAGATCCTCGCCTTTTTCCGGCTTGGACCACGTAGTAATGTGGTACCACACCGAAACAGTCAATTAAACCTGGTTGCGATTAATATTTTAGAGGATAACGCCGGTTATGTCTCGGTTAGGTCTGGGGTTTGCCCTCAACTGGCTCGTACTTTCGCATTTTTCGCACATTTGTTGGCCAGATCCAGGTCTTTTTCTGGCTTGCATCACGTAGTAATGCGGTACCACACCGAAACAGTCAATTAAACCTGGTTGCGATTAATATTTTGGAGGATAACGCCGGTTATGTCTTGGTTAGCACTGGGATTTGCCCTCATCTGGCTCGTACTTTCGCATTTTTCGCATACTTGTTGGCCAGATCCTGGCTTTTTTCTGGCTTAGACCACGTAGTAATGTGGTGTCACACTGAAACAGTCTATTAAACCTGGTTGCGAGTAATATTTTAGAGGATAACGCCGGATATGACTGGGATAGGTCTGGTATTTGCCCTCATCTGGCTCGTACTTTCGCATTCTTCGCATACTTCTTGACCAGATCCTGGCCTTTTTCTTGTTTGGATCACGTAGTAATGCGGTATCACACCGATGCAGTCAATTAAACCTGGTTGCGATTAATATTTAAGAGGATAGCGCCGGTTATGTCTCGGTAAGGTCTGGGATTTGCCACCACCTGGCCCGTACTTTCGCATTTTTCGCATACTCGTTGGCCAGATCCTGGCCTTTTTCCGTCTTGGACCACGTAGTAATGTGGTACCACACCGAAACAGTCAATTAAACCTGGTTGCGATTAATATTTTGGAGGATAACGCCGGTTATGTCTTGGTTAGCACTGGGATTTGCCCTCATCTGGCTCGTACTTTCGCATTTTTCGCATACTTGTTGGCCATATCCTGGCTTTTTTCTGGCTTGGACCACGTAGTAATGTGGTGTCACACTGAAACAGTCTATTAAACCTGGTTGCGAGTAATATTTTAGAGGATAACGCCGGATATGACTGGGATAGGTCTGGTATTTGCCCTCATCTGGCTCGTACTTTCGCATTCTTCGCATACTTCTTGACCAGATCCTGGCCTTTTTCTTGTTTGGATCACGTAGTAATGCGGTATCACACCGATGCAGTCAATTAAACCTGGTTGCGATTAATATTTAAGAGGATAGCGCCGGTTATGTCTCGGTTAGGTCTGGGATTTGCCCTCATCTGGCTCGTACTTTCGCATTTTTCGCATACTTGTTGGCCAGATCCAGGGCTTTTTCTGGCTTGCATCACGTAGTAATGCGGTACCACACCGAAACAGTCAGTTAAACCTGGTTGCGATTAATATTTTGGAGGATAACGCCGGTTATGTCTTGGTTAGGACTGGGATTTGTCCTCATCTGGCTCGTACTTTCGCATTTTTCGCATACATGTTGGCAAGATCCTGGGCTTTTTCCGGTTTGGAACACGTAGTAATGCGGTACCTCACCGAAACAGTCAATTAAACCTGGTTGCGATTATTATTTAAGAGGATAGCGCCGGTTATGTCTCGGTTAGGTCTGGGGTTTGCCCTCATCTGGCTCGTACTTTCGCATTTTTCGCATACTTGTTGGCCAGGTCCTCGCCTTTTTCTGGTTTGTCTCACGCTGTAATGCGGTACCACACCGAAATAGTGAATTAAACCTGATTGCGAGTAATATTTTCAAGGATAACGCCGGCTATGTCTGGGTTAGGTCTGGTATTTGCCCTCATCTGGCTCGTACTTTCGCATTCTTCGCATACTTCTTGGCCAGATCCTGGCGTTTTTCTGGTTTGGATCACGTAGTAATGCGGTACCACACCGAAGCAGTCAATAAAAGCTGGTTGCGATTAATATTTTCGAGGATAACGCCGGTTATGTCTGGGTTAGGTCTGGTATTTGCCATCATCTGGCTCGTACATTCGCATTTTTCGCATACTTGTTGGCCAGATCCTGGCCGTTTTCTGGTTTGGAACACGTAGTAATGCGGTACCACACCGAAACAGTCAATTATACCTGGTTGCGATTAATATTTAAGAGGATAACGCCGGTTATGTCTCGGTTAGGTCTGGGATTTGCCCTCGTCTGGCTCGTACTTTCGCATTTTTCGCATAATTGTTGGCCAGATCCAGGGCTTTTTCGGGCTTGCATCACGTAGTAACGCGGTACCACACCGAAACAGTCAATTAAACCTGATTGCGATTAATATTTTGGAGGATAACGCCGGTTATGTCTCAGTTAGGTCTGGGATTTGCCAGCATCTGGCCCGTACTTTCGCATTTTTCGCATACTTGTTGGCCAGATCCTGGCCTTATTCCGGCTTAGACCATGTAGTAATGTGGTACCACACCGAAATAGTGAATTAAACCTGATTGCGAGTAATATTTAAGAGGATAGCGCCTGTTTTGTCTCGGTTAGGTCTGGGATTTGCCCTCATCTGGCTCGTACATTCGCATTTTTCCCATACTTGTTGGCCAGATCCTCGCCTTTTTCCGGCTTGGACCACGTAGTAATGTGGTACCACACCGAAACAGTCAATTAAACCTGGTTGCGATTAATATTTTAGAGGATAACGCCGGTTATGTCTCGGTTAGGTCTGGGGTTTGCCCTCAACTGGCTCGTACTTTCGCATTTTTCGCACATTTGTTGGCCAGATCCAGGTCTTTTTCTGGCTTGCATCACGTAGTAATGCGGTACCACACCGAAACAGTCAATTAAACCTGGTTGCGATTAATATTTTGGAGGATAACGCCGGTTATGTCTTGGTTAGCACTGGGATTTGCCCTCATCTGGCTCGTACTTTCGCATTTTTCGCATACTTGTTGGCCAGATCCTGGCTTTTTTCTGGCTTGGACCACGTAGTAATGTGGTGTCACACTGAAACAGTCTATTAAACCTGGTTGCGAGTAATATTTTAGAGGATAACGCCGGATATGACTGGGATAGGTCTGGTATTTGCCCTCATCTGGCTCGTACTTTCGCATTCTTCGCATACTTCTTGACCAGATCCTGGCCTTTTTCTTGTTTGGATCACGTAGTAATGCGGTATCACACCGATGCAGTCAATTAAACCTGGTTGCGATTAATATTTAAGAGGATAGCGCCGGTTATGTCTCGGTCAGGTCTGGGATTTGCCCTCATCTGGCTCGTACTTTCGCATTTTTCGCATACTTGTTGGCCAGATCCAGGGCTTTTTCGGGCTTGCATCACGTAGTAATGCAGTACCACACCGAAACAGTCAATTAAACCTGATTGCGATTAATATTTTGGAGGATAACGCCGGTTATGTCTCGGTAAGGTCTGGGATTTGCCACCACCTGGCCCGTACTTTCGCATTTTTCGCATACTCGTTGGCCAGATCCTGGCCTTTTTCCGTCTTGGACCACGTAGTAATGTGGTACCACACCGAAACAGTCAATTAAACCTGGTTGCGATTAATATTTTGGAGGATAACGCCGGTTATGTCTTGGTTAGCACTGGGATTTGCCCTCATCTGGCTCGTACTTTCGCATTTTTCGCATACTTGTTGGCCATATCCTGGCTTTTTTCTGGCTTGGACCACGTAGTAATGTGGTGTCACACTGAAACAGTCTATTAAACCTGGTTGCGAGTAATATTTTAGAGGATAACGCCGGATATGACTGGGATAGGTCTGGTATTTGCCCTCATCTGGCTCGTACTTTCGCATTCTTCGCATACTTCTTGACCAGATCCTGGCCTTTTTCTTGTTTGGATCACGTAGTAATGCGGTATCACACCGATGCAGTCAATTAAACCTGGTTGCGATTAATATTTAAGAGGATAGCGCCGGTTATGTCTCGGTTAGGTCTGGGATTTGCCCTCATCTGGCTCGTACTTTCGCATTTTTCGCATACTTGTTGGCCAGATCCAGGGCTTTTTCTGGCTTGCATCACGTAGTAATGCGGTACCACACCGAAACAGTCAGTTAAACCTGGTTGCGATTAATATTTTGGAGGATAACGCCGGTTACGTCTTGGTTAGCACTGGGACTTGCCCGTATCTGGCTCGTACTTTCGCATTTTTCGCATAGTTGTTGGCCAGATCCTGGCTTTTCATGGTTTGGATCACGTAGTAATGCGGTACCACACCGAAGCAGTCCATTAAACCTGGTTGCGATTAATATTTTAGAGGATAACGCCGGTTAAGTCTCGGTCAGGTCTGGGAATTGCCCTCATCTGGCTCGTACTTTCGCATTTTTTGCATACTTGTTGGCCAGATCCTGGCCTTTTCCTGGTTTGGAACACGTAGTAATGCGGTACCACACCGAAACAGTCTATTAAACCTGGGTCCCATTAATATTTTAGAGGATAACGCCGGTTATGTCTCGGTCAGGTCTGGGAATTGCCCTCATCTGGCTCGTACTTTCGCATTTTTCTTATACTTGTTGGCCAGATCCTGGGCTTTTTCTGGTTTGGATCACGTAGTAATGTGGTACCACACTGAAACAGTCAATAAAAGCTTGTTCCGATTAGTATTTTAGAGGCAAACTCTGGTTATGCCTGGGTTAGTTTTGGTATTTGCAATCATCTGGCACATACTTTCGCGTTTTTTGCATCCTTGTTGGCCAGATCCTGGCTTTTTTCTGGCTTGGACCACGTAGTAATGTGGTATCACACTGAAACAGTCAATTAAACCTGGGTCCGATTAATATTTTAGAGGATAACGCTGGTTATGTCTGGGTTAGTTCTGGTATTTGCAATCATCTGGCTCATACTTTCCAGTTTTTCGCATATTTGTTAGGCAGATCCTGCGTTTTTTCTGGTTTGGATCCCGTAGTAATGTGGTTCCTCAACGAAACAGTCTATTAAACCTGGTTGCGATTAATACTTTAGGGGAGAACGCCGGTTATGTCTCGGCCAGGTCTGTGAATTGCCCTCATCTGGCTCGTACTTTCGCATTTTTCGCATACTTGTTGGCCAGATCCAGGTCTTTTTCTGGCTTGCATCACGTAGTAATGCGGTACCACACCGAAACAGTCAATTAAACCTGGTTGCGATTAATATTTTGGAGGATAACGCCGGTTATGGCTTGGTTAGCACTGGGATTTGCCCTCATCTGGCTCGTACTTTCGCATTCTTCGCATACTTGTTGGCCAGATCCAGGTCTTTTTCTGGCTTGCATCACGTAGTAATGCGGTACCACACCGAAACAGTCAATTAAACCTGGTTGCGATTAATATTTTGGAGGATAACGCCGGTTATGTCTTGGTTAGCACTGGGATTTGCCCTCATCTGGCTCGTACTTTCGCATTTTTCGCATACTTGTTGGCCAGATCCAGGACTTTTTCTGGCTTGCATCACGTAGTAATGCGGTACCACACCGAAACAGTCAATTAAACCTGGTTGCGATTAATATTTTGGAGGATAACGCCGGTTATGTCTTGGTTAGCACTGGGATTTGCCCTCATCTGGCTCGTACTTTCGCATTCTTCGCATACTTCTTGGCCAGATCCTGGCATTTTTCTGGCTTGGACCACGTAGTAATCTGGTATCACACTGAAACAGTCAACTAAACCTGGTTGCGAGTAATATTTTAGAGGATAACGCCGGATATGTCTGGATTAGGACCGGGATTTGCCCTCATCTGGCTCGTACTTTTGCATTTTTCGCATACTTGTTGGCCAGGTCCTCGCCTTTTTCTGGTTTGTCTCACGCTGTAATGCGGTACCACACCGAAATAGTGAATTAAACCTGATTGCGAGTAATATTTTCGAGGATAACGCCGGCTGTGTCTGGGTTAGGTCTGGCATTTGCCCCCATCTGGCACGTACTTTCGCATTCTTCGCATACTTGTTGGCCAGATCCTGGCTCTTTTCTGGCTTGGACCACGTAGTAATGTGGTATCACACTGAAACAGTCAATTAAACCTGGGTCCGATTAATATTTTAGAGGATAACGCTGGTTATGTCTGGGTTAGTTCTGGTATTTGCAATCATCTGGCTCATACTTTCCAGTTTTTCGCATATTTGTTAGGCAGATCCTGCGTTTTTTCTGGTTTGGATCCCGTAGTAATGTGGTTCCTCAACGAAACAGTCTATTAAACCTGGTTGCGATTAATACTTTAGGGGAGAACGCCGGTTATGTCTCGGCCAGGTCTGTGAATTGCCCTCATCTGGCTCGTACTTTCGCATTTTTCGCATACTTGTTGGCCAGATCCTCGCCTTTTTCTGGTTTGCATCACGCAGTAGTGCGGTACCACACCGAAATAGTCAATTAAACCTGGTTACGAGTAATATTTTAGAGGATAACGCCGGTTATGTCTCGGTTAGGTCTGGGATTTGCCCTCATCTGGCTCGTATTTTGGCATTTTTCGCATACTTGTTGGCAAGATCCTGGGCTTTTTCCGGTTTGGAACACGTAGTAATGCGGTACCACACCGAAACAGTCAATTAAACCTGGTTGCGATTAATATTTTGGAGGATAACGCCGGTTATGGCTTGGTTAGCACTGGGATTTGCCCTCATCTGGCTCGTACTTTCGCATTCTTCGCATACTTGTTGGCCAGATCCAGGTCTTTTTCTGGCTTGCATCACGTAGTAATGCGGTACCACACCGAAACAGTCAATTAAACCTGGTTGCGATTAATATTTTGGAGGATAACGCCGGTTATGTCTTGGTTAGCACTGGGATTTGCCCTCATCTGGCTCGTACTTTCGCATTTTTCGCGTACTTGTTGGCCAGATCCAGGACTTTTTCTGGCTTGCATCACGTAGTAATGCGGTACCACACCGAAACAGTCAATTAAACCTGGTTGCGATTAATATTTTGGAGGATAACGCCGGGTATGTCTTGGTTAGCACTGGGATTTGCCCTCATCTGGCTCGTACTTTCGCATTCTTCGCATACTTCTTGGCCAGATCCTGGCTTTTTTCTGGCTTGGACCACGTAGTAATCTGGTATCACACTGAAACAGTCAACTAAACCTGGTTGCGAGTAATATTTTAGAGGATAACGCCGTATATGTCTGGATTAGGACCGGGATTTGCCCTCATCTGGCTCGTACTTTTGCAGTTTTCGCATACTTGTTGGCCAGGTCCTCGCCTTTTTCTGGTTTGTCTCACGCTGTAATGCGGTACCACTCCGAAATAGTGAATTAAACCTGATTGCGAGTAATATTTTCGAGGATAACGCCGGCTGTGTCTGGGTTAGGTCTGGCATTTGCCCCCATCTGGCACGTACTTTCGCATTCTTCGCATACTTCTTGGCCGGATCCTGGCTTTTTTCTGGCTTGGACCACGTAGTAATGTGGTATCACACTGAAACAGTCAACTAAACCTGGTTGCGATTAATACTTTAGGGGAGAACGCCGGTTATGTCTCGGCCAGGTCTGTGAATTGCCCTCATCTGGCTCGTACTTTCGCATTTTTCGCATACTTGTTGGCAAGATCCTGGCCTTTTTCTGGTTTGGATCACGTAGTAATGCGGTACCACACCGAAGCAGTCAATTAAACCTGGTTGCGGTTAATATTTTCGAGGATAACGCCGGTTATGTCTGGGTTAGGTCTGATATTTGCCCTCATCTGGCTCGTACTTTCGCATTCTTCGCATACTTCTTGGCCGGATCCTGGCCTTTTTCTGGTTTGGAACACGTAGTAATGCGGTACCACACCGAAACTGTCAATTAAACCTGGTAGCGATTAATATTTAAGAGGATAGCGCCGGTTATGTCTCGGTTAGGTCTGGGATTTGCCCTCATCTGGCTCGTACTTTCGCATTTTTCGCATACTTGGTGGCCAGATCCAGGGCTTTTTCTGGCTTGCATCACGTAGTAATGCGGTACCACCCCGAAACAGTCAATTAAACCTGGTTGCGATTAATATTTTGGAGGATAACGCCGGTTACGTCTTGGTTAGCACTGGGATTTGCCCTCATCTGGCTCGTACTTTCGCATTTTTCGCATACTTGTTGGCCAGGTCCTCGCCTTTTTCTGGTTTGTCTCACGCTATAATGCGGTACCACACCGAAATAGTGAATTAAACCTGATTGCGAGTAATATTTTCGAGGATAATGCCGGCTATGTCTGGGTTAGGTCTGGCATTTGCCCTCATCTGGCACGTACTTTCGCATTCTTCGCATACTTCTTGGCCAGATCCTGGCTTTTTTCTGGCTTGGACCACGTAGTAATGTGGTATCACACTGAAACAGTCAACTAAACCTGGTTGCGAGTAATATTTTAGAGGATAACGCCGGATATGTCTGGATTAGGACCGGGATTTGCCCTCATCTGGCTCGTACTTTCGCATTTTTCGCATACTTGTTGGCCAGGTCCTCGCCATTTTCTGGTTTGTCTCACGCTGTAATGCGGTACCACACCGAAATAGTGAATTAAACCTGATTGCGAGTAATATTTTCGAGGATAACGCCGGCTATGTCTGGGTTAGGTCTGGCATTTGCCCTCATCTGGCACGTACTTTCGCATTCTTCGCATACTTCTTGGCCAGATCCTGGCTTTTTTCTGGCTTGGACCACGTAGTAATGTGGTATCACACTGAAACAGTCAACTAAACCTGGTTGCGAATAATATTTTCGAGGATAACGCCGGTTATGTCTGGGTTAGGGTTGGTATTTGCCATCATCTGGCTCGTACATTCGCATTTTTCGCATACTTGTTGGCCAGATCCTGGCCTTTTTCTGGTTTGGAACACGTAGTAATGCGGTACCACACCGAAACAGTCAATTATACCTGGTTGCGATTAATATTTAAGAGGATAACGCCGGTTATGTCTCGGTTAGGTCTGGGATTTGCCACCATCTGGCCCGTACTTTCGCATTTTTCGCATACTTGTTGGCCAGATCCTGGCCTTTTTCCGGCTTGGACCACGTAGTAATGTGGTACCACACCGAAACAGTCAATTAAACCTGGTTGCGATTAATATTTTAGAGGATAACGCCGGTTATGTCTCGGTCAGGTCTGGGATTTGCCCTCATCTGGCTCGTACTTTCGCATTTTTCGCATACTTGTTGGCCAGATCCTCGCCTTTTTCTGGTTTGCATCACGCAGTAGTGCGGTACCACACCGAAATAGTCAATTAAACCTGGTTACGAGTAATATTTTAGAGGATAACGCCGGTTATGTCTTGGTTAGGGCTGGAATTTGTCCTCATCTGGTTCGTACTTTCGCATTTTTCGCATACTTGTTGGCCAGGTCCTCGCCTTTTTCTGGTTTGGATCACGCTGTAATGCGGTACCACACCGAAATAGTGAATTAAACCGGATTGCGAGTAATATTTAAGAGGATAGCACCGGTTCTGTCTCGGTTAGGTCTGGGATTTGCCCTCATCTGGCACGTACTTTCGCATTCTTCGCATACTTCTTGGCCAGACCCTGGCTTTTTTCTGGCTTGGACCACGTAGTAATGTGGTATCACACTGAAACAGTCAACTAAACCTGGTTGCGAGTAATGTTTTAGAGGATAACGCCGGATATGTCTGGATTAGGACCGGGATTTGCCTTCATCTGGCTCGTACTTTCGCATTCTTCGCATACTTCTTGGCCAGATCCTGGCATTTTTCTGGTTTGGATCACGTAGTAATGCGGTACCACACCGAAGCAGTCAATTAAAGCTGGTTGCGATTAATATTTTCGAGGATAACGCCGGTTATGTCTGGGTAAGGGTTGGTATTTGCCATCATCTGGCTCGTACATTCGCATTTTTCGCATACTTGTTGGCCAGATCCTGGCCTTTTTCTGGTTTGGAACACGTAGTAATGCGGTACCACACCGAAACAGTCAATTATACCTGGTTGCGATTAATATTTAAGAGGATAACGCCGGTTATGTCTCGGTTAGGTCTGGGATTTGCCACCATCTGGCCCGTACTTTCGCATTTTTCGCATACTTGTTGGCCAGATCCTGGCCTTTTTCCGGCTTGGACCACGTAGTAATGTGGTACCACACCGAAATAGTGAATTAAACCAGATTGCGAGTAATATTTAAGAGGATAGCGCCTGTTCTGTCTCGGTCAGGTCTGGGATTTGCCCTCATCTGGCTCGTACATTCTCATTTTTCGCATACTTGTTGGCCAGATCCTGGCCTTTTTCTGGTTTGGAGCACGTAGTAATGCGGTACCACACCGAAACAGACAATTATACCTGGTTACGATTAATATTTAAGAGGATAACGCCGGTTATGTCTCGGTTAGGTCTGGGATTTGCCCTCATCTGGCTCGTACTTTCGCATTTTTCGCATAATTGTTGGCCAGATCCAGGGCTTTTTCGGGCTTGCATCACGTAGTAATGCGGCACCACACCGAAACAGTCAATAAAACCTGATTGCGATTAATATTTTGGAGGATAACGCCGGTTATGTCTCGGTTAGGTCTGGGATTTGCCTCCATCTGGCCCGTACTTTCGCATTTTTCGCACACTTGTTGGCCAGATCCAGGTCTATTTCTGGCTTGCATCACGTAGTAATGCGGTACCACACCGAAACAGACAATTAAACCTGGTTGCGATTAATATTTTGAGGATAACGCCGGATATGTCTGAGTTAGCTCTGGTATTTGCCCTCATCTGGCTCGTACATTCGCATTTTTCGCATACTTGTTGGCCAGATCCTGGCCTTTTTCTGGTTTGGAACACGTAGTAATGCGGTACCACACCGAAACAGTCATTTATACCTGGTTGCGATTAATATTTAAGAGGATAACGCCGGTTATGTCTCGGTTAGGTCTGGGATTTGCCCTCATCTGGCTCGTACTTTCGCATTTTTTGCATACTTGTTGGCCAGATCCTGGCTTTTCATGGTTTGGATCACGTAGTAATGCGGTACCACACCGAAACAGACAATTAAACCTGGTTGCGATTAATATTTTGGAGCATAACGCCGGTTATGTCTTGGTTAGCACTGGGATTTGCCCTCATCTGGCTCGTACTTCCGCATTTTTCTTATACTTGTTGGCCAGACCCTGGCCTTTTTCTGGTTTGGATCACGTAGTAATGTGGTACCACACTGAAACAGTCAATAGAAGCTTGTTCCTATTAGTATTTTAGAGGCAAACTCTGGTTATGCCTGGGTTAGTTCTGGTATTTGCAATCATCTGGCTCATACTTTCGCATTTTTCGCATACTTGTTGGCCAGATCCTGTCCTTTTTCCGGCTCGGACCACGTAGTAATGCGGTACCACACCGAAGCAGTCAATTAAACCTGGTTGCGGTTAATATTTTCGAGGATAACGCCGGTTATGTCTGGGTTAGGTCTGATATTTGCCCTCATCTGGCTCGTTCTTTCGCATTCTTCGCATACTCCTTGGCCAGATCCTGGCCTTTTTCTGGTTTGAAACACGTAGTAATGCGGTACCACACCGAAACAGTCAATTAAACCTGGTTGCGATTAATATTTAAGAGGATAGCGCCGGTTATGTCTCGGTTAGGTCTGGGATTTGTCCTCATCTGGCTCGTACTTTCGCATTTTTTGCATACTTGTTGGCCAGATCCTGGCTTTTCATGGTTTGGATCACGTAGTAATGCGGTACCACACCGAAGCAGTCAATTAAACCTGGTTGCGATTAATATTTTCGAGGATAACGCCGGTTATGTCTCGGTCAGGACTGGGAATTGCCCTCATCTGGCTCGTACTTTCGCATTTTTTGCATACTTGTTGGCCAGATCCTGGCCTTTTTCCGGCTTGGACCACGTAGTAATGTGGTACCACACCGAAATAGTGAATTAAACCTGATTGCGAGTAATACTTAAGAGGATAGCGCCTGTTCTGTCTCGGTTAGGTCTGGGATTTGCCCTCATCTGGCTCGTACATTCGCATTTTTCGCATATTTGTTGGCCAGACCCTGGCCTTTTTCTGGTTTGGAGCACGTAGTAATGCGGTACCACACCGAAACAATCAATTATACCTGGTAACGATTAATATTTAAGCGGATAACGCCGGTTATGTCTCGGTTAGGTCTGGGATTTGCCCTCATCTGGCTCGTACTTCCGCATCTTTCGCATACTTGTTGGCCAGATCCTGGCTTTTTTGTGGCTTGGACCACGTAGTAATGTGGTATCACACTGAAACAGTCATTTAAACCTGGTTGCGAGTAATATTTTAGAGGATAACGCCGGATATGTCTGAGTTAGGTCTGGGATTTGCCCTCATCTGGCTCGTACTTTCGCATTTTTCGCATACTTGTTGGCCAGGTCCTCGCCTTTTTCTGGTTTGGATCACGCTGTAATGCGGTACCACACCGAAATAGTGAATTAAACCTGATTGCGAGTAATATTTTCGAGGATAACGCCGGCTATGACTGGGATAGGTCTGGTATTTGCCCTCATCTGGCTCGTACTTTCGCATTCTTCGCATACTTCTTGACCAGATCCTGGCCTTTTTTTGGTTTAGATCACGTAGTAATGCGGTACCACACCGATGCAGTCAATTAAACCTGGTTGCGATTAATATTTAAGAGGATAGCGCCGGTTATGTCTCGGTTAGGTCTGGGATTTGCCCTCATCTGGCTCGTACTTTCGCATTTTTTGCATACTTGTTGGCCAGATCCTGGCCTTTTTCTGGTTTGGAACACGTAGTAATGCGGTACCACACCGAAATAGTCAATTAAACCTGGTTGCGATTTATATTTAAGAGTATAACGCCAGTTATGTCTCGGTTAGGTCTGGGATTGGCCCTCATCTGGCTCGTACTTTCGCATTTTTCGCATAATTGTTGGCCAGATCCAGGGCTTTTTCGGGCTTGCATCACGTAGTAATGCGGTACCACACCGAAACAGTCAATTAAACCTGATTGTGATTAATATTTTGGAGGATAACGCCGGCTATGTCTCGGTTAGGTCTGGGATTTGCCACCATCTGACCCGTACTTTCGCATTTTTCGCATACTTGTTGGCCAGATCATGGCCTTTTTCCGGCTTGGACCACGTAGTAATGTGGTACCACACCGAAACAGTCAATTAAACCTGGTTGCGATTAATATTTTAGAGGATAACGCCGGTTATGTCTCGGTCAGGTCTGGGAATTGCCCTCATCTGGCTCGTACTTTCGCATTTTTTGCATACTTGTTGGCCAGATCCTGGCTTTTCATGGGTTGGATCACGTAGTAATGCGGTACCACACCGAAGCAGTCAATTAAACCTGGTTGCGATTAATATTTTAGAGGATAACGCCGGTTATGTCTCGGTCAGGTCTGGGAATTGCCCTCATCTGGCTCGTACTTTCGCATTTTTTGCATACTTGTTGGCCAGATCCTGGCCTTTTCCTGGTTTGGAACACGTAGTAATGCGGTACCACACCGAAACAGTCTATTAAACCTGGGTCCGATTAATATTTTAGAGGATAACGCCGGTTATGTCTCGGTCAGGTCTGGGAATTGCCCTCATCTGGCTCGTACTTTCGCATTTTTCTTATACCTGTTGGCCAGATCCTGGGCTTTTTCTGGTTTGGATCACGTAGTAATGTGGTACCACACTGAAACAGTCAACAGAAGCTTGTTCCGATTAGTATTTTAGAGGCAAACTCTGGTTATGCCTGGGTTAGTTTTGGTATTTGCAATCATCTGGCTCATACTTTCGCGTTTTTCGCATACTTGTTGGCCAGATCCTGGCTTTTTTCTGGCTTGGACCACGTAGTAATGTGGTATCACACTGAAACAGTCAATTAAACCTGGGTCCGATTAATATTTTAGAGGATAACGCTGGTTATGTCTGGGTTAGTTCTGGTATTTGCAATCATCTGGCTCATACTTTCCAGTTTTTCGCATATTTGTTAGGCAGATCCTGCGTTTTTTCTGGTTTGGATCCCGTAGTAATGTGGTTCCTCAACGAAACAGTCTATTAAACCTGGTTCCGATTAATATTTTAGAGTATAACGCTGGTTATGTCTGGGCTAGGTCTGGTATTTGCCCTCATCTGGGTCGTACGTTCGCATTTTTCGCTTACTTGTTGGCCAGATACTGGCCTTTTTCTGGTTTTGATCACGTAGTAATGCGGTACCACACCGAAACAGTCAATTGAACCTGGTTGCGATTAATATTTTAGAGGATAACGCCGGTTATGTCTCGGTCAGGTCTGAGAATTGCCCTCATCTGGCTCGTACTTTCGCATTTTTCGCATACTTGTTCGCCAGATCCTGTCCTTCTTCCGGCTTGGACCACGTAGTAATGCGGTACCACACCGAAACAGTCATTTAAACCTGGTTGCGATTAATACTTTAGGGGAGAACGCCGGTTATGTCTCGGCCAGGTCTGTGAATTGCCCTCATCTGGCTCGTACTTTCGCATTTTTCGCATACTTGTTGGCCAGATCCTCGCCTTTTTCTGGTTTGCATCACGCAGTAGTGCGGTACCACACCGAAATAGTCAATTAAACCTGGTTACGAGTAATATTTTAGAGGATAACGCCGGTTATGTCTTGGTTAGGGCTGGAATTTGTCCTCATCTGGTTCGTACTTTCGCATTTTTCGCATACTTGTTGGCCAGGTCCTCGCCTTTTTCTGGTTTGGATCACGCTGTAATGCGGTACCACACCGAAATAGTGAATTAAACCAGATTGCGAGTAATATTTAAGAGGATAGCGCCTGTTCTGTCTCGGTCAGGTCTGGGATTTGCCCTCATCTGGCTCGTACATTCTCATTTTTCGCATACTTGTTGGCCAGATCCTGGCCTTTTTCTGGCTTGCATCACGTAGTAATGCGGTACCACACCGAAACAGACAATTAAACCTGGTTGCGATTAATATTTTGAGGATAACGCCGGATATGTCTTGGTTAGCACTGGGATTTGCCCTCATCTGGCTCGTACTTTCGCATTTTTCGCATACTTGTTGGCCAGATCCTGGCTTTTTTCTGGCTTGGACCACGTAGTAACGTGGTATCACACTGAAACAGTCAATTAAACCTGGTTGCGAGTAATATTTTAGAGGATAACGCCGGATATGTCTGAGTTAGGTCTGGGATTTGCCCTCATCTGGCTCGTACTTTCGCATTTTTCGCATACTTGTTGGCCAGGTCCTCGCCTTTTTCTGGTTTGCATCACGCTGTAATGCGGTACCACACCGAAATAGTGAATTAAACCTGATTGCGAGTAATATTTTCGAGGATAACGCCGGCTATGACTGGGATAGGTCTGGTATTTGCCCTCATCTGGCTCGTACTTTCGCATTTTTCGCATACTTGTTGTCCAGATCCTGGCTTTTCATGGTTTGGATCACGTAGTAATGCGGTACCACACCGAAGCAGTCAATTAAACCTGGTTGCGAGTAATATTTTAGAGGATAACGCCGGATATGTCTGAGTTAGCTCTGGTATTTGCCCTCATCTGGCTCGTACATTCGCATTTTTCGCATACTTGTTGGCCAGATCCTGGCCTTTTTCTGGTTTGGAACTCGTAGTAATGCGGTACCACACCGAAACAGTCATTTATACCTGGTTGCGATTAATATTTAAGAGGATAACGCCGGTTATGTCTCGGTTAGGTCTGGGATTTGCCCTCATCTGGCTCGTACTTTCGCATTTTTTGCATACTTGTTGGCCAGATCCTGGCTTTTCATGGTTTGGATCACGTAGTAATGCGGTACCACACCGAAACAGACAATTAAACCTGGTTGCGATTAATATTTTGGAGCATAACGCCGGTTATGTCTTGGTTAGCACTGGGATTTGCCCTCATCTGGCTCGTACTTCCGCATTTTTCTTATACTTGTTGGCCAGATCCTGGCTTTTCATGGTTTGGATCACGTAGTAATGCGGTACCACACCGAAGCAGTCAATTAAACCTGGTTGCGATTAATATTTTCGAGGATAACGCCGGTTATGTCTCGGTCAGGACTGGGAATTGCCCTCATCTGGCTCGTACTTTCGCATTTTTTGCATACTTGTTGGCCAGATCCTGGCTTTTCATGGTTTGGATCACGTAGTAATGCGGTACCACACCGAAGCAGTCAATTAAACCTGGTTGCGATTAATATTTTCGAGGATAACGCCGGTTATGTCTCGGTCAGGACTGGGAATTGCCCTCATCTGGCTCGTACTTTCGCATTTTTTGCATACTTGTTGGCCAGATCCTGGCCTTTTTCTGGTTTGGAACACGTAGTAATGCGGTACCACACCGAAATAGTCAATTAAACCTGGTTGCGATTTATATTTAAGAGTATAACGCCAGTTATGTCTCGGTTAGGTCTGGGATTGGCCCTCATCTGGCTCGTACTTTCGCATTTTTCGCATAATTGTTGGCCAGATCCAGGGCTTTTTCGGGCTTGCATCACGTAGTAATGCGGTACCACACCGAAACAGTCAATTAAACCTGATTGTGATTAATATTTTGGAGGATAACGCCGGCTATGTCTCGGTTAGGTCTGGGATTTGCCACCATCTGACCCGTACTTTCGCATTTTTCGCATACTTGTTGGCCAGATCATGGCCTTTTTCCGGCTTGGACCACGTAGTAATGTGGTACCACACCGAAACAGTCAATTAAACCTGGTTGCGATTAATATTTTAGAGGATAACGCCGGTTATGTCTCGGTCAGGTCTGGGAATTGCCCTCATCTGGCTCGTACTTTCGCATTTTTTGCATACTTGTTGGCCAGATCCTGGCTTTTCATGGGTTGGATCACGTAGTAATGCGGTACCACACCGAAGCAGTCAATTAAACCTGGTTGCGATTAATATTTTAGAGGATAACGCCGGTTATGTCTCGGTCAGGTCTGGGAATTGCCCTCATCTGGCTCGTACTTTCGCATTTTTTGCATACTTGTTGGCCAGATCCTGGCCTTTTCCTGGTTTGGAACACGTAGTAATGCGGTACCACACCGAAACAGTCTATTAAACCTGGGTCCGATTAATATTTTAGAGGATAACGCCGGTTATGTCTCGGTCAGGTCTGGGAATTGCCCTCATCTGGCTCGTACTTTCGCATTTTTCTTATACCTGTTGGCCAGATCCTGGGCTTTTTCTGGTTTGGATCACGTAGTAATGTGGTACCACACTGAAACAGTCAACAGAAGCTTGTTCCGATTAGTATTTTAGAGGCAAACTCTGGTTATGCCTGGGTTAGTTTTGGTATTTGCAATCATCTGGCTCATACTTTCGCGTTTTTCGCATACTTGTTGGCCAGATCCTGGCTTTTTTCTGGCTTGGACCACGTAGTAATGTGGTATCACACTGAAACAGTCAATTAAACCTGGGTCCGATTAATATTTTAGAGGATAACGCTGGTTATGTCTGGGTTAGTTCTGGTATTAGCAATCATCTGGCTCATACTTTCCAGTTTTTCGCATATTTGTTAGGCAGATCCTGCGTTTTTTCTGGTTTGGATCCCGTAGTAATGTGGTTCCTCAACGAAACAGTCTATTAAACCTGGTTCCGATTAATATTTTGGAGTATAACGCTGGTTATGTCTGGGCTAGGTCTGGTATTTGCCCTCATCTGGCTCGTACGTTCGCATTTTTCGCTTACTTGTTGGCCAGATACTGGCCTTTTTCTGGTTTTGATCACGTAGTAATGCGGTACCACACCGAAACAGTCAATTGAACCTGGTTGCGATTAATATTTTAGAGGATAACGCCGGTTATGTCTCGGTCAGGTCTGAGAATTGCCCTCATCTGGCTCGTACTTTCGCATTTTTCGCATACTTGTTGGCCAGATCCTCGCCTTTTTCTGGTTTGCATCACGCAGTAGTGCGGTACCACACCGAAATAGTCAATTAAACCTGGTTACGAGTAATATTTTAGAGGATAACGACGGTTATGTCTTGGTTAGGGCTGGAATTTGTCCTCATCTGGTTCGTACTTTCGCATTTTTCGCATACTTGTTGGCCAGGTCCTCGCCTTTTTCTGGTTTGGATCACGCTGTAATGCGGTACCACACCGAAATAGTGAATTAAACCGGATTGCGAGTAATATTTAAGAGGATAGCACCGGTTCTGTCTCGGTTAGGTCTGGGATTTGCCCTCATCTGGCCCGTACTTTCGCATTTTTCGCATACTTGTTGGCAAGATCCTGGGCTTTTTCCGGTTTGGAACACGTAGTAATGCGGTACCACACCGAAACAGTCAATTAAACCTGGTTGCGATTAATATTTTGGAGGATAACGCCGGTTATGTCTCGGTTAGGTCTGGGATTTGCCCTCATCTGGCACGTACTTTCGCATTCTTCGCATACTTCTTGGCCAGATCCTGGCTTTTTTCTGGCTTGGACCACGTAGTAATGTGGTATCACACTGAAACAGTCAACTAAACCTGGTTGCGAGTAATATTTTAGAGGATAACGCCGGATATGTCTGGATTAGGACCGGGATTTGCCCTCATCTGGCTCGTACTTTCGCATTTTTCGCATACTTGATGGCCAGGTCCTCTCCTTTTTCTGGTTTGTCTCACGCTGTAATGCGGTACCACACCGAAATAGTCAATTAAACCTGATTGCGAGTAATATTTTCGAGGATAACGCCGGCTATGTCTGGGTTAGGTCTGGCATTTGCCCTCATCTGGCACGTACTTTCGCATTCTTCGCATACTTCTTGGCCAGATCCTGGCCTTTTTCTGGTTTGGATCACGTAGTAATGCGGTACCACACCGAAGCAGTCAATTAAAGCTGGTTGCGATTAATATTTTCGACGATAACGCCGGTTATGTCTCGGTCAGGTCTGGGAATTGCCCTCATCTGGCTCGTACTTTCGCATTTTTTGCATACTTGTTGGCCAGATCCTGGCCTTTTTCTGGTTTGGAACACGTAGTAATGCGGTACCACACCGAAACAGTCAATTATACCTGGTTGCGATTAATATTTAAGAGGATAACGCCGGTTATGTCTCGGTTAGGTCTGGGATTTGCCACCATCTGGCCCGTACTTTCGCATTTTTCGCATACTTGTTGGCCAGATCCTGGCCTTTTTCCGGCTTGGACCACGTAGTAATGTGGTACCACACCGAAATAGTGAATTAAACCAGATTGCGAGTAATATTTAAGAGGATAGCGCCTGTTCTGTCTCGGTCAGGTCTGGGATTTGCCCTCATCTGGCTCGTACATTCTCATTTTTCGCATACTTGTTGGCCAGATCCTGGCCTTTTTCTGGTTTGGAGCACGTAGTAATGCGGTCCCACACCGAAACAGACAATTATACCTGGTTACGATTAATATTTAAGAGGATAACGCCGGTTATGTCTCGGTCAGGTCTGAGAATTGCCCTCATCTGGCTCGTACTTTCGCATTTTTCGCATACTTGTTCACCAGATCCTGTCCTTTTTCCGGCTTGGACCACGTAGTAATGCGGTACCACACCGAAACAGTCATTTAAACCTGGTTGCGATTAATACTTTAGGGGAGAACGCCGGTTATGTCTCGGCCAGGTCTGTGAATTGCCCTCATCTGGCTCGTACTTTCGCATTTTTCGCATACTTGTTGGCCAGATCCTCGCCTTTTTCTGGTTTCCATCACGCAGTAGTGCGGTACCACACCGAAATAGTCAATTAAACCTGGTTACGAGTAATATTTTAGAGGATAACGACGGTTATGTCTTGGTTAGGGCTGGAATTTGTCCTCATCTGGTTCGTACTTTCGCATTTTTCGCATACTTGTTGGCAAGATCCTGGGCTTTTTCCGGTTTGGAACACGTAGTAATGCGGTACCACACCGAAACAGTCAATTAAACCTGGTTGCGATTAATATTTTGGAGGATAACGCCGGTTATGTCTCGGTTAGGTCTGGGATTTGCCCTCATCTGGCACGTACTTTCGCATTCTTCGCATACTTCTTGGCCAGATCCTGGCTTTTTTCTGGCTTGGACCACGTAGTAATGTGGTATCACACTGAAACAGTCAACTAAACCTGGTTGCGAGTAATATTTTAGAGGATAACGCCGGATATGTCTGGATTAGGACCGGGATTTGCCCTCATCTGGCTCGTACTTTCGCATTTTTCGCATACTTGATGGCCAGGTCCTCTCCTTTTTCTGGTTTGTCTCACGCTGTAATGCGGTACCACACCGAAATAGTGAATTAAACCTGATTGCGAGTAATATTTTCGAGGATAACGCCGGCTATGTCTGGGTTAGGTCTGGCATTTGCCCTCATCTGGCACGTACTTTCGCATTCTTCGCATACTTCTTGGCCAGATCCTGGCCTTTTTCTGGTTTGGATCACGTAGTAATGCGGTACCACACCGAAGCAGTCAATTAAAGCTGGTTGCGATTAATATTTTCGACGATAACGCCGGTTATGTCTCGGTCAGGTCTGGGAATTGCCCTCATCTGGCTCGTACTTTCGCATTTTTTGCATACTTGTTGGCCAGATCCTGGCCTTTTTCTGGTTTGGAACACGTAGTAATGCGGTACCACACCGAAACAGTCAATTATACCTGGTTGCGATTAATATTTAAGAGGATAACGCCGGTTATGTCTCGGTTAGGTCTGGGATTTGCCACCATCTGGCCCGTACTTTCGCATTTTTCGCATACTTGTTGGCCAGATCCTGGCCTTTTTCCGGCTTGGACCACGTAGTAATGTGGTACCACACCGAAATAGTGAATTAAACCAGATTGCGAGTAATATTTAAGAGGATAGCGCCTGTTCTGTCTCGGTCAGGTCTGGGATTTGCCCTCATCTGGCTCGTACATTCTCATTTTTCGCATACTTGTTGGCCAGATCCTGGCCTTTTTCTGGTTTGGAGCACGTAGTAATGCGGTCCCACACCGAAACAGACAATTATACCTGGTTACGATTAATATTTAAGAGGATAACGCCGGTTATGTCTCGGTTAGGTCTGGGATTTGCCCTCATCTGGCTCGTACTTTCGCATTTTTCGCATAATTGTTGGCCAGATCCAGGGCTTTTTCGGGCTTGCATCACGTAGTAATGCGGTACCACACCGAAACAGTCAATAAAACCTGATTGCGATTAATATTTTGGAGGATAACGCCGGTTATGTCTCGGTTAGGTCTGGGATTTGCCTCCATCTGGCCCGTACTTTCGCATTTTTCGCACACTTGTTGGCCAGATCCAGGTCTTTTTCTGGCTTGCATCACGTAGTAATGCGGTACCACACCGAAACAGACATTTAAACCTGGTTGCGATTAATATTTTGAGGATAACGCCGGATATGTCTTGGTTAGCACTGGGATTTGCCCTCATCTGGCTCGTACTTTCGCATTTTTCGCATACTTGTTGGCCAGATCCTGGCTTTTTTCTGGCTTGGACCACGTAGTAACGTGGTATCACACTGAAACAGTCAATTAAACCTGGTTGCGAGTAATATTTTAGAGGATAACGCCGGATATGTCTCGGTCAGGTCTGGGAATTGCCCTCATCTGGCTCGTACTTTCGCATTTTTTGCATACTTGTTGGCCAGATCCTGGCCTTTTTCTGGTTTGGAACACGTAGTAATGCGGTACCACACCGAAACAGTCAATTATACCTGGTTGCGATTAATATTTAAGAGGATAACGCCGGTTATGTCTCGGTTAGGTCTGGGATTTGCCACCATCTGGCCCGTACTTTCGCATTTTTCGCATACTTGTTGGCCAGATCCTGGCCTTTTTCCGGCTTGGACCACGTAGTAATGTGGTACCACACCGAAATAGTGAATTAAACCAGATTGCGAGTAATATTTAAGAGGATAGCGCCTGTTCTGTCTCGGTCAGGTCTGGGATTTGCCCTCATCTGGCTCGTACATTCTCATTTTTCGCATACTTGTTGGCCAGATCCTGGCCTTTTTCTGGTTTGGAGCACGTAGTAATGCGGTCCCACACCGAAACAGACAATTATACCTGGTTACGATTAATATTTAAGAGGATAACGCCGGTTATGTCTCGGTTAGGTCTGGGATTTGCCCTCATCTGGCTCGTACTTTCGCATTTTTCGCATAATTGTTGGCCAGATCCAGGGCTTTTTCGGGCTTGCATCACGTAGTAATGCGGTACCACACCGAAACAGTCAATAAAACCTGATTGCGATTAATATTTTGGAGGATAACGCCGGTTATGTCTCGGTTAGGTCTGGGATTTGCCTCCTTCTGGCCCGTACTTTCGCATTTTTCGCACACTTGTTGGCCAGATCCAGGTCTTTTTCTGGCTTGCATCACGTAGTAATGCGGTACCACACCGAAACAGACAATTAAACCTGGTTGCGATTAATAGTTTGAGGATAACGCCGGATATGTCTTGGTCAGCACTGGGATTTGCCCTCATCTGGCTCGTACTTTCGCATTTTTCGCATACTTGTTGGCCAGATCCTGGCTTTTTTCTGGCTTGGACCACGTAGTAACGTGGTATCACACTGAAACAGTCAATTAAACCTGGTTGCGAGTAATATTTTAGAGGATAACGCCGGATATGTCTGAGTTAGGTCTGGGATTTGCCCTCATCTGGCTCGTACTTTCGCATTTTTCGCATACTTGTTGGCCAGGTCCTCGCCTTTTTCTGGTTTGGATCACGCTGTAATGCGGTATCACACCGAAATAGTGAATTAAACCTGATTGCGAGTAATATTTTCGAGGATAACGCCGGCTATGGCTGGGATAGGTCTGGTATTTGCCCTCATCTGGCTCGTACTTTCGCATTTTTCGCATACTTGTTGTCCAGATCCTGGCTTTTCATGGTTTGGATCACGTAGTAATGCGGTACCACACCGAAGCATGACTGCTTCCATTAAACCTGGTTGCGAGTAATATTTTAGAGGATAACGCCGGATATGTCTGAGTTAGCTCTGGTATTTGCCCTCATCTGGCTCGTACATTCGCATTTTTCGCATACTTGTTGGCCAGATCCTGGCCTTTTTCTGGTTTGGAACACGTAGTAATGCGGTACCACACCGAAACAGTCATTTATACCTGGTTGCGATTAATATTTAAGAGGATAACGCCGGTTATGTCTCGGTTAGGTCTGGGATTTGCCCTCATCTGGCTCGTACTTTCGCATTTTTTGCATACTTGTTGGCCAGATCCTGGCTTTTCATGGTTTGGATCACGTAGTAATGCGGTACCACACCGAAACAGACAATTAAACCTGGTTGCGATTAATATTTTGGAGCATAACGCCGGTTATGTCTTGGTTAGCACTGGGATTTGCCCTCATCTGGCTCGTACTTCCGCATTTTTCTTATACTTGTTGGCCAGACCCTGGCCTTTTTCTGGTTTGGATCACGTAGTAATGTGGTACCACACTGAAACAGTCAATAGAAGCTTGTTCCTATTAGTATTTTAGAGGCAAACTCTGGTTATGCCTGGGTTAGTTCTGGTATTTGCAATCATCTGGCTCATACTTTCGCATTTTTCGCATACTTGTTGGCCAGATCCTGTCCTTTTTCCGGCTCGGACCACGTAGTAATGTGGTATCACACTGAAACAGTCAATTAAACCTGGGTCCGAGTAATAGTTTAGAGGATAACGCTGGTTATGTCTGGGTTAGTTCTGGTATTTGCAATCATCTGGCTCATACTTTCGCGTTTTTCGCATACTTGTTGGCCAGATCCTGGCTTTTTTCTGGCTTGGACCACGTAGTAATGTGGTATCACACTGAAACAGTCAATTAAACCTGGGTCCGAGTAATAGTTTAGAGGATAACGCTGGTTATGTCTGGGCTAGGTCTGGTATTTGCCCTCATCCGGCTCGTACGTTCGCATTTTTCGCTTACTTGTTGGCCAGATCCTGGCCTTTTTCTGGTTTGGAACACGTAGTAATGCGGTACCACACCGAAACAGTCAATTAAACCTGGCTGCGATTAATATTTAAGAGGATAACGCCGGTTATGTCTCGGTCAGGTCTGGGAATTGCCCTCATCTGGCTCGTACTTTCGCATTTTTCGCATACTTGTTGGCCAGATCCTGTGCTTTTTCTGGTTCGGATCACGTAGTAATGTGGTACCACACTGAAACAGTCAATAAAAGCTTGTTCCGATTAGTATTTTAGAGGATAACGCTGGTTGTGTCTGGGTTAGTCATGGTATTTGCAATCATCTGGCTCGTACTTTCGAATTTTTCGCATACTTGTTGGCCAGATCCTCGCCTTTTTCTGGTTTGGATCACGCAGTAGTGCGGTACCACACCGAAAAAGTCAATTAAACCTGGTTGCGAGTAATATTTTAGAGGATAACGCCGGTTATGTCTGGGTTAGGTCTGGGGTTTGCCCACATCTGGCTCGTACCTTCGCATTTTTCGCATACTTGTTGGCCAGATCCTGGCCTTTTTCTGGTTTGGAACACGTAGTAATGCGGTACCACACCGAAACAGTCAATTAAACCTGGCTGCGATTAATATTTAAGAGGATAACGCCGGTTATGTCTCGGTCAGGTCTGGGAATTACCCTCTGGCTCGTACTTTCGCATTTTCCGCATACTTGTTGGCCAGATCCTGGGCTTTTTCTGGTTCGGATCACGTAGTAATGTGGTACCACACTGAAACAGTCAATAAAAGCTTGTTCCGATTAGTATTTTAGAGGATAACGCTGGTTGTGTCTGGGTTAGTCATGGTATTTGCAATCATCTGGCTCGTACTTTCGAATTTTTCGCATACTTGTTGGCCAGATCCTCGCCTTTTTCTGGTTTGGATCACGCAGTAGTGCGGTACCACACCGAAATAGTCAATTAAACCTGGTTGCGAGTAATATTTTAGAGGATAACGCCGGTTATGTCTCGGTTAGGTCTGGGATTTGCCCTCATCTGGCTCGTACTTTCGCATTTTTCGCATACTTGTTGGCCAGATCCAGGGCTTTTTCTGGCTTGCATCACGTAGTAATGAGGTACCACACCGAAACAGTCAGTTAAAGCTGGTTGCGATTAATATTTTGGAGGATAACGCCGGTTACGACTTGGTTAGCACTGGGATTTGCCCTTGTCTGGCTCGTACTTTCGCATTTTTCGCATACTTGTTGGCCAGATCCTGGCTTTTCGTGATTTGGATCACGTAGTAATGCGGTACCACACCGAAGCATTCAATTAAAGCTGGTTGCGATTAGTATTTTAGAGGTAAACTCTGGTTATGTCTGGGTTAGTTCTGGTATTTGCAATCATCTGGCTCATACTTTCGCATTTTTCGCATAGTTGTTGGCCAGGTCCTCGCCTTTTTCTGGTTTGGATCACGCTGTAATGCGGTACCACACCGAAATAGTGAATTAAACCTGATTGCGAGTAATATTTAAGAGGATAGCGCCGGTTCTGTCTCGGTTAGGTCTGGGATTTGCCCTCATCTGGCTCGTACTTTCGCATTTTTCGCATACTTGTTTGCCAGATCCAGGTCTTTTTCTGGCTTGGACCACGTAGCAATGTGGTATCACACTGAAACAGTCAATTAAACCTGGTTGCGAGTAATATTTTAGAGGATAACGCCGGATATGTCTGGGTTAGGTCTGGGATTTGCCCTCACCTGGCTCGTACTTTCGCATTTTTCGCATACTTGTTGGCCAGATCCTCGCCTTTTTCTGGTTTGGATCACGCAGTAGTGCGGTACCACACCGAAATAGTCAATTAAACCTGGTTGCGAGTAATATTTTAGAGGATAACGCCGGTTATGTCTGGGTTAGGTCTGGGGTTTGCCCTCATCTGGCTCGTACCTTCGCATTTTTCTCTTACTTCTTGGCCAGATCCTGGCCTTTTTCTGGTTTGGAACACGTAGTAATGCGGTACCACACCGAAACAGTCAATCAATCCTGGTTGCGATTAATATTTAAGAGGATAGCGCCGGTTATGTCTCGGTTAGGTCTGGGATTTGCCCTCATCTGGCTCGTACTTTCGCATTTTTCGCATACTTGTTGGCCAGATCCAGGGCTTTTCCTGGCTTGCATCACGTAGTAATGCGGTACCACATCGAAACAGTCAGTTAAACCTGGTTGCGACTAATATTTTGGAGGATAACTCCGGTTACGTCTTGGTTAGCACTGGGATTTGCCCTCATCTGGCTCGTACCTTCGCATTTTTCGCATACTTGTTGGCCAGATCCTGGCCATTTCCTGGTTTGGAACACGTAGTAATGTGGTACCGCACTGAAACAGTCAATAGAAGCTTGCTCCGATTAGTATTTTAGAGGCAAACTCTGGTTATGCCTGGGTTAGTTCTGGTATTTGCAATCATCTGGCTCATACTTTCGCGTTTTTCGCATACGTGTTGGCCAGATCCTGGCTTTTTCCTGGCATGGACCACGTAGTAATGTGGTGTCACACTGAAACAGTCAATTAAACCTGGGTCCGATTAATATTTTAGAGGATAACGCTGGTTATGTCTGGGTTAGTTCTGGTATTTACAATCATCTGGCTCATACTTTCCTGTTTTTCGCATATTTGTTGGCCAGATCCTGCGTTTTTTCTGGTTTGGATCCCGTAGTAATGTGGTTCCTCAACGAAACAGTCAATCAAACCTGGTTGCGATTAATATATAAGAGGATAGCGCCGGTTATGTCTCGGTTAGGTCTGGGATTTGCCCTCATCTGGCTCGTACTTTCGCATTTTTCGCATACTTGTTGGCCAGATCCAGGGCTTTTCCTGGCTTGCATCACGTAGTAATGCGGTACCACACCGAAACAGTCAGTTAAACCTGGTTGCGATTAATATTTTGGAGGATAACGCCGGTTACGTCTTGGTTAGCACTGGGACTTGCCCTTATCTGGCTCGTACTTTCGCATTTTTCGCATACGTGTTGGCCAGATCCTGGCTTTTCGTGGTTTGGATCACGTAGTAATGCGGTACCACACCGAAGCAGTCAATTAAAGCTGGTTGCGACTAATATTTTCGAGGATAACGCCGGTTTTGTCTGGGTTAGGCCTGGTATTTGCCCTCATCTGGCTCGTACTTTCGCATTTTTCGCATACTTGTTGGCCAGATCCTGGGCTTTTTCAGGTTCGGATCACGTAGTAATGTGGTACCACACTGAAACAGTCAATAAAAGCTTGTTCCGATTAGTATTTTAGAGGATAACGCTGGTTGTGTCTGGGTTAGTCATGGTATTTGCAATCATCTGGCTCGTACTTTCGAATTTTTCGCATACTTGTTGGCCAGATCCTCGCCTTTTTCTGGTTTGGATCACGCAGTAGTGCGGTACCACACCGAAATAGTCAATTAAACCTGGTTACGAGTAATATTTTAGAGGATAACGCCGGTTATGTCTTGGTTAGGGCTGGAATTTGTCCTCATCTGGTTCGTACTTTCGCATTTTTCGCATACTTGTTGGCCAGGTCCTCGCCTTTTTCTGGTTTGGATCACGCTGTAATGCGGTACCACACCGAAATAGTGAATTAAACCGGATTGCGAGTAATATTTAAGAGGATAGCACCGGTTCTGTCTCGGTTAGGTCTGGGATTTGCCCTCATCTGGCCTGTACATTCGCATTTTTCGCATACTTGTTGGCAAGATCCTGGGCTTTTTCCGGTTTGGAACACGTAGTAATGCGGTACCACACCGAAACAGTCAATTAAACCTGGTTGCGATTAATATTTTGGAGGATAACGCCGGTTATGTCTCGGTTAGGTCTGGGATTTGCCCTCATCTGGCACGTACTTTCGCATTCTTCGCATACTTCTTGGCCAGATCCTGGCTTTTTTCTGGCTTGGACCACGTAGTAATGTGGTATCACACTGAAACAGTCAACTAAACCTGGTTGCGAGTAATATTTTAGAGGATAACGCCGGATATGTCTGGATTAGGACCGGGATTTGCCCTCATCTGGCTCGTACTTTCGCATTTTTCGCATACTTGATGGCCAGGTCCTCTCCTTTTTCTGGTTTGTCTCACGCTGTAATGCGGTACCACACCGAAATAGTGAATTAAACCTGATTGCGAGTAATATTTTCGAGGATAACGCCGGCTATGTCTGGGTTAGGTCTGGCATTTGCCCTCATCTGGCACGTACTTTCGCATTCTTCGCATACTTCTTGGCCAGATCCTGGCCTTTTTCTGGTTTGGATCACGTAGTAATGCGGTACCACACCGAAGCAGTCAATTAAAGCTGGTTGCGATTAATATTTTCGAGGATAACGCCGGTTATGTCTCGGTCAGGTCTGGGAATTGCCCTCATCTGGCTCGTACTTTCGCATTTTTTGCATACTTGTTGGCCAGATCCTGGCCTTTTTCTGGTTTGGAACACGTAGTAATGCGGTACCACACCGAAACAGTCAATTATACCTGGTTGCGATTAATATTTAAGAGGATAACGCCGGTTATGTCTCGGTTAGGTCTGGGGTTTGCCCACATCTGGCTCGTACCTTCGCATTTTTCGCATACTTGTTGGCCAGATCCTGGCCTTTTTCTGGTTTGGAACACGTAGTAATGCGGTACCACACCGAAACAGTCAATTAAACCTGGCTGCGATTAATATTTAAGAGGATAACGCCGGTTATGTCTCGGTCAGGTCTGGGAATTACCCTCTGGCTCGTACTTTCGCATTTTCCGCATACTTGTTGGCCAGATCCTGGGCTTTTTCTGGTTCGGATCACGTAGTAATGTGGTACCACACTGAAACAGTCAATAAAAGCTTGTTCCGATTAGTATTTTAGAGGATAACGCTGGTTGTGTCTGGGTTAGTCATGGTATTTGCAATCATCTGGCTCGTACTTTCGAATTGTTCGCATACTTGTTGGCCAGATCCTCGCCTTTTTCTGGTTTGGATCACGCAGTAGTGCGGTACCACACCGAAATAGTCAATTAAACCTGGTTGCGAGTAATATTTTAGAGGATAACGCCGGTTATGTCTGGGTTAGGTCTGGGGTTTGCCCTCATCTGGCTCGTACCTTCGCATTTTTCGCATACTTCTTGGCCATATCCCGGCCTTTTTCTGGTTTGGAACACGTAGTAATGCGGTACCACACCGAAACAGTCAATCAAACCTGGTTGCGATTAATATTTAAGAGGATAGCGCCGGTTATGTCTCGGTTATTTCTGGGATTTGCCCTCATCTGGCTCGTACTTTCGCATTTTTCGCATACTTGTTGGCCAGATCCAGGGCTTTTTCTGGCTTGCATCACGTAGTAATGAGGTACCACACCGAAACAGTCAGTTAAAGCTGGTTGCGATTAATATTTTGGAGGATAACGCCGGTTACGACTTGGTTAGCACTGGGATTTGCCCTTGTCTGGCTCGTACTTTCGCATTTTTCGCATACTTGTTGGCCAGATCCTGGCTTTTCGTGATTTGCATCACGTAGTAATGCGGTACCACACCGAAGCATTCAATTAAAGCTGGTTGCGATTAGTATTTTAGAGGTAAACTCTGGTTATGTCTGGGTTAGCTCTGGTATTTGCAATCATCTGGCTCATACTTTCGCATTTTTCGCATAGTTGTTGGCCAGGTCCTCGCCTTTTTCTGGTTTGGATCATGCTGTAATGCGGTACCACACCGAAATAGTGAATTAAACCTGATTGCGAGTAATATTTAAGAGGATAGCGCCGGTTCTGTCTCGGTTAGGTCTGGGATTTGCCCTCATCTGGCTCGTACTTTCGCATTTTTCGCATACTTGTTTGCCAGATCCAGGTCTTTTTCTGGCTTGGACCACGTAGCAATGTGGTATCACACTGAAACAGTCAATTAAACCTGGTTGCGAGTAATATTTTAGAGGATAACGCCGGATATGTCTGGGTTAGGTCTGGGATTTGCCCTCACCTGGCTCGTACTTTCGCATTATTCGCATACTTGTTGGCCAGATCCTCGCCTTTTTCTGGTTTGGATCACGCAGTAGTGCGGTACCACACCGAAATAGTCAATTAAACCTGGTTGCGAGTAATATTTTAGAGGATAACGCCGGTTATGTCTGGGTTAGGTCTGGGGTTTGCCCTCATCTGGCTCGTACCTTCGCATTGTTCTCTTACTTCTTGGCCAGATCCTGGCCTTTTTCTGGTTTGGAACACGTAGTAATGCGGTACCACACCGAAACAGTCAATCAATCCTGGTTGCGATTAATATTTAAGAGGATAGCGCCGGTTATGTCTCGGTTAGGTCTGGGATTTGCCCTCATCTGGCTCGTACTTTCGCATTTTTCGCATACTTGTTGGCCAGATCCAGGGCTTTTCCTGGCTTGCATCACGTAGTAATGCGGTACCACATCGAAACAGTCAGTTAAACCTGGTTGCGACTAATATTTTGGAGGATAACGCCGGTTACGTCTTGGTTAGCACTGGGATTTGCCCTCATCTGGCTCGTACCTTCGCATTTTTCGCATACTTGTTGGCCAGATCCTGGCCATTTCCTGGTTTGGAACACGTAGTAATGTGGTACCGCACTGAAACAGTCAATAGAAGCTTGCTCCGATTAGTATTTTAGAGGCAAACTCTGGTTATGCCTGGGTTAGTTCTGGTATTTGCAATCATCTGGCTCATACTTTCGCGTTTTTCGCATACGTGTTGGCCAGATCCTGGCTTTTTCCTGGCATGGACCACGTAGTAATGTGGTGTCACACTGAAACAGTCAATTAAACCTGGGTCCGATTAATATTTTAGAGGATAACGCTGGTTATGTCTGGGTTAGTTCTGGTATTTGCAATCATCTGGCTCATACTTTCCTGTTTTTCGCATATTTGTTGGCCAGATCCTGCGTTTTTTCTGGTTTGGATCCCGTAGTAATGTGGTTCCTCAACGAAACAGTCAATCAAACCTGGTTGCGATTAATATATAAGAGGATAGCGCCGGTTATGTCTCGGTTAGGTCTGGGATTTGCCCTCATCTGGCTCGTACTTTCGCATTTTTCGCATACTTGTTGGCCAGATCCAGGGCTTTTCCTGGCTTGCATCACGTAGTAATGCGGTACCACACCGAAACAGTCAGTTAAACCTGGTTGCGATTAATATTTTGGAGGTTAACGCCGGTTACGTCTTGGTTAACACTGGGACTTGCCCTTATCTGGCTCGTACTTTCGCATTTTTCGCATACTTGTTGGCCAGATCCTGGCTTTTCGTGGTTTGGATCACGTAGTAATGCGGTACCACACCGAAGCAGTCAATTAAAGCTGGTTGCGACTAATATTTTCGAGGATAACGCCGGTTTTGTCTGGGTTAGGCCTGGTATTTGCCATCATCTGACTCGTACATTCGCATTTTTCGCATACTTGTTGGCCTGATCCTGCCGTTTTTCTGGTTTGGAACACGTAGTAATGCGGTACCACACCGAAACAGTCAATTATACCTGGTTGCGATTAATATTTAAGAGGATAACGCCGGTTATGTCTTGGTTAGGTCTGGGATTTGCCCTCATCTGGCTCGTACTTTCGCATTTTTCGCATAATTGTTGGCCAGATCCAGGGCTTTTTCGGGCTTGCATCACGTAGTAATGCGGTACCACACCGAAAGAGTCAATTAAACCTGGTTGCGATTAATATTTTAGAGGATAACGCCGGTTATGTCTCGGTCAGGTCTGGGATTTGCCCTCATCTGGCTCGTTCTTTCGCATTTTTCCCATACTTGTTGGCCAGATCCTCGCCTTTTTCTGGTTTGGATCACGCAGTAGTGTGGTGCCACACCGAAACAGTCAATTAAACCTGGTTGCGAGTAATATTTTAGAGGATAACGCCGGTTATGTCTGGATTAGCACTGGGGTTTGCCCTCATCTGGCTCGTACCTTCGCATTTTTCGCATACTTGTTGGCCAGATCCTGGCCTTTTCCTGGTTTGGAACACGTAGTAATGCGGTACCACACCGAAACAGTCAATTAAACCTTGTTGCGATTAATATTTAAGAGGATAACGCCGGTATTGTCTCGGTTAGGTCTGGGATTTGCCCTCATCTGGCTCGTTCTTTCGCATTTTTCGCATACCTGTTGGACAGATCCAGGGCTTTTTCTGGCTTGCATCACGTAGTAATGCGGTACCACACCGAAACAGTCAATAAAACCTGGTTGCGATTAATATTTTGGAGCATAACGCCGGTTATGTCATGGTTAGCACTGGGATTTGCCCTCATCTGGCTCGTACTTTCGCATTTTTCTTATACTTGTTGGCCAGATCCTGGGCTTTTTCTGGTTTGGATCACGTAGTAATGTGGTACCACACTGAAACAGTCAATAGAAGCTTGTTCCGATTAGTATTTTAGAGGCAAACTCTGGTTATGCCTGGGTTAGTTCTGGTATTTGCAATCATCTGGCTCATACTTTCGCGTTTTTCGCATACTTGTTGGCCAGATCCCGGCTTTTTCCTGGTTTGCAACACGTAGTAATGCGGTATCACACCGAAACAGTCAATTAAACCTGGTTGGGATTAATATTTTGGAGGATAACGCCGGTCACGTGTTGGTAAGCACTGGGATTTGCCCTTATCTGGCTCGTACTTTCGCATTTGTCGCATACTTGTTGGCCAGATCCTGGCTTTTCGTGGTTTGGATCACGTAGTAATGTGGTATCACACTGAAACAGTCAATTAAACCTGGTTGGGATTAATATTTTAGAGGATAACGCTGGTTATGTCTGGGTTAGTTCTGGTATTTGCAATCATCTGGCACATACTTTCCAGTTTTCCGCATATCTGGTGACCAGATCCTGCGTTTTTTCTGGTTTGGATCCCGTAGTAATGTGGTTCCTCAACGAAACAGTCTATTAAACCTGGTTCCGATTAATATTTTAGAGGATAACGCTGGTTATGTGTGGGTTAGGTCTGGTATTTGCCCTCATCTGGCTCGTACTTTCGCATTTTTCGCATACTTGTTGGCCAGGTCCTCGCCTTTTTCTGCTTTGGATTACGCTGTAATGCGGTACCACACCGAAATAGTGAATTAAACCTGATTGCGAGTAATATATTCGAGGATAACGCCGGCTATGTCTTGGTTAGTTCTGGGGTTTGCCCTCATCTGGCTCGTACCTTCGCATTTTTCGCATACTTCTTGGCCAGATCCTGGCCTTTTTCTGGTTTGGAACACGTAGTAATGCGGTACAACACCGAAACAGTCAATCAAACCTGGTTGCGATTAATATTTAAGAGGATAGCGCCGGGTATGTCTCGGTTAGGTCTGGGATTTGCCCTCATCTGGCTCGTACTTTCGCATTATTCGCATACTTGTTGGCCAGATCCAGGGCTTTTCCTGGCTTGCATCACGTAGTAATGCGGTACCACACCGAACCAGTCAATTAAAGCAGGTTGCGATTAATATTTAAGAGGATACCGCCGGTTATGTCTGGGTTAGGTCTGGTATTTGCCCTCATCTGGCTCGTACTTTCGCATTTTTCGCATACTTGTTCGCCAGGTCCTCGTCTTTTTCTGGTTTGGATCACGCTGTAATGCGGTACCACACCGAAATAGTGAATTAAACCTGATTGCGAGTAATATATTCGAGGATAACGCCGGCTATGTCTTGGTTAGTTCTGGGGTTTGCCCTCATCTGGCTCGTACCTTCGCATTTTTCGCATACTTTTTGGCCAGATCCTGGCCTTCTTCTGGTTTGGAACACGTAGTAATGCGGTACCACACCGAAACAGTCAATCAAACCTGGCTGCGATTAATATTTAAGAGGATAGCGCCGGTTATGTCTCGGTTAGCACTGGGATTTGCCCTTATCTGGCTCGTACTTTCGCTTTTTTCGCATACTTGTTGGCCAGATGCTGGGTTTTTTCTGGTTTGGATCCCGTAATAATGACGGTCCACACCGAAACAGCCAATTAAACCTGGTTTCGATTAATATTTTAGAGGATAACGCCGGTTATATCTCGGTTAGGTCTAGGATTTGCCCTCATTTGGCTCGTACCTTCGCATTTTTCGCATACTTGTTGGCCAGATCCTGGCCTTTTTCTGATTTGTGTCACGTAGTAATGTGATACCACACTGAAACAGTCAATAGAAGCTGGTTCCGAATAGTATTTTAGAGGATAACGCTGGCTATGGCTGGGTTAGTTCTGGTATTTGCAATCATCTGGCTCATACTTTCGCATTCTTCGCATACTTCTTGGCCAGATCCTGGCCTTTTTCCGGTTTGAAACACGTAGTAATGCGGTACCACACCGAAACAGTCGATTAAACCTGGTTGCGATTAATATTTAAGAGGATAGCGCCGGTTATGTCTCGGTTAGGTCTGGGATTTGCCCTCATCTGGCTCGTACTTTCGCATTTTTCGCATACTTGTTGGCCAGATCCTGGCCTTTTTCTGGTTTGGATCACGTAGTAATGCGGTACCACACCGAAGCAGTCAATTAAACCTGGTTGCGGTCAATATTTTCGAGGATAATGCCGGTTATGTCTCGGATAGGTCTGGGATTTGCCCTCATCTGGCTCGTACTTTCGCATTTTTCGCATACTTGTTGGCCAGATCCTGGCCTTTTTCCGGCTTGGACCACGTAGTAATGTGGTACCACACCGAAATAGTGAAATAAACCTGATTGCGAGTAATATTTAAGAGGATAGAGCCGGTTATGTCTCGGTTAGGTCTGGGATTTGCCCTCATCTGGCACGTACTTTCGCATTTTTCGCATTCTTGTTGGCCAGAACCAGGGCTTTTTCTGGCTTGCATCACGTAGTAATGCGGTACCACACCGAAACAGTCAACTAAACCTGGTTGCGATTAATATTTTGGAGGATAACGCCGGTTATGTCTTGGTTAGGACTGGGATTTGTCCTCATCTGGCTCGTACTTTCGCATTTTTCGCATACATGTTGGCAAGATCCTGGGCTTTTTCCGGTTTGGAACACGTAGTAATGCGGTACCTCACCGAAACAATCAATTAAACCTGGTTGCGATTATTATTTAAGAGGATAGCGCCGGTTATGTCTCGGTTAGGTCTGGGGTTTGCCCTCATCTGGCTCGTACTTTCGCATTTTTCGCATACTTGTTGGCCAGGTCCTCGCCTTTTTCTGGTTTGTCTCACGCTGTAATGCGGTACCACACCGAAATAGTGAATTAAACCTGATTGCGAGTAATATTTTCAAGGATAACGCCGGCTATGTCTGGGTTAGGTCTGGTATTTGCCCTCATCTGGCTCGTACTTTCGCATTCTTCGCATACTTCTTGGCCAGATCCTGGCCTTTTTCTGGTTTGGATCACGTAGTAATGCGGTACCACACCGAAGCAGTCAATAAAAGCTGGTTGCGATTAATATTTTCGAGGATAACGCCGGTTATGTCTGGGTTAGGTCTGGTATTTGCCATCATGTGGCTCGTACATTCGCATTTTTCGCATACTTGTTGGCCAGATCCTGGCCGTTTTCTGGTTTGGAACAGGTAGTAATGCGGTACCACACCGAAACAGTCAATTATACCTGGTTGCGATTAATATTTAAGAGGATAACGCCGGTTATGTCTCGGTTAGGTCTGGGATTTGCCCTCGTCTGGCTCGTACTTTCGCATTTTTCGCATAATTGTTGGCCAGATCCAGGGCTTTTTCGGGCTTGCGTCACGTAGTAACGCGGTACCACACCGAAACAGTCAATTAAACCTGATTGCGATTAATATTTTGGAGGATAACGCCAGTTATGTCTCAGTTAGGTCTGGGATTTGCCAGCATCTGGCCCGTACTTTCGCATTTTTCGCATACTTGTTGGCCAGATCCTGGCCTTTTTCCGGCTTGGACCACGTAGTAGTGTGGTACCACACCGAAACAGTCAATTGAACCTGGTTGCGATTAATATTTTAGAGGATAACGCCGGTTATGTCTCGGTCAGGTCTGGGATTTGCCCTCATCTGGCTCGTACTTTCGCATTTTTCGCATACTTGTTGGCCAGATCCTGGCCGTTTTCTGGTTTGGAACACGTAGTAATGCGGTACCACACCGAAACAGTCAATTATACCTGGTTGCGATTAATATTTAAGAGGATAACGCCGGTTATGTCTCGGTTAGGTCTGGGATTTGCCCTCGTCTGGCTCGTACTTTCGCATTTTTCGCATAATTGTTGGCCAGATCCAGGGCTTTTTCGGGCTTGCATCACGTAGTAACGCGGTACCACACCGAAACAGTCAATTAAACCTGATTGCGATTAATATTTTGGAGGATAACGCCGGTTATGTCTCAGTTAGGTCTGGGATTTGCCAGCATCTGGCCCGTACTATCGCATTTTTCGCATACTTGTTGGCCAGATCCTGGCCTTTTTCCGGCTTGGACCACGTAGTAGTGTGGTACCACACCGAAACAGTCAATTGAACCTGGTTGCGATTAATATTTTAGAGGATAACGCCGGTTATGTCTCGGTCAGGTCTGGGATTTGCCCTCATCTGGCTCGTACTTTCGCATTTTTCGCATACTTGTTGGCCAGATCCCGGCCTTTTTCCGGCTTAGACCATGTAGTAATGTGGTACCACACCGAAATAGTGAATTAAACCTGATTGCGAGTAATATTTAAGAGGATAGCGCCTGTTCTGTCTCGGTGAGGTCTGGGATTTGCCCTCATCTGGCTCGTACATTCGCATTTTTCCCATACTTGTTGGCCAGATCCTCGCCTTTTTCCGGCTTGGACCACGTAGTAATGTGGTACCACACCGAAACAGTCAATTAAACCTGGTTGCGATTAATATTTTGGAGGATAACGCCGGTTATGTCTTGGTTAGCACTGGGATTTGCCCTCATCTGGCTCGTACTTTCGCATTTTTCGCATACTTGTTGGCCAGATCCTGGCTTTTTTCTGGCTTGGACCACGTAGTAATGTGGTATCACACTGAAACAGTCAATTAAACCTGGTTGCGAGTAATATTTTAGAGGATAACGCCGGATATGACTGGGATAGGTCTGGTATTTGCCCTCATCTGGCTCGTACTTTCGCATTCTTCGCATACTTCTTGACCAGATCCTGGCCTTTTTCTTGTTTGGATCACGTAGTAATGCGGTATCACACCGATGCAGTCAATTAAACCTGGTTGCGATTAATATTTAAGAGGATAGCGCCGGTTATGTCTCGGTCAGGTCTGGGATTTGCCACCATCTGGCCCGTACTTTCGCATTTTTCGCATACTTGTTGGCCAGATCCTGGCCTTTTTCCGTCTTGGACCACGTAGTAATGTGGTACCACACCGAAACAGTCAATTAAACCTGGTTGCGATTAATATTTTGGAGGATAACGCCGGTTATGTCTTGGTTAGCACTGGGATTTGCCCTCATCTGGCTCGTACTTTCGCATTTTTCGCATACTTGTTGGCCATATCCTGGCTTTTTTCTGGCTTGGACCACGTAGTAATGTGGTGTCACACTGAAACAGTCTATTAAACCTGGTTGCGAGTAATATTTTAGAGGATAACGCCGGATATGACTGGGATAGGTCTGGTATTTGCCCTCATCTGGCTCGTACTTTCGCATTCTTCGCATACTTCTTGACCAAATCCTGGCCTTTTTCTTGTTTGGATCACGTAGTAATGTGGTATCACACTGAAACAGTCAACTAAACCTGGTTGCGAGTAATATTTTAGAGGATAACGCCGGATATGTCTGTATTAGGACCGGGATTTGCCCTCATCTGGCTCGTACTTTCGCATTTTTCGCATACTTGTTGGCCAGGTCCTCGCCATTTTCTGGTTTGTCTCACGCTGTAATGCGGTACCACACCGAAATAGTGAATTAAACCTGATTGCGAGTAATATTTTCGAGGATAACGCCGGCTATGTCTGGGTTAGGTCTGGCATTTGCCCTCATCTGGCACGTACTTTCGCATTCTTCGCATACTTCTTGGCCAGATCCTGGCTTTTTTCTGGCTTGGACCACGTAGTAATGTGGTATCACACTGAAACAGTCAACTAAACCTGGTTGCGAATAATATTTTCGAGGATAACGCCGGATATGTCTGGGTTAGGGTTGGTATTTGCCATCATCTGGCTCGTACATTCGCATTTTTCGCATACTTGTTGGCCAGATCCTGGCCTTTTTCTGGTTTGGAACACGTAGTAATGCGGTACCACACCGAAACAGTCAATTATACCTGGTTGCGATTAATGTTTAAGAGGATAACGCCGGCTATGTCTCGGTTAGGTCTGGGATTTGCCACCATCTGGCCCGTACTTTCGCATTTTTCGCATACTTGTTGGCCAGATCCTGGCCTTTTTCCGGCTTGGACCACGTAGTAATGTGGTACCACACCGAAACAGTCAATTAAACCTGGTTGCGATTAATATTTTAGAGGATAACGCCGGTTATGTCTCGGTCAGGTCTGGGATTTGCCCTCATCTGGCTCGTACTTTCGCATTTTTCGCATACTTGTTGGCCAGATCCTGGCCTTTTTCCGGCTTGGACCACGTAGTAATGTGGTACCACACCGAAATAGTGAATTAAACCTGATTGCGAGTAATATTTAAGAGGATAGCGCCTGTTCTGTCTCGGTTAGGTCTGGGATTTGCCCTCATCTTGCTCGTACATTCGCATTTTTCGCATATTTGTTGGCCAGATCCTGGCCTTTTTCTGGTTTGGAGCACGTAGTAATGCGGTACCACACCGAAACAGTCAATTATACCTGGTTACGATTAATATTTAAGCGGATAACGCCGGTTATGTCTCGGATAGGTCTGGGATTTGCCCTCATCTGGCTCGTACCTCCGCATTTTTCGCATACTTGTTGGCCAGATCCTGGCTTTTTTGTGGCTTGGACCACGTAGTAATGTGGTATCACACTGAAACAGTCATTTAAACCTGGTTGCGAGTAATATTTTAGAGGATAACGCCGGATATGTCTGAGTTAGGTCTGGGATTTGCCCTCATCTGGCTCGTACTTTCGCATTTTTCGCATACTTGTTGGCCAGGTCCTCGCCTTTTTCTGGTTTGGATCACGCTGTAATGCGGTACCACACCGAAATAGTGAATTAAACCTGATTGCGAGTAATATTTTCAAGGATAACGCCGGCTATGACTGGGATAGGTCTGGTATTTGCCCTCATCTGGCTCGTACTTTCGCATTCTTCGCATACTTCTTGACCAGATCCTGGCCTTTTTTTGGTTTGGATCACGTAGTAATGCGGTACCACACCGATGCAGTCAATTAAACCTGGTTGCGATTAATATTTAAGAGGATAGCGCCGGTTATGTCTCGGTTAGGTCTGGGATTTGCCCTCATCTGGCTCGTACTTTCGCATTTTTTGCATACTTGTTGGCCAGATCCTGGCTTTTCATAGTTTGGATCACGTAGTAATGCGGTACCACACCGAAGCAGTCAATTAAACCTGGTTGCGATTAATATTTTCGAGGATAACGCCGGTTATGTCTCGGTCAGGTCTGGGAATTGCCCTCATCTGGCTCGTACTTTCGCATTTTTTGCATACTTGTTGGCCAGATCCTGGCCTTTTTCTGGTTTGGAACACGTAGTAATGCGGTACCACACCGAAACAGTCTATTAAACCTGGTTGCGATTAATATTTTCGAGGATAACGCCGGTTATGTCTCGGTCAGGTCTGGGAATTGCCCTCATCTGGCTCGTACTTTCGCATTTTTTGCATACTTGTTGGCCAGATCCTGGCCTTTTTCTGGTTTGTCTCACGCTGTAATGCGGTACCACACCGAAATAGTCAATTAAACCTGGTTGCGATTTATATTTAAGAGTATAACGCCAGTTATGTCTCGGTTAGGTCTGGGATTGGCCCTCATCTGGCTCGTACTTTCGCATTTTTCGCATAATTGTTGGCCAGATCCAGGGCTTTCTCGGGCTTGCATCACGTAGTAATGCGGTACCACACCGAAACAGTCAATTAAACCTGATTGTGATTAATATTTTCGAGGATAACGCCGGCTATGTCTCGGTTAGGTCTGGGATTTGCCACCATCTGACCCGTACTTTCGCATTTTTCGCATACTTGTTGGCCAGATCATGGCCTTTTTCCGGCTTGGACCACGTAGTAATGTGGTACCACACCGAAACAGTCAATTAAACCTGGTTGCGATTAATATTTTAGAGGATAACGCCGGTTATGTCTCGGTCAGGTCTGGGAATTGCCCTCATCTGGCTCGTACTTTCGCATTTTTTGCAAACTTGTTGGCCAGATCCTGGCTTTTCATGGGTTGGATCACGTAGTAATGCGGTACCACACCGAGGCAGTCAATTAAACCTGGTTGCGATTAATATTTTAGAGGATAACGCCGGTTATGTCTCGGTCAGGTCTGGGAAATGCCCTCATCTGGCTCGTACTTTCGCATTTTTTGCATACTTGTTGGCCAGATCCTGGCCTTTTCCTGGTTTGGAACACGTAGTAATGCGGTACCACACCGAAACAGTCTATTAAACCTGGGTCCGATTAATATTTTAGAGGATAACGCCGGTTATGTCTCGGTCAGGTCTGGGAATTGCCCTCATCTGGCTCGTACTTTCGCATTTTTCTTATACCTGTTGGCCAGATCCTGGGCTTTTTCTGGTTTGGATCACGTAGTAATGTGGTACCACACTGAAACAGTCAACAGAAGCTTGTTCCGATTAGTATTTTAGAGGCAAACTCTGGTTATGCCTGGGTTAGTTTTGGTATTTGCAATCATCTGGCTCATACTTTCGCGTTTTTCGCATACTTGTTGGCCAGATCCTGGCTTTTTTCTGGCTTGGACCACGTAGTAATGTGGTATCACACTGAAACAGTCAATTAAACCTGGGTCCGATTAATATTTTAGAGGATAACGCTGGTTATGTCTGGGTTAGTTCTGGTATTTGCAATCATCTGGCTCATACTTTCCAGTTTTTCGCATATTTGTTAGGCAGATCCTGCGTTTTTTCTGGTTTGGATCCCGTAGTAATGTGGTTCCTCAACGAAACAGTCTATTAAACCTGGTTCCGATTAATATTTTAGAGTATAACGCTGGTTATGTCTGGGCTAGGTCTGGTATTTGCCCTCATCTGGCTCGTACGTTCGCATTTTTCGCTTACTTGTTGGCCAGATACTGGCCTTTTTCTGGTTTTGATCACGTAGTAATGCGGTACCACACCGAAACAGTCAATTGAACCTGGTTGCGATTAATATTTTAGAGTATAACGCCGGTTATGTCCCGGTCAGGTCTGAGAATTGCCCTCATCTGGCTCGTACTTTCACATTTTTCGCATACTTGTTCGCCAGATCCTGTCCTTTTTCCGGCTTGGAGCACGTAGTAATGCGGTACCACACCGAAACAGTCATTTAAACCTGGTTGCGATTAATACTTTAGGGGAGAACGCCGGTAATGTCTCGGCCAGGTCTGTGAATTGCCCTCATCTGGCTCGTACTTTCGCATTTTTCGCATACTTGTTGGCCAGATCCTCGCCTTTTTCTGGTTTGCATCACGCAGTAGTGCGGTACCACACCGAAATAGTCAATTAAACCTGGTTACGAGTAATATTTTAGAGGATAACGCCGGTTATGTCTTGGTTAGGGCTGGAATTTGTCCTCATCTGGTTCGTACTTTCGCATTTTTCGCATACTTGTTGGCCAGGTCCTCGCCTTTTTCTGGTTTGGATCACGCTGTAATGCGGTACCACACCGAAATAGTGAATTAAACCGGATTGCGAGTAATATTTAAGAGGATAGCACCGGTTCTGTCTCGGTTAGGTCTGGGATTTGCCCTCATCTGGCCCGTACTTTCGCATTTTTCGCATACTTGTTGGCAAGATCCTGGGCTTTTTCCGGTTTGGAACACGTAGTAATGCGGTACCACACCGAAACAGTCAATTAAACCTGGTTACGATTAATATTTTGGAGGATAACGCCGGTTATGTCTCGGTTAGGTCTGGGATTTGCCCTCATCTGGCACGTACTTTCGCATTCTTCGCATACTTCTTGGCCAGATCCTGGCTTTTTTCTGGCTTGGACCACGTAGTAATGTGGTATCACACTGAAACAGTAAACTAAACCTGGTTGCGAGTAATATTTTAGAGGACAACGCCGGATATGTCTGGATTAGGACCGGGATTTGCCCTCATCTGGCTCGCACTTTCGCATTTTTCGCATACTTGATGGCCAGGTCCTCGCCTTTTTCTGGTTTGTCTCACGCTGTAATGCGGTACCACACCGAAATAGTGAATTAAACCTGATTGCGAGTAATATTTTCGAGGATAACGCCGGCTATGTCTGGGTTAGGTCTGGCATTTGCCCTCATCTGGCACGTACTTTCGCATTCTTCGCATACTTCTTGGCCAGATCCTGGCCTTTTTCTGGTTTGGATCACGTAGTAATGCGGTACCACACCGAAGCAGTCAATTAAAGCTGGTTGCGATTAATATTTTCGAGGATAACGCCGGTTATGTCTGGGTAAGGGTTGGTATTTGCCATCATCTGGCTCGTACATTCGCATTTTTCGCATACTTGTTGGCCAGATCCTGGCCTTTTTCTGGTTTGGAACACGTAGTAATGCGGTACCACACCGAAACAGTCAATTATACCTGGTTGCGATTAATATTTAAGAGGATAACGCCGGTTATGTCTCGGTTAGGTCTGGGATTTGCCACCATCTGGCCCGTACTTTCGCATTTTTCGCATACTTGTTGGCCAGATCCTGGCCTTTTTCCGGCTTGGACCACGTAGTAATGCGGTACCACACCGAAACAGTCAATTATACCTGGTTACGATTAATATTTAAGAGGATAACGCCGGTTATGTCTCGGTTAGGTCTGGGATTTGCCCTCATCTGGCTCGTACTTTCGCATTTTTCGCATAATTGTTGGCCAGATCCAGGGCTTTTTCGGGCTTGCATCACGTAGTAATGCGGTACCACACCGAAACAGTCAATAAAACCTGATTGCGATTAATATTTTGGAGGATAACGCCGGTTATGTCTCGGTTAGGTCTGGGATTTGCCTCCATCTGGCCCGTACTTTCGCATTTTTCGCACACTTGTTGGCCAGATCCAGGTCTTTTTCTGGCTTGCATCACGTAGTAATGCGGTACCACACCGAAACAGACAATTAAACCTGGTTGCGATTAATATTTTCAGGATAACGCCGGATATGTCTTGGTTAGCACTGGGATTTGCCCTCATCTGGCTCGTACTTTCGCATTTTTCGCATACTTGTTGGCCAGATCCTGGCTTTTTTCTGGTTTGGATCACGCTGTAATGCGGTACCACACCGAAATAGTGAATTAAACCTGATTGCGAGTAATATTTTCGAGGATAACGCCGGCTATGACTGGGATAGGTCTGGTATTTGCCCTCATCTGGCTCGTACTTTCGCATTTTTCGCATACTTGTTGTCCAGATCCTGGCTTTTCATGGTTTGGATCACGTAGTAATGCGGTACCACACCGAAGCAGTCAATTAAACCTGGTTGCGAGTAATATTTTAGAGGATAACGCCGGATATGTCTGAGTTAGCTCTGGTATTTGCCCTCATCTGGCTCGTACATTCGCATTTTTCGCATACTTGTTGGCCAGATCCTGGTCTTTTTCTGGTTTGGAACACGTAGTAATGCGGTACCACACCGAAACAGTCATTTATACCTGGTTGCGATTAATATTTAAGAGGATAACGCCGGTTATGTCTCGGTTAGGTCTGGGATTTGCCCTCATCTGGCTCGTACTTTCGCATTTTTTGCATACTTGTTGGCCAGATCCTGGCTTTTCATGGTTTGGATCACGTAGTAATGCGGTACCACACCGAAACAGACAATTTAACCTGGTTGCGATTAATATTTTGGAGCATAACGCCGGTTATGTCATGGTTAGCACTGGGATTTGCCCACATCTGGCTCGTACTTCCGCATTTTTCTTATACTTGTTGGCCAGACCCTGGCCTTTTTCTGGTTTGGATCACGTAGTAATGTGGTACCACACTGAAACAGTCAATAGAAGCTTGTTCCTATTAGTATTTTAGAGGCAAACTCTGGTTATGCCTGGGTTAGTTCTGGTATTTGCAATCATCTGGCTCATACTTTCGCATTTTTCGCATACTTGTTGGCCAGATCCTGTCCTTTTTCCGGCTCGGACCACGTAGTAATGTGGTATCACACTGAAACAGTCAATTAAACCTGGGTCCGAGTAATAGTTTAGAGGATAACGCTGGTTATGTCTGGGTTAGTTCTCGTATTTGCAATCATCTGGCTCATACTTTCGCGTTTTTCGCATACTTGTTGGCCAGATCCTGGCTTTTTTCTGGCTTGGACCACGTAGTAATGTGGTATCACACTGAAACAGTCAATTAAACCTGGGTCCGAGTAATATTTTTGAGGATAACGCCGGATATGTCTGAGTTAGCTCTGGTATTTGCCCTCATCTGGCTCGTACTTTCGCATTTTTCGCAAACTTGTTGGCCAGATCCTGGCTTTTTTCTGGTTTGGATCACGCTGTAATGCGGTACCACACCGAAATAGTGAATTAAACCTGATTGCGAGTAATATTTTCGAGGATAACGCCGGTTATGTCTGGGCTAGGTCTGGTATTTGCCCTCATCCGGCTCGTACGTTCGCATTTTTCGCTTACTTGTTGGCCAGATCCTGGCCTTTTTCTGGTTTGGAACACGTAGTAATGCGGTACCACACCGAAACAGTCAATTAAACCTGGCTGCGATTAATATTTAAGAGGATAACGCCGGTTATGTCTCGGTCAGGTCTGGGAATTGCCCTCATCTGGCTCGTACTTTCGCATTTTTCGCATACTTGTTGGCCAGATCCTGTCCTTTTTCCGGCTTGGACCACGTAGTAATGCGGTACCACACCGAAATAGTCAATTAAACCTGGTTGCGAGTAATATTTTTGAGGATAACGCCGGTTATGTCTGGGTTAGGTGTGGGGTTTGCCCTCATCTGGCTCGTACTTTCGCATTTTTCGCATACTTGTTGGCCAGATCCTGGCCTTTTTCTGGTTTGGAACACGTAGCAATGCGGTACCACACCGAAACAGTCAATTAAACCTGGCTGCGATTAATATTTAAGAGGATAACGCCGGTTATGTCTCGGTCAGGTCTGGGAATTGCCCTCTGGCTCGTACTTTCGCATTTTCCGCATACTTGTTGGCCAGATCCTGGGCTTTTTCTGGTTCGGATCACGTAGTAATGTGGTACCACACTGAAACAGTCAATAAAAGCTTGTTCCGATTAGTATTTTAGAGGATAACGCTGGCTGTGTCTGGGTTAGTCATGGTATTTGCAATCATCTGGCTCGTACTTTCGAATTTTTCGCATACCTGTTGGCCAGATCCTCGCCTTTTTCTGGTTTGGATCACGCAGTAGTGCGGTACCACACCGAAATAGTCAATTAAACCTGGTTGCGAGTAATATTTTAGAGGATAACGCCGGTTATGTCTGGGTTAGGTCTGGGGTTTGCCCTCATCTGGCTCGTACCTTCGCATTTTTCGCATACTTCTTGGCCATATCCCGGCCTTTTTCTGGTTTGGAACACGTAGTAATGCGGTACCACACCGAAACAGTCAATCAAACCTGGTTGCGATTAATATTTAAGAGGATAGCGCCGGTTATGTCTCGGTTAGGTCTGGGATTTGCCCTCATCTGGCTCGTACTTTCGCATTTTTCGCATACTTGTTGGCCAGATCCGGGGCTTTTTCTGGCTTGCATCACGTAGTAATGAGGTACCACACCGAAGCATTCAATTAAAGCTGGTTGCGATTAGTATTTTAGAGGTAAACTCTGGTTATGTCTGGGTTAGTTCTGGTATTTGCAATCATCTGGCTCATACTTTCGCATTTTTCGCATAGTTGTTGGCCAGGTCCTCGCCTTTTTCTGGTTTGGATCACGCTGTAATGCGGTACCACTCCGAAATAGTGAATTAAACCTGATTGCGAGTAATATTTAAGAGGATAGCGCCGGTTCTGTCTCGGTTAGGTCTGGGATTTGCCCTCATCTGGCTCGTACTTTCGCATTTTTCGCATACTTGTTTGCCAGATCCAGGTCTTTTTCTGGCTTGGACCACGTAGCAATGTGGTATCACACTGAAACAGTCAATTAAACCTGGTTGCGAGTAATATTTTAGAGGATAACGCCGGATATGTCTGGGTTAGGTCTGGGATTTGCCCTCACCTGGCTCGTACTTTCGCATTTTTCGCATACTTGTTGGCCAGATCCTCGCCTTTTTCTGGTTTGGATCACGCAGTAGTGCGGTACCACACCGAAATAGTCAATTAAACCTGGTTGCGAGTAATATTTTAGAGGATAACGCCGGTTATGTCTGGGTTAGGTCTGGGGTTTGCCCTCATCTGGCTCGTACCTTCGCATTTTTCGCTTACTTCTTGGCCAGATCCTGGCCTTTTTCTGGTTTGGAACACGTAGTAATGCGGTACCACACCGAAACAGTCAATCAATCCTGGTTGCGATTAATATTTAAGAGGAGAGCGCCGGTTATGTCTCGGTTAGGTCTGGGATTTGCCCTCATCTGGCTCGTACTTTCGCATTTTTCGCATACTTGTTGGCCAGATCCAGGGCTTTTCCTGGCTTGCATCACGTAGTAATGCGGTACCACATCGAAACAGTCAGTTAAACCTGGTTGCGACTAATATTTTGGAGGATAACGCCGGTTACGTCTTGGTTAGCACTGGGATTTGCCCTCATCTGGCTCGTACCTTCGCATTTTTCGCATACTTGTTGGCCAGATCCTGGCCATTTCCTGTTTTGGAACACGTAGTAATGTGGTACCACACTGAAACAGTCAATAGAAGCTTGCTCCGATTAGTATTTTAGAGGCAAACTCTGGTTATGCCTGGGTTAGTTCTGGTATTTGCAATCATCTGGCTCATACTTTCGCGTTTTTCGCATACGTGTTGGCCAGATCCTGGCTTTTTCCTGGCATGGACCACGTAGTAATGTGGTGTCACACTGAAACAGTCAATTAAACCTGGGTCCGATTAATATTTTAGAGGATAACGCTGGTTATGTCTGGGTTAGTTCAGGTATTTGCAATCATCTGGCTCATACTTTCCAGTTTTTCGCATATTTGTTGGCCAGATCCTGCGTTTTTTCTGGTATGGATCCCGTAGTAATGTGGTTCCTCAACGAAACAGTCAATCAAACCTGGTTGCGATTAATATATAAGAGGATAGCGCCGGTTATGTCTCGGTTAGGTCTGGGATTTGCCCTCATCTGGCTCGTACTTTCGCATTTTTCGCATACTTGTTGGCCAGATCCAGGGCTTTTCCTGGCTTGCATCACGTAGTAATGCGGTACCACACCGAAACAGTCAGTTAAACCTGGTTGCGATTAATATTTTGGAGGATAACGCCGGTTACGTCTTGGTTAGCACTGGGACTTGCCCTTATCTGGCTCGTACTTTCGCATTTTTCGCATACTTGTTGGCCAGATCCTGGCTTTTCGTGGTTTGGATCACGTAGTAATGCGGTACCACACCGAAGCAGTCAATTAAAGCTGGTTGCGACTAATATTTTCGAGGATAACGCCGGTTATGTCTGGGTTAGGCCTGGTATTTGCCATCATCTGGCTCGTACATTCGCATTTTTCGCATACTTGTTGGCCAGATCCTGCCCTTTTTCTGGTTTGGAACACGTAGTAATGCGGTACCACACCGAAGCAGTCAATTATACCTGGTTGCGATTAATATTTAAGAGGATAACGCCGGTTATGTCTTGGTTAGGTCTGGGATTTGCCCTCATCTGGCTCGTACTTTCGCATTTTTCGCATAATTGTTGGCCAGATCCAGGGCTTTTTCGGGCTTGCATCACGTAGTAATGCGGTACCACACCGAAAGAGTCAATTAAACCTGGTTGCGATTAATATTTTAGAGGATAACGCCGGTTATGTCTCGGTCAGGTCTGGGATTTGCCCTCATCTGGCTCGTTCTTTCGCATTTTTCCCATACTTGTTGGCCAGATCCTCGCCTTTTTCTGGTTTGGATCACGCAGTAGTGTGGTGCCACACCGAAACAGTCAATTAAACCTGGTTGCGAGTTATATTTTAGAGGATAACGCCGGTTATGTCTGGATTAGGACTGGGGTTTGCCTTCATCTGGCTCGTACCTTCGCATTTTTCGCATACTTGTTGGCCAGATCCTGGCCTTTTCCTGGTTTGGAACACGTAGTAATGCGGTACCACACCGAAACAGTCAATTAAACCTGGTTGCGATTAATATTTAAGAGGATAACGCCGGTATTGTCTCGGTTAGGTCTGGGATTTGCCCTCATCTGGCTCGTTCTTTCGCATTTTTCGCATACCTGTTGGACAGATCCAGGGCTTTTTCTGGCTTGCATCACGTAGTAATGCGGTACCACACCGAAACAGTCAATAAAACCTGGTTGCGATTAATATTTTGGAGCATAACGCCGGTTATGTCATGGTTAGCACTGGGATTTGCCCTCATCTGGCTCGTACTTTCGCATTTTTCTTATACTTGTTGGCCAGATCCTGGGCTTTTTCTGGTTTGGATCACGTAGTAATGTGGTACCACACTGAAACAGTCAATAGAAGCTTGTTCCGATTAGTATTTTAGAGGCAAACTCTGGTTATGCCTGGGTTAGTTCTGGTATTTGCAATCATCTGGCTCATACTTTCGCGTTTTTCGCATACTTGTTGGCCAGATCCCGGCTTTTTCCTGGTTTGGAACACGTAGTAATGCGGTATCACACCGAAACAGTCAATTAAACCTGGTTGCGATTAACATTTTAGAGGATAACGCTGGTTATGTCTGGGTTAGTTCTGGTATTTGCAATCATCTGGCTCATACCTTCCAGTTTTTCGCATATTTGTTGGCCAGATCCTGCGTTTTTTCTGGTTTGGATCCCGTAGTAATGTGGTTCCTCAACGAAACAGTCTATTAAACCTGGCTCCGATTAATATTTTAGAGGATACCGCCGGTATTGTCTCGGTTAGGTCTGGGATTTGCCCTCATCTGGCTCGTTCTTTCGCATTTTTCGCATACTTTTTGGCCAGATCCTGGCCTTTTTCTGGTTTGGAACACGTAGCAATGCGGTACCACACCGAAACAGTCAATTAAACCTGATTGCGATTAATATTTTGGAGGATAACGCCGGTTATGTCTCGGTCAGGTCTGGGATTTGCCCTCATCTGGCTCGTTCTTTCGCATTTTTCCCATACTTGTTGGCCAGATCCTCGCCTTTTTCTGGTTTGGATCACGCTGTAATGCGGTACCACACCGAAATAGTGAATTAAACCTGATTGCGAGTAATATATTCGAGGATAACGCCGGTTATGTCTGGATTAGGACTGGGGTTTGCCCTCATCTGGCTCGTACCTTCGCATTTTTCGCATACTTGTTGGCCAGATCCTGGCCTTTTCCTGGTTTGGAACACGTAGTAATGCGGTACCACACCGAAACAGTCAATTAAACCTGGTTGCGATTAATATTTAAGAGGATGACGCCGGTATTGTCTCGGTTAGGTCTGGGATTTGCCCTCATCTGGCTCGTTCTTTCGCATTTTTCGCATACCTGTTGGACAGATCCAGGGCATTTTCTGGCTTGCATCACGTAGTAATGCGGTACCACACCGAAACAGTCAATAAAACCTGGTTGCGATTAATATTTTGGAGCATAACGCCGGTTATGTCATGGTTAGCACTGGGATTTGCCCTCATCTGGCTCGTACTTTCGCATTTTTCTTATACTTGTTGGCCAGATCCTGGGCTTTTTCTGGTTTGGATCACGTAGTAATGTGGTACCACACTGAAACAGTCAATAGAAGCTTGTTCCGATTAATATTTTAGAGGCAAACTCTGGTTATGCCTGGGTTAGTTCTGGTATTTGCAATCATCTGGCTCATACTTTCGCGTTTTTCGCATACTTGTTGGCCAGATCCCGGCTTTTTCCTGGTTTGGAACACGTAGTAATGCGGTATCACACCGATACAGTCAATTAAACCTGATTGCGATTAATATTTTGGAGGATAACGCCGGTTATGTCTCGGTCAGGTCTGGGATTTGCCCTCATCTGGCTCGTTCTTTCGCATTTTTCCCATACTTGTTGGCCAGATCCTCGCCTTTTTCTGGTTTGGATCACGCAGTAGTGTGGTACCACACCGAAACAGTCAATTAAACCTGGTTGCGAGTAATAGTTTAGGGGATAACGCCGGTTATGTCTGGGTTAGGTCTGGGGTTTGCCCTCATCTGGCTCGTACCTTCGCATTTTTCGCATACTTGTTGGCCAGATCCTGGGCTTGTTCTGGTTTGGATCACGTAGTAATGTGGTACCACACTGAAACAGTCAATAGAAGCTTGTTCCGATTAGTATTTTAGAGGCAAACTCTGGTTATGCCTGGGTTAGTTCTGGTATTTGCAGTCATCTGGCTCATACTTTCGCGTTTTTCGCATACTTGTTGGCCAGATCCTGGCTTTTTTCTGGCTTGGACCACGTAGTAATGTGGTATCACACTGAAACAGTCAATTAAACCTGGTTGGGATTAACATTTTGGAGGATAACGCCGGTTACGTCTTGGTAAGCACTGGGATTTGCCCTTATCTGGCTCGTACTTTCGCATTTGTCACATACTTGTTGGCCAGATCCTGGCTTTTCGTGGTTTGGATCACGTAGTAATGCGGTACAACACCGAAACAGTCAATCAAACCTGGTTGCGATTAATATTTAAGAGGATAGCGCCGGTTATGTCTCGGTTAGGTCTGGGATTTGCCCTCATCTGGCTCGTTCTTTCGCATTTTTCCCATACTTGTTGGCCAGATCCTCGCCTTTTTCTGGTTTGGATCACGCAGTAGTGTGGTACCACACCGAAACAGTCAATTAAACCTGGTTGCGAGTAATATTTTAGGGGATAACGCCGGTTATGTCTGGGTTAGGTCTGGGGTTTGCCCTCATCTGGCTCGTACTTTCGCATTTTTCTTATACTAATTGGCCAGATCCTGGGATTTTTCTGGTTTGGATCACGTAGTAATGTGGTACCACACTGAAACAGTCAATAGAAGCTTGTTCCGATTAGTATTTTAGAGGCGAACTCTGGTTATGCCTGGGTTAGTTCTGGTATTTGCAATCATCTGGCTCATACTTCCGCGTTTTTCGCATACTTGTTGGCCAGATCCTGGCTTTTTTCGGGCTTGTACCACGTAGTAATGCGGTACCACACAGAAACAGTCAATTAAACCTGGTTGCGAGTAATATTTAAGAGGATAGCGCCGCTTATGTCTCGGTTAGGTCTGGGATTTGCTCTCATCTGGCACGTACTTTCGCATTTTTCGCATTCTTGTTGGCCAGAACCAGGGCTTTTTCTGGCTTGCATCACGTAGTAATGCGGTACCACACCGAAACACTCAACTAAACCTGGTTGCGTTTAATATTTTGGAGGATAACGCCGGTTATGTCTTGGTTAGCACTGGGATTTGCCCTCATCTGGCTCGTACTTTCGCATTTTTCGCATAGTTGTTGGCCAGGTCCTCGCCTTTTTCTGGTTTGGATCACGCTGTAATGCGGTACCACACCGAAATAGTGAATTAAACCTGATTGCGAGTAATATTTAAGAGGATAGCGCCGGTTCTGTCTCGGTTAGGTCTGGGATTTGCCCTCATCTGGCTCGTACTTTCGCACTTTTCGCATACTTGTTGGCAAGATCCTGGGCTTTTTCTGGTTTGGATCACGTAGTAATGCGGTGCCACACCGAAGCAGTCAATTAAACCTGGTTGCGGTTAATATTTTCGAGGATAACGCCGGTTATGTCTGGGTTAGGTCTGGTATTTGCACTCATCTGGCTCGTACTTTCGCATTCTTCGCATACTTCTTGGCCAGATCCTGGGCTTTTTCTGGTTTGGAACACGTACTAATGCGGTACCACACCGAAACAGTCAATTAAACCTGGAAGCGATTATTATTTAACAGGATAGCGCCGGTTATGTCTCGGTTAGGTCTGGGGTTTGCCCTCATCTGACTCGTACTTTCGCATTTTTCGCATACTTGTTGGCCAGATCCTGGCTTTTTTCTGGCTTGGACCACGTAGTAATGTGGTATCACACTGAAACAGTCAATTAAACCTGGTTGCGAGTAATATTTAAGAGGATAGCGCCGGTTCTGTCTCGGTTAGGTCTGGGATTTGCCCTCATCTGGCTCGTACTTTCGCACTTTTCGCATACTTGTTGGCAAGATCCTGGGCTTTTTCTGGTTTGGATCACGTAGTAATGTGGTACCACACTGAAACAGTCAATAAGAGCTTGTTCCGATTAGTATTTTAGAGGATAACGCCGGTTATGTCTGGGTTAGGTCTGGTATTTGCCCTCATCTGGCTCGTACTTTCGCATTCTTCGCATACTTCTTGGCCAGATCCTGGGCTTTTTCTGGTTTGGAACACGTACTAATGCGGTACCACACCGAAACAGTCAATTAAACCTGGTTGCGATTATTATTTAACAGGATAGCGCCGGTTATGTCTCGGTTAGGTCTGGTATTTGCCCTCATCTGGCTCGTACTTTCGCATTCTTCGCATACTTCTTGGCCAGATCCTGGGCTTTTTCTGGTTTGGAACACGTACTAATGCGGTACCACACCGAAACAGTCAATTAAACCTGGTTGCGATTATTATTTAACAGGATAGCGCCGGTTATGTCTCGGTTAGGTCTGGGGTTTGCCCTCATCTGACTCGTACTTTCGCATTTTTCGCATACTTGTTGGCCAGGTCCTCGCCTTTTTCTGGTTTGGATCACGCTGTAGTGCGGTGCCACACCGAAATAGTGAATTAAACCTGATTGCGAGTAATATTTAAGAGGATAGCGCCGGTTCTGTCTCGGTTAGGTCTGGGATTTGCCCTCATCTGGCTCGTACTTTCGCACTTTTCGCATACTTGTTGGCAAGATCCTGGGCTTTTTCTGGTTTGGATCACGTAGTAATGTGGTACCACACTGAAACAGTCAATAAGAGCTTGTTCCGATTAGTATTTTAGAGGAAAACTCTGGTTATGTCTGGGTTAGTTCTGGTATTTGTAATCATCTATCTCATACTTTCGCGTTTTTCGCATACTTGTTGGCCAGATCCTGGCCCTTTTCTGGTTTGGATCACGTAGTAATGTGGTACAACACTGAAACAGTAATGCGGTTCCACACCGAAACAGACAATTAAACCTGGTTGCGATTAATATTTTAGAGGATAACGCCGGTTATGCCTCGGTTAGGTCTGGGATTTGCCCTCATCTGGCTCGTACTTTCGCATTTTTCGCATTCTTGTTGGCCAGATCCAGGGCTTTTTCTTGCTTGCATCACGTAGTAATGCGATACCACACCGAAACAGTCAACTAAACCTGGTTGCGATTCATATTTTGTAGGATTTCGCCGGTTATGTCTTGGTTAGGACTGGGATTTGCCATTATCTGGCTCGTACTTTCGCATTTTTCGCTTACTTGTTGGCCAGATACAAGGCTTTTTCTGGCTTGTATCACGTAGTAATGCGGTACCACACCGACACAGTCATTTAAACTTGGTTGCGATAAAAATTTTAGAGGATAACGCCGGTTATGTCTCGGTTAGGTCTGGGATTTGCCCTCATCTGGCTCGTACTTTCGCATTTTTCGCATACTTGTTGGCCAGATCCAGGGCTTTTCCTGGCTTGCATCACGTAGTAATGCGGTACCACACCGAAACAGTCAGTTAAACCTGGTTGCGATTAATATTTTGGAGGATAACGCCGGTTATGCCTCGGTTAGGTCTGGGATTTGCCCTCATCTGGCTCGTACTTTCGCATTTTTCGCATTCTTGTTGGCCAGATCCAGGGCTTTTTCTTGCTTGCATCACGTAGTAATGCGATACCACACCGAAACAGTCAACTAAACCTGGTTGCGATTCATATTTTGTAGGATTTCGCCGGTTATGTCTCGGTTAGGTCTGGGATTTGCCACCATCTGGCCCGTACTTTCGCATTTTTGGCATACTTGTTGGCCAGATCCTGGCCTTTTCCCGGCTTGGACCACGTAGTAATGTGGTACCACACCGAAACAGTCAATTAAACCTGGTTGCGATTAATATTTTAGAGGATAACGCCGGTTATGTCTCGGTCAGGTCTGGGATTTGCCCTCATCTGGCTCGTTCTTTCGCATTTTTCGCATACTTGTTGGCCAGATCCTGGCTTTTTTCTGGCTTGGATCACGTAGTAATGCGGTACCACACCGAAACAGTCAATTGAACCTGGTTGCGATTAATATTTTAGAGGATAACGCCGGTTATGTCTCGGTCAGGTCTGAGAATTGCCCTCATCTGGCTCGTACTTTCGCATTTTTCGCATACTTGTTGGCCAGATCCTGGGCTTTTTCTGGTTTGGATCACGTAGTAATGCGGTAGCACACCGAAACAGTCAATTAAACTTGGTTGCGATTAATATTTTAGAGGATAACGCCGGTTATGTCTCGGTTAGCTCTGGGATTTGCCCTCATCTGGCTCGTACCTTCGCATTTTTCGCATACTTGTTGGCCAGATCCAGGGCTTTTTCTGGCTTGCATCACGTAGTAATGCGGTACCACACCGAAACAGTCAATAGAAGCATATTCCGATTAGTATTTTAGAGGCAAACTCTGGTTATGCCTGGGTTAGTTCTGGTATTTGCAATCCTCTGGCTCATACTTTCGCGTTTTTCGCATACTTGTTGGCCAGATCCAGCGCTGTTTCTGGTTTGGATCACGTAGTAATGTGGTACCACACTGAAACAGTCAATAAGAGCTTGTTCCGATTAGTATTTTAGAGGAAAACTCTGGTTATGTCTGGGTTAGTTCTGGTATTTGTAATCATCTATCTCATACTTTCGCGTTTTTCGCATACTTGTTGGCCAGATCCTGGCCCTTTTCTGGTTTGGATCACGTAGTAATGTGGTACAACACTGAAACAGTAATGCGGTTCCACACCGAAACAGACAATTAAACCTGGTTGCGATTAATATTTTAGAGGATAACGCCGGTTATGCCTCGGTTAGGTCTGGGATTTGCCCTCATCTGGCTCGTACTTTCGCATTTTTCGCATTCTTGTTGGCCAGATCCAGGGCTTTTTCTTGCTTGCATCACGTAGTAATGCGATACCACACCGAAACAGTCAACTAAACCTGGTTGCGATTCATATTTTGTAGGATTTCGCCGGTTATGTCTTGGTTAGGACTGGGATTTGCCATTATCTGGCTCGTACTTTCGCATTTTTCGCTTACTTGTTGGCCAGATACAAGGCTTTTTCTGGCTTGTATCACGTAGTAATGCGGTACCACACGGAAACAGTCATTTAAACTTGGTTGCGATAAAAATTTTAGAGGATAACGCCGGTTATGTCTCGGTTAGGTCTGGGATTTGCCCTCATCTGGCTCGTACTTTCGCATTTTTCGCATACTTGTTGGCCAGATCCAGGGCTTTTTCTTGCTTGCATCACGTAGTAATGCGATACCACACCGAAACAGTCAACTAAACCTGGTTGCGATTCATATTTTGTAGGATTTCGCCGGTTATGTCTCGGTTAGGTCTGGGATTTGCCACCATCTGGCCCGTACTTTCGCATTTTTGGCATACTTGTTGGCCAGATCCTGGCCTTTTCCCGGCTTGGACCACGTAGTAATGTGGTACCACACCGAAACAGTCAATTAAACCTGGTTGCGATTAATATTTTAGAGGATAACGCCGGTTATGTCTCGGTCAGGTCTGGGATTTGCCCTCATCTGGCTCGTTCTTTCGCATTTTTCCCATACTTGTTGGCCAGATCCTCGCCTTTTTCTGGTTTGGATCAGGCAGTAGTGTGGTACCACACCGAAACAGTCAATTAAACCTGGTTGCGAGTAATATTTTAGAGGATAACGCCGGTTATGTCTGGGTTAGGTCTGGGGTTTGCCCTCATCTGGCTCGTACCTTCGCATTTTTCGCATACCTGTTGGCCAGATCCTGGCCTTTTCCTGGTTTGGAACACGTAGTAATGCGGTACTACAACGAAACAGTTAAGTAAACCTGGTTGCGATTAATATTTAAGAGGATAACGCCGGTATTGTCTCCGTTAGGTCTGGGATTTGCCCTCATCTGGCTCGTACTTTCGCATTTTTCGCATACCTGTTGGCCAGATTCAGGGCTTTTTCTGGCTTGCATCACGTAGTAATGCGGTACCACACCGAAACAGTCAATTAAACCTGGTTGCGATTAATATTTTGGTGCATAAAGCCGGTTATGTCTTGGTTAGTACTGGGATTTGCCCTCATCGGGCTCGTACTTTCGCATTTTTCTTATACTAATTGGCCAGATCCTGGGATTTTTCTGGTTTGGATCACGTAGTAATGTGGTACCACACTGAAACAGTCAATAGAAGCTTGTTCCGATTAGTATTTTAGAGGCAAACTCTGGTTATGCCTGGGTTAGTTCTGGTATTTGCAATCATCTGGCTCATACTTTCGCGTTTTTCGCATACTTGTTGGCCAGATCCCGGCTTTTTTCGGGCTTGTACCACGTAGTAATGCGGTACCACACAGAAACAGTCAATTAAACCTGGTTGCGAGTAATATTTAAGAGGATAGCGCCGCTTATGTCTCGGTTAGGTCTGGGATTTGCTCTCATCTGGCACGTACTTTCGCATTTTTCGCATTCATGTTGGCCAGAACCAGGGCTTTTTCTGGCTTGCATCACGTAGTAATGCGGTACCACACCGAAACACTCAACTAAACCTGGTTGCGTTTAATATTTTGGAGGATAACGCCGGTTATGTCTTGGTTAGCACTGGGATTTGCCCTCATCTGGCTCGTACTTTCGCATTTTTCGCATAGTTGTTGGCAAGATCCTGGGCTTTTTCTGGTTTGGATCACGTAGTAATGCGGTACCACACAGAAGCAGTCAATTAAACCTGGTTGCGGTTAATATTTTCGAGGATAACGCCGGTTATGTCTGGGTTAGGTCTGGTATTTGCCCTCATCTGGCTCGTACTTTCGCATTCTTCGCATACTTCTTGGCCAGATCCTGGGCTTTTTCTGGTTTGGAACACGTACTAATGCGGTACCACACCGAAACAGTCAATTAAACCTGGTTGCGATTATTATTTAACAGGATAGCGCCGGTTATGTCTCGGTTAGGTCTGGGGTTTGCCCTCATCTGACTCGTACTTTCGCATTTTTCGCATACTTGTTGGCCAGATCCTGGCTTTTTTCTGGCTTGGACCACGTAGTAATGTGGTATCACACTGAAACAGTCAATTAAACCTGGTTGCGAGTAATATTTTAGAGGATAGCGCCGCTTATGTCTCGGTTAGGTCTGGGATTTGCTCTCATCTGGCACGTACTTTCGCATTTTTCGCATTCATGTTGGCCAGAACCAGGGCTTTTTCTGGCTTGCATCACGTAGTAATGCGGTACCACACCGAAACACTCAACTAAACCTGGTTGCGTTTAATATTTTGGAGGATAACGCCGGTTATGTCTTGGTTAGCACTGGGATTTGCCCTCATCTGGCTCGTACTTTCGCATTTTTCGCATAGTTGTTGGCAAGATCCTGGGCTTTTTCTGGTTTGGATCACGTAGTAATGCGGTACCACACCGAAGCAGTCAATTAAACCTGGTTGCGGTTAATATTTTCGAGGATAACGCCGGTTATGTCTGGGTTAGGTCTGGTATTTGCCCTCATCTGGCTCGTACTTTCGCATTCTTCGCATACTTCTTGGCCAGATCCTGGGCTTTTTCTGGTTTGGAACACGTACTAATGCGGTACCACACCGAAACAGTCAATTAAACCTGGTTGCGATTATTATTTAACAGGATAGCGCCGGTTATGTCTCGGTTAGGTCTGGGGTTTGCCCTCATCTGACTCGTACTTTCGCATTTTTCGCATACTTGTTGGCCAGATCCTGGCTTTTTTCTGGCTTGGACCACGTAGTAATGTGGTATCACACTGAAACAGTCAATTAAACCTGGTTGCGAGTAATATTTTAGAGGATAACACCGGATATGTCTGGGTTAGGTCTGGGATTTGCCCTCATCTGTCACGTACTTTCGCATTTTTCGCATACTTGTTGGCCAGGTCCTCGCCTTTTTCTGGTTTGGATCACGCTGTAGTGCGGTACTACACCCAAATAGTGAATTAAACCTGATTGCGAGTAATATATTCGAGGATAACGCCGGCTATGTCTTGGTTAAGTCTGGTATTTGCCCTCATCTGGCTCGTACTTTCGCATTCTTCGCATACTTCTTGGCCAGATCCTGGCCTTTTTCTGGTTTGGATCACGTAGTAATGCGGTACCACACCGAAACAGTCAGTTAAACCTGGTTGCGATTAATATTTTGGAGGATAACGCCGGTTACGTCTTGGTTAGCACTGGGATTTGCCCTCATCTGGCTCGTACTTTCGCATTTTTCGCATACTTGTTGGCCAGATCCTGGCTTTTCGTGGTTTGGATCACGTAGTAATGCGGTACCACACCGAAGCAGTCAATTAAAGCTGGTTGCGATTAATATTTTCGAGGATAACGCCGGTTATGTCTGGGTTAGGTCTGGTATTTGCCATAATCTGGCTCGTACATTCGCATTTTTCGCATACTTGTTGGCCAGATCCTGGCCTTTTTCTGGTTTGGAACACGTAGTAATGCGGAACCACACCGAAACAGTCAATAATACCTGGTTGCGATTAATATTTAAGAGGATAACGCCGGTAATGTCTCGGTTAGGTCTGGGATTTGCCCTCACTGGCTCGTACTTTCGCATTTTTCGCATAATTGTTGGCCAGATCCAGGGCTTTTTCGGGCTTGCATCACGTAGTAATGCGGTACCACACCGAAACAGTCAATTAAACCTGATTGCGATTAATATTTTGGTGGATAACGCCGGTTATGTCTCGGTTAGGTCTGGGATTTGCCACCATCTGGCCCGTACTTTCGCATTTTTCGCATACTTGTTGGCCAGATCCTGGCCTTTTTCCGGCTTGGACCACGTAGTAATCTGGTACCACACCAAAACAGTCAATTAGACCTTGTTGCGATTAATATTTTAGAGGATAACGCCGGTTATGTCTCGGTCAGATCTGGGATTTGCCCTCATCTGGCTCGTACCTTCGCATTTTTCGCATACTTGTTGGCCAGATCCTGGCCTTTTCCTGGTTTGGAACACGTAGTAATGCGGTACCACACCGAAACAGTCAATTAAACCTGGTTGCGATTAATATTTAAGAGGATAACGCCGGTATTGTCTCGGTTAGGTCTGGGATTTGCCCTCATCTGGCTCGTACTTTCGCATTTTTCGCATACCTGTTGGCCAGATGCAGGGCTTTTTCTGGCTTGCATCACGTAGTAATGCGGTACCACACCGAAAAAGTCAATAGAAGCTTGTTCCGATTAGTATTTTAGAGGCAAACTCTGGTTATGCCTGGGTTAGTTCTGGTATTTGCAATCATCTGGCTCATACTTTCGCGTTTTTCGCATACTTGTTGGCCAGATCCAGCGCTGTTTCTGGTTTGGATCACGTAGTAATGTGGTGCCACACTGAAACAGTCAATAAAAGCTTGTTCCGATTAGTATTTTAGAGGAAAACTCTGGTTATGTCTGGGTTAGTTCTGGTATTTGTAATCATCTGTCACATACATTCGCATTTTTCGCATACTTGTTGGCCAGATCCTGGCCTTTTTCTGGTTTGGAACACGTAGTAATGCGGAACCACACCGAAACAGTCAATAATACCTGGTTGCGATTAATATTTAAGAGGATATCGCCGGTAATGTCACGGTCAGGTCTGGGATTTGCCCTCATCTGGCTCGTACCTTCGCATTTTTCGCATACTTGTTGGCCAGATCCTGGCCTTTTCCTGGTTTGGAACACGTAGTAATGCGGTACCACACCGAAACAGTCAATTAAACCTGGTTGCGATTAATATTTAAGAGGATAGCGCCGGTTATGTCTCGGTTAGGTCTGGGATTTGCCACCATCTGGCCCGTACTTTCGCATTTTTCGCATACTTGTTGGCCAGATCCTGGCCTTTTTCCGGCTTGGACCACGTAGTAATGTGGTACCACACCGAAACAGTCAATTAAACCTAGTTGCGATTAATATTTTAGAGGATAACGCCGGTTATGTCTCGGTCAGGTCTGGGATTTGCCCTCATCTGGCTCGTACCTTCGCATTTTTCGCATACTTGTTGGCCAGATCCAGGGCTTTTTCTGGCTTGCATCACGTAGTAATGCGGTACCACACCGAAACAGTCAATAGAAGCATATTCCGATTAGTATTTTAGAGGCAAACTCTGGTTATGCCTGGGTTAGTTCTGGTATTTGCAATCCTCTGGCTCATACTTTCGCGTTTTTCGCATACTTGTTGGCCAGATCCAGCGCTGTTTCTGGTTTGGATCACGTAGTAATGTGGTACCACACTGAAACAGTCAGTTAAACCTGGTTGCGATTAATACTTTAGAGGATGACGCCGGTTATGTCTCGGTCAGGTCTGTTAATTGCCCTCATCTGGCTCGTACTTTCGCATTTTTCGCATACTTGTTGGCCAGATCCTCGCCTTTTTCTGGTTTGCATCACGCAGTAGTGCGGTACCACACCGAAACAGTCAATTAAACCTGATTGCGATTAATATTTTGGAGGATAACGCCGGTTACGTCTTGGTTAGCACTGGGATTTGCCCTCATCTGGCTCGCACATTCGCATTTTTCGCATACTTGTTGGCCAGATCCTGGCCTTTTTCTGGTTTGGAACACATAGTAATGCGGAACCACACCGAAACAGTCAATAATACCTGGTTGCGATTAATATTTAAGAGGATAACGCCGGTAATGTCTCGGTTAGGTCTGGGATTTGCCCTCACTGGCTCGTACTTTCGCATTTTTCGCATAATTGTTGGCCAGATCCAGGGCTTTTTCGGGCTTGCATCACGTAGTAATGCGGTACCACACCGAAACAGTCAATTAAACCTGGTTGCGATTAATATTTTGGAGGATAACGCCGGTTACGTCTTGGTTAGCACTGGGATTTGCCCTCATCTGGCTCGTACTTTCGCATTTTTCGCATACTTGTTGGCCAGATCCTGGCTTTTCGTGGTTTGGATCACGTAGTAATGCGGTACCACACCGAAGCAGTCAATTAAAGCTGGTTGCGATTAATATTTTCGAGGATAACGCCGGTTATGTCTGGGTTAGGTCTGGTATTTGCCATAATCTGGCTCGTACATTCGCATTTTTCGCATACTTGTTGGCCAGATCCTGGCCTTTTTCTGGTTTGGAACACGTAGTAATGCGGAACCACACCGAAACAGTCAATAATACCTGGTTGCGATTAATATTTAAGAGGATAACGCCGGTAATGTCTCGGTTAGGTCTGGGATTTGCCCTCACTGGCTCGTACTTTCGCATTTTTCGCATAATTGTTGGCCAGATCCAGGGCTTTTTCGGGCTTGCATCACGTAGTAATGCGGTACCACACCGAAACAGTCAATTAAACCTGATTGCGATTAATATTTTGGTGGATAACGCCGGTTATGTCTCGGTTAGGTCTGGGATTTGCCACCATCTGGCCCGTACTTTCGCATTTTTCGCATACTTGTTGGCCAGATCCTGGCCTTTTTCCGGCTTGGACCACGTAGTAATCTGGTACCACACCAAAACAGTCAATTAGACCTTGTTGCGATTAATATTTTAGAGGATAACGCCGGTTATGTCTCGGTCAGATCTGGGATTTGCCCTCATCTGGCTCGTACCTTCGCATTTTTCGCATACTTGTTGGCCAGATCCTGGCCTTTTCCTGGTTTGGAACACGTAGTAATGCGGTACCACACCGAAACAGTCAATTAAACCTGGTTGCGATTAATATTTAAGAGGATAACGCCGGTATTGTCTCGGTTAGGTCTGGGATTTGCCCTCATCTGGCTCGTACTTTCGCATTTTTCGCATACCTGTTGGCCAGATGCAGGGCTTTTTCTGGCTTGCATCACGTAGTAATGCGGTACCACACCGAAAAAGTCAATAGAAGCTTGTTCCGATTAGTATTTTAGAGGCAAACTCTGGTTATGCCTGGGTTAGTTCTGGTATTTGCAATCATCTGGCTCATACTTTCGCGTTTTTCGCATACTTGTTGGCCAGATCCAGCGCTGTTTCTGGTTTGGATCACGTAGTAATGTGGTGCCACACTGAAACAGTCAATAAAAGCTTGTTCCGATTAGTATTTTAGAGGAAAACTCTGGTTATGTCTGGGTTAGTTCTGGTATTTGTAATCATCTGTCACATACATTCGCATTTTTCGCATACTTGTTGGCCAGATCCTGGCCTTTTTCTGGTTTGGAACACGTAGTAATGCGGAACCACACCGAAACAGTCAATAATACCTGGTTGCGATTAATATTTAAGAGGATATCGCCGGTAATGTCACGGTCAGGTCTGGGATTTGCCCTCATCTGGCTCGTACCTTCGCATTTTTCGCATACTTGTTGGCCAGATCCTGGCCTTTTCCTGGTTTGGAACACGTAGTAATGCGGTACCACACCGAAACAGTCAATTAAACCTGGTTGCGATTAATATTTAAGAGGATAGCGCCGGTTATGTCTCGGTTAGGTCTGGGATTTGCCACCATCTGGCCCGTACTTTCGCATTTTTCGCATACTTGTTGGCCAGATCCTGGCCTTTTTCCGGCTTGGACCACGTAGTAATGTGGTACCACACCGAAACAGTCAATTAAACCTAGTTGCGATTAATATTTTAGAGGATAACGCCGGTTATGTCTCGGTCAGGTCTGGGATTTGCCCTCATCTGGCTCGTACCTTCGCATTTTTCGCATACTTGTTGGCCAGATCCAGGGCTTTTTCTGGCTTGCATCACGTAGTAATGCGGTACCACACCGAAACAGTCAATAGAAGCATATTCCGATTAGTATTTTAGAGGCAAACTCTGGTTATGCCTGGGTTAGTTCTGGTATTTGCAATCCTCTGGCTCATACTTTCGCGTTTTTCGCATACTTGTTGGCCAGATCCAGCGCTGTTTCTGGTTTGGATCACGTAGTAATGTGGTACCACACTGAAACAGTCAGTTAAACCTGGTTGCGATTAATACTTTAGAGGATGACGCCGGTTATGTCTCGGTCAGGTCTGTTAATTGCCCTCATCTGGCTCGTACTTTCGCATTTTTCGCATACTTGTTGGCCAGATCCTCGCCTTTTTCTGGTTTGCATCACGCAGTAGTGCGGTACCACACCGAAACAGTCAATTAAACCTGATTGCGATTAATATTTTGGAGGATAACGCCGGTTACGTCTTGGTTAGCACTGGGATTTGCCCTCATCTGGCTCGCACATTCGCATTTTTCGCATACTTGTTGGCCAGATCCTGGCCTTTTTCTGGTTTGGAACACATAGTAATGCGGAACCACACCGAAACAGTCAATAATACCTGGTTGCGATTAATATTTAAGAGGATAACGCCGGTAATGTCTCGGTTAGGTCTGGGATTTGCCCTCACTGGCTCGTACTTTCGCATTTTTCGCATAATTGTTGGCCAGATCCAGGGCTTTTTCGGGCTTGCATCACGTAGTAATGCGGTACCACACCGAAACAGTCAATTAAACCTGATTGCGATTAATATTTTGGTGGATAACGCCGGTTATGTCTCGGTTAGGTCTGGGATTTGCCACCATCTGGCCCGTACTTTCGCATTTTTCGCATACTTGTTGGCCAGATCCTGGCCTTTTGCCGGCTTGGACCACGTAGTAATGTGGTACCACACCGAAACAGTCAATTAGACCTTGTTGCGATTAATATTTTAGAGGATAACGCCGGTTATGTCTCGGTCAGATCTGGGATTTGCCCTCATCTGGCTCGTACCTTCGCATTTTTCGCATACTTGTTGGCCAGATCCTGGCCTTTTCCTGGTTTGGAACACGTAGTAATGCGGTACCACACCGAAACAGTCAATTAAACCTGGTTGCGATTAATATTCAAGAGTATAACGCCGGTATTGTCTCGGTTAGGTCTGGGATTTGCCCTCATCTGGCTCGTACTTTCGCATTTTTCGCATACCTGTTGGCCAGATGCAGGGCTTTTTCTGGCTTGCATCACGTAGTAATGCGGTACCACACCGAAAAAGTCAATTGAAGCTTGTTCCGATTAGTATTTTAGAGGCAAACTCTGGTTATGCCTGGGTTAGTTCTGGTATTTGCAATCATCTGGCTCATACTTTCGCGTTTTTCGCATACTTGTTGGCCAGATCCAGCGCTGTTTCTGGTTTGGATCACGTAGTAATGTGGTGCCACACTGAAACAGTCAATAAAAGCTTGTTCCGATTAGTATTTTAGAGGAAAACTCTGGTTATGTCTGGGTTAGTTCTGGTATTTGTAATCATCTGTCACATACATTCGCATTTTTCGCATACTTGTTGGCCAGATCCTGGCCTTTTTCTGGTTTGGAACACGTAGTAATGCGGAACCACACCGAAACAGTCAATAATACCTGGTTGCGATTAATATTTAAGAGGATATCGCCGGTAATGTCTCGGTCAGGTCTGGGATTTGCCCTCATCTGGCTCGTACCTTCGCATTTTTCGCATACCTGTTGGCCAGATCCTGGCCTTTTCCTGGTTTGGAACACGTAGTAATGCGGTACCACACCGAAACAGTCAATTAAACCTGGTTGCGATTAATATTTAAGAGGATAGCGCCGGTTATGTCTCGGTTAGGTCTGGGATTTGCCACCATCTGGCCCGTACTTTCGCATTTTTCGCATACTTGTTGGCCAGATCCTGGCCTTTTTCCGGCTTGGACCACGTAGTAATGTGGTACCACACCGAAACAGTCAATTAAACCTAGTTGCGATTAATATTTTAGAGGATAACGCCGGTTATGTCTCGGTCAGGTCTGGGATTTGCCCTCATCTGGCACGTACTTTCGCATTTTTCGCATTCATGTTGGCCAGAACCAGGGCTTTTTCTGGCTTGCATCACGTAGTAATGCGGTACCACACCGAAACAGTCAATTAGACCTAGTTGCGATTAATATTTTAGAGGATAACGCCGGTTATGTCTTGGTTAGCACTGGGATTTGCCCTCATCTGGCTCGTACTTTCGCATTTTTCGCATAGTTGTTGGCAAGATCCTGGGCTTTTTCTGGTTTGGATCACGTAGTAATGCGGTACCACACCGAAGCAGTCAATTAAACCTGGTTGCGGTTAATATTTTCGAGGATAACGCCGGTTATGTCTGGGTTAGGTCTGGTATTTGCCCTCATCTGGCTCGTACTTTCGCATTCTTCGCATACTTCTTGGCCAGATCCTGGGCTTTTTCTGGTTTGGAACACGTACTAATGCGGTACCACACCGAAACAGTCAATTAAACCTGGTTGCGATTATTATTTAACAGGATAGCGCCGGTTATGTCTCGGTTAGGTCTGGGGTTTGCCCTCATCTGACTCGTACTTTCGCATTTTTCGCATACTTGTTGGCCAGATCCTGGCTTTTTTCTGGCTTGGACCACGTAGTAATGTGGTATCACACTGAAACAGTCAATTAAACCTGGTTGCGAGTAATATTTTAGAGGATAACACCGGATATGTCTGGGTTAGGTCTGGGATTTGCCCTCATCTGTCACGTACTTTCGCATTTTTCGCATACTTGTTGGCCAGGTCCTCGCCTTTTTCTGGTTTGGATCACGCTGTAGTGCGGTACTACACCCAAATAGTGAATTAAACCTGATTGCGAGTAATATATTCGAGGATAACGCCGGCTATGTCTTGGTTAAGTCTGGTATTTGCCCTCATCTGGCTCGTACTTTCGCATTCTTCGCATACTTCTTGGCCAGATCCTGGCCTTTTTCTGGTTTGGATCACGTAGTAATGCGGTACCACACCGAAACAGTCAGTTAAACCTGGTTGCGATTAATATTTTGGAGGATAACGCCGGTTACGTCTTGGTTAGCACTGGGATTTGCCCTCATCTGGCTCGTACTTTCGCATTTTTCGCATACTTGTTGGCCAGATCCTGGCCTTTTCCTGGTTTGGAACACGTAGTAATGCGGTACCACACCGAAACAGTCAATTAAACCTGGTTGCGATTAATATTTAAGAGGATAACGCCGGTATTGTCTCGGTTAGGTCTGGGATTTGCCCTCATCTGGCTCGTACTTTCGCATTTTTCGCATACCTGTTGGCCAGATGCAGGGCTTTTTCTGGCTTGCATCACGTAGTAATGCGGTACCACACCGAAAAAGTCAATAGAAGCTTGTTCCGATTAGTATTTTAGAGGCAAACTCTGGTTATGCCTGGGTTAGTTCTGGTATTTGCAATCATCTGGCTCATACTTTCGCGTTTTTCGCATACTTGTTGGCCAGATCCAGCGCTGTTTCTGGTTTGGATCACGTAGTAATGTGGTGCCACACTGAAACAGTCAATAAAAGCTTGTTCCGATTAGTATTTTAGAGGAAAACTCTGGTTATGTCTGGGTTAGTTCTGGTATTTGTAATCATCTGTCACATACATTCGCATTTTTCGCATACTTGTTGGCCAGATCCTGGCCTTTTTCTGGTTTGGAACACGTAGTAATGCGGAACCACACCGAAACAGTCAATAATACCTGGTTGCGATTAATATTTAAGAGGATATCGCCGGTAATGTCACGGTCAGGTCTGGGATTTGCCCTCATCTGGCTCGTACCTTCGCATTTTTCGCATACTTGTTGGCCAGATCCTGGCCTTTTCCTGGTTTGGAACACGTAGTAATGCGGTACCACACCGAAACAGTCAATTAAACCTGGTTGCGATTAATATTTAAGAGGATAGCGCCGGTTATGTCTCGGTTAGGTCTGGGATTTGCCACCATCTGGCCCGTACTTTCGCATTTTTCGCATACTTGTTGGCCAGATCCTGGCCTTTTTCCGGCTTGGACCACGTAGTAATGTGGTACCACACCGAAACAGTCAATTAAACCTAGTTGCGATTAATATTTTAGAGGATAACGCCGGTTATGTCTCGGTCAGGTCTGGGATTTGCCCTCATCTGGCTCGTACCTTCGCATTTTTCGCATACTTGTTGGCCAGATCCAGGGCTTTTTCTGGCTTGCATCACGTAGTAATGCGGTACCACACCGAAACAGTCAATAGAAGCATATTCCGATTAGTATTTTAGAGGCAAACTCTGGTTATGCCTGGGTTAGTTCTGGTATTTGCAATCCTCTGGCTCATACTTTCGCGTTTTTCGCATACTTGTTGGCCAGATCCAGCGCTGTTTCTGGTTTGGATCACGTAGTAATGTGGTACCACACTGAAACAGTCAATAAGAGCTTGTTCCGATTAGTATTTTAGAGGAAAACTCTGGTTATGTCTGGGTTAATTCTGGTATTTGTAATCATCTGTCTCATACTTTCGCGTTTTTCGCATACTTGTTGGCCAGATCCTGGCCCTTTTCTGGTTTGGATCACGTAGTAATGTGGTACAACACTGAAACAGTAATGCGGTTCCACACCGAAACAGACAATTAAACCTGGTTGCGATTAATATTTTAGAGGATAACGCCGGTTATGCCTCGGTTAGGTCTGGGATTTGCCCTCATCTGGCTCGTACTTTCGCATTTTTCGCATTCTTGTTGGCCAGATCCAGGGCTTTTTCTTGCTTGCATCACGTTGTAATGCGATACCACACCGAAACAGTCAACTAAACCTGGTTGCGATTCATATTTTGTAGGATTTCGCCGGTTATGTCTTGGTTAGGACTGGGATTTGCCATTATCTGTCTCGTACTTTCGCATTTTTCGCTTACTTGTTGGCCAGATACAAGGCTTTTTCTGGCTTGTATCACGTAGTAATGCGGTACCACACCGAAACAGTCAGTTAAACCTGGTTGCGATTAATACTTTAGAGGATGACGCCGGTTATGTCTCGGTCAGGTCTGTGAATTGCCCTCATCTGGCTCGTACTTTCGCATTTTTCGCATACTTGTTGGCCAGATCCTGGCCTTTTTCTGGTTTGGAACACGTAGTAATGCGGAACCACACCGAAACAGTCAATAATACCTGGTTGCGATTAATATTTAAGAGGATAACGCCGGTAATGTCACGGTCAGGTCTGGGATTTGCCCTCATCCGGCTCGTACCTTCGCATTTTTCGCATACTTGTTGGCCAGATCCTGGCCTTTTCCTGGTTTGGAACACGTAGTAATGCGGTACCACACCGAAACAGTCAATTAAACCTGGTTGCGATTAATATTTAAGAGGATAGCGCAGGTTATGTCTCGGTTAGGTCTGAGAATTGCCCTCATCTGGCTCATACTTTCGCGTTTTTCGCATACTTGTTGGCCAGATCCTGGCCCTTTTCTGGTTTGGATGACGTAGTAATGTGGTACAACACTGAAACAGTAATGCGGTTCCACACCGAAACAGTCAATTAAACCTGGTTGCGATTAATATTTTAGAGGATAACGCCGGTTATGCCTCGGTTAGGTCTGGGATTTGCCCTCATCTGGCTCGTACTTTCGCATTTTTCGCATTCTTGTCGGCCAGATCCAGGGCTTTTTCTTGCTTGCATCACGTAGTAATGCGATACCACACCGAAACAGTCAACTAAACCTGGTTGCGATTAATATTTAAGAGGATAACGCCGGTATTGTCTCGGATAGGTCTGGGATTTGCCCTCATCTGGCTCGTACTTTCGCATTTTTCGCATACCTGTTGGCCAGATGCAGGGCTTTTTCTGGCTTGCATCACGTAGTAATGCGGTACCACACCGAAAAAGTCAATAGAAGCTTGTTCCGATTAGTATTTTAGAGGCAAACTCTGGTTATGCCTGGGTTAGTTCTGGTATTTGCAATCATCTGGCTCATACTTTCGCGTTTTTCGCATACTTGTTGGCCAGATCCAGCGCTGTTTCTGGTTTGGATCACGTAGTAATGTGGTGCCACACTGAAACAGTCAATAAAAGCTTGTTCCGATTAGTATTTTAGAGGAAAACTCTGGTTATGTCTGGGTTAGTTCTGGTATTTGTAATCATCTGTCTCATACTTTCGCGTTTTTCGCATACTTGTTGGCCAGATCCTGGCCTTTTTCTGGTTTGGATCACGTAGTAATGTGGTACAACACTGAAACAGTAATGCGGTTCCACACCGAAACAGCCAATTAAACCAGGTTGCGAATAATATTTTGGAGGATAACGCCGGTTATGTCTTGGTTAGCACTGGGATTTGCCCTCATCTGGCTCGTACTTTCGCATTTTTCGCATACTTGTTGGCCAGATCCTGGCTTTTTTCTTGCTTGGACCACGTAGTAATGCGGTACCACACCGAAACAGTCAGTTAAACCTGGTTGCGATTAATATTTAAGAGGGTAACGCCGGTTATGTCTCGGTCATGTCTGTGAATTGCCCTTATCTGGCTCGTACTCTCGCATTTTTCGCATACTTGTTGGCCAGATCCTCGCCTTTTTCTGGTTTGCATCACGCAGTAGTGCGGTACCACACCGAAACAGTCAATTAAACCTGATTGCGATTAATATTTTGGAGGATAACGCCGGTTATGTCTCGGTTAGGTCTGGGATTTGCCACCATCTGGCCCGTACTTTCGCATTTTTCGCATACTTGTTGGCCAGATCCTGGCCTTTTTCCGGCTTGGACCACGTAGTAATGTGGTACCACACCGAAACAGTCAATTAGACCTAGTTGCGATTAATATTTTAGAGGATAACGCCGGTTATGTCTCGGTCAGATCTGGGATTTGCCCTCATCTGGCTCGTACCTTCGCATTTTTCGCATACTTGTTGGCCAGATCCTGGCCTTTTCCTGGTTCGGAACACGTAGTAATGCGGTACCACACCGAAACAGTCAATTAAATCTGGTTGCGATTAATATTTAAGAGGATAACGCCGGTATTGTTTCGGTTAGGTCTGGGATTTGCCCTCATCTGGCTCGTACTTTCGCATTTTTCGCATACTTGTTGGCCAGATCCTGGCCTTTTTCCGGCTTGGACCACGTAGTAATGTGGTACCACACCGGAACAGTCAATTAGACCTAGTTGCGATTAATATTTTAGAGGATAACGCCGGTTATGTCTCGGTCAGATCTGGGATTTGCCCTCATCTGGCTCGTACCTTCGCATTTTTCGCATACTTGTTGGCCAGATCCAGGCCTTTTTCCGGCTTGGACCACGTAGTAATGCGGTACCACACCGAAACAGTCAATTAGACCTAGTTGCGATAAATATTTTAGAGGATAACGCCGGTTATGCCTCGGTTAGGTCTGGGATTTGCCCTCATCTGGCTCGTACGTTCGCATTATTCGCATTCTTGTTGGCCACATCCAGGGCTTTTTCTTGCTTGCATCACGTAGTAATGCGGTACCAGACCGAAACAGTCAACTAAACCTGGTTGCGATTAATATTTTGGAGGATAACGCCGGTTATGTCTTGGTTAGGACTGGGATTTGCCATCATCTGGCTCGTACTTTCGCATTTTTCGCTTACTTGTTGGCCAGATACAAGGCTTTTTCTTGCTTGCATCACGTAGTAATGCGGTACCACACCGAAACCGTCAACTAAACCTGGTTGCGATTAATATTTTGGAGGATAACGCCGGTTATGTCTTGGTTAGGACTGGGATTTGCCATCATCTGGCTCGTACTTTCGCATTTTTCGCTTACTTGTTGGCCAGATACAAGGCTTTTTCTGGCTTGTATCACGTAGTAATGCGGTACCACACTGTAACAGTCAATTAAACCTGGGTCCGATTAATATTTTAGAGGATAACGCTGGTTATGTCTGGGTTAGTTCTGGTATTTGCAATCATCTGGCTCATACTTTCCAGTTTTTCGCATATTTGTTGGCCAGATCCTGCGTTTTTCCTGGTTTGGATCCCGTAGTAATGTGGTTCCTCAACGAAACAGTCTATTAAATCTGGTTCCGATTAATATTTTAGAGGATAACGCCGGTTATGCCTCGGTTAGGTCTGGGATTTGCCCTCATCTGGCTCGTACGTTCGCATTTTTCGCATTCTTGTTGGCCACATCAAGGGCTTTTTCTCGCTTGCATCACGTAGTAATGCGGTACCAGACCGAAACAGTCAACTAAACCTGGTTGCGATTAATATTTTGGAGGATAACGCCGGTTATGTCTTGGTTAGGACTGGGATTTGCCATCATCTGGCTCGTACTTTCGCATTTTTCGCTTACTTGTTGGCCAGATACAAGGCTTTTTCTTGCTTGCATCACGTAGTAATGCGGTACCACACCGAAACAGTCAACTAAACCTGGTTGCGATTAATATTTTGGAGGATAACGCCGGTTATGTCTTGGTTAGGACTGGGATTTGCCATCATCTGGCTCGTACTTTCGCATTTTTCGCTTACTTGTTGGCCAGATACAAGGCTTTTTCTGGCTTGTATCACGTAGTAATGCGGTACCACACTGTAACAGTCAATTAAACCTGGGTCCGGTTAATATTTTAGAGGATAACGCTGGTTATGTCTGGGTTAGTTCTGGTATTTGCAATCATCTGGCTCATACTTTCCAGTTTTTCGCATATTTGTTGGCCAGATCCTGCGTTTTTCCTGGTTTGGATCCCGTAGTAATGTGGTTCCTCAAGGAAACAGTCTATTAAACCTGGTTCCGATTAATATTTTAGAGGATAACGCTGGTTATGTCTGGGCTAGGTCTTGTATTTGCCCTCATCTGGCTCGTACGTTCGCTTTTTTCGCTTACTTGTTGGCCAGATCCTGGCCTTTTTCTGGCTTGGATCACGTAGTAATGCGGTACCACATCGAAACAGTCAATTGAACCTGGTTGCGATTAATATTTTAGAGGATAACGCCGGTTATGTCTCGGTCATGTCTGAGAATTGCCCTCATCTGGCTCGTACTTTCGCATTTTTCGCATACTTGTTGGCCAGATCCTGAGCTTTTTCTGGTTTGGATGACGTAGTAATGCGGTACCACACCGAAACAGTCATTTAAACCTGGTTGCGATTAATATTTTAGAGGATAACGCTGGTTATGTCTGGGCTAGGTCTGGTATTTGCCCTCATCTGGCTCGTACGTTCGCATTTTTCGCTTACTTGTTGGCCAGATACTGGCCTTTTTCAGGTTCGGATCACGTATGATGCGGTACCACACCGAAACAGTCAATTATACCTGGTTGCGCTTAATATTTTGGAGGATAACGCCGGTTATGTCACGGATAGGTCTGGGATTTGTCACTATCTGGCCCGTACTTTCGCATTTTTCGCATACTTGTTGGCCAGATCCTGTCCTTTTTCCGGCTTGGACCACGTAGTAATGCGGTACCACACCGAAACAGTCATTTAAACCTGGTTGCGATTAATACTTTAGAGGATAACGCCGGTTATGTCTCGGTCAGGTCTGTGAATTGCCCTCATCTGGCTCGTACTTTCGCATTATTCGCATACTTGTTGGCCAGATCCTCGCCTTTTTCTGGTTTGCATCACGCAGTAGTGCGGTACCACACCGAAATAGGCAATTAGACCTGGTTGCGAGTAATATTTTAGAGGATAACGCCGGTCATGTCTGGGTTAGGTGTGGGGTTTGCCCTCATCTGGCTCGTACTTTCGCATTTTTCGCATAATTGTTGGCCAGATCCAGGGCTTTTTCTGTCTTGTATCACGTAGTAATGCGGTACCACGCCGAAACAGTCAATTAAACCTGGGTGCGATTAATATTTTGGAGGATAACGCCGGTTATGTCTTGGTAACACTGGGATTTGCCCTCATCTGGCTCGTACTTTCGCATTTTTCTTATACTTGTTGGGCAGATCATGGGCTTTTTCTGGTTTGGATCACGTAGTAATGTGGTACCACACTGAAACAGTCAATAAAAGCTGGTTCCGATTAGTATTTTAGAGGATAACGCTGGTTATGTCTGGGTTAGTTCTGGTATTTGCAAGCATCTGGCTCATACTTTCGCGTTTTTCGCATAGTTGTTGGCCAGATCCAGCGTTTTTTCTGGATTGGATCCCGCAGTAATGTGGTTCCACACCGAAACAGTCAATTAATCCTGGTTGCGATTAATATTTTAGAGGATAACGCCGGTTATGTCTGGGTTAGGTCTGGGGTTTGCCCTCATCTGGCTCGTACCTTCGCATTTTTCACATACTTGTTGGCACGATCCTGGGCATTTTGTAGTTTGGATCACGTAGTAATGCGGTACCACACCGAAGCAGTCAATTAAAGCTGGTTGCGGTTAATACTTTCGAGGATAACGCCGGTTATGTCTGGGTTAGGTCTGGTATTTGCCATCATCTGGCCCGTACTTTCGCATTTTTCGCATACTTGTTGGCCTGATCCTGGCCTTTTTCTGGTTTCGAACACGTAGTAATGCGGTACCACACCGAAACAGTCAATTTAACCTGGGTGCGATTAATATTTAAGAGGATAACGCCGGTTATGTCTCGGTTAGGTCTAGGATTTGCCCTCATCAGGCTCGTACTTTCGCATTTTTCGCATAATTGTTGGCCAGATCCAGGGCTTTTTCTGTCTTGCATCACGTAGTAATGCGGTACCACGCTGGAACAGCCAATTAAACCTGGTTGCGATTAATATTTTGGAGGATAACGCCGGTTATGTCTTGGTTAGCACTGGGATTTGCCCTCATCTGGCTCGTACTTTCGCGTTTTTCACATACTTGTTGGCCAGATCCTGGCCTTTATCTGGCTTGGATCACGTAGTAATGTGGTACCACACCGAAACAGTAATGCGGTACCACACCGAAACAGTCAACTAAACCTGGTTGCGATTAATATTTTGGAGGATAACGCCGGTTGTGTCTTGGTTAGGACTGGGATTTGCCCTCATCTGGCTCGTACTTTCGCGTTTTTCGCATACTTGTTGGCCAGATCCAGGCCATTTTCTGGTTTGGATCACGTAGTAATGCGGTACCACACCGAAACAGTCAATTAAAGCTGGTTGCGCTTAATATTTTAGAGGATAACGTCGGTTATCTCTCGGTTAGGTCTGGAATTTGCCCTCATCTGGCTCGTACTTTCGGACTTTTCGCATACTTGTTGGCCAGATCCTGGGCTTTTTCTGGTTTGGATCCCGTAGTACTGTGGTACCACACCGAAACAGACAATAAAAGCTGGTTCCGATTAATAGTTTGCAGGATAACGCTGGTTACGTTTGGGTTAGTTCTGGTATTAGCAATCACCTGGCTCGTACTTTCGCGTTTTTCACATACTTGTTGGCCAGATCCTGGCCTTTATCTGGCTTGGATCACGTAGTAATGTGGTACCACACCGAAACAGTAATGCGGTACCACACCGAAACAGTCAACTAAACCTGGTTGCGATTAATATTTTGGAGGATAACGCCGGTTGTGTCTTGGTTAGGACTGGGATTTGCCCTCATCTGGCTCGTACTTTCGCGTTTTTCGCATACTTGTTGGCCAGATCCTGGCCTTTTTCTGGCGTGGATCGCGTAGTAATGCGGTACCACACCGAAACAGTCAATCAAACCTGGTTGCGATTTATATTTTAGAGGATAACGCCGCATATGTCTCGGTTAGGTCTGGGATTTGCAATCATCTGGCACGTACTTTCGCATTTTTCGCATACTTTTTGGCCAGATCCTGGCCTTTTTCTGGCTTAGACCACGTAGTAATGTGGTACCACGCCGGAACAGTCAATTAAACTTGGTTGCGAATAATATTTTAGAGGATAACGGTGGTTATGACTGGGTTAGTTCTGGTATTTCCAACCATCTGGCTCGAACTTTCGCATTTTTCGCATACTTGTCCGGCAGATCCTGGGTTTTTTGTGGCTTGGATCCCGTTGTAATGTGGTTCCACACCGAAACAGTCAATTAAACCTGGTTGCGATTAATATTTTAGAGGATAACGCCGGTTATGTCTCGGTTAGGTCTGGTATTTGCCCTGATCTGGCTCGTACTTTCGCACTTTTCGCATACTTGTTGGCCAGATTCTGGGTTTTTTCTGGTTTGGATCCCCTAGTAATGTGGTTCCACACCGAAACAGTCAATTAAACCTGGTTGCGATTAATATTTTAGAGGATAACGCCGGTTATGTCTGGGTTACGTCTAGTATTTGCCCTCATGTGTCTCATACTTTCGCGTTTTTCGCATACGTGTTGTCCAGATTCTGGGCATTTTCTCGTTTGGATCACGTAGTAATGTGGTACCACACTGAAACAGTCAATTAAACCTGGTTGCGAATAATATTTTAGAGGATAACGCTGGTTTTGTCTGGGATAGTTCTGGTATTTGCAATCATCTGGCTCATACTTTCGCATTTTTCGCATACTTGTTTGACAGTTTCTGGGGTTTTTCTGGTTTGGATCCCGTAGTAATGTGGTACCACACTGAAGCAGTCAATTAAACCTGGTTGCGATTAATATTTTAGAGGATAACGCCGGTTATGTCAGGGTTAGGTCTGGGATTTGCCCTCATCTGGCTCGTACATTCGCGTTTTTCGCATACTTGTTGGCCAGATCCTGGCCTTTTTCTGGTTTGGATCACGTAGTAATGTGGTACCACACAGAAACAGTCAATAGAAGCTGGTTCCGCTTAGTATTTTAGAGGATAACGCTGGTTATGCCTGGGTTAATTCTGGTATTTGCAATCATCTGGCTCGTACTTTCGCATTTCTCGCATACTTGTTGGCCAGATCCTGGCCTTTTTCTGGCTTTGACAACGTAGTAATGTGGTACCACACTGAAACAGTCAATTAAACCAGGTTGCGATTAATATTTTAGAGGATAACGCCGGTTATGTCTGGGTTACGTCTGGTATTTGCCCTCATCTGGCTCGTGCATTCGCATTGTTCACTTACTAGTTGGCCAGATCTCGGGTTTTTTGTGGTTTGGATCCCGTCGTAATGTGGTTCCACACCGAAACAGTCAATTAAACCTGGTTGCGATTAATATTTTGGAGGACAACGCTGGTTACGTTTGGGATAGTTCTGGTATTAGCAATCATCTGGCTCGTACTTTCGCATTTTTGGCATACTTGTTGGCCTGGTCCTGGCCTTTTCCCGGCTAGGACCACGTAGTAATGTGGTACCACACCGAAACAGTCAGTTATACCTGGTTCCGATTAATATTTTAGAGGATAACGCCGGTTATGTCTCGGTTAGGTCTGGGATTTGCCATCATCTGGCTCGTGCTTTCGTATTTTTCGCATACTTGTTGGCCAGATCCTAGGCTTTTTCTGGTTTGAATCACGTACTAATGTATTACCACACTGGAACAGTCAATAAAAGCTGGCTCCGAATAGTATTTTAGAGGATAACGCTGGTTATGTCTAGATTAGTTCTGGTATTTGCCCTCATCTGGCTCCTACTTTCGCATTTCTCACTTACTTGTTGGCCAGATCTCGGGTTTTTTGCGGTTTGGATCCCGTCGTAATGTGGTTCCACACCGAACCAGTCAACTAAACCTGGTTGCGATTAATATTTTGGAGGGCAACGCTGGTTATGTTTGGGTTAGTTCTGGTATTTGCAATCATCAGGCACATACGTTCGCATTTCTCGCATACTCGTTGGGCAGATCCTGGCCTTTTTCTGGCTTGGACCACGTAGTAATGCGGTACCACACCGAAACAGTCAATCATACCTGGTTGCGATTAATATTTTAGAGGATAACGCTGGTTATGTGTAGATTAGTTTTGGTATTTGCAATCATCTGGCACACACTTTCGCGTTTTTCGCATACTTGTTGGGCAGATCCTGGGTTTTTTCTGGTTTGGATCATGTAGTAATGTGGTACCACACTGAAACAGTCAATATGAGCTGCTTCCGATTAATAGTTTGGAGGATAACGCTGATTACGTTTGGGTTAGTTCTGGTATAAGCAATCATCTGGCTCGTACTTTCGCATTTTTCGCATACTTGTTGGCCAGATCCAGGCCTTTTTCTGGTTTGAAATCACGTAGTAATGCGGTACCACACCGAAACAGTCAATATGAGCTGCTTCCGATTAATTGTTTGGAGGATAACGCCGGTTACGTTTGGGTTAGTTCTGGTATTAGCAATCATCTGGCTCGTGCTTTCGCATTTTTCGCATACTTGTTGGCCAGATCCAGGCCTTTTTCTGGTTTGGATCACGTAGTAATGCGGTACCACACCGAAACAGTCAATATGAGCTGCTTCCGATTAATAGTTTGGAGGATAACGCCGGTTACGTTTGGGTTAGTTCTGGTATTAGCAATCATCTGTCTCATACTTTCGCATTTTTCGCATACTTGTTGACCAGATCCAGGGCTTTTTCTGGTTTGGATCGCGTACTAATGCGGTACCACACCGAAACAGTCAATTAAACCTGGTTGCGATTAATATTTTGGAGGATAACGCCGGTTATGTCTCGGTTAGGTCTGGGATTTGCCATCATCTGGCTCGTGCTTTCGTATTTTTCGCATACTTGTTGGCCAGATCCTAGGCTATTTCCGGTTTGGATCACGTACTAATGTGGTACCACACTGGAACAGTCAATAGGAGCTGGTTCCGAATAGTATTTTAGAGGATAACGCTGGTTATTTCTAGATTAGTTCTGGTATTTGCCCTCATCTGGCTCGTACTTTCGCATTTTTCACTTACTTGTTGGCCAGATCTCGGGCTTTTTGTGGTTTGGATCCCGTCGCAATGTGGTTCCACACCGAACCAGTCAATCATACCTGGCTGCGATTAATACTTTAGAGGATAACACTGGTTATGTCTAGATTAGTTTTGGTATTTGCCCTCACCTGGCTCGTACTTTCGCATTGATCGCATACTTGTTGGCCAGATCCTGGGCTTTTTCTGACTTGGATCACGTAGTAATGTGGTACCACACTGTCAATAAAAGCTGGTTCCGATTAGTATTTTAGAGGAAACGCTGGTTATGTCTGGGTTAGTTCTGGTATTTGCAATCATCAGGCACATACTTTCCCATTTCTCGCTTACTTGCCGGGCAGATCCTGGGTTTTTTGTGGTTTGGATACCGTCGTAATGTGGATCCACACCGAAACAGTCAATTAAACCTGGTTGCGATTAATATTTTGGTGGACAACGCCGGTTATGTCTCGGTTAGGTCTGGGTTTTGCCATCATCTGGCTCGTACTTTCGCATTTTTCGCATACTTGTTGGCCAGATCCTGGCCTTTTTCTGGTTTGGATCACGTAGTAATGTGGCACCACACTGAAACAGTCAATAGAGGCTGGTTCCGCTTAGTATTTTAGAGGATAACGCTGGTAATGTCTGGGTTAGTTCTGGTATTTGCTATCATCTGGCACATGCCTTCGAGTTTTTCGCATACTTGTTGGCCAGATCCTGGGCTTTTTCTGGTTTGGATCACGTAGTAATGTGGTACCACACTGAAACAGTCAATAGAAGCTGGTTCCGATAAGCATTTGAGAGGAAAACGCTGGTTATGTCTCGGTTAGTTCTGGGATTTGCCATCATCTGTCTCGTGCATTCGTATTTTTCGCATACTTGTTGGCCAGATCCTGGGTTTTTTGTGGTTTGGATACCGTCGTAATGTGGTACAACACTGAAACAGTAATGCGGTTCCACACCGAAACAGTCAATTAAACCTGGTTGCGATTAATATTTTAGAGGATAACGCCGGTTATGTCTGGGTTAGTTCTGGTATTTGCTATCATCTGGCACATACCATCGAGTTTTTCGCATACTTGTTGGCCAGATCCTGGGCTTTTTCTGGTTTGGATCACGTAGTAATGTGGTACCACACTGAAACAGTCAATAGAAGCTGGTTCCGATAAGTATTTGAGAGGAAAACGCTGGTTATGTCTCGGTTAGTTCTGAGATTTGCCATCATCTGTCTCGTGCATTCGTATTTTTCGCATACTTGTTGGCCAGATCCTAGGCTTTTTCTGGTTTGGATCACGCACTAATGTGATACCACACTGGAACAGTCAATTAAACCTGGTTGCGATTAGTATTTTAGAGGATAACGCCGGTTATGTCTGGGTTAGGTCTGGGATTTGCCCTCATCTGGCTCGTACTATCGCGTTTTTCGCATACTTGTTGGCCAGATCCTGGCCTTTTTCTGGTTTGGATCACGTAGTAATGTGGTACCACACTGGAACAGTCAATAGAAGCTGGTTCCGAATAGTATTTTAGAGGACAACGCTGGTTATGTCTAGATTATTTCTGGTATTTGCCCTCATCTGGCTCGTACTTTCGCGTTTTTCGCATACTTGTTGGCCAGATCCTGGCCTTTTTCTGGTTTGGATCACGTAGTAATGTGGTACCACACTGAAACAGTCAATAGAAGCTGGTTCCGCTTAGTATTTTAGAGGATAACGCTGGTTATGCCTGGGTTAGTTCTGGTATTTGCAATCATCAGGCTCATACTTTCGCATTTTTCGCATACTTGTCCGGCAGATCCTGGGTTTTTTGTGGCTTGGATCCCGTTGTAATGTGTTTCCACACCGAAACAGTCAATTAAACCTGGTTGCGATTAATATTTTAGACGATAACGCCGTTTATGTCTCGGTTAGGTCTGGTATTTGCCCTCATCTGGCTCGTACTTTCGCTTTTTTCGCATACGTGTTGGCCAGATCTTGGCCTTCTTCTGGTTTGGATCACGTAGCACTGTGGTACCACACTGAAACAGTCAATAAAAGCTGGTTCCGATTAATAGTTTGCAGGATAACGCTGGTTATGTCTGGGTTAGTTCTGGTATTTGCTATCATCTGGCACATGCATTCGAGTTTTTCGCATACTTGTTGGCCAGATCCTGGGCTCTTTCTGGTTTGGATCACGTAGTAATGTGGTACCACACTGAAACAGTCAATAGAAGCTGGTTCCGATAAGTATTTGAGAGGAAAACGCTGGTTATGTCTCGGTTAGTTCTGGGATTTGCCATCATCTGGCTCGTGCATTCGTATTTTTCGCATACTTGTTGGCCAGATCCTAGGCTTTTTCTGGTTTGGATCACGCACTAATGTGATACCACACTGGAACAGTCAATAGAAGCTGGTTCCGAATAGTAATTTAGAGGATAACGCTGGTTATGCCTGGGTTAGTTCTGGTATTTGCAATCATCAGGCTCATACTTTCGCGTTTTTCGCATACTTGATGGCCAGATCCTGGGGTTTTTCTGGTTTGGATCCCGTAGTAGTGAGATTCCACAACGAAACAGTCCATTAAACTGGTTGCGATTAATATTTTAGAGGATGACGCCGGTTATGCCTCGGGTAGGTCTGGGATTTGTCCTCATCTGGCTCGTACTTTCGCGTTTTTCGCATACTTGTTGGCCAGATCCTGGCCTTTTTCTGGTTTGGATCACGTAGTAATGTGGTTCCACACCGAAACAGTCAATTAAACCTGGTTGCGATTAATATTTTAGAGGATAACGCCGG